>NC_137696.1:124003365-125237075 GCF_964034855.1 Anser brachyrhynchus | reverse complement strand
GCTCATCCTCCCCCCCCCCCCCCCCCCCCCCCCCCCAAAGAGCTGTCGGCGGCCGGCAGCAAGTACATCGACACGGAGGTGGAGAACGCCATCAGCGGGGTGAAGCAGATGAAGGCGCTGATGGAGCGGAGCAGCAAGGAGCACCAGGCCCTCCTGCACACCCTGGAGGAGACCAAGAGGAGGAAGGAGGTGGGCGAGGAGGAGCAGGAGGAGGAGGACGAGGAGGAGGAGGAGGAGGAAGGGGGCCGGGGAGGGGGGTCACGGCGCAGCCCCGGGGCGCGCAGGACGGTGCTGGGTGCCTTGCAGGAGGCGGTGCAGCTGGCGCAGGAGAAGGAGAAGGAGCTGGCGGAGAGGCAGGAGGTGTGCAACGAGACGATGCTGTCGCTCTGGGAGCAGTGCAAGCCCTGCCTCAAGCACACCTGCATGCGCTTCTACTCCAGGACGTGCCACAGCGGCTCGGGGCTGGTGGGGAGGCAGGTGAGCGGGACGGGGAGCGCCCCCGGGAGGGGGGGTTTGGGGTCGGGGGGGGGGTCCTGCCCTGATCCTGATCCCCCCCCCTCCTGGCAGCTGGAGGAGTTCCTCAACCGCTCCTCGCCCTTCTCCATCTGGGTGAACGGCGAGCGCGTGGACGAGCTGCTGGAGCGGGAGCAGCGGCAGGAGAGGCAGCGGGAGGAGCTGGAGGAGCGCTTCGGGCTGCTGGAGGACGGCGTGGACGACATCTTCCAGGACAGCACGAGGGTCTACGGCCGCCTGGCCCCCTTTTTCCAACCGCCCTTCGGGGGTTTCCGCGAGGCTTTCCTGCCCCCCCCCGCCGTGCACCGCGTCCGCACGCCGGCGCGCGGCGAGAGGCTGGCGAGGGAGCTGCACCCCTTCGGCCGGCACCCGGCCCGCGGCTTCCACCACCTCTTCCAGCCGCTCTTCGAGCTGACGCAGCGCATGCTGGACGGCGTGCCGGGGAGCTGGGAGCACCCCCTGGCAGGATTCGGCCCAGGTAGGAGCTCTGGGGCACGGCGGGCCGCGCGTCCCGGCAGCCCTCGTCAACGTGGGTTGGGTTTGGGGATGAGCTCAACCCTGCTACGAGACACCGGAGAATCCACACGGGAGCCCGAGAGTCGCGGGCTCTGCTCTTCGCAGACCTGGGCTGGGTTTTTTGGGGTGTGTTTTTTTTTTTTTCCCCGTGTTTTTGCCTGGGGGGCCGGCTGCCAGGGGAAGGGAAGGTGTTGGTTTTGGGCGCGTTCCCCGGCGGCTGCACCCGCGCCGTCGCCTCCGGCTCCGCGTGGGGCGGCTGGGACAGGGGCTGTGTCGCAACAGGGGCTGGCACGGAGCGCTCCGGCCTGAAAAAAAACACGACTCGTGTTTTGGGGCCAGGAAATGTTTTTCTGTGAAGTCAAGCTTCCGTGGAAAAAATACAAAACACTCGAGCGTTGCACAAGCGTCCCGCGGTGCGGGCTGGGCTCGTCCGCCCCAGCCTGGGCACGGGGAGCGCGTCCCCGTCCCCATCCCCGTGGCTCTGCCGCGGGTGCTCCCCTCGAGGCGGCGGCATTTTGGGGTCCCTGACGCTGTCCCCGGCTCCCCGCAGAGTCCCGAAACTCAAGCAACGAGCGCATGGTGTGCCGCGAGATCCGGCGCAACTCGGCCGGCTGCCTGCGGCTGCGCGACGAGTGCGAGAAGTGCCGCGAGATCCTGGCCGTGGGTGAGTTTTTGGGGAGGGGGTGGGGGGACGCACACAGAGCCCGTGCGAGGGCTTTTGGGGGCGAGGAGGGGTGAGGAGGGGGGGGGGAGAGGAGGCTCCACGAAAGGGATGGAGGCGCTGAGGGTGCCGTGCGCCCCGCAGACTGCTCGCAGGCAGACCCCGCGGGGGGAGCGCTGCGGGAGCAGTTCGAGGACGCCCTGCGCCTGGCCGAGCGCTTCACCCGCCGCTACGACGAGCTCCTGGGCGCCTTCCAGGCCGAGCTGCTCAACACCAGCAGCCTCCTGCAGCAGCTCGAGCGCCAGTTCGGCTGGGTCTCGCGCCTCGCCAACCTCACCCAGGGCTCCGACGGCTTCCTGCAGGTCACCACGGTGCGTCCCGTCCCGTCCCGTCCCGTCCCCCCCCCCCTTTCCATCCCTCCTCTTCCCACCCCGCGGACGGCGGAAAGTGGGTCGGGGGGGAGAAAGAGGCGATTGTGCGCTGCTGCCGCCCGGCGCACAATAGTGCCCGCGGGGCCGGCTGCCAGATAAAGGGGGGGGAGGCACGGAGGGGCTCAGCTCCCCCCCCCTCCCTGTCCCCCCCCCACCCCAAAGGTGTTCTCCAAGGCCCCCAACCCCGCGGACCCGTCGGCGCCCGCTGACACGCAGGTGACGGTGCAGCTCTTCGACGGGGAGCCGCTGTCGCTCACCGTGCCCGGGGCCATCCCCTGGGATGACCCGCGCTTCATGGAGACCGTGGCCGAGCAGGCGCTGCGGCACTACAAGCAGAACGCCGTGTGAGTGCTGCGGGGGGGGGGCCGGGGACGCGTCCCGGGGCTGGAACCCATCCGGGCAGGGCAGCCCCCCCCGGGGGACATGCGGCTGTTGGGGTGCAGGGGGTTTGAGCCATGTTGGGGGTGAGCCTAAAGCCCAAACCCCCACAGTTGGGGCGATCCTAAAGCAGGAACCCCACAGTTGGGGCGATCCTAAAGCAGGAACCCCCACATTGGGGGTGATCCTAAAGCCCAAAACCATGTTGGGGGCGATCCTAAAGCCCAAACCCACCCCCACTGGGTGCCATCCTAAAGCCCGAAGCCCCCTGTCGGGGGCAATCCTAAAGCAGGAAACCCCACATTGGGGGCGATCCTAAAGCCCGAAACCAGGTCGGGGGTGATCCTAAAGCCCAAACCCCATGTCAGGGTGTGATCTTAAAGCAGGAAACCCCACATTTGGGGCGATCCTAAAGCCCGAAACCACGTCAGGGGCGACCCTAAAGCCAGAAACCCCACATTGGGGGCCATCCTAAAGCCCCAAACCCCTCATCAGGGGCCATCCTAAAACCCCAAAACCATGCCAGGAGTGATCCCAAAGCCCGACCCCCCCCGTCAGGGGCCATCCTAAAGCCCAAAACCACGTTGTGGGCGATCCTATAGCAGGAATCTCCCCCTCGGGGGCCCTCCTAAAGCCCCAAACCCCCCCTCGGGGGCCCTCCTGAAGCAGGGAACCCCACCTTTGGGGCCATCCTAAGGCAGGGAACCCCACATTGGGGGCGATGCTGGGCTCACCCCCCCCCTCCTGTCCTTCCTCCGGCAGGGAGTAGCCGCCCCGCTGCCGCAGCAGCCCCGCGCGGGGGCTCAGCCCCTCCTGCCCCCCCCTACCCGCGGGTGAAACACCGTCGGCACCGCTCCTGCTGCTGGGCCCCCAGGGTCCGGGACAGAAAATAAAAGGTAGAGTTCCCCCCCCTCGGCTGGCTGAGCTCTCCTGGGCCTTTTTGGGACGCGCCCCGGCACAAATAAACCTCGCAAAAAGCAGCTGTGTGCGCCTGGAGGGGGGGCCGGGGGGTGCGAAATATGGGGAACCCACCCTGAGGGGGCTCGATGACGCTTCCCATCCCCTGCACGGGGCACGGACGCGGCCCCAAAGCCAGCGGGGGGGGGGAGCTGAGCTGATACGGGGGCCCCATGAAGGACCCCAAAGCTCGCCGTCGATGGATGAGGACCTGAATCCTGCTATGGGGGGGGACACACGGGGACAGGGCCCCCAGGGTAAAGGAGACCCTTGGCCCACCCGTGCAAGGGACAGATGCCGTCCTCCACCCCGTGCCATCCCCCTTTTGGGTCCCCAACGTCCCCCCCCCCCCAGCCACCACGCAGCGAGCCGGGGGCACTCGCCCTTTATTTGGCACAGCCCCGGGGTGGGGGGTGGGGGGCGCAGAGCAGCAGGGCCAGCCCCGACCCCAATCCTAGGAGCTCACCCCGAGGGGCACCCCGTTGTTCCCGTGTGCCGAGGAGGAGGAGGAAGAAGAGGAGGAAGGCTGCCCTTCGCCACGCCGCCAGCACCCCGGGGAGGGGGGCAGGCTCAGGAGTCCGGGGAGGGGGGCTCAGCTCTCGCTGTTGATGGCCCCGCGGTCCCCCTGCAGCAAACCCTCGCGCTCGGCCGCGCTGCCCCGGGCCAAGCGGGCGAGCAGGGGCCGGTGCAGGCCGTTGTAGAGCGCGGTGCCGGCCAGCAGCACCCCGAACCCCAACACCTGGAGGCCGTGGAAGCTCTCCCAGCCCACGGCCAGGCTGACGGCCCAGACGACGAGGGTGCGCAGGCTGTCCAGCACCATGCGGGTGGTGGCGCTCAGCTCCTTGGTGACGCTGACGCCGGCGAAGTTGAAGAAGGCGATGCTGCCCACGTTGCCCAGCAGGGCCAGGGCGATGAGGGGCCGGTGGCCGACCTGGCAGAAGGCGTCGAGGGCGTCCTCCAGCGCCCGCCGCGGGTTGCCGCTGAAGCCGCCCGCCGGGATGTAGTACATGGGCACCAGCAGCAGCGCCAGGATGACGAAGCCGAAAAATCCTGGGGGGAGGAAGAGAGGGAAGAGGGGGGGGGGCGTGTGAGGCGGGCGCCGGCTTCAAGCACACCCCCAGGGCTGCCCGTTCCCCCCCCCACCACCCGTCCCTGCCCTGTGGTTGGGGTCCAGCACCCCCTTTGCAGCCTGTTCCATCCCCAACCCCCCCCCAAAAAAACAGCTCTCCCCAGGCAGGGTTTGCACCCCCCCCAAAAAAACGCCCGGCCCCGCGACGCAGCAAACCTTCGGTGCCCACGGCCTGCAGCGGGTGCACGTCGTGCTTGTAGACGAATTTCTCCTCCAGCACCATCTGGATGGCCACGATCACCTGCGCCATGACGATGAGGAGGTCACCTGCGGGGGGACGGGGGGGGACGGCTGAGCCCTCGCAAACAAGCGGCGCGGCCATCCCGGAGCCGTGCCTGGGATTATTTCCTCCCCCCCCCTTACCCCCCCCGGGACCACCACGTACCCGTTATCACCTCGCTGAGCTTGTGCTTCTGGCCGTGGTCGCCGCGCAGGTCGGCCAGCCCCACCAGCACCAGCCCCACGATGGTGGCCGCGATGCCCAGCCACTGGCTCAGCTCCAGCCTGCGGCCCAGGAAGGCGACGGAGAGGAGCCCGGTGAAGACGATGACGGAGCCTCGCAGCATCTGGAAGCTGGAGGCGCTGGTCATGTTCAGGGCTGTGGGGTGGGGGGGGGAGAGAGGAGGACCCCAAAAAAATCATCCGTAGGCAGCCGGAGCTGCCCCCAGACGCCGCCGCCCCCTTTGGTTAGGGGTTCCCCAAGCCCCGCTGCTGCGGGGGGCTCCGGGGGTCTCCGAAACGGAGCCGTGCCAGTCCTCCCAGCACTCACCCACGTACATGATGCTGGTCCCAGTCATGTCGCAGAGCGCCGGGGGCAGGAAGAGCAGCGAGCTGAAGGGCTGCGACGACGGAGCCGGGCTGGGCTCCGGCCTCCGCCGCTCCCTCCACAGCAGCAGGTAGAAGACCCCCAGGCAGGAGAACTCCCCCAGGAACATGCCCGTCGCCTGCGGGAGAGGGCGGGTGAGGGCGGCCGGCCCCGTCGGGGACACCCCGGGGTGCCGAGCTGGGCTCTCACCTGCAGGAAGGGGTGCTGGAAGCCGTGCTCCTCCGTCCCGCCGCAGCCCGCGGCGCTGAAGTTGTCGGCCCACCTGCGGGGCGAGAGAGGGCGTTGGGGTTAGGGGAGGTGGGGCAGACCCCCAAGCACACCCAGGGCTGTCCTCGTCCTCCGCTTGCTCGGGGACAAACTGGAGGGCAGGGGGCCGGCCGGGGAGGGGGCACCTGCAGGTGCCGTCGGTGACACCGTGGGACACGGCAAAGCCAGGGGACGGCTCTGGGGACGGGGCTCCCCGTGCGTCCCAGGCTCGGGAAGGATCCGTGGCCACCCCGCCGTGCTGCGGGCTGCTGGCCCCGCTCCCAGCCCTGAGTGACAGGCGGGGAAACGGGACACCGATATGCACACACACCGCCGCCATCCCCTGGCCCCGCGCCCAGCAGGGCTGGATGCGGCCGAGCAGGGTGGCAGGGGACACCCCGACAGCACCCCGCGCCCCCGGGGGACGGGGCCCCTGAAGGAGGCCGCCTGCAGGCTGGGAAGGCAGCGGCACCACCCGCCCAGGGTTTTGGGGTGCGGGGCTACGAACCCCTTCTTTTGGGACGTCCTAGCCACCGGGCAACGTTGGACAGGCAGGAGCAGAGTCCCCACAGCCAATTCTGGGGAGCATCGCCCCGTCCACATGGAGGAGGGGACCCCAGACAATTGGTGGCTGAGGATCCCCAGCCCCACAGTCCCAGCTCCTGCCCCCCAACCCCCAGCTCCTGCCCCATGGCCCCAGGACCCCAGCACCAGCCCTAGGACCCCCGGCTCCAGCACCCCAGCTCCTGCCTCACGACCCCATAACCCCCAGCTCCCGCCCCACTGTCCCAGGACCCCAGCACCAGCTCCACGACCCCCAGCTCCAGCCCCACATCCCCAGGACCCCCAGCTCCTGCCCCAGGACCCCAGCTCCTGCCCCAGGACCCCAGCTCCTGCCCCAGGACCCCAGCTCCTGCCCCATAGCCCCAGGACCCCAGCTCCAGCCCCAGGACTCCCAGCTCCAGCCCCTAAGGCCCCAGGACCCCCAGTTCCTGCCCCAGGACGCCAGCTCCAGCCCCACAGCCCCAGGACCCCCAGTTCCTGCCCCAGGACCCCCAGTTCCTGCCCCAGGACTC
This sequence comes from Anser brachyrhynchus, assembly GCF_964034855.1. Classification (NCBI taxonomy): domain Eukaryota; kingdom Metazoa; phylum Chordata; class Aves; order Anseriformes; family Anatidae; genus Anser; species Anser brachyrhynchus. The sequence goes on along the minus strand of NC_137696.1, from coordinate 125,230,342 downwards.
AAGCTCCAGCCCCTAAGGCCCCAGGACCCCCAGCTCCTGCCCCAGGACCCCAGCTCCAGCCCCACAGCCCCAGGACCCCCCCCGCTCCCGCCCCACGACCCCCGGCCCCTGCCCCACGGCCCCACAACCCCCAGCTCCCACCCCAGGGCCCCCAGCTCCCGCCCCCCAGCCCCAGCCCCTTCATGCTGACACCGCGGCCCCGCAGAAGTGCTGAGCAGGGACAAGCAGCGTGGGGAAGGCCGCGCTGACCGCAGACCGCCATCCCACGGCCGTCCCCAGGCCCTCCCCAGCCAGGCCAGCAGGATTTCGGCCTGACTCAGCCCCGCTGCCCGCCGCCACCTTTCGCAAGAGGGCCGGGGGACGGCGGCTCCCGTGCCTCAGTTTCCCCAGCACCAGCCTGGGGGGGGGCAACCACAGCCCGGGGCCTGAGCCCTGGGGGCTGGAGGGGCCCTGGGGGGGCTGGAGGGGCCCTGGGGGGGCTGGAGGGGTCCGGGGGGGGCTGTCAGTGCCCGGAGCCCCCCCTCCCGCACTCACTTGGCCGCCAGGGTGTTGATGGAGCCGGTGAGCAGCATGAGGGCGGCCAGGCCCAGCTGGTGCCGGGACCACGACATGGCCCCACCGCCGCCCGCGCCGCCGCCGCCCGCCCTGAGAGAAGGCCTGGCCACGCCCCCCGACTAGCCCCGCCCCCCGAGTAGCACCGCCCAATCGCAGTCACGCCCCCGTTGTAGCCCCGCCCCCTCTCTCGTAGCCCCGCCCCCTGTGGCTCCGCCCCCCGCAGTGTTCAGCCCCGCCGTGGCCCCGCCCCCAAGCCACCCTTGGCTCCGCCCCGCAGGGTTAAGCCACGCCCCCAACCTCCCTGGCCACGCCCCCGGTATCCCCATGGCCCTGCAACCGCGTCCCCGTATCCCTGTGTCCGTGCCCCCGTGCCCCCCGTCTCCCCACCCCCATATCCCCATGTGCCCCCCTCCCTGTGTCCCCCCATGTCCCCGTATCCCCTCATCCCCATATCCCCGTGTCCCCCTGTCCCCATATTCCCACCATGTCCCCATATCCCCGTGTCCCCCCATCCTCGTGTCCCCCCATGTCCCCATATCCCCCTAACGCCATGTCCCCATATCTCCATATCCCCCCCATGTCCCCATACCCCCCATATCCCCTTACCCCCCCATATCCCCATACCCCCCCATATCCCCTTACCCCCCCCATATCCCCATACCCCCCTCATCCCCATACCCCCCCATATCCCCATACCCCCCCATGTCCCCATACCCCCCCATATCCCATTACCCCCCCCATATCCCCTTACCCCCCCCAACCCCATACCCCCCCATATCCCCATACCCCCCCATCCCCATACCCCCCCATATCCCCTTACCCCCCCCATATCCCCATACCCCCCATATCCCCTTACCCCCCCATATCCCCATACCCCCCCCATATCCCCATACCCCCCCCATCCCCATACCCCCCCATATCCCCATACCCCCCCATGTCCCCATACCCCCCCATATCCCCATACCCCCCCCATCCCCATACCCCCCCATATCCCCATACCCCCCCATGTCCCCATATCCCCCATGTCCCCATATCCCCCCATATCCCCATACCCCCCCATGTCCCCATACCCCCCCATGTCCCCATACCCCCCATATCCCCATACCCCCCCATATCCCCATACCCCCCCATGTCCCCATATCCCCATACCCCCCATATCCCCCCATATCCCCCCCATATCCCCATACCCCCCCCATGTCCCCATATCCCCCCCTATCCCCATACCCCCCATGTCCCCATACCCCCCCATATCCCCATACCCCCCCATGTCCCCATATCCCCCCCTATCCCCATACCCCCCATGTCCCCATACCCCCCCATATCCCCATACCCCCCATATCCCCTTACCCCCCCCATATCCCCATACCCCCCCCATCCCCATACCCCCCCATATCCCCTTACCCCCCCCATATCCCCATACCCCCCCCATCCCCATACCCCCCCATATCCCCATACCCCCCCATGTCCCCATACCCCCCATATCCCCTTACCCCCCCCATATCCCCATACCCCCCCCATCCCCATACCCCCCCATATCCCCTTACCCCCCCCATATCCCCTTACCCCCCCATCCCCATACCCCCCCCATATCCCCCATACCCCCCCATATCCCCATATCCCCCCATATCCCCTTACCCCCCCATATCCCCATACCCCCCCCATCCCCATACCCCCCCATATCCCCATATCCCCCCATATCCCCATACCCCCCCATATCCCCATACCCCCCCCTATCCCCATACCCCCCATATCCCCATACCCCCCCATATCCCCATACCCCCCCATATCCCCTTACCCCCCCCATATCCCCATACCCCCCCCATCCCCATACCCCCCCATGTCCCCATACCCCCCCATATCCCATACCCCCCCATATCCCCATACCCCCCATATCCCCCCATATCCCCCCCTATCCCCATCCCCCCCCATGTCCCCCCATATCCCCCCATCCCCATACCCCCCCATATCCCCATACCCCCCCATCCCCATACCCCCCCATATCCCCCCATACCCCCCCATGTCCCCATACCCCCCCCACCCGATCCCAGTGCCACCAGATGGCGCCGTTGCTGCAGCTGGGCCGGGCGGGGGGACACGGGGGGGGGACACACACTGGTGGTGCCAGGGCGCCCCCTTCCCACAGGTCTCCCCCCCCCACCCCAAGGGACTCAGCCCCCCCAGGGGTCCCCCCCCGGCCCCCCAGGGCTCAGTGCGGCCCCCCCATGGGACCCGGGGGGGGGCGTTAAGGGTTGCTGGAGGCGCTGCTGTTCGTCTCCCAGTTTGTCCCAGTGCAGCCTGGTCACCCCCTCTGGGATCCCCTGGGGGCACCGGTGGGACCCCTGGGAGCCTCCTGGTGCCTCCGGCCTCCCCTCGAGGGAGAAGGGGAAGGGAGGCCAAGGGAAGGGAGGCCAAGGGGGAAGGGGAAGGGAGGCCAAGGGAAAGGAGGCTGAGGGAGGGGAGGCGAGGAAGAAGGGGTTGGGAGGCCAAAGGAAGGGAGGCCGAGGGAGGGGAGGCCGAGGAAGAAGGGGTTGGGAGGCTGAGGGAAGGAAGCTGAGGGAAGGGAGGCCTAGGGAAGGGAGGCCAATGGAGAAGGGGCCAGGAGGCCAAGGGAAGGGAGGCCGAGGGAAAAGGGGAAGGGAGGCCAAGGAAAGGGAGGCTGAGGGAAGGGAGGCCAAGGGAGAAGAAAGGGCCCAGGAGGCTGAAGCAGGTTTTTGGGCTGAAACATTGGTTTGGGGACGGTGGGTTGGGGACGGCGTTTTTGGGGGTGGCGGTTTGGGGACGGTGGGTTGGGGACGGTATTTTGGGGACGGTATTTTGGGGACAGTGGGTTGGGGACATTGGTTTAGGGATGGTGGTTTGGGGACAGCAGGTTCGGGATGTTGGTTTGGAGACGTTGGTTTGGGGACGGTGTTTTTGGGGATGGCATTTAGGGGACCGGTTTAGGGACATTGGTGTGGGGACGGCGGGTTGGGGACGGCAGGCTGGGGATGTTGGTTTGGGGACGGTGTTTTTGGGGATGGCGTTTTGGGGACAACGGATTGGGGACGTTGTTTTGGGGACGGTGTTTTTGGGATACCCGTTTGGGGACAGTGCCTTGGGGACGGCGGGTTGGGGACGGCAAGTTGGGGATGGTGGCACAGCCCCTGTGCCCCCCCCGAAGCCCCCCTGGGTCACCCCAGCACCCTTTTTAGCGGGGAGGCACCACGCGGACACGGACCCCCCCCCGTCCCCATCACCCCAAAACCTGGTGGTCCCCGTCCCGAGGTCTCATCCAGCACCGGGGGAGCCAGGGGACCCAAATCACCCCCCAGCACCCCCGGAGCCTCTGGGGACGGGGGACACCCCCCGGGAACCTCTCTCCCAGGACAGGTCCCAGCACCCTGGTGCTGAGCAGAGGGGCAGGATCCCCCCCATACCCCGGGACACCCCCACCTTCCCGGTGCCGAGGGCCCACCGCTGGCCCCTGCCCCCCTCGGTGCCCCCCTGGGACCCCCCCGGTCCTTCCCTGCCGCTCCCCGACTGGGGGCACCCCCAGCCTGTCCTCGTCCCTCCGGGTGGCTGCGGGACCCTCGGGGGTCGCCTCCCCACTTTGCGTCCCCCCGAGAGGGGACGGAGGGCTTCGAGGCAGGTAGGGGCAGGAGGGGACCCCAGAGCTCCGCCGGGGCCCACCCCGGGGCACCAGCAATGCCCAAATCCCAAAGGATTTTTGCCCCGAGATGCCCTGGCCGTGGTTCTTTGCGCACCTCAGCGACCCCAAAACTTGGGGGGGGGGGGGGGGGGGGGCTCAGCCCCGTGCCCCCCTCCCGGGCCACGCAGAGGGGTGAGGCTGCGTGCTGGTGGGATGGGAGAGGTTGGGGACCCCCCGGGACCCTTCTCGTGCCACCCCCAATGAAACGATGCCGTGGGGAAAGTCCAGAGAGGGGCACAAAGGCGACCACCGTCGGGACCCCCCCCCCCATCCCCGTGCGTCCCGGTCCCCAAAACCCAACGGTGACGGCGCGGGGGGGTGGTGGGGGGAGCGGTGCCGCGGTTCGGCCCAGCCTTTATTTCTCTCCGTACCGGGGGGAAGCCAGCAGCGCTTTGGGGGGGCAAGGGGGGGGTGAGAGGGGGTGAGGGGGGGGTGAGGGGGGTGATTCCGTTCCCCAAAGCAAATCCCCGCAGCCCTCCCTTGGCGCACCCCCCCCCCCCCCCCGCAAGCCTCCCTCCCAGCGGGGATTTCTGGGGTCCCCCCGCGGACGGGGTCGGGGCGCTGGTTATACCGAATATACCCCCCCCCGCTCTCAAATAATACACATTATTATTTTGGTTTTTTTTTCGGTTAAAAGGTGAGAAAAGTAACGCCGCGCCGGGGGGAGGGCTGCCCCCCGAGTCCCGGTGTCCCCCTTGGGTTTTTTTTTTTTGGGGGGGGGGGGCTTCAAGAGGGGGTCAGTGCATGTCTTGGTGTGTCATTCCCCCCCCCCCCCCCCCCCGTCCCTGCTGTAGGGTCAGCCTGTGCTTTGGGGGTCCTGGGGAGGGGGGTGTCACGGTGCTGGGGGGCGGGGGGTGACGGTGCTGAGCCCTCCTCTGTAGGCATTTGGGGGTGGTCTTGGTCCTGCAGCCCCTGCCCAGCCCACGTTGGGTGAAAACAAGGAGTTTTTTTCCCCCTGTTTTTCCCTATTTTTCCCCCTATTCCCCTTTTCCATGGGGCTGGGATGAGGACATAGCCCCCGTGCCCCCCCCCCGTGCGATGTCCCTGTGCCACAGAGCGGGGGGAGAACCCCAAAAACTGGGATCAGAGTGCGGGGTGCGATGGGGCGCAGTGGGGTGCGATGGGGTGCTACAGGGTGCGATGGGGTGCGTTGGGGTGCGATGGGGTGCTATGGGGCACAATGGGGTGTGTTGGGGTGCAATGGGGTGCGATGGGGTGCTATGGGATGCGATGGGGCACTATGGGGTGCGATGGGGCGCTGTGGGGTGCTATGGGGCACAATGGGGCACTATGGGGTGTGACGGGGTGCAATGGGGTGCAATGGGGTGCTATGGGATGCGATGGGGCACTATGGGGTGCGATGGGGTGCTATAGGGTGCGATGGGGTGTGGTGGGGCACTATGGGGTGCATTGGGGCACTATGGGGTGCAATGGGGCACAGTGGGGTGCGACGGAGGCAATGGGGTGTGATGGGGCACAGTGGGGCACAGTGGTGGGGTGCAATGGGTTGCAATGGGGTGTGATGGGGGCAATGGGGTGCGGTGGGGCACAATGGGGTGTGATGGGGTGCTATGGAGCACCATGGGGTGCTATGGGGAGCAACGGGGTGCGGTGGGGCACAATGGGGTGCGATAGCATGCAATGGGGTGCAATGGGGTGCAATGGGGTGCAATGGGGCACAGGCTCAAGGGTGCAGCTCGGGGGCGTGAAGAGGACGGGTGAAAAAGCCTCCCCGTGCCCTGCATTGTCCCCCCCCCCCAAAAAAAAACAAAACACTTTGCCCCAGGTGCCGCGATGGAGATGGGGATCGGGGTCGGGGGGCACCCTACAGCCTCGGCCCGGGCACCTCCACCTCCGGGCACAGCCGGCGGCGTTTTGGGCTACGTGACTCGTGGCGTGTCCCCCCCCCCCGAGGGGCAGGGCGAGCACAGCTCCGTCTAAGCCCCTCTTAGCCTGATTTACGGGTGCGCGCACGCTGCAGCAGCCCGGGAGCTGCCCACCCCCATGGGACCCCCGGTGCCCACCCCAGCGCCCCCCTCACACCCGGAGAGGGTGCCGGGGGGGGTCTTGGGGCTCCCCGGATAGAGACGTGTGTGCTCCCCCCTCTGCTCACCCCCCCCCCCCTTCCCTTCCCCGCTGCTTTCGGCCAGGTTAAAACACCCTCTGCGGCTCTTCGAGTTTCACATTTTGAGGAGTGGTTTGCACAATAAAATAAAAATAACCATTAATTTAAGTTAAAATAAAATAATCCGGCCGCTCCCCCCCCCCCCACGTACCCACCACCACCACCTCACCACCACCACCATCGACACCACCACCTCCCGCCCCGCAGCCGCCCCGAGTCCCTTGGGGACCCCGGGGGGGGGCTTCCAAGGAGGGGGGGTCCGAGGAGATGGGATGGGGGGGGGGGTGATGCCACCGGGGAAGGGGGGGGGGGGCTACACGGAGCTGCGGCGCTTCACGAGGCCCTGGAAGGCCGAGAGGCTGTGGAGGCCGGTGGAGACGGAGCTGATGGCCGAGCGCCGGGCGCCGCAGAAGCAGCGGTTGGAGGGGGTCTGGGGGCAGCGTCCCGGCGAGGAGTGGCTCTGCTCCACGCAGGTGTCCGAGGTGGACAGGTCCCGGGGGATGATCATGGGGATGGAGTACTGCAGCTTCTCCCGGCTCTTGTACCACAGGCACGAGCACATGGACTGGAAGTGGAGCACCTCGGCGTAGACGTTGCGCAGCCCCCCGCCGCTGCCCCCCAACCCGACTCCCCCCGATGAAGCCGCCGAGGCCACCGGGGCGCCCGGAGCGGCGTCGGCGCCGTGCCCGCCGCCCGCCTGCCCGCCGCGGGTGAGCAGCGCCCGGTGCTCGGCGTCCCGCTTCTCGTCCTCGGCGTTCATGGTCATGAAGCGCAGCACCACCAGGTTGAGGAAGGCCCCGATGACCGTCAGCCCCGTCAGGATGTAGACGAAGCTGAAGGCCACGTACTGCGGCTTGTTCTGCAGGGCCTCGTCCTTCTGCAGCGCCACGTAGTCCCCGAAGCCGATGGTGGTGAGGGTGATGAAGCAGTAGTAGTAGGCGTGGAAGAAGCTCCAGTGCTCGTAGTAGGAGAAGGCGGCCGCCCCGATGCACAGCGTGCTGATGCAGGAGAAGAAGCCGATGGTGACCATGTTGGCCATGGAGACCTCGGCGCGCCTCATGCCCAGGCACTTCTTGGCGCGGTGCAGGAGGTAGCGGACGAAGGTGTTGATGCGCTCGCCCAGGCTCTGGAACATGACGAGGGTGAGGGGGATGCCCAGCAGGGCGTAGACCATGCAGAAAACCTTCCCGCCGTCCGTGCTGGGGGCTGCGTGGCCGTACCCTGCGGGGAGAAGGCACGGAGAGGGTCGGGGTGGTCCCAGCACCCTGCACAGCCCTTCCTTGGCCACCCGGCCGGGGGTGGGGTCTGGAGGGGGCACCCGAGTGAAGCCCCGGCCGGGGGGGGGGGTTGGTGCTGGCACCAGGGCATTGCAGGCGCTGTTCCTCAAATGCACCTCCCGGGACAGCCTGACCCATAAGGGCTGCGTGGGGGTGCGAAGGAGAAGGGGAAAAAATGGAGTTTTTAAGGAATGGAGGGGTGACGGCTGTCCTCTGTCACCCCATCCCTGAGCCCCTGCATCCCCATGTCCCTGCATCTGTGTCCCCATGTCCCTGCATTTCTGCGTCCCCATGTCCCTGTATCTCTGTCCCCATGTCCCTTTATCCCTGTGTCCCCATGTCCCTTTATCCCTGCGTCCCCATGTCCCTGTATCCCTGTGTCCCCATGTCCCTGCATCTGCTTCCCCACGTCCCTTTATCCCTGTATCCCCATGTCCCTTTATCCGTGTCCCCATGTCCCTTTATCCCCGTGTCCCCATGTGCCTGCCTCCCTCTGCCCCAGGTCTCTGCCATCGGCCACCCAGGGGCTGCCAGGGGAGCTGGGGGGAGCTGGGGGGACCCCAGCCCCGGGGGCAGCATCTGGACGCGCAGTAATCTCCTGCCTGCGCAGGACGCGTGCAGATGGGACTTTGTGAGGGGGATTATTTGTCTGTAATGGATCCCGGGAAGAGGCAGCTGAGCCCGGGGGGACGTGGGGGGGCTGGGAGCTGGGGGGGCTGTGCGCTGCCAGGAGGTGCCCTCGCCACCGGGCAGCCACCCATCACCTTGCCCTGTCCCTTCTCCTTCTCCTTCTCCTTCTCCTTCTCCTTCTCTTCTCCTTCTCCTTCTCCTTCTCCTTCTCCTTCTCCTTCTCCTTCTCCTTCTCCTTCTCCTTCTCCTTCTCCTTCTCCTTCTCCTTCTCCTTCTCCTTCTCCTTCTCCTTCTCCTTCTCCTTCTCCTTCTCCTTTCCCTTTCTTATTCCCTTTGCCTTTCTTATTCCCCTTTCCCTTCCTCTTTCCCTTCCTTCCCTATTCTTTTCCCTATTCTTTTCCCTATTCTTTTCCCTATTCTTTTCCCTATTCTTTTCCTTTTCCCTATTCTTTTCCCTATTCTTTTCCCTTTCCCTTTCCCTTTCCCTTTCCCTTTCCCTTTCCCTTTCCCTTTCCCTTCCCCTTCCCCTTCCCCTTCCCCTTCCCCTTCCCCTCCCCCTTCCCATTGCATTTACAGTGCCCCACTCCTCAATTACTAAAAGCCTCCAGAAACACGTTCCACATAAAAGACGAGGCCGCGTTCCCCTACACGTGGAAAACATTTCGATGTTATTATTCAGGCGCAAAGGCAGGGACCTGCCGGGCGCCTCTCCCCCGGTGCCAGCAGCGTCCCCGGGGCCCCGTGGGCCATTTCTGCCCAGTGCTGAGCGAGCACTGTCGGGGCCAGGTGGACCTGGGGACGGCTTCGGGGAGCCCGACACTGGGTTTGAGGCAAATTTACCCTGAAAAAAGCTCTGGTCCTCCTGGGGCCCAGCCCTGCCCTCCGGGGAGCCCCCAGCCACAAAGCCTCGCGTGCGCCCTGGGGGTTTCTGGTCCCCTTTCCTCCTGCACCCCGCAGGTTACTGGTCCCCTTTCCTCCTGCACCCTGGGGGTTTCTGGTCCCTTTTCCTCCAGACCTGAGCTCGGCCCTGGTATTCCCACTCTGCCCCGTCTCTCCTTCACCCTGCCTTTCCCCCGCCGTCCTCGCCGGCAGCCTCCGAGGGGCCAAGGATTTACGCCGTGCCGGGGCGAGGCGAAAGCACGCACGTCAGATCTCCTTCCAAACCGGCCCCGTGGAGACGGTGCTGAGCTGCAGAGGGGAGCTGGGGGGCCCCAAATACATCTCCAGCTCCTGGGGAGCCCCAAATACATCTGCTGCTCCTGGGGATGGGGGCTGAGCGTGGTGCCCCCCCTGGGGACCCCGCGGAGGGGACGCCGCGGCTGTGCCACCCGCGGCAGGATGGAGCTGGGGGCGCAGCTGCCGGCTGCCTCCATTTCCCCCGAAACAGCCCAAACCTCCCCATTTCCATACGGCCAAGGGTGGGATTTTAGGGCCCGAGCCTCCAGCGGTGCCCTGCCGGCACCCTCACCGAGCACCCTGCTGCCATACGGGCTCCTGGGCTATATTTGGTATATTCAGCCCCATTTCCCCTGGGCCATATTTAGCATATTTAGCCCCATTTCCCCAGGGCTATATTTAGTATATTCAGCCCCATTTCCCCAGGGCTATATTTAGCATATTCAGCCCCATTTCCCCAGGCCTATTTTTAGCATATTTAGCCCCATTTCCCCAGGGCTATATTTAGCATATTCAGCCCCATTTCCCCAGGGCTATATTTAGTACATTTAGCCCCATTTCCCCAGGGCTATATTTAGTACATTTAGCCCCATTTCCCCAGGGCTATATTTAGTATATTTATCCCCATTTCCCCAGGGCTATATTTAGTACATTTAGCCCCATTTCCCCAGGGCTATATTTAGTATATTTATCCCCATTTCCCCAGGGCTATATTTAGTACATTCAGCCCCATTTCCCCAGGGCTATATTTAGTACATTCAGCCCCATTTCCCCAGGGCTATATTTAGTATATTTATCCCCATTTCCCCAGGGCTATATTTAGTACATTCAGCCCCATTCCCCCAGGGAAGGCCAAGCACCCATCGACCCCCCTCCCCCCCCCCAGCTTCATCGGGCACTGCCTGATCTCCGCCACATTTTTGGGGTGAAAGTCGGGGGTTTTAAAGCCTGGAGGAGAGGCGGATAGCGGGGGGGGAGAGACCCGGGGAGGGTGAGCCCCCCAAACCCCTCTTGCACCCCCATTTTCATCCCTTACGGGCAGGAAGAGCGCTGGAGATGCTGCCCGAGCCCCTGCCCCATTGGGGACCCCTTCCCAGTGCCCCCCAGCCACAATGGGGCCGGATCCTGCCCTCCCCACCCTTACAAAGGGGGCTCAGCACCTTTCCTCTGTTTCTACACCCCATAAACCGTCCCCATGGGTGCTCCTCAGAGGGTGCTGGGGGTGCCGGGCGGGCAGGGAGCGCGGTGCCCGTCCCCGGGGGGGAACCCTGGCACGTCCCCGAGGAAGGCGGCCGGCTCTTGGCCTTTTTAGGGCCGCGGAGGAGCAGGTGCAGGGCTGGGACCTGGAGCACGTCCCGGGGATTAGCGGGCAGCGGGCCATGGGGCTGGAGGAGGGGGGGGAATGGTGCTGAGCTGGGGGCTGTGGGGCTGCGGGTGCCAGGGGTGGTGGGCGCAGAGCAGGGGGCACCGGGTGCTGGGGGGGGGGGGGGGGGCGTGGGGGGGGCTGTGTCAGCTCCAGGGGGTGTGGGGATGGGGGATAGGGCTGCTGGGGGCCAGGGGTAGGGGGCTGCAGGGGGTAAGGTATGGGGCTGCAGGGAGTGAGGGTATGGGGCTGAAGGGGGCAAGGGTATGGGACTGCAGGGAGTGAGGTACGGGGCTGAGGGGAGTAAAGTTATGGGGCTGAAGGGATTGAGGGTATGGAGCTGCTGGGAGCAAGGTGTGGGGCTGCAGGGAGCAAGGTTCTGGGGCTGAAGGGGGCAAAGTTATGGGGCTGAAGGGGGCAGGGGTACGGGGCTGTATAGAGCAGGGTATGGGGCTGCAGGGGATTAAGGTATGGGGATGCAGGGAACAAGGTATGGGGCTACAGGGGGGTAAGGTATGGGGCTGCAGGGGGTAAGGTATGGGGTTGCAGGGAGTGAGGGTGTGGGGCTGCAGGGAGCAGAATATGGGGGTGCAGGGAGCAGGGGACTGGGGCCCCGGGCAGCCTCCCCCTCCGGCAGGCAGCAGCACCAGGCCCCTCGCTCCGTAACCCCAACCCCAGCGTGTCCCCTCCGTGTGTGTGTGCGTGTGCGTGTGTGTGTGTGCGTGTGTGTGTGTGTGCACTGCTCTGTGTGTGTGCAACAGGGGGGTCACAGCCCCCCAGGGCTGCTCGCAGCCCCCCCACCGGGCCCCCCCCCCCCCCCCCCGCAGCCGTGCGCCCCCTCCCCCCCGCCGCGGGCCCGATGCTGTCATGGAAAATCCCTGCAGCGGCCAAGGGCCGTGTTTGCGCTGACCCAAAACTGGCAATTTTTCACTCAATTTTGGGGCTCCGCCAGGCCTCTTCCCGGCTGCCCCCCCCAGTCCTCCCATTCGCCCCACCACTGGGGGGGGGGGGGGGCACAGCCGTGGGGCTGGGTGCTGGTGGCCCCCCAGCGGGAAGGGGTCTCGGGGCTGGGGGGGGTGCCTAGCACCATGCACCAGCACCGTGCAGCAGCACCAGCACCGTGCACCAGTACTCATCGCTCTGCACGAGTGCCCAGCACCATGCACCAGCACTGTGCAGCAGCGCCCAGCACCGTGCACAAGCACCCAGCACTGTGCACCAGTGCCTAGCACCATGCACCAGCACTGTGCACCAGCGCCCAGCACCGTATACGAGCACCCAACACCATGCAGCAGCACCCAGCACCATGCAGCAGCACCCAGCACCATGCAGCAGCGCCCAGCACCATGCACAAGCACCCAGCATCGTGCACCAGTGCCTAGCACCATGCACCAGCACTGTGCAGCAGCGCCCAGCTCTGTGCACCAGTGCCCAGCACCGTGCACAAGCACCCAGCACCATGCAGCAGTGCCTAGCACCATGCACCAGCACTCTGCACAAGCACCTAGCACCGTGCACCAGCACTGTGCAACACCAGTACCATGCAGCAGCGCCCAGCACCGTGCAGCAGCACCCAGCACCGTGCAGTAGCACCCAGCACCCTGCACAAGCACCCAGCACCCTGCACCAGCACCCAGGACCGTGCACCAGCACCATGCAGCAGCACCCAGCACCCTGCACAAGCACCCAGCACCGTGCAGCACTGCCTAGCACCGTGCACCAGCACTGTGCAACACCAGCACCGTGTAACACCAGCACCGTGCAACACCAGCACCGTGTAACACCAGCACCATGCAACGCCAGCACCGTGCAATGCCAGCACCATGCAGCAGCACCCAGCACCGTGCAGCAGCGCCCAGCACCCTGCACAAGCACCCAGCACCATGCACCAGCACCCAGAACTGTGCACCAGCACCATGCAGCAGCACCCAGCACCCTGCACTATCACCCAGCACCGTGCAGCAGTGCCTAGCACCGTGCACCAGCACTGTGCAACACCAGCACCATGCAGCAGCACCCAGCACCGTGCAGCAGCACCCAGCAGCGTGCAGCAGCACCCACCACCGTGCAGCAGCGCCCAGCACCATGCACAATCACCCAGCACCATGCAGCAGTGCCTAGCACCGTGCACCAGCACTGTGCAACACCAGCACTGTGCAACACCAGCACCGTGCAACACCAGCACCATGCAGCAGCACCCAGCACCATCCAGCACCCCCGCAGCCCCTCTGCCCGCGGCTGCTCTCCCCGCCGCGAGCCCCCCACCCCGAGGCAGCAGCTCGTCTCTCCCCTTCATTAGCCCCACGCCACCCGGCCAGGATTTATCCAAGGCGGCGCTGCCCGCCATAAATCCTGCACGCTGCGCTCCCTGCAGCCCGAGAGGCGGCTGATAAATGTTGAGGCCGGCCCGTAAATCACACGCGGGTCGGAGCAGGCTCTCCCGCGGCTCCGGATCGGGTCCGGCTTCCCAGCACCAGACCCAGCAGCACCCAGCTGGGGCTCGGCACTTGGAAAAAAAAAAAAAAAAAGACAAAAATAAAGAAATTGGGCCGCGGCTTGTTTCTTTCTGCCCGGTGCCGGGCACCTCTGGCCCAGCACGGGTTGTTTGTGCCTGCTCCGAGCCAGCCGCTTGCAGAGCTTAATGAGGCGTCTGCAGGGAGAGGCATTAATTGCCCTTATCTCTCCAGGACAGGGATGAGCAGGAAATGTACAGGCTGGGAGCAGAACTGAGCTCCGGGGGGGGTCTCCAGGATGGAGCCCACCGGGCAGGACACCCAGGAGCCTCCCCAGGACAAGGCTCTGCCTCCTCCTTGCCGCGGGGGTTGCGGTCGGCACCCCAAAACCCCATCACGCAGGGCCGCGGTCTCGGGGTGCGCACGCTCTGCACCCCGTCTCCCCAGCCGCCCTCCGTGCTGCGCGCGCCCTCGGTAGGCTTAAGAGTGAACGTCCTGTGCAGTGGGGGCAGGGGGGGCCTGGTGCCTGCGTGGAGGGGGAAGGACGCCGGTCCTGCCCTCCCAGCACTGCTTCGTCCCCAAAACAAGCCCCCGGGGTGACCGCAGGTGGCTGGAGCGGGTCGGGCGATGCGTGTTCCCCGTGGGCACGGGGGTCCCGCTCTGGGCATCGCCCCCCCCCAGTGGGTGTTTGGGGTGTGGGGAAGCAAATCCCATCCCTAAACCGGAGCGGCACGGTCCTTCCCTCCGGCGCGTTCACTCTGAAGCCTACCGAGGGCGCGCTCCCAGCTGCCAAGACCGATTTCCCCCGCGCTCGTCGAGCGCGGAGCGGGGACGGAAATGTCCGGGGGGGCTTCCGAGCTCCGTCCCCAACGCCCCTGCTCGAGCGACCTGCTCCTCGTCCTCCGGGCCACGCGTGTCTCACTGCCACCGTGCCACGGCCCCAGGGCCCGGGGAGGGGGGGCTTGTGGTCCCTTCCCTCCCCCTGCCTGCGGTTGTCCCCCTGCGTGTCCCCTCCCCGCGGGGCCGCCAGGACGAGCCCGGAGCAGGGTGAACGGGGCTGAATCAGCGATGAAAATAGCAGCAGGGCACGCGGGGAGCGCGGTGCTCAGCCTGGCTCTGCGTCAGGCCCGCGCTGCCAGCGGGGAGGAGGCGCTGCCGGGGACGGGCGGCGAGGCCGAGGGCTTTGGGGGGGGGGTGTCCGAGCAAACCCGGCCCTGCCACCGCGTCCCCGCGTCCCCAGGGCATGGGAACCCCAGCGAGGCAGTGGGGAGGGGGCTGCAGGGCCCCCCCCCCCCCCCGTGGCCGGCACCCAGAGCACCGCGGTGCCCACGTTCCCATGTCCTTGTCCTTGTCCTCAGCCTCTTTTTGTGTCCCCCCCTCCCCCCCGCGGGGTGCTGAGCAGGGAAGGTCCCAGCACCTTCCCGCGGTGCCACGGGTTTGGGACATGGGGCACGAGGCTTTGGGGTGTGTGTGGGGGCACCAGGAGACCCCCCGGGGGCAGAGGAGGGGACGCGGTGCCACCGCTGTCACCGCAGCGCTGCCCCACGCCGAGCTGTCCCCTCGCCATCCCGTGCCATAAACAAGCCCAGAGGGAGGGGGACGGTGACAGATGGTGGCACCGCGGCCGGCCTCCGCCACCTGCCCCAGCCCAAATGGCCGCAGCGAGGTGCTGGGGACACGTTTTGGGGCCGGGGACACGTTTTGGGGCCGGTGAACCCCCCCCACCCCCCCCAGCACGTGGCAGGGACACGGGGTACCCGTCCCCGTGCGTGTACCCGGCTGCCACCACCGCTGTCCCCGTGAGTGCCACCCCTGGGGGGGGGGGGGGGGCTCATCTCCTGCCCCCAGCAGCTGACGGAGCCCCCCAGGGCAGCAGCACCCAGCCCCGGGCACCCTTGGGTGCCCCCCAGCTCCGTCTCCAAACCGGAGCCCCCCCCGGGAGCATCGGAGGGGACAGAGCCCAGGAGAGCTGGGGGACAGGGGACAGGGGGACGCGTGCTGGGGACAGGGCCCCCAGGGACCTTCGGAGCCTCGAGTTTTGGCTCTTTTCCCAGGAGAAGGAAAAATAATAAAGATAGGGAAAAAAAAAAAAAAAAAAAACACACAAAAAGCAAGGAAAACTTTGGAGCGGGACCCGCCGCCCGCCCCGCTTTTCCTCCTTCCCTCCTTAAACCTGACCTTGGCCGGCTCAGCGCCCTCCCTGCCTGCCCTGCACCCCCGCAGGATGCGTCCCCGGCTGGGGACAGGCACAAAGCCACCCCCCTGCCACCCCTGGGGAGGTCGGGGGGGGGTGCCCAGGGCCACCCCGAGGGAGACGGAGGCTGAATGTGACGGGGCCGGCCACAGCCCCGAGCCTGCCCCAGCTGCTCCGCCGGCCCCCAGCCCATAATAACCCCCCCCCAGATCAGCCCTGCAGCCCCCCAGGACCACCACCACCCCCCCCCCCCCCCCCCAGAGACCCCCGGGTCCTGCCCGCGGCACGCTGAGCCTGAGCCTTTTGGGGCTCCCGGGGATGGGGACGTTTTGGGGCTGGGGGCTTATAGGGGTGCTGCGGCCCCCCCACCCCCCTGTCCCCTGCCCCCTGTCCCCCTCTCCCAGGTGGGGGGAGCCCCCAGCAGCGTTTCCCCAGGGATTTTTGGTTCCTGGCACCCTGTGCGCCCCCAGCTTGGGTCGGGTCAGGTCAGGATGGGGCAGGGAGATGGTCCTGAGCCGTGCCCCCCCCGCAGCAGCTCCCCCACATCCCTGTGTCCCCCCCCGCCCCCGGCAGGAGATGGGCTGCGATGGGCTCCTGTCCCCAGGAGACCTTCCTCCTCCTCCTCCTCTTCCTCCTCCTCCTCCTCCTCCTCCAGGGAAGGGGTCAGCCGAGGGAACGGCCTGTCCTCCGCGGGGAAGGGGACAGAAGCACCCCAGGGTGCTGGGGGGGGGCACGGTGTGCAGGGACGAGAACCCCCCCCCCCAGCCCTGCCGGACCCCACAACCCCCCCAGGACCTCCCTGCAGGGCTGGGAAGGGGGGTGCCTGCCCCGAGCCAAGGCTCAGCCCCCCCCCAGACACCCTGGGGCTGCAAGGGTGGGGGGGGGGGAGTGGGGGGGGGTTATTCCGGGCAGGGGATCCCCCAAACTGGGGGACCAGAGGCTGTGGGGTGGGGGGGGGGGTCCTGGGACAGTGGGGGCTGGGAGGTTTCAGGGGGAGGGAACCCGTGGGGGTCTCCCCGATGCTGCAGGGAGGGGTGGGGGGTGCGGGTGGGGGGGGTTTCCTGGTGGTGGGTGGGTGAGCCTGATGCCGGGGGGTCGGGTGTTTTGGGGAGGGGATTTTTGGGGTGGGCTTTTTGGGGAGGGTGCCCTTGGGGTGGGGGTTTTGGAGAGGGTGCCACTGGGGCTGGGCGTTATGGGGACGGGTCCTTTGGGGTCAGGCCTTTTGGGGAGGGGACTTTTGGGGTGGGGGTTTTGGAGAGGGTGCCACTGCGGTGGGCATTTTGGGGAGGGGTCTGTCGGGGTCAGGCTTTTTGGGGAGGGGTCCTTTGGGGCCGAGCGTTTTGGGGAGGGGTCCGTTGGGGTCGGTCGTTTTGGGGAGGGGACTTTTGGGGTCGGGCCTTTTGGGGAGGGGTCCGTTGGGGTCGGGCGTTTTGGAGAGGGGACTTTCGGGGTGGGGGTTTTGGGGAGGGCGCCACTGGGGCCGGGCGTTTTGGAGAGGGGTCCTTTGGGGCCGGGCGTTTTGGGGAGGGGACTTTTGGGGCCGGGCTTTTTGGGGAGGGGACCTTTGGGGGTCAGGCCTTTCGGGGAGGGGTCCGGCAGGTCTAGCGGGGCTCCGGGGGGGCCAGGCGGGCTGCCCTCCCGACCACCGCGAGGCTGGGCGCAGCAGAGGCGAAGGGAGGAGGAGGAGGGTGGCGGTGGTGGCGGCGGCGGGGATACGGGGGGCCGGGGGGGGGGGGGGGGTCGTTACCTATGGTGGTGATGACGGTGATGGCGAAGTAGAAGGAGCCGGCGAATTTCCACTGCACGCCGGCCTTGTGCGGCTTCAGCTTGAGCACGACCCACTCGAGCTCGCGGAAGCCGGCGGCGCTCAGGTTGTACTTGCTCCGCAGCTCCTGGCTGCGCGCCTCCAGCCGCCTCCTCTCCGCCGTCTCCCCCTCGGACTCGAGCGCGTCGAAGACGGCGGCGCCCACCAGCAGGTAGGTGAAGGTGCACATGATGAGCGCCAGCGTGCGCACATTCTGCCGCTTCATGGTGCGGAGCAGGAGGCGGCGGTGGCGGCGGAGGCGGCGGAGGAGGGCGGGGGGGGCGGCGGCGGGGCCGTCTGGGGCATGGCGGCGGCGGCTGGAGCGGCGGGGGAGCGGCGGGGCCCCGGTGGTGGTGCCGGTGGTGGTGCTGGTGGTGCTGGTGGTGCTGGTGGTGCTGGTGGTGCTGGAGGTGGCGGCCGGGCTGGCGGCGGAGGAGGAGAGGGGAGGGGGCGGTGGAGGAGGGGGGCGGGTGGGGGCGGAGCTGTCCTTCAGCACCGGTGCGCCCCCCCCCGCTTCGGGAACGGGGACTGGGGACCGCGGTTGGCACCGGGGACCGGGGACCGGGTTTGGCACCGGGGACCAGGCACCGAGCACCGGGCGCTGGGATTGGCACCGGGTACCGGGCGCCGTGCGCTGGGAACGGCACCGGCACTGGGCACTGGTCCCATAACCTTGCACCAAGCACTGGGGACTGGGAATGGCACTGGGTACCGGGCACCATGCACTGGGAATGGCACTGGGTACCAGGCATCGTGCACTGGGAATGGCACTGACACCGGGCACCAGGCACTGGTACCATCACCAGCACCGGCACTGTGCACTAAGCACTGGGCACTGGGACCGGTACCAGACACCGGCACCAGTCACTGGGAATGGCACCAGCACCAGGCACTGGTCCCATAACCTTGCACCAAGCACTGGGGACTGGGAATGTCACTGGCACCAGCACCAGGCACTGGTACCATCACCAGTACCATCACCATCCACCAAGCACCGTGCACTGGGAATGGCACCGGGCACTGGGCACCGTGCACTGGGAATGGCACCGGCACCAGGCACTGGGCACTGGTACCATCACAAGTACCGTCACTGGGCACCAGCACCGGGCACTGGGACTGGCACCGGGCTCCATGAACTGGGAATGGCATTGACACAGGGCACCGGTCCCATAACCGTGCACCAAGCACCGTGCACGTACACACGCTGGTACACCCCGAACCCTCAGCATCACTGCCAGGCTGCACTAGCACCAGCACTCAGGCCCCAGCACCATGCACCAGGCTGTACCGGCACCGGCGTTGGTACACACCCATGCGGTGTGCACCAGCACGCACCAGTGCGCTGTGCACCTTCGGTGCCAATGCGCTGCACTGGCACACACGGGCACTCACCAGTATGGTGCACCGACTGGTATTGTGCACCGGTACACACCGGCAGCACCCCGCTGTGTGCACCGACACAAGGCCAGCTGTTGCACGCCTCTCTCTGTGCACACCCAGAGCCCGCGGTCACACGCACGGTGCGGGGCTGCGGTCGGAGGCACGGTGCTGGTGCAAAGCGCCTTGGTGTCAGCCTTGTGGCCTCTCCTCTGGCCGGGGGACGCCGAGGGAAATCCCACGGCCGTGTTGCTCGCGCCCCACCCCATCTCCGGCAGCCGTGTGCACGGACACGGCACGCTGTGAGAGGGGATGGAGAGCGAGCTGCCCAAAGCTGCCGGTTGCTGTCCCCAAAACCGTCCCTGTCACTGGAGGTGCCCCAGAATGGGCACCGCTCCTTACTGCATCCAGCACCAGCTGGGCACAGCGTGGGGGACCCCTGGGGGAAAGCCCCCAGGCGCAAATGTCCTCGGTGGAGGCAGGAACCGGGGATGGGAGCTGCTGTCCTGCTGAGCCCGGGGCAACAAGGAGCGACCTCATGCTGCTCGTGTGGCCCCAGGACACATTTTGTCACCCGCTGACACCCGAAACGAGGAACAATTGCGCTTTGCACATGTGCTGGCACCTCAAGCAAGCTGCCAGCAGGCAGCGACACGTGGCACTGCGGCAGGACGCCCGGGTCCCTGCGGTCCCCAGGGGGTTCCCAGCAGCGCCCTGCCTCCAGCTCCTCTCCACGTCCCAACACAGGAGGGGGCAAATCCTGCCCGAACGGGGCTTGGGCACAGCCAGTGGTGCTCTGAGAGCTTACAGGGGTGCAAAAGCCAGGGCAAGGCTCAGTGCCCCAGCTTCTGCTCTATGCAGGGTGTGGGGAAGGAGGGTGCTACGTGGGGACACCAAGTCAGCAGCGGCGTCCCCGGGGGCTTTCCCCTGTGCCAGGAGGTGACGGTCGCCCTCCTCGGCTCACAGCCGAGTTTTCTGCCCCTCGTTTGTTTTGCTTTCCAAGCTGTGCAGGTGAGGAAGGGCAGGGGCAGCCGAGGGGCCGGGGGAGGGCGCTTGCCCGCACTGCCGCTCTGGGAGTTGGCTTGCGTCTGTTCTGCAGCCGGTGAAAGCAAGAGGAGGAAAAATCAAAGCTCTTCCAGGAGGCAAAACGTGCATGGAGCTGAAATAACGATAGTGACAATGCGGGAGGCAGAGCTGAGGTACCCTGAAGGATCCCTGGGGGCAGAGGGAGACCCTAATGCCCAGAGCAGCTCAGCGCTGCCGGGATGGAGCTTGGGGACCTGGTGGCATCGCCGCGCTGTTGGGGATGGGCTCATCCTGCGCACACGTGTGTGTGTTTGCACGGGTAAAAGCCCCAGCTCGCTGCACACAGAGGCATCCCTCCCGCGTCTGTTGGAGAGCTGCCAGCCCACCTTGCCTCTGCCCTGCCCGGGGCTAAGCCCACCCGAACCCGGGGGGACCCCCTTCGCCAAACCCAGGGCTCCCCAAAGGCAGGGGGCAGGGGACAGGCTCAGGGATGGGGTGCACTGTTAGCAGTGGGAGGATTGGCACCAGCAGCAAAGGAAGGGGCTTCAGCCCTCTGTGTGCTGCTCCGTGCACATCTCTGTGGTGCTTAAACAGCACCCAGGCTGGCCTTAACGAATCCAGCCTCGGCTCCCTGCTCCTGATGGCGCTGCATTCGTTGCTCCGGGCTCTGCGCCTCCTTCCCCCCTCGGGCACCTGCTGGGTGAGGTGGCCCCAGTCCTGGCTGGGGTGCTGGGGTGCTGCTGGGGTGCTGGGGTGCTGCCGGGGTGCTGCTGGGGTGCTGCCGGGGTGCTGCTCTATCCCCAGCACAGTCTCCGCTTTCCACCAGCCGGAGCGGCGAGGTGCGAGCAAACAGAGCACAACACAAGCTGTCGCTGGCAGCTGCTGCCTCTCCCACCAGCACAGCCCCGGGGAAAAGGCAGAGGCAGCCTTTTTTGGGGGAGAATCCAGCAAAAATCCTCCCTGCTGAGCCCCGGACACCAGCCCCAGGAGCATCCCTGGTCCCGGCTCCAGCAGCTCCAGGCCCTTTGCTTTCCGTGGGGGGAAGGAGCAGTGAGCAGGGAACGGGCCCCCCCCCCCCCCTTCCCAAATCCTGATCCCATGCCCTGGCAGCCAGGTCACAGCATTTGGGGCAGTTCCCAGGGTGGGGAACAGCTCAGGGTGGGCGCCACAGGTCCTTGGTCCTTGGCAGCACGGGGGGACCCCAACCCTGCTCCTCTCCTGGGTCCCGGGTCACAGCAGAGAGCACCGGGAGGAAGAGGATGGAGTTCAGGGGGGACCGAGGGGGGGGCGCAGAGACAGCCCTGCAGCGGGGACAGGCAGGGTGTGAGCACGTCTTTGTCACTGGTGCTGGACAGAAAAGGGGTTGTGCAAAGGCCCTGTGCCTTTTTCCTCCTGGGTATCCATGTGCAGGGAGAGCTGTGCCGAGCTGTGCTGCCCTGCGAAAGGGCTCGCCTGGTCGGACACCACCTCTGTAACACGGTGCTGGGACAGGGGCGCCTGCCCTGATATCCCTGCACCCCTCTACCCTGCTCCTCCATCCCTGCACCCTGCTCCTGCACCCCTGCACCCTGATCCTGCCTCCCTGCTCCTGCATTCCTGAATTTTTCTTCTCCGTCCCTGCTCCTCCGTCCCTGCTCCAGCATCCCTGCACCCAGCTCCTCCATCCCTGCTACTCCACCCCTGCACCCTGCTCCTCCATCCTTGCCCCCTGCTCCTGCATCCCTGCACCCTGCTCCTCCATCCCTGCTCCTCCATCCCTGCACCCTGCTCCTGCATCAGTGAACTCTTCTTCTCCATTCCTGCACCCTGCTCCTCCATTCCTGCTCCTGTCCCTGCACCCTGCTCCTCCACCTCTGCACCCTGTCCTTCCATCCCTGAACTCTTCTTCTCCATCCCTTCTCCTCCATCCCTGCTCCTCCATCCCTGATCCTGCACCCTTGCACCCCGTTCTTCCATCCCTGAATTCTCCTTCTCCATCCCTGCTCCTCTGTCCCTGGTCCTCTGTCTCTGGTCCTCCATCCCTGAATTCTCCTTCTCCACCCCTGCTCCTCCATCCCTGCTCTTCCCTCCCTGCGTCCTGCTCCCGCCCCCCTGCTCCTCCGCTCCTGCACCCTCTTCCTCCGCCCCTGCACCTCCACCCCTGCTCCCCGACCCTGCACTCTCCTTCCCCACCCCAGCCCCCCCCCGCCCAGCACCCTGCCGCACCCTCGGCCCTTCCCCGCGCCCTCCCCTCCGCGGCCCCGTGGCCGTGACTCATGCCCTCCGCAGCACAAAACGTCTCCAACTCCGGCCGCTTCTGCCTCTTGAAAGCCACAAATGCATCCGGGCTCGAGCGAGGCCATTTACTCCCCCCCCAACCCCCGCTGCCATCACGGCTGCCAAAAATAAAATAAAAAAAAATAAAATTAAAAAAAAAAAGAAACCCAGAAGACCTCCTAAAAAGCAGACTGCGCTGTCTGCCTTCCGGCTGCGCTGCCGAGTCACTCCCCAGGGGGTTTTTGTTTCGTCTCGGCGGACCCGCGCCGCGCTGATGCTGCTTTTCTGCCCCTGCAACCGGGCTGCAAGGGCTGGTGGAGGGGAGGGGGGCTGCCTCCGGGCCCCCCCCCGTCCTTGGGCTGTGCGGGCAGAAATGTGCCTTGTGCTGCTGCTCGAGGGGCCGTGGGTCTGCGGGGAAAGAGCTGGGGCCAAATCCTGTCCTGCCACCCATGGGGGTGGGATGGGGGCGCTGCGGGGAGCGAGCAGGGAAATGGTTTTGTCCTGGGGGGTGCTCCGTGGGCGAGCACGTCCAAGGGGGGGACTGCGAAGGCCAGGGCAGCCTGGCCCCTCACATTCCCCCTGGCAGGGCAGCTTGGGATGGGGTGGGGTGGGATGGGGAGGGATGGGATGGGATGGGATGGGATGGGATGGGATGGGGATGGGGATGGGGATGGGATGGGATGGGGATGGGGATGGGGATGGGGATGGGGATGGGGATGGGATGGGATGGGGATGGGGATGGGATGGGATGGGATGGGGATGGGGATGGGGATGGGGATGGGGATGGGGATGGGGATGGGGATGGGATGGGATGGGATGGGATGGGATGGGGAGGGGGATGGGGATGGGGATGGGGACGGGGATGGGATGGGATGGGGATGGGATGGGATGGGATGGGGATGGGGATGGGGATGGGGATGGGGATGGGGATGGGGATGGGGGTGGGATGGGGATGGGGATGGGATGGGGATGGGGATGGGGATGGGATGGGGATGGGGATGGGATGGGGATGGGGATGGGGATGGGGATGGGGATGGGGATGGGATGGGATGGGATGGGGATGGGGATGGGATGGGGATGGGGATGGGGATGGGGATGGGGATGGGGATGGGGATGGGGATGGGATGGGATGGGGATGGGGATGGGGATGGGGATGGGGATGGGGATGGGGATGGGGATGGGGATGGGGATGGGGATGGGATGGGGATGGGATGGGATGGGATGGGATGGGGATGGGGATGGGGATGGGGATGGTGGGGACAGGATGGTGGGAATGGGGATGGGATGGGACAGGATAGCGGGCTTGAGACGGTGGAAATGGGATGGTTGGGATGAGGATGGGAGGGACAGGATGGTGGGATTGGAATTGTGGGGAAAGGATGGTGGTCTCGGGATGGTGGTGAAGGGGAAGGAAGAGACAGGATGGCAGGGTGCCCTGCACCTCTGCTCGCCCCTGCCATCACGGCAGCTCCCGAAATCATCCACCCCCCCCCCCCCCAATCCATCTCCACTCAGCACCAGCGGGTGGCTCAGTTCCCTGGCGTGATGGCAGCCAAGACGAAGGGTTCCCGACCTGCCTGCTGCCCCCACAGCGGCGGGGTGGCTGCAGTCCCTGAGGACGTGACGCGGGTCTGGGGGGGGGACACAGCCACCCCCTCTCCCCAGCATCCCACCAAGGCAGCCAACCCATGGGGCAGGGCGCGGGGACCCCCCCCCAAGCACCCCTCCCCTGTGCCCCCAAAACAAACCCTGCCCGGGCAAGAGCCGTGTGATCCCTGAAAAACCCCGATGAAAACACCAAAACGCTCGTCCGTGCCATCTGGAGCAAAAGAAAATGGAAT
This sequence comes from Anser brachyrhynchus, assembly GCF_964034855.1. NCBI lineage: Eukaryota > Metazoa > Chordata > Aves > Anseriformes > Anatidae > Anser > Anser brachyrhynchus. Next base: position 125,206,577 of record NC_137696.1, on the reverse strand, counting down.
TTTAATTAAAAACTCATGAGCCGGCTGCTATAAATACACCGCCTCGCTGCGAGCTGCTCACCCGTCGGGAACACCGAGGGCTCAGCTGGAGGAGCCGGGCTGTGCCGCGAGCGCTCGGGGATTTTGGGGGGCTTGGACCCCCCCCTCTGGGGGCCGCGACCAGGTGCTCATGTGGGAGCACCTGTATCGGGCATGCAGCTGCCCTGGGGAAGGAGAAAGTTTTGGTAACGGAACCCAAAGTGCCCCAAAAAGCGCTCCTCCAGGCTCTGGGGGTGCCTGGCAAGCGAAGCTGTTAACCCTGAAGCCTAATGATGGATGTACAGAAGAAACAGGAAAAGGAAAAACTCCCTGGCAGCAGCACTGGGTTGGATCAGAAATGTTTCTGGCCCAGGATCTTGTCTCCCTTTGTGGAGAACGGGCACAGCCCCGGGCTGGGATGGGGCAGAGCAGCCAGCCCCCGTCTGGGCACTTCTATCAGGAGTTTGTGATGTCCCAAAGCACCTCAAGCGCTGCTTTCGGTAGCCACGGAGGGACCTTTGCGGCGGGAATTTGCCCACTCCCCTGTGGCTCCCACGACCTCTGGTTCCACCCGACACTTAAATGCTACCTGGGATTTACCCCCCCTTGAACTTGAGCTCCGGAGGATCCAAAATCTGCCCGGGCAGGCGTGCCCACCTCCTCCAGCGGGGCAACATCTCACGGGGCAACGAGCAGCAAGGCTGGCAGGAGGGACCTCAGATCCCACACCCGGCAAATCTTACCCCAAAACGAGCCCAGGCTGAGCGAGCCCTGAGCCCCAGCTGCGTGGGATGCTCCTACGGAAGGTCTTGCCCTCCTTCCTGCCCGATCCCACCCCCGCAGGCTGACCCCGAGGAGCGCGGCGATGGAACAAGTGGGTTTTTATAGTTTGACGGGCGAAACATTTTCCTGGCAGCAGCTGGCCTGCGCTGGCACTCGCTGACGAGCACTGCTGCTAAATCACCGAGCTTCTGCTGCCCCCTGACCCCGGCCCCGGGGGGAGGCTGCGAGGGACGAGGTCTCCTGGGGGCCGCGGTGCGGGAGGAGCGGGTCCTGCGGGCCCCTTGGAGAGCTCCCAAAGCACCTCCATCAGGGGTTACTGGGTGATACTGGTGGTAGGGGACGGCTGGACCGGCTGATCTTGGAGGTTTTTTCCGCCCTTAATGGATTTATTCCACGATCAGCGGGCTCCGAAGGGGTGCAGCACGGCCTCGGAAGGGCGGTGGGGGCACGGGATGTGCTCAGCTGCACGGGGGGGGGGCTTCACTTGGGTGCAGAGCATTTAGCTGGCCACAGGGCAACAAGGACAATCCAGATCTTTGTTTAAGTGGATCACGCAAAGCTGAGATGCTCAGCTCAGAGTGGGGCAAGGGGAGACTCCTCCAAAATGCTCCGGACCGTCCTTGGGTCCCGCGCCCCAGTTGGAGAGCCGAGGGACCCGCACCATGCGTGTTTTCAGCGTCACGCACACCGGCAGCTTGGACACGAGGTCAGACCCAGCAAAGAGCTGGAAGCCACCAGAAAACCTCCCGAGCACGTCTTGGGCTTCACGTGAAGCACGTACGTCTGCTGTCCCGAAAAGACAGAACCAGGAATGCTAATAAAATAGCAGCAATGTAAATAGCGAGCGCTGCAGTCAAAACAAGGAGCCCCACGCCCGCACTCGCTGCAAGCAGCGCGCCAGGTCACAGCCCCGGGCTCCCAAAGGGGCTGGGGGGCCGGGAGGGCTCCGCAAACCACCGATGGCCCCAGCAGGGACAGGGACAGGGACACGGGTGGCACCGGCCGCTCCCCATGGCCGAGTCACCTCCGGGATGCAGGCGGCGATGTCCGGAGGGACCCCGGCTCCCAGCACCGCGGGGAGGAGGCTGCAGCACAGTGCTGCTCGCCTTCTAATCCCATTCCTCAAACCTTTCTGGACGTTTTCACGACAACCTGGGATTTCAGCTCCCTTCCTTGTACCAAGCCCCTGTCCGGCTCCAGCCCTGGATGACCTCCGGAGCTGACCCTCTGCAGGGCGCAGGATCCGCGCGGCCGCAGCAGCGCGTCCCCCCGGCACAGACCTCGGGGGACTGGCAGCAGTGCACCCCAGCACGGGGTCCCCAGGGTGCTGCCGGGCCTGCTCAGCAGCTCATCCTCGCTCGGACAGCCAGGGATTGCACTGAAAAGCCTGGGAAAGGCAGGGGGAGATGGGGCCAGCACCATGCCCTGCACCGGCTGGGTGCTGGGTCTGAGCAGCCGAGGGCTGGCGGTGCCGCAGGTGAGTCACAGGCGCAGGGAAACATTAAATTAAAACCTGTAATTGACTTGTCCTGCTGGGGTCAGCGGCTTGGAGCCATGGGCTGCCAGGAGGAAATAGAAACGTCTGCTTTTGGCTTGTAAAGGAGGGAAAAAAATGAAGAGGAGAGGGATTGTTTGGGGATGTGGCATGAATCACCGGGTACAAACAGAGAGCGCTTTCCTGGCGGCCAGAAGAGCAAAGGGGTGAATGCAACCTGCTGGGAGCTGGGGAGCTCAGTGGTCTGTGGGGCGAGAGGGGCTGTGAACCCTAGAGGTAAAACCCTCTTCTTGTCCTGAATGCCCTCAGAATGGTTGGGGTTGGGAGGGACTCCTGGAGGTCCCCTGGTCCAGCCCTGGCACATCCTTGTTATCCTGGCCTTGAAACACCGCCGTGAGCAACCTGATGCTCTAGGCCAGCTTTTTGCTCTTATTTTAGAAAAAAAAAAAAAAAACAAAAACAAACTCTGCCTTGCACCTCCCTTCCGCATTTCAAGCCTAGGCTTTCCTGCTGGCCATGAGACCAGGCGATATTCCTATTTTCAGACAAATTTTGCATATCTGAAAACAACGGTTTTCAGTGCTCTGGGCACTACACGAGAGCAACTCCCGTCCCTTTTTGGGACTGCTGGAGGTGATCAGAGCGAAGGCACCGGTGAAGCCAGGTGGGGTCTCAGTGCATCAGCACCGGTGACTGCAGGGGAACACAGGGCTCAGCACCACGAGGGCACCCGAGCTCCCCGCCGCCGCAGGCACCGTCGCTTGAAGCAAGCACAGGAGTGCCCGAGAGCCACCGGCGCCCGGTACACGACAGCAGAGGAACGAGCTCAGAGCAAATCCAATTTCCTCCAGAGAGCAGAAACAACCCCCGACAGGCGAGGGAACGGCACAGTCCCCAGCTGCTGCTCTCCGTGAGGATGCGACGGGCCCCAGCGCGCCTCCTGCAGCCCCTCGGCACCGTGAGGCCACCGTCCCCAGAGGCCATGGGGACCTTGCGCTGTCCCCTACAGCCCCAGCACAAATAATAATGGATCCCAAAGCCCCCCGGGAGGCAAGGCCAGGGGATGCCAGGCGCTGTCCCCCCCCTCCCCACCTGCCCGTTTCTGGCTGCATCAAGCGCAGGAAATCGGCTGCGGGCGCGGTGCAGAGGCACAGCTGCGTTTCGGGGGCCTGGGCAAGGCTGATTGCATTACACCGTGGCCAGCCTGTGCCCAAATGAGCCTGGGGAGCAGGGGGGGCAGGAGGGGAGCGGGCAGCACAGATCTGCAGCTCCGCAGCTCCACGTCCCAGCCCAGGAGCAGCAGGGGCAGAGCACCGGCAGCGCGCTGCTTCGCCAGGCAGGGTGAACGGGGGGGGCTGCTCCCGGCCGGTGCCTTGCCTGCCATCCCCGAGCGTTTCGTTATCCGCTTCTCTAATCCGTGTTTTCTCGGCGTGCCCACAAAGCTGGGGCTGTAGTTTGGTGTTTTCCCACCTAATTACACAAATAAATGAACGAAACCAGCACCCAGCGGGTAGCGGGCGCCGTGCCGGCGAGGAAGCTGCTGGGAGCGCGGCCTCTTTGCCTGCCTGCATTTCTCCAGGAGACTTTTGCCATTTGGGGACCTGGAAACCCATGCTCTTAAGCACGAGGTGCTCCTCCTCAGAGCCAGGAGGTTTCACCTCCCAGCCAAGGTTTTTGCAGATAAAGCCCCTGCTCCTGCAGGCAGTGCATCCCACGGACCCAAGCCAGCGCCTGCTGTGCTGAGTCCTGGGGGGCTCTGTCCCCCCTCCACCCCAAAACAGACCCACCTACAGCCCCACACGGGGGTCCTCTATGGGGAGGAGACCCCCATCCCCTTCAGCTGCCTCATCTCTTCCCCAAAATTCATCCCCCAGCTGCTCCATCGCACCAGCAGGCTGCGTGTTACAGCCCCAGGACGCTCTGCCTCCCTCTGACGGAAGCTGCCCGTGCATGGGGGGGGCTCCCATCCCAGTACGATTGCCCTAGTGGGGGGCAGAGACCCCCCCCCCCCCCCCCCCGTTTCCCCGATATGGGTTTTGGCAGCATGATGGTGATTTATCCCCATGAAAGGACCAGCACCAGCAGAGGCAGCCCCTGGAGGGGGAGCGCCCACCCGTGCGCACCCACGTTGGGGAGCCTCCCGTCACCCCCTGCCAGAGGCTGGCCTCCGTTTTCCTCCCGCATTGTCTCGACGGGACAGGGATCTGAATAATACAGCGCAAACAGCTATTTTAAGGGGAACAACCTAATGCGCAAAAAAGCCCGCGTTTCTGCCAAAATGGCCTCACAATGCGGCGGAGTGCTCGGCTCCTGACACGGGGCCCCATGCCCAAGTTAGGCGAAACTATTCGCCATCGGCCGCCGGTGCCTCGGGGCTTTTCCCAACCCACCCCAAAAGCCCGTCACCGTGGTGGTGGCCCCGTAGGGGACACGGCGCCGTCCCCTCCGTGCCACCCCGTTGCCGCGGGTCCGCAGCCCTTCGCCTGGGTAGCGGAGCGGCCGAGGGAGCCATCAAATATTCATGACGCCTCCCATTTGCAGGGCTGCGGTCGGCACGGGGGCGGCTGCGGCTCTGCGTCTCCTCCGGGGTCCTGCAGGAGATCGATGGCAGCGCAGGGAACAAAGCTGGGGCCGTCCCCGTGCCCTTGTCCCCGTCCCCGTGTCCCCATCCTCGTGCCCTTGTCCCCGTCCCCATGCCATCGTCCCCATCCCCGTGCCCTTGTCCCCATCCCCGTGCCACTGTCCCCGTCCTCGTGCCACTGTCCCTGTGCCCTTGTCCCCATCCCCATGCCCTTGTCCCTGTCCCTGTGCCATTGTCCCTGTACTTGTGCCATTGTCCCCATGCCCTTGTCCCCGTCCCCATGTCCTTGTCCCCATCCTGCCATCAGGGACGCATCGGTCCCACCATTTGCCATCACCCCAGTGCCGGGGTGGTCTCATGGTTTTAGGTGCAGGAAGGTCCCGTGGCAAAGCCCCAAGGGGCTCCAGGGACCCTGCACCAGGCTCCCCAAAAGCCCAGCCCCAGCTGGGGCTCATGGCATGGGAAAGGGAGCAGAAACCCTTCAGGATCCTGCCCTGAACACTTTCCAGTGTCCCCGCTGGTGCCACCGCACCCCGAGCCGCCTTCAGAGCAGGGCTGCTGAAAATAACCTCGGCGCGTGGCGGCAGCTGAAGCCTCCTTCCCCTGATTTACTGCGTCTCCAGCTGCATCCCCGCGCATCGCAGCTGCACGGTGCTGAGCCCTGAGAGCGCCCAGGCTGGTCCCAGTCCTTAATGACCCGGCTGAGGTTAATTAGTGCCTGCAGGAGCCATGGGGAGCAGAGGCAGCGGGTCACGGGGCAACATCACCCACCTTTATGAGAGGTTTGGGTTTTTCCTCTGTTTTTCAGCATTGTGAGAGCATCACCAGCGTGTTCTGCTTGTGACTTTTATTGAAAATCCCATCGTGTCGTGCTTCCTGGGGTATTTTATTTTTTTCATATGCTTGCCATCTGCCAGCATCTGCTCTCCCCAGCCCCTGCTCCCGCTGCTGAGCGTTTGGATGGGGAATAAAAACACCGGGTAGGGGATAAATAATTCATGGGGCAGGTTACCGAGTGTGGCAGGGACCGAAAAAAAAAACAACACTTTTTTTGGCCAAACCATGCCCCTGGCACCCTGCTCCCTGCATCGCCAGGGCTGGGAGCACGGTGTGCCTGGTGCCACCGGTGTGCCACGTCGCGTCCAGCCTCATCCCGAGGCTCAGGATTGCTGGCAGGGAAAAGGGAGAGGGAGATAAATCAGCTGGCAGGGCTGGATGGGTGCTCGGGGGAGGCAGAGCACTCCTCCTCCTCCTCCTCCTCCTCCTCCTCCTCCTCCTCCTCCTCCTCCTCCTCCTCCTCCTTCCCCATCACTTTCTGCTGCAGTGACCCAGGGTGGTGAGAGCACACCTCAATCAGTTGAAAAATGATTCAAAATTCAAAATTCAATCAAAAATGATTCACAAAATTCAAATCCAATCTAAGCTCCTGTTTGCCATTCAGCCCTGGGCAAAATCCCCGGTGTGTCTCCTCTGGGGCTGGTGGCACCCCTGGGTGCTGTGGGGGCACACGAATCCTGAGCCGGAGGAGAATGGGACACTGGGGACACCTGGGGTGGCCTCGTCCTGCCCCAAGGGTGTCCGAGCCCCCCAGCTCCCACCCCTGAGAGCAAGCAGCTCGTTAGTGCTGCCTAATTGCTGTCCTGCCAAGTTTTTTTTTTTAGCCCCTAATCCAGGGGTGGATTTATTTACCAGGTCTGACCTCGGGGGCTTCAGCTGGGGTTTCCCTTCGGCATTCTGGTTTTACTTTCAGCATTTTTGGGGTGATGTGAAGTGAGACCAGGACGGGTCCCCACCTGCGTGCAGGGGGTGAAGCCCCCCCGGTTCCACCCTCCTTGCTGGGCCCCCCCTGCCCCTCACCGTCCCTCCTCCTCCTCCTCCCCCAGGACCTGTTTTTTTCTTTCGGTCGGGGCTGGAGGAGGGAAGGGGCGAGCAGGATACGTGCGGGCCGTGCCAGCCCACCGCAGTCACAGGCTCGTTTTAGCTCGGCCGAGGTGCCAGGGCATTGTCAGCAAGGAGAAAGGGACAGCGAGGGGACAAGGGCTGGCTGCCGCAGGGTGGCCGAGGGGTTTTGCGCAGGAGCCTGCTGCACACGGGGGCTGTCCCCTGCGTGTCCCCTCCGTCCCTGCTGCCTTAACCAGGGCAGAGCGGCACGGGGCTGTCTGCAGCTCGGGACGTGCCTGGAGCTGGGATGGGTGGGTGCAGGAGCTGGGGGTGGGATGCTCAGCATCCTGGTGCTCAGCTCCCGGCACCGACCCTGGCCTGATCCCCTGAGACCCTGCCCCAAAGCGAGTGATGCTGCAGCCACACAACTAAAAAGAGCATTTTGATTTTTTTTTTTGCTCCATCCTTGGGAAATCTGCCCCAAAAGTTAGGGCTGCAGCGCTGAAGGCTTTTATTTTCTTTTTTATCCTGAGCAACACGATCTGCCAGGTCCTGCACGCGGGGGCTTACCCAGCTGCTGCCGCTTGTCTCGCCAGCACCAAGGGACAAAGGAAGGGTCACGGCCATGAAACAGGACACCAGCAGGACACCAGCAGGACACCCGGTGTGCCCCGGGCAGGGAGGAGCTGGAGTGGGAATAAACCCCCGTGGGGCAGCCAGGGCACGGCACAAGGCTGCCCGGTGCTCCCAGCATCCCGGCCCCAGGGCTGGGCTTGGCACCTCCGAGGCAAGGAGCGATGCCTTAGGAAGGGAAATTAAAAATCAACCTCTTCCCAGCAAGGCGCTGGCGTTTATCCTTGTCAGGTGTCAGCCTGGGTCTGTCACTGGTCTCGGGACTCTTCTGCCAAGGGAAAAGAGAGAGAAGAGTTTGTTGGGTGGTGGAGCCCGGGCGCACAGGGCTCCGGTTTGGCACCCAGGAGCACCTCGGATAACCCATTTCCACCTTTATTAATGCAGGGGAGCGTCTTAAGCAGCGACTTGCATTTAACCCATGTCCAAACAGCTCCTTGCAGGGCTCCCTGGGTGTGAATGAGCCCCAGGGCCACGAGCAGCCCGGAGCTGGCATCGCCCCGTGCCCCCCAGCCCCGCTGCTCCGTTGAGCCTGGCGCAGAGAGCCACCAGCCCTGCCGACGGAGCCTGGGGGAAGCACCAGCGTTTATCTGCACGGTGTTTGACTCTGCACGTCTGTGCCTGCAACGTGGCTGGTCCCTCCGGCTGCTCGTTATCCTGTTGACCCTATTTAGTGGGGTCTTGCTTCCTCGTTCATCATCCGGAGCCCGCGCTGGCTTCGTTGCGGCCGTGGGGAGCGCGAGCGGCTCTGCTCCCGCCTGTGCCAGGAGGCTCAGCCTCCCTCGGAGGCCAGATTGCCCGGCCACAGCACCCCAGCTCCTTCCAAATTAATTTCTCCAGCCCTTCAGACTAGGTCCGAAGCAGCAGCCTTCCCGCGGGAAGCAGAGAGAAGCCCCCTCCGTGCCCGTCATCTAAGAGCCAAGAGTTGGGTGAGCAAAGGGATGAGAAGCATCCTTCGTCCTCCCTGGCCGATTCCTGCCAGGCAAAGCCCTCGGAGGGCTGGGACAAGCATCTCCCCAAGAGCTGGACCCTCCAGCAGGCAGGAGGGCAGCCTGGCTGTGCCCCCGGGCGGCGCAGGCAGCAGCCGGAGTGGGCAGAGGCAGGGACAGCACGCCCTGCTATCAGCCCAGCCAGGTGTCTGATGGAAAGCTGCGATTGCCACAGCAGGTCCCCAAAATGCAATTAGTGCCCTTAAAACAGCAGCCCCGTGCAGCTCCTGCTTCCAAGGGCAGCGTGGAGGGCAAGGCTTGGCTGGCTGGCTGGGGGGAGCCTGCAGATAGCGCCCCGGCGGTGACACTGGAGAGGTTTGCAGGGGGAAGGAAGGTTTTGGGGGGCTCAGAGTGGGGATATCACAGCCCACATCTGCTTTGGAGCTGCTGGAGGATGGCAGGAGAGGGGCTGAGGCCACCCAGCCATGCAGAGAGCATCTCGGTTTGTCCTGAGGCTGCCCCCATCCTGCCCCCTTCACCGCTCCCCCCGTGCGCCCCTTTCCCCACGCGGATGGGGGCACAGCTCGGGTGTGGGGCAGGCAGGAGGGATTGAGGTCCACATCTCCCTTTGGATGGAAGAAGATCAGGGCACAAATTATTCATCGTCTGCTTTCCCCTCCACACCCCACCCTGCGCTAAAACCCTTCTGTTCCTTCCCCTTTCCACGGCAGAGCGCACCGGGCCAGCTTTTCGTGGCTCTAATTGCAGCTCTGCTCCGTGTCAGGCTCTTGGCTGCTCTCAAGGATCATGAGGAATTGATTTTTTTTTTTTTGCCTTTGAAGCACTCAAAAGGCTTATTTTTAAATTCTGCTTTCCTCTAAAGCATCCCATTTTTCTTCCTGCAGAATTTAGATCCTCGGATAAACAAGATCCCTGCGCGGATAATAAATATTCCTGACCCCATCTGAGCCCTTCGGGGTGGGTTTGTAGTGCACTGGCTCCTGTCTGGCTGCACGGGGAGAACAATTAACGCCGTGCTGCAGAAACCTGCCCATCAGCGCAGGAAGATAAAAAGGGCTGCGAGATCCAGACGTTAAGAAAGAAGTTTAAATACCCAAAGACTGGCTGCGTGACCCGGTGCCATTTGGACACATTTGGGTCCCAAAGGTCCCAAAGCTGCTGCTCGGGGGGGCAGGACCAGGCTGGCAGCGGGCAGGGGGTGAGGCTCGTTAATTTTTGCCTCCCTGTGGTGAGGGTGAGAGTGTTTTATGCTACAGGACCTCGTGCCCAGGTTTGCCCTTGGGCAGTTTCCCAGCACGGGATGCTTCGGTTGAGGCAGTTTTGAGCTTGGTAAGGCTGCAGATAAATGAATTGCTGCAGGACATCAGAGGTGCTACACAACTTCGGGATGTCCTACAGCCCCACTGCCTTCCTACAAACGTGTCCTGCTGGGGTGGGTCGGACCACCATCTCCCAGGCTCCTGGGGCCAACAGACCCCCCCAGCCTCACCCCCCCTTCCCGTGGGTAATTTGGCCCCAGAGCGGCGGTGGTGGAGCACGCTGGGGCCGTGGGGAGGTGAGGACTGGAAGGAGGATGGAGCTGGGGGAGGTGGCGAGGAGCAGGATTCCCCTCCCCGAGACCACGAGCTGCAGCGACATCTCAGCGTGGTTTGGTTTTAGTGTCTCCTTCTCTTTCTCTGTCTCTTTTTTTGCAGCAAAGACACACGTAACGCATACACAGGAGGCGTCCTGTGGACTGGTTTCATACTGGTCTTCTCTCTTCCCCAGGGCCAGGAGAAGAGCATCCTGGTGCAGGACAGAGGCTGCGGCACCGGGTTTGTGCCCAGGGCTGGGACACTCCTCAGGGTCCCACACTCCTCGGGGTCCCTATCCCCTCCACAGGACCTGTCGGAGCCTGGTTCACTCCTTCCACCCACCTCGTCTGGGGCTTTGTGGGTGCTGGCGGTGGGCAGCAGCGCTGTTGGCACCAGGAGGGGCTCCAATCCCTTTCCCACTTTTCCAGCCCCATGCATCTGAATAGGGCTGGGAGCTTTTGGGGAAGCTCCGGGACTTCTGGTACCGATGCAGGACCCTTGGTGTCACGTTGGAGCCACATCCAGCCTCTGCCTGCTCGAAAGCCTTGAGTGGAGCTGGGATGCAGAGCCTGGACCCCATCCAACCCGAACATGGACCTTTGTATAAGAGGTCTGGAGAGCTGAAGGCGCTGGCCTGGAGAATACACCTCACGCTGTGTCCCACCAGCCCTGGTCGTGTCCCAGCCCCATCCCAGGCTGCCTTTAACCTTGGGTTTCACCTCGGTGGCCTCTTTGCATTCTTGCACACCGGGCAGCGTTGCCCACTCCTCTTTGATCTGGTCTCCCAAGCGCCACGGTAAAGTTTGCTTCGCAAACCAATCGATAATAAGCTGCCTGAGCAGTGTTGTGTTGGGGTAATGGCATTAGAGAGTCCGGGGGGAATTAAGGAAATAACAACTGGCTTTATTAAGGAGCTTAATTAAATTACAGGGGCAGGATGGTTTAAGCTCCAGTCCTGAGCTCTCGGGGCGGGATGCTCAGCGGCAGCAGCGAGCGCACAGCCCGAACCCTCGCAGGACGCCCTGGAAAACCTCAGCACAGGGTGGTAATTCGGATCGAGGTTTCCATGAACAAGTGAGCCTGCAAAATGCTTGCACCCACCTGGGTGCACAGCTGAACAAAGGCAGGACCAGGACACACCTGGGACGAAGGCAGCCTGCAGCCAGCGCAGCTTCGGGCACGCGGTGGCCACGAGGATGCTGGTGGCAGAACAAGGGGGGATGTCCGGCAGGTCCCAGCACCCACACAAAGCCCTGGGCTCGGTCTCCCTCGGAGGCCAAACAACAACGAGGAGGCTGCTTTGTCTCCAGGACACCGGGGGGGAGAGCTGGAGCGCTCGCCCTGAACGGCAGCAGTGTCATAAACACGTAGCAGGAGCGGCGAGGGACATCTGCCTAAGACGCGTAATTGAATTTTATGGCAGCGAGTGGATTAAGGGATCTGCAACGGGAGTTTTGAAATCATAACAGCGCAAGGCGAGGGACGTTGCACAACCTGGCTCGGCTGCGGACCATGGAGACGAATACATTAATCCCGGGAGGGCAGGAGCCGAAATATCCGGGAGGCAGCGAGCGGGGCTCGTGTGTGCGCAGCTCGAACTGCAATGCCTGCCTTCCTGCCCCTGCGAGGGTTATAGAAAAAAATGTTGGGCCATCCAAGCCTTTTTCTGCCTCTTTTGGCGAGGTTTGCCAGCACCCTTTGAGAGCCAGAGACCCGAGACCTTTTGGGGATGGAGATGCCTCATGTCTCATCGCAATTACAAGATCGGGTGCCCTGGATGCTGCCCCCAAGCACAACCAGGGCGCACGGGGCTGATATTTCGGGTCGCCAGACACTCCTGGCAGCCAGAGGAAGGTCTCAGATATCGCATAAAGGAGCCAGATGCTCTTGCAGAGCACCGTGCTGAGCAGATATAGAGGACCCTCGGATGAGTCCGGCTCTGTTCTGACCCCACGTACGGGTCTGACATCCTGTAGCGACATCCCTGGCACCACGCAGTGACAGGCACCACGTGCGGCACTTCCCTGTTTGCTTTCGAAGCCTCTTATCTTTCCCCCAGGGTTGAAAGTCCAGCCGCTTCGGATGGCACCGGGGCGTGCACCTGCCAGGTAATTCACCCCGATCAAAGTGCTGGCTGCAGGACGGGAAAGGTAACCGTGAGAGGTAAGGGGGCTGAGACAGGAGCCCTCCCCATAAATGAGCCCCACGGGGGGGGGCGAGGGGGGCAGGTTGTCTAGGTGTCAGCGTAAGAGCGAGCGGAGATAAGCTGCAAACAATGAAGTGAAGGCTGTGAGTTACATGGCACTCGTAGTGTGAGCCTGGGCACTTTCAGCCCGGGCTCCTCCTCCCCCAAATCCGCCCCCGCTGATGCCAGGAGGGATGGCACAGGACAAGCCCCTAGGAGCAGGGGGTCACCTCGTGTCTCCTCCACCTCTCCCTCCCTGAAACGCAGTAAAAACACCGGCAAAAGCTCGCCGTATCCCAGCTCCCGGACGTCTGCTGCTGGTGGCTGCTGGGGACAAAGAACCTCCTACGTGGACCTTCCTCCCACCCCATCCGTCCTTCTCTTCCTCGGTGCAAAAGGGGCCTTCCGAGGTGGTCTTGGATCTTCCTGCATCACAAGGCACACCAGCAGCCTTTATTAAGGGTTCCTGAAAGGGGTCCCTCGTGCCTTAACCTTATTTATTTTGGGGAAAGGAGGGCCTGCATCAGTCTGCGGTGCCGGAGGGCGAAGCAGTTTCTGCAGCTGGCCTCACAGCTCCCAGGTGGTCATGGCACGGGGAGGCTGTCTTTCTCTTCTGGCAGGATGGATCTGGAAAAAGGGCCTCAAAAACAGGGCCTGAATTAGTTCTGGTTCTGGAGATGGGGTGGGACGGGATGAAACGGGATGAGACGAGGTGGGGTGAGGTGGGGTGGGAAGGTGAGAGGGTGAGAGGAGACGGTGCTGGGGATCACAGGGCCCTTGGGCAGATGACCCCATGGGCTCATGCCATCCCTTAGCACACACACACAGACCCCAAAGAGACGGAATCTGCAACAGCCAAACGAGGCAGCTGGGAAGCAAAACCCCAAACCGGAGCTGGAGCAGGGGAAGGACCCCCAGTCCCGAGGGATGTCCCAGCTCCCCCAGGCACCTGCAGGACACCCGGCCAAACACCCCGAACCAGGAATTCCTGCCCAGCAGGACCAAGCAGGTGAGATAACTGAATTTTGAAGCAAATTTTTACCCTGGTCCCATTTCCCCCTGGTTTCCCCTCGGTGAGCAGCAGCAGCTCCTGCGCTCAGCGCCCAGCAGGCAGGAGCGACGTCTTCCCTCTGCTGCTTTCTGGAGCCCTGCTTCGATAAAGAGGGGAATTTAATTGCTTCGTTACCAAATACTGGATGACAAAATAATAGCCCTGCACAGTTTCATTCTCCTGAATGAAAACATCTCAGGGAAGCTGCGATCTATTTCATTTTTTTCTCCCGCACTCCTCGGCAGCTCACACATCTGCCCAACAACAATCTAATTAGGAGTGTTGTCCTCGCTCCCTTTCACACACACGGAAGAGCAGCAAAACAGAAAGAGAACAGTTGTATGAAATTATCTCATCCCAGCCTCTTCTGAGAGGGAGAGGACCAAGAGGGTGTTCTCCTCCCTGCACTTTGTGCTGGGTGTGGGGAGGCGAAGAGGCTCTGGCCGTGCACGGGGTGCGCGTTGGGTGCAAGCTGCCTGATGCTCCGTTGTTCTCCTTGCTTCCAAATATTCTTTTTACATTATTCCAAGGCCAGGCTTGCACGGCCGAAAGGACCTTGCTCACCTCTTCCAGCCCTGGAGGGTAATTTGGCTTTCAGCTTGCTGACACCCCTACCGGCACCCCCACCTCTGTGCTTGGAGAGCATCGCCCAGGTCCCCTCTGCTGCCTCTCCGGGGCACACAGAGCGGAAGGTCACTCTGCACTGCCCTGCTGGACACATCAGGACCCAAAAATCTCATGGGGTCCCCAAAAATCCCTTCCCACCACCAAGCCCTGCCTGGTGCCGTCCCCAAACGAGGAGAGCCCTGCGTCACGGTCTGGGCACAGGCAGTGCCTGCAAGCGCCCGGGTTTCTCGTGCGGCCCGGCTCCTCCCAGCTTTCATCTCCGACACAACGTGGGAAGGAGTCTCTGAGGACCGCTTTATTGCATTTCCTTGGAAATTTCGCTGCCCAAATGTGGTCGATGACTGAGCGAATGCAGGCAAGCTAAGCCGGGGCCAGAGAGGCCAAGGAGCGCCAGCGAGTCCAAGCGACACACTAAAAGGGCAGCGATTACCCATCCGGTTCCCCGGAGGAATTAATTCCTCCAAGTACAACTTGCAGAGTATTACTCAGACTGCTGGTTCTCGCCACGCACAGACATTCAGGACTGAGGTTGGGACAAAGCTGGGAGGGTTTTTTTGGCACTGTTTTCGAGCTGTTTCCTCCCGCAGATGCTCCATTTCTGGGGTGCTGCTGGGACGGGGGAGTGGGCACTGGGGTGATTCCTGCCCCAGCGAGCAGTCCCAGGCGGGAATGGTTCTTTTTGGGCAGGTGGTGCTGGCATTCCTCCTTCGTTTCCAAGCACTTTCTGGGAATGAGTCAACGCACACAAGCCCATCCATCAGCCTGTCCTCCAGCCGCCCGGGGCGGAAATGGATGCAGTGGGTGAGGGCAGCTTGGCTTTGCTAAAAGCACATCCATCTTCCAGCCTCGCTCAGTGCCTGGGGACGGGGACAGGGCAGAGAAAAGCTGGAACGGGAGCCGGAGGCACTGAGGAGAGCTCATGTTTCCGGAGGAGGCTTCAGACCACGATAGCTCTCAGGGGAAAGAGTGCTTTCTGTGCAAAGGAGCCCAGGACAAGCCGGGGTCTGCATTTTGTGCCATCCTCAGCCCCGCATTTCATGGGGATCCAGCTCTCTAAGTCAGTAAATGCTCTCTCTTCTCCATCTCCCACGAGAAGAGCTCCTCACGTCAAGGCAAAGCCATCTGCCTGCCCCTTCATCTCCCCCAAACCCAGCAGGTCCCCAGCAGTCCGTGTAAACGGGGTGGGTTTATCCGCGCTGCTGGCCCAGGGACATTTGGGATGGATGTTCCCTTTCAACGCTGCTGTGAGCAAGTTTGCACCCTGATTTGTGTTTAGGATGAGTGTGATCCACAGCCCTTGTTCATCGGTTCATCAGGCACGGGGGAAAACAAATGTTTTATTTTACTCCCATCCAACCCATTGCCCGTGGCAGCTGACCTCGGAGGATGCCGTAATTGAGCGGAGGATGCTAACAAGAGCGATGCTGAGCAGAGCAGGGTGAGTAAGGGATAATTGGGTTTAGTGACTGAACTGACGAGTCAAAACCTAAAGTTATTCTGTGAACAGGGAAATTCATTAAGCCCCAGCGCCCCCACCACCCGCAGCCCCCGGGGTACCGCAGCGGGCGAGCACAGCGTGGCCGTGACACCTCCGCATCCATCCTGCTGGCAGAGGGGCACGCAGGAGCCTTGTATCTGGGCACAAAAATCATTTTACACTTCCCATCATGAGTCTGGGCTTTAACAAGTTTCCCCGCTGCCCACACGGAGCATCGTCGTCAGTGCAGGCAGCCCAACAAGTGCAGCGAAGCTGGGGCCCGATGCTGACCCATGTGCTGCTTTGCCTCGAAGGGGATTACATATGCAGAGCATGCAGCCATGTCTCCTTTTTTTTTTAATTTTCCCTTTGTCATTTCCCTTTTCAATCATTCTGCATGCTTTAGGGATTAAACGCCTCGTTAGAAAACCCACATTACACGCGTCTCACGTCCCCGGGAGAGAGGACGCACCGCTGCCTGTACGCCCCGAGAATAATGCGCCTGTTTTATTTTATTTTATTAACGGGGAAACTGCACATGTAGAGCTTACAGAAACGCTGCTGCCTGGCGTGCCCGGCGGGGAGGGAAGCGCTGGCTCCCGCAGCAGGGCTGATGGATGGATTGCTCCCCGCCCGGCGCTGCTCGGTACTGTCAGCGCTCGGAGAAAACCCTAAATCCTCCCGCAGGGACTGTGCCTCCGGCACGATGGGGGACCCAGGTGGCTCATTATGGGCTAGCGGGGACACTAAGCCACCCAGGGTTTGAGGCGGCTGCGTACGAGGTGGCGTTGCTTGGGGGGACACCACCAGTGCCACCACCCCCTAGGGAAGGGGACGCAGCTCGGCTGGGCTCCGGCTGCCGGGGGGGTCTCCAAACCTGCAGAGGAGGCTCCGGATGGGGAATCAGGAGCTGGGGAGTTTGCTGGTGGAGAGGAAGCTCTACAGATTTTATCTTTTTTGAGCTGGGATCTTCTGATCCTGTTGGCATTCCTGGCCTGTCCCTGCTGCAGTGGGTCAGCTGAGCCGGCTGCCTGCTGCTGGCTGCCGATCGCCCTCCTGATAATTTCATTCCATCCCCTTCACGCTTGGGATTTGCGAAAGCAAAATGGTTTTTCCTGCTCGCTTCCTGCTGCGAAACCTTCGCTGTGCTCCTGGTTCCTGGCTCCTGGTTCCTGGCTCCCAGTTCCCAGCTCCCAGCTCCCAGTTCCCAGCTCCTAGATCCCAGTCCCCAGCTCCCAGCTCCTGTATGTATTTTATATATTTTTTTTTTCCTGAAAACCACTTGGGTATCGTGACATGACAGTCGCATTTATTGCCCAGGGCCGAAAGCTGCTTGGCTCTTCCCAAGATGGGAACACGGTCCTGCTCGAGGCGTGTGCCGTCGGCCCTAAATAACTCCCCAACTGTCCTAAACACATCTTCCTGACTTTCAAGCAAAACTGCCGTGCTCATCCTTTACAGGCAAATCCCCGTCCTCGCTGCAGCAGCTCAGCACCACGCCAGAGGCTTTGCTGTCTGCAGCCAGGGCCCCCGCAAAGCCCCCAGCCCCGGCTCTGCTGCTCGCCCTGCCTTTCTGCAAGACCCCTAAATATTTTGGGAGCTTTAGCCCCAAAGCTAAAAGATTGCAGACAGGAAGGTAAGGAGCTAGGGATGTACACTGATCCCGTGCCAGGGCGTTTCGTCTGCCACAGCAGCCCCAGGGGGGACTCGGCCAGCAGCTCACGTCACCCCCACACCCCTGAACATCTGCGGAAGCCAGGAAGGATTTACCAGGATTTCCTCTCTCCTCTGGGCTTGAAATACAAATGAATCATGCAGAGGATTCAGGCCTTTTCACATCTTTCCTCTTGCTTTTCTTTTCTTTTTTTTTTTCTTTTTCCCCTCCTCCTTTGTAGTTTCTCCAGCTGTGGAAAAGCCGCAGAGGGGCTGTGAGAGCTGCTGGGAGGAGAGCTGAGAAGCCCTGCTGCTGGTCTGGGGGCTGCTCCTGGGCTTTGCTCTGCTTTCCCCTGCCGGCTCTGGATAAATCTGGACCTTGTGTTTTGCTGCTTTTCACGCTCCCCACCCCAGGGCAGGTCCGGGTCCCCAAACCGCTCCCCGCCGCGCGTCCTCGTGCACCTCGTGTCCCCTGCCACCCCGGCAAAACTCGGGTCCATGCAAACAGCCACCCACAGGAGCTGCCCCAAATGGGATGGGGCAGAGGAAAGGAGGAGATGGGGCAAAGTATGGTGATAGGAGAGGCAAGGGCTTCGGAGATTCCTTGGGGTGCTTGTGCCCCCCGTGCCAGCCGTGCACCCCAGACCGTGCCACGCTCCGTGCGGCTACGCACCGCCGTGCCCCTGCTGGGAGAGAGGCTGCTCCTTTCCCCAGGGTGCTGTAGCAGAAGCCAAGGACGCTTTAATGATCAGTCTCGTGTAATTACTTCCCCTCGGCGGCGCAGATGGCAGGGGGTGGGGGACAGATGCTCGCCACGAGCCGCAGCCCCAGCACGGCCCCCGGCCCCAGCTGCGTCACCGCAGGATTACGCTGCCAAGGGAAAAAACGGGATAAGTGCAAGGGGGAGGAAACATCTTTCACTTCACACTGCTGTTTCACGTAGTGCCACAAACCTGCCCTCAGGGAGGAGAGGAGAACCTGGGGACAGATCTCTTTGGGGCAGCAGGAGCCCGAGTGGGGTTGTCCCTCCTGCCCTCTGCAGCCCCCCTTGTGCTGCCTCTGGTGCACCCGAGGACCTTGGGGTGTTCCTGCGGGGGCTTCAGCGCCAGTGCCACACTTTCTGATCCATTAAAAAAAAAAAAAAAGAAAAGGTTTCTCAGAAGACAAAAAAACAAATGAGCAACTTCACCATTTCTCTCATCAGAGAGATTCTCTTGTGGCAACCCGTCCAGGTTTCCTCCTGACGTCAGCAGCATCCGTCATCTGTCCAGGGCTTAAAATTTGGGAAATCAGGAGTGAAAAGAGCAAATTCCTGTGCGGGAACCATTCCTCTGTCCCAAAGAAGAGCAAAAGAGTGAAGAGGGAGTAGACTGAGCTGTGCTTAAGAAATCAAACTATCGCTCTGGAGGGCTTAATTAAAACCCAAGAGCTAAGAGTATTTAGATAAGCTGTCAGCCTGCATTAAGCCAAGCGCGTTTGACTTCCCTACGTTTAATTAAAGCTATCATCTGCATGAAGGGCTGCACAAATCTCACAGCTCAACTTTACCAGCTCCTGGAAGAAACGCTGTAAGAGCGAAGAGCTGTCAGGGGCATTAGAAGTTAAGACAAAACAAAGCTGGAAGAGGAGGGGCACCGCATCTCCACGTGTGTCGGAGGGGCGGGTGGGAGGGCACGTTTTGGGGGGCTTTGTGCTCGGTGAGTGTCGATGGAGGTCCTCCCACGAGGCTCTGGCAGGTCCCAAAGGTGCGGAGACCACCAAGGAGGCAGCAGAAAAGGCCCCTGAACCTCCCCAATTTCTCTTCATTTCAGAAAGTGCACACCAACCATCTGCAGAAAGTCTAGCTCTCCAACCCAACCCAACCCAACCCAACCCAACCCAACCCAACCCAACCCAAACCAAATCAAACCAGACCAGAACAAACCAAACCAAACCAAACCAAACCAAACCAAACCAAACCAAACCAAACCAAACCAAACCAAACCAAACCAAACCAAACCAGCAGAAGATACGTTAAAATCATGCTCAGATTGCTCAAAGCTCTGCTCCTCTGCCTGATCTTCGAGCAAAGCCCAAATCATGAAGGTCTTTGTACAAAAAACGGACCACGTGAGGCTGAAAACACCCAAGCTGGCCGGGACCCTTCCCGAGGTTAGGGGTTAAGTCCCACAGCCCCAGCTCAGGGACGTTTGTCCCCAGGCAAAGCAGTCGGGACATTTCCCTGGGACTGCCTGCGAGGTCTCACAGCCTGGGGATGACGCAGGAGCTCCCAGGCACGCGCCTCCAGCAGCATCTGATTGACCCTGCCAGAGAAAAAGCAACTCCCAGGGCAGCCGGGAACGCTGCCTGGACCATAGAGCTTTGTTTTTTCTTGTTTTCCTGAAAAATTGGGGTTTCAAATGAAACGATTTTAAGGCCAGGTTCCCAGCTGGGGTGGTCCGTGCGGGGTCACCGCTGGTGGCAGGGGTGGCAGCAGCACCTTGCGGGGCCACCACGGCCCCTGCTGGAAACCTTCAGGCCCCTGCCCCGCTGCTTGCTTACCTGCAATCCGCCTGCTTCCTCCTGTGTGCGTGGCTCCTGCATCTCCCTCTGCACTCAGGATTGTGCCAGAGGCTTAAAACCCGAGGGAAATAGGGCTGGAAGGGTGCTTGGAGTTTGGCAGTGTTTCTCCCTTCCTGCCCTTGGATAGCAGCGTGCTCCTGCTGGCACCCGCCTGCCCCACGCCCAGGCTGCACCCTCCCTGCCTCTCATCCCCGTGGAAAACCATAGGGACATTTTTTTTTTTCGCGTTTTCTAGTGGGAAAACGAGCACTTTGTTATTCTGGATCGTCTGTTTTCTGCCCAGCGCCTGGCTTGGTGCTGCTGGCGGAGCGAGCGCACGATAAAACACATCCCCAGGCCAAAGGAGCTCGCAGTCTAAACAGGGAGAGGTGGGACAGAGCCAACACCGCTGGCGCGCGGGGAGATTAAACAAGTTGTCCCGGCGGGGGCGAGCGCTGGACCGATCCCATAAACTGGGCTGATCCACCTGCAGGCTGCTGGGACGAGGGGCGCCCACACTGGGGGGCCGAGGGGGGAAGCACCCGGCTCGGAGGGCAGGGGGAGAGGCGGGAGGTGGTTTTCCAGGCGCACAGGAGGAGGGGGCTTGCTCGGAGACATCAGGGGGTTGTGCCAAACGCGGAGCCCGCCCGAATTTGTGGGATGTGGGAAGGGGGCCGCAAGCGGTGGGGTTGCTGCTCCATGACATTTCTGCTGTGACGGATGAGAGGCGAGCTGGGAAACGAGGCGGGGGCCTTCCCTTTCCCCCTCTGCCCCACGGCTGCGTGAAAGGCAGGGGACCCACGTGCCGGGCTCTCTGCAGCTCTGTGCCCAAAGGAAGACGCGGGGAAGCGTCCCCGAGCGGTGCTGGGGCGCTCAGCACCCCCCAAAGCACCTTATATAGTCCTCTGTGACGCTGCGGGCTCCGTCCCTACATCATCCTTCTGATGGCTGGAGCCTTTCCAGGGGAGGAAAATTCCTTTGGATAACACCAGTCCCTGGATCACGGCACGTTTTTTTTTTTTTCATTTCTTTGCTCTCTCTTGGGTTCAGCGGACCCTGGGGGCTCTGCCCGGTCCCTGCTGAGCATCCTGGGGCTGGGGACCTGTTCCCAGCACCTCTCCCTCCATGCTGCCCAGCTCAAGCTCCCCATTAGGGCACCCCAGGCCCAGCAGCTCCTCCTCACGGCGCAGCCCCCAGCAGGTTCCTCGTGGCCCCTGAGGGCTGACTCCTGAAGGGCTCCTGAAGATTTGAACACATTTTCACCCAAGAGCCCCGACCTTCTCAGGGTGTTTCAGGGCCATCTTCATCCCCTGCCCTTGGCTTTTGCTGCAGAGGGCACGCACCAACCCTTTATTCCTTAATTTCTGCCTGCTGCCCTTCCCTCCTGCCCCCACCACGGCAGAACAACCCACTGTGCCCCCCTTCCAGTGCCACGGGGGCAGCAAAACGCGCCAGCCAGCCTCGCCGAACCACAGAGGAAAAATCCCTTCGCCCCGCGCCAGCAGACATGCAGCGGCCTTGCTCGGGTGATGGGTTTTAATCCCGGACACAGCTGAGCCATCCCCGTCCCCAGATGGTGCAAGGACCCAGCTCCTTCCAGCCCCAGCCCCATGCAGGTCCCATACAAGTGCAGGTCCCATACAAAGTGCAGGTCCCATACAAAGTGCAGGTCCCATACAAAGTGCAGGTCCCATACAAATGCAAGTCCCATACAAAGTGCAGGTCCCATACAATTGCAGGTCCCATACAGGTGCAGACCCCATACAAAGTGCAGATCCCATACACTTACAGGACCCCCAGCACCCAGACCTGGACCCAGCGGGCAGAGCCCAGCCCAGGACCCCCGGGGTGCGGCACGATCCGGATCAGGCCCCGGTGCCGGTGCGCGCATCCTGCGGGGCTGCGCTGCCCTCTAACGGGGGAAGCGGGGGGAAAATCGCGGACCGAGCCCTGCTCCGAGCCTCTGGGGAGCTGCGAGAGCTGCAGAGCCAAGGGACAAGGGCATTTTTTTTTGCACAAACCCTTTTCTACCCTTTTTTGGGGTAGAAACCTGAGGCTGCTTCAATTTGCGCCTTGTTTTAGGGAGAGTTGCAAGTGCTACACCCGCGGCAAGCACTGCGTTTTCTGTGCCAGGATGAGCCACAAACCCCGCAAACCCCCTTAAAATAAGGCTGCAAGGGCTGTGAGCATCCTTGGAGGGGTTTGGGTGCTCGTGTGCTGCAAACACCCCCGTTTCTCTTGGCGTTTGGGGGCTCACCAGGACTGGGAAGGCAGAGGTGTTCCCGGTGCTGCACGGAGCCCTGGGGAGCAGAGGGTAAAGGGGTTCAAAATCTGCTGAAGCAGCTCCATCACGCTGCACACAGCAATTGCCAGCATGGTTTAAGGCTCACAGACCCACCCCAATGCTTCCAGGAGCATCCCATGACCACATTTCCTACAACCAAGAGGAGAGGGCGAGATATCCCCCGTGGAAGCACCCTGCAGGGCACCGAGCTCCTTGGGGTCTCCACGTGCCGGGAGGGTGCTCATGGGGCTGAAACTGCCTTGGAAATGTTGGCCAGGACAAAACATGATGAGATTTCCTTCCTCGGAGGTGTGGGGAGCTGCCAAGTCCCCAGAGGACGATGCTGGAGGGGGGCGAGGAGCTGCAGAGGGGTCTCGCAGGGCCGTGGAAAGCCCCTCCAAGGAGGCAAAATGAATTTGGGAAAAATGGTGAAAATGGTGCCACAAACATTTTTTTTTCTCATATTCCAAAGAAATACATGTCCCTTGGTGTCTGGTCTTGGCACCACTGGCACAAAGCGACCTTCTTCATCGTGTCTGCAGGCAGGTGCTAAAATCGTGCACAGTGTGAAGAGGAGTTTAAGGTGATTTTGGAAATGCACTAAAATGCACAAGAACTTTCCTCGGTGTGTTAAAATTAGCTTTTGGAGTGCTGGAGCAGTCGGTCCCCACCAGCCCATCTAATGGGATGACACAAGCTCACAGGGGGAGGGCTGAGCTTTAAAAGGGTTATTTCACTTCAGATGTCAGCGAGTGGAAAAAAAAATCAATAAAAAACTGCTAAAAAAACACATTTCTGGGTTTTCAAATGCGCAAACACCCGGGGGGTTGCATGTCCCCTTCCGAGCTGGCTCCGTAATGGTCACTGGGAACAGTGCTTGGCCTGGGAAATTGGTACGGATGTGCTGAGCATCGTCCTGAGCCCGTGCTGAATCCGACCCTGGGAAGACGTGGCAGCAGAGCAGGGCTCGTGGGAGCCCAGGGGACACCCCTGGGACACGAGCACCGCTTGCAGGGCTGCTCCCTGGGGACAGCTGGGTGGCACTGCCCTGCAATGTGTCACCCATGTCCAAGTCACAGCAGAAAAGGTGTGGTTTTTTTTTTTTTGCAGAAATGAAGCAGGGATAAGGCTGTGCCCAGCCCCTCGCAGCACCGTGCACCATCCAGCAGCAGCAGGAGCCTCCCCCTGCAGAGCACCCCCGGGCTTTCTGGCCCTAAATTCCACAGTCCTAAGCATGACGATTTTAGGAAGTGGTCTCAAATCGCCCCAGGGGAGGCTCAGATTGGATATTGGGCAGAATTTCTTCATGGAGAGGGTGGTGAGGGACTGGCACAGGCTGCCTGGTGCACTGGTGGCATCCCCATCCCTGGAGGTGTTTAAGAGATGCGTGGTCGTGGGGACATGGTTTAATGATGGGAATGAGATGATCTTGAAGGTCCCTTCCAACCTAACCCACCCTACGATGCTATGGGACTCGGAAGGTCAGGCTGGCAGTTGGGCTTGATGAACTTGAAGGTCTTCTCCACCCTACACGATTCCATGAGTCTACGATTCCATTATTTTATGATTTCTGCTTCCCAAACCTGCCTGTTTTCCCCCCCATCCTGCCACATCTCTCGACCACCCCTTGCAGACCCCCAGCCGGTGGGCTCCCGGGTGCCCACCACCACCACCAGCAGATCCCCGGGCAGCAGGGCAGCGCAGGGGCTCCTTGCCTGGCAGACGGTGACCCCACCACACCAAGCTAATCCCCTGCCCGTCCCCAATCCCTGCCAGCCTCTGATGGCCTGGAGCAGCAGGAGAAGCTCCCCCATGGGTGGCTGCCCCCTCTCTTTAGGGTCCCCAGGCAGTGCCCGTGCGCACAGAGCCCACCCAGCACCATCTCCCTCTGCTTCACGTTTATTTTACGGCTCTGCCCCCTCCATCCAGGAGACCACCTCACCACCGAGGGCAGCCTGGGTGCTGTGGCTCACGCTCGGTACTCGAAGAAGCTGTCGCGGACCTCCCTCTCCTCGGGGGTGACCCTCTTGCCCGAGGGGAAGGTCTGGTAGGTCCGCAGGTTCTCCGGGGACACGCGCAGCAAATGCCACCGCGTCTTCCCGCTGAGCGGGGGGCTGCGGGGGGCGAGACACCAGGTTACCAGGTAGGGACTGAATTTTTGGTCTCTGGGGGCCGATGGTAAAGCTGCCAGCAGGTCCTGAAGGCAGGGAGGCACCGGGCATTGCCCACAGCTTTGTTCTCCACCGCCCTTAGCAGCGCAGGAGCTGGCCGTGCGCTCTGCCAGCTGAACCCCCGGGAGAAGGATGCGTGCCCGGCCCTGGCAGCAGCTGCTCCCCTCTTTTTCCTCCTCTTCCCACTCTTTCCTCCTCCTCAAAATGGGACCGGGGAGGTGAAGGACACCCTCCTCGCTGCTGTGCACTGCCCTCATTTCAGGTGGCACAGGGCAGGTAACCCGGCGGTGGCCAGTCCGGAGGGGCACAGCATGCAGCGTGGGGGCAAAGTGTTCCGTGCCTACCTATTAACCACTGGGTTAAGCAGCTTTTCGGAGCTCCACACACAAAATTTAAGGGATTCACGGGCTTCCAGGCTTGGTCAGTCCGTGCTGATGCTCCCAGGGGCTCTAGGGGCCTGGAAGGTGCTGTGCCTTCGCAGGCAGTGGGTTTGTCCTAAATCTTTTTACCTTTACGCACCAACAGGGGCTAGCTTCACCTGGAGGGGCACAACGAGGGCTCCCCAAGGAGAGGCAGTGAGCGGGGTGGGTTTTGTCCACAAGGGGTAAGGGGGATGCCACGATCATCCACCCAGCAGAGAGGGGCGAGGAGAGGTGGGGCGGGATGGGCACGGGGGCTGGGGGGACCTGTAGTGCCCAGGAGCCCCCCCGCCTGGTGCCGGCAGCACGAATCGCTGCTTGAGCAGTAGCAGAGGGCGAGTTTTGCCTTTCAGTTTCTCTGGCCTCCTCTCGTCTCCAGGACCCCTATTTTGGAGGTAGCTGCTTGGCAGAGGACCCCCAGCTCTGCCTGGACCAGGTGTGGGGCTGGCTCTCCCCACACCCCTCAGGCTCGGTCCCACAGCCCTGGCTGGGTCACCGGGTGCTGCTGTGTCCTGGGGTGCCCCCTGGGTACTCACAGGTCCAGCGGGTGCGGGTATCTCTCCTCCTTCACGGGCAGCACGAAGTAGGGGACGGGGTAAAGCGTCCCAGTCTTGTCCTGGTAAAACTCGCGGTGCTGCTGGGCCAGCTGTGGTCAAAGACAAAGGTGCGGGGGTCTGGGCAAGCAGCAGGCGCCTCTCCCCGGTGCAGCCCCCCAACCCTTATTTGCAACAGGAATTTATGGGGGGTTCTTTTCCTTTGCAAGCCCACCGCTGTCACCTCCACCCCCCTAACAGAGCAGTGCTGCCTCTTGGGCACTGGGTTATCCCTGGTGTTGTGCACACAGGTCCCTGCCTGCGGGATGATGCACATCAGACAGTCCCTGTTGCATTCGAAACCCCCCCCCAAAAAAAACAGAGATGGGAGCAGTGCAAGCTCCGGCTGCCCGCCTGCAGCAGCCACGCACAGCACACGCTGCCATGCAAATACAAGAGCAATGCTCGGGCTGAAACACCCGGGGCTTGTTTCGGCTCTGTGAGCACCCCGGGGTGCTCAGGCTGCCTGCGCTCCCAATTTGGGTGCTGCGGTGCCATCCCTGCCCGCTGCCCCTGCATGGGTGCAGGGGATGGAGCCCCCTGGGTGCAGGCAGCAGAGGAGGGGACACCAGCTTTGTCCCCCATCATCGTCCCCGTCCCCACCTGGTAAAACCTGCCCAGCTCCAGGGCTCGGCCACCATCCAGGTCGAAGCGGGTGCGCAGCGGGGTGCAGGGCACCTCCTCCGGGTAGGGCGCAGGGGGCTGGGGGCTCCGCGGCTGCGTCATGGTGGTGGTCCTGGGGTGTGCAGGATGATGGGCCTTCCACACCTGCATGGGAAACACCTGGTCGGATTTCCCCTGGTGAGCATCCTTCCTCACCTTCCTCGCCCCCCCAAGCCACCAGGACACGGTGACAGGGTCTGCAGGCAGGGAAGGGCTGCACGTACCCATTTCTACCACTTCTTTCGCTCAAAATTCGTTATTTGGAAGGTCCCCGAGCCCTTTGCGTGCTCACAGCTGCGAATCCAGTTATCACTAACAATAATTGTTCAAAAAGCGTGTTTCCCTTTCGGCTGCCCCAGAGGGTCCGTAGGATTCCCCGTGTGTTTGCCCAGAAGATGGAAATGCGTCCTCTACATCCTCGCCCTCCCTGCAGCTCACTGCTACGGCTGCGTGCCATCAGTGCTCCCAAAAATCCTTGTGTGCCCATTTCACGGGGCCAGGGGAAGCCGCTTCTTTACCCAGGCTCTGCACAGGACCTGAAACCAGGCTTTCAGGTGTTGCACAGCACCTCTTGGTGCACGCAGAGCAGCTTTCCCAGGAAAACCCTTCCTGACCTGCACACCGAAACCAATCCCTTTGCTCATCTTGGAGCAAGACGCAGCACCACAGCTCTGCTCATCGGGGACCCAGGTGAGTTTTCACCAGGTCGTCAATCCAGACCTCGCTGTTAGGTGAACGCTGCTTGCCCGGGGGGGGGCTTTTCCTTCTTCTTGCCTGCAGCGTGGCTGCAGTTTGGTGTTGGCCGGAGCAGCCGGGAGAAAAGGAACGGGAGAGATCTGGCAGCAAATCTGCTCCAGGGTTAAAGCACCGAGAGCCCTTCAGCCACAAGCCAGCAGGGGGCTGCCAACAGGGTGCTGGGCCACAGAATGATGCTCTCAGACGAGCCGAGGAAAATTATTTATATATATGTGTGTGTTTCCTACAGCCACAGCTCTGCCTAGAAGGGGGACGTGCTCAGGGAGCAGCAGCAGACCGCTGCCAGCCGGGCACGTAGCCCTGCTAGCCACAGACTGTGGGCAGGGGGATACCAGGGGTGCTGAGACATCTTGCAGTAATTTGGACAAGCCCTGACAGCAGCGGCATTCTTTGCTCATAAAAAACAAAGGGAGAGGTGGAAGAGAGCAAGAGGAGGTGGGGAGAAGCCACTTGGGGATGGGAAGGGGCCAGGGGGCAGAGGGAGGGCAAGCAGGAGCTCAGCGCTGCTGGCAGGGCTGAGGGATGTTTAGGATCCGTGGGGAAAAGCCCCCGATCTCCCCCCGGGACCCGGCAGTGTTTCGGCAGGGAGCACAGCCTCTGCCAAAGGCAGTTACATGAGGACTGAGCAGCGCATTCCCCAGCAAGAGCCCTCTCACGGTACCTTGGATACCTTGGGATGTGCTCAGTGCTTCGGGGCCAAACCCAAGCTGTCGGCACAGCCCCGGGGTTGGATTTGCCACGCAGGAGGGCAGAAGGGAAGCCCCAAAAGCTGCCACCGAGACCGCGGTGTCTGCGGACACAGCCCGCGCTGACCAAGCGTAGGATCTGCGCAGGGTGGAGAGGGCAGGGTGCAGGATCCATGCAGTGTCCGGGATCCCTGGGACAAGGTGCAGGATCCATGCGGGGTGCAGGGTCCATGCAGGGTGCTGGATCCCTGGGGCAGGGTACAGGTTTGTTGCAGGGTGCAGGATCCATGCGGGGTGCAGGATCCACGCAGGGTGCAGGATCCACGCGGGGTGCAGGATCCACGCAGGGTGCAGCCTTTACCTGCCGCAGGTGCCTACAGCCCGACCTGGATCCCTCCCGTTCTGCCCTGCCCGCCCCAGCCACATCACAAACACCAACACCAGGCAACGGGGGGAGCCCAGCGCCATCTCCCCCAGACCTTCCTGCACCCCCCTGCACCCCCAGCACCCTGACACCCTCTGCACCCCACAGCACCCACCCATGAGCATCGCCTGCTGCCACTGCCTGCACCCTTTGTGAAAGGGGAACCGTGGGCTCTTTTCCTGCCCGGGGAAGGTAACTGGGGACCTGCCCCCAAAAACTTTGGGAAGGGTGAATCGTCTGCGTGGAACCAGTGCAGACAACAGTTGCACACACAGACAGAGGCACATTCGGTTAAAATAATTTAAAAATCCCATTAGGCTTGCAAGGGCGAGCGCTCGAGCTTGGGGACATGCGGGAATTGGAGGGGCAGGTCTTTATCTGAATCTTGATCAGAAAGGTCTGAGATATTGCAAATAAAAAATAAATTAATTAATTAAATTAAAATTAAAAAAAAGGAGAGAAAGAAAAGAAAAAGAAAAGGAAAGAAAACAGAAATCCAGAGACCTCCCAGCACCTGCATCGTGCTAGGATTTGCAGCTCTGGCTCCGGAGATGTCCTGGCCACCTCTCCTGGCCAGCTCATGACCCAAATGCTCGAGCTCTTGTGGCCGTCTTGTCCGGTTCCCAGTGAAATGTGGATTCATCCGGCATGGGACTGGTGGGAAGAGGGGATGGTTCAATCCATCCCATAGGAGTTTTCTACGAAAAACCTCGTGGAAAAGCACCGCGCGTCCTCACAGCCTGCTCCTCCGCAGTGCGCATGGATTAGGAAAGCTGGGTTTGTTAGTTGTGCTGAGTTCAAGAAAATGGGAAAACCTCCATATCAGAACTTGTTAAAAAAAAAAAAAAGAAGGAAAAAAAGAAAAAAAAGGAAAATTTCCCCACGGAGAGAGCTGCTGCAGAGCTGAGGCTGCCGAGTAACAGGATCAGCTCTGGCATTTAAGGAAGGGCGAGGAGCTTGCCTGGCGTCCAAGCGCGGCTCTCCAGGCGGTCTCAGAGGATACCATGGGAAGGAAAGAAGGTAAATGGAAAATGATGCAAAAGGCCACATGGATTTTTTTTCCATTTCCCCCCGTGCTTTCTTAGCAAGCCCTTGCGTTTGCTCACGCTTCTGCTTTATGTACAGAAACTGCCTCCACAGCATTTTTCCCCCTTTCTTCCGAGACCAGCACGCGCGTGCAGAGCCGCCCACCACCGCGCTCCGAACTGCAGATGATGCCGCGGTGCGGCGTTACCCCACAAAGCCTCGCTCGTGACGGTGGCGTCCCAAAAAACCCTGCAAAATGCAAGAGACTCGATGCGGGGGGGGGACACAGCTGGTGCGGAGAGACCTGCAGCGGGCGAGTCGGGTTTGGGAAGAGCAGGGATGGGGAAAGACGGAGGCTGGGCAGCGTGGGGCTGGCCCGAGGAAGGTCTGAGCCGCACAAGGGTCGCTTCTGCTCCTCGCTGGCCTGCCCCCAGCAGCAGCAGGCGATGGAGAAGTGGTTTTGGTTGCCGCTCCCATTCCGTGGGGTTTGGGATGGCGGCTGCCAAAGCCAGAGGGCTGTGGCTGGCGGAGATGAGCGGGGTGCCCCAGGTTTTGAAGCCCAAGCCGCTGCCGAGCTCGGCGGACAGGGGAACCTGCAGCGCTTCGGCGATGGAATTAAGACCCTGCGGGAAAAGGGCAGGCGATGGCTCTCTCAGCAAAACCACCCACTGGAAAACGAAATCCTCTCTATCCTCGCACAAAGCCGCTGCTTGGGCCAGCTCAGGAGCTCCCTGATAAGGGTGGTTTCTGTGTCTGAGAGGAGCCCATCGGCCAGAGCTGCATTAATGCTCGTCCCAGCGGCGAGGCGAGCCTGCGGCGGGGTGAAAAGCCACGGGCTGGGCTGCGCGAGCACATCTCCATCCCCTGTGTCCCCATCCAGCAGGATGAAGCACTCGCAGGACTTCTGGATGTGTTAAATGCCAAATTCCTGCTCCCAGGGGCTCAGGGAGCAGCTCTCCCAAGCTGCTTGCAGGGCAGAGGCAACGGAAGGGAATTGCTCAGGCATCCTTCGGGGCTTTCTAGCAATCAGAAGGAGATTTGGAGAAGCTCATTTGGCAGAGACAGCTCCTTTGGGTGTGCTCTTTGTGCCGTAGGTCTGGGTACAGCCCTGGAAGGAGCTCTCTGCCTCCTCCAGGCTGAGCAGCAGCTTGGAGCTGGGGCTGCTCGGGCTGTGGAGCTGCTGGGACTTGAGGCAGCACCCCACATGCCATGGAAAAAGAAACCTAACACATGAAAATCTGCCTCTATGCGTGTTCACACACAGCCCTTGAATAATACACGGGCATCCCGGTAGCACTGGCTTGGAGCCTGTCCCAGAGGTTCCTGGTTCCCAGCTCAGTCCCCAGCACGATGCCCCTCTCCGGCTCTCCGACGAGCTGGCGCTGCCCACAAAATCAGGGAAAAGAAAAACATACAAAGAAAAAATAACATAGAAACTTTCTGTAATTAATATAAAGGATCTCAGCGGTTTGACAAATGGGGAGGTTGATATGATTTCTCCGAGCGTAGGAGGAAAAGAGCTGGAAAAAAAATAGAGAAAAAGAGTTAAGAAGAGAAAATTTCATTAATTTTGGACGTGAAGTCCTGTAGCATCATCATAAGGCCATTGTTTCGGGATGGATGATTGGATTGGGCTTACTTTGATGGGATACTGGTGCTGTGGGAGGTGCACGCAGAGGGTCTAGCTAAGGCCTGATCCTGCCCTGGCAAGCCGTGCTTTCCCCTTGCCTTTGGTGTAAACCCATAGTAAATAGGAACAATCAGTGGTGATTCAGAGGTGGGTGTGGGATTTTATTCACATGCAGTGATGTGAAAATTGCAGACAGGTTGTGAAAATCGAGATTTATGTTTATGAAGGGCATTTTCTCACCTCGCTCTGCTGATCACATCCAGCTGGGGGAACGCTTCGGGTGCGCCGTGCTTCGGGGCCCCGTGTGTTGGCTTGGCTTGAAATCGGGTTCCTGCGTTGTTCCTGCTCGCCTTCATTATCCCATTTAATTGTGTAATGGGTCGATAAATCACCAGCGGTGCAGGTGGAGACCTTCTCCCATCTAAAAAAAGCACCGAGCCTCTTCAGCTACGAGCAGACAAACACCAGCAGAGTTTGTGCAGGGACGTGACCAGGGTGCAGCTCCATCCAGAAGACCCATGGGGGATATTTGCACACCCGTGGAGCTCCTGCAAACCCCAACCCCCAGGACGGCTGGGGCTGGGGGCACCCCTGGGTGCCCCTGTCCCCCCCTGCCCCAGCAGGGTGCCCAGCCCCATGTCCCTGGGCTCGGGGAGCTCTCCAAGGAGCAGCCCCCGGCCCCTCTCCGTGGGCTGCAACCCACCGAAGCCAAGCACGTGCCCGGGGTCTCGGTCGCCACTGACCAGGGTCCCACCAAACCCCGAGCAATGTGGGTTTGCCTCCAGCCAGGTCCTTCTTTAAAGATAGTTCATGTGATGTATAAAGAGTAATTTATAACAGCTCAGATATCTGCTTTCTGGTGCTGGGGGGGAGGTTAAAATCAGCTCCATGGTGCAGGAGGTGCTCTCTGTGTTCTCTGTGGTGCCGGAGCTTTTGGGGCAACGTGGGTTGCTCTGACGGTGACTGCCTGAAGCACTGGTGTAATTTGCCTGCTCTAAAACAGAATTTGAGAAGCGGAGCTGGGGGAGATAAAGGCGAGGACATCTTCTGCTGGATCTCCAGAAAGTACAAGTGGTACCAGCGGGAGGTTTCACACCACTGGGTCTCTCCGGATCTGATTTGGAGGAACCCAGGGGCTGACGTTCATCCAGCTGCTTGTTGGCCACACAGCAGGGCAGAGCCAAGCACCTGCAGGGTAAAACTTGTGCCAAAACCCATGAGAGCTCCTCTGGATGATCAGGACAAACCCCGGAGAAACCCTCGTTGCCCCCAGCCTCCAGCATTTTAGCAAGAGCGAAGGCAGAGGGGGGAAAGGGGCTGCAAAAGCAGCAGCAGCCTGCGCAGCTCTGCCGAGGAGGACCAAAAAGGAACCAAGAAAATGTTGTTGGATGGAACCAGATGCCCTATTTCCAGGGCTTTATTACCCATTTATGAAGGCTGCACCCTCTCTTGTCTCTCTCTGGTGACACTAAATCCCTCGTGGGCTCGCTCTCCACCACAGAAGTATTTCTCTGGGAAGCGTCCAAGCAGGAAAGCAAGACGTGAGGCTCGCAGCCCCCCACCTCCGTGCTCTTCCTCTTCACAAGCCCACATTTTAAAGCTGTTATTTATGTCTCGACCCCCCCCCCCCCCCCTCATTTTGAGGCTCAGAGCACGATGAGTGAGGGCTGCAGAGCGGTGCACGAGCTCCCAGCATCTCCACCAACCTCTGGCCCCAACCCAGAGCAGCTGAAGGGTCGAGGTCCAGCGCCCCTGGGGGGACTCTGAGCCTGTCCCCCCACCCCCAGGGGCTGGCACGGGCGGGGGGATGGATCTCAGCCCCCCCACCACTTGCTCCCCACCCCAGGAGATGCTGAGAGCAGCGGGGTCCCCATGCACCCCATGTCCCCATGGTGGTCCTGGGCGGTGGGACATGAGCTCAGGTCCTCCCAGGCACCATGTCCCCCGCCCCCCGTGACATGCCTGGGGGAGGGGACACACACACGTTTATTCTACCCCCCCCAACCAGCAGCACACCTGGGAGGTGCCTCGCAGCGGGGGGGGGGAGCCCTGCCTCAGTTTCCCCACTGGGAGATTGGGGGGGGGGGGTCTGGGGGTGGTTCCTGCATCCCGCCCCCCCGCTCCCCCCCAACCACCTCCAGCCCCGGGGAGAGGCGGGCAGGCGGGGCCGCTGCTGAATAAAGGGATTAATTCGGCGCTGGGGAGGGAGAGGGGGCACCGCACCGCACCGAGCACCGCGCACGGCACCGCACCGCGCAGAGCCCCGCGCATCTCCGGGCGCATCGCTCCGCACCCCGCGCATCTCCCGGCGCATCTCCCGGTGGAGAGCCCCCGCGCATCTCCCCCCACATCTCCCCCCACATCTCCCCGCACATCTCCCCGCACAGCCCCG
This sequence comes from Anser brachyrhynchus, assembly GCF_964034855.1. NCBI lineage: Eukaryota > Metazoa > Chordata > Aves > Anseriformes > Anatidae > Anser > Anser brachyrhynchus. Next base: position 125,174,087 of record NC_137696.1, on the reverse strand, counting down.
CGCATCTCCGGGCGCATCGCTCCGCACCCCGCGCATCTCCCCGCGCATCTCCCGGTGGAGAGCCCCCGCGCATCTCCCCGCACATCCCCGCGCGTCTCCCCGCTCCGCACCCCATGGCTCTGCAGCTCCAGCTCCGCACCGTCTCCGGCCTCCGCGGCAGAGCCGACCGCATCGCCAAGGCGGCTTTCCGAGGTAGCGGGGAGGGGGCTGCGGGAGGCGGATTTCGGGGGGGAGGTCCCGCCGTGGGCCGTGCCCGGGAGCCCCTGCCTCAGTTTCCCCATGGTGGGCGCACCCAGGGGGTCGCACAGCCCTCCCCGAGGGGGTGTGAGCCCCCTTGTAGAGCTGTCCCCCCCATCCCTGCTGCCCTGGGGAGGGGAATGGGGAGGGGGGGGGAAGTCCTAGGGTGGTGAACCCCACTTCCCAGGGGATGGCTGGGGGGAGCCGGGCCCCTTTTAGGGTCAGAGCTACAGCTCGGGTGGCAAAGCGGTGCCGCCAGGGCAGTGTCACCAGAAGGGCTGGGAGAGGAACTTGCCTGGCTCCAGGACCCGCCGCGTGCTGGGATTTCTTCTGAGGCTGCAGCTTTGGTTCTGCTCGGGTCCCCTCCAGCCCCAAAGCCTTCCCGGGGGGGCTGAAAAAGGAGCCAAACCTCCCCAGGGGTCTGTGCCCTCAGCACAGCCACTCCTGCCCCATCCCTTCCTCCCAAAATCAGCACAGGGATAACCCCCCCGGGAACAGGTCGCACCTTGGACCGATGGAGAAGCCCAGGATGGTCCCAGCCCCAAAATGCTCCCACCTGGAGATGCTCCCTTGTCCCCATCCCATGTTCCCATCCCTATTTCCTGGCACAGTGCAGGATTGCCGCCGCTGTCACGCCGGGCAACGCTGGCTCCAGGCAGGATGACACCAAACCTCACGGCCCCGCTTCCTTCCCCGCGGTGCTGAGCCACCAGCTGGGCTCCTCGTGGGCGTTTCTTTGCCTCTAAGAAATTCGGTGTCGTGGCCGAGGAGGTTAGGAGCTGTTTTCCTGGTAGCCTGCTGCACTCAGCCTCTGTGCGCAGCGGGGACTTGGCCTCGTGCTGCCCATCTCACCGCCGTGTGCAGCTGGGGATGATTTTTTTCCCCAGCTCCTCCTGGGCAGCGCAGGGTCCGCGGCCAGGACACCAGCTGCCGCTGTTCTCTGCAAGCTCAGCCCTGGAGGAGAAGCTCTTGGCGGCCAGACCCAGCAGGGCTGGATCCTGAGGTTGTGGCTGGCAAAACCCCATGGCTAAAAGGGCAGCGGCGGGTTAGGGAGTGATCCCCATCACGGCTGGGGCAGGACGGGCCCCCTTTCCTCGCCCAGCGGGTGGAGGAGCTTTGGTCCCGTTCCCTCCTGTGTCACTCAGTCTGTGCCAGAAGCTGCAGCGAGCCTTGCCCATGAAGGGACCCATAGCTTAAAGTGCCCTGTTTGTGCCGTGTTAGTGCCATCCAGCACACCCAGCCCCAAATCCTGCCCCAAACTGCTCGTGGTCCCCAAAGGGGACAAGAGGAGACCGCTCGGTGCCTGCCCTGCGTGCAGGGGTGTCCGGGGGCAGAAGCTGTGGGTGTTTTGTGGATGCAGCACAGCGTGGCTCTCTGCTGCAGGAGAGCACGGGGCTGAGGGTGCTGGCTAACGTGGGGCACGAACCCTGGACAGGTCCTTGTTGTGCAGGGCTGCATCACCCTGCTCCGGATGGATGGACTGGAGTTATCAGTGTGCCATGATACAGGAGCTGTGCGATCGTTGTAGGAAGGCGATCTCCCCGAGACACCCCTTGTTCAAGAGCTCCGCCAGCTGTAAGGCAGGAAGGAGGATTTGCCCCACCAGCTGGAGCTCCCTGGCGTTGGACCAGAGCTGGGTGGCAGCGCACGGTGGGAAGGAGCAAGGAGAGAAGCAGTGGCAAGCTGAGCTGCTGGTTGCTATTCGGACGTCAGAGCCTCAGACCAGACGTGTTGGCAGCCCCGGGGGCTTGGACAGGCTCACGTGCTCACCTCGCGGTCATTTCTCGGTGGGCTTTGTGGATGCTTGCCTGGCTCCTTGCCCCGTGATAATTTAGGATCGATGGGGAGCAGGGTGATGGTGTGGGGACGTTGTGTTATTGGTGTCCTGTTGGCTTCCCAGCCCTGTGCTGGGCTGGGGCCAGCAATGTTGGTGTTGCCCTGAGAGGGGCCGGGGGCTGCTCCTTGGAGAGCTCCCCGAGCCCAGGGACCTGGGGCTGGGCACCCTGCTGGGGCAGGGGGGGGACATGGGCACCCAGGGGTGCTCCCAGCCCCAATCATTCTGGGTTCAGTGACCCTAGTGTCAGCCCCGGGGGAGCATCCCCAGGTGGGCAGCTGAGGTTGGTGCCCAGGAGTTGAGGGAGGAGACTCGTGCCGCTCTCCGTTGACTCTACAGGCAGCGATAGACCCCAGTTTTTGCGGGGAAGGAGTTAAGGAAGGAGCCGGACCCGGTGCGACAGGCTGCTGTGTGCGTTCCTGCAGGCTGTGCTCTGACATGCTGCTCAGCTCCAGCTCGAGGGGGGGATTAATAAGTCACAGCTCCGATAAAAGGGCTCCGATTAGGGTCCGACGTGGGAGGGGAACAGATCAGGGCTGCTCGTCTTACACCAGGGGCCCCATGCACCCGGTGGCTGCCCTGGTTGTGCTTTGCAAATAGGAGAAACTGAGGCACGGACGGGAGCTGGTTGTTGCTCTCGGTTGCAGGAGGAGCTGCCAGCTTGTCCCCCCCAGGAGGAGAGAAGGGGATAGCCAAAATCCCACCCTGAGCCATCAGGGGCTCCCCTCCCACCGCAACGTGGGACTTGACTCACCAGGCACCCAGGGGCCACCTGTACCTGGGGGACCGGGCTGTGTGAGCCAAAATCCCGCGTCTTTTTGAGACCCTCAGCTTTCTTAGGAGGTGTGGGGCTGGTTCTGAACTCCATCACGCTGTCGGTGCCCTGTGCCTGCCCCAGGCTGGCTCACAGGAGTCTGCACAGCCCCACATCCGCTGCCTCTGCAGCTTTCCAGCTTTCCACCCCTTTATTCTGCAGGGAGGACTCAGAAGTGAGCTAATTTGGGCTTTTAAGCAAATCTTTGCGCTGCAAACTGGCTTCAAAGGAAGAGTGGAAAAACGTCCAGAGGCTGGAGCACAAACAAGCACGGTGGGAGGGGAAACACCGGAGGTGTCCGCTGGTGAATTTTCCCCACCCTGCTCATTTTGTCGGGGCCAGCTCCTGTCTCCCAGCAGGATCTGAGCTTTTCCAGGGCTGCAGTGGGACAAGAGCATCCCAGATCCCAGTGCAGGGTGCAGGATGTTTCCCTGCCCTCTTCGTGCTGTTGTGCACCCAGGGCTGTGCCGGTCCCCTGCTGGAGACAGGTCTGCCCGTAGCGCAGTGTTTTCCCTTAAACCTGGTGCAATCAGAGCACTTGTCAGCTAATCGATCACAGGAGCTGGAGAAGAGCTTGGCGAGGTCTCTGGATTAGCTGTGCGTAAATGAGAGACCAGCCAGAGACCCCGCAGCACGCCAGGCACCGTGGCTGATGGCATCACTTTAAGGAAACAATTCCTGGCTGCGCATAGGGCAGGGGCTTCCACCACCTTCGCTTGCTGTAATACCTGCTCTCAGGTCAAATAGGGTGGGTGGCAGATTGCCCACCTTGGGTGGAGTGTCTTCTCCAACCTGCACGTGCCCACCGGTGGCTGATTGTCCCCCCCCGACCTGCGCACGTCTCATTACCCTGGTCTGGTATCTTGGTGTGCATGGGGATGCTCAGCACCCCCCCCTGGGAGCCCACAGCGGTGCTTAGGCGCTGCCTGCACCGACACACGGTGCCTGACCCCATAGCTGGGGACTTTTAGGGTCTGGCTCCTGGTGGCTCCGTCCCTGGTCCTGCAGGTGGAGCTGGCTGGTGTGAGGTCCTCGAGAAAATCCCTCATTTGTGGGTGGAAAGATTCATGGCAGGGGACCGGGAGGGTGGTTTGGGATGTGCGGTGCACCTTCTGGCTTTGCTCCCAGCACCTGGCAAAGGGATTTTCTGCCTCTCCTTGGGTAACGATTAAATCCGAAAGGGCCCAGCTATGGGATGGGGCATTCCCTGCAAAGAGCCGTGCCCGCAGGATGTCTCAATTTTGGTAAAATGAAGTTGGTGGCACAGTGGGAATGGGGGTGCCCCGGCCTCCAGGGGCTGCCTGTGCAGGCTTGGCCCAAAGCACCCGCCCTGAGGCAGCTTTAATTACCCAGGAAGGAAAAAAAAAAGAAAAAAAAATCAATTTGATTCAGTGAGATATTATTAGCATTTTCATAACACCACAAGAGGCAAGGTTATGAAGTGGCTATTAACTAGAAATATCGGTTTGGGGATGGGGGGGTGAGGTTATCCCACGAGGGCAGCCAAAAACACCAGGCTGGGGCTCCCGGGACGTGGTTTCGTGGTAGCCCTGGCAGCGCTGGGTGAATGGCTGGACCTGATGGCCTCAGAGGGCTTTTACACCTCAGCGATCCTACGATTCCCTGGGGAAGCCGATCTCAGCAGCCACCCCAAAGGCTCGGCACAGAGGCTTCTCTCCCCGTCGCCCTGCTCACAACCAACCCGTGTCTCCTCGTCCCCTCTGCAGGGCTCTCCTTCTACACCCGAGTGCTGGAAAGCTGCGAGGACGAGGCCAGGTTTGACGAGGTAAGAGGAGACGTGCCTGCCTCCTGGTCCATCTCACGTGCCTGGCTTGCTTTGCCGTGACTGATTTTCCATAAAAATATCCATTCTCCCTCTGGAGCAGAGGGATTCCCAAGGCAGCAACAGCTCCTTGCAAGGACAGAGGGGGAAAAAAAATGCAGTTACAGGTGAAAAACTCAAATTTAAGCGTGTTGGCACCATCTTTATGAGCTCCAGCATTTCTCTGGTGGGTGCTGAATGGATCTCATGGGCCACAGGACCCCGGTCTGGTGGGGCTGGGGGTGTCGGGGGTGTGAGACCTGCAGCACTTCCCCATGGTGTGGACGCTCCTGGGAGCACGGCTCTGCCTTCCGCCTGCCTTTCCCCTCAAACGCAGCCCTGGTGCATGTGGGGCACGGTTAATTAAAAAAAACAACCCGTGTGGTTGGCACTGAGGTTTCAGGAAAAAATACGGGGGGAACCCCACGGGCTCGTGGCTCGCCGTCCCCTTGCCTAGGAAGGAAGAAGCCCTTCTTGTCCCAAATCTTTGCTCGGTGCCAGCCCCCATCCCCTGCCCTCGCATCGTGGTGGTGACAAGTTGATTGATCCTTTTTGGGGGCCCGCGGGGTGACGGATCAGCCCGGCGTGGGGCTTGGGAAGGGGGGCGAGAAGGAACCGCAGCCCCAGCCCTGCATGGTGTTAAAATGCAGCTTTGCCTTCGGCGGTTACCGAGAAAATATTCAGAGATGATTGAAATAAGGTCACCCACACAGGCAGGGAGTAGAGCTGCTGCTCTGAAGTCACTTTCAGAATGGAAATAGGCATTCAGAGGAGAAGGGGTGCTTCCTTCGATCGTTCTGCGCTTCTCCGAGAAGACAACCCATTCCCAGGGGCGGGAGAATAGGTGAGCCCAGGAGAAATATGAAGATTTTAAAGCTGTTTATCACGTTTAAAGCTTTTTTTACCGTGAGAAAATAAGATTCCTTCCTGGTTCTGGGTGTGGGGTGTGTCTGTGGGATGACAGCCCCGAGCTGCTCCCAGGTCGAGGCACCCCCAGCTGCTGGATGTGACCCTGGGGGGGTTTTGCCCTCAGTGCAGGTTTTGGGGGCAGAGCCCAGCCTGGGCTCCCCCCAGTGCCAGCAGGATGGGGTCAATAATTGCTGGTAGGAAAGGCAAGCCCCCGCTCCTGGGCTCACCCCTCCAGCTCTGCGGGTGACTTGTTGGCAGCTCACAGCCCTGCAGGATCGGACCAAGGGTGCTGTGCCTCCTCTGGGTGCTGGAACGGGGCTGCTGCTGCAAAAGGTGTTATAGGTGCAGTCTTGTTTCCTCCCACCCCATTAAATCCCTAATTAATTGCTCGTGCTGCTGAAGCAATGGCCAGGGCAGGAACGTGGGTGTTGGAGCCAGCGAGGGGGTCCTGGGCTGCCCCCAGCAATTAGCCGATGGGAGAGTCCGGGAGAGAAATATTTCCACCTGGGTATACACAAATAACAAGTAATCGACAAGCCCAGATGACAACTTCTTTTTTAAATTAATTTTTATTATTGCCTCACTGCAGCACCCCAAAGTCCCCCCACCAGGAGCCTTCGCAGGGAAGCAAAGAGCACATCAGCTTCCCCGCCCCCGCTTAGCATTCGCGAGATCCCACCACCAGGCTGGATTTGGGCTGCCCCAGTGGTTTCCTTTTTGTTTGTTTTCCTCCCGTTTCTTTTTTGCAATTATTTTTATTCATGGCTTAATGAATTATGCAGAACCTGGGCCTCTCCAGAGCCTGGGGAAGAAAAGCTGCTGGCTATTCCGCAGGGTGGCCGCGGCGCTGTGGCTGTTTCACATAACCAGGAACAGTCACATCGTGTCCCACGTGCACCCCGAGTGGTTTCTGCTCCAAGGGGAGAAGAAAAAGAAACCTTCTCTTTTTTTTTTTTCTTTTTTTTTTTTCCCCTTTGCTAATAAAACAGATAAAACTGACCCAGCAGACATCACTCGCTTGGCTTTGCACAGGGCTTTTGATAAGACTTCTAACAACAAACCAGTGAGGAGAATCACCTGCCAGCCAGCTGGGGAAGGAGGGAGCGCAAGGAAAGCAGGGGGGGAGCTCGGGGAGCAGCCCCAGCTCTGGGAGGTGTCACGGTGATGGATGGTGGGGATAGATGTGCTCTGGGTCCGTGTTAATGGGGTCTGCTCATGGGGCTGGGGGCAGAGAGCAGGGGGCAGCCCTTCCCCACATCCCACTGCAGCCTTGACACCTGCAGGTTCAAGGCAGAAATACCCTGCAAATATTTACTACTGAAGGTAACCAGCTGTAGAAGCCACTTATCTGGAAGGGTAATTAATTGCTGATTGAATTCTGGTGTGTCTTTTTTTTTTCCCCTGTTTGTTATTTGTTATGAGTGAGGCACAGGGCATCTCTGATTTAGGAGCCTCTGAGTAAAACACAAAAAAAATCCGTGGTCTGGGTTGTATTAGAGGTCAGTGAGTGACTATAATAATCCTTTCCAGGCTTAAAAATATATATATATATATATATATATAAAATTCTTCCTAAGGCTTAGAGCACAGCATCCTTGGGGGAGCGATGGCCACGTTTTGCTGCAGGATGCCCCAGGGCATGGGATGGTGCATCTGTAAGAAGAAGAGGGAGCAGGGCTGAATACCCCAAATCATCTGGATCAGTTTTCCACGCACGGGGATAAAACCAGGAGGAGAAGGAGTGTGGATGGGCAGGGCACGGGTCGTCCCCGTGCTGGGGAAGATGTCACAGCTCTCTGTGGTTGGGGATCTGGGTGACGTTCCTTGTCCTGCTGGTGGTTTTTGGGGGGTTGTGGACAACTTTCAGAGCAGGGCGCTCTCCTTTACTGAATCGCATTCCCCAGGGTTTGAGGCAGACCGCCAGCTGTTAGCAGGCTGCGTGCGTGGCTGCGGGTGGGGGTCCCTCTGGAAACAGCCTGCAGAGCTGGAGAGCTGGACACACGGCTGCTTCTCCTCCCGGGGCTGGAGACCTCTTCCAGCACAGAGCACAGCGCCGTGGTGTGCAGCAGGGCACGAATAATGCTGGGAAGAGGAGTGGAGCTGCAGAGAGCAGCAGACTGGGGCTCGTCCCTGTGCTTTGCTGCTCTCCCAGGTGCAGGGCTTTGGCATTTGCTCGCTGGCTGTGGTGTGAACATCCCCCAACAGGCTGCGTGGCATGGAGGGCTCTCAGCAAGGCTCAGCGGGGATGCTCGGAGGGCTCGCCCGTGCTGGGGGCTGCACAAACCCAGAGGGCAAGGGGCAGCTGGGTCCCCGACCCCACAGCCCAGGAACATGGGGCAGGGACTCACCCATGTGCGTTCAGGACAGGGGGATGCTCGTTCCAGTTCCTCCCCAAAATTTGGTCTGTGGACAGTGACGTGCCCAAGGAAGACGTTCTGGGGCACTTTATCCAAAAGCCTGACTGCCCCACTCCGGTGGGTGCCGGAGCCCTGGCACAGGTCCTGGGCACGGGGCCTTGCTCCCCATCCCTGTGGGAAGCAAAGCGATGTCGTGAAGCCATTTCTCTTTTTTTTTTTTTTTTCCTATTTCTGGATGTTTTTATATTTGCTTCCTTGACTCACTGCAGGAAACATAAAAGGGAAAAAATTAGCTTCGGAGATAAGCATTTGAATGTTTCTGAAGAGTCACAAACATCTTCCTGTGAAGCTGCTTGGCCAGCACTTTCCCTTCCAGGCTCTGAATGCAGCCCTGCAGCGGTGCGGGGCTCGGTCCCGCTGCCGCGTCCCCGTGTGCTGGTGCTGCTGCCCCCGAGGCACCGAGGGCAGCTCGGCTGGGGCTCTGCTCGGACATGGGAGGCTGCAAGGGATGCGAGACTTGGAAAATGAGGGAAGCTCGGGTGGTTTGGCCTGGCAGGGTGATTCCTTAGCTTGGGGAGGAAGAAAAGGAAAAAAAAAATGAAACCCAAATATGTCTATATCTAATCCAAATCTATATCTATATCTAATCCATCTATATACCTATATCTAATCTATCTATATTTATATCTATGTAGATAGATATATCTATATCTATAGATATAGAATATAGATATAGAATATAGATATAGAATATAGATATAGAATATAGATATAGAATATAGATATAGAATATAGATATAGATATATTTGGCACCAGGACACATGGTTAGCGAGCCTCCTGTGAGACAGCCCTGCCTTTTGCTGGGCAGAAGGGGTGCTCAGCATCCCCCCGTGGCCCTCCCAGCCCCATCCTTATCACCTCTGCCGCCTCTCCCTGTCGCCAGCCTGACATCTCCCCGTCCTTCCTCCCCAGACCTTCCGCTGGCCGGTTGCGAGCAACGTCGATGGGAACGAGATCCTGGAGATCCAGGTCTTCAACTACAGCAAGGTCTTCACCAACAGGTGAGAGCGGGGCTGCCCTTCCCTCCCACCATCCTGCTTGAGCTGGGGCCACATCCCTCTTGGGTTTGGGGGCCAGAGGGTGACGAAGAGGTCGGTGGTGTTTCCTGGGTTGGGCAAGGAAGCCCAAATGTTTTGTGAAATAACACAGCTTGTGAGTGCAGCTGCTAGCACCCAACAATTCAGTTGTGGTCGCAGCCACGTCTACACCATGGTTTTGTGAAGGTGCTGCCGTCTGGTTCAGTACGCTTTGCATGTGTTTAAGAGAAAATTAAATATTTTTGTAAGTTAACAAGGTGGAAGTTCCTGTAGTAAGTTAACAAGGTGGAAGTTGATACCTGAAAGTGTCTCTCCGGCTTTGCAAATTCTGCACTTGGTTATATATCTTACTATTTATTGTAATTTGTTTTCACCTGGATATGGTCGTTGTCAGGACTTATGCATTATGTGTGATGTTATGAGGGTTTTTTTTTAAGGTTTATTCCTGTTAAAGTTTTGCCCACACATTGATAATGAACACAAGAGAGGAAAGGTTTGTCCTCTCTGTCAGCCCTAGTGTTTTTCATACATTTTTCCATGCTGTCACTGCAAAAATATGGGAGCGTTTCACAAAAACATGAATGAGATGTGGGTTGTCCTACAGAACATTTACGCTGATATTATAGAGGAAAAAACAAAAAAAAGATCCTTTTTTTTCAAGGTTTGCAGACTGCATTAACAGACAGCTGATGGGCAGCCAAGGAGAGGTTCTGCAGGGCTTGTCCTGCTGCTGTGCTCACCCCATAGCCAGGCCCTCTCCTCTCCCATGAGCTTTGGCTTCAGAAATAGAAGCCAGGACTTCACGGTGAGCCTAGGAATGGGAAGAGGAAGAAGGTTTGAGAACTGGTGGACAGAAGGAGGGGACCTGGGTGACGCACAGGTGCTGTGCTGGTGCCCACGGACAGGGGCAGTCACCGTGAATCCATTTCTTGTGTGTGCGGTGGGGCCAGGCGCTGAGCCCCCCCTTACTGCGAGGTGTCACCCAGCCGTGGCGTGTCCTGGGGTTTGCTGTCGCTCCCAACCCTTCCTCCCTGGCGCCTTGTCTTTATAAACCCTTCTGCAGCCAAGGAAGGGCTTGGGCTCGTGGCTGGATGTTGGATGTTGCTGTTGGTTTGCCTGTGGTTGGACGTTGCTTGGGTCTGGCTCTCTGGAGGAACACAAGTTGCTGAAAGGATTTGTTGTAGCAAAAAAAAAAAACAGTGGCAAAAATTTTCACTCTGAAAACAAAGTGTCTTCCCCAGCTGGGGCTCAGCAGGGTCTCCAGAACATCTCCCAGATGCACGCAGACGTTCATGCAAAAGCTTGCTTCGCGGCCCAAAAACGAGGAGACAGATGGTGTGCAGGGCAGGCGTGCTAAATACGCACAATTAAAAAAAAAAAAAAAGAGAGAAAAAAAGATTACCTACCTTCATCTTGCTTTTAAGTCGGAGCTTGAGCAGCAGGAGAGTTGAAAAACTTGTGCCATTCAAGGAGCAAGGCAAGGAGCCCCCAGGGGGTGGTGGCTGGGCTGGGGGGGAAGCATGGCAGATGCAGAGAGAGGAGGGGGCCAGGGAGATCCCAGCTCTGCTTGGCGTGAGCCACCTTGAGCCACGTTCAGACCACTTACTAAAGGCACCTACACTGAGACAGGGGAGCTGGAGAGGTCTCCAGGCTCATGAGCGATGCCCACAGGGCATGTGTGAACACCTTTGTCCCCTGGGTACTGTCACTGCCACGCGGTGCAAAGCACTTGCGGCCAAGGCAGGCTTGCTCCAGCCTGGAGACAGACGACGGGAAGGGACGGGGCATCCCGCCAGCCATGGTGGCTCCAGGCCTCCTATCTTCATCACCCATCAAAAATAAACAAAGTCAGGCCAGCTGAATCAGATGGTTTTGCCTTATCAAACTGCGCTTCAGGGCGTACCTCATTTACCGCCTGGACAGCAGTGTGGTGTGCACACAAAGAAGCAATCCCCTCTCCTATCTCTCTCTCTCTGAACCTGAAAAAAAAAACACTTGAAAGATGCACTAAGAAGTAGAAAGTGCAGTGTGTGTGTCTGCAAACAAAGGACTGTTGGTGTTCCTCTGTGGGACCTGGAAAGAGGAAAAGCCAGGGCATGGCAGCAGGCTGCACCGATTAGAGGCTGAGCCAGCAATCACTCGGGTAATTCCTTCCTCCCCCTGGGTGACCAAATTCTCTTAGAAATCTCCAAATACCCAGCACAAAATAAATATCCCAATAATGCAGCCAAATTAATCAGTGACTTTTTTCCTTTGACGAACTGCTTATACAGCCGCATCAAGCCAGCTGAGAGCCACTTCCACTCCCAGGACAACCTTCAGTATTAGCATTCCCATCACTTTGGTTATTTTCCTCAGTTTGCCTTTGGCTCATGGGGGCCTGGGCTGCCCACGCCTATCAGCCTTACTTTCAGCAGCAGCTGGTGGTGCAGGAGGGGAGCAGGCTGCAGCCTTGGGTCTGCACCTCTGCCTTCCATGGACACTCAGCCGGTGCTTGCTCCCTACGACCCCATCTTCAGCATGAACCGAGCAGCACCTTCACCTTTATCCCTTGCTGCTCTGCACTGAGCAGGGATCCGACCCCAGCTTCCACCAGCTCATCCCCCTCAGTACAGAGAAAGCCCCACGCTGTGCTCCGTGCCCCAGGGACACAGGAGTCACAGCTGTGGCAGCAGGGCTCCTGTCGTGGTGCCTGCAGCCCACAAAACCAGGAGCACCTCTGCCTGCTTCTTGGCAGGCATTTTCATCCCTTGAAAGCTCTCACGCCTTTGTAGTCAGAGCATCCCTCTGCCTTGCTTTTGAGAAGGCTGTTCCTCTTTTTTTTTTTTTTTTTTACCATCCCCAATCATCTTTGCAGCTCATTATCCCACCAGTGTTCAGTTTTCAACGCCTCCCCTCCGAAGCGCAGGCTGGACACACCTTACCCACCTCCCTCCTCCCTTCATGCAGCCAGGCAGTAATTGCTTCGTTACGCTCCGTGGTGCAAACTCCTGCAGGGCTGTGGATGCACCAGCTTCTTGGAGCTGTTCCCAGGAGCGCAGACCACGATCTGCCAGCCTGAGGTGCTGCTTCTTGGAGGTGTTTTTGGCCCGTGAGTGCCCGTTTGGGTTGGCTCAGGCACACTGTGAGGTCCTCACCATCCTGCGGGGCTGCCTCCACTCCCCGGTGATTGAGTGCTCATTATTTGGAAATTGTTTTGTAAGTCATTTTTACATGTCAGTCACCAATGTAGTAGTCATCGGGGTTTAATAGCAAAATTGCACTATAGCACTGCCATTCAGCGATGACTATCAACTGATATCCTATTTTTAGAGTTTCTCCATTAATCTGCTCTTGTTAGTGTGTAGCATCGATAGCAGGCACTGTAAAACCAAACGTTTTGTAGGAACCTATTCCTCTCACGCAGTTACCAAAAAAAAAGATGACTCTGAAGAAGCACACCGAGCTTGTTTTGACATGCTCCGTCTCCTCATAAACCTACCTTGAATGTCATTGATTACACTCCAGTTTTTAATTGCATTTTTGTTGAATCCTATACAGGATTTTCTATGATTTTCCTAGGATGGCTGCCAGGTGAGCCGGGCTCTCTCCATTCACCCCGCGTGAACGCTTTGCTGTGCCGGGATTTCTCTGTTATTCCAACTTCATTACAAATGCTGTCAGTGGATCAGGGGCTGCCAGCTTGTGTGTGATGATTACCCACAAACTACCTCTGGAACAACGCACAGAAATATTTATCCAGCATGTTTGCCTGCTTTATATCATTATGGGCTGGAACAGCAGCTACTGCCCCTGTTTCTGGGCTGCATTTGCCTTCAAAAGTGGAGCTCATTGTCCCCAGTACTGCTGGGGCCAGAGGCCGGCTGGAGGATGCTATCGTCCTGCTGTGGTCCTGGGGTGGGCGCTGGGAGCATCCTGACACCATCAGGACCAGGCTCAGGCGCTGGCACGGGGCTAATCTCACAAAGATGCTCTGTGGCGGAGCATCCCCAGCTCCCCGCAGCAGCTTTCCAGAGTTTAATTCCCTGTTCCATCTCTCTGCTAAATTAAAAAGCACTTCAGGTTGGAAACAGTTTCCTCGTGCTGGCATTTACAGACAGTGGTGAAGTGATCCCTGAAGCATCCCTGCAGTGGTGTGTGTGTCCCAGCAGCGAAGGGAGCCCCAGCACGGGGTGCTCTGGTTGTGTGGGGCCCCCAAGCCATCCGTCCATACAGCACAGCCCAGGGCAGGGGTGGGGAGCAGGGAACCCCCTCGGCAGGCACCCAAAAGACACCACCTCGAAGGAGCTGGCACCTCTATTAGCGTTGTTATTACAACCGGGCACGATCTTGTCATAGCATATCAGACCTCAGACAGGAACCAAAAGACGGGGTGAGCAGCGAGGTGTTAAATCAGGGAGGTGAGAAACTGGGGAAAGTGCTGAAGGTTTGGGGTCAGGGTGGCAGCTTTGTGTCGCAGCACGCAGCCAGGAGGGCTTTGAAATCTGGGCATGGTAGGCCCATCACGCAGGCACCGCAGGTGGATGGGGACCCTTGTCATAGCCCCCCGGGATGGCTGGGGGCACCCCTGGGCGCCCACCCGGCCCAGCAGTGCTGCCTGAGGGGCAGGGGGAGCCGCCGGGGCTCCAGGCTGGGCCCGGGGCCTCTGGGCCCGGCCCTGGGCACCGCCGAGCAGAGCCCGGCTCCGGCCTCTCCGCACCTCCCCGCGGGTCCTGACGGCCATGGGGGAGCTCCCCCGGAGCCTCCTCTGCTCCAGGCCGAGCAGCCCCAGCTCTCGCAGCCTCTCCTCACAGCACGGGGGCTCCAGCAGTAACGGCAGCAGTAACGGGCATCAGGGCTGCCACCGAGACAACGTGAAGGAGAAATGAGGTTTCAGGAAACGACCTGCCATTGACCAAGTAACCCTCCGAGTAGCTGAACCCGCAGTGAGCGGCGAGGGCTCTGGAAGAGCTGGGAGCAGCAAAATGCATCCTGCCCTGGAACCATGTGTTTTGGGACCAGGGGGTGGACAAGTTCCTGAAGTTCCCTGAGGCAGAAGGCCACCAGGAGCCCAAGGGGGCAATGGCAGCAGAGCCTCGGTCCAAGCCTACAGGCTGCCTAATGGTGGTGGAAGGAACTGGCTTCAGATCTGAGCATCGGCGGCAGGAATCAACCTGCAGAAGAGTGCTCCAAGTCAGAAATATAAAGGGATTAGCCGTGGATTTATGTCCTGCCTGCTGAGAAATGCCCACACCAGTACATCAGTGCCAGGTCCCGAGGCAGGGCCACAACCACAGCCCGTCCTTCTGTCCCAGGAGGAGGAGGACAGACAGACACAAATCTTGGCCAGGAGGGAGAGGAGAAGGGAGAAGCAGAGCCCTGTCCCCAGGCTTTGGAAAGGCGAGCCGTGGTGAATAATTCACGTGCAGCTGATTAGCACAACTTATCAAAGCCCCAGATAAAGGCACGACACCCGATGCAGGCCTGCCGTGAATAATGGAGGGGGCCGGTGCCGAGCCGCAGCTTCGTGGCTATTGCCTTGCCTTTGTCTGCTGCCCCGTGGCCAGCACCATGCAGCTAATTAGCTGGTAAGATAATCCTTCCCTGGCCCTGGTCCCCTGACAGCAGCTGATTGCTTCTGGCTCCATGGAGGGGCTGTGGGCTTGTGCCTGGTGGCTGTCTTTGGGAGCCGTTCCCCAGGGCAATGCATGGCTGGGTGCCCGAAGAAGGGGGCAGTGCCTTGAGACAGTTCATGAGGGCACCTTAAATGAGGAATACCATCCTCCAGCCATGGTCGGTGGCAGTTTCTTCAGTAAAAATGTGTAAAGAACCTCCTGATTTCCACGGTGGCTAAAGGACATTTCCCCTGGGATGTTCATTCTCCATCTCCAAACCACTCTCTTCTCTTCCTTGGTCAACACTGCCCAATGTCACCTTGTTGGGGACCAAGCGGAAGCAGGGTGCCCCACGCCAAGGTATAAAATTGTGTCAGTGCACGTCCACAGCCAGAACTACAGAACCACAGCTTCCCTGCCCCTACCTCGGCACCACGGCCGGGCTGGGAACTCTCCCTTCCAGCCCAGACCCATCCAAACCACCCTGGGGACACCCTGCCCTGGTGTGGGTGGATGAGGGACAGTGCTGCATCCTGATGGAGGTTAATTCACTAGAGAAGGTGCAGATTTAAAATCCTGCACCCGAGAGCCCAAGAGAAGGACAAATAGGAACATTTTTATGCACCCATCCTGAAAACATGAGATTCTTCATCTGATGCCACGCATCGCGTTATGGAAAGCGGGTGATGAAACCAAACAGCTGCTGCATTGTGAGGTGCTTTGTAGGAACTCAGTGAGGAACTCCTACAGGAGAACAATTCATTTTTGCCCTTTCCCTTCTGGTCCCCCGGGGAAACCTAAAAAATATCTCCAGGGTGAGTGAAAATTCATGGGATATGATGCCACAGTGCCCTGGGAGGGGGCATGTGCAGGAGGAAGGTGTGTGATGTGGGGTCCCAGATGTGGACCCGAGTGTGTCTGGGCAGGAGAAGACACCGTGAGCCACGTACCAGCGACCTGGCGTGGGGGACCACATGTGTGGGAGATGCAGAGAGAAGCAAGGAGCAAGCAGAGGCAGCAGCCAGGGCCGCACGCCCTGATGGGGAGACACCAGAGGACACCAAGTGGTCCAGCAGCCACAGAGCAGATCCCCAAGACAGGAGGTCCTGCCCTGACCTGGGGGACCGCCGGGAGCAGCTTCTTCTGCGCCCCACGTTCTCCCCGTGCCTGGAGCCAGGACATCCCGTAAGGATGGAGAAAGCTGCACGAAACCTCATGCCTTTTGCTCCGTGGAGGTTTGTTTTCCTCCCCGCTGGCTGCATGTCACCGTTTTCCTCTCCGGGGTGAGAAGAAGCAGTAACCAGATCTGGACAAGGGTGATGCCGGGGTGGGCACGCAGATAACACCCCCGGCAGAAAGCCGATCCGAGGAGAGCAGGCGGCAGCTGGCTCCCCTTACCTGGCCAAGAGACAGAGGGACTAATACCAAGGGCTTTTAATACAGCTCTCTGGGATAAAAATAGAGCTTCGTTTTGTCCTTCGTGCTCCGGCTTCTTCGGTAATCCGGGTCTCTGCAGGATTTGTGCCTTTAGTGAGAAGCTGCCCCCAGCGGGACTTGGGGGCGCCAAGGTGCTCACCGCTTCTGCTCGCCCACGGACGGTGACGTGCTGCAGAGTCACCGCAGGAGCCTGCAGCGCTGGGACCTTTCTGCTGCCAGCCGCGCCGAAACGTCACGGGCAGCCCCTGCAGCATCAGCGGTGCGGCAGCAGGACCGGTGCTCCCCAGTTCCCCCTCAGTGTGCCAGGTCCCAGGGACGCCACGAGGTCGCACCCGGGGGCCTGCGTCCCACCCAGTGGAGCCCTGGGCGCACGCATAAAAATGTGCTTTTTGTGCAAAGAATTGCTCAAAGGCAGAAAATAACTGCACCTCTGCAAATAAAACCGTGTGCTTTTAACCCAGACAAAATGTTTGCAAAATATTTCATCTAATAGATCGAAATGGATCTAATAGACCAGAAAAGGGGCCAAACGCTCTGGAGCTGCTTTATTTTATTTTATTTTATTTTATTTTATTTTATTTTATTTTATTTTATTTTATTTTATTTTATTTTATTTTATTTTATTTTATTTTATTTTATTTTATTATTTTATTTTATTTTATTTTATTTTATTTTATTTTATTTTTATTTTATTTTATTTTATTTTATTTTATTATTTTTAAACAGTAAATTAAATTAGGCGTCTTAAGTTCAGAAGGGGAGATAACTTGCTTTAACTTTTTCTTAGCCCTGAAGTGATCAGAGAGCTGGACTTGATCTTTGAAGGTCCCTTCCAAGTGAACTATTCTACACTGCGCTATGCTGTGCTGTGCTGTGCTATGCTATGCTATAACAGACCAACATCCATCAGGCTAAACCAGGGAGGCAGCAGTTATTCATCCCCTGTTCCAGCAGAAAAATGTGAAGGTTTAAAAGAAGACATCAAGAGGCAGGCTCAGGATGAAGTGAGTCTTCAGACGAAGCCAGCTGGGCTGTGGAGGACCCCAGGACGTCTTGTGGATACCAGAAGTTTACAGGCTCAAAACTGAATTTGGCATCTTCATGGAATAAAAATCTACATGAGTTTATTGAACACCAAGATATTTCCTCTGGGCCAGGAGCCCTACCGTGGGCATTTTTGATGGGCCAGAAGACATGTACACTGACCAACAGGGCTTGATGAGCTGCCTGATGTGTCTGGGTTATCAGTACAAACTGATTTTTCCTCCTGAGAGCCCAGGCTCCCTACCCTTTCCGATCCATGAACCGTACTTTTTATTTTTTTATTTTTTTTTCCTAAAATCCGCACTTCCTCTGCATTTTCCATTGCATTTGTTGGGCTGTGGGGTTATTCGCCTCCGAGGCAGGTCCATGTCCAACCTCTCTTCCAGGAGCCACCAAATGAGTTTGGTGGGATCAGTGAGCAGGGTCTCCTCGAACATCCCCCTGCACTTGGACGCTGCAGAGCTTGCAGTGGCAACCACTGGCCATGCCTTTAGGTACAAAACAGGGCTCATGCCATGCTGTTAGATGCAAAACATTCCCTCCTGTGGCTTACATGATGTGCGCCCAGAGCCTGAAGCAGCCTGAAGAGCTTTTTTCACTGCACAGCCAAACCGCTGCTTCTTTTGTAATCATCCTGCTGCAGCCAAAGCTTCCCAAATCGCTTACCTCCTCATCGCCCTGCTGCGCCCTGCCTGCGTGGACGGTAAATTGGCTTACCCTGTGAGTGTGTGCAATCATTCCTGGTTTGTTAATGGCTGGATAACCCAGAGAAACGTAGGACACCCCAGCTGCTCCACCCCAGCAGCCTCCAGATATGAAAAGTTGCTTCGGTGAATTAACTTTATTTTTTCCCAAGCAAACTCTCGCAAAAATTCTCATTAAATATGAATGGATTTTCATTCACCCTGGAAGACAAGTGGAATAACATAATGAGTGCCAGTCAGCCCTGTCTTGTAGAAACAGATCCTGTCAGGAAAGTCGCTGGGGATGCGATTACAGACCTGGTTGCCAAAGGTGCTGACGTGGATGCGCTCAGGCTTGGCACGGTGTCTGACTCGGCGGCACACAATATTTTGACTAAGAAATGAAAACCCAGCAAATCTTGTCACGGCGGGCGCTGGGGGTGTCGTGCACGTGCTAAGATACCCGCAGAGACTGGGGACAGGGATGTGTCACCAGGGAGGATGGCAGCCTGGAGAGCCCTGTGGGGATCAGCAGGGCTCCTCGTGCGGCCGTGCGCACCTCCCCGCACTGGTGAACTGGTGAAGGAGAAGGATGGATGGATGGATGGATGGATGGATGGATGGATGGATGAAGGGATGGATGAAGGGATGGATGGATGGATGGATGAAGGGATGGATGAAGGAATGGATGAAGGGATGGATGAAGGGATGGAAGGATGGATGAGTACAGGGAGGGATGAGAGTC
This sequence comes from Anser brachyrhynchus, assembly GCF_964034855.1. Lineage (NCBI taxonomy): Eukaryota > Metazoa > Chordata > Aves > Anseriformes > Anatidae > Anser > Anser brachyrhynchus. Next base: position 125,155,513 of record NC_137696.1, on the reverse strand, counting down.
TACCTGCATTCCAGAGGCCCTCCCAGGTTCCAGGAGCAGAATTTGCCCAGGGAACAAATAGCATCCAAGGGCTGAGCTAGCAGGGAAGGAGGGACAAGCCTTCATGGCCTGGAGGATGCTGTTGGCAGAACTGGACCAAGCTGCACAGACTTCAGCTTTTTTTTTTTTGCCTAATAACATCTCGGGCTTCAGTGCTGCAGCCTTTGCTTTGAGGGAGTGGGCACTTCAGTGCTGGCAACGCCTGGCAGGGTTTTGCATCCCCCCAGGCACTGTCTGTCCTGAACTGCTCTGGGCATGGCATGCAGAGGGATTATTGGAAAGGTGGCACGTGCCACGAGGGCAAAGAGCAAAGGGCAGCACGTGGTGGGATGTGCAGCAGTCCCAGACCGCCCCAGTCCAGGGCTGCAAGCCCAGAACCGGGCTGGGCTGGTAACAGAAGATGCTCGAACAATCTGATAAAATTACGAGTGACCCAGAAAAACTCCCTCTCTCTTTCCATCAGCAGAAATGCCAGGGAAGGGAGCAGGGCACTCGATGAATTATGAAAGGCTCGGAAGTGAAAGGCGGCGCAGACAAGTGCTGAATATTTGATCCCCTCTGGCTTGGCTCTTGCTGGAGACGTGGGCTGGGAGGGGGCCAAGGAAGGAGACCACCGCCCCAAGCCTGACGTGGGTGCATCTTTCTGGTCCTTCCCAGACATGAGCTGGGCTGAGGTCTGCGAGCAGAGTCACAGCTCACAAGGGGCTGCAAAGACATGCAAAGAAAGTGGTGCAAGGGCCAACGTGTGGCTGCCTGCTCGGAGGCAGGAGCACCTGCTCGGTGCCTGCTGCCACGATACGGATATTGTGGCTGGGGAAAAACTGTCAGGGGGCCAGAGCTGGCACTGAGACTCCTGCTCTTCTCCAGCCTCAATTAGGAGCACTCACAGGCAGCTTTCGTGTGCTTTTTGGCTGCAGCTCAGTGGGGGGGAGCTGAGAAGTGCTGGAGGTGGGCATGATGCTGCTCCCCCTCCGGGCTTCTCTCGGTCCCAGAGAGGAGCAGCACAACAGCAGGGCACAGAAGAAGGGGGGGTGGCAGCTTCAGGTGGGTCTGGGGGCTCAGGAGCCCTCTGCTCTCTGCTGCAGCCGGGTCCTGCTGCCCGGGATGTTCCCACTGCCTGCTTGGGGGCAGAGATGTCTCCCCTGTGACTCTGGGGTCTCCCCATCCACAACCACGCTCTGGACGGCTTCTGACTGCATGTCACCAGTCCTTGTGATGCTGGGAGGGGGGCTGGATGGGTGCTGAGCCCGCGTCCTCACCCCCTGCATGAGGAACCCGACACTCGGACGTGTCAGATGAGGTCTGCGGGGCTGCTTCGCTCTTCTCAACTGTTCCCCCTGGAGCCCAGTGGGACGCAGAGGGCTGCTTGTGAAGCGCCTCCCGGAGATGTTTGCTCCTTGTTGGCCTCCCGGGCTCTTTTCCCACTCTTCTAGCAATGCATTTTGACAGCGATGGATCCAAACACGCTCTCAGGGAGAGCTGCAGCACAAGCGTGTGGCTGCTGCCGTGCCCTAAAGCCCTGAGCCCTCCTGGCACGGCCCAAGCAGCACTGGGGACACCCCCAGGCTGTGCCCGTTCCCGAAGTGATGTTGGTGTTAAGACATGAGATGGGCAGAGCTGGGGCCTCTCGCAGCTGCCTGCTGTAGGGGTTTGTTCCCCACAAAGCACCAGGGAAGCGCACGCGCTTTGCCACTGCTATTTGTCTGAAGCACGCTTTTTAAGAGCAGCCTGCCCTGTCCCACCAGCAAGGAAGGTCGTAGAGGAAGCAGAATCAGCATCCATGGAAGGATGGATTGGGGGGGGGGGGGGGGGGGGTCAGCATCCACGGAAGGTTTTGAGGTTTGGCAGGACAAAGCCAATGGCCAGCCTCATCCGGAGCAGGGGGTGCTCACCGCAGGAGGTCCCTTCTGCACAGCCAGAAGTAGTGACCCTTGAACGAAAAGCTCCATCCTGCTGTGAGATTCCTTTGGAAAAATTAAGGAAAAACAAACAAACAAACAAACAAACAAAAACACAAAACAAAACACAACTGCTTTGTTGTTGGAGCAGCAGCAGCTGTGAGCCCTGGGCTGCAGGGGATTTCAGACGGGAAGCAGATGTCCAGGTGGTAAGAGCTGGGCACGGGCACGTTCCCACCCCTCTGCAACTAAAACAAGCCAAGGCAGCTTGAAACCACTTCAGAGCGCTCGCTGCAGTGTACGTGGGAAGCAGAAACGTCCAGGAATGAGGAGCTGCAGTCGCACTTTGTTTCTCCTGCCTCCACCAGCCCGAGGATGCTGGAGAGGGCGGTGGAGGCAGCCGGAGCCCAGGGCAGGTTCCCCGGCTGCCTCCAAGTAGCTGCAGCTCATTTCCCTCCACGCTAGTAAGGACTTTCCGGGACTTCCCCACCCCTCTGGGGGTGTTTCCAGTTACAGACACCTCTGCCATGTGCACCAGCCCTGCACCTTAGGGCTGTGCAGCATCGCCAAGGGGCTGCATTTTGTGCCAGCGGGTTAAATACCGGCAGCTACAAACATGCAGGAACACAAACTGCACAGTGAGCTGCCAGCTGAGCCTAGAAACCTTCACAAACCAACCTCCCTAGTAAGCAACCGTACTAAAATAACCTGATTTTAGAGCTCAGGCCACAAGAGAAGCCCTCCAAACTGACTTTGAGCAGCTAGCTGCTGACATGGATCCAGCCAGGAGCAGGGGACAGTTCTCCAGAGCCCCCCAGCACAGCCTGTGACGAGGTTTGAGAGATGAAGACATCTCTAGCAGAAGCCTTTCCAAAGCAACAGAGAGCAGCTTCTCTTGCAAACAGCAAACCTCATTATTTAGCAAACCCTGAAATCCAGGCTGATACGGCATTTTTCCCCTGATAAGTGCATCCCTGAGAAGACGCGGGTCTCGGTGGGGAGCGGTGCTGCATTATTCATGTGTGCAGCAATGGGAAACGCTTGGAGAAAAGGAGTTTGTGATCAACCTGGCGTCTTGGGGGTGCACCAGGGAGCTGGGGCGGGGAGGTGCAGGTCCTGCAGGGTGCTCACGGGTGGGTGGGAGCGCGGCACACAGGACAGCCCTGCCCTGTGCTGCCCTCTGCACCTGGAGCATCACGCACCGCCACGGCACCCTGCAGCGGGGTCCCCCTGCTGCTGCTGCAAGCCGGGGCTGGGTAAGTGGTTGAGCCACAGAAAGGTCATTTTTCTGTTCTCCTCAGGTGGTTTATTAATGTCCCCCCCAGCAGGTCACTTGGCGAGGGGTGGGAAATTGAGTAACTACATGGCACAGCTTGTTTTCTGGTCAGACACCCCTGGGGCTCTGGGCAGCTCCATCCCAGGTCAGCCTGGACACAGCATCGGTGCTTGGGCTGCACAGGGGCAGAAGCGCCCTCCGTGGCCCACGCACAGCACGGGCAGTTCCTCTCTGATATCTTATCTCGATAAATCAGCATCACAGGGATGCCTCGAGGTTCACAAGAAAGCGGTTTTGTCAGCAGCTGCTTCCTTGCTGGAGCAGAGTACTGCAGAAATGTTCCTGGTGCACCACCTCTGTCACCTGGGATCGTGGCGCTGGAGGTGCCATGCGAGGCCAGTGGTGTAAGGCAGCTCCACTTTCACCTTTTCAGGGCTTTTTCCGTGTCGGGAGCCACTTGTTTACTCACAGCTGGCTCTTTCCTCAGGCTGACTCAGCCCGGTCTGCACAGGTCCCTCTGGTGCCGCACCAGCACACGGAGAACATAAAGCCACAGCTCCTTGACAAGCCATGAGCCGGCGAATAAGTAATGGCTTTTATTAGCGAGCGCCAGGCTTCTCTGCTCCCCGTGGCATCCTCTTGGGCTTTTAATTTAACGAGCAGGGCTGCTTTTAGTGCACGGTGCTGCACTCCTGGCTGCGAGAGCAGCGGGGCGCAAAGAGCCTGGGCAGGAGCCACAAAGAGCGACGAGGTGTCTGCAGTCGGGGGGCTCAGGTGCTGGTGCGACGCTCGGGGAGAAGGATCCACGGTGGTCGGGAGGTGTTGTACGCCCTGCATCAGCCTCGGTGCTTGTTGTATGCCCTGCATCTGCCTCGGCGTTTCCTGCAGCCCGTGGTGGGAGCCAGCAGGTCCCGTGGGGACAGATGTGAGCCCTCGAGCACAGGAGTGGGAACAGCTTGGGAAGTGTATTATTGAATTGTATTGTATTATTGTACAGTGTATTATTGCTCCACTCCTGCTACACGTGTCTACCTTCAGCCACGAGCCCCTGTGGCTCTGGGACCTGTGCTGCTGGCTCGGGGCAGGCTGTCAGCTGCTGCAGGAGGTGTGACAGCCACGCAGAGACTGGGCACAAAGGTGTCCTGAATCCTACAGATCACAGCAGTAATGGCAATATCGTAGGATAAAGGGTAATATCGAAGGATCTCAGGATGGTTCATACTGGAAGGCTTTCCAGGAGTTCTCTAGCCCAGCCTCACGCTCAAATAAAAATAGAAAAAATAATAATAAATAATAAAAAAAAAAAGAAACAGGCTCAGCATCGCCTACAGCAATTAAAGTTTTCCCATTTTTTCCCTTTCCCATTAAAAAATGAATTCTGGCGGGTGCTCGCTGCAGCTCGCCTGACTTTGCTCTGCTCCGTAGGCTCATCGGCACGTTCCGCATGGTCCTGCAGAAGGTGGTGGAGGAAGGGCACGTGGAGGTGACGGATACGCTCATAGATGACAACAACTCAGCCATCCAGGTAGGTCACGGCCCCCTTCCCGAGGTTATCTACCCGCCTGTCTGCATTTGCTTTTGTGCAATTGCTTGTGCGCAGCTCAGAAATGGCCTGAAAGTGTCCTGCTGCTGGTTGCACTGGTTGTCTGCAACGCTCTGCACTCACAGCATTTCGCCGTGACCCCAACGCTGCTTTTATCCGACCCTGATAGTGCACGAGAAACGTGAAGTCCCACTCTTTGTGCCTCTCTGGGGAAATTTGGGATAAGAAAAATGGCCCGATCTGGGTGTGCACCCCTCATCCAGAGCTCCCCAGGTCTGGCTGATGCACCTCATGGGAGCTGTTTACCACGGAGACTGAGTTTTATAACACACTTGGAAATACAGCTACTTTTGACCTTCCTGTGTATAAAAACACTGGTGTTTTGAGAAAAAAAAAAAAAAGTAAAATTTCTGCCTCCCTCCCCGCTAGACACAACACCGTCCTGTCCCTTTATAAGCGGGTTCCTAGGCTCAGCACAAGGGAGCTTCATCAGCAGAGACACAAGGTGACTTCTGGGGGCAGAGGGAATGAAACTGATAAAATTAATGGGAAGAAGTCCTGAGGAGGGGCAGGGGAGCAGAGGCAGCACAGCCCCAGGATGCGGCGGTGATTTCAGGGCTGGAGAAGGCACCTCCTGGTGTTGTTGGTGTCGAACCTCTGAAGGAAGAAAATCCCGTATTCCCAACTCACGGTGTCACGGGGAAGAGAGGAAATATCGACGGGTGGAAATTAGGTCCAGGTAACTCCTCGATGCCGAAAATGATCAAATTTTAGAACGAACTGACCTAGGAACAAGGAGGCACCTGCACAATTGGGCACCTGGGGGCCTGGCCAGGTGCCTGGTGGAGCAGTGCAGTGGGTGGACGAAATTTTCTGCTCTCCTTCCCCTCTGAACAAGCCACGTGCTGCTCACTGGTGGTCCCTGGAGAAAATCAACCTTCCCCAGCCCGTGCTGGTGTGCTGGGTAACCTGTGCTCATCACCTCCCCTCGGAGGTCCTGAAGCCCACGTCTCCTCTGCATCGTGTTTTAGCAGGGTATGGGTCCCCCTGGGGTAAGAGGAGGAATCCCCCACGTTCTGCACGCTGCAAGCCACGTGCGTGCACCCACAGACCTTTTGGGGCTTGCTTTGGGCAGAAAGGCCACGTCCCTTTATTCCCCCTTCATTTCGGGGATGGTTTAGCCCCAGGTCTCCCCTGCTCAAGCCGGAGCCGGGAGGTGAGGGTGCAAGCTCGTTTTTTGGGCTTTCATCAGGATTTCGGTCCCTTCTCCCATGCAGTCTCCATGGCAACTCCAGGAGAGTCAAAACTCACAAATTTGTCTCCAAACCACTGCCGGACTCCGCTCTACGAGGAGGAGGAATTCCCTCAACCCATGGTCCCGGAGGCGTGTGTCCTCTGCGTGGGCACGGCTCCGGCACCGCAGCAGGAGGGCAGGGACGTGGGGGGCAGGTGCCCAGGGACCCTGTGCCGCTGGACCCCCCCCGTGCTGTGGGACCCCAAATTTTGGGACCCCTGCACTTCGGGACCCCTGTGCTGCAGGGCTCCAGGTGGGTCCAGTTCAATGTCACCATCTGGAACCAAACACAGGGAAGGGCTGAAAAAGGCTTCTCTTTTTCTTTGCTGCCCAGCCCTAATAATAGCGTTACTGACCGAAAGACCCAAGAGCTGCAAAGCCAGGAGGGGTTTCGTGGTTGTGTAATATGGCCATCAACAAGGGGCTCTGGGACACCTCAGAAATTATTGGTAGCTGGCAGGGGAGCATATAAAATAAAAGCAAAGATTAAAAATAAATAAAAATAAAAATAAAAATAAAAATAAAAATAAAAATAAAAATAAAAATAAAAATAAAAATAAAAATAAAAATAAAAATAAAAATAAAAATAAAAATAAAAATAAAAATAAAAATAAATAAAAATAAAAATAAAAATAAAAATAAAAATAAAAATAAAAATAAAAATAAAAATAAAAATAAAAATAAAAATAAAAATAAAAATAAAAATAAAATAAATAAAAATAAAAATAAATAAAAAGTAAAAATAAAAAACAACACGAATACAAATACAAATATTTTAAAATGTCCAGTGACAGAGGAACCAGCAGTCCTTCAGTGAACTATTCCGCTGCCTAATTTTCTTTACCATTAAAAGTCAGAGTTTCGTTTGCAGTGTGAATTTGGTTTCAGTTTATAACTACTATTTTCCCTTCAAACGAGCGACAATTTTATTCAGCCCCAAGACAAAATCATTCATTTTATTGCACCCATCATTTCTAGTTTCTTTTTAAGGATTTTTTTAACTTTTAAAGAAAGTTTTAAAATAAGATTTTTAAATCTTATAAAATAAGAGATTTATTTTTAAAATAAGAGATAAAATAAGAGAAAATGTCTCATAACAGCACTGAAGTGGCTTAAAAATATGAAAACATAATGGTTCAGCGTGGATCTCTCCCTCTCCTCTGTATTTGCTTTTTCGAACCATTTGAAACAGCTTGGTGGGGGCAGCACAGTGGGGCAAATCATTCTGATTGACTCAAATTTGCATTTTGCTGCGGAAAGAACAAAATCAGTCAAAACCTTCCGCAAAGCTGTGTCCAGCTGGGCTCGCTGAATGCCCTGAATCCCCCCCCGGCCACATCCTGCGTCTCCCAGCTCTTCTCCCTCCCTCGGACAGGCAGCACCAGGATGTCCCCCGTTCTCCTAAAAATACAGGTGGTTCTCTTAAAAATACAGGAAAAGGAAGGTTTTCCATCGCATTTTTTCCTGCTCAGGGTTTGCGTCTCCAGCAGTTGCTGGCAGCTGACTCCTGGTGGATGCTAACGGTGGGAAATTGCTTGTGCCAAAATAAATAAATAAATAAATATTAAAAATCCTAGATTTACAGAATCATAGAATATCCTGAGTTGGAAGGGACCCATAAGGATCATACTGGGATGCAGAAGCTCGGCCACCTGATGCAGGGCAGCGCTGCTCCTCTGCTGGGGACGTGTCCTCCCTCTTCAGGGGTCCTGCCACCACCTCTCCCATCCCTGTGCATGGTGCCGAATTCTCCTTTCTGCTAGGAGCATCCCGTCCTCGTGTCCAACACCAGTTTTCTGAGTGCTACCCAGTAACTTCTCAGCAGAAGGTGGAGGTGAAGAAAGGTTTGGGGTTCGGGTTTGGTTTAATCTTTGCAGCAGCTCGTTCCATAACTGCCTTTCCCAAATTCTCTGGTTTTAGTAGAGTCACTTTACTGGCTAGTCTGACCAAAGCAGAGTTTTTAGGAGTGTGGCCATCAGGACAAGCGTGGCGTTGGTGGCTCTTTGCAGCATGATGAGCTCACACATCCTCGGCCGGGCCTTAAACCCCGAAGGCCCAGTCCCCAAATGCCTCATGCTCTGGAAGAGAAGAGGCCCGGGGACGTCAGGCAGCCAAGGCAGCAGCTCCTCCTGCCTTTTGGATTTCGTGGGACCTGCCTTCCTCGGGGCTGAGCCCGTCTCTTCGTGTGTTGCAGACCAGCATCTCCATAGAGATCCGGTACCAGGCCCAGGACGGGACGGTGGGCACGTGGAGCGACAAGGAGTTCCTGGAGACCCCCGGCCTGCGCCCGGAGGGGGACGGCAGGTGCCCTCTGGAGACGGACAGCCTCCTCCCCGGCCTTCGGCAGAGCTCCGACGTGTCCCCGGGGAAATCCAGCCAGCAGCCTGCCGACAGGAGCTTCAGGAGGTAAGGGGGGCAGCATGGCGGTGGCCGGGCTGTCGCCAAAAGGCTGCGGTGTCCCCAGCACCCATCTGAGGAGCTTCCCGCCCCATAGCACTCCTCCTCCTCCTCCCCAGCCTCTGTGAGACCCGCACCAGAGCTGGAGGTGAGGATGGGCCGTATGGGGCCTCGTGCCGGTGCCAACAGGACCCGGTGCTCCTCCAGGGCCCTCCAGAACGGAGCCAAGGCCTCCCACAAGCATCGGGATTTGGAAGGCATGGCAGGCGTTGGGTTATAAACATGATTAAATACAGATCTGAGGAGGGTGAAGGGTCTGGCTGCTGGCAAACCTCCTCGTATCGGGTGGGACTGGGGCTGGTCGATGAAGTGTGGGGTCCCGCACCTCGACCCCCAGCGCAGGAGGTGGAGGTGTGCTGGGGGCAGGAGGCAGGCCGTGATCCCACACCGATGACGATGCTTCTGGGGTGGTGACAGTGCCTTTGACCTGTGTCCATGTGCCAGGAGCATTACGAGTGTGCACGTCCCGTGGTGAGGCTGGAGGAGAAACCAGGGGTGCTGTGGAACAGAGGCGATAAGCCCTGTTTTCTGCTTTGTCCCCCTGAACGTCACCAGGTTTAAATGACATCTCCATCCCCATGCCGGGGAAGGCGAGCCCTGTTCGGGTTAGCTGAGAACCCCTGGATGGCAGGGGGACACCTCCAGGCCTCTAAGGGATGCCGTTACCGGCTTTCTGTTAGTTCACAGCACCTTGGCATCACCTTTGTGTCTTCCTAAGATCACGGGATGTGATCCCAGATGAAAACAAGCCCAGGAACGGTCTCCCTCCATTGCTTGACACAGAGCTGCTGCAACCAGTTGCAAAGGATGTGTGGGGAGGGCTCGGGGCTGGGGACGCTGCAGGTGGCTGTGCTTTGGGGTGAGGTGAGGGCTGAGGCTGCTGCTTGCGGGTGCTCGGGACCCCAAGGAACAGCCCCTTTACCACTTTGTATGCCACCCGCAAGGCCAAGGCACGGATGGACCACAGAGACGCTGGGCTGGATTTCGCCCATTCTGAGCCCCGTGCTCAATCCCTCATCCAGCTTTTAGGCAACAGGAGGGCTTTGCAAGTGTAAAACCACTCAGGTATAACAGCATCGGGTTCACGAGCTGCCAAGCCACGTTTTCAGGCAAATTTATGTCATTTATGTAGTTGTGCTGTCCTGACAGTCACTCCATCTGCCTGGCTCCACTCCAGTAGCTCTTGAACCCAGCTGGAAAAGTGGAGACCTCAAAGCCCTGAACTTGCTTAAAATCTCGTAGAAATTGATAAACAGTAGAGGAGGGGGAGCTGTGCACGGAGGGTGCAGAGCTGGGTGCTCCGGTCACTCTACACCCCCCAGGACCACGCAGTCCCTGGATGAAGGTCACAGCCCAACTGCTTGCAAGGTGAATCAAAGCATAACCCTAGGAATTGACCGCTTTTTTAAAAAATATTTGCATCTGTGGTGCTGCTGCAGCCATGCATCCCCCACCCTGCGCTTCTGCAGTCGTGTGCTCCGGCACTGTTTGCTTTCTGCCTGCGTTTAGCACTTTATTACCGCCATATAAGGGCAAAATTTCTTTTTCCCCACGGCGAGATTGAGGAAAGATATTCCCAGTCGCTCGCATCACTCCTAGGCACTTAATTAACTGTGTGAACTGGGCCGAAACCTGTGAATTTTCAGGCAAATGGAAAGCGCAGACTCGTTTCCCGGCTCGGCGGACTGTGATGCTGCCGGGAGGGAAGGTGCTGAGGGCTTTGGGGGGGGGTCTTGGGATGGTGTGCAGGCACGGCCCTGCTTGCACAGCCCCCTCACAGGGTCCCATCCTGCCCGTACAGCTCTCAAACGAGACACAAGGAGACTCTGATGTGTCTCTGCTGTGCCTGGGGGCTCTGCACGAGGTCTCCGGGGGCTGCGGATGAGGCTGAGCCGGCCAGCTTAGCCCACCGGGGGCACTTTTCAGGGCAGGCACCTGGTTTGCTGAGCACCCCTGGTGCTGGAGGCTGCTGAGCTGCCCCCGTGCTGGTGCAGAAGGACATTTTGAGGCCGGTTTGCACCCAGTGCGTGACCCATCCTTCCTACCGGGGAGCTGAAATGAATGCGGCAGTTTAGGAACAGGCAGCAGGGACGTGTGCAGGTTGAACACCACCATGGCAAATCCTACTCGGCACTGATCCTTTCGCTGCGTTCCCCCCACAGCTCAGCAGGAGGGAGAGCGGCTCTCAGGGGCCACAGTCTGGCAAAAGCCTCCGAAACTTGGCAGCATTTTTTCCTTGATATCCACAATACTTTTCAAAAAAAAACTCTCATCCGCAGGGCTGACCCAGAGCCAGGCTGCTGCAGCTCCTTCCCTGGGCATCCCAGGAGCAGGCAGCGGCACTGCAGTCACCCCAAAAATGCAGGGCCTGCTCTAATCACTGTCCCAAGCAAGATATCATGAGGATAAGTGCACTAAAGCTTGAGGGTGGCCCAGGGTTCGCCTGCTGCCTTTGTCCCAAGGAGAAGATGGGATGGAGAAGATTTGTCCCGCAGCAGCAGCACAGGGGGCTTCGGTCCCCCGTGGCCATCAATGTCACCCCCAATACAAACACCAGGGAGGAAAGGGGCTCACGTTTCCCATCCTACCACCCCCGCAGGATGGAAGAGGACGAGATGTACTACCACAGCGAAGACGAGCTCCTGGGCGAGGGGGACACCCTTAGCCAGGGCTCCCTCAGCACGAGGTAGGGAGCCTGCCAGCGCCCACCCGTGCCGGTGGCCGTGGGGAGTGCAGTGCTGCGTTGCTCCTGCCGTGTCCCTGGGGATGTCCCGCAGGCGTTGCTGCTGGATTCCCACTTCCCAGCTGTGGGAGAGCTGTGATGGAGCAGCTGTAGCAGCATCCTTGGAAAGGATGCTCGGGTGCTGCGATGCAGGAGGAAAGGCCGTGGGGTGAGGCTGCAGCTGGGGTGCTGCCTCACCTCGGAGGCATCTCCATCTCCACAGTTGTCCCCAGAACCTGAGACCAGCCCTGTCCAGAGCAGGGGAAAGATCCTTGTGATGTGTGTTTCCGTTTGCAGTGGCTTTTCTTGCTGTGCAGTGCTGTGGGTTGTTCCCCACCGTGCCCAGAAAGGGTTCGGGGAGGAGACGCAGCAAAGAGAAGTTCGGGTAAAACCCAGGCACAAAGCTGACACCGGGGCCAGCTCCACAGGGCAGATTTGGGGTTATTTCCCGTCCAAAACCTTTCTTTGGATGGGGGAGATCAGGACGGGTGTGATGATTGCCAGGCAGTGTGTCTTCAAAGGCAGGGAGCGTGCCCTTGCACCTTTAATCTGGCAGTGCAGAGGTACGAGGCTGCTGTACGTGCCCAGAGAGCAGGATGAAATCTCCTTGGCAGCCCCTTTCATGTAATCCCACGTGTCTTCTCAGCCTGCTTCCATCGTCTGTGTCCTCCTGGGGATGCTTTGGATCCGGCTGAAGGCAGTGGAAAGATCCCCCTGGATTTCCACGGGCTGTCGGTGTCTCCATCACAGAGCTGCCTGCCTCCTCCCGCGGCTCATTAGGGACATTATTTTGTTATTCAGCCGATTCCCTTTCCTGAGAGGGTGCACGGGGGGGGGAGAACAAACGGGCCTTGAAAGGGGAAGAGCAGCAGCAGCAACCAGGAGCGCACAAATAGTGCCGTGCTTGCCGGGAACTCGCCAGGCGTTCACGTGCAGCTGGGACCAAGGGGGCTGCCTGCAGCTCGAGCCCCGTGTCCCGGGAGCAGGCACAGACACATCCTGCAGGCAAACACCTCCATCAGGTGCTCCAGGTCACTTCTCCACCACCAGAGAAAAAAACATCAGTTCCCAAAAGATGCTCATGCCAAGTGAATGATCTTACATCCTGGACAAAAATAACGTTGGCCCCAAACTCGCCCCCCCCCCCCTTTTGCTGTGGCCTGGGGCTGCTGAAATCCTGCCTGGACCTTGCAGCTGGGCACAGGAGCTCGGACACGGGTGCAGGTGGATGGGAAGAGGTGGCCAGCTCAATATCAGGGTCACCTCCCTTGGGTGGCTTGGTGGCGGTGAGGTCCTTAGGTGCAGGGGCTGCCCAGGGAGGTAACAGCACTGGGGTGGGGATGATGGGGATGCTCTGGCACTCAGTTATTTTGCAGCAGGGAGCAAGGGATGCCAGCTTTGCCATCTCTCTGCTTTATGTCCCTTCTGCCCAAGGCCACCCTGCCCTCAGCCCTAGGCACAAGGGGACGGCCATTTGCTCCCCATAAAGTCCCAGCAGGATTCCTGGCAAGGAAGTGCAGACACAAAGCCATTTTGCTATTATTTTTTTTTTCCCTCCACGACAGGGAAAAATACCAAAGAGCCTGGAGCACCTCCCGGGCTCCCTGCTAATGGTTCTGGCAGAGACAAACAGCACAGTGAGAAATCAGGCTGCGGTCAATAACCTGCAGAAAGCAGCTCGTTGGAGGCTGCAGCCTCGCTGCAAAGCCTGCTTCGTGTCTAGCAGCAGCAGCCCCAGAGCTAAACATCATCACCCCCAGCAGGAGCATCCCCAAACCCATCAGGGACTGTTCGAGGAAGCTATAAAAGCCCTCGTCCTCTGCGGGCTTCTGTGACCCATCACGTTGTTATTTCAGAGGCAGGCTGAGCGACAGCAGGAGGCTGCTCTTTGGGCAAATATTCCTAAAACACAGCCCCCAGATGTGCTTCCTTATGGCTTAACCCCTGCCTGACGGATCCCCCGGCAGCCTGGGCTCATCCTCTGCTTGCACGCACGCTGCAGCCCGGCTGGAGGCAGGCGAAGGGTCCCCGTGCTGCTCCTGGGGTCCCAGCCCACCAGTTGTTGTTTCTATTATACTGGAACGTTAGGTGAGAAAAAAGTCAGGGAGATTGCAGTGATTTATCTCAGAGAGGCAGGTTTTTCATGAACAACAGGGCTGGAAGCTTGCAGCGGGAAGGAAAAGACGCAGAAAATGTCAGTGCAGCCTGTCCCATCCCTGGGACAAAGCCCTGGGATGGGGGGCTCAGCCCCCAGCCCACCCCAGTCTGCCCCATCGAGGTTTTGGGGCTTTGCTTCGGGGTTTCACCTTGTGCTGCTTCTACCAGGTCCACCTGCAGCCCAAAAGGGGCTGCAAGCTGCTTTCGTTCCAGCTCCTGCAGACCCCCTGGATGCTCTGCACCAGGTGCTCACCCCACAGGGGACCTACCCACCTACCTGCCAGCCCCACCAGAGCTGAAATCCAGCAGTAAACCCATCCTGACTGCCGCTCTGGTCCCAGGTGGGCTGCCTTTGTGCTTTGCATGCTGTTTTTTTTGGGTGGCCGAGCAAGCTGGAGACAAGACAGAGAAGGCAGGTGCTACAAGTGAGGGTGAGGGAAGCCACTGCCACCCCAGCTGAAAAAAAATCAAGCTCAGCTCAGCTCAGACTGGTTGTGGGTCCTCAGGCATGCGTGGAGTGCTTTGCTGTGGTGCTGTGCTCTGAGGTTATTCCTGTACTGGAGCAAATCATCCCTTTTTTAAAAATTCTGGCACAGCGGAGGAGCCCTCCAACTTCTTATCACAGTGTTATTTTCCCTCTCTCTCTGTAAATGCCCCAGCCTTGGAGACGACGCAGAAGAAGATCAGCACATTAGGTAAATACCCCCAGCAGCCCTGCTCAGACCATGGCCCTGAAATCCTGCCTCTGACCCACTGAGACACGCTCAGAGTCTTGCTCTCCAGAGACCAATTCCTTAAATCCAGGCCAAAATGTCAAAACCTGGGGGCGCAGATCTGCCACATCCAGGTTTATACATTTCACCGGGGCTCTCCGTTCGGAGCCTGCTCACCCTGCGGTGTCCATAAGACACCGAAGTGTCCAACACAAGCTGCATCGTGGCCAGAGAACGAGCCCTGGTCCATCTATTTCCCATCTATTTGTCCCTGGGTTCCCTCTGATGGGCACTTCCAGAGCAGATCAGGTAGAGCAGCGACTGCTGGCCTGCCCAAATTTCGGTGGGATGGGGCTGTGTGCATCACATTTGCCCTCCACCTTGAAACCGAGCCCCCACGACGCATCACCTGATAGCCGCTGGCCTTGAAATATTGATGGGCAGCGCAGAGCCCTCAGCCGAAAGCAATCTGGGCACGGTGAATTATTGATCGTGCCTTTTTTTGTGCGTGCCCAGCAGACCCTAACCGTGTCCGACCGGGTTCAGCCCTCTGCCCTCCACTAATTATCCCCACGGGTCGCTTGATCCGAAGCTGGCATCGTTGCCAAGCTCTGGCGTTGAGCTTGGTGATGGAAACCTCCAGGACGTGAGGCGGGGAGGTGCAGACCCCCTGCCTCTGTCATGCCTGGGCACCCCCCCTGGCCAGGTTCAAAACCTCCACGTCCAAGTAGATAAGGAGGTCTGGAATTGATGGTGCAAGCGTGGCATTTGGGCACACACGTCAGGGGTGTTGCACAACGCCTCCGTCAGCACGACTGTGCAACCTGGGTCCTTTTTGTCCTGGGCAAAGGCAATGAAACGACCTCCCAAAGACTACCAGTCCCTGCCACGCTTCCCCCATCCTTTTTGCAACCCTTCCCATATGCAATGAAGTTGCTGGAGATCTTCCAGATCCAGAGGAGCACTGGATGTTGCCTGCTGCCAGCTGGTGACAGCTCCCGTGCCCTGTGCCACGAAAGGCAGCCCCTGCCACCCCAGGACCTTCCCTGGGGATGGCATGAGCAGCTATGCTGGAGAAGCCTGGAAGGCACTGGCCAGCTCAGCACGTGCCTTGCTGCTGGTGGGATGCCTCAAGAAGCCTGACGTTGTGGTTGTTTTTCTCTCTTTTCGGTGCCTCGCTCAGGATTAAGTTCAACGACGGATACAAGTCGGTAGCAAGGTACCAAAATGTCATGGCTGGTGGGGGGTTGCCCTCATCCTGGCCCATCCTGGTCGTAGAATCAGGGAATCCTGCGGTGGTTTGGGCTGGAGGGGACCTTAAAGACCATTTAGTTCCAACCCCTGCCCTGACACAGCGTCAATCACTGGAGGAGATGCAGGAGGAGGTCTGTGCTTTGCTCCTGCTGCTCAGTACCTGGGGGAGGTGGAGAGGATTCAGAATTTGGGACAGGATCGCTGTCCTGCTGCCGGGACGGTGCCTCCTCGCTGCCTGGCCATGCAGTGCTGGCTGAGGCTGGAGCAAACCGTGCCCTTTGCTGTGCATTGCAGCGAGTGAACCTCCTCAGCATCATCTCCAGGAGGTCATTCTTGGGGTGGGGAGGGCAGCCGGTGTTCCCTTCTCCTCTTGTGGTGGGCTTCCATGGGCTGTAGGAGGGTACGTCTGTTTGGGGTGGGGGGGGGTTGGTTCTTCCTCACATTCACCCTCCTGGCTGTGTCTCTTCCAAACAGCGAAGACCCTGAAGATCCCAGGTACCGGGGATGGTATCTCTTCTTGTCTCAGGCCCTTTGGCCACTCTGTGTGCACGCATGTGACGTGTTGGCATAACAATCCCTGCATGGTGTTTGGCCCCAAGGAAGGATCCTAACTGCTTCCTGCCCTCTTCTTACTGGCGGGCAGAGCTTTCTCGTGCTCACCCCACTCCCTCCTCCCCAAAGGGCAGGTCTTCTCTGGGTTTGGTCTGTTCTCCCCTACGACCAACAAGGACATACTTCCTTCTACTTGGGGGCCTTTTGAAGGAGCTTGTAGGATGAGATTTATCTGTCTGCCTAGCTATCCATCCACCCACCCACTCATCCACCCACTCATCCACCCACTCATCCATCCATCCACCCACCCATCCATCCATCCATCCATCCATCCATCCATCCATCCATCCATCATGCATTCATCCCAACACAGTTCTTACTAGCCACCACCTCATCCTAATGTTATTTTCTCCACCTGTCTGTCTGTGCATTGATAGGTCCCAATAAAATCCACCCATCTCATTGAATTTCTTTCCATTCATCTGTCAGTGCAATGCTTTCCATCCATCCCTCCCTGCATCCACTTCTATATAGGTCTGTCTCTCTGTCCATCAATCCCAGTGCCATACCATCCATCCATCCATCCATCCATCCATCCATCCCTTCATCCATCCATCCATCCATCCATCCATCCATCCATCCATCCATCCATCCATCCCTTCATTTATCCATCCATCCATCCATCCATCCACCCATCCACCCACCCATCCATCCATCCATCCATCCATCCATCCATCCCTTCATCCATCCATCCATCCACCCACCCATCCATCCATCCATCCCTTCATCCATCCACTCATCCATCCATCCATCCATCCATCCATCCATCCATCCATCCACTCATCCATCCATCCATCCATCCATCCATCCATCCACCCATCCATCCATCCATCTGTCCATCCATCCGTCTGTCTGTCCATCCATCCATCCTTCCATCCACCCACCCATCCACGCACACGGCCAGTCAGCCAGTACATTCCCATCCCATTCTCATCTGGCGTGCCTGCTTGGTGCCTGATGCATGCTGCTGAGCATGGTTTTGAGGGGGAGAAGGCGGGTGCAGGTTTTGTCACTGCAGCAGGACGAATCTCACCCGAACTCATCGATCTTTGTGGTTGCAGAGCTAAGGCTAAGGGCAGAGAGAAAAAACACCTCGTGTTGCCATTCAGGTACCTGACTCCCCCTTCCCTGCTTTGGCCCGGGCTCACTTTCCTATTGCTCTCCCTTGGAACAGCTCCAGGGCAGGGCCACAAGTTCAGCTGTGCTAACGAGAGTGCTTAAGAACAAGTTTCATGACGACATAAAGTGGGAATTCCCTGGTGATGCCATCCCGGGAAATCCGTGTCCTTCTCTGGCACCAAAATGCCAAACTGTGGCAGTCGGAGAAGCTTCTTTCTGCAACGAGGGTTGGAGCAGGAGAGGCAGGGGATGAAGGATGGGACAGCGAGAGAAATGCAGCATCAGCTGCTCCACGGGGCACCGGAGGAGGGATCTCTGAGCCCCTCACGGAGCTCAGCACTTCTGCAGCCCCCGCGTCCACCCAGGTTAATGGGATCAGCCACCCGAGGATGCTGATCCCCATCCAGAGAGGGGGGCAGGGGAACCCCAGGGGCACCCCAGGGCGCTTTGGATGGGCTCTGGCTGTGGCAGGGAAAGGTCCTGCAGGGATGAGTCCCTTGGGGAGATGCAGCAGCTCATCCCCATGGCCTGTGCGTGCAGAGACAGCCGAACCAGTCCCGCAGCACTGGAACCAGTTTGGTGCGGGCTGGGCTGCAGGGATTATTGGGGTCCCTCTCATTTATTTATATTTATATTTATATTTATATTTTTTTATTTATATATGCTTATATATATAGCTTATATTTATATGATATATACATTATATTTATATTATTTATATTTATATTTATATTTATATTTATATTTATATTTATATTTATATTTATATTTTGGGCCATGTGATTTGCTGGTGATTTTATTTTCATTTAGTTGATTTTCTGCTGAAGTTCAGTGTCCCCCCTCGCTGTTTCTATCTGTCTCCGTAACGCAGAAAACACAAGCAGCCCTTTTTTTTTTTTTTTTTTTTTTTTTTGAGGAAGCTGAGGTCCAAGAGCTGAGGCTTTAAGAAAGCCAAAGCCAAGAGCCCAGCGAGGTGGGGCTGGGAGCTGGCACAGCCAGGGGATGAGCCCCCAAGCCGGGGTGAGGTGGTGACAAGCCACAGCTTTTCAGGGAGCTTGGACCACATGCATGAACCACAGAGGAAAGCCTGGCGTGATTTAAATCCCTCTCCGCCCCGGGCAGATTTACAATGTAGATGGCGCAGCTGAGCGGCTGCCATCGGTGTTTGCTTTTCTGGGTGGATCTCCTTGGCTGCTCCCCAGCTCCAGGCTGACCCCTGCCCGTGCTGGGCTGAGCAGAAGAGCCCTGCTTCCCCTGCACCTAATGTCTGGGGTCAGCCTGGCTGAGAAAAGGTGCCCGTGGCCACAGCTGGGGATGGGGTACCCGGGAGCACCCCTGAGGAGCAGGAGAGCTGCAGGAGGGCTGCTTTAGTGGGCTGGCTGGAGCTCCTGAAACGCACTGAAACTCATTTGCCTTTTTTTTTTTCCCCTGACACCCGGCCACCGGCTCCAGCAAAGGCAGAGAGAAGACGAAGGAGCACAAGTAGGTTTGCTCTCCCCGCTCCTTCTCCTCCTCCTTGTTTCCAGCTGTCCTAGCTCACCTTGGGGCTGGCCCGGTGCCTGCTGTGCTCCCCCCTTCTCTAAATCTGAGCCTGTCGGGTCCGGAGGAGCTCGGGTCTCTTGGATGCTTGGATGTTTGGGGCAGGAGAGGGGTTTGGCACAGGCTATCAGCACAAGACTTGGCACCAGCTTTACAGCTCCGGTGCCCGTGGGTCAGGCTGCCACAGCATCCACGGGGACGTGTTTCTTCACCTCTTGCCTTGCTTTTATCCTGGTCGCTCGTGCTGGTACCAGACCAGGCTGTGCCTGAGCAGCATCCCCCAGCCCCCTGACACAGATCTGCTGGCGCTTAAGCTCGAGTCTCCTGCGAGTACAGGCTAATATCTGCTGCCCGGCGGACAACCCCTGCCCCACCAGGGCACTTCCCCACCAGTGTGGTTTCCTCCGGCTCATACTCACTGCACTGCTGCTTAAAGACCGGTTTATGGCAGGATTTTGCTGTGTTGGTCAGGCATGAACAGAACAGGCACTCGTGTAAAGACAGGAGACGGGGAGGAGGTGGGGAAAGGAGAGAAACGTCCTGAAGGCAGACACGAGAAGAGGTGGGAAGAAAACTCCCTGCCCTGAACAGCCCAGCCCTTTCTGGCCTTCCTCCCACACTGGTTGGAAGGGGGAGGAGAGGGCTGGGGTTGGGCTTGGGGCTGGGGTTGGGGTCTTCCCTGCACATTTTTAAAGCTGTCTGGAGGACGGTGTGGCCCTGGGGTCTGTCCTTGGCACACGTGGAGGCAGCACCCACCTTACGGACAGAATTCCTGCGGAGAAACGAGCCGTGACAGCCCCGCTCTCCTTCCCTGCTCTCAACTCCCCAGTAAAAAGCAATGATTAGAGCGTCCTTTCTACCCCTGAATAATTAACCAGTAACCCGGCACCAGATCTTTAACCAGAAGCTGCCCAGGAGAGGGGCTGCTTCCAGCTCCCTGCACGTGCTGCAGGTCCGCCTGCCCCTGCTGCGGGGCTGCGCTCTCCTGGGAGCTGCAGGCAAAACGTGGATGTGCCTTCCTCCATCGGCCGAAGACGATTAATCTGCTCAGTCCCATGTCAGGCACCAGAAAATCCCAGGGAAGAGCACCGGGGGAGGCTGGGTGGATGCTCTGGTGTCTAATATGGGGCTAAGCTTGCTTGGAGGCACCAAACCAGGTTGCAACGGGCCAGCAGCTGGCACGGTTTCAGAGGGAGCAGGCAGGCAGGCTGGCGGCATCCCGGTGCTGCAGGAGGCTAAGCTCAGGCTGCGGCAGAGGGGGTTGTGGCACAGCTTGTGTCAGCATCTCAGGTTCACGGGTCCTCATGCAATATTCATGCGGGGACGGTGTCAGCTCTCCGCCGGCTCCCACCCGGCTGCTGCCGCCTGCCTCCACGTTTTAGCCCAGCAGGAGCAACGGAGGGGCTGGCACGGCCTTTCCTTAACGCTGCCAAAAAACCCCAGCTGTGCCCAGAGAGGAGGCTTTTGGCCAGGGTCCCCGTCCCTGCTTGACCCTGACCTGCTCGTGGGGCACAAGGACATGGCCATCCTGCCATAGATGTTGGCGGCTCTCCCGTCTCGGCGGAGCTCTTCCAGTGTCTCCTGGAGGAAGCCAGCTCCTGGCGGCCGGCGGGTGAAGGTAGTACCCCCGTGGGACGGGGAGGGGATGGGGGCAGTGATTGGGACCTGTCGGTGCTCATCTGGCTTGGAGAGGGTGACACAGGGGGCTTGGGAAGGGGCTGGAGCTTCTGGGGGGTGTTACCTGGGTGTCTGCCCCCAAAGCACCTGGGATGGCTTCCTCCTGGTCCTTTGCTTGCTTCTTCCCTTGTCCTTGATATATGCCACGCACGCTGCCAAAATCCACCCAAATCCACTCCCTTGTGCTTTTTTTTGGTTTTCCTCGGTGGCTGTTTCCTAAATACTCATCCCCCTAGGGCTGCAGTGCCCGGGGGAACACCAGGAGGGGCAGGGCGAGGGAAGAACTGGGGCTGAGCCGAGCATGGGGACGTGGCTGGGTACCCTCTGAACTCTGCTCTGGAGCTTATGCTCATCTTACGGGTGGCCTGGAGGCTCTCAGGATATGTATTTCCCATTTCTGGGGCCTCTTCATGGAATCCTAGAATGGGTTGGAAGAGACCTTAAAGACCACCCAGTTCCACCCCCCTGCCATGGGCAGGGACACCTCCCACCAGACCAGGTTGCCCAAAGCCCCTTCCCACATGGCCTTGAACACCTCCAGGGCCACCAACCTGCCCTAGTCCCATCCCCAAATCATGTCCCCTGGTGCCACATCCACACGCCTTGTTCCACATGGCCCCAAGCCAGCCCCGTCGTTCCCCTGAGGGGGCCATCAGACGCTGTGCTCGCCAGGACCCTATAAACCCTTGGTGGCCCTGGAAGGAGCTCGATATTTCGGTGGGGCAGCAGCACTGCCAGTGTCTTCTCTGCAGGTTCCTTCTGGATCCATCACCAGCTGCTTTTCTGCTTTGTTTTACTTCCCAAGGAAAAAGGCAAAGCCTGGAGCAGGCTGCCCGAGGAGCTGTGGGTGCCCCATCCCTGGTAGTGCCCGAGGCCAGGCTGGATGGGGCTGGGGGCAGCCTGGGCGGGTGGAAGGTGTCCCTGCCCATGGCAGGGGGTGGCACCAGGGGGGCTTTAAGGTCCCTGCCAGCCCAAACCATTCCACAATTCTGGAAGTAAATTCCCAGGACAGATACAGTGATTTTATCACCAACCATCTGCAAGCAAATTGCCTGCACGGCAGCTCGGGGGCTGGTGAGATTTTCTTCCCCATTTTTTAAGATATGTCTTGAAAAGAAGGGAACATAACCAACACCAGAGGTGTGCAGCTTGCCGAGGGGCCGTTTGTCTGCTAGAAGGAAACTTGGCAGTGGAGAGCGGTCTCGGAGCAGAGTTTTACAGCCTGAGCTCCTGCATTTGCTCATAAAAGAGGGAGTTTGCAAAGGGTTTAACAGTGCTGCTGCCCCCGCAGTTGCTCTGGGAACGTAGATCCCATTCCTCGCCCATCTTCTGGCTGCCCAGCAAGGGGCTGTCCCTGTCTTTGGGTCCTGCGGGCAAATCACAGCCACCAGAGTGCCCTGAGACCTTGAGCACTGCTTCATCCCAGCCAAAGTCCAAGCATCTCTCCAGCAATTCACTCTTTAATTTAGAAGGGAGTTATCGCACGGTGTGATTGTGCTTCTGCCGGTTCCAGTTCTGCAGATGCTGTGGCTACTTTGGGGATTTTCAGCTGATTCTTGAGGCTAAAAATCCACATTACATCCAGTCTTGTGCAACTCTGAAGCTCCCAAGTCTTTGCAACAGCAGCACAGCCTTGCATCCAAGTAACAGTGAACGTTCTCGCAAAAATGTCTGCAAATCTGTTGTTGCCTTCAGCAATCTCTGACCTTTGGTTAAATCTCTATTTTAGAGCAGTCTGGCCAGTGTTGTGATAATCCTGTCGCATGCCGAGTGCTGCATTTTAAGGGCATTTTCTATCACCCTGCAGTACTGTGCTGTACGCAAGTTAGAGTATTTGGTGCTGTACCAGAGCAAGCCAGGGACTAGAAATTAAGTTCATTTAAATGGTCCCAGTCCGTGAGGCTGTGGTGAGCTGAGAAAACACCCCAGGAGGCATCCATTTAAAAAGTTACTTGAAAGTCTGCTTGTTTCCTTCTGAACTGGGAGAGGTGTAAATGGATGTTAACAATAAGGTGAATTTTGAGCTCCAGAAGCCAAACATTTTATCTCAGACTCCTGAGATGCTTCTGTTGAAATGGGGAAGTAACATAAGGTCCGGATGCCTGAAGCACTTGTGGTAGCATCCCACCACAGCATTTGGAGCTAGGGGAAGTTTTTCTTCTGACGCTTGGCTTAAAGTGATTAACATTTTTGGAAAGCAACTGGCAGGCAAGTTGCAAACCTTTGCCAATCCAGCCCAAACCCTCCCGAGCGAATTTGACCCCAGCCCAGAGAGCAGGCGGGGAGCTCAGCCCTGGCCCCCCGGCTTTGCTGCATACCTAGCCAAAGACGTTACTGATTTTTCACACCAAGGTGGTTAGAATTGGTTATTTTTAGTGAACAATTTTTTTAGGTAATTGCCCTAGGGAGCAATCGCACAGGGGTTAGGAGAGGAAGGGAGCAGCGGGGGCAAGCAGAGAGTGGGGGCATGGGGCAGGTGGAAGAGTTTGCTGGTGCTGTTGCTGTGCTCCAGCCTCGTGCTTTATCTCAGTGTGGGGCATTTCTGAGAAAATGTGAGACCCAAGACTCAGAGGCAGTGCATTTATGGGGACTCTGGCGTGCCGGCCCTCGTTTGCTGCTGTCCGTGTCTGCTCTGTCAGCTGACATTCCTCTCTTGATTTGACCTGTGGAAAGCTCCTACTGCTCTCACATCCAAATCCCAAACAATGGCACTGAAAACACAGGATTCAATGTGGTTTTTTTTGTTGTTGTTGTTGTTTTTTTTCCCTTTCAGAGCCGGGAAAGGAGTATTTTCAGCCATGAAGCTCGGCAAGGCGCGTCCCACAAAGGATGACCATCGGAAGCAAGGTAGGTGCCGGGAGGAGGGTGTTCCCTGCTGTGCTGCTTTTCCACCATCTCCCACGCCCCAGGAAAGCACCTGAGAGACCCCACAAGGGGCTAACGTTGGGCACAGCCCGTCTGTAACTCGGGGATGGGGCAGGGAGTGCTTGGTGCAGAGAGAAGAGCTGGAGGGAAGGTCTCCGTGGGGAAATGGGGAGTGGGACCTGATGGAGAGCGTTCCCCAACGACCCCTTTGCCAGACAGCAATGTGCAACGGTGGTGAAAAGCCTGGAGGTCACGCAGGCAGCCTCCAGCTTCTTTTTAGGGATAATTCACAGATGTGACGATGCCAAGCACAGTTTTGCCCTTGCACCTTGGTGCTTGCACAGGCATCAGCAGAGCAAAGGACTGGCTCAGCCGCCGCGGGGCCGCCTGAAATCGGACGCCTTCCTGGAGACGCACGAGGGGCAGCGATCGGAAATTCATTGCTGTTTCCATCCAGATCGAATATTGGGTTTCAATGGCCAAGAGTTGGGGCAGTGCGTTCTTGTGGGGAAGGAGGAAACGTTGCATTAGACGCTGGTTCTGGTGACCTCCCCGCACCTGGTGGCAGCTGGTACACGGCAATAACTTCTTCCCCAGCTATCCACGTGCCCCTGGCTTTTGCACGCTTTGCAGGGGCTCTGCTCACTTCATACCACCTCTGTCAGACCCCTGGTCCTGCCAGCTGGTGTTGGGACGGGGTGGCTGTCTTCCCTCCTTTGGTTATACGGCAACATGCGCTGGGTTTCCTGCTGTCAGACCACACTGCAGTGCTAAACGAACAACACGTCAGTTTTGTGATTCACAGAGTCACGGAACCACAGAATCATGGAATCATAGATTTATAGAACCACGGAGCTGTTTGGGTTGGAAGGGACCTTAAAGATCACCTAATTCCAGCCCCCTGCCATGGCAGGGACACCTCCCACCAGCCCAGGCTGCCCCCAGCCCCATCCAGCCTGGCCTTGGGCACTGCCAGGGATGGGGCACCCACAGGGCACCCTGTTCCCAGTGCCTCACCACCCTCTAACTGATGAATTTCCTCCTAACACCTCATCTAAATCTCCCCTCTTTTATTTTAAAACCATTCCCCTTGCCCCTGGAGCAAGCTGGGGGCCTGCCTAGGCTGGTAGAGACAGGAAACCTGTCCCTCAGGAGCAACGCCCGTGCTGCGAGAGCAGGTTTGGTGCTACCCCGTGGTGCCACCAAGCCAAGCTGTGTTCCACCACCTACACCGGGATGTCTGACTCAAAGGACAGGGACTGTCCCTGCTTTGCTCGTTGCCTCTGAAACTGCTCGTATCTGGCCCAGAGCAAAGGCAGGAGGGCAGGCACTGCATGCACGTGACCCCCACACAAGGAAGCTCAGCATCTCAGCAACTTCTTTCAACAGAAATGCAGACCTCTGGGTCTGCAATTGCCAGTTGGCTTTGGGGGTTTGACCCACCTGGGACGTGACCCCTTTCTCCTGTTTTTCAAGACCCGACCACCCCTGAGCTGGAGAGCTGGTTGCCCTTGCAGCTGCTCTCCTGGTAGCTCGCTCTGCAGCTTGCTCCAGTGTTGTTTTACCCCTTGAAGTCTGGGCTGTTTCTCATTTCTCAGTTTTCCAAAGCTTCCTGCTGTCACAAAGCCGTATACAGCACGTTCCCCGGGTGGAATAATATGTCACATGAGGCAAACCTCCTTTTAATCCTTTTTGGACCGGGCTGCCTGTGAGCTGACCTGGCGCCCATTGTTCTTTGTGTTATCGGGTGAGGTCGATAGGACGTATTGGTTACCTTTCTCTGCACCTTTAATTATTCACTGAGTGGAAACAACAAGAGACATTCTTTTGTCTCCGTGTGCCTATGCAGATGAACCCGCTGTTCTGGAGGCAGAAGACCTGGACCGAAAAGCCATGAGGCTCGGAGGGGGGCTGGACCCGGACACGATCTCCTTGGCCTCCGTCACGGCTGTAACCACCAATGTCTCAAATAAAAGGTGAGGGCCAGACGTGAGCTTGTGCAAGCAGGGGGGGCACGCTGGCACATGGGGGTAAGGGAAAAATCATGTCATCCTGTGCAAGCAGTGCTTTTTGGAAATGTCCAACAAAAGAGCACGAATGTGCCGTGGTGGCTTGCAACCCTGGGGTTTGTGTTCCTCACATTCACGGGGATTCCCTGCAGATTGCAGGGCTGCCCATGCTCTGTCCCAGCTGGCAGCAAGTCCATCTGTTGGTTGACTGACGGTTCCCTCTGCCCCCCCCAAAGGTCCAAGCCCGACATCAAAATGGAGCCGAGTGCCGGGAGGCCGATGGATTACCAGGTAGGCGACAGCGCTGCGTCCGCAGCTCTCAGAGGGGAGGATGCTCGGCTGGATGCTTTTAGGAGAGGAGGAGGCAGACTGAGAGCTTTTATTTCGAACCTTCTTGGACCATGAATGTCAGCAGAGTCGCTGCCTGAGGAGCAGGAGCTCCTCATCCCGGCACGTGTCCCCCACTTCCCGCAGGACAGCTCAGGGGCCAGGAGGAAGGACCAGTGTGGCTTCCCATGAGCTGGAGTTTCAATAGCAGAGCAACACGTTCTGCATTAAGTCACTTGCTGGTGTGGCTCCCCATCCTGAATCCGATCGCCCAATCTGAAGCTCAGAAAGCCCAGATTAATCTGTAATAGCAGCAGGCCACCTCCAAGGCATTTCTCTTACTTCCCAAGACCTTTCAGTCTGCCAGTTCATACTGAAGACTGGAGATCCTGGCAGTTAGCAGCCAGAAAATCGCTGTATTTCCTCGGGTAGGTTGGGACATGGCTGCTGCTCTCTTCTTCAGCAGTGCTCCATTCCTGCCACTTTAATCCAGCACTAAAAGAACACACATTTGGTTTCCCAAGGCTCGTATGAGCCATATTACTCCCGTTTTTTTTACCAGTTGGTGTCGGCGTGATTCATAAATTGGTTTCTCTCCTCATTTTCACCGAGGCGCGCTGATTCGGCAGCAATTTCGCTTTATGTCCTCGCCTCTCGGCACAGCAACACCTTCCTGGGGACATCTCGGAATGACAGAAACAATGATTTTTGTTAGAGATTTATTGCAGGGCATTGCCAGATCCACTTGTGCATCCCAGATGAGACCAAACAGGAGAAGCAGTTAGAGCAGTATGTATGTGGAGGAGGTTTAATTAGACACATAATGAACCTAGACCGAACAGTGAGGCTTGTGGGCAGTGAGTGTGCTCGGTTCAGGAGTGGTGCAACCAGAACATAAAGAGGAGGGGGAAGGAATTGCAGCCAAGAGACAGAAGGGACACAAGTTCTGGTTATTCCACCCCTGCAAGCAAGAGGATCGCAGGACAGTGTCTGTGGGGGATGGCTCATTTCTGGAGTATGACGGGTTCGTGGGATGCGTTTACACCTCAGCTCCATTGTGCTGGGTTGGTTTGTGCACCGATTTTAAGGACTGGTGGGAGATGTGGAGGTAGGGAGCCGTCTTGGGCAGAGTGACCATGACATGGTAGAGCTCTCTATTCTGTTCTATGACAAACACCAGGCAGCCTTGCCCTCTTCCTCAGGGGGCTCCGTTACCCTTTCTCAGCTGCCTTGCAGGAGCACTGCACCCTTTGCATTTTCTAGCGGAAGCACCTTAAGCCAGCTGGGGTGTCACCAACCAAGCCTCTCCTCCCAAAATCCCCTGGACTTTACGCCTTGTGGGAAGCAAACCCATGCTCCGTGCTCTGGGGAGGAAGGATCAGGGATGCCCTGGGTCTCCTGCTCTCACCACCTCACAGCTCTCAGGCTTGTCCGAGCAGCTGGGTGTCCTTGGTGTGACAAGGAAACCCCAAAGCTGCCAACACTGTGATGAAAACGCTTCAAAACCAAAAGCCAGGTGGAGATGGGAGTCAAGGAGCGGCATCTGATGCTGCCCTCGCGAGGGGAAGGCCCATGAATCCCTCTCCGCAGGTCAGCGTCACCATCATCGAGGCCCGGCAGCTGGTTGGGCTCAACATGGACCCCGTGGTCTGCGTGGAGGTCGGAGAGGAAAAGAAATACACGTCCATGAAGGAATCGACCAACTGCCCTTATTACAATGAGGTGGGTCTGTCCCCCAGCGATGCTCACAGACCCCCTGTTTCTACATAGTCAATTAAATGGGATTTATTTTCACCCGGGGTTTCTTTCTTCTGTCAGTTCTTGTCAGAATAAGATGAAATCTCAAACCACAGAGAAAAAGAAAGGGAGCCTTTGCCCTCTGGCATTTTACAAAGTGGTACAAAGCGATCTGTGCCGACCTCTTCTCGGTTTTTCCAAGCAGTTGGTTCTTCCTCCTGGTTGCTCGGACCGCAGATGCTGCCAGGGGCTGGGGTTGTCCTGGCGGAGTGGGCACCATAATGCTGTCTTTCGTCCCCAAAGGAGCTGCTCTCCTGCCCTCATGCCTGCCCTTTCCCTTTCAGTACTTCGTCTTCGATTTCCACGTCCCCCCAGACGTCATGTTCGACAAGATCATCAAGCTGTCCGTGAGTGAGCGCAGTCGTGTTGTCCTTTTTACCAGGCTTTAAAGAAAACGACACAATTTTGCTCATGCACTGGGAATGGATGTAAAGTCCTTGACAGGAGCCGAGGTGTTCGGCCCTACAAGCCTCACCTTTTTTGCTGAGCCCTGGTCCCTCTCTGCCACTGGCCTTCAATTGCTGGGTCCACACAGCTCCGCTGCCGTGTCCGCTGTGCCCTCCGTGGCTGACTGTGGGTGTTTTGACTCACCAACTAGGAGCCCCCACATCCATCCCATGCACAGACCGGTTGTACAATGTCGCCCACAAAGGGAATTAGGGCACCAATTTTGATCATCCTAAAGACCTTTCATGTAAATGTCCTGGTGCCCTGGTGTCCTGGTGTCCTGTTGCCATAGTGGCTAGAGCACTGCACCTTGTTGCAAAAATGAATTTATTTGCATTGCTTCTGTTCAATCCAATTAATACAGGCTTGCAAGGCTGCTAAGCAAGAGCTACCAACCCATCTCTGCCTCTTAGAGTCCTAGTACAGACTAAGGTCCTGCACCGAGCAAGGAAAATGCATCAGCTCCCTTCCTGCCTGACACTGAACACCTCTGGGAAGAGCCGGGGCATAGGCAAACTTCTGACTTGGTTTCCCCTCTCGATTTCCAGGTGATCCACTCAAAAAACCTCCTGCGCAGTGGGACGTTGGTAGGCTCCTTCAAGATGGATGTTGGAACCGTTTATACCCAGCCAGGTACGTAGCCACGGTGTGCGACTGCCGTGCGTGCCTACCTGCACCCCTGAATAAACGCCTTTGCAAGGCAGCCAGGCAGGCACTGCTCCCTGGGGTGATGCCAATCTCACTTAATTAGTGTCCTAGACATAAGCAAGTCACTTGGGCTCCCTCTGCAGCCGAGAAAGAGCACTTGGCACCTCCAGAGAAAGTGGCATATCCTACCCGGAATAAGGTGGCACCGCTGCATGTGCCAGCTCTCTGCTGACCCACTGCAGAAGCCCAGGGTAGCTTTGCAAGCACGGCATTGACCTTTCAAATAGCCCAAAGTCCTGGGATGAGGTCCTGGGATCTTGCCCTCTGTGTCTCACATTTAAACCAAGAAAGGGAGATGCTCAGTGTGCGATGAAAAAGAGAAAGAGGTTGATTAGCGCTGCTGCTGTGTTGCTGGCTGATGATAAAGCCCGCAGTGACTTAGTGCAGATGGGCCTAACGAGCGCTCCTGAAATCTGCTGCACAATTATGGGCCTCGTTTATAGCACATCTGTTTCAGGGAAACCTGTTTTATAGAACTATAAATGAGAAGTGAATGCTTTTGGCATTCTGTCCTTAAGCGCGGGCAGTGAGAGCAGGCGCGGATGGGATTAGTTTAGGGAATTGTGTAAAAGAGGTCCAGAGGGGTCCCTGGAAAGCTCATTCAGTCCATGCCTCGCTCCCTGCCAGTTTCTCCAGGACACTTCTGCCTGAAAAGCCCAGTCCCTGAATCAGGGAGTCGTGCTGGTCCTGCCTGGGGGACTGACAAAGCAAACACACACCCAGGGGACCTATGAAATGCCTGCTCTCTGCAGCAGAGCATTGCCCCTCTGAGGGCCCGGTGCTTGCAGCATGCCAGAGCTGAACACATCAACTTCCCTTTGGAAAAGATAGCTCCAAGATCACTGCATTTTTTTTCCTTGCTCCCATGTCATGCCTATTGCAGCAGTCTGCCTCTGTAAATAAGCCTGAGAGCTCAGGTGTAAATGGAGCCTCCAGTGCCTGCGCTTCAGGGGTGCTCAGCAAATGGTGCTGGGGGGACAGAGGGAGTTCCCTGCTCCACATGAGGATGAAATCTGTCTCACACCATCCAGAAGGCACGTTAGGCCTTAAAGACTTCCAGTGGTCAAGGCTACATCCCGCTACAGACAGTTTATCCCGTTGTTTCTCTGTCTTTAACATGAGACAGATCTTTTAATGATTTTTTTGGGAGGTTCTGTCCGAATTCCTGCTGTGCTCCGTTCCGACAGTGACTGTCTTGTCCCCTGGCTTCCAGAGCACCAGTTCTACCACAAGTGGGCCATCCTGTCCGACCCCGAGGATCTCACCGCCGGGCTGAAAGGTTACCTGAAGTGTGACATCGCCGTCGTAGGGAAGGGTGACAACATCAAGACTCCACACAAAGCCAACGAGACAGACGAGGATGATATCGAAGGGTAAGGATTTGCAGAGCCAGCTTCACACATCCGTTCTCGGGATTCATGCCTCTTTACCTTGGGTTGTACGATGCAGAGAGCAGCCTTCCCAGATCACCCCTCTTATGCCCATGCTTACCTTGTGCAATGAAACCAGAGGGACCGAATAAGTTGATTTTTCAGAGAGAAAACAGGACCCTGTGACCCTGCAGACCCCCTAAAATGCTGTGGAAGGAAAAGAAAAACAAAAAACAAAATTAAAACAAACAAACAAACAAAACAAACAACAACAACCAAACAAACAAACAAAAACCAGGAGAGTTTAAAACATAGTTCTAGCCTCAAATGTCTCAGGCTAATTAAATATCTCCATGTGCATCCACAGGATTTAAAATCCACTTCTCAGCCTCTCACCACATGGTCAGAAACCCAGACTAGGAGCAAAATGCCTGTGTAGCTTTCTTGTCTTGCTGGGATCCGGGGCTGGAGGCACCACCTGAGCTGTTATAGGTCATAGTTCTGTGCTATATTTATGATATTTTGTCACTTTTTCTTGGACAGCTCCATTTCTTGGACAGGTCCAGCAATTCCTCTAGAAATTATTTTCTTCACATCATCCCCCACGGCTCTCATTTCTTCTCCTAGAAAAGGAAAAGATCTGCCAATAAAAGGCATGTGGTGGAGTTCAGGTCTCACCCCCAAATGATCATCCCTCCTACCACGATAAAGGAAAGGCTCTTCTAACATCCCTTTAATAGGGCCTGCTTTATCTAAATTAGGCCAAGTTTAATTGTCCCCTAGACTCCACTGACTATAATGACTATACCCCTTAGGTGGGACGCAGATTGTCCCAGGGACACCTCAAGGGACTCCTTTAGGATTTTGCTTACAAAACCATCCCTTCCTATCCCAAAACAGGAGGACGGGTGGAGGCAGGACAGCAATAAAATGCAGGGCTGCAGAAATAGTCCTCTTTCCACCTCCCCGAGCTGGTGCTCAGAAAGTGGGGCAGCTTCTCGTCCTTCATTAGCCTCTCCTGCCCAACCTGGCCACTCAAGGGCTGTGCCCAGCCCAATTTGTGCCGTTGCAGGAACCTCCTCCTCCCAGACGGGGTCCCTCCGGAGAGGCAGTGGGCTCGTTTCTACATCAAGATCTATCGAGCAGAGGGCCTGCCCCGTATGAACACCAGCATCATGGCCAACGTGAAGAAGGCTCTCATTGGCGAGAACAAGGACTTGGTAGACCCCTACGTGCAGGTGGTCTTCGCGGGGCAGAAGGTGAGGGAGCTGCATGCAGTACTGGGCGGTGATGTGAGCAGGAGCAGTCTTGGCACAAGGACACCAGGGGAAGGTTAGGTTGGATATTAGGAAAAACTTCTTTATCGAAAGGGTTGTTAGGCATTGGAATGGGCTGCCCAGGGAAGTGGTTGAGTCACCATCCTTGGAGGTCTTTAAGAGACGTTTAGGTGTAGGGCTTAGTGATACGGTTTAGTGGAGGACTTGTTAGTGTTAGGTCAGAGGTTGGACCAGGTGATCTTGGAGGTCTCTTCCAACCTAAATGATTCTGTGATTCTATGACACGGAGGCACGGAAAAGCCGCCGTGTTTGCTGCGTACGACATTCCCCTCTCTTGTGCAGACTAGGATGGGGTGGCAGCAGCCCCAGTAGAGGAGAAGAGCCTGTTACAGGGGGAGCCACACGGCAAAATGTGGGTTTTGGCGGTCGCTAGCAAGGAGGAATTCAAGTTGTGATGGGTTTTGAGCTCAGACCACCCAAGAGATGTCAAACACCTTTCTTGTCCTGCTTGGCAGGGGAAGACGTCAGTGCAAAAAAGCAGCTACGAGCCTCTCTGGAATGAGCAGATAATCTTCACAGAAATGTTCCCCCCCTTGTGCAAGCGGATAAAGGTCCAGATTCGAGACTCAGACAAAGTTAATGACGTGGCCATTGGTACCCATTTCATTGACCTGCGGAAGATCTCTAATGAAGGAGACAAAGGTAATGCTACAGCGGGGTGCAGATGGCGAGATATCGCTTTGGCAGAGGTGCAGCACAATAGCTCAGGCTCTGTTTCCACCCCTGGAGGTAGCTGCTTCGTGGTGCCCTGCTGGAGGGACCTTAGCTCGCTGCAGCGGCCTTCCGAGGTCACTGGACACACACTTTTTGAGAACCAAGCCCCATCACAAGCCTCCAGTCCAACACTTGAAGGCAAAGACGCCCAGGAACAGCTGGCCCTTCCAAAAAATGTGTTTCCAAGAAGGGGTGAATATCTCACAGGCTGCCACTTCCACACACCCAGGAACACACCAGCACACGTGGGCAGGAGCAATGCAAAAACAAAGATGGGTTTTGAAAAAGGGCTGAGGGGGGAGTCCTCTTTTTCTTGACTCTCCCATTGTGTGACTTGTCCCATGGGAGACTCGCTCCTGTTTTTGGGCTGGCGCACTGCACGGAGCCCATCACTGCCTTCACTGCAAAACTGTCTCCACGTGCAGTTGCAAGAAGGCATTTCCATGCACACACATCACTAGATGATCTTATAGGTCCTTTCCAACCTTGTGTTTCTATGATTCTATGATTCTACGTGCATATTTAAGTCCACATCACTGCACACACACCAGGAAAGTGATGCCAACCCATGAGCATGTTTGCACCCTGAGACACAGACGTGCCCTCCTTGCACACCCCCACCCTACGTGCACGTCTGGTCTGCTGCAGGCTACCTGCCCACCTTCGGCCCCGCGTGGGTGAACATGTACGGCTCCACTCGCAACTACACCCTGATGGATGAGCACCAGGAGCTGAACGAGGGCCTGGGCGAGGGCGTCTCCTTCCGGGCCAGGCTTCTGATGAGCCTTGCTGTGGAGATCTTGGACACCAGCAACCCGGAGATCAACAGCTCCACCGAGGTGCAAGTCGAGCAGGCCACATCAGTTGCTGATGTAAGTCTCCCCTAACTGTGCAGAGCTGAAGAGTGAAGAGTTATCTCAGTTATTTCAGTTAGTTATCTCTGTTATCACAAACTGAGGATCTCATTTAGCGTTGCCCTAAATGTTCTGGATCGCCCAGCATAATGAAAGCAAGTCCTGCAAGGATTTCAGGTTTTATGATCATTCAGATGATGGGAGTTAGAGACAATGAGAGTCATCTCCTAATGCCAGTGTTCTCACTCCCATCTTTGGAGGTGGGGTTAAAACAGAAGCCAAGAGCAACTTTTTAGTTGGGCAGATAATGATAGGACAAGTGGGAGTGGTTTTAAACTACAAGAGGGGAGATTTAGATGAGATGTTAGGAGGAAATTCTTCCCTCAGAGGGCGGTGAGGCACTGGCACAGGTTGCCCAGAGAAGCTGTGGATGCCCCATCCCTGGAGGTGTTCAAGGCCAGGCTGGAGGGGGCTTTGGGCAACCTGATCTCACGGGTGGCATCCCTGCCTATGGAAGAGGGTTGGAAATGGATGGTCTTTGAGGTCCCTTCCAACCCAAACCATACTATTATATGATTCTATGAAATCTATTTCCCAACCAATTCTAGCAGGGTGAAACTGCTCAGAGAAATTAAACTGCTGCTTCCTGACAAAAGGAAGTCCCACGGCATTAGTCCTGATGTCTAAAGCCTGCAAGGCCTTTGCCCGTGCCCTGTGTAAATGGGCACATCCAGGCTTGGATGCCCACACACGCCAATCCATGGAGCCAAGTGTGGGAAGTAGAAGTGGAGCAGTCGGATGGCAGTGCACATTTAGTGTATTTTGGAAATTAAGTGGTCTCAGCTCACCTCCAGGGGAAATTAAGCCACCTGGAAATAAAGCCGTTCCAGTTCTGAGAGACCATCCAGGTTCGATGTAGTTTGGTAATTTCACTTGGAGAACAAACTCGGGTTCATATTCCTGAGTGTCACTTAGACAGTCCCTCACAAACGAGGGATGGCTGATCTCAGTTTATCCACCACATTTAAACATTAGGCTCAAATCTTCAACTAAACTCTCTCTGCAGTGAGCCTGAGACCCCTCAAGTAGGTCAGGCTGAGGGGGACATCCCAGGGTCTCCTCGAGAACCCATAGGTGGTGGCACCTCACCTCCAGAGGGCCCCTGGGGTGCTGAGAGGTACCAGGTGATGCACCCCTCTGCCCAGCACGGGGTGTCCCTCGGGCTGGCCTGAACCCCGATCCCTGGGATTTCCCCTGCAGAACTGCACTGGGAAGATGGAGGAGTTCTTCCTCTTCGGAGCCTTCCTGGAAGCGACCATGATCGACAGGAAGATTGGTGACAAACCCATCAACTTCGAGGTCACGATAGGTTGGTTGGGTTTCGGCGAGGGTGGTTTCGGAGCATTTACAGGGGGGAATGCAGGATCCAGAGCCAAGAGCAGCTGTCCCCTTTTCCATGCTACCACGTGCCAGAGCACACGGACCAGGGATGATTGAGGGCCCTGGTAAAGCAGCCAGGGGGCAGGGATGGAGAGCAGGGGATGGAGATCTGCCATCAATTTGTGGCTTCTGGGCAGGGTTTTGGAGAGCTTAACACTGCTGTCCCGCATGGGTCCTGCAGAGAAAATATCCCCAGCCTGAATGAGAGGCAGGTCACTGAGCTCGTTTAACCCCCGATAAATTACAGCCCCATGACTTCGTTTCACATTTTATTCTCGAGGTAATTATGGGAACCAGATCGACGGCATGGCCAAGCCCGTCCTGCGGAGGAAGAAGGAAGGAGGGGATGGCGACGAGGAGGAGTCCGAGCTGCTGCAGAACTCGAGTGAGGATGAAGGTGGCGAGGACGGAGAGATGGTCTCCGTCTCCTCATCCCAGCCCATGAAGCCGCTGGTCACAGACAGGTGACGTGCCCGCCTGGCCACAAAAGGGGGCAGAGATGGGCTCCATGGGTGTCCCCACATGTGCTGGGCGTCCATGGGGCCGTCACGGGGCCTAGCAGGCCTAGGGCCACAGGTGCCGTATGTAGGGAACACCATTCCCTGCTCCAGCAGGGGGATTGGATTAGATGGTCTTTCAAGGTCCCTTCCAATCCCTGACATTCTGTTATTCTGTGATTCTCTGATGTCTAATAAGGGTTGAATTCATGTCTCCCCCACTTGGCCAGCTGTACACCCAACACTCGTGGCTGTCCATTGCTCTAACCCTGTGGTAAACTGGGATGAGGCTAAGCAGTGGATTCAAAAAGCATTCAGAAAATAGGTCCGTTCCTGTACACGTAAGTTCCATGCGTTCAGGAAACTAGTCTAAACCCAGGTTGTTCCCGAGGAGCACCGCCACCCTTGGCACTGCACATCATGGGGAGAGGTCTGGGCTTCACCTCTTTGCTCTCTTTAGCTGCACGACAGAAAAATGTCACAGGAACCATGTGGAGGCAGGCAATATCCAGCTAGAGATAAGGCACGGAT
The DNA here is from genome assembly GCF_964034855.1 of Anser brachyrhynchus. Classification (NCBI taxonomy): domain Eukaryota; kingdom Metazoa; phylum Chordata; class Aves; order Anseriformes; family Anatidae; genus Anser; species Anser brachyrhynchus. Next base: position 125,120,317 of record NC_137696.1, on the reverse strand, counting down.
TTCAGTAGTGAGGGTTATTTGTGCTGGGACAAGCTGCATTTTCTCATCACATGGGATCTTAAAAGCTATACAAGGTCACGGCCACCCAGAGAGGGGAGGGTGGGAAAAAAAAAAAAAGAAAATAAAAAACACTGGAAAAAGTTCTTGAGAATGAGCTAGGCAGGACACTGGGATGAAAGACAAAATCTTCTCTCTCCCTAGTTTGCAGCATCTCTTTTGGTCAGTCTATCTATCCCCATTGCTTGCAGTCGTGGACAGGCCACTGGCTGGTGCTTGACGGAGCCAGACTTGGTCCCACCTTTGGTCTGTGGATGCACATCTGGTTGTCAGCAGACAGACTCCTTCTGCTCTGCCTGCCTCAGTTTCCCCAGCTTCAAAATTAAGACAACCTTTTGCGCCTCCTTTATAAATTGCCATGTAGTGTGCAGGTAGCAATGACCTTAACGTACAGACAAGATCCAGACAGCTGCAAAGTGGGATTCTGGTTGGTGCTTTCTGCCCCAAGCAGCTGGATCAGAAAACCCCAAACTGAGCGGGATCAGCCCATGTCTTAGTGCGTCTGGGCTGGCCTTCAGCCCCAGCCCGGGTCTGCACGTAAAGGACTTGTACTCAGGCAAGTTAATTGGATGTAACCTAATGAGAAGTACTTACAGCGGATTATTTTAGCTGTGTTTTACCAGTAAACAGATGTTATTTATCAGAATTGATTGGCTGACTGAACTCAGATGGGAAACAAAGCAAACCACGTTGAACTGGGGCTGTTTGCCCTCCAGTTAAGGTGTCTGCCTGGGGGTCCCTCGCTTGTTCACCAGCTCCTTGTGGGGGGGAACACCAAACGCTGAGGGGACACACTTGGAGAGCCTGGGCTCAGCTGCTCATGCTCCCTTCCTCAGAGCCTCCAGCCTCTGTGTGCCGGGAGCCTCTCGCTCGAGCATGGGGCTCTGCTGACATCTTCTGGATGGAAATACCCTCGATGGCTTCAGCAGGATGAGCTGAGGCTGGTTTTGGACTAAGGGTGACCCCTGCAAGATCTGCAGTAGCTTAATGCTAGTAGCTTTATGCAATAGCTTTATGTTTGGGTGGGCTCTGGCTGGGGACAGAGTGGGGTTCCCTCCTGGCAATGGCCAGACTGGATGGGGTTTGGGGCAGGGAAGGGTGCTGGGAGAGCTGGAGCCTCTGTCCTTGAGGGCACAGCTCACGTCAGCCCCCTTTCTCCCAGCCTGACCCCCCATGTGCCCCTTCCCCATCACAGCTCTGCCTCCGTGGGAGAGGCAGGGGACAGGGTTTGGTGCTGGCCAGGGGCACTGAGCGCCCCTTCTGCCTCCTCCCGCAGGAACTACTTCCACCTGCCCTACTTTGAGAAGAAGCCCTGCATCTACATCAAGAGCTGGTGGCAGGACCAGCGCCGCAGGCTGTATAACGCCAACATCATGGACAAGATTGCAGACAAGCTGGTCAGTGCGGGCCGGGGAGGGAGGCAGCCAGGGCTTGAGTTGGCCATGAGGCACTTCCAGGCTCCCCGAGCATCTCTGCAGCTTGCCACAAAGCTGGGACAAACTGCAGGACTCAGTAACCCACTTGTGCAGAAAGGGGAAAGTTCCCCCATGTGAAATGCTCGATTTGAACGTCCAAATCCCAGGGGATCATTGAATTTTCTGTGAGTTTGACCCAGGGGTCCCCACCAAGGGCAGCAAGAGGGGGTTGGCTTTGCCTTCGTGGACTTTAGGCATGGGCAGGCCGCTGGGAGGTCTCCCCGGAGCCTTCTCCTCTCCAGGCCCAGCGCCCCAGCTCCCTCAGCCTGGCTCCAGAGCAGAGGGGCTCCAGCCTCTGCTCATCCTCGGGGCCTCCTCTGGACTTGTTTTAATATATCTGTGTCCTTCTGGCGCTGGGGCCCAGAGCTGAATGCAGTGCAGGTGGAGGCTCACAAGAGCAGACAGTGGAGTAGAGGGGTCCAAATAGGACCCACAAAGAGAAAACCTACCAGGTCCAGCCAAGACAATGTGGCCCTTGCTCAGCCACTCTCACTGGGGGTAATGGAGCTATTCCCACCACCCAGAACCATCTCCCCCATACAAAACTGCCCCAAACCCTAGCCCCGTGGACATCAGGTCTGGAAAAGGAGCAGATGCTTCCCTCTGGCAGCACCCCAATGGGGCTGCTGTCTGTGGAGCTGCTGTGGGGCCGGACCCCACCCCACTGCCCCCCTCACGGCTTCCCCCGTTGTGCTGCAGGAGGAAGGGCTCAACGACGTGCAGGAGATGATCAAGACGGAGAAGCCGCACCCGGAGCGCCGGCTGCGAGGGGTCCTGGAGGAGCTGAGCAGTGGGTGCCTGTGAGTAAAAATGGGCAAAGGCGGTGTGCTGCACACCCCTGCTCTCTGCAGGGCTACGGGCAAGGCTGTGGCACTGGGAGTGTGACCTCACCTTGACTGGTCGTCCTCTGGAGGATGGGAGAGCATTTCAGCCATAGGACTGTAGAATCCCATAATTCCAGCGGGATTATAATCCCATAATTCCAGCCAGCCTGGCCGTGGGCACTGCCAGGGATGGGGCACCCACAGCTCCTTGGGACAGCCTGCTCAGTGCCTCACCACCCTCAAAATAAAGGATTTCTTCCTTTCCTTTTCTTCCATTGCATTGGCGCCACTCCATATTGGCTGCCTTGTGGCTTGGGCAAAAAGACTGAGGACATTTCTCCCTAGTCCTGGTGGCACAGAGGCAGCCACACTGCTTGAGGGACCCATCAGGATCCCGCAGGATTCATGCTGCTGACCCTTTCCGTAGGCGCTTCGTGACGTTGGCTGACAAGGACCAGCACCACGCTTCCCGCACGAGGCTGGACCGGGAGAGGCTCAAGTCCTGCATGCGGGAGCTGGTGAGTGTGATGCAGCCAGGCAGGGAAATGAGGAGGTTTCGGGAACAGAGCTAGACCTTGTCAGCGCAATGGGGAGTTTGGTCCTGGGGTGTTCTGGTTTCTCTGTGCATGGAGGGATGGGGGTTGTTTCTGAACAGAGGAGCCCAAGAGCACTTGGGTCTGGTAAGGGTCCCAGGTGTCCCGTGGGTTCACAAACAGCTGAGGGCTCTGGCAAGGAGGATTTTTAGGAGCCCTGCAGAGCACAGATGCTTCAGCAGTAGAGAAAACCTAAATATTTGGGGCTGGTAGCCCAGCTCCTTACAAGGGAGTTAAACAAGCAAATAGACATCCAGAAGAGAAATACAAAGAGCAGAGGCTTATCCAGCTGGCACAGCACAGGCCATCAGCTTCTGTAGCCAGCTGCATACCACCAAGCTACAAATTTATCCTGTGAAAACCTACACGCCCCTTGTTCTGTCCCGGGCTCTCCTTTAACCGCAGGAGAACATGGGCCAGCAAGCCACGACCCTGCGGTCGCAGGTGAAGAAGAACACCATGAAGGACAAGCTGAAGCTGGTGCAGAACTTCCTGCAGAAGCTCCGCTTCCTGGCGGACGAGGTGAGAGCCCTGCCACGGGGACAGGGACGGAGCCGCGAGGCAGCAGCCAGGCCTCATGGAGGCCTCTGCACGCCCTGAGGGGGGAGAGGGCCTCAGCGCACAGCTCTCGGCCCAAGGAGCCTCTCCGCTTTTCTGCGCTGCCCCAGGCCTCCCAGGCTTGTCTGGTTGGAATGAGTCAGTGCTAGAAGGAATTTAAGAGCCCTTCTCAACTGGCCACAGAGCTGGGCCCTCTTGCAGCTGAGCTGAAGGTGGTCTCGCCAGCCTCCAGCCATGGCGAGGCCGTGCAGGTCCCCACACACCAGCCATGGGAAGGCAGCACCATGTCCACACAGCACTGAAATCATCACCAGGGGGATGCTTCTGGCTAGGCAGGGAGCTGTTAAAGTACATGGCTCTTCAGAGGGCTGTGGGATAAAGCCCTGTCCTCCTGCAGGACTCAAGCCATCTCATTTTTATCACAGCAGCATGCTCTTGCTTCACTCTGGCTCATGGGTAAGAGAGAATACACCATTACATGACAGCTCCTCACAGCACTTCCAAAGAGATGCTGCATCAGCAGGATCTTGTTTTCCTTCCTTCAGAAAATTACCGTTCCTCTGATATTTCCAGTTTCAGATTGGATCAGTGGGGTGCAGCCAGTGGGGGTTCCTGGCCCTCGTGGAAGCTGTAGTCGTTGCCCCTCCTGTTCTCACTTCCCATGGCAAGCTCCCAGGCTCAACTACATATTCCTTGCTGCTGTAAGGGCTGCCTCGGCTTGGACTCTCCACTACAGAACATAAAACAGACTGTAGGGCATGGTGGGGAATGTGCAGACAGGGAACCTCTTCCAGAGCAGGGAACAGAGGAATGGCCCCTGCCCTACAGTCCCCATGGCCACCGGGTGAAGAGGGAAGAAAAATCTTTAGTCTTTTAACCCATTATTATTATTATTATTATTATTATTATTATTATTATTATTATAACAAATGTAAATCCCAGTTTCTTTCCTGCTAGGCTTCACCCTGTTGAGATTGGCTCTCAGCAGCTTTGCTTAAGCAGACAAGGTTCTGCAGTGGGAGGCTCAAAACCATTTCTATGGCCCCAAGGTGGCACGAGGCACGTCCATCTCCTGTGGGATCTGCTGAAGTTGCCTTCCAAAGGTCTACAGCCCTGCCAGTGCCTCAGTGGTCAAAGAGCTGAGACACTGACAGGGCTCTTTGCCGGTGTTCGCAGCCCCAACACACCATTCCCGACATCTTCATCTGGATGATAAGCAACAACAAACGCATTGCCTACGCCCGCGTCCCTTCCAAGGACATCCTCTACTCCATCGTGGATGAGGAGATGGGCAAGGACTGCGCCAAAGTGAAGACCGTCTTCCTCAAGGTGCCTGCCCATCTTCCCTGGGGAACTGCAGCCGGGAGGAGGGAGATGGAGAAGGGACAAACTGGGAGGATGGGAGCTGGAGATGAGGGAGCTGGGTATCCAGTTTTGCTGGTGATTGAATACTACGCACAACAGATCCACCACTGATAGTGGAAATGTGCTGCTAGGAAGTGTAAACCACTGGTCATATGCAGTCTGGTGGGTGAGAAATGGCTGTAAGGAGAGAGATGTTCGATCCGGCTGGCCAGGAAAGGGAAATTTGTCTTGGAAAGAGGAAGCCAATGTGGTAGGAAAAAGATAACGCATGAGACAGAGTAGTGGGCATGATCCAAATTGATGAGGGCTGCGTCCCTGGGTGTAAGTGGGGTACAAGCAATGGTGGTCTGTCCAGCTCTAAGGCCTCCCCTATTGCCACCTAAACTCATCTGTCCTTTGCACCCAGCTACCTGGGAAGAGGGGTTTTGGACCTGCTGGCTGGACGGTTCAGGCCAAGATGGAGATTTACTTGTGGCTGGGCCTCAACAAGCAGCGCAAGGACTTCCTGAGCGGCCTGCCCTGTGGCTTCGAGGAGAAGAAGATCGCCAGAGGCCAAAACCTGCCGTCCTTCCCACCCATCAGCCTCCTTTACACCAGTAAGAGCTTGCTGCCCTTGGTGGCTCTGGGGACAGGACACGGAGGGCAGGGGGAGCCTGGTTGGACACCACTTGGGCCAAGGGTCTTCCAGGAGCTAAGGGGAAATACTTCCAGTTGTCCCATGGGGAGTCCTATGGGGAGCTGGGGTGTGGGAATTGTACCTCCTCCTCCCTGCCCCGTTCATAGCTGCCGTTCTGCATGCTGAGAGCAGGATGCTGAGGAAGTCCTTATCCATTTGGGAATCGTATTTTGAACCAATTTCCTTCATTAGTGCCAGCCCTGAGCAATAGCATGCCTCAGAGACCTTGCTCTCCAGGCTGAGCCCTACGGCTGGGCTCCAGACTTGTGTACCAACCTGTCTCGCTGCCCCTCTCCATTGCAGAGAAGCAGGTTTTCCAGCTACGAGCCCACATGTACCAGGCCAGGAGTTTGTTTGCTGCTGACAGCAGCGGCCTCTCGGACCCCTTTGCCCGAGTCTTCTTCACCTCCCAGAGCCAATGCACTGAGGTGAGCACCATCTCCTGACCTGGAGAGCTGGTGGGAAGTGGGAATAACTTGTGTCTGCTTTCCCATTGTTGTGGCTTTTTACTACCGGGAAAAGTTCTTGGGAGATGCCCCATGGCTTGCTGGCCCAAAAAACACGTATGCAGCCAGGCGCTGGAGCTGCAGCCTGAGACGTGGCTGAGACAGGCTGGGGCTGTGCTCATTCTCCAGAACCCATCCCTGTGACTGCCCCTGGTGCAGGAGAACTGAGACCAACAGCCTGCGTGCCGCCCCTGCCCAGGGTCCCAGTAAGTCCCTCTCCCTTTCTTCCAGGTCCTCAATGAGACCCTTTGCCCAACCTGGGACCAGCTGCTGGTCTTCGACAACGTGGAGCTGTACGGAGAAGCCCATGAGATGCGGGATGACCCCCCTATAATTGTCATTGAGATCTATGACCAGGACACTGTGGTAAGACGAATCTCAGCAGAGGAAAATCTCTGATATAGATGCTGCAATCGCTCCTGGCTCACAGGCAAGGTGAATAGTGCATAGGGTGCAAGAAGCAGCCTTTCTCCTGACCCTTGGGAGAAGGTCTCCCCACATCTCCCAGGGCATGGACTAGGAGCCTCTGCTTCTCATTAAATCTCTTAGACTCAACTGAATGATATCTTATTTATGGAGAGTGAAGCGAGAGTTTTTGTGAGGTGGGAATCAAGGAGACGTTACCTCAGTCTTTCCCTTCGGAGTGGCTGCTCAACCCTGGCCTTCTTGCTGTCCCAGCCCTAGGCCATCTCCTTCACCTTACTTGAAGATGCTGATGCTTTAGGAAGCGCCTTTGGATGGGAAGCCAGGAGTGAAAGCTGGCGCTGAGCTTTGGTGGCCCAGGCCCAGGGGGCTGGTCCTGTTCTGACCACGGTGGGGAGAGCTGGGAGGCGTCGTGCTGGGCCAGCAAACCCGAGCGCTCTCTTCCCCTCCCCAGGGCAAAGCTGACTTCATGGGCCGCACCTTTGCCAAACCGGTGGTGAAGATGTCAGATGAGCAGTACTGCCCGCCGCGGTTCCCCCCGCAGCTGGAGTACTACCAGATCTACAGGGGCAACTCCACCGCGGGCGACCTGCTGGCGGCCTTCGAGCTGCTCCAGGTACCAACAACCCCAGCCTGAGGGAGGGCAAGGACGGGCTGGAGGGTTGCAAGGCAGTGGGGTCAGTCCATTTTTACACAAACAGCAGGTAGTTCGTACATCTTAGAGGAGCTAGAAGGGTTTAACGCAGCTACTGAGCCAGCAAGAGGGCAGCTCCTGCCCAGTTATGCTGGTCAAGATGATGCGCAGCGAGTCCCAGCTTCCTTCTGGACAGGGCACCCCACTAAAGGGTTGCATGAGCCCAAACTCTCTACAGCATCACTGGGAGATGCCAATGGGAGTCTTGGGGCTCTCTGAGATGCCAGGTTGAAGGTATAAGGAAAAAGGGATGAGAAATCAGATCAGCATCCCAAGAATACGGCAAAATTTTATCCACATAGTGCATGGAGGTACCAGGGTTAAACCCTCCCTCTCTCCTGCCTTCTTTTCCATGCACTGATACTGTCACATTTGTACGGCCACGTCTCAGCAGTCTCCTGGTGTGCAGGGAGGGGGTGAGACCTCCCAGCTGAGAGGAGAGAGGCCCTGGCAAACTCATCACAGTGGTGGCTTTGGATGTGCTGAATGGCTGCAGGCTCCTCTAATGCAGCTGAGCACCAGCTGGGGCAGCGGTCTCAGGGCTGGCCACGCATCTTTGGGCACCAGGAACAGACAGTGCCTGGGAGGTGGCCGCTGGGGGTCCCTTTGCACTGATTGAGCCATCCAAAGAACCACCCCAGCAGCCACCTCATCCTCCCCAGCACCGGTGATGTGCTCCAAAGACAAGGCACCCCGGCGCTGGGGCTTTGGTCTCTGCCATGCCGCGATGCTGAGGGCTGTGGTGGCGATCAGATGGGGTCCTGTCCTCAGAGCCCCGGGGCAATAGGGTGGCTCACATGGGCAGCCTGGGCTTCTGGGAGGTGTCCCTGCCCGTGGCAGAGGGGTTGAACTAGGTGGGCTTTAAGGGTCCCCTCCAACCCAACCCATCCTATCATTCTGTGATCCTAATCTGAGCTGCATCTCTTCCAGATTGGTCCTGGGGGCAAGTCGGACCTGCCCCCAATCGACGGCCCCACAGACATGGACCGGGGCCCCATCCTGCCGGTGCCACTGGGGATTCGGCCGGTGCTGAGTAAATACAGAGTGGAGGTAATTGCATCGGAGCACCAGATTTTAATGTTCAGCAGCGAGGCGGATACACAGCAAAAGCTGCTGTGTTGGCGTGGCCTTGGCCGGGTCACGCTGTGAGTGCTGCTTCTGATGGGTTGTGTAGGGCAGGAGAGCCTGCCCGCGGGTGTTTGGAGGCCAGGGGGGGGATCACTGGTGGCTAGCTGGGCACCAAGCCCAGATGTCTGCACTGCAGGGATCTGTCTGTAGTGGCTGCACGGGGAGCTAGGCTGCAGCCACCCCAAAAGAGCAGACGACTGGATCACCCCTTGCTTAAACGTGGGCACCACAGCGAGCCTAGAGCCTGCGGTAAAGGGCACTTGGGCTTGGCCATCAGCATCCCTCTCCCTTGGCTGCCTTGTTAGATAGTGCAGGTGGAGGCAATACAGCCCGAGATGTTCTGTGCACAATTCACCCATGGGTTCGGGTGTCTCTGCTGGATGGAGATGCTGCAGGACTCCAAAGAGATCCCATTTCCCTGTCTCAGACACTCCCAGGGGATGCTCAGAACCAACTCCTTTGGCCTCCAAGCTGAGGGCAGCCCTCTCACGTTCATGCCTTGCCTCCTCCTCTCCTAGATCTTGTTCTGGGGGCTCAGGGACCTGAAGAGAGTGAACCTGGCGCAGGTGGACCGGCCCCGGGTGGACATCGAGTGCGCTGGGAAGGGGGTGCAGTCCGCCCTCATCCAGAACTACAAGAAAAACCCCAACTTCAGCACTTTGGTCAAGTGGTTCGAAGTGGTGAGTGTTTCCCCCTGGCTCCTCAGCCGAAACCCAGCCTTTCTGAAGCCCAAACTGGAACTCCCAGACCCTTGCTTCAAGCTCCCCTGCAACAACAGAGGACTTGAGCTCCATCCCAGCCAGCGGGGGGGCTTTTTCTGCAGGCTCCCAAGCCCTGCTCTGCTGAGCTGCTCTAAACCATCCGTGCTTTAGTCCCTGCTGTTTTTTCCAACCACCAAAGTGAACATCCCACAGCCGACATACGTCCCTTGCTAACCAGCCCCCCTCTGCTCCCCAGGACCTCCCGGAGAACGAGCTGCTCCACCCGCCCCTGAACATCAGGGTGGTGGACTGCCGGGCCTTCGGGCGCTACACCCTGGTGGGCTCCCACGCCGTCAGCTCCCTCCGAAAGTTCATCTACCGCCCGCCAGACAAGAAGGCCCAGCACTGGAACATGACGGGTAACCAGGAGCATGGTTGCGGACAACGGAGGGGCGCGGACTAAGAGGGAGATGAAATGTTTCCTCATCTTGGTGGAGCTGTGCTTCAGGGATGGGGACAACAGGGTGGGAAGTTGCAGGGCGTAAGGCCCCGAGTCCCCTCCGAGTTTTTCATCTGTGGATCTCACTGCAATAACTGCATGCTCCCCCGACACCTGTAAGACAAGGAAGGCTGGTTCACCTCTAACCTCTCTGCGTCTTCATGAGCCCACACTCTCCCCAAGCCTGGGAGGTGGATTTGCCATGCTCTCTGCCTGCTGCCATTATTTGGGTAAAACTGGAAAGCTACAGATGGGGGCCACCCTCCGAATCCCAACCTCCATTCTCTATCAGCCCTGGGGAATCCTCCACGGCAAAACCATCACAAGTTACTGTCCCTGCACCCAGCCCAGCAGCCTGGGGCTTGGTGATCCACTGGAATCGCTCCCCTTCTCAAGGGACTTGCTGGAGGTGGAGGCACTCCTGGCTGGGCAGAGATGGGAGGTCTGGGGGGTTTGCTGGGGTCCGTCCCTGCCTCCAGACACAGATCTGGAGCTGTGTTGCATCTGTGTGCTGCTACTTTCAGGGCAATCTCTTCTCCTTGTCTTTTCTCCTTGGGAGGCTGGGCAGGTGCCTTTGTCACCATCTGCTTCCCTTTGCTATGGGAATGTTTTTTTTTTTTTCATGCTGTAAGGGGCTGTGCTCGTTTTCCCTGCTCTTCTTCTCTGAGCAAGGCGGCCACACATCACTCCATCATGAATCCTGAGGGATCTCACCTGAGCTCTCAGTTTCTTCTCTACACTGTCCTTCTCCCTTGTTCTCTCTTTCTCTGTCCCCTGTCCAGCTAAACATCTCAAAGGCTACCTGGCAATGGCCAACGGGGCCCCTCGCTCTCGCCCCACAGGGGAGATCGTTGTCAACATGGAGCCTGAGGTTCCCATCAAGAAGATGGAGACAATGGTGAAGCTGGAAGCTGTGAGTATCCGTGTGTCAGCGCCACGTTAGCATCTCTCTCCTCACTGAGTTGCCAATCCCACCCTACGGAGGGCCACCTCGTCCTGCTGAACATGGGGCCAGGCTGACCCCCGGAATGAAGGGCCTTGGGGTTATCAGCAGTCCTACAAAGCAGCCCCTTTCCGTCCTGGCTGGGCTCAGCTGGACTATCCTGGGCTAAGCAAATCAGGCAGCTCGATGTTTTCCTTCAAAAACAGCCAGATGGGAACGAGCACCCGTGAGCACAACCCTGTCCCTCTCTGTGACCAGCGGTGGACAGGCAATGTGTCCCCGAGGCACGGGGCTTTGTGCACAGCCTGAATGTACCTGTGCTCGTTTTCTTGTCCAGAATGGGAATTTCTGCTCCTTCTTATACCCTTCTGCACCAGAGCTTCATCCACGAAAAAGAAAGAAGTTTCTTTTTGCAGGGGGCCTTTTGCAGCAACAAACACACACAGATGAGCAGAACACGCATGTGCCTGCAGGCACGTTGTGGGCTCCAGATGTGCATGGCCCCTCACACGTGCACTTTTACAGAAAGGCTATGGCACACACGTGCCTTACAAGCACACGTACAGGTGCACACACCCCAAAGTCCCTGGTGCATTTACACGTGCAGCGGTATGCAGAGTTTCTAGCACCCGCACAAGAAGCTGTATCATGTACATCTCACACAGCTTCGTGCAAGAGGAGCAACTGCACATATGAGCACATCTGGAAAGCCCCAGCAGCCTACCACAGTAGCCTGCAAACCTCCCTGGCTGGGCAGGAAAGCTCCAAGAGGGCAGAGAGGAGTTATCCGTGCTGAAAGCCAGGGTACGTCCCCAGAGCCAGGCTCTCATTTTGTGGGACTTTCCCTTGGAATCCCAGAGAGATGTGTCCCCCGGGTTTGGCATCTCACAGCATTCGTTTCCCATGTACGAGCAGCGTGCCCAGCCAGGGCTCTTCATTCAAGGCTTGTGGTTCCTTCAGCCCTGGCGAGCGGTCTGCGACTCCTCCGGCTCACCGTGCACGCGTGTGCCTGTGTGTGCTTGTACTCGGCTGCGCTGCTAACCTGCTCTCCCTCTCCCTGTTCCCTTCCACCTCGGGCGGCAGAACTCCGACGCGGTGGTGAAAGTGGACGTGGTAAGTGATGGAGCTGCTCTTCATCCCTGCTCCCAACCCTCCGTGCCCCCTCTTGCCCTTCTGTGTGGCTGTCAAAGGGGACCAGCACCCCCTTCATCCCAAGGCAGAGACAGAACAGCGCTGGTCCCTGCAGATTGGGAAGCACTTCTGGACCTGCGCTTCCCAGCCCTGCTGTGTCGGGAGCAGCAGGGCAGCATCCTGGGAGGGGGACGCTGGTTTCTGCCAGCACAGCCAGACACCAGCTCCAAAAAGGACTTGTGGTACCTCTAGGTGGATGCAGGGCACTTTCCTGGGCTAAGAGAGGATTGCTGCCGTGTACAGTGCGGGTGCTGTAGCCTAGAAAATGCATTGATGATAGGGATAGACAGGAGGGGATGTCTTAGGACTCTGACACTGTGTCTTGCTGGAGCCCTGCACACCTTGCTGCTCCATGCCTGTGGCTGTAAAAGGGGGAAAGAGCCAAGGAGGCCACCCAGCCAGGAGGGCTCTGCCTTCTCATGTGCTTTACCCGCCTCCTTTGCACATCAAGAGACATTTTGTTTTCATCTGATCCCTCTCCTTCTCTGTCTTTGCTTCCCTTGTCCCTGCAGTCTGAGGAAGAGAAGGAGAAAAAGAAAAAGAAGAAGAAAGGAGGAGGAGGAGGAGGAGGAGGAGAGGAAGTAGAAGAGGAGGAGCCGGACGAGAGCATGCTGGACTGGTGGTCCAAGTATTTTGCTTCAATTGAGACTATGAAGGAGGTGGGTGCAGAGCAGGGGGGTGAGACACGTAAGGTAGAATAGGAAAACCTTGTCTCCTGTAGGCAAGGTCTCAGCTCTCTCCAGCTATTTCCAAAAGCTTGGGGCTGTGCTGCTTTCCTTGCTAGCCTGCTGGCAAGGCTTTTACCTGACAAAACCGAGCAGGCTTCCCCTTCCTTGGGTGCACTTGGGGTGCATGGCTTGCAGGCAGACACGGTTCTTTCAGAGCTCGAGGCTTCATCTCTCCAGCACTGCCAGACCCCAGCTCCCTGCTTGGACAGCTGGAGAGCTGCGACCCCCAGGCAGCCACTTCTAGCACAAGGACCTCGACACAGTCACCCACTCCTTGCTCACTTCTTTCCTTCCCAGCAACTCCGGCAGCAGGAAGCGGCCGCAGCAGAAGCAGAGGAGAAGGAAGAAATGGAGATTGCAGAAGGTGAGCAGGGGGGGAGCGGGGCCACCAGGGGAAGGACCAGGGCTCCTCTCGGTGCTCGGGCACCCCTTTTGGTGCATGCAGTTGTTCCTCTGCCACACCAGGTGCTCCCAGCATGTACAGCCCAAAGCAGGATCGATTTTTGTGACTGCAGATGTGGCGTGGGCAGTGCTGGGCTGACACGGCCGGGGTGCAGAGCCTGGGACTGTGGCAGCCTCCAACCCGCCCCTGCTGGGAGGAAGGCTGCAGGGGAGCAATGCGGGGTGCTGGCTGGGGGTTGTGCTGTTGTCCCAGGGCATTTTTGTGCAACCACCAGTTCCTATGTCATTGGAAGTGTTGCTTTGGCCATGCAGATGTTTTAGCTTCTGCTAAGCGTGCCAAGGAGCAGGTGTTCTAGATCGCCTTCGTGGGGTTTTCCATCCTCATTCTGCAGGAAGCTTTAAAGAAAGAAAACTTGTTTTGTCCCAGCTTTTCAAGGGAAGGTTCAGCCAGACAAGGGAAGGTTCAGCCAGACAAAAGGTCTGGAGTTCCTCTAACCTGACCGCTTTTACCTGTGCGTAGAGGCATCCTGGTCTGTTCTCCCTGTCTAGCATAGGCAGAAGAAAATCATGAGCTTCTAGTGCCAGATCTCTGACCCCTTTTCAGTACTGTGTAGCAATAGGATAAATTGTGCCCTAAATGCATCTGTCTCCGAAGGAAATCGGGGGGGTTGTAGCTCCTACAGGGGCAGGAGACACTGCAGGTGTCTAAAGTTGACTGAAATAAAATTTGTAACACAAGTGATATGGGCCAAGAATACCAATGAGATGGGCTGTATGGGCCAGGGGTGACCTTGTCCATTTGCAGCCCCTTGCCGGTCCCTCCAGCAGGGCTGGGAAGGGTTTTCCTGAGGACTTTCACTCATCTTCTCCATATGTCCCACATTCACACGACAGAAGGTTGTTGTCTTGCCTGGGTAATGCAAAATTTCTTGGCTGAGATGACTCCAAGCATACTTGGAGGTGACCCTGAGCAGCTTCTTCATGGGCTTGCTGTCATGGCAGGGCTGCCAGGGGGTGTCTTGAGTCCCACATCACTCTTGTCCTGTCTTCTGAGCAGAATCCATTTCCCCTTGGCACTCCCATTCCTTCCTCCTTTCCTTTCCACACCAAGTCCTTGTGGTCGTCTGTCTGTCCCCGTCTGCACTGCCCAGCAGTCATGAAAGCTGGCGGATCGAGGCAGTGAGGGACGGGGATTGTGAGGGCTGGCAGAACGGTCTGGCATTGCCTGGGCTCCTGGAAATGCTGTGAGCTGGGCAGCGATGGCCAGGCTCAGGGAAAGACAGGAGAGGGCTTGAAAGGTTGCTCCGGGGCTGGGCTGGGAGCTGCAGGCAGTCACAGCTGTCAGCTTTCATGTTCCTTCTGTGTTAAGGACTTTGATCAAGTCCCCCCTTCCCTGTCTTCCCCCCCTCATTTCCATCTCCTCCATCCCCGCTGCTTCCCCTCGGCCTCAGAAATCAAACTTGATGACTCTCCCATGAAAGGCTTCAAGGGCCAGGCAAAGAACAAGGAGAAGTCCAAGGCACCCAAAGACGACAAGAAGAAGAAGCAGCAGTCGGCCCCTGAGCTTCCTGAGAAGAAGAACAAGCAGAAGATCGACGAGCTGAAGGTGCGTGTGTCAGCAGGAGAGGAGGAGGCTCTGCCTGCTCAACAGAAGCAGGATGGGAGTCAGTCCCAGCTATCTGGAGCCTTTTTTTTTTTACCTGATTCCCCTCCTTTCCATCATCTAGGTCTTCAACAAAGAGCTGGAAGCAGAGTTTGATAACTTTGAGGACTGGCTGCACACCTTCAACCTGCTCCGTGGAAAGATTGGGGACAACGACGACAACGCAACAGAAGAGGAGCGGATAGTGGGGAGGTTCAAAGTGAGTTTGGTTGCTGAGTTAAACCAAGACTAGGGCAGCCCTTGCCTACAGGCTTCTCTCCTGAAGGTGCTTTAGCAGGAATAGAAATAGGAAGCGATTTGACTTGACCCAGCCACAGCACCTTGCAGGGAGGGAAAGCCTCCAAGGGCAGCCCCAGGAATCAGATGGCTCCAGGTAGAGCATCCACAGAGGGGATGATCTGCAGGCAAATGGATGTTTCACAGTTCTTGAAGAAGGCCAAGGGAAAAGCAGATCCTCTTTGCTGGCCACTGGAGAAATAAGTCTTGCCCCGGGTTTTCTCTGCGAAACCTTTCTCACCGGTAGTGCTCACCTGGACTCACTGGCACCAGCGCCAGCCCCCAGGCAATGCAGGAGCACCTCTGCCAGCTCTAAGATTCTTGGACAAGTGGAGCTGCTTTTGGAGGTTGTGAGCCTGGCAGATTAAGCCAATTAATGCCAATTTAGCTCTTTGCTTGCATTTAAGTGACGTAAAGAGCGTGGCTGCCTCCTCCAGCTGCTCTGGCCCAGGACTGCCCCTGCCCAGCACAGGATCCCAGCTCGGTGCCAAGGCTGTTGTCCCAATGTCACTTTTACTCTTGGAAATCCCTGCCCATGCACCCTGCTAGTCTGATTCCTAGGCAAGCCTCTTTCCCGGGGCAGCAGGACTCTGATCAGGCTGTGCACTCCATCCCTCCAGGGCTCCATGTGCGTCTACAAAGTGCCTCTCCCCGATGATATCACCAAGGAGGCAGGATACGACCCCAACTTCGGCATGTTCCAGGGGATCCCCAGCAACGACCCCATCAATGTGCTGGTCCGAGTCTACATTGTGCGGGTGAGTGTAACTGCATGGTGTGGCAAAGTGTGATCCTGTGCTCCCTTCCACAGCTCAAACCCACAAACCGGTCCAGCACGCAGCAGGACTTCTCACCAGTTTAATCCAAGTGACTCAGCTGAGAGGGACCAAAGAGCTCAGCCACGTGGCTGTGGCTGGGAAGGGACTGCTGGTTTCAGGGACCAAGATCGGGGCCATTCCTGATTTGATCTCTAGCACGGATGGAGCTGATCTCTCTCGTTTCTCCCCCCTAGGCCACGGACCTGCACCCAGCTGACATCAACGGGAAAGCTGACCCCTACATTGCCATCAAGCTGGGGAAGACAGACATCAAAGACAAGGAGAACTACATCTCCAAGCAGTTGAACCCTGTCTTTGGAAAGTGAGTTGCCCAAGCTCTGCTACCTGTTTGCTCCTGGAAAGGGTGAGCTAAGCCTGAGCCAAGCTTGACAGCCCTTGGACCTGCACCCTGTTCATCCCACAGCTGCTTGGGGTTCAAAAGATGGGACTCATCACAATGAACTTTCCTTACGAGCAGCGTAGGCACCCTCATTTAAGCCATTTCTCCTTTAGCAGGAGTATGGTCAATACGATAAAGGATGTTTAGATGTCCATATCTGATCACAATTAAGTATCTGCTGTAGGAAACATGAGGCCTGAACTCCAGTGAGAGGGTTGCCTGGCTCCCCAGCGACACAAACTTAGTTTCAGGGCTGTTGAGGCACCCAGGCCAAGCAATGACCATGTGCTACCTCCTGCCTAGGGACAGACCCACCTCACCCACGGGTGGCTTTGAGCACCAGCCATGTACTTCAGCTTGTTCTCTTCCTCTTCATCTGCTTTCCCCTGGCCTAGATCCTTTGACATTGAGGCCACCTTCCCCATGGAGTCCATGCTGACGGTGGCAGTGTACGACTGGGACCTGGTGGGGACAGATGACCTCATTGGGGAGACCAAGATCGACCTGGAGAACCGCTACTACAGCAAGCACCGAGCTACGTGTGGGGTGTCACAGACTTACTCCATGTACGAACACAGCTTTCCCTGCCCGGTCTCCTGCCTGGACCCATGTCTGTCTCGTCTTCCACACCAAGCCTAGGTTTCCTGCAGGAATCTCCCTCTTCCATTGGCTGCTGATGGGGAAGTCTGTGCTGTACCTTTACTCTTAAAGGGGTTTAGGATCAAAACAGATGGGCAATGGCAACAGAAGGGGCTGAGGGGCACTGGTGGGGCTCAGTAGATGGGTGAGCAAAGGAACAAAGCTGAGCTTCAAAGTCAAGTAGGGTGCACTGGGGTCTGAGTTAGCACAAAGTAAAGGGATTGGGGTGGAAAGGTGCTAGCAAAGGGTAGAGATTGGGGTGCAGAGCGACCTCATCTGCTCTGAGGCTTCACATTTGGAGCCTCAGATCCTTCCCCCGTGAATGCTGGATGCTTCATGGCAGGAGTATTTGCGTCACTGGGGAGCAAAATGGCTTTTGCCTTCGGGTCTTGCTACTACCTCACAGACCTTGCGCTCCTATTTGCAGACATGGGTATAATGTGTGGCGTGACCCCATGAAGCCCTCACAAATCCTGTCCAAGCTGTGCAAAGAGGGCAAGGTGGACGGGCCGCACTTCGGGCCAGGAGGAAGAGTGAAAGTGGCCAACAGGGTCTTCACCGGCCCCACGGAGATCGAGGATGAAAATGGTACCTGCCCCGTGGGGTGAGGGTTGGGGGCAGCAGGGCTCTGGGCATCTCTTCATCATCCAGGGCTGGAGGCAGGTCCAGTGGCCCCATCACCTGAAGCAGCACAGCAATCATTCCCCATCCACCACCTTGCAAAGATCCTGCAGTATGTGGCCTGCCAGTGTCTTACAGACCACCCAGGCAAGTGGGTTGCTGTCAGAGTCACCCACAGGTGTCCGCGGCATGGCCAAAAGCTGCCTTCAGAAACCTCCTCCTGGTATGCCTGAGGAGCAATGAAAACAGCCCACCCCGGCCCTTCCAGGGCTTAGGAAGCCACGCGCTATGTAGTTGAATCCTCAAAGGTTGTGTCCCAGCGCACCCACGTGCTCAAGAAAGATGAAGGCAGGCCAGGAGGGGTGCGGAGGAGGAGAACACGGTCAATGGACATGGAGCTCGTTTAGCCTGGGAAGAAGCAGACTGGCTGGGGACCACCTTCCGTGAATGGTTAGGGTTAGAGAGAGGAGAAAGAAAAGAGTTAGGAAATGTTGGCTCGAGGACAAGGTGGGCACAAGGCAATGGAGAGGAGTAGCTACTCGGCAGCACTGCTCCTTGCAGCAGGGAGGAGCTGGAAGAGGAATCCAAGGGGAGTGTGTGTGCGTGGGCACATCCCTGGGGAAGGTGCTGTGGCTAGAGGTTTGCAAGCCCAGTCGGGATGCCAGGAAGAGCCGGGGTCCTTCCTGGGGCAGGGGAAGAGGGGTTTTTGCTGTCCTTGGTGTCCTTCTGCCCAGACCTCCACGCTCAGCGCTCCCTTTGCCCTCGCAGGTCAGAAGAAGCAGACCGACGAACACCTGGCCCTGAGTGTGCTGCGCCACTGGGAGGACATCCCCCGGGCAGGCTGCAAGCTGGTCCCCGAGCACGTGGAGACGCGCCCGCTGCTGAACCCCGACAAGCCGGGCATCGAGCAGGTCCTGGCGGCCCCGGGGCAGCGGGGACACAGCCTGTAGGGTGCAGGGACCTCAGCTGGGCACACCAGCCTTGTGGTCAGCGGAGGGGATGGAGGCGCCCTCCAAACAGCAGCACTCGGGCACCAACAGCCCTTAGCACCCTCCTGGTGACCCCAACAGACTGAACCTCCAGTGTCTCCCCCTCTCCTGCCTTCATCCACTTCATACCCCCAAGTCTCTGGGTCCCCTGGATCCCCCGTGTCCGTGCACATTGGCACCACACCATGCCAGGAGGGTGGGCAAGGACTCCTGGCACAGGGCAGCCCTGTCCCACCCCACATCTGGCAGGGTTCGGCGTGGTGCTGCAGCCCCTGCCCCACATCTGGCACAGCCAGACTGATGTTGAAGGGCAGGAGGAGCTGGGGGAGAATGCTACAGGGTCTGGGAGCAAGGAGGGGCCCGGGGAGCTGACTGCACCTCTCCAACCCTGCAGGGTCGCCTGGAGATGTGGGTGGACATGTTCCCCATGGATATGCCAGCGCCTGGCCCTGCCACCGATATTTCCCCCAGGAAACCAAAGAAGTAAGGAAATCTCCCAGATCTGTGGGGAAAACCCAAGGCTGGGGGGGGGGGAAGCCCCGCTTCTCCCTGCTCTGCTGCTGCTCCACAGCCCAGCCCTCTGCCTGGGCACCCCGACCACCCTGGCGTTTCCAGACATCCCAAGACTGGAGGCACCAGGTGGTGTCTTCCCCTTCCGGAGGGTTCCCCTTTCGCCTGCCCCTTCCCCACCGCCTCCCCTCCTTGTCTCCCTCCCTCCTGCCAGATATGAGCTCCGAGTGATAGTGTGGAACACAGACGAGGTCATCCTGGAGGACGACGACTACTTCACGGGCGAGAAATCCAGCGACATTTTTGTCCGGGGGTAGGTACAGCGTGGTCAGCCCGTGCCACCCCCTCTGCTTCAACCTGGGGGGTGCTGGTGCTTGGGGGGACCCCAGGGTGGGTTTTGGGGGAGCTGTGGGTGTGGGGTCAGTGAGCACCAACACTGCTGTTGTCTTCTGTGCTGTCTCTGCCTCTCCATCTCCATCTCTGGCTGCGTGACCTCCGTGCGTGCCTGTCCCAGACACCCAGCTTGGAGCTGTGGGTTATTATCCGGCCAAGCTGGGCTCCTCAGGTCCCTTTGCTGGAGGCTGGGTCAGCAGAGACAACCCCACCCCAAAGCAGACCCTGCATCAGACCCTAAATCCTTACAAGGGGCTCAAATAAATGTAAAATAAGGAGTCCATGGACACCTGCGGTCAGTGGAGGTCAGACTAGAGGGTTTCTTGCCCTCAAACCCCACTGGTATCTCTAGGACCTTGTGCCCCATGCCCATGCTGCCCCTCGGAGAGGCTGCTGCAGTGCTTCACGCAGCCCCAGCCCAAAGCTTATGGCTCTAGGTCCTTCCAGTCCGTCCATGCCTTGCTGGCCTGGAGACGTCCCGGCTGCACGTGCAGGATGTCCCCGTGCCCTCTGCTCCCTGCTGTTAGGGCACGCCACCCCTGTCACCCCTCTGGGCCCTGCAGGTGGCTGAAGGGCCAGCAGGAGGACAAGCAAGACACGGACGTCCATTACCACTCGCTGACTGGTGAAGGCAACTTCAACTGGCGCTACATCTTCCCCTTCGACTACCTGATGGCGGAGGAGAAGATTGTCATCTCCAAGAAGGAGTCCATGTTCTCCTGGGATGAGACCGAGTACAAGATCCCGGCCCGGCTCACCCTGCAGGTGTGGGACGCCGACCACTTCTCGGCCGATGATTTCCTCGGTAAGAAGGGGCTGAACTGGGGCAATGGGGTGGCCGGCGGGGGTCCCTCAGCGGCTGGAGGAGCAGGGGTGATGTGCGGCGAGACGACACCAAGATGGGAACGGAGCCTGGGAGGGCAGCCCTGGTCCTCAAGCCCAAATATCCTGCAAGCCCCTGTGAGAAACAATCTGCAGCCAGTAACACCGGATCTCAGTGAAGGAGCATTTTTATTCATGATTGCCATGGCAGGCGTCCTGCAAGCAGGAGTGCACAGCAAAAGTATATCATAACCTTACATTCCCTATCACCCGACGCTTGATTCCTCCCATTTCCTTGTTGGCTGAGTACTACAGGTTCACAACCTACTCCACACCTTTCTATACCATATATACACAATTTTGTTTGACCAACCACTAATTTCTCCTTTTCCTCTTTTTTTTTTCCTTCTTCTCTTGTGACTAGATATCCCATGATTTTTTTTTTTTTTACTAATTTGTAGTGCTCATCCTGTTTTTCTTAGCTATCCCTGTTATTTTGGGGCAGTGGGACCTTCCGCTGTCCCCTTTTGTGCTTAACATACTCCCCCCTGTTATGCCACTGTTATGGCTGCACAATCACTTTCAAATATGCAACGTTAGTGTAATTTTACGCTGTAAAAACACAACTTTAATTCTCACACCCCTTTAGGTATAAGAGCAGATAGAACGAGAGCCTTTATTTCCACTGCTGCTGTTCAAAGGCTGTTCCCATAGCAAAGATGTCAGCTTTTTAGTTCCCCCAAAAAAAGTTTTCCAGGACGGTCTCTAGACAAGGTCTCTCATTTCGGGTCTGCCAACATCTTTGCTTCCCATCATCTCCTGCCAGGGGCCATCGAGCTGGACCTGAACCGCTTCCCCCGGGGAGCCAAGACGTCAAAGCAGTGCAGCCTGGAGATGGTGACAAACGAGGCGGAGCTGCCCATGGTCTCAATCTTCAAGCAGAAGAGGGTGAAAGGCTGGTGGCCATTTGTGGCCAGGGATGAGAATGATGAGCTGGAGGTCACCGTAAGGATGGGGAGAAGGGGGTGATTTTCTGTCGTGGGGATTGTGCTCTTTGCAGAACACCCCCTACAGCCAATTCTGCTCCCTCAGGCCCCCTCTGTTCCTATGTCTCGGGGGGGCAGGTGGGGAGCACTGCCTCGCGTTCAGCAGAGCTCTCTCTGTGCAGGGGAAAGTTGAGGCTGAACTACACCTCCTGACTGCAGAGGAGGCAGAGAAATCCCCCGCCGGGCTGGCTCGCAATGAGCCTGACCCGCTGGAAAAACCCAAGTAAGTAGGAAAGCCCTCTCCCCAGCAGATACCTGGGCTTGTAGGAGATGCTGTTGGGTGGTCCCTTGGGGAGGGAGGCATACATGGGGAGGTGAAGAAGGCTTACACCTCAGGGGATGTAGAAATGAGAACTATGGGCAGAGCCATCTGCTGTGGTTCCCACCATTGCCCACTGTTCACTGCCCTGTTCCGTTCCTCTCTTCCTCTTCTCCCTCCCTTCTTGCCTCCATCCCCTTTTCCTGGCCTCCCACCTCCTGCCCTCTGGTCCTGATGCCCAGGACACCAACTTCACCTGACTCCCTCACACTCCTGCATCACTCTCTCTGGCACACATCCTGCTGACTCCCCTTGCAAAATAGGCCAGGGAAGGGGGTCCCGGGGCCTCCCTTTGCCCACCATGGCTCTAGCTGTGCTGCCTGCCCTCCCCATGGCCATGGCATTCATGACAGGCGTTTCCTTCCCCGGCAGCCGCCCAGACACGTCTTTCATCTGGTTCCTCAACCCACTCAAGTCCATCAAATACCTCATCTGTACCCGCTACAAGTGGCTCATCATCAAAATTGTGCTGGCCCTCTTGCTCCTCATCATGGTGGCCCTCTTCCTCTACAGCATGCCAGGCTACATGGTCAAGAAGCTCCTGGGGGCATGAAGCATGGGGGCAGCCAGCCCCCAGCCCAGCACCACCACCTGCCCCAACCCCGTGCCCTTCTCCTGCCCGAGGCCTCACAGCAGCCTTGGAGGACATCTCACTGCTGCTGGTCCTCCTCTACTGCATTTCTCCACGGATCCCATTTCTGGCTTCACTCCCAGAGAAATAGGTCTGGAGGAAGGCTCTGACCCCGAGGCTGGGCATCTTTCCCCTGGGCTAGTAGCAGTGACCAGCCGGCTGTGGCGGGGCACTCAGGCTGGGGGTCTTGGACACCTTTGCCCAGTGGGGAAGGAGCCAGTGCTCTGCTGCAGCGGGAAGGGGAGCAAGAGCTGGGGCTGCATTTCTGGAGCCGTGGGAGCGCTCCCCAAATGCTCTTTCAGGGACACTGAGAAGTGGAGCCCTGGGGCTGTGCAAGGGGCCAGCCCAGCCCTCCTCTGCCCTCTCCGGGGCACTGGGAGAGGCAGGGAAGCATCCAGCAGCACAAGCATCTTCCCAGGGCCACCAACCCAGCACGGCTGCTGGCTGGACAACCCTGGGGCTCACAGGGAGCCACAGCCTCTGTCACCGTGTGAGCTCCCCCTGCCCGTCTCACTTATGGCTTTGGTTTGTGCTCATCCAGGTGCATTGGGGCTGGGGCATTTCTGGCTGTGTATATTGGGGACGAGGGAGGGAAGGGCTCTCTTCTAAACTCTCTGCCATACTCAGCTGTTGAAGACCCACCATGCTCAGCTTCAAGTGTGCAAGACCCTCATTCACCACTGGAGTCACTCTCGGGGATGTTTTTAGGACGCTGCTGTTGTACTCTGTCAATAAAGTCTCGGTTTCACCGCTGAGTTCTCTGCCGAGCTCCCATGTTGCTCTCATGCTGCTGGTAACTGTCAGTGCTGGCACTCTCTCCATCATCACAGTGTGGAGATCTTAAATGGCAGAGCAGGTGGCAGCCAGAGGTACCCTCCCATGGTGCCACCAAGTGCCGAGCTCTCTGGTGTCCCCAGCTGTCCCCGCTTGCTCCCAGTGCTCCTCTGCACTCTGTCCTCCATCCTGCCCCAGGGCTGCCGGAGGCAGTGCACCCTGCTGCCCTTTCTCAGGCCCTGGGCTCCAGCCCAGCTCCCTGCAGCTGGTCCAGGGCCATCGGGGAGGGCGGCTGTGCCCATGGGGCAGGGGAGACGTGGGACCTCACACGGTGAGGGGTCCCAGACATCGTCCGGCCATGGGCAAGAGCTCTGAGAACAGCACGCCCAGCAGCCATGTTGTGGCAAACAAGGCAGCCATTTTGTGAGGTGTCATGGCCGCCTTGGCAGACATCTTGTCCTGGCAGAGGGGAGGACACGCAGCACGGCTGTGGCTGGGGCTGGAGGGGGCTCTGCTGTCTGTGGGTGCTGCTGGAGCTGCTCTTCCTCTGGGGCAGGGTCCTACCAGCCCTTCTCTGCTGCCTGACCAGCCAACACTGCTGTCTTCTGTGCTGTCTCTGCCTCTCCGTCTCCATCTCTGGCTGCATGACCTCTGTGTGTGCCTGGCAAGGCCACCCAGCTCGGAGCTGTGGGTTGTTGCTCCCACAGCAGATGGATTTGGTGGTTTGTGTGCCCAACAGTCCCTTGTGGGGGGCTCTTCGGAGACCTCCTGTGACATGGGCAGCTGCCGGCAAAGCACCAGTGGCACTGCAGGCAGACGGGGTGTTCCCTCTTCGAGGCTATTGGTTTCCCCGAGGGACATTTGTCAGGGCAGTGGGAACTAGCCCAAGCCACTGCTTCCCTGCAACCTGGACGTTCACACACAAAAGAGTGGCGCAGGAGGCAGTGAAGCCCTTGGGGAAGCTGCCCCAACACCCCTCCATTGAGGGTTTGTGGGTGCAGAACACCCCAGGAGGCAGCCCCAGGTCTGTGGGGGAGCAGGCAGGGAAGGTCCCTATGATAGCAACTGGGACCAGATAACAACCACTGTGATAGCCACAGTGCTGGTGGCACTGGGGCTGCTGTCACCAGCCTCCCTCTGAGGGCCACCAAGCACGCCCCATAGGCCTCTGGGGACATGCTGGTGGCCATGGCAGGAGCCCACCGCTCCCATCCCCAGGCTGATGGCTTGTCACCACTCCAGGGCACCTCAGGGGTCCCTTCTCCTCTGCACTGTACCAGGGATCCCGGACAGGCCCCTGCACACCCCATTGGGGTGTTTGTGTGGCTGCGAGGACGAGAATGGAGGAGCGTGAAACGGGAGGGAAAGGGGAGGGAGCAAGTCAGGACAAATCGCATCAAGGGTTTCTCAAATAAAACTCCTGGCCATGTTCAAGAACCACCCCCCTTTATTTGCAATATTACTATTTCCCGAAGCGGATTCGTTTCACCCTGTGAGGTGCAGGTGACGATGGAGGTGAGCTGATCAGCACCTCACCCGGCACTCCTGCAGGCACGGAGACAGCCACCGTTGGCACCAAGGGGGGCTGCTGCAGGTCGCAGAAGATGCAGCCCCTTCTCCTCACTGACCGCAGCCAGTACCGCCGGGGCTGCCCAGCACGCAGCCACTTCTGTCTCAGACTGGGAGGGAGAAAGGAGGTGGTGAGGGACTGCAGGGCTCCCTTTGGGCCCCCTTGAGATGGAAACCCCATCAGGGAGGCCCTGCAGAGACCCAGGCTGGGCAGAGCGAGACCCTGGGTTGGGGCATCCAACGAGGGGGCTCTGAGCAAAGGGGCTGCACTCTGTGTGAGCAGTGGGCAGCTCCTGGGCATTGCTTGGATCGACCCTGGCCCTCCGTCAGCCGTTCCGCCTTCCATGACACCCACCTCCCTTTGCATCTTCCACTGCGGACGTGCCTCTCCACGAGCCTCCTCAGGGCTCTTCGCCGGATCCTCCTGCTCCTCCATGTGCTTCTCCTCTTAGCAGTCCCCTGGGAGTGCACAGAAAGCATCGCTTAGCCGGGCACAGTTCCCCTCCACCATGATCCACCCCCTGGCCCTGGGGGCAGATGCCCTGAGGAGCCCAGGAGCAGCTCTTCGTGCTGGAGGAGGGCAGTGCACTTGGGCATCGGGTGCTTCCTTACCTCTGGCGATACCATCCTCACGGACTTGGCAACCACGATGGCTGCCGAAATGGTTTGGCCCCAGACAGAGTGGAAGCCAAGCGCCTTCATCAGAGTCTGCAGCTGGACGACGAAGAACCACAAGGCCAGCTGTCCGAGCACCCCCATCAGGCCACAGGGACCGCACCTCGCGGTAGGCAATGACCTGTGCTCAGTCCCAGTCCTGTGTAACAGAGCCATCCAAAACACAACCAGAGGTTAGCAGTCGGGCTCCTCACGCTCTCATCCCAACACTCCCAGAGCACAGTATCTCTCCCTACACAAACACCTCCTCAACAAAAAGGCTTTCACAACTGCATGAGATATGTCCCCATCCTCCCCAGCTGTGTTCACCCTGCCCAGCCCCACGTCTGGCAGCATCAACCTGCGCACCCAGGGCTGGAAGGAGCCCCGGGCAGGCTGACAAACCCAAGGGGAGGGGAGGCTGGGGCCACAGCAATGCCGCCTGCTCCTACCCGCCTCCTTGCTCCTTCTCCCGGCTCCACGGCCACACTCCTAGCCCAATAATTCGGCTGCTCGCTCTGCCTCTTGCTCACTGCCACGAAGACAAAGTGACACTGAGCCACCTGAAGCCCACTGAAGCCACCTGAAGCCCACCGAAGCTGGCCGTGGGTGTGATGCAACAATTCCATCCCACTGACACACAATGGGTGGAATGGCCCCAGGTCACAGCTGCACCCAGAGTCCCCATGCAGGGACAGCAGGGACAAATCTGAGCGTACCGGCTTCACGTGTCAAGGGTCTGGTGGCCGAGGGTCGGCAGGAGTCAGCCCTTCTGAGAAGGGAAGGGAGCTGCCCCATGGTGGGCACAGCCATATCCAGCCAGATGAGAATGGGGGAGCATGAAACAGGCGGGGAAGGAGCAGCTCAGGAAAACTGAAGTCAAGGGATTCTCAAATAAAGCTCCTGTCCTCACTCACTTGCTGTCGGGGTTGTGAGAAAAATATCAGTAATTTTCTTCAGGCAGGATCTAGTATGAAGCTATTTATTTTATTTGCAATTGCAATGGCGGGCATCCTGCAAGCAGGAGCACACAGTAAAAGTTTATCCTAACCTTATATTCCCTATTACCCGACACCTGATTTCTCCCGTTTCCTCTCTGGCTGAGTACTGCAGGTTCACAACCTACTCGATGCACTTCTATACCACAGATGTAAAATTTTGTTTGACCAACTGTTAATTTCGTACTGCTCATCCTTTTTTTTCTTAGCTATCCCCCTTATTTTGGGACAGCGAGACCTTCCCCTCATCTGCTTAACACACTCCCCACTGCTATGCCACACAATCACTTTTGCATATGCAAGGTTAGTGGAATTTCCCACTGCAAAAACACCTTCTATTGCAAAAACACAACTTTGTTTCTCGCAGGGTGACTTTTATGGCCGGTTCTCTCTCCACCCAGGTCAGGGACTGACGAGGTTAAACCACAGGCCCGTACTGGTCTGAGCTCTTGGTATGTTGTCACCCCCTGCACTTCCCCTACCCGTTCATTTTGTCTCTGAGCCCTCATGTTGGCCATGGGGTGGACAGACACCATCTGGGGGCGTTCAGGGAAAGGTTGTGATTCGTGGAAGAACTCTACAACTCAAAGCAAATGAGTTATGAAGTAGGTATGTGGTTTATTTCGGCGCCGGGCGCATGTGGGATAGCTCCCAAAGGCATGCGCGCCCTAACACGGCAACTTGCTTTGGTTATACGCAGTAAAGGGTTACATATGCACGAAGTTTCCCAGTACACCTATACATACGCATAACCTATCCCTGCTTTGAAATAAAATCAGCTCCAAGAAGTCATTTCCATAAACTCCTCCTGTTTGCGCCTGCGCAGTGCCTTCTGGTGGTGGTCGTCAGGGGGTCGTGGGGATGAAGGCCGCTAATTCCTCTTCATCCCAGCACCATGTCACTGACTCAGAAGCTGAGAAGAGCCCCATCCAAAACTCACCCGTACAGAGGCAGGGAAGCATCCAGCAGCACAAGCATCTTCCCAGGGCCACCAACCCAGCACGGCTGCTGGCTGGACACCCCTGGGGCTCACAGGGAGCCACAGCCTCTGTCACCGTGTGAGCTCCCCCTGCCCATCTCACTTATGGCTTTCATTTGTGCTCATCCAGGTGCATTGGGGCTGGGGCATTTCTGTCTGTGTATATTGGGGACGAGGGAGGGAAGGGCTCTCTTCTAAACTCTCTGCCATACTCAGCTGTTGAAGACCCACCATGCTCAGCTTCAAGTGTGCAAGACCCTCATTCACTACTGGAATGACTCTCGGGGATGTTTTTAGGACGCTGCTGTTGTACTCTGTCAATAAAGTCTCGGTTTCACTGCTGAGTTCTCTGCCGAGCTCCCATGTTGCTCTCAGGCTGCTGGTAACTGTCAGTGCTGGCACTCTCTCCATCATCACAGTGTGGAGGTCTTAAATGGCAGAGCAGGTGGCAGCCAGTGGTACCCTCCCATGGTGGTACCCTCCCATGGTGCCACCAGTGCCGAGCTCTCTGGTGTCCCCAGCTGTCCCCGCGTGCTCCCAGTGCTCCCCTGCTTGCTCCCAGTGCTCCTCTGCACTCTGTCCTCCATCCTGCCCCAGGGCTGCCGGAGGCAGTGCACCCTGCTGCCCTTTCTCAGGCCCTGGGCTCCAGCCCAGCTCCCTGCAGCTGGTCCAGGGCCATCGGGGAGGGCGGCTGTGCCCATGGGGCAGGGGAGACGTGGGACCTCACACGGTGAGGGGTCCCAGACATCGTCCGGCCATGGGCAAGAGCTCTGAGAACAGCACGCCCAGCAGCCATGTTGTGGCAAACAAGGCAGCCATTTTGTGAGGTGTCATGGCCGCCTTGGCGGACATCTTGTCCTGGCAGAGGGGAGGACACGCAGCACGGCTGTGGCTGGGGCTGGAGGGGGCTCTGCTGTCTGTGGGTGCTGCTGGAGCTGCTCCTCCTCTGGGGCAGGGTCCTACCAGCCCTTCTCTGCTGCCTGACCAGCCAACGCTGCTGTCTTCTGTGCTGTCTCTGCCTCTCCGTCTCCATCTCTGGCTGCATGACCTCTGTGTGTGCCTGGCAAGGCCACCCAGCTCGGAGCTGTGGGTTGTTACTCCCACAGCAGATGGATTTGGTGGTTTGTGTGCCCAACAGTCCCTTGTGGGGGGCTCTTCGGAGGCCTCCTGTGACATGGGCAGCTGCCGGCAAAGCACCAGTGGCACTGCAGGCAGACGGGGTGTTCCCTCTTCGAGGCTATTGGTTTCCCCGAGGGACATTTGTCAGGGCAGTGGGAACTAGCCCAAGCCACTCCTTCCCTGCAACCTGGACGTTCACACACAAAAGAGTGGTGCAGGAGGCAGTGAAGCCCTTGGGGAAGCTGCCCCAACACCCCTCCATTGAGGGTTTGTGGGTGCAGAACACCCCAGGAGGCAACCCCAGGTCTGTGGGGGAGCGGGCAGGGAAGGTCCCTATGATGGCAACTGGGACCAGATAACAACCACTGTGATAGCCGCAGTGCTGGTGGCACTGGGGCTGCTGTCACCAGCCTCCCTCTGAGGGCCACCAAGCACGCCCCATGGGCCTCTGGGGACATGCTGCTGGCCATGGCAGGAGCCCACCGCTCCCATCCCCAGGCTGATGGCTTGTCACCACTCCAGGGCACCTCAGGGGTCCCTTCTCCTCTGCACTGTACCAGGGATCCCGGACAGGCCCCTGCACCCCATTGGGGTGTTTGTGTGGCTGCGAGGACGAGAATGGAGGAGCGTGAAACGGGAGGGAAAGGGGAGGGAGCAAGTCAGGACAAATCGCATCAAGGGTTTCTCAAATAAAACTCCTGGCCACGTTCAAGAACCACCGCCCTTTATTTGCAATATTACTATTTCCCGAAGCGGATTCGTTTCACCCTGTGAGGTGCAGGTGACGATGGAGGTGAGCTGATCAGCACCTCACCCGGCACTCCTGCAGGCACGGAGACAGCCACCGTTGGCACCGAGGGGGGCTGCTGCAGGTCGCAGAAGATGCAGCCCCTTCTCCTCACTGACCGCAGCCAGTACCGCCGGGGCTGCCCAGCACGCAGCCACTTCTGTCTCAGACTGGGAGGGAGAAAGGAGGTGGTGAGGGACTGCAGGGCTCCCTTCGGGACCCCCTGAGATGGAAACCCCATCAGGGAGGCCCTGCAGATGCCCAGGCTGGACACAGAGGGGGGCCCTGGGTTGGGGCATCCAACGAGGGTGCTCTGAGCAAAGGGGCTGCACTCTGTGTGAGCAGCGGGCAGTTCCTGGGCATTGCTTGGATCGACCCTGGCCCTCCGTCAGCCGTTCCGCCTTCCATGACACCCACCTCCCTTTGCATCTTCCACTGCGGACGTGCCTCTCCACGAGCCTCCTCAGGGCTCTTCGCCGGATCCTCCTGCTCCTCCATGTGCTTCTCCTCTTAGCAGTCCCCTGGGAGTGCACAGAAAGCATCGCTTAGCCGGGCACAGTTCCCCTCCACCATGATCCATCCCCCTGGCCCTGGGGGCAGATGCCCTGAGGAGCCCAGGAGCAGCTCTTAGTGCTGGAGGAGGGCAGTGCACTTGGGCATCGGGTGCTTCCTTACCTCTGGCGATACCATCCTCACGGACTTGGCAACCACGATGGCTGCCGAAATGGTTTGGCCCCAGACAGAGTGGAAGCCAAGCGCCTTCATCAGAGTCTGCAGCTGGACGATGAAGAACCACAAGGCCAGCTGTCCGAGCACCCCCATCAGGCCACAGGGACCGCACCTCGTGGTAGGCAATGACCTGTGCTCAGTCCCAGTCCTGTGTAACAGAGCCATCCAAAACACAACCAGAGGTTAGCAGTCGGGCTCCTCACGCTCTCATCCCAACACTCCCAGAGCACAGTATCTCTCCCTACACAAACACCTCCTCAACAAAAAGGCTTTCACAACTGCATGAGATATGTCCCCATCCTCCCCAGCTGTGTTCACCCTGCCCAGCCCCACGTCTGGCAGCATCAACCTGCGCACCCAGGGCTGGAAGGAGCCCCGGGCAGGCTGACAAACCCAAGGGGAGGGGAGGCTGGGGCCACAGCAATGCCGCCTGCTCCTACCCGCCTCCTTGCTCCTTCTCCCGGCTCCACGGCCACACTCCTAAGCCACTAATTCGGCTGCTCGCTCTGCCTCTTGCTTACTGCCACGAAGACAAAGTGACACTGAGCCACCTGAAGCCCACCGAAGCTGGCCGTGGGTGTGATGCAACAATTCCATCCCACTGACACACAATGGGTGGAATGGCCCCAGGACACAGCTGCACCCAGAGTCCCCATGCAGGGACAGCAGGGACAAATCTGAGCGTACCGGCTTCACGTGTCAAAGGTTTTGGTGGCTGAGGGTCAGCAGGAGTAAGCCCTTCTGAGAAGGGAAGGGAGCTGCCCCATGGTGGGCACAGCCATATCCAGCCAGATGAGAATGGGGGAGCGTGAAACAGGCGGGGAAGGAGCAGCTCAGGAAAACTCAACTCAAGGGATTCTCAAATAAAGCTCCTGTCCTCACTCACTCGCTGTTGGGGTTGTGAGAAAAATCTCAGTAATTTTCTTCAGGCAGGATCTTCTGTGAAGCTATTTATTTCTTTTTGCGATTGCAATGGCGGGCATCCTGCAAGCAGGAGCGCGCAGTAAAAGTTTATCCTAACCTTATATTCCCTATTACCCGACACCTGATTTCTCCCGTTTCCTCTCTGGCTGAGTACTGCAGGTTCACAACCTACTCGATGCACTTCTATACCACAGATGTACAATTTTGTTTGACCAACTCTTAATTTCGTACTGCTCATCCTGTTTTTCTTAGCTATCCCCCTTATTCTGGGACAGCGAGACCTTCCCCTCATCTGCTTAACACACTCCCCACTGCTGTGCCGCACAATCACTTTTGAATATGCAAGGTTAGTGGAATTTCCCACTGCAAAAACACTTTCTATTGCAAAAACACAACTTTGTTTCTCACAGGGTGACTTTTATGGCCGGTTCTCTCTCCACCCAGGTCAGGGACTGACGAGGTTAAACCACAGGCCCGTACTGGTCTGAGCTCTTGGCATGTTGTCACCCCCTGCACTTCCCCTACCCGTTCATTTTGGCTCTGAGCCCTCATGTTGGCCATGGGGTGGACAGACACCATCTGGGGGCGTTCAGGGAAAGGTTGTGATTCGTGGAAGAACTCTACAACGCAAAGCAAATGAGTTATAAAGTAGGTATGTGGTTTATTTCGGCGCCGGGCGCATGTGGGATAGCTCCCAAAGGCATGCGCGCCCTAACACGGCAACTTGCTTTGGTTATACGCAGTAAAGGGTTACATATGCACGAAGTTTCCCAGTACACCTATACATATGCATAACCTATCCCTGCTTTGAATTAAAATCAGCTCCAAGAAGTCATTTCCATAAACTCCTCCTGTTTGCGCCTGCGCAGTGCCTTCTGGTGGTGGTCATCAGGGGGTCGTGGGGATGAAGGCCGATAATTCCTCTTCATCCCAGCACCATGTCACTGACTCAGAAGCTGAGAAGAGCCCCATCCAAAACTCACCCGTACAGAGGCAGGGAAGCATCCAGCAGCACAAGCATCTTCCCAGGGCCACCAACCCAGCACGGCTGCTGGCTGGACACCCCTGGGGCTCACAGGGAGCCACAGCCTCTGTCACCGTGTGAGCTCCCCCTGCCCGTCTCACTTACGGCTTTGGTTTGTGCTCATCCAGGTGCATTGGGGCTGGGGCATTTCTGGCTGTGTATATTGGGGATGAGGGAGGGAAGGGCTCTCTTCTAAACTCTCTGCCATACTCAGCTGTTGAAGACCCACCATGCTCAGCTTCAAGTGTGCAAGACCCTCATTCACCACTGGAGTCACTCTCGGGGATGTTTTTAGGACGCTGCTGTTGTACTCTGTCAATAAAGTCTCGGTTTCACTGCTGAGTTCTCTGCCGAGCTCCCATGTTGCTCTCATGCTGCTGGTAACTGTCAGTGCTGGCACTCTCTCCATCATCACAGTGTGGAGATCTTAAATGGCAGAGCAGGTGGCAGCCAGTGGTACCCTCCCATGGTGCCACCAAGTGCCGAGCTCTCTGGTGTCCCCAGCTGTCCCCGCTTGCTCCCAGTGCTCCCCTGCTTGCTCCCAGTGCTCCTCTGCACTCTGTCCTCCATCCTGCCCCAGGGCTGCCGGAGGCAGTGCACCCTGCTGCCCTTCCTCAGGCCCTGGGCTCCAGCCCAGCTCCCTGCAGCTGGTCCAGGGCCATCGGGGAGGGCGGCTGTGCCCATGGGGCAGGGGAGACGTGGGACCTCACTCGGTGAGGGGTCCCAGACATCGTCCGGCCATGGGCAAGAGCTCTGAGAACAGCACGCCCAGCAGCCATGTTGTGGCAAACAAGGCAGCCATTTTGTGAGGTGTCATGGCCGCCTTGGCGGACATCTTGTCCTGGCAGAGGGGAGGACACGCAGCACGGCTGTGGCTGAGGCTGGAGGGGGCTCTGCTGTCTGTGGGTGCTGCTGGAGCTGCTCCTCCTCTGGGGCAGGGTCCTACCAGCCCTTCTCTGCTGCCTGACCAGCCAACGCTGCTGTCTTCTGTGCTGTCTCTGCCTCTCCGTCTCCATCTCTGGCTGCATGACCTCTGTGTGTGCCTGGCAAGGCCACCCAGCTCGGAGCTGTGGGTTGTTACTCCCACAGCAGATGGATTTGGTGGTTTGTGTGCCCAACAGTCCTTTGTGGGGGGCTCTTCGGAGACCTCCTGTGACATGGGCAGCTGCCGGCAAAGCACCAGTGGCACTGCAGGCAGACGGGGTGTTCCCTCTTCGAGGTGTGAGAAACACTCCGTAGCCAATAACTTGGGCTCAGGCGAGGAGCTCAGTGAAGTAGTAATTTATTCGCGATTGCAATGGCGGGCGCCCCACAAGCAGGAGAGCGCACCTACTAGTTCCAAAAACACAGTTTATATACTTTTTGATGACAGGACCCTCCCCTGTTTCCCCACTGGAGTGGGTAATCCAGGTTCACAATCTACCTGATGCTTCACAGACAATGCCTGGCCTTCAGTTGCCGGCCTGTTTTTGAGATGGTAATGTTTTCTCCCCTTATCTGGCTTGACTTAACATAGTGATTTTCACCTGATTGCTCTAAGGAGTCTGGTTGTCTGCATTTTAGGAGGACACCTGCTGAGCTTTCTTATCACTGTAAGCATATCTCAATACCACATTCCTTCCTTCTATACAATGTAACACTGCAAAAACAACATTTCTATTCCCACAATTCCCCCCTTTTCTCTTTTTATAATTTGTTGATTTTTGCAAAATTTTTCTCTAAGATGTAATCTGGTAGATGTCTTCCTCTTCTTTACTTTCTTTGCTTTCCATTTCCTCTAATATCATCATCTTATCTGAGTAGGGTGGTGGATCCATGGTCATTTGTTTCAAAAGTGCAGTTTCAATTAACCGCTGGACAAGTCCCCTTACACAGGGGATAATGCGACAACCAATGGCTGTCAAAACTCCTGCTACTACAATCAAGGATGTAAATATGGACACTACCATCCCTTTCCATTTACCAAACCAAGATTCCAACCATCCTGTGATGGAAGTGTCTGCTCCTGAGTTTTCTGCCAATTCACTGGCAAGGGTGGTAAGCCCTTGCAATGCTCTAGTTACTGTGCCATCCGGGGCAGTATTGTTAGGGATAAAAGTACAACAACGGTTGCCCAGCATCATGCACACACCACCTCTCTCCGCAAGAATCATATCTAATGTTATTCTGTTTTCCCAAGCCATTTTGCTGGTGGCATCTAGTTGTTCAGCGATTCCTCGTATCGCATCCCTTGTATAATTTATGAATCTCTGCTGATTATAATAAATATAAGTAATCCAATCCACATTCTTATTGATTGTTACCCACCAGAACAGTGACTCAAACCCTGCAGCAATTTGATTCCTGGCTTCCTG
This sequence comes from Anser brachyrhynchus, assembly GCF_964034855.1. Lineage (NCBI taxonomy): Eukaryota > Metazoa > Chordata > Aves > Anseriformes > Anatidae > Anser > Anser brachyrhynchus. The sequence continues at coordinate 125,086,516 of NC_137696.1, read as the reverse complement.
TTCATCGGGAACTCCTCTAGGCACCCCAATAGAATCTACGTATGCTCTATCATCAAATGATACTCCTAAGCTTCTTTTACTTCTTCTGGGTATTTGTGATGTTTCTCTTTCAAATGCCAGGGTGAAGGGTATAGCTAATTGAACAAGTGCACAAGTGCCTCCCCAGTTAGATGGTAGGGTGGACCGTAAGATCTTCCCTCCACAGTACCACCAGAGATCTGCCCTGGGGATCTCAAATCTTGAATAGTTTCCCATCTAGTCCTCGGTAGCATTCAAGGTCCTCGTGCACAAGGCAAATTCTCCCAGATGCCAGGTAGCACTCACACCCTGCCGTGAGAGGCAAGCTGTATGGTTACCTATAGCTGTGGAGAATACAGGGGGAGCCCTGATACTGCTATCATGCAAGGAAGGGAATAGCAAAGAGAGAGACTTACAGGCCTCATTTCCCCAGGCAGTCTTTTCTTGGTACAATGCAATCATACATCGCATTCCCTGGGAATCCTTGGTCCACCCCAATGGGCAGGGCACTATCTGGGCAATCGGTCATCCCGAGGCACAAGCATAGCAATTGCTATGGTTGAGACTCTGGACAGTATATTTGACCCATTCTATCCAGGCATTCACAACCCCATACCCTGTTTCAATCTCAAATGTTTGAACTGCCGCATTTCAAAGAGGGCCTCCTGTTTTCTCTCCTGTTTTCTCCTTGAGTTTCTCCCTTTCTCTGATGGCAATAGAGGATTGTTTCCATACAGCTATTCTCAATCTGGCTGTTGGGCCTCTCCCAGTTATTTGTTGTCTCTGCTCAGTTGTCATTGGGCATTTAAATCTCCACAAGCTAACACCTCACAAACATCAAACATGACAGATTGTGGTACATAACCCTCTGTCACATTCACCCATATTTTTATGGGGTATCCCATCTTACTATTATCTGGTCATGCCTTTTCCAAGTTGCCAATTGACCAAGGCTTTCTCTGAGGCCTATAATCACTAAAAACAAAATTAATAATTGATTTTTCCCTGTCATTATTTTTAAACCTTAGGTTTCCAAATAATTATCAATACAAAGAATAAGATATACACTACTACCATAACAAACCCCCCTTGGGAACACTTCAATTCACTATAGGCCAGTCCTTTCTCTCAATCACAAGTCACACTCATTAGTTACCTGTGAAAATAAAAGGTTAGTTTACAATCGCAAGCTCTTATCCCGCTCAGAGTCCACTATGAGATTTTTCTCTTCGATTTCAGCTTCCAACAAGTCTTCTGTAGGAACAGCTTCCCAGGTACTAGGGTCGACGGATGCCTTCACTCGAGTATAGTGAGTCCAACCTTTTTCCGCAGTTCCTACGGCTGTTTCAGTGGTTAGTAGTACTTGGAAGTGTCCTTCCCATTCGGGCCGGAGTTGATCCTTTCCAGGTCTGAATCAGGACCCAATTTCCCACGGGTCCTGAGAAATGACAAAGAAGAGGACAACCCCAGAACACAGTTCTTAAGAAAACTCTCTTGTTTCGAATTGTGGTATCTCATCCCTTCTGCCCAGACAGGGTAATCCGAACAGCATCTCATACGGTGAAATTCCTATATTGTTTCTTGGTGCTGTTTGAACCTGGAGGAGTGCTAAAAGTAAACATTTTACCCAAGGAAGTTGGGTTTTTAACACTAATTTAGTTAATTGCTTCTTTAATGTCTGGTTCATTCGCTTTGCCTTCCCAGAAGAGGAGGGGTGCCAGGGGGTGTGAAAAGCCCACTCAATCTCTAAGGCCTGCATTAACCCTTGCAGTACTTGTGAAGTGAAATTATTTCCTTGATCTGAATCAATGTTTTCAGCTATCCCATATCTAGGGACTATTTGCTCCGGTGATACCTTAGCCACCGTGTTTGCAGTGGCAGATAAGAGGGGAAAGCTTACACCCATCCAGTCACGTGGCCAATTAGGACAAACAAGTACTTAAATCTCCCTCCTTTACGTAACTCAGTAAAGTCTACCTGTATACTTTGTAAAGGTCGAATCCCTGGCTCCCGTCTCCCTCTAGGTTAGTTACAAATGACCTTTTTATTTGCTTTTTGACATATGGTACATCCTCTGCATATTTGCTTCACTAAAGTGTATATTCCTACACAGACATACTTTCTTAGCACAACATCACACATTGCTTGCATCTCCCAATGACTCTCTTGATGTAAAACATCATATTTGCCTCATTGGTGCTTTATTCAGCATTTCTCTCCCATCAGGGAGTATCCATTTTCCCTCAGGCTTCGTGGCTCCTGATTCCTTACAGAAATCTCTCTTAAAAACTTTTTAGTTCTTTCTTAGTTTTCAACAATTCCCTGAATCCTCTCTGGATTTATTCTCAGTTTTCCCTCAGACATTAGATGCCTTAAATACCTGACTTCTCTTTCTACGTATTGTAATTTATTTTTCAATACTCCCAAGCCCTGCTTTCCCAGAAAGTTGAATAGCTTGTTAGTAGCTTCCTTCACAACTGTTTTCTCCTGTCCTGACAATAAACAATCATACACATTTTGTAACAGAAATTCCTCCTTGGGAGGTTGGAATTGCTCCAAAATCTGTTCTAGAACTTTGCCCAAATTAATCAGAGGCCCTGTAAACCCCTGAGGTAAAACTGTCCATATGTATTGTTGCTTCCGCCCCCACTTCAGAGTCTTTCCAGTCAGAGGTGAATATATCTTTGCTCTCAGGGCCTGAGAGCACTCCATTAATACCACTGTTATTCCAGTCTAACAATTTACTATTTGAATGCCCAATTTCATCATCAAATCCCTTCCCAACAAGTTAGTCCCTGCCTTGGGTACATACAATAATTGCCCAGAGATCATTTTATCCCCTAGTCTCAGCTTGGTACCCCCCAAAGGTGGCACTGTTACCCCAGCCCCTTCTACCCCCATCACTTGTTAGGGTTTCATTAGTTAATTTAATCCCTGATACTTTACAGGCCAGTAATGACCTAGCTGCCCCTGTGTATTGTGTTTGATGGCAAAGTTCGGGAGGGGGCTGCAGTGGCAGCCCCCACGAGGAGAATCCAGAAACCACCCCGTAGCAGATAAGGGACAATTTCACCCGGCCCCAGAGGGGCCCACCGCTGCCCAGAGCCAAGCCATGAGCAACACAGTCCGTGCCTCTGTGAGAGCACATCCACGAAAACAAACATACAAACAAACAAAAACCTGCTGCTCAACAGCAGCTGGGAGAGCGAGGAGCGAGAAACCTCCCCGCAGACACCAAAGTCAGCACAGACGGAGGGGGTGGAGGCGCTCCAGGTGCCGGAGCTGAAGCCCCCTGTGGCCTGTGGAGAGGCCCCTGGTGGAGCAGGCTGCCCCCCCTGCCCCCCCCCTTCTCGATACTTGGGAAACTGACCAAACACCACAGCAAATATACCAAAACTTCTAGACGGTTACTTAGATAATGCCTACATCCTCTTTCCCTGCTCATTCAACTTTCCCAACTCATTCAAAAAAACAGCTCTGTCAAACATTACATACCACACCTTTAACACCTTTAATAACCCTTTTTAACACTTCTTCCTATCTTTCTCCAGCCTGTACTTTCTCCAAAGTCTCAGTCATTAGCCAACTTAATTCCATACCTTTCTCCCTCATCCCATTTTCCTTCTCTCCTCCTTCTTCCACTCCGGATATTCCTACCTGAAGTGGCCAGCCTGCCCACACTTAAAACATCCTATCAAAGCCTGTCCCTGCTAAGATTCAGGTCACAACACGGGTAGCTTTCCTTGCCTGCCATTCCTTCATCTCTCTTCCCCTCTTTTCCATCCTGGCCCTGACTCCCCCTGAAGATTTTCTTCCTCTTTCTCCAACCCTCTGCCTCACTACCTGCTACACTGTCAATACCATTAGTTTCACTCTCTGCTTTTCCTTCTCATCTCCCCTCTTGACACACACGTTCAGGGCCTCCCACAGGAGGGCCCCCCAGTGACTGTTCACTACATCCCCCCCACCTTCTGGAGCATTTTCTGTGCATCTTGCCAGGCTTCAATCACAAAATGAACTTTCAAGAGCCCTTGGGATACCGGGTCCTCAGGATTCATCCCCAAGTACTTTCTCATTCTGACCCCAAGTCTCTCATATGATTTCTGTGTTGCACACTATTATTCTTCCAGCCAGGATCGGCAAGTGGTTATTTCTGCCCTGCCGGTATTACCCCTGGTCCTGGAGGATGAGTTCTTTCCCATTTTTGTATTGCAGCTCTCCTCCTGATCATTCCCATTTCTTTCCCTGTAAACAACATATTTATATACATAATTCCCCCTCCCCAAGAGTATAAGTTAGGTCCTAGGAAACTCCTAACCTCTCTGCTGGTAAGGAGGGGGGGAAGTTCACTTAAGAGGATACACAGTTAGTGTTAGTGCTGTTAGTATCAGGGAAGGCAAAATTTTCAGTACCTCTTCTACCTTGTTCTAATTCTTTTACCAGTTTGGGGTACCTCCTGTTCCCAGAGCTAATGTTATCTATAGTTCCTGTCTCTTCTTTCGGAGGAACTGCTACAGCAGCCGCTGCTGCTGCAGCAACTTGGGGGTTATAAGGAGGAGGTAAGTTATCCAGAAGGTCCCATTTATCACTTGTCTCTTCCTTTTTCTTTCCCTCTTTATTCTGATTTTGCTCAAAACCAAATTTATTCCTTGTATCCAACAAGCTGCATACTCAGATTCTTCTTCCGAAAATGGAAATTTGTTATTAACATAAAAATTTAAGGCCTGACATACCCAATCTTTGTCAGACCCGTATTTTGGCCAAAATACTGCAGTTCCTTTAATTGGTTCTTTCGTCCAGACTGATACACAATATTTAACCATTTTCTTCCTATCTTTTTCCTTAGTTTTGGGGTTATTCTTCCAATTTCTCAACATCCTTCCTAAAGGACAGTCGGGAGGCACTCCCCCAGGGATATCTCCCTGTCCCTTGGAACTCATATTTCCCATTTTTCCTATCCTGGAAAATGGGGGTGTACTGCCAAGCACTTCCCCGTGCAAGGGCTACCGCACACCTATAAGTTACCAGATTCCCTGGTGTACTCCGAGCACTACCCCGTGCAAGGATTACCGCACACCAAATTTCCCTGGTGTACTGCCAAGCACTACCCCGTGCAAGGCTTACCGCACACCAAAATTCCCTGGTGTACTGCCAAGCACTACCCCGTGCAAGGCTTACCGCACACCAAAATTCCCTGGTGTACTGCCAAGCACTACCCCGTGCAAGGCTTATCGCACACCAAATTTCCCTGGTGTACTCCAAGCACTACCCCGTGCAAGGCTTACCGCACACCAAAATTCCCTGGTGTACTGCCAAGCACTACCCCGTGCAAGGATTACCGCACACCAAATTTCCCTGGTGTACTCCAAGCACTACCCCGTGCAAGGCTTACCGCACACCAAAATTCCCTGGTGTACTCCGAGCACTACCCCGTGCAAGGCTTACCGCACACCAAATTTCCCTGGTGTACTCCAAGCACTACCCCGTGCAAGGATTACCGCACACCAAATTTCCCTGGTGTACTGCCAAGCACTACCCCGTGCAAGGCTTACCGCACACCAAATTCCCTGGTGTACTCCGAGCACTACCCCGTGCAAGGATTACCGCACACCAAATTTCCCTGGTGTACTCCAAGCACTACCCCGTGCAAGGATTACCGCACACCAAATTTCCCTGGTGTACTGCCAAGCACTACCCCGTGCAAGGCTTACCGCACACCAAATTTCCCTGGTGTACTCCGAGCACTACCCCATGCAAGGCTTACCGCACACCAAATTTCCCTGGTGTACTGCCAAGCACTACCCCGTGCAAGGCTTACCGCACACCAAATTTCCCTGGTGTACTGCCAAGCACTACCCCGTGCAAGGCTTACCGCACACCAAATTTCCCTGGTGTACTCCGAGCACTACCCCGTGCAAGGATTACCGCACACCACATTTCCCGAGACTCTTCCTTTCTCTCCTTAATCTCACGCTTCGTCCGTCTCCGGCCGCGCCCCTCGCGGAGCTGCGGCACCGCGGATCAGGACTCCACACTCGCTCCGTACAAAAGTACGTCTCAATCACACATCACACATCACACAGAGTCTCACCCGACCCCCGAGGCAATACTTAATATTTCTTACCTTGGTCTGTGCACAGAGTTACCGGATCAATTCTTAAAACCCTGAGTGCCTACCTTCTTCCTTTTCCCCACTCCTTCACGGATCCTGCCTCTTTAATCAGTCTCGGGCCCTCTGTCAGCTCTCCGCAGAGCCGCCACCGTCGATGCACAGGACCGCTGAAATCAGCGGGGCATGCCTTCCTGCTGCTGCGGCGGTGGGGCTCCCCGGTAGGTGACTGGCTCCCGGACGAGCCCCCAAATTGTGAGAAACACTCCGTAGCCAATAACTTGGGCTCAGGCGAGGAGCTCAGTGAAGTAGTAATTTATTCGCGATTGCAATGGCGGGCGCCCCACAAGCAGGAGAGCGCACCTACTAGTTCCAAAAACACAGTTTATATACTTTTTGATGACAGGACCCTCCCCTGTTTCCCCACTGGAGTGGGTAATCCAGGTTCACAATCTACCTGATGCTTCACAGACAATGCCTGGCCTTCAGTTGCCGGCCTGTTTTTGAGATGGTAATGTTTTCTCCCCTTATCTGGCTTGACTTAACATAGTGATTTTCACCTGATTGCTCTAAGGAGTCTGGTTGTCTGCATTTTAGGAGGACACCTGCTGAGCTTTCTTATCACTGTAAGCATATCTCAATACCACATTCCTTCCTTCTATACAATGTAACACTGCAAAAACAACATTTCTATTCCCACAATTCCCCCCTTTTCTCTTTTTATAATTTGTTGATTTTTGCAAAATTTTTCTCTAAGATGTAATCTGGTAGATGTCTTCCTCTTCTTTACTTTCTTTGCTTTCCATTTCCTCTAATATCATCATCTTATCTGAGTAGGGTGGTGGATCCATGGTCATTTGTTTCAAAAGTGCAGTTTCAATTAACCGCTGGACAAGTCCCCTTACACAGGGGATAATGCGACAACCAATGGCTGTCAAAACTCCTGCTACTACAATCAAGGATGTAAATATGGACACTACCATCCCTTTCCATTTACCAAACCAAGATTCCAACCATCCTGTGATGGAAGTGTCTGCTCCTGAGTTTTCTGCCAATTCACTGGCAAGGGTGGTAAGCCCTTGCAATGCTCTAGTTACTGTGCCATCCGGGGCAGTATTGTTAGGGATAAAAGTACAACAACGGTTGCCCAGCATCATGCACACACCACCTCTCTCCGCAAGAATCATATCTAATGTTATTCTGTTTTCCCAAGCCATTTTGCTGGTGGCATCTAGTTGTTCAGCGATTCCTCGTATCGCATCCCTTGTATAATTTATGAATCTCTGCTGATTATAATAAATATAAGTAATCCAATCCACATTCTTATTGATTGTTACCCACCAGAACAGTGACTCAAACCCTGCAGCAATTTGATTCCTGGCTTCCTGTTCATCGGGAACTCCTCTAGGCACCCCAATAGAATCTACGTATGCTCTATCATCAAATGATACTCCTAAGCTTCTTTTACTTCTTCTGGGTATTTGTGATGTTTCTCTTTCAAATGCCAGGGTGAAGGGTATAGCTAATTGAACAAGTGCACAAGTGCCTCCCCAGTTAGATGGTAGGGTGGACCGTAAGATCTTCCCTCCACAGTACCACCAGAGATCTGCCCTGGGGATCTCAAATCTTGAATAGTTTCCCATCTAGTCCTCGGTAGCATTCAAGGTCCTCGTGCACAAGGCAAATTCTCCCAGATGCCAGGTAGCACTCACACCCTGCCGTGAGAGGCAAGCTGTATGGTTACCTATAGCTGTGGAGAATACAGGGGGAGCCCTGATACTGCTATCATGCAAGGAAGGGAATAGCAAAGAGAGAGACTTACAGGCCTCATTTCCCCAGGCAGTCTTTTCTTGGTACAATGCAATCATACATCGCATTCCCTGGGAATCCTTGGTCCACCCCAATGGGCAGGGCACTATCTGGGCAATCGGTCATCCCGAGGCACAAGCATAGCAATTGCTATGGTTGAGACTCTGGACAGTATATTTGACCCATTCTATCCAGGCATTCACAACCCCATACCCTGTTTCAATCTCAAATGTTTGAACTGCCGCATTTCAAAGAGGGCCTCCTGTTTTCTCTCCTGTTTTCTCCTTGAGTTTCTCCCTTTCTCTGATGGCAATAGAGGATTGTTTCCATACAGCTATTCTCAATCTGGCTGTTGGGCCTCTCCCAGTTATTTGTTGTCTCTGCTCAGTTGTCATTGGGCATTTAAATCTCCACAAGCTAACACCTCACAAACATCAAACATGACAGATTGTGGTACATAACCCTCTGTCACATTCACCCATATTTTTATGGGGTATCCCATCTTACTATTATCTGGTCATGCCTTTTCCAAGTTGCCAATTGACCAAGGCTTTCTCTGAGGCCTATAATCACTAAAAACAAAATTAATAATTGATTTTTCCCTGTCATTATTTTTAAACCTTAGGTTTCCAAATAATTATCAATACAAAGAATAAGATATACACTACTACCATAACAAACCCCCCTTGGGAACACTTCAATTCACTATAGGCCAGTCCTTTCTCTCAATCACAAGTCACACTCATTAGTTACCTGTGAAAATAAAAGGTTAGTTTACAATCGCAAGCTCTTATCCCGCTCAGAGTCCACTATGAGATTTTTCTCTTCGATTTCAGCTTCCAACAAGTCTTCTGTAGGAACAGCTTCCCAGGTACTAGGGTCGACGGATGCCTTCACTCGAGTATAGTGAGTCCAACCTTTTTCCGCAGTTCCTACGGCTGTTTCAGTGGTTAGTAGTACTTGGAAGTGTCCTTCCCATTCGGGCCGGAGTTGATCCTTTCCAGGTCTGAATCAGGACCCAATTTCCCACGGGTCCTGAGAAATGACAAAGAAGAGGACAACCCCAGAACACAGTTCTTAAGAAAACTCTCTTGTTTCGAATTGTGGTATCTCATCCCTTCTGCCCAGACAGGGTAATCCGAACAGCATCTCATACGGTGAAATTCCTATATTGTTTCTTGGTGCTGTTTGAACCTGGAGGAGTGCTAAAAGTAAACATTTTACCCAAGGAAGTTGGGTTTTTAACACTAATTTAGTTAATTGCTTCTTTAATGTCTGGTTCATTCGCTTTGCCTTCCCAGAAGAGGAGGGGTGCCAGGGGGTGTGAAAAGCCCACTCAATCTCTAAGGCCTGCATTAACCCTTGCAGTACTTGTGAAGTGAAATTATTTCCTTGATCTGAATCAATGTTTTCAGCTATCCCATATCTAGGGACTATTTGCTCCGGTGATACCTTAGCCACCGTGTTTGCAGTGGCAGATAAGAGGGGAAAGCTTACACCCATCCAGTCACGTGGCCAATTAGGACAAACAAGTACTTAAATCTCCCTCCTTTACGTAACTCAGTAAAGTCTACCTGTATACTTTGTAAAGGTCGAATCCCTGGCTCCCGTCTCCCTCTAGGTTAGTTACAAATGACCTTTTTATTTGCTTTTTGACATATGGTACATCCTCTGCATATTTGCTTCACTAAAGTGTATATTCCTACACAGACATACTTTCTTAGCACAACATCACACATTGCTTGCATCTCCCAATGACTCTCTTGATGTAAAACATCATATTTGCCTCATTGGTGCTTTATTCAGCATTTCTCTCCCATCAGGGAGTATCCATTTTCCCTCAGGCTTCGTGGCTCCTGATTCCTTACAGAAATCTCTCTTAAAAACTTTTTAGTTCTTTCTTAGTTTTCAACAATTCCCTGAATCCTCTCTGGATTTATTCTCAGTTTTCCCTCAGACATTAGATGCCTTAAATACCTGACTTCTCTTTCTACGTATTGTAATTTATTTTTCAATACTCCCAAGCCCTGCTTTCCCAGAAAGTTGAATAGCTTGTTAGTAGCTTCCTTCACAACTGTTTTCTCCTGTCCTGACAATAAACAATCATACACATTTTGTAACAGAAATTCCTCCTTGGGAGGTTGGAATTGCTCCAAAATCTGTTCTAGAACTTTGCCCAAATTAATCAGAGGCCCTGTAAACCCCTGAGGTAAAACTGTCCATATGTATTGTTGCTTCCGCCCCCACTTCAGAGTCTTTCCAGTCAGAGGTGAATATATCTTTGCTCTCAGGGCCTGAGAGCACTCCATTAATACCACTGTTATTCCAGTCTAACAATTTACTATTTGAATGCCCAATTTCATCATCAAATCCCTTCCCAACAAGTTAGTCCCTGCCTTGGGTACATACAATAATTGCCCAGAGATCATTTTATCCCCTAGTCTCAGCTTGGTACCCCCCAAAGGTGGCACTGTTACCCCAGCCCCTTCTACCCCCATCACTTGTTAGGGTTTCATTAGTTAATTTAATCCCTGATACTTTACAGGCCAGTAATGACCTAGCTGCCCCTGTGTATTGTGTTTGATGGCAAAGTTCGGGAGGGGGCTGCAGTGGCAGCCCCCACGAGGAGAATCCAGAAACCACCCCGTAGCAGATAAGGGACAATTTCACCCGGCCCCAGAGGGGCCCACCGCTGCCCAGAGCCAAGCCATGAGCAACACAGTCCGTGCCTCTGTGAGAGCACATCCACGAAAACAAACATACAAACAAACAAAAACCTGCTGCTCAACAGCAGCTGGGAGAGCGAGGAGCGAGAAACCTCCCCGCAGACACCAAAGTCAGCACAGACGGAGGGGGTGGAGGCGCTCCAGGTGCCGGAGCTGAAGCCCCCTGTGGCCTGTGGAGAGGCCCCTGGTGGAGCAGGCTGCCCCCCCTGCCCCCCCCCTTCTCGATACTTGGGAAACTGACCAAACACCACAGCAAATATACCAAAACTTCTAGACGGTTACTTAGATAATGCCTACATCCTCTTTCCCTGCTCATTCAACTTTCCCAACTCATTCAAAAAAACAGCTCTGTCAAACATTACATACCACACCTTTAACACCTTTAATAACCCTTTTTAACACTTCTTCCTATCTTTCTCCAGCCTGTACTTTCTCCAAAGTCTCAGTCATTAGCCAACTTAATTCCATACCTTTCTCCCTCATCCCATTTTCCTTCTCTCCTCCTTCTTCCACTCCGGATATTCCTACCTGAAGTGGCCAGCCTGCCCACACTTAAAACATCCTATCAAAGCCTGTCCCTGCTAAGATTCAGGTCACAACACGGGTAGCTTTCCTTGCCTGCCATTCCTTCATCTCTCTTCCCCTCTTTTCCATCCTGGCCCTGACTCCCCCTGAAGATTTTCTTCCTCTTTCTCCAACCCTCTGCCTCACTACCTGCTACACTGTCAATACCATTAGTTTCACTCTCTGCTTTTCCTTCTCATCTCCCCTCTTGACACACACGTTCAGGGCCTCCCACAGGAGGGCCCCCCAGTGACTGTTCACTACATCCCCCCCACCTTCTGGAGCATTTTCTGTGCATCTTGCCAGGCTTCAATCACAAAATGAACTTTCAAGAGCCCTTGGGATACCGGGTCCTCAGGATTCATCCCCAAGTACTTTCTCATTCTGACCCCAAGTCTCTCATATGATTTCTGTGTTGCACACTATTATTCTTCCAGCCAGGATCGGCAAGTGGTTATTTCTGCCCTGCCGGTATTACCCCTGGTCCTGGAGGATGAGTTCTTTCCCATTTTTGTATTGCAGCTCTCCTCCTGATCATTCCCATTTCTTTCCCTGTAAACAACATATTTATATACATAATTCCCCCTCCCCAAGAGTATAAGTTAGGTCCTAGGAAACTCCTAACCTCTCTGCTGGTAAGGAGGGGGGGAAGTTCACTTAAGAGGATACACAGTTAGTGTTAGTGCTGTTAGTATCAGGGAAGGCAAAATTTTCAGTACCTCTTCTACCTTGTTCTAATTCTTTTACCAGTTTGGGGTACCTCCTGTTCCCAGAGCTAATGTTATCTATAGTTCCTGTCTCTTCTTTCGGAGGAACTGCTACAGCAGCCGCTGCTGCTGCAGCAACTTGGGGGTTATAAGGAGGAGGTAAGTTATCCAGAAGGTCCCATTTATCACTTGTCTCTTCCTTTTTCTTTCCCTCTTTATTCTGATTTTGCTCAAAACCAAATTTATTCCTTGTATCCAACAAGCTGCATACTCAGATTCTTCTTCCGAAAATGGAAATTTGTTATTAACATAAAAATTTAAGGCCTGACATACCCAATCTTTGTCAGACCCGTATTTTGGCCAAAATACTGCAGTTCCTTTAATTGGTTCTTTCGTCCAGACTGATACACAATATTTAACCATTTTCTTCCTATCTTTTTCCTTAGTTTTGGGGTTATTCTTCCAATTTCTCAACATCCTTCCTAAAGGACAGTCGGGAGGCACTCCCCCAGGGATATCTCCCTGTCCCTTGGAACTCATATTTCCCATTTTTCCTATCCTGGAAAATGGGGGTGTACTGCCAAGCACTTCCCCGTGCAAGGGCTACCGCACACCTATAAGTTACCAGATTCCCTGGTGTACTCCGAGCACTACCCCGTGCAAGGATTACCGCACACCAAATTTCCCTGGTGTACTGCCAAGCACTACCCCGTGCAAGGCTTACCGCACACCAAAATTCCCTGGTGTACTGCCAAGCACTACCCCGTGCAAGGCTTACCGCACACCAAAATTCCCTGGTGTACTGCCAAGCACTACCCCGTGCAAGGCTTATCGCACACCAAATTTCCCTGGTGTACTCCAAGCACTACCCCGTGCAAGGCTTACCGCACACCAAAATTCCCTGGTGTACTGCCAAGCACTACCCCGTGCAAGGATTACCGCACACCAAATTTCCCTGGTGTACTCCAAGCACTACCCCGTGCAAGGCTTACCGCACACCAAAATTCCCTGGTGTACTCCGAGCACTACCCCGTGCAAGGCTTACCGCACACCAAATTTCCCTGGTGTACTCCAAGCACTACCCCGTGCAAGGATTACCGCACACCAAATTTCCCTGGTGTACTGCCAAGCACTACCCCGTGCAAGGCTTACCGCACACCAAATTCCCTGGTGTACTCCGAGCACTACCCCGTGCAAGGATTACCGCACACCAAATTTCCCTGGTGTACTCCAAGCACTACCCCGTGCAAGGATTACCGCACACCAAATTTCCCTGGTGTACTGCCAAGCACTACCCCGTGCAAGGCTTACCGCACACCAAATTTCCCTGGTGTACTCCGAGCACTACCCCATGCAAGGCTTACCGCACACCAAATTTCCCTGGTGTACTGCCAAGCACTACCCCGTGCAAGGCTTACCGCACACCAAATTTCCCTGGTGTACTGCCAAGCACTACCCCGTGCAAGGCTTACCGCACACCAAATTTCCCTGGTGTACTCCGAGCACTACCCCGTGCAAGGATTACCGCACACCACATTTCCCGAGACTCTTCCTTTCTCTCCTTAATCTCACGCTTCGTCCGTCTCCGGCCGCGCCCCTCGCGGAGCTGCGGCACCGCGGATCAGGACTCCACACTCGCTCCGTACAAAAGTACGTCTCAATCACACATCACACATCACACAGAGTCTCACCCGACCCCCGAGGCAATACTTAATATTTCTTACCTTGGTCTGTGCACAGAGTTACCGGATCAATTCTTAAAACCCTGAGTGCCTACCTTCTTCCTTTTCCCCACTCCTTCACGGATCCTGCCTCTTTAATCAGTCTCGGGCCCTCTGTCAGCTCTCCGCAGAGCCGCCACCGTCGATGCACAGGACCGCTGAAATCAGCGGGGCATGCCTTCCTGCTGCTGCGGCGGTGGGGCTCCCCGGTAGGTGACTGGCTCCCGGACGAGCCCCCAAATTGTGAGAAACACTCCGTAGCCAATAACTTGGGCTCAGGCGAGGAGCTCAGTGAAGTAGTAATTTATTCGCGATTGCAATGGCGGGCGCCCCACAAGCAGGAGAGCGCACCTACTAGTTCCAAAAACACAGTTTATATACTTTTTGATGACAGGACCCTCCCCTGTTTCCCCACTGGAGTGGGTAATCCAGGTTCACAATCTACCTGATGCTTCACAGACAATGCCTGGCCTTCAGTTGCCGGCCTGTTTTTGAGATGGTAATGTTTTCTCCCCTTATCTGGCTTGACTTAACATAGTGATTTTCACCTGATTGCTCTAAGGAGTCTGGTTGTCTGCATTTTAGGAGGACACCTGCTGAGCTTTCTTATCACTGTAAGCATATCTCAATACCACATTCCTTCCTTCTGTACAATGTAACACTGCAAAAACAACATTTCTATTCCCACAGAGGCTATTGGTTTCCCCGAGGGATATTTCTCAGGGCAGTGGGAACTAGCCCGAGTCACTGCTTCCCTGCAACCTGGACGTTCACACACAAAAGAGTGGTGCAGGAGGCAGTGAAGCCCTTGAGGAAGCTGCCCCAACACCCCTCCATTGAGGGTTTGTGGGTGCAGAACACCCCAGGAGGCAGCCCCGGGTCTGTGGGGGAGCGGGCAGGGAAGGTCCCTATGATGGCAACTGGGACCAGGTAACAGCCACTGTGATAGCCGCAGTGCTGGTGGCACTGGGGCTGCTGTCACCAGCCTCCCTCTGAGGGCCACCAAGCACGCCCCATGGGCCTCTGGGGACATGCTGGTGGCCATGGCAGGAGCCCACCGCTCCCATCCCCAGGCTGATGGCTTGTCACCACTCCAGGGCACCTCAGGGGTCCCTTCTCCTCTGCACTGTACCAGGGATCCCGGACAGGCCCCTGCACACCCCATTGGGGTGTTTGTGTGGCTGCGAGGAGGACAATGGAGGAGCGTGAAACGGGAGGGAAAGGGGAGGGAGCAAGTCAGGACAAATCGCATCAAGGGTTTCTCAAATAAAACTCCTGGCCATGTTCAAGAACCACCCCCCTTTATTTGCAATATTACTATTTCCCGAAGCGGATTCGTTTCACCCTGTGAGGTGCAGGTGACGATGGAGGTGAGCTGATCAGCACCTCACCCGGCACTCCTGCAGGCACGGAGACAGCCACCGTTGGCACCGAGGGGCGCTGCTGCAGGTCGCAGAAGATGCAGCCCCTTCTCCTCACTGACCGCAGCCAGTACCGCCGGGGCTGCCCAGCACGCAGCCACTTCTGTCTCAGGCTGGGAGGGAGAAAGGAGGTGGTGAGGAACTGCAGGGCTCCCTTTGGGCCCCCTTGAGCTCGAAACCCCATCAGGGAGGCCCTGCAGAGACCCAGGCTGGGCAGAGAGAGACCCTGGGTTGGGGCACCCAACGAGGGGGCTCTGAGCAAAGGGGCTGCACTCTGTGTGAGCAGCAGGCAGCTCCTGGGCATTGCTTGGATCGACCCTGGCCCTCCGTCAGCCGTTCCGCCTTCCATGACACCCACCTCCCTTTGCATCTTCCACTGCGGACGTGCCTCTCCACGAGCCTCCTCAGGGCTCTTCGCCGGATCCTCCTGCTCCTCCATGTGCTTCTCCTCTTAGCAGTCCCCTGGGAGTGCACAGAAAGCATCGCTTAGCCGGGCACAGTTCCCCTCCACCATGATCCACCCCCTGGCCCTGGGGGCAGATGCCCTGAGGAGCCCAGGAGCAGCTCTTAGTGCTGGAGGAGGGCAGTGCACTTGGGCATCGGGTGCTTCCTTACCTCTGGCGATACCATCCTCACGGACTTGGCAACCACGATGGCTGCCGAAATGGTTTGGCCCCAGACAGAGTGGAAGCCAAGCGCCTTCATCAGAGTCTGCAGCTGGACGATGAAGAACCACAAGGCCAGCTGTCCGAGCACCCCCATCAGGCCACAGGGACCGCACCTCGTGGTAGGCAATGACCTGTGCTCAGTCCCAGTCCTGTGTAACAGAGCCATCCAAAACACAACCAGAGGTTAGCAGTCGGGCTCCTCACGCTCTCATCCCAACACTCCCAGAGCACAGTATCTCTCCCTACACAAACACCTCCTCAACAAAAAGGCTTTCACAACTGCATGAGATATGTCCCCATCCTCCCCAGCTGTGTTCACCCTGCCCAGCCCCACGTCTGGCAGCATCAACCTGCGCACCCAGGGCTGGAAGGAGCCCCGGGCAGGCTGACAAACCCAAGGGGAGGGGAGGCTGGGGCCACAGCAATGCCGCCTGCTCCTACCCGCCTCCTTGCTCCTTCTCCCGGCTCCACGGCCACACTCCTAGGCCACTAATTCGGCTGCTCGCTCTGCCTCTTGCTTACTGCCACAAAGACAAAGTGACACTGAGCCACCTGAAGCCCACCGAAGCCACCTGAAGCCCACCGAAGCTGGCCGTGGGTGTGATGCAACAATTCCATCCCACTGACACACAATGGGTGGAATGGCCCCAGGACACAGCTGCACCCAGAGTCCCCATGCAGGGACAGCAGGGACAAATCTGAGCGTACCGGCTTCACGTGTCAAGGGTCTGGTGGCCGAGGGTCGGCAGGAGTCAGCCCTTCTAAGAAGGGAAGGGAGCTGCCCCATGGTGGGCACAGCCATATCCAGCCAGATGAGAAAGGGGGAGCGTGAAACAGGCGGGGAAGGAGCAGCTCAGGAAAACTCAAGGGATTCTCAAATAAAGCTCCTGTCCTCACTCACTCGCTGTCGGGGTTGTGAGAAAAATCTCAGCAATTTTCTTCAGGCAGGAATCTTCTGTGAAGCTATTTATTTTGTTTGCGATTGCAATGCTGGGCATCCTGTAAGCAGGAGTGCACAGTAAAAGTTTATCCTAACCTTATATTCCCTATTACCCGACGTGCGAGTAAGGAAAGACACTCAGCAATATCTACTTTTAATGCCATTAAGCAAGCCCCTATTCTTCCATTCCTGGATTTAATAATAACGAGTGTTTTATTCCGAAATCATTAGCGTGATTAAGCAAGCCCCCACTCTTCTATCCCTGGCTTCAGCTGGACGTGGTGCTGAGGGACACGGTTTATTGGTGACACCGGTGGCAGGGGTGTTATAAATGACTGAGTCCCAAATAGGATTACAATCAAAGTTTACAATTTATTAAATGAATAGAGGCAAGCAAACAGCGCTGGGTGCGCCGGGAGTCTCTGCTCCACCGGGACGCACACCCGTTACGTAAGGCATCTACTTTTTTATACTCCTAGGCTAATACATATTTATTACTACTTCTAAAAGAGGCAGGGTTATTATAATTGGTTTCCCGAATCCGATGTCGCCTGCTTATCAGTCTCTGTTACTTTCTCAGGGGCCGCTCGAACAGGGAGACAGGGAGGCTCATATTTTCCTCCTTATCTAGTGGTCCAGGGAGACAGGGAGACAGGAAGGCTCTTATTCTTCCTCCTTATCTAGTGGTCTCTTGGCCGGCTATCAGAAGTTACTGCACATCCGTGCAAAGTCAGCAGTTTTTCTCCGAAGAAATCCCTTTGTTCTTTTCTCGCCTAAACCCAGGCCTCAATGTTAACCCTTCAAAACCCCTTAGTGGCACGAATTGCTGGACCATTTCTTACAATTCCTCCTTTTTTTTTTTTTTTAATCATCAATTCGTGTCTCTCCTTCAACCTTTGTCAGTAACAATTGGATTTCATCAGTCAGTTCTCGGGGTGTCCACTTCTTAAGCATCATTATCGACACGTCACCTTTTCTCTCCACTGAAGTCATCACAAATTGGGTGCTATTTATTACTCGCCGTATCAACAACGTAAAGCAAGGTATCATACAAGGTATAAACAATAATGTCATTACACCACATAAAAATAAAAACAGCATCCTTTTAACCCATGGTTCACCAGGCAACCATGAAAAGAAATCCCAATCCATACCCTTCCAAGTTTGTACTGGGACGTGGGCTAGCTTTCTAATTTCCTTTGTTATCTGCTTGACCACTTTTCCATTATCATCAATCTGTAGACAACAATTAGAATCGTTCAGTTTTCCACATACTCCCCCTTCTTCTGCTAGTAAATAGTCTAAGACCATTCTATGTTGGAATATAGCATTTCTCATTTGAGTGGATTGGTCAGCCAAAAGATCCAAGGCTGTCGCTGTTTGATTTGTTACAACTTCGAGGATAGCTTGCAACCTAATTATTCGGTTCAAATTATAAATAGGTTCTCGGGCTCCTGATATCAACTCATTTGAGTTCCAGGTGGCTGGCCCATAATGCTGTATGATTCTTTCAGGAGGCCATTCATCCTTTCCCCATTTTTGGGCACTATCCCCGGATAAGGAAGTATCAATAGATCGTTTTACTCTGTTCAGGTCATCATATAATCTTATTCCTAAATGATTTCCTTGTGTTTGTGACAATAAAAAGAACAAGGGTCTTATGTACCCCCCATAGCATATTCCCGACCAGTTTCCAGGTAGCCTCTTGTAAGCATGTTTGCCACACACCCAATAATGTCCCTTTAGGGCCCACGTCCCGTTTGGAAAATGACCATCCCATCCATCTTTACCCTTTGGGGCGTGATAATACAGAGTGTCCTTGTTACCGAGTGGTCCTGTTACAATGTCTGCCCCGTTTGTACTCGTATATGCACGCTTCCAAGCTCCCACGTTGGGTTTCCACTTACAGTCACAATTCAGTTCTCTTTGGCAACCTGTCATATTTTAAGCCTTTTTCGCCGTCCAATCTTGAGAGTGTGGGAAGCGCCTTCAATCATGGGGTTGGGCCCGCTTTCAGAGCTTGTGTTACCATTCAGCCCTTCAGGGTGATCCAGCTCCTGGAAAAACTAATCACAATTTTATTATGGGTTTAAAAGGTTCTCATGTTATTTTTCTCAGGACAAACTGATCTTGGTGTGGGAGAAGTCCGGTCGAGGCACTCTCACTCGGTGGTCAATACCCATAGGGGTTGCCTCCCTCGGTAGACCATACACGCCGCAGTGGAGGGTCCTACCCCGGTCTTGCCTTCTCCCTTTCCTCCCTTCAGCCTTGTCCTCTTTATCCAGTGCCCTTAATTCATGCAGAACCTCATTGCTGGGATATCAGTTCCTCTTTAGTCTCAGTTTCAGTTCCCCAGGAGTGGACTCAACCCTCCAGGCTTCGGTAGTTATTGGTCCTTTTATTCTGGATGCGTGGGTCCAACCCCTTTCTGCTGTTCTCACAGCTGTTTCAGTAGTAAGTAAAACAAGGTACAGTCCCTCCCATCGGGGGTTCAATGATTCTTCTCTCCAGGTTTTTATTAAGACCTTGTCTCCTGGTTGTATTTTATGAATAGCAAATCCTAAAGGTGGTGTCTGAGTCATCATCCCAATTTATCTTATCTCCTGTAATCTCCTTCCAATGGTAATTATGTATTTCTGGATACTATGATCCTCAACTACATTGTTCCCTAGGGGCATCCCTTGAGAATAAGGCATACCATATAACATTTCATATGATGATAATCCAGTCTCACTGTGTGGTTTAGTTCTTATGTTTAAAAGTGCCAATGGTAAGCATTTCGTCCAGGGCAGCTGTGTCTCGATCATTAACTTAGCCAATTGTTGTTTTATTGTTTGATTCATCCTTTCTACTTTCCCTGAGCTTTGTGGGTGCCACGGAGTGTGGTATTCCCACTGAATACCTTTCAAGGGGTACATCCTTCAAATCTTTGTGGCTGGCGTATGTTCGATTATTTCCACACAATTGTGTTCCAACGGTCCTTCTTCTGGAACGGTTCCTAGAAATACTGCTGGATATAACAGGTTAGTCGTTTTCAAGGTTATGTCATCTTGTTCAGTTAGGATTGCCTGATATTTCATCATCCAGCTGGGTGATAACCAGTGCCCCCCCCCCTTTGTTCCAAAACGGTTGTTACCATATGTGGTCCAAAAACTTCAATATGTTTTCCCATTTGAAGGCAAAAAATTTTCTACTATCTTTATCAAGAGGTATGCAAAAGAAGGCATCCTTTAAATCTATCACGGTAAACCATTTATATTTCCCTTTCACAGATGTTAACAATGTGTAAGGATTAGCTACTACCGGGTGAATATCCTTTGTTATTTCATTTATTGCTCTAAGATCTTGTACAAATCTATACTCGCCATTCGGCTTCTTTACTGGAAAAATTGGAGTATTGTATTCCGATTTACATTCTTCCAGAATCTGATATTTGAGAAATTTGTCAATAATTTTCACCATTCCTGTGCCTAGCTTCTATCTTAAGTGGATATTGTTTGATTCAAACAGGTTTGGCTCCTTCCTTTAATTCCACCTTTACCAGTTGTGCCAGTTTCGACTTCCCTGGTACATCTGTTTCCCGTACTGTTGCTATAACTGCATTTTCTACTTCTCTTGGAATATTAACAAAGGGTTTATCTTTGATCATTAGGATTTGGCCTACTTTGGACTCAGGTACCTTCATTATTAATTCTCCATCCTCAAAGGTTATTGTTGCATCTAATTTGGCTAATAGATCCCGTCCCAAGAGTGGCATCGGGCATTCTGGTACATACTAAAATTTATGGGTTAGTTCCTTACCCCCAAAACGCAAATCAAGGGGTCGTAAGAATGACCATTCTTCCTCTTTCCCTGTGGCTCCAATTATTGTAGTTGTCTTAGTTCCTAATCGTCCTTTTAAACTATTTAACACTGAATATGTTGCTCCTATTACATTTACAGCCTAATTAACACAGAGAAAGAAGCTCCCATAACCAACAAAAAATTCAAGCCTGTCTTCGTTTCCTAGCTTTATTTCAACTAGTGGACCTGCTAGGGTAGATGCCCCAGGTCCCCATCATTCCTGACTGTTGTTTGTCCTGCAGCCTAAGACAATTTCTTTCTGATATCAGGGGCTGATTGCCCTGGAAAGAGGTTAGCCAGTTGCCTCTCTCTCTCTCTTTTTTTTTTTTTTTTTTTTTTTTTTTTTAAGCCAGGTCCACTTTTTTTTTTTTTTTTTTCATTGCATTTCAAAGTTGGTCCAGAAATTCAAAAATTCCATAAATTCCATAGGGGTTTCTTTTGGACCTTGTTGGAACAGATTCTCAATTCCCAATAGCCAATTTAACCAGATTTTGGTATTTACATAATTTCCGGGGTGATTAGGGTCTCAGTGAGGGGGTCGGTCAGGGGAATGCAATCGTTGGAAGTTCCCTGAGCGGTCCCATTGGCAATCTGAACTCACACAGGAACTCAGGTTGTTTCAAGAGTTAGCTGCTTTTCTGTTTCCACGACAACTCTCTCGGACCCATCACGGTCCCCCTGCCCCAGAGGGTTCACACCCGCGATTTAGAGATCTCAGCCTCGGGTTGAGGCGGAACTATTAACATTCCTACATCCTCTTTCCCTGCTCATTCAGCATCAAACAGCTCTGTTAAATACTACATGCCACACAACCTTTAACGCCTTCAACAATCCTTTTAACACTTCCTTTATCTTCCTCCAGCCTGTACTTTTCTAATGCCAACACCAAAGGCTCAGTCAGGGGCCAACTTAATTCCAAACCTTTTCCCTCCAACATGCTGAAACAACATATCACTATACAACATTTCATCCTATTTTCCTTCTCTCCTCAAAAACATTAATTGCAAGACACTGTTATAGTCGATTGACCCATAAAGTGGCCATTTAGTTTATATAGTGGCCACCATTGATTGCAATACTTAGTGAAAGTCCTCTTGCTTTCTGTGCCCCCATTTCTAACAATATCCTTCCAATGTGCCACTATGCACCCAAGGAGGCTTTTCTTTTTTTTTTTTTTAGGACGCCTTTTTTTTTTGGATTTTCCCCTTTTCCTTGATTTCCCATTCCCTTTTATTTATTTATATTAGTTACTGTCCCTTGTTTCAATTTCCACGCAAACCTTTTTATTGCAGGTTTTTACTATCTTTTCCTAATCTTCTTCCCAAATGTCCCAATTCTCTGGGATTAAACTCTTCTTTCCACATACAAACTTTACTATTTCAGATTATTAATGAGCCCCATTCCAATCATAAATCCGCAGGACTTCGGAAAAACACCTGAAGCACTCAGCCTTCTGTCTTCTAGACAAACAATAACACCTTTTCCACAAAATTTACATTTCAATAAGACCGAATTTCAAGCCAAATGCTAATTTTTCTCATGCACTTTGTTAGTAAGCCTACACAAAACAAGGAATCACTCCTGTGTATCCGTCAAGATGGGGGTTTAAAAAGGTATTGAGGCCTAAATAAATTCGCTCTCCCCCTTCTTACCAAATTCCCAGGGCTCAGGCCCGAACCACCAAAGAAGTGTCTCTCCGTTCTACCACTTTGATAATCAGTCAGCCCCCCTCCCCCGATACTTGGGAAACTGAGTGAACACCACCGCGAATATACCCAAACTTCTAAACTGTTACTTAGATAATGCTCCCACCTTCCTCCTTGACACAGTCAAAACATTTAAGAACAAAACAGGATTACAAGATGCACCACCGGGGGTGGATTGTTAGGATATAGAGGTGGTAGGTTATCCAATGACTCCCATTCATCATCTTTTTCTTTTTCCTTTTTTTTTTTTTTTTTTTATTTTTTATTTTTTTGTTCTCTTCTTCGTCAAACTTCTCGTCTGCTTTTAGTGTAAATATTGAGGCTGGAAAAGGACGTGAGATCCTGATCCATAATCCTGCATAATCACTTTCCTCCTGGCTAAAAGGTTCCTTTGAATTAACATGTATATTTAAGGCCTGGCAAACCCAGTCTTCAAAGGATCCGAAAACGGGCCAAAAGACATGTGGTCTTAAAGGCTCCTTTGGCCATTCTGTCATACAATACTGAACCATTTTTAATTTACTTTTTCCCTTTTCTGGGGCCCCTATCGTTCCAATTTCTAATCATTATCCCTAATGGACTTTCTGGTGGTATGTCTGGTAATTTGCTCCCTTTTCTCTGGTCCCGGGTCTTCAATTTTGTCTGACCCATCTAGGAATTTTACTGTGGCAATTCCTACAGCCCTTGGTTGCCTTAGTGAGAGTGTCTTGCAGGGGGTTTAGGACCTATCACCCACCCACGAATCCTATAGGAATCGCTTCGGTCCTTCACCGGCCAAGTCCCTCGCGGGAGATTGGAACCGCGGTTAGAAGACCTCCACAATCGCTTCGGAACTACGTTCCGTCTCAGTCACACTCTCACACACACAGGCAACCGAAACCCACCCAACCGAACGGTATACGCCTTAAATACTTACGACTCCGTCGTCTTCGTTCGGATCTTCGCGCGCAGAATTACGGGCAAAATATAGTGCTGCAGCCGGCAAAGGGAGCTCATAAAAAAATCTAAATCTTTGCTTGCCCTTATTCAGGTTCAGGATGGCATTAGCCCTGACCTGACTCGAACAGGAGCCACCAAATGGTGGGGGCGCCCCTCCTAGATCAAGTCAGAATTCAGGAACCAAGACCATCCCGGACGAGCCCCCAATTGTTATAAATGACTGAGTCCCAAATAGGATTACAATCAAAGTTTACAATTTATTAAATGAATAGAGGCAAGCAAACAGCGCTGGGTGCGCCGGGAGTCTCTGCTCCACCGGGACGCACACCCGTTACGTAAGGCATCTACTTTTTTATACTCCTAGGCTAATACATATTTATTACTACTTCTAAAAGAGGCAGGGTTATTATAATTGGTTTCCCGAATCCGATGTCGCCTGCTTATCAGTCTCTGTTACTTTCTCAGGGGCCGCTCGAACAGGGAGACAGGGAGGCTCATATTTTCCTCCTTATCTAGTGGTCCAGGGAGACAGGGAGACAGGAAGGCTCTTATTCTTCCTCCTTATCTAGTGGTCTCTTGGCCGGCTATCAGAAGTTACTGCACATCCGTGCAAAGTCAGCAGTTTTTCTCCGAAGAAATCCCTTTGTTCTTTTCTCGCCTAAACCCAGGCCTCAATGTTAACCCTTCAAAACCCCTTAGTGGCACGAATTGCTGGACCATTTCTTACAGGGGGACGTTGGACCAGGTGATCTGGGAGGGCTTTACAAGCCTTGCTGGCTCTGTGTTTCCATGACGGAGCCCCCAGAACCCCACCAACACCCCACGGTTACCCCTTCCCACGGATACCCCCTTGCAGCCCCCACATCCAGCCCCCCCCCTTCGCCTCACCCCCCCCCCCGCCATCTTCCCCCCCTTTTCCCGCCGCCGCCGCACCGCGCATGCGCAGCGGCCGCGTTGCCTAGCGACGGGGGCAGCATGAGGCGCAGGGCGGGCGCGGAGGCGGCTCCGGGGGGCCAGGCCCCGGCCCCGACCCCGGCCCCGGCCCCGACCCCGGCCCCGGCCCCTCACGACCCCGACCCCGACCCCGACCCCGACCCCGGCCCCGAGGAGCGCATCGCCGCTCGCCGCCGCCGCATCGCCGCCCGCCTCGACGCCAAGCGCCGGTGAGGAACGGGGAGCCCCGGGGCCCTCCCGCGGACCTGACTGGGCCGGGCCCGGCTCCCACCCGAGCAGCGCCCCCAGAACAGCGCCACTGTTCCACTGCCTGCTCCCCAAAATCCAGCGGCTGGTCGTGGATGGCTTCCTTTTCCCTGAGCTGGCACCCCCCGAACCAGGACCAGTTCACCCTGAGCTGATAGCCTGTCCTGAAGGGTTGTTAGGCGTTGGAATGGGCTGCCCGGGGAAGGGGTCGAGTCACCGTCCCTGGAGGTCTTTAAAAGACGTTTAGATGTAGAGCTCAGTGATACGGTTTAGTGGAGGGCTTGGTGGTGTTAGGTCAGAGGTTGGACTGGGTGATCTTGGAGGTCTCTTCCAACCTAGATGATTCTGTGATCTCCCACAAGCTCAGGGACCATCCTCCTTGAGCAGGCACCAGGTCTCAGAATATCCCCTACCCAACACGGGCACTGGGCCTGAGCACCCCGACCATGAGCTGGCAGGGGGCAGGGACCCAGCGTGCCTGTGACAGCCTTCACTGGGTCCAGGACCTCTCCCCCAGCTGGTTCTGGGTCAGGGACTGCCCCAAATCCCCGCTCCCTGCCAGTTGGCACAGGGTCCCAGTTGCAAAGTGGCACTGGGTTAGGGTTAGGACAGCTTCAGCCTGGATCTGGAGCGGGTCAGTGCACCCTGCGGGCCAGGGCCAGGTCAGTTTCCTGCATCAGGGGTCCCCAGGCCCCTGACCCTGTCCTGTCCCCAGCCCAGCACTGGGGCGGTGATTCCCCCTGCCCCAGGACATGGCACTGCCACAGACCATCTGCCCCCTGGACAAAATCAGCACCACACCAGTGGCTTCCTGGATCAGGCCCCAGCTGTTCCTTAAACTGGGACTCGCCAGCGATGGAGCACGCCTTCCCCCAAACCAGGACTGAACCGAGGTCCTCTTGCAAGCCTCAGCTGTCCCTCCGGGCTGGGTGGGATCAGAGCAGCAGGTGGCAGTACCCTGCCCCCCTCCCCTGACCTGGGGCTGGGTCAGGGACCCAATCTTCCCCCAGCTGGGACTTGGGGACCTCCCTGGGCTGGAACTGCACCAAGGCATTGCCCCTTCCTCCCTGCCAGGCAGTTTTGGACCAGGCCTCAGCAATACCATCCCCTTGAGCCAGAGCTACTCTGACCGAGTCGTGGGCAGCACCCAACATCTCCTCCCCAAACCGAGAGGGAACCACAAGGTGCTTGGGGACCCCGTTGCCAAACCATGGGGCCAAACCTTAACGGTAACGTCCACTTCCACCCAAACAGGCTCGTTTTCCCCTTCCTGAGCTCAGAGCCTTTCCTTCAGGTGAGATCCCAGGGGACTAGAATGGGGTCAGTGATGACCCCCCAATGGGTCCAGACAGCTCCGTGTGGTGGAGCTGCAAGCTTTGCAAGGTGGTTTCTGAACATCAGGAAGTTGGTGTGGTGCAAAATGTTCTGTCTTTTCCTCCCCTCCACCCAGGCAAGCCCTTGGAGAAGATGAGGAGCCAAAGGAGGAGGCTAAGGAGGAAGAAGAGGAGAGAAGGAGCCACAAGGAGGTGGAGGAGAGCCAGCAGGTGTGGCACTAGGACAGGAAGGTCCTCCCGTGTCCCTGACCTGTAGGCATTTGCTTTCACCCTTCTAGCTTTGTGCAGTTCCCAGCGTCACAGCAATCTCTACGTGAAAACATGCAGTGACAGAAACTCCTCGGGAGCGGGGGGGAGGTGATTCCTGGGGCAAATCCCGAGTGTCCCTCCTTGCAGAGCTCAGCTCTCAGGGTGTGATGCGTGCACCTCCTCCTTCACAGAGGCTGGCCAAGCTGCTCTTCGAAGGCACGCAGCTGGTGACGAACATCCAGGTGGCTGCCGACTCGAGGGAAATGCAGAGGAGGGCAGAAGAGGCAGAGCTGAAGCAGCAGAGGTAAGAGGTTGTGCCGTGGGTCTGCGCCGCTGGGAAGGAGCAGTCCAGATGTCGGTGCAGCTCTCGGAGCACCTCGCAGGATGGTTATGTTGTGCCACATACTTGGGGTCTCCGTGCCTGAGAGGCACGGACACAGCTGCCCTCATTCCTGGCCGTCCAAGCAGCGCTCCTGAGCCTGGAGGTGCCACCCTCTGCTGAGGCGGCTCAGCAAACGGCCTCTTTCCGGCAGTTGCCCGCCATCCGTAGGCGTGAGGATGTGCTGGGACAGCCGCGCGGGGCTCTGGTGTGTAAGGAGTGGGAAAAACGTGAGGCTGCGCTAGTCTGAGAAGCTGGATGTTGATGTTTTCACAGCAACAGTGGTCAGATGTGGGGTCAGGGTGATGATGTAGGGATTTTCCTCCTTGGAGATCCTCAGCCCTTGCCTGGACGAGGCCCTGCACAGCCTGCTCTGACGTTCACGTTGATCCTGAGACTTTTCCAGCCTCGGTTATTCTCTGATCCCCTCTGTGTGGCTTCCCAGGCAAACACATCCTGCTCCGCTGGAGGAGCTGGGCGGTCTCCGAGGGACTGGCTCTTTCAGCCCTGCCTGCAGGGCACCGAGATCAGCTGGAAAACACCAAGTCCGAGCTCCTAGCTGCCTTTGGAGGGCACTGTCGGAACAGTTTATGGGAAACTGGCTGTAGCAAGAGCTCTGTCCCTTTTTCAGACGGTTTCCCAACAGGAATTTTGAAGGAACCAGGTGCTGTGCCCAGAAACTGCCCGTAGAGGAGGTTTTGGGGTGGCAAGGGTGGGCTGCACATGGGAGAAGCTCAGCCCAGCTGCACGACCGAGCAGTGCCTGTGGATGCCTGAAGGGCCTTCTCCTCAGACGGGCATTTCTGCGTCCAGTGCGCTTTGAATTCCTTCCAGTTGCGGAACCCTTTGGTGCTCCAGGGACTCCGGAGCCTAACGGGTTACCTAAAGGGCTAAGCAGGCTTGGATCTGGCGGCTCCGGCAGCTCTGCTCAGAAGGTGCGGGGCACTGGGTCGGGCTGCGTCGCTGGGCTTGCGGGGAAGCTGCTGCTCCGCTGACATCCAGAAGGACACTTGTCAGATTCAGTCATGCAGGGGGGTGCTCCCGTGGCTCCGTACGCGGTGCGGGCCGCTGAACCGCGTCTGGAGCAGCTGAATAACCTGCTGCCCTGCCCCAGCGCCCCGTTTGCCTTGTGCTCCCCGCTGCCTGCAGGGTGAGGAAGCTGGAGGAGGAAGCCAAGTCCAGCGCCTCTGAGTTTGAGAAGATCGCCTCCAAGTGGGCCTCGGCTGAGGGTGTGACGGTCCCGCAGGAGCTGTGGCAGCTGCTGAACCAACAGCAGCAGCAGTGCGCGCTGCTTCTGGAGGAGAAGAACAAGCTCATTGGTGAACTGCGGCAGGTAGCACGGGGACCGTGGCAGTGGTGATCTGCCTTTCCTCCCACCTTCCCTCCCTGGAACCATCCCTGGACTCTCTAGCCCTTTGCCCATGTCACCTCTTCCTCTTTGCAAAAGGCAGCATCTGGGTCTCACATTCTCTGTTAGCCCCGGAGGGTATTTCCTAGAAAAATACTTCTCTCTGATTTCAGCATCTCCTATCCTCCTCCAGGAGCTGAAAAGCAAAGACGAGCACTATGTGCAGGCCATTAAGAAGCAGTCAGATGACATCCACCTGCTTCTGGAGAGAATGGAGGAACAGATCAGGACCATGCTGAAAGCTTACCGTCACAAACTGCATCACATTGAGGTACGGTCCGGTTGGGGGAGGGAGAGCCCAGTTAGAAAGCCTGCAGTCGCTCCCTCCTCCACATCTCTGGCAAAAAAGGCCTCAGGCTCGTTGCACGGGCTGGGCTGACTGCTGCCCGGAGCAGTGGGGCTGATATTTTGGTGAATGAGGCTGAAATGTGGCTAAGCAAGAGTGCAGAATGGTGCTGAGTGCTGCGGGGCTGGTTTGTACAATGCTGCGAGTGGCCGTGGTTCAGCACAGAGCAACCTGGGAGCTTGTAGAAGCTGTTGCTGCCTGCTGGCTGGTTATCCGTCTCCCTAAAAGCCCCGAAGGAGCCTTGGGGTCATTTAGCCTTACCTTTTGCAGAGCACAGGAGGTCTTCGCGGATCGAGTTTGTATTTGCTGATGAGCGAGGGCGTCTCTTTAACGTCTCGTTAGGTGAAATCAAGTGGCTGTCAGACCCAGCTCCACTCCTAACCTGCAGACAGCAATTTTGTACTGGGTCTGGCTGGGATTGAGTTAACTTCCCACAGATTTCCAGCAAATTCTCGGGGCTACCCGGCACCACAGGCGTCCACCCCTCTGGGCTCTGGGTGGCTGTTAGCAGCAGCGCCGGTGGGGCCGCAGCGTCAGGTCTCCGCCTGTGAGAGGAGACGTCGGGCAGCAGCGCCAGATCCTCTCCTGATGCGAACTGGTGTGAGGTGATGGTGAAGGGCTCGCCATCTGACGATGGCTCTGCCTCCTTTACAGAAAGCTTTTGAGCTCGAGCGGCGAGAGCTGCTGGACAGCAACAGGAAGAAGTGGGAGGAGGCCATCCAGGCCCACAACACGAAACAGGTAACGTCCCCACGAGGTACGTAAAGGACCAGTGCTGCCGTCCGGCAGTGGGCTGCCGTGAAAGACAAGTGTGTGGGGAGGCGTCTGGCTCCCTCGGACAGAGGGGCGGTTTTTCAGACCGCTCCGCTGGGGAATTAGCCATGCACGACCTTGCTTTGCACTGGCTGAGGGAGCTGTGATCGTGGGAGGAAGCCGCCACCGTTAATGGATGGTGTTCTGCCTTTGCCCTCAGCTGGAATACCTGCATGCCCGCGTGAGGAAGGTGGAAGAGTTTGAGAAACAGCTGAATCAGCTGCGGGTGCGGGACGAGGAGGAGTATAACAGCATGAAGATCCAGCTGGAGAATGACGTGCAGGTACGGAAAGGGCAGACGCGTGCCAGGGGAGCGGCTCTCCCTGGGTTTTTCACTGTACTGCTGGCTCTGGGGGGCAGCTAACCGGAGTGAGAGCTGCACCTGGTATCTGCTCATCGCAGCTCTTCAGCCCCACATCAACAGGGTGATGGAGCTGTTTGTGTCGCATCTCGGTGGGACTCGCACTGCAGTGCCCGGCTGCCCTTGGCTCTTAGGCTTCTGTAGCACGTGAAGTAGGAGGTATGAAGCAGCTGGGAAGGCTGAGTGCTTTGTTACTTCTGGGATCGTGATCACTAGGAGAATCAAACAGTATGAGTGTCCTGACACCAGATCGTTTCAGATCGAACTAATTGCCTCCTTTACTGGGGTCCTTGGCCGAGGAAGTATGAGCTGTTCCCTCTGACATCTAACCACAGACCCACAATTTCTCTAATGCCCTTGAAGCCCACATCACACAAAAATTACGAGTTTGCCCTTACCAAGGTAGCCAGGCACGTGGTGGCAGAGCACGGCCCTCACACACCGCTGGCTGAGCAACCACTAGGCATCCACACCTCGGAGCCGTGGCTTCCCGGAGATACGGACACCTCTTAATCCACCAAATTGTCTGCGAGGAGCGGTGGGAACAAAGCAGCGCACCTCTGGCTTTCCACAACCCTGCTGGCCTGCAGCTCCAGTGCTTCCCTAGGCTGTGAGGTTTGGCACCCCGGTGTTTGCCCTAGGCTCTGAGATTTGGCTTTCCCCACCATTTTTTAGCCTCCTCAGCTCAGCAGAGGACCCGGCCGCAGCTCACACCTTACCTGCTCGCTGTCATTTGTCGTTTCCCAGGCTGCATGGTAGAAATGGGACATGTTGTTAATTTACTTTAGTAAGGCTCGTTGTTTATCCCTCGTGGTGTTCTCCTAGGAAGCCCAGGGACACGCGGGCTAGGGATGATGTCTGGAAGGTTTTGCACAACCACAGGGGAAGCATTACTGTCACAAGCTCCCTGTCAGCCTGAAGGGGCAAGTCCAGGGGGCCAGTCCTGACTCCGTGCCTTCTTCATCTTCATTTGATAACCCGGAGGGCGATACAGTGTGTAACGTCCAAAAACAGCCCTGAAACACTTGGGGAGGGAGGCAGCAGCACGCTGGAGATCAAGGTTCACAAATGACACCGTGGTGCTGTTGTAAAAATGCACCTGCTGTCTCTAGCTGCAGTTTCAGGAGGGTTTTACGTAAGGCAGGGAAGTAACCGTTCCTCTCGGCTTTGTACCTACGTGTCCTTGTCCAGGTCTGGCGACACGCGAGGGAGTAGGGGGGAGAGTCCTGAGCAGAGCAAGCAAACAAATGACCTGTAATAAAAGGGTGAAAGACTGGCTCTGTTTAGACAAGGGGAGAGGTTTGTGTCGGGAGATTTGTCTGCAAATACGCACAGTCTTGTATGATGGAGGAGGAGAACGACTTCTCTGCGTCTGTACTAGATGCAAGTAAAGGTTACGGATTTGAGTTTTGGTGGGGAAGATGTAAATTAACCTTCAGATCAAGGTTTGAGGTTTCAAGCTAGGAAAGCCGAGAAATGGCAAGGATTTTCTTGGTGGTTATCAGGAGCGTCAGTGCCGTTGGTTTGCTCTTCTTTGATGCAGGGTTTTAGGAATAGCATAAATCAACTTCTGCTGGGCCTGGCTTGGTAAAGTTGTTCCCTCAGTGGGGCAGAGGGATGAGCAAGATTTGTGTAACTCTTTACAGCCCAGACTTCACCTTTCCAGCTCAGGGATAAGAAAAGAGAAGTGGGAAACACCTAATTTCCTCATTAACAGGTGATGTCACTGTCCGGAGGTGTCTCTGAAACAGAGCTTAGTCGAGAGCTAAAGATGAAGACTGTGTTTTTGAGGCTAATTAGTATTCCCCGGTTTTATGAGATGGTAGTCAGCATTTTAATTGCGGGGTTTGGGCCATGGCTTTTCTCTGTCTGCTGCAAGGGGAACGTCCCTTGTCCCTGCAGGGATTTGCCTTCATCATCTCTTTAGGCAAGCTTTGATCCCAGGCCAGTGGGACTGCTGCTGGGTGCCTAAGCATGTGGTGAAGAGCTGGGTCTCTCTGCTGTGCAGTTTGCTGTGACCTTGAAGGAAATTCTCCCCTCAGAGGGCGGTGAGGCACTGGCACAGGCTGCCCGGAGAAGCTGTGGGTGCCCCATCCCTGGAGGTGTTCAAGGCCAGGCTGGACGAGGCCCTGAGCAACCTGATCTGGTGGGTGGCATCCCTGCCCGTGGCAGGGGGTTGGAACTGGGGGGGCTTTGAGGTCCCTTCCATCCCAAACCATTCTGAGATTCTGTTCTTCTTTCTCTGCACAGCTGAGCCAGTAATTGATGCTTTTATACGGGGCTACGTAGCAGCTGAATTCAAATCACTTTCTATTGTGGAAGAAATCTTTCTGGGCCACCCCAGTAAAGCACTGCGCTGTAAATTTTTTCAGTAGCAGATTTTTGCCTCCTCTCCCACATGGAACGTGCTCAAACTGATGAATTAAATTATGCAAGGCCCCAGCACTGCCTCTCATCCATCCACGCAGCCGCGCTGCCCACACCCCACTGAGCCTGGGGTTCCCTGGATCGCATGCCGTCACGTCCCCTTGAGCTTCTTTCCGAATGGCATTTAGGGCTGACAGAGAGCAGCAATCGTAGGTAGGGTGTGATGCCTTCCAGCTGAAAGCAGCACCCCCGGGAGACAGCAGCAATCAGCCCTGGAAGCGGCTCTTCTTTCCGTCAGCTGTTGAGCAAATGGGGTGCTGAGAAGCCAAGAAAGATGTCTCCATCCCAGCTGTGGAGTAATGGGGAGGGCTCGCTGTCTGCTTCGTGTCCTCCAGGCTACACAGCGAGACACCACGTTCGCAAATGCGTCAGTGCAGAAAGAGAAGCGTTAGTTATTTTGTTCTGGTTTCTGCGAGACCTGGAGTTCATGCAGTCACTCCTTTGCGCGCCTTCCTCCAACTTCTGCGCCTTTTGGCTGATTCAGTGAAACTGGCAGGAGGGCAGAGGTCCCAAAGGCACGCAGTTCTTAAAACTGCCGTGAAAATCAGCAGCTAAGGTGAGGAGCGAGGCCCGTGTTAGTGCCCCGGTGAGTGTAAGCTGGGTACAGCTTCAGTCCCTTCTCCTTTTCCCAGAAATGGTCCTGCAGCATGGACAACCAATATCTCCATCACTCACCAGCGCGTGCCACGTGGCCAGCCAGGCAGGAGGGGTTAGCTGGGAGAAATTGTAGAAAGATGGGACCTGGAGGTGCAGACTCAGTAAGATCCGGGCTTCAGTGTGGCTTTTGCTCATGGCACAGCTCCTTTTCGTGTTTTCTGAAATGCCAGAACCTGGAGAGGCAGCTCCAGCAGACGAAAGCCGCCTATCTGCTGAACCAGGAGAAGCTGGAGTACAACCTTCAGATGCTTAAGAAGCAGGATGAGGAGAACACCATCACCAAATCCCAGCAGAAGAGGAAGATCAACAGGTAACAGAAACATCCCTGGGAGATGGGCTCTGCCTTACCCACTGTCACCTCCCAGTATTTTATTTTATTTTATTTTATTTTATTTTATTTTATTTTACTTTATTTTATTTTATTTTATTTTATTTTATTTTATTTTATTTTATTTTATTTTATTTTATTTTATTTTATTTTATTTTTTTTTTGGGGGGGAAACTGCCACCTAGCACAGGCCGGTGACCTCTGTCCCAGCCCATCCCAGGGCAGGGCCATCCCCAAAGCAGTTTGAATAAGCTAGCAGTGGGGAAACTCTGCCAGCTGGGTCAGGGTCAGTCAGGCCTCAGCACTGAGTAGTCCCTAGCAGATAGGCAGCCCCAAGTCCCGGAGCCTTCATCCACGCTGGAATTGCCCGGAGGTGCCTCTTCGGGAATCCCCAGCTTTGCTGTCCCTCTTCAGGCTCCACAGCTTACTGAATAACCTGAGAACAAAACTGGAGAAACAAGAGAAGCAGTTCAGGGAGGAGAACCAGAGCCTGGCAGCTGACTGCGAGCGCATCACAGGGCAGTGCAAGGAGGTGCAGAAGAGGATGAGGTGGGCTGCGTGCGGGGGCCTGGCCACCCACCCCTGACGAGGCCTCAGAGTGAGGTACGAAGGGAAGCTGACTCGTTTTGGGGCACAGGGCCTGCTGCCATGGTGCTTTCTCTCTCCCGCACAGGCACTTCGCTGCTAGCAACGCTGAGAAGTTCACGGAGGTCTGGCTTATGAACGAGCAGGAAGCCAAACGGCTGGTGCGGAAAGCCCTCGATGCAGATCGCATCATTCACACCCAGCAGCTGGGGCTGCCCTGGGAGGAGCCTCGGTACTGGTTCCTCAACAACGTCGGCCCCCTCAGGCGTTACAAGGCAAAGAGGACGGCGACCAAGCTGGCTGCTGAGGTCCTGGCAGGTGGGACACAGCCTCGGCGCCCCTGTGGCACTGGGAGACCCTCACCTTCCTCCGTGAGAGCCCCTTCTGTCTCTCCGTTCTGTCTCTCCTGTCTTTGCCATCGCAAGGTGGGATCTTACTGACTCTGTGAGCCCAGCCAGGGTCTGGAATGCGTCCAGCTCTGAGTTGGCTCGTGCCGAGGCAGCCTGGGGAGCCAGCATCTCCCACTTCCAAGTGAGCTACCCCAGAGCCAGCTCGCATCCTGGGCTCTTTGGGCTGCTTTCCAGGTCTCAGGGAACAGCTGTGATTTCCCTGGTGTCCCTACAGTGTTCAGTGCTGGTTTGGGGAGCACAGTCACAGCATATAAAGACTTTTGCAAACCCTTTTTCTGTGTTTCAGAGAGCAGCAGTGGAGGAGAGGAGGAGGAGGACAAAGAGGAGGAGAAGGAGAAAGAGGAGGAGAAGAAGAAGGAAGAAGTGGGGAATGGAGAAGGAGGAAAAGAAAACATAGCAAAGGCTGAGGAGAAGGAAGAAGTGAGTGACGGAGAAAGAAGAAAAGAAAGCACAGCAAAGGCTGGGGATAGAGTCACACCTCTGCAAAATATCTCCAGGAAGACTGCCAAGAGGATCCTGGAGCTCTTGAGCGACGAGTCGGTGAGTGGCGATGCAGCACCTGCCCTGATCGGGAAGGGCGGGCTGCCGAGGAGCATCCTCACGCTGCCCAGCTGCTGCCAGCCCTCCCCATGCAGCCTGCGCTTGCAGGGTGGTGCAGCCATACCACGGGCTGGCTGCAGGGGGCTGAGTTCCGGACGTGGACGGAGACGCTCCTGTTCCTATGCTTCCTCTTTGTGTGTCTCCCGAGGGTTTCCTCATTGAGAGAAAGCTGCTGAGGCCGCTGCGCGCACTGGGAAAGCACGAACGCACCCTCCTGAGGCTCGACTCCATCTTCTCGGTGAGTTGTCAGTTCACAGAATCACCTAGGTTGGAAGAGACCTCCAAGATCACCCAGTCCAACCTCTGACCTAACACTTAACAAGCCCTCCACTAAGCCGTATCACTGAGCTCTACATCTAAACCCGTCAGGGGCTGCCGGGATGCATTTCCTGTGGGAAGGCTGCCAGTCACACGTGAAAGCTCTGGACGCAGGACACGGTGGCCCAAGAAATGGCCCCAGAAAAATGACTGGGTGCATTTCGGGAGGGACAAATAGATGTAGGCCGGAAAAACCGTGTCCCAAAGGGTGGGAGCCAGCCAGGGAGGCAGCCGTTCGTTTAGGCCGCAGACTAAGCGTTGGGAGAAAGGAAGCCACGTGTCACACGCGTAGCCACGAGGGTGTCATAGCAGTCACAGTGTTTTGCTCTGCGCCGGTCAGGCCGCTTCACAGAGGGGGCACAAAATCCAAGAGCGGCCTTCAGAGATGCACGGGGTTGTTGCGCAGGGCAGGCGAGGCGCCTCTGCCACGTGCGGCGTGGGACTGAGCCGCCCAAGGGAGGTCCAGCTGGGCCGCTGGGGGCACCTTGCGGCGGGGAGGGGAGAGAAGCACCACAGGAGGGCAGGAAGCACCGTGGCCGGGTACTTCGTGGCTCAAGGCCGTCCTGCTGATAGTTGACACCTCCAGGCCCCCCTGCTCTGTTCTCAGACGCTCCCATGCACAGAAACCTCCGTCTGTCTCACGCAGACCCCTTCTTACCCCCCTCTCAGGTCCTGCCACAGCCCTTGGCAGAAGGGCACCCTGAAACATGCGGTTCGTTTAGCTCCCCCTCCCACGGTGCCTCAGAGACGCTAGCCACGTTCCTCTGCCCCCCAGGCCCTCGAGATCGACAGCGAGGATGACCTGCGCCGGCTGGTGGATTTCTTCCTGAAGTACAAAGCCCAGGAGGCGGCTCTCAGCCAGGTGGGACTGCAGAGACAGCAGTGGGGAGAGCCGAAGGGGGTGCGGAGAAGGGGAAGCAGAACATCGCCTGAACCCCTGGGGCAGGGAACGTTACGGTGACCCTGACATGTTTCCCCGTGACAGGAGGAAGGAGGTGAACGGTGCCAGGGCCGCCCTGCAGCCACACACCCGGGGACATAACCCACCCGGCGCGGGGAAACCAGGCCAGCGCGCCCAGCCCCAGCCCTTCCAGGGGCTCATGGCAGGGCAGTAGCGGAGGTGGAGCTGGGTGGATCCCAACAAAACATTTAAACCAGGTCCCTCGTTTTAGCAATTGTGTCCCCAGGGATGTAGCCAGGCAATGCCAGTCGACCTCCAAGCTGGAGAACACCCTGGCCCATTTTCTGTGGCGCAAAGCAGAGCCTAGGGTAAAAAAAAGAGGCTGAGGGGTTGTGAGGATCTTCTGCCGTGGCTGCCCAGGGCCTCTTGCACATGCGTTCTTGCCCGAGCTCCCTGAATATGCTAGAGGACAAAGCTGCGGGTGGCTGGAAGCCCAAGGTGGCTTTTGGGGAGGAGGAGGTGGTAGAAGGGCACCGTGCCCAGCCTGCTGACCTTCCTTCCGCAACCAGGGAAGCCCGGGTGGAGAAGATGTCACGGATCTGGGGGAGGACAGAGTGGGCAGTGAGTCCGGTGCCCAGAGTGATGAGCTCAAACCTCCTCAGAGACCACTGGGCTCCCTTCCGTCTGCGTACATCCGCGCTGATGATGTCCTAAGGATCCTGAAAGCGTTCGTTCAGGGCTTTGACAAGCCGAGGTAGGACTAAGGGCAGGGCAGAGCAGTTGTCACTGGGAGAGAGCCGGACAGTGCTGGGACAAGGGGACAAGGGGCTTTGGGGTTGTGTGGGCAGGGCTGGGGGACACCGCATTGCCTTTGAGGCAGCTGATCCCACAGCAGCTGCGGGGGTCTGTGATGATGGCGAAGGCGCTCAGCGCAGCTGAAGGCTGCGGGGCTGTTTGTCCCCCACCACGAAGGTCTGCACCCCTCGGGGCTTTGTTCTCTGTCCCTCAGGGAGGAGGACGGCTCAGCAAAGGAGGTGCTACAGGTTCGGGACAGCTCCAAGGACGGGGAGTACTGGGAAGCCCTGGCACACGTTATCCCAGAGAGAACTCTGAAGCTGTGGGACGCGCTGGCGGCGGCGCTGGAGGAATATTAGTGAGCGCCTGGCTCCTGGGGACGGGGCAGGCTGGTGGGGAGCTCAGGAGGGGCTGACCCCGTGGCCTTGCTGCGAGAGGGGTTTGCCAACGTGGTTGACGCTGCTCCTGCGGGCAGGGGCTCAGCAGGGAGCTCTGCGACGTCCCCTGGGTGGCCGAGGGGGTGAGTGGGAGCGGTGTGCGGGGCTGCCTTTGCGGGGCTGCCGGCTCTCAGTGGCAGGAGAGCGGTGCTGGTGCTGGGTCTGTGCCGGAGAGCAGCCCGAGGGCACCCAGCGGGGAGGCGGAGGCGGCCCACCTCCCTGTATCCCTGCAGGTGGGCTTCGCCGGGCTCTCTGGGACCCCAGGGACCCTGCTGCCACCTCCCCGCCCGTCCCTGGGGGCCGCCTTAACTCTGCCCTCCCCGCGACAGCACCGTCCTCAGGCGGAGGGCCAGCCTGCTCGCCGAGCTGGACGAGCTGCAGCAGCAGAACGTGGAGCTGTGCCTGATGCTGGAGCGGTACGGCGCCTCCGGGGTGAGAGCGCGGCGTCCCCCTGCAGCACGGGGACGTGTCCCCCGGCTGTCCCCACACAGAGGACGTGGAGGCAGCGACCTGGACGCCGTCACCACCGGGTTCCTCTCCCCGCAGGTGACCAGCAAGCCGCCGTCCCCTCCCGCACAGTGCCTGGATCTGGAGCTGCTCTGCCCCGGGGGAGCACGGGGAGTGCCGGGGGCTCTTCTCCGCCCCAAGCTGATGCCGCCGTGAGCCAGGGCTTCCTGGCCGGGGCTAATAAACCTCTCCCACACCTGGGCCAGGCGTGAGTGTGTGTGTGTGTGTGTGTGCGCGTACCTTCCAAGCGCTCCTCTCACCTCTGAAGGCGCTGGGGGGCAGCGGGGATGCGTCGCTGTCCCAGCCCATCGTTTCCCGCGGTGGGAGCCGGGGACGGTCGGGGCACCGCGGCTGCGGGACCCCTCCAGGGGGCCTGAGCCAGGACCCCGCTCCCTGACCCCTTCCAGTCCTTCCACCTTGTGGTCCCTCGGCGTCCTCCTTGGCCAGAGTCCTGCTGCCTGCTCCCGCACCTCCCTGGGGAGGTGTTTGTGCTGCTGGAAAATCCCTGCCAGAGCTTCTGAAGGCCTATGGGGTCTGTCCCTCGCAGACTCCACCCAAACAACCCACCCCCAGTTATTTTTCCCTCATCAGTCCCAGCTCCGTACCCAAATTCCACGTTTCCGGGCCGATACCAGCCCAAAGCAGTGCCAGGGGAGGAATTATCCCGAGGAATGCCGCGTCGCGTCCCTCCCGCTCCCTGCTTCACCCCAGGCACGTCTCGCTCCCAGCACGGGTGTCCAGGCCGGCTTTATCTTGACCTTTATCTTTACCCTTGACTCCCCTGCGCCGCACCAGCGCTTTCTCACTGCGCGTGCATACCAGAGCGGCACAACACCCTCCTCTGCTCGCTGCCTATCTTGTGCCCTTGAAAATCGTTTTCAGCCTCCTCCTGCTCCCCGCCGGGGGACCTGCCAGGGCTGATGCCCCTTATGGGGCCGCTGTCCTTACGGGGCTGGGGGCGCCAGCCCCGGGACGAGCCCCGCTCCCCGTGAGGATGCTCCGGGGGGCAGCAGCAGGGCAGCGGCAAGCCCGGAGGGGGCCGGGTCGGCTGCCGAGAGCCCTCCCCGCAGCCCGGCCCCCTCCCGCCCCGTTCCGCCTCCCGGGGCTCCCGCGCCGCCGCCAGCCCGGTGCGAGCCCCGGCCCCGGGATGCTGCCGGCCCCCGCACGGCCCCCGCACCGCCCCGCACGGCGGAGGGGACACTGCAAACGCTGCCGCTCGCCCCCCGCAAGGTACGGGGCACCCGGGGGGGTGGGGGGGACACCGGGTACCGGGGGGTCCAGGCACCGGGGTGGCGGTCCGGGACACCGGAGTGGGGGTCCGGGCACCGGGATGGGGGTCCGGGCACCGGGGGTGGGGGGGGTCTGGGCAGCGGGGGGGGCACCTGGGGTAAGGGGACAGACCCCGGGGTGGCACCGGGGGGAACGGACAGGGCACCTGGGGCTGGGGGCGGGCACCGGGGGCGAGGAACCGAGCACCGGGGCTTGCACCGGGGCTGCACCGGGGCAGGGGAAGCGGCCGCCGGGGTTGCGCCGGGGGCGAGCATCCGGAGCGGGGGAAAAGCACCGGGATCCGAGCACGCCACCGCGGGTACTGGGGGGGGGGGGTGGCTTTCCGGGGATAAGGGGGGGGCTTGCGGTGATTTTACCGGGGTCGGGCGCTGGGGCTGCAGCGGGGCTGGAGCTGCGAGCACGGGCACGGGACCGGGACGAGCCCCGCGCAGGATGCGGCCACCGGCGGCTCCTGCCCCGCAGCATCCCGGAGCCCGCCCGGGGCCGCCGGCAGTGGCCCGGAGCGGTGTCACTCAGGGCCGGTGCCCGGCCGGGAAGGGAGCCGGAGGGGGTGAGTCAGAGGCAGGAAGCCGATTGCATCAGGAGCGGGGCTGTTTTTCCAGTCGGGGCTCTCGGAAACCCGGCTCCTGCCTCCCTCCAAGCCTCCTTCCCCCCGTCCCCAGCGCCATGGAGAAGGGAGCCAGCACCCCGCCCGGCAGCTCGGTGGCCTTGGCCTCGTCCTCCACGGCCACCTTCAAGGAGGAGCTGCTGTGCCCCATCTGCTACGAGCCCTTCCGAGAGGCCGTGACGCTCTGCTGCGGCCACAACTTCTGCAAGGGCTGCGTGAGCCGCTCCTGGGAGCACCGGCACCACGTGTGCCCCGTCTGCAAGGAGGCCTCCTCGCTCGACGACCTCCGCGTCAACCACACGCTCAACAACCTGGTGGAGATGATCCTCAAGGAGGAAGGGCAGCGGCGGGGCCGCCCGGCCGCCCTCTGCACCGTGCACCAGGAGGAAGCCAAGCTCTTCTGCCTGGACGACAAGGAGCTGGCGTGCTTCGCCTGCCAGAGCTCCAAGCAGCACGAAGGGCACAAGATGCGGCCGGTGCAGGAGACGGCCGCGGATTTCAGGGTGAGTGCGAGATGTTCCGGGAAGGAGGGGGGATCGGTTGCATGGGGAGCACCCCGACATCTGGAGGGCTGCGGCCCGCGCGCACCCCGGCACGTACGCTTGCGCCCGCCGGGGTGAAGCCACCACGCTGCGAGGGCGGGTCCCCAGCACCGCTCCTGCCCCCGCGGCACCGTTGCCGACGCTCTGCCTGGCTTCATCACCGCCCGGTGCCACCCCGTCCCCGAGGGCGCAGCGCTTCGCCCCGAAAGCCTGCGGTGAAGGGGAGCTGCTCCGAGGGCTTGGGAGGGGTTTGGAGAGCCGCCCGCTCCCCGTGTTTTTTTGGCTCGCCGGGCTGAGCCGGATCCAGCCGTGCCGGTTGTTGCAGCAGCGCCTCGGGGCTGGGAGCGCTGATTTTTGGGGAGGGGGGTAGCACAACCCAGCCGGCTGCTCCCGGCCCCCCGCAGAGCCGGGGGGGGGACGCGGGAGAGGCAGCCCCGAGCCCAGCCCCGCGGAGCCACGCGGGCTGCAGAGGAGGAGGAGGAGACGGGGCTGGGGCCAGGCACCGTGCCAGGACCCGCCGCTGCCGTGACTCAGCCCGCAGGGAGCACGCCAGATTTCAAATGTCGCGGGGCGGCTGTTCCGCACGGAGCCGGCTTGGCGGGCTGCCCACGGTGTGATAGGCACAGGGGCAGGCCGGGATTTGACAGTGCATTTAAAAAAAAAAAAAAAAAGGGCTCGAAAACGGGGTGGAGGACTTGCCATGGAGCCAACGTCCTCCGCCTCGCTGGTGCACAGCCCCGAGGTGCGGGTGGGCAGCGCTGGCAGACTGCGGCTGCAGGAGGGGAAGGGATGGACTGAGCAAGGATCCTGCTTAACCGCGTCCTGCTGGGGTTGGGGCTCTTGTCTTTCCGCATTTGAAACCCGGGGCGTAGGCTCGCGAGGGTCCTGAAGGCGTCTCCCCCCCGCAGGCCAAGCTGAAGAACATGGAGACCTCCCTGCGGGACAAGGTGAAGGATTTCGGGGCCGTGCACCGCTCCTACGAGTCCATCTCCAAACACAACCAGGTGCGAGGCTGGCAATGGGGTGGGGGCAGCCACATGGTCCCCCCCGGCAGGGTGACAAGCCCAGCTCCCTGCACATGCATGCACACGCAGGCACACGTGTGTACACACACCCTGGGCAGGAACGCAGCCAGCTCCGGGGTGGAGGCTGCACCCGTCCTGGGCTGCTCCATCCCCCAGTGAGGACGGTGATGCCGGGAGGAAGGACTCGGAGGTGGCGTGGGGTGGCGCCCGCCTTGGCAGCGGGGCCATTTATTTTGGGGAGGGCAGCTCCCAGCGAGAAGCTCGGCGAGCGCCAGAGCTGGCCGAGCATTTTGGGGAGGACGGAGGGGAGCCCGGGGGGTGCTGAGCACACGGGGGCTCCCGTGGGGAAGCCGTGACGTCCCCACTCCGGGCAGGTGGAAGCCGTGCGGCTGGAGGAGCAGATCAAGAGGGAGTTTGAGAAGCTGCACGAGTTCCTGCGGGACGAGCAGAAGGCGCTGCTGTCGCAGCTGCAGGAGGAGACGCGCCACAAGCACGGCCTCATCGAGGGCAAGATGAAGCGGCTGTCGGACGAGAGCCGGGCTCTGCTCAACGAGGCCCGCCAGCTCCAGGCCGACCTCACGGAGGACGACTACACCTTCCTCATGGTAAAGCCCCGCCGGGGTGCTGCCCATGCCCTGGGGTCCCCATGGCT
Organism: Anser brachyrhynchus; assembly: GCF_964034855.1. Taxonomy (NCBI): domain Eukaryota; kingdom Metazoa; phylum Chordata; class Aves; order Anseriformes; family Anatidae; genus Anser; species Anser brachyrhynchus. The sequence goes on along the minus strand of NC_137696.1, from coordinate 125,045,175 downwards.
CCGCCAAGCAAGGGCACAGAGGCGCTGGGCGATCCTCGGGGCATTTGCAAGCCCCCAGGACCCCGTACAAGCAGAGGTTTGATGCCCGGTGTCTCCTTCTCTTTCAGACCCACAAGAACCGCAAGCGCAGGTGAGTCCTGGCCCCGGCTGCGTCCCCTGTATCCCTGCCCACAGCACAAAGCGAGGTCTCTGCCCTGTGCCCGCACGTCCCCTCCTGCTGTGGCCGCTCGGGGCAGCGTGCTCCAGCGGGACAAGGTGCTGGGGGCCCCCATGGGTGCCTCAGGCAGGGAGAAAGCACCCAGACATGAAGCAGCATTGCAGGTTTGGGGTTGAAGCATTAAAACCCCGATAGTGGAAGAGGGGCATCGGTGGGATTTTGGTGCTGGGACCTTCCCAGCATGATTTGCAGCCCCCTCCCCGGGATGAGAGCAAGGTGGGGGCCCAGGGGCTAGGGCAGGACCTTCTCTTGCTCTGCTCATGCACCGAGCCCTGCTGGGGAAGCCAGCCCAGGAGGAGATGCAGGGTGCTGGTAGGGAAGCCCCTGCAGAAACCCGGGGTGCCAGGAGACCCAGCCCAGCCCCTGCCTCCACCCCGACCCGGCTCCGTCCTGCCCTAGGATCGCCTGCACAGCCGAGGAGCCGGAGGCCGTGCCCTCAGGGATGCTCATCGACGCTGCCAAGTACCTGGGCTCGCTGCAGTACAACGTGTGGAAGAAGATGCTGGACATCATCACCGTAGGTGAGGCACCAGGGGACGTGGGGGTGCCTCCCAAAGGGCGAGAGCAGCCTTTGCACGGGGCAGCCTGGGGGCGATGGGTGCTGGATCAGTTGTGCCTGCCTCTGATGGGGCTGGGGAGATGGGGGTTGGAGAGCAAGAGAGTGCTCTGGGGCACTTGCTCCCCAAAAAGGAAGCCCCAGAAAGTGCATTTCTCCATGCAGGGGCGGGGCTTGTGCCTTTGGTTGTCCCCAGAAAGGAAAGGATGGGTAGGTGGGTGCTTGCAGGGCTGCGCTCCCCCCCACATAAAGCTCATCCCCGTGGCACGCCAGGCTCGGCCCTCCTAACGCTTGTCCCCATTGCAGTCCCCTTCAGCTTCGACCCCAACTCCGCTGCGGGCTGGCTCTCGGTGTCCGAGGACCTCACCAGCGTCACCAACGGGGGCTACAAGCTGCTGGTGGAGAACCCCGAGCGCTTCACCTCGGCCCCCTGCATCCTGGGCTCCCGCGGCTTCTCCGCCGGCTTCCACACCTGGGAGGTGGACCTGGGTGGCATCACGAACTGGCGGGTGGGGGTGGCCCGGCCGCGGGGGGGCACCCACTGGACCTTCCACCACGACGCCCGCTCCGGTTTCTGGTACATCTACCGCCTGCCCGGGGCGGACGGCGAGACGTGCCGGGCGTCCAACGCGGCTCGCTCGGAGGCGGCGCTGGGCGACCTGGCGCGGATCCGGGTGGAGCTGGACTGCGACGAAGGGGAGCTCTCCTTCTACGACGCCGACCGCAAGACCCACATCTACACCTTCCACGAGAAATTCGGGGGCACCGTCTTCCCCTACTTCTACGTGGGGGGCACGCCGGTGGGCGCGCTGCCCGAGGCGCTGCGCATCTGCCCCCTCCGGGTGCGCGTCCACGAGGATGTCCCCATGTAGCTGCCGCCGTGCCCCCCCCATCCTGTGCCGCCTCTGCCTGCAGCCGGGGCTCCCCGGGTGCTGTTTTAAGGCAAGCTTTCCCTGGGAAAAAAAAAAAAAAAGGGAAAAAAAAGAATTTATGTATGTACCGCCTGTTTTTTTTTAATCTTTAATAAACATCCAGTTCTTCTGGTATTGCTGTGTCAACATTTCTCAACATCTGTCCCCAGACCGCTCTGGCTCCTCTCCTGCTCCTCCAGCAAGCCAGCTCAGCCCTCCCAGACTGGGGGCTGTAAATAGAAAACGAAAGCAGCCGGGGGCTTTCCGAGCTCGTACAGTGGTGCTGCAGCTCGGGGAGCTCCAGGACTCCCTGCTGTGGGTAAAACAACCCAAGGGGGGAAGCTGGGAGAGCTGGCAGAGCCCGGCTGGATGTGGGCAGAAGTGCACATTTCCCTCTGCAAGAACAACCGCCAGTGGGGACATCGGGGACGGCAACGTCCCTTCTCTTCCAACCCTCCTGCCCCGGACTTCAAGGGACCTTTCCATAAATCCCCGGCTCCAGATGTGCAGTTTGTGTTTGGAGGCTCAGAGGTGGGACGGAGGGGACAAAAAGCTCCTCCGGAGCAGGGCCGCCAGCCTCGGGAAAGCCTGGAGGAGCGGTGAGGACTCAACAGCGGCCGCCCCTTGTCCCCATGTCCCCTCCGAGCATCCTGAACGCCCGTGGGCGTGAGCGCCGCGATTGAGCGACTTTTGCTTTGCATCAAAAAAAAAAGGTTTTCCCCCGTAAATCCCTGCCTGGTGCCAAGGCCACCCGGGTGCCCCCAGCCTTGTAGCGTTGACCGGATCCCCCAAAAACGGGACGGCTTCTTCGGGCGGGTCCCTGTCCCCTGCACGCTGGCCCTGCCCATGCCGCCCGGTGGTCCAGGAGCTGCGGGCAGGATGATGATATTAACGCCGGTTTCCATGGTTTCTCACCATTTGCATAGGATGCTCCTTAGGAACCGGAGCTGCTGGCAGGAAAACAAAAGGGAGATGTCGGAGGAGCGCTGCGGGGAGGGCAGAGCGGGGGCTGCGGCGCGGGGGCCACCCGGGGGTCCTCCGCCTCGCTTACGCTGGCTGACGCGATCCCTTTCCAGCAGCGTCCCTGGTACGGGGAACCGGGGAAAATCGGTGTCGGCACCCCGTATCCCTCCCATCCCCGTGGGGATGCTGCCCATCACCCCTTGGCACAGCCTCGAGCTGGCAGCGTTTGGAAATTCGGGCACCCCTCGTCCCGTCTGGGCACACGGAGCACGGTTTTTGGGGGGGCGAGGAGCAAGGCAGCGAGGCTGTTGGAGCCGCCCGGGCTCGAGCGGGGTGAGCTGTTTTGCTTCGTCAGGCCCGAAGGGAACGCTTCCCTGCGGCGTCTGGAGTAAAAAATGGCACTACGGGGTGAAACGAGGCATCGCTGGGGATCGCAGAAGTGAGACGTTCTGACTTTTTCTGACCAATTCGGTGAAAAAAATGTTTGGGGGAAAATATATCAATTAATGAACTACTTAGCTCCCTGAGACTCTGTTTTTTTAGTGTGATCGGGGTACCTGCTTCTTCCCCAGAACTTAATTTCCTTCCCACGGAGGCGGAGAAATGGCTTTAGGTGGAAATCAAGGCAGCGAGCGCCGCTCCTCGCACCCACCCAGACCCCCCCCCCGGGGCCAGCAGCGAGGCCGATGTCCCCCCCCCCCGGTGCTGAGCACGGGCTCACACGTTTGAGCACCCACTGGGGAAAAGCAGGTGGGGGTGTGTGTGTGTGGGGGGGGTGTTTGTGCCCCAAAACCTGAGCGTGGTCAACACCCGAGCCCAAACCTTCCTCCTTGCGGCAATCGGAAGGCTCCCCGTTTCTTTTCAATCACCCTTTCTGACTTATTTTTGGCTGTGGGAGCTCCGGGGGCTCCCCAGCCAAACGCACGCAGGCCAGGATCGATGCCCCCCCCCCCCAACCCTGCGGGGCATCCCCAACCCTATAGACCCCATACGTTCCGACATCCCCGACCCCACACATCCCTGCATCCCCCCCAGATGGGCACGGAGCTCCCCAGTGCCGGGGGGGTGGGCGGGGGGTTTCGGGGCTGCAACCCCCTTGGGGGGGGATGAACCGGCTGCCTCGGAGCCCCCCCAGCTGCCATTCGCCCCCCATCCCTGCAGCACCCAGGATTTATAGGGACGGGCGAGATTTCGGAGAAGCAGGCGGCTCTCCCATTGGCTGGCGGCCGGGCGATGATGTCATTTCTGCCCAATCTGGGGGAGGGCGGTGCTTTTTTATATTTTATTTATTTATTTTTCTTTCCCCCCCCCCTCTTCCCCCCTCCCTGCTTTTCGTCCCCTCCCCAGCCCCGGGGCTGGTGCTGGAGCCCTCAGCATCCTTTTTGGAGGCACGGAGCCTCCGCTCCCGGGGGGGGGTCCCCAGCCCCGGCAAGGGGGACCCCGGCTTGGGAGGAGCTGGGAAGGGGAAGGGGGAGCTAGGGGGGGAGCTGGAAAAAAAGGGGGCTGAACAGCCGAAATTAGGCAGTGGCGTAAATGCCGCGCGTGGGGAGAACGAGGAGGGTCCAAAGGTGGGGGTCTGAAAGATCGGGGGCTGAGCCGTGGCTGCACCGAGGCTGCAGGATGTGTGCCCAGGGGGAAACCATTCCCTGGTCCCTTCCATCCCCTTCGACCCCATAGCCAGGAAGGTTTGGGTGTCAGCACCAGGGTGCTGAGCAGGTTGTTAGGCACACAGGTGCTGCCAGACCGGGGGGCTTCTCCCACGGCCTCGGCTCGCTGCCAGGGCTCGTTCCCACCTGCCACCAGCTTCGTGCCCAGCTTCTCCTCCAGCCCCGTCCCACCTGGAGCTGGGGACAGCCCCGTGCCATGCTGACCCCCCCCTCACCCCCCCCATCCCATCCGTCCCACCTGGGGACAGCCCCGCGCGGATGGGAAGCGGGTGGCACGTGGCAGCCCGCGGTCCCCAGGGCCCTGGCTAGACCCAAATCTCCTTGGCCTCCTTTTTCTGGGCCTCGTTTAGCTGAAAGCAGGACGGAGAGAGGCTGGCTCTGGACGTGCCCCCCCCAGGGATGGGTTTGTGCCCTGAGCCTGCACCCGTGGGGAGCTCAAAGGAGGAATTGTGCAGAGCCCCCCCCGCGGGGTGCCACGCGCCCGGTGCCAGCCGCGGCCGGGCCCGTCCCGCTCCCGCGTGGTCCCCACAACGGCTGTTTGTCCCCCTGCCCGCTGCTACAGCTCGATTCTTCCCCGCTGTGCGTTCCCTTCCCTCCGCAGCTCCTCGTCCCACAGGGGTCCCACAGCCCCCACACCTGCGTGGGTGCCACGGGGGCTCTGGCGCGGAGCTCGCCTCCCGCCGGCGCACGGGAGCATCCTTTCCGAGGACGCGATGCCCCATCCAGCTGCAGCGGGAGGTGTTATAAAAGCCCCCCGATGAGACGAATCAGGCCCCAGGGCCCTTTTCCCTGCACTGACACGACGGTGCTGTGCACCCATGGGTGCAGGTGCGTGCAAAAGTGTGTGCAAGGACATGGGGGGGGGGGGGTGCCAGGGGCACGTCCCCGCTTGTGCTGCCCCGTGCCAGTGCTGCCCCTCGGACCCCCGTCACCATCTCCACCAGCGCCCCACGGAGCCACGGACTGGTTTGGGTCGGAAGGGACCTCAAAGACCACCTAATTCCAGCCCCCATCCTGTGTCCTGCTCCCTGCCAGCACCCCGCATCTCTCCCCTCTGCCTGCTCCGCTCCCCGCTGCTCCCCCAGTTTGCTCCCGCTGCTCCCCCAGTCTGCTCCCACTGCTCCCGCAATTTACTCCTACTGCTCCCCCAGTCTGCTCCCACTTCTCCCCCAGTTTGCTCCCTGCTGAGGCAGCCCTGGCCAGCTCAATTTTGGGGGGGGGGGGGGGGGGGGGGGGGGTCCGTCCATCACACCAAACCCCACGTCTCCGCTACACGGAGGGCAGCTCGTGCCAAACGGTCGGCGTCACCTCCCCGAGGTCTGCCGAGCTGCGGTGTCCCCCCGCACGGTGTCACCCCAATTTCCATCTGTGGCCATCCTGGGGCTGCAGGCTCCGCGAAGCCACCCGCCGGGGGCATTTTTTTTTGGGCGGGGGGGGGGGGGGGGAAACACCTGCCCGCAGCCCGACGCCCGCAGTGTGATGGAGGAGACCGGTGCCTAAATTTACCCGCAATGTCCCCCGGAGGTGCCGGGCTCGTGATTGCCGCCGTCGGCGTAAATAGGCCGGGGTGAACCGAATTGGGGGGGGGAAGGAGATCGGGCTCGTGGGGAGGGCACGGACCTGGGAGGCGCTCCCCGAATCCTCCGTGAGCCCGGGGGGGGACGTGACACCGAAATAGCTTTGGGACGTGGGACTTGGCCTCGCCGAGCTCCCATTGCCCAGTTTTATTCAGAACTGGTCCTCAGGTGCCTTTGGAAATGGGTCACACCGGGCTTGGGTGGTGTCCCAGCCCCGGGAGGATGGAGGGGACACCCCATAACCGATGACCCCAAAGTGGGGGGGGGGGCGGCGGGGGCGCTTTGTCCCCACCCGGGGACATCGAAGCTGCGGGGTGTCCCCGAGCCCCCCGCCTGCAGCCTCCAGCTCCCGACCATTGTCACTTTGTCACTGCCCAGCTGTGTCCTGCTGGGGCGGGTGGCACCCACCCCTCGCCGTGCACGAGCCCCCCAAACCCAGCCAAAAGTGGGACCCCCGTTGGGTGCCAGCCTAATTCTGGGCTCGAACCCTAGAAATAAAAACTAAAATTATATATAAAAAAAAAAATATCCCATTTTCAAGCATTTTCGTGCCTTCCCCCTCCACGCTTCCATTAATTTTCTTTTTTAAATCTTTTCTACAAATATTTTTTTTTAATTTTTTTTTTTAAATTTTTTAAAATCATTTTACCCTTTTTCCCCGAAAATAGCAGCCGGCCGTGACGTCACCGGGCTGCTCCCCGGTTCGCACGGCTCGGGGCCAATGAACGCGGCCGCGGGGCTGCTCCAATCGGCGGCCGGGGAGGTGATGTCATGGGGGGGGGGGCACCGGGCCCCCCCCCATCTCAACCCCCCCCCCCCCCCCCCCCCGGGGGGGGGCAGCTCCGCCGAGCCCCCCGCGCCCGCGTTAAATGAGCCCGGAGAGCGCCGAGCGGCAGCGCTGGTGCCGGCGGTGGGGTGAGCGCAGCGGGCGGGGAGGGGGAAAAAAAGGGGGTACGGGGGGGGGGTTGGGGGTGGGGGGGGGGGATGTGGGGGTGGGGGGGGGTGTCGGGGGGGAAAAAGGATGCGTTGAGAAATTTGGGGGGGGGGGGGCGTGGGGCGTGGGGGGGGGGGGTTTCGCCCTCCGGACGCGGCTCCCCGGCTTTGTCACCCTCCAGCATCCTCAGCGGGGGGGGTACCTGGGGGAGATGGCTGCGCGCCCCCACCCCATCTCTGGGCGCTTTTTGGGGCAGCGACCCCCCCCCCCCCTCAAAGCCCCCCCCAGCCTGGCGTTCCCCCTCGCCCTGCACAGCGGGGCCCCCGCCCCCTTCCCTGCAGCCGGGGACCCCCCCGCGCCCCCTTTTCAGCCCCCTCACCCCCTTTTTTTTTTTTTCCCTCCCCGCTCCCCAAGCGCAGGGGTTGCAGGATGGGGTCCGCAGCCCCCGCCCAGCCTGGGGGGCACCCCGAAGCCCCCCCCCCCCCATTTATGCCCAGCACCCCGAGGGCAGGGCCAGCCTGAATTATTGCTGGCGGCAGGAAGCCCCGCTGAAATATTTATTCCAGGCAGGGGGAAAACGAGAAGGAGGGCAGGAGGAGATGGATGGAAAACTGTCCGCGGCTTTCAAAGCTTCGAGGAGGGGAGCGGGGAGCCCCCCCGAGACCCCCCCCCTTCCCCGTCTCCGTCGCTCTGCGAGGGAAGGGGGCAGGAGGTGGGGTGTCCCCGCTGTCCCCCATGAGATCAGGGTGCGATGCGGCCCTGCTGGGTGTCACCCCGCTGGGTTTCTCTCGGGCTCCCTCCCCGCCACGTGCGCCTCGCCGGCGTCGCCTCCACGCCGTGGGTTTGAGCGAGGTTTCAGCCTGGGGGGGCGACAGCGGCGCCGGAGCCCCCGCCACACCCAGCTCCGCCATCGGGGCTCAGCGGGGTGGAAACCTCCAAACCCCAAAACGGGTCCTTCATCCGGCGAGGGGGAGCGGGGCTGGTGGCCCCCACCCCTCTGCCCGGTGGCCCCCGACCTCCCCCTGCTTTGATAGGGGGGAAAAAAAAATCTGCTGGGTTTTATCCTCCAGCCAGCGCGGGAGGGCTGCAAGAAGGGCTTCTGGAGCCCAAAATGCCTCCGAGCCGCCCCCCCTCCAAGCAAGCCCAGGGAAAAATGAGGATTTGGGGTGGTAACGCGAGGAGGGGGGGGAGGCTGCCAGGCAGGATCAAGGCGAACGCTTCCAGGCGCTGCCAGATCCCCGCGCACAGCCTCGTGTGGGCACACGAGCCACCAGAGCATCCCCGCCCTGCCTCGGCTCCACGCCTGGCAGCAGCTGCTTAAAGGCAAAACCCTTTGGGCAAGCGATGGGGAAAGCCCTCAGAGGGGTCTCGCCCCCGGGGGGGTCACCAAAAAGAGAGGGGGGCGTCTCCAGGGAGGTGTCCCTGCAGGCTGCCACCACGTTTTGTCCCTTTTTTTCCCCCCCCTCCGGCAGCGTTGCCACGCGGTGGCAGGTTGCTTGGAAAACGCAGAGGCGATGAGCGCATCGTGTGCGATGGGGGGGTGTTGGGATTTTGGGGGATCCCACAGGATGAGCTGGGTCAGGGCGTGCTGCGGCTGGGGGAGCCAGCAGAGCCTCCCCCCCACCTCCCCGAGAGCTCCCCTGTCCCAGGATGCGTGGGGAGGTTGCTGGAAGGCACAGATTTGGGTCCCTTTTTTTATAGAAGGACGTGTGGGGCGGCAGCACGGGCAGATTCGCAGCTCGTGCACCAGCAGAGGCCGTGCAAAGGGGGGGGGGGGTGCGCTTGTTCGTGGGGTGGGGTCTGTGGGTGTGTGTGCAGGTGCACGCTGATCCTGGCACGGCCACGCACGTGCACGCATGTGGCTTGTGCGGGTGTTGGGCAGCACGGAAAGGGAAGGGCTGCATGTGCCCAAAGCACGGTGCTGGCTGCTGCCGCCACACCGGTGTGTGCCCATTGCACGAGTGCGTGCCCATCACATCACACTAATGTGTGCCCATCACATCACACGAGTGTGTGCCTGTTGCACCAGTGTGTGCCCATCACATCACACCAGTATGTTCCCATCGCACCAGTGCGCGCCCATCGCTTCCCACCACGTGCGCTCTCCACCCTGCTGTTTGCACCTCCCACCTCACCGGTGTTCCCCTATCCCAACACCACAAATCCCATCCCAACGGTGTGTGCCCGTCACACGAGCGTGCCATCACATCTCACCGCCCTGGTACCCCTTACACCACCCCAGCGTGTCCCCACCCCATCGGTGTCCCCTCGCACCACCGCCGTGTCCCCGTCCCCCCGCCGTGTGCCCACCACATCGCACCGGTGTCCTCCCATCTCAGCAGCCTGCACGTGAGGCCGGGTGCGTGCAGCTGCCCCCCCCCCATGGGGGGGCAGGGCTGGGTGAAGCCCCCAGACCCCCCCGCACTGATCCTGCCTCTTTCCCCCCCCAGGCCCCAGGATCGCTCTTGCTGCAGACGCCCGAGGATCGCCGCGCCATGACTCTGGCTGGTACGGTACCGTTGTGGGGTCCCACGGGGACAGGGGGCGGCGTGGCTCCGTGCACCCAGCCCTGACACCCCCATCCCCACGCTGGGGCACCCCCAAGCCCCTTGCCCACCCAAAAGACCCCAGGAATGGCTGACATCCCAAGCTAACCCCTGCCTTGGGATGTGCACAGCACCCCAGCAGTGCCATGCAAGGGGTCGTGCGTGTGGTTACTACACCAGGACAGGCATAACCCGCGTTGAGAAAGGCTCCCCATCGCCATGTGCCTCAGTTTCCCCATTGCACGGTGTCTTTGCACGCCTTGCCTACCCTTCCTGCATCAGCCTGCTCTAAACCTCTGAGCAAACTGTGCCAGCGCCATCCCAGCCCATCCCCAGCACGTGGCAGCCCCTGCCCGACGCCTGGCAGGACCCCCGCCCCCTGACCCCACTCCCGCCTTCTCTCCCCAGCTTACAAAGAGAAGATGAAGGAGCTGCCTCTCGTCTCCTTGTTCTGCTCCTGCTTCCTCTCGGACCCCCTGAACAAACCCGCGTACACATATGAAGGTAGGAGCCCCGTGGGCGTGCTGGGCCCCCTTCTCAGGGCACCCACAGCTTCTCTGGGACACCTCCAGTGTCTCACCACCATCAGCATGAGAAATTTCTCCCTTAAAGCCAGCCTAAATCTGCCCTGTTTCAGCTTCTAACTGTCACGCCTCCTCCTGTCACTACAAGCCCAAAAGTCTTTCCGTATTTCTTGAAAGCCCCCTTGGGCAGGGCGCTGGGGGTCTCCCCGGAGCCTTCTCCTCCCCAGGCCCAACACCCCCAGCTCCCTCAGCCTGGCTCCAGAGCAGAGGGGCTCCAGCCTCTGCCCATCCTCGGGGCCTCCTCTGGGTCCGCTCCAGCAGCTCCACGTCCTCCTGGGACATACAGGGAGAACTGGGACCCTCCCCTCCTCACCCTGCTGGCTTCACTTCTTCTGATGCAGCCCAGGATATTGTTGGTTTTCTGGGCTGCAAGCGCACGGTGCCAGCTCCCTCCATCCCCCAGCACCCCCAGGTGCTTCCCTGCAGGGCTGCCCTCGGTCCCTTCATGCCCCATGACATGGGAGGATGTGGGTGGGATGCGCCCGTGCCGGCAGTCAGCCCTTGCCCCTCTCCCAGCAGACACCGTAGACCTCACCTGGTGCGTCATCTCCGACATGGAAGTCATCGAGCTCAACAAGCGCACCTCGGGGCAGTCCTTCGAGGTGATCCTGAAGCCCCCGTCCTTCGACGGCATCCCCGAGTTCAACGCCTCCCTGCCCCGGCGGCGCGACCCGTCCTTGGAGGAGATCCAGAAGAAGCTGGAGGCGGCGGAGGAGAGGAGGAAGGTGGGTCGGGCGGGTCGCCCGCAGCAGTGCAGCCTGGGGAGGTGACACGGGGATGTGACATGGGGACACAGCCTCATGCCCATGGCATGGCCACCACTGGGGTCATCAATGAGTTTGGAGGGGATGGTGCCATCGGGGAGGGAAGGAACCCGTGGTCCCTGTGGTCCCCGTGGTGTCCATGGTCCTCATGGTCCCTGTGGTCCCTGCGGTGCCCGTGGTCCCCGAGGCCCCCGTGGTGCCCATGGCCACGGTGTCCTCTTTGCCCACGCAGTACCAGGAGGCCGAGCTGCTGAAGCACCTGGCGGAGAAGCGGGAGCACGAGCGGGAGGTCATCCAGAAGGCCATCGAGGAGAACAACAACTTCATCAAAATGGCCAAAGAGAAGCTGGCGCAGAAGATGGAGTCCAACAAGGAGAACCGCGAGGCGCACTTAGCGGCCATGCTGGAGCGCTTGCAGGAGAAGGTGAGAGCCCGGCGAGGAGGGAGGGGGGGAAGAACTGGGACACCCGTCCGGGCACCCCGCATGGCTCGTGGGATGGCACAACCCCCCCTGGGGACACCACCGAAGGGGGGGGTGCCCCTTCCCCTCCCGCCGCGTGGCGTTACCCAAAATCAAGGTCCCACCGGGGCGGGGGTGACCCCACCGGGCCTGGCGTGTCCGTGCTGCCGTGCCGCCGCTGTGTGCAGACCTCTTCTCTCTCCCCCGAAGCAGGTCTGCTCCCAGCCTCAGCACGGAAGGTCCCACCCTCACCACCTCCAGCTCCCTCCAAAACATCCCTTCTGCAAGGAGCTCGCCCAGTGCCCTTCTCCAAACGCCTCGGCCAGCCTTGGGGCAGAGGCAGAGAGCACGAGATAATGACGGACAATCCGAGCTCGCCCCATCTCCTTTGGGGTTCCCGCTCCGCCTTGTCTGGCTGACGTCTACCTCCTAGATAGAGGGCGAGGACAATCTGTCTGTCTGTCCCCGAGTGCCTCCACAGTCCTTAAAACGCCCCCCCGGGGAGGAGAGGACGCAGTTGACCCACCGGTGTCCCTCCGGGGATGAACCTGGCCTCGCAAACGCCCTCGTGCCTTCGAACCCCTCCGAAGCCGCTGGCCCGCCCGTGGGGCCCGAAGCCCGGCGAGCTAACGCGTCTCCCCCCCTTCCCTCCCACCCCCCCACCCCCCCCCCACAGGACAAACACGCAGAAGAAGTGAGGAAAAACAAGGAGCTCAAGGAAGAGGCCTCCAGGTAAAGAGGCGATGCTTGGACTGTCAGCTCCGGGGAGGTGGCGGAGGCTGCCGCAGCGCAAGGCCGGCCGGTGGAAGGGGACGTTCCTCTGCTTTCTTTGTTTGTGAATGTACAGAGTTGACCAGTGAAGCCATCCTAGTCGTTTCGGGGAGGGTGGGGAGGGAGGTGAGCGGATGGGTGGGCGGGTGGGCGCCTCCCCGGCTTCGGGGCGCGAGCCCCACGGGGGTCCGGTGCGCCGCCCGCCAAGGAGGTCGGAAGGAGCCAGCCCAGGGCCGGCGAAGCGGAGGAGGTGGCCCCGGGGATGGAGAGGGTGGGGAGGGAAGGGGGGAAATGTGCGTCGTGTGTGACTTTCGTTTGGTGCTGGGCAGGCGGGCGGGTGCGCGCCCCCCTCCAGCTGCGGTTCTCCAGCTCCGTCCTGCCCCGGCGGGCGCTTGGCCATCGATGGGCAGCAGCATCTCTTGGTGACCCCCACTCCCTTCCTCCCACCTCAGCTCCAGGCTCCCAGCCAGGGTGGGTGTTACTGACCCCTAAACCTTACAGCACCACTCTGGGGAAGGGGGAGAGGAGACCCCTCGCAGGAGGTGGTCAGAGCGAGACTCGCTTGCTCCAAAGGCTTCACCCGGCTGTAGGAGATGCTGATGATCCTTTTCAGGGTGACACCGAAAAGCCCCGTGACTTCCCAAAGAGCTGCTTGTTTTTGTAAGAACTCTCCCAAGACTCATCTTCTCGGTAGCTCTTGGACAAAAATCCCCTTTTCTGCTCCAGAGTGACTCCAGGGCGAGAGGCAGAGTGGCACCCCGCTGCTGGCTTGTCCCGAGCCGTGCCCCCCAGGAGGTGCTTTGGGGAGGGAGATCCGTGCCTCCAGGGAGGGTGAGGAGGGTAGGGGGTCCTGCCTTCCCAGAAGGAGATGATGGAGACTCTGCTGGGGGTGTAGAGCCCCTCCTCTCCCAGTTGCCAGCAGACAATGGTCCCAGTACCGCCAGGCCCTGGCACCTCTAACCCTGATGCAAACCAAGGTCTCGGTCTCCTCTACGGCCAGAGAAGGTTTTACAAGCACTGATTCAGGTCCGGAGGGAGCCGTGTCTCTTCTTGTGCCATGAGATGCTCGCCCCAAACCCAAGGCCTGGGGGGGACCAGCCCCCGGGCCAGGAGGGGCTGCCAAAAACGGGAGCGCGGGAGAAGGCGGCGGGCGAAGGGGATGGAGGGGGCTGTTCTAGCTGCGGCACGAGCTGTCCTTTTTTTGTATACTACGGTTGTAAATAAACTGCCTTGGCATTTCTTTTGTTTTCTCACGAGCGGTGCAGTGTCTCCTGTGTGTGTTTTTTTTTTGGGGGGGGGCACCCCAGGTTTGCTTGCACTGGGGTGGGGAAGGGGGCAGAGGGGGAGCACGAGCCAAATTGAAGCTGTTTGCGTGGAGGGGAGGAGAGGAGATTTGGCCGACATGGTGAGGATGAGGGGGCTGGACATGTACTGAGGTCTATACTGAGGCCAGATGACCCCACCTTGGTCCATCCGTGGAACAAAACTTTGTGTCCCTGGTGTCAGGAGAGCCGGGGGGAGTTCTGCTTCCCCAGCCCTAAGGAGGAAACAGCACCGACTCCTCTCCTGCCTTCACTCACCCTGAAAGATGATGGCACCAAAATTTAGGACCAGCTTCCCAAAGGGGCCAAATGTCCATTCCTCCTGGGCCAAGGAGATCCTCACCAACCTGGTCCTCCCCGGTCTGATATAAGGACGTCCTCCCTGACCCTAAGGAGTCGTGGAAGGTGGGTGTCCAACCAAGAAGCTGGTGGTCCCCTGGCTGTGGGAGTCAGTGCCAGCATTAAGACAAATCCCGGGGGGATCCGGTCGTTCGTGGGAAAGCAGAGATCATGCTCAGGGGGGTCCCATCACGCTCAAGTGCAACAGCAAAGGGGGGTATCACACAGGGCCTTGCAGAAAAGGAGATGGAGTCAGCAGTGTGGAGCTCACCATGGTCACACAAAATGGTGGGCTGCGCGTTACCAAACCCCCAAAAGCCACGTGGGAGAGGAGCAGGGGGCTGCAGAAGGTTTTGTTAAATGCAAGAAGTGGAGAAAGGCCGCAGGCTCAAAGAGCGGGCAGGAGGCATAAATCTTGAGCAGATGACATCAGCAGGAGTCTCGGGGCCGACCATCGGCAGATTTGTAGGAGCTGGGTAAACCCACAGCAAATAAAATACTGCTCTGTTCAGTCCATTTTATTTTAATAAACAAAGAATAACACAATATATTGCTCTACCCGAGGGCCCTGTGCCACAGCCTACAACAGCGTGTGCACTGCGGGGCCCGAAGGGCTGGAGGAACCATGGCACAATGGAAAGAGGCACCCATGCTGGGCTGGGGAGGAGGGAAACAGGGAGAGACCGAGGGAGCTTCCTCCGAGGAGTCTTGGAAAACGCCCAAAAGCTTTGAGGAGGGCGGCAGAGAAACGGGGAGCAGAGCCAGGAGAGCACAGCTCGCCCCGGGGAGAAGCCAGTGGGTGGCAAGGGAGGAGAAAAAGGGGGCACCGAGGGTAAGAAGGTGGCAGTGTGGGCACAGGTCGTGGCACCGACACCTCCAGGAGGAGGCTGTTTGGAGGAGCCTCCCCAGGGAGGTTTGGGGGGGAGCAAGGCGCAATGCAGAAGGCATCAGGATGCTCACCCCAAAAACCCAACCGTGTCCGGACCCTGGTGCAGCATCCCAGGTTATCCCATCCATAACCACCTGCAGCTCAGATCGTCCTTCGCCAGGCCGCAGCTCCCGATGAGCCTGGACAATGACCCAGCGAGGCTCGGGGAGCTCATTTTTCTCCTCTTGCTGTTAACCTGTAACACATCTGCCATTCCCCTTCCCTGAACCCTCTCTGAACTCTTCTGCCCAAATGAAGCAGGAAAAAGGTAATTTAATTAAAAATTCATCACCAGCCACAGCACGGCCGCGGTCTCCATCTCTTGATCCTGCGAGGAGGCAAGCTGGGGAGAAAAAAGAGGGGCTCTAGCTGCACCTACAAATGTAAAAACCCTACAGAAATTAAAGGAAAGCAACAACAAGTCCTCTTTATCCAGAACAAGGCAGTAAAATAAGACTTAAAATCACCTCTTATCATTCCTGCAGACCGCTTTTAAGCTGGATAGAAAATTCATCAGTTATTTGTCAGAGAAAGGACTGAGAGGTGAAAACGCAATGGAAAATGGAAAATCTTCAGCATTTTGATTTTTAAATCCTTTTATTTGGAGCATAATTATTGCAACTACACAATCCCTGCCAGAGAAGCGAGGACCACTGCAGATCTTCCTCCTCTTTTGCCCATGGTGATGTCTGGGCAGTAACGTTGGGTCTCCCAGCTCTCCCCAGGGCCATCTCAGCACCTCGCAGCCACCCCAGGACATCCCTGGGTTAAAGTGGTGGGCCTCCAGTGCTAAATACACACGGCGATGTGAACACTGAACCCAGAGATGTGGGAAATACATGCAGGATTGCTGGTCTGAAATTACTCTTGGGTTCACATCCAGAGCGCTCGACATCTCCCCTCAACACAAGCTCCTGCCTCAGCGTGGTGCTGAGTCCCACCACCCAGTCCAAGCCAGCACCCAGGCTGGGGTTCAGGCCTTGGGGAAGCCCAATCCTGCCAAGAACTGCTGCCAAGAACTGCTGTGAAAAACTGCCCCATGCTCGTCTTTGCAAGGCCCCTCTCATGGCCCACCTCCGCGGCGTGAGGAGAGCTTTCACCACCCAAACACTGCTGAAGGCCTTCACGCTTCTGCTGGTGGTTCAGCTCTCTCCGAGGCCCACAGGCAGCAAGAAGGATGGTGGCTCAGTCTGTCAGAGATCCCCAGACTCAGTTTTTGCTCCCAAGGAGTTATTTCCAGCCTTCTGTTCCCAGCAGTGGGTGAATCGAAGAAGGCCCGAGGCTGCTTCACGGGGAGAGGTGGGGCCGGAAGGTGCGTGGCCGGATCATCATGACCACCTTCCTCAGGGAGTAGTAGTCCGTGTCCTTCCACGAGTACCACACGATGCCGTCCGGCCCCAGGATCTTTCGGTTTTTAATGGAGTATCGGCCGCCCTGCGGTGCAGAAAGAAGGATGGGAAACGCATGGAAGTGTCATCAGAAAACTGATCGCTCAAACACCACGGCAAAGAGCTTAGCGGCGATGCAGTGGGAAGAGCACGTAAAGCTCGACATATTTCAGATGGTCCCAGTGGAGATGGCATCTCAGGCCGCATGAGTCACCATCAAACGGCCCCAAACTACAGCATGCAGAGGTGGCTTGATACTTGTGTCTGATCCCTGGCACCAAAAGGGCCTGGCTGCCCCGGTGCCAGCGCTCCCTTGAGCCCTGCCCCAAGAGCAGAGGCTGGCCAAGCCAGGAAGGATTGCAGGGACATGAGGACAGCCCCCTTCCAGCCCCAGGCCTTGTATGGTCCCTGTCCCCAGGCCTCGAGTGCCACCCCTGTGTCCCTGTCCCCCCCTTACCTTGTAGTACACCCCGTTGAGGTTGGAGAAGAAGCACTGGTGGTACCACCAGCCTCCGTGGGAGATCTCGGCACAGATGTTCCCCGAGTCGGGAGTGCTGAAGCTCCTCTTGTTGTGGTACCAGGCGAAGGAGTCCTCCACCGTCCCGCTGAACCCGTCCACGTGCAAGCGGTAGTAGTTGGCCTCGTCCTCGATGCTGCCAGCAAAGGTAAAACTATTTAAAAGGGAGTGTCTGAGCCTCCTCTCCAGTCTGGGGACCGCGTTCCTGGTGTGGGCACCTAGCAATCATCGGGCTGCTCTGCCCAGGCTCCCCGCTGTGATTCATCACCTCTAAGAGCCAAAGTCGATGTATTTCTCCCTTCTGTGGGATGCTTTTGTCATGACTCAGGGCACTTGCTATAGGTCCGAGCCGGGCAGACCATGACTCTAAAACCACATCAAAGGGCTGAGATGGCTTTGGCAAGACAAACCCTCTGATTACACAGTTCCGCCTCTCCTCCACAGAGCAAGCATCCTGTCCTTCACCTTGACTGAGATAATTAGTAATTTGCCCCTGGGCTAGCAAAGGTTGAAGGTGACTGCTGTTGCACATGGCATCTGATGGGAAAAATCGGGGTGACCATTCAGAGGATGTTTGCTGGCAGAAGATGCTCCAAGACACTTTCAAGCAATATTTTTTTGTGTTTTTGTTTGTCTTGTTTTGTTTTGTTTTGTTTTGTTTTGTTTTCCGGGTAGTTTCAGCAGTTTTGAGGTCTACCTTAAGCCCCAAAGCTTCAAACATGCACTGCTGCCTTGCACATCCTCCCATACAGGTTACTCCGTGGTCACCCACAAACATTTCCAGCAGAGAGAAGGAAGGAGTTTTTCTGGGACAGTCTAGACAGACCTTGCCACCCCTGCTTAAGAAAGGATGTGGCTGATGTGGTACGGATAATAAAACACCAAGAACCAGGGAAGGCCATCCCAGCTCCTACCTGAAGACCTGGTAGAAGGCGTGTTTGTGCTTGTTGTTCCAGTCCTCCAGGTCGATACGCAGCGAGTAGTCCCCTTGGCTCGTTATCTTGTGGATGTTCTCGTTGCCCAGCCAGAACTCGCCGCTGAGGTCCCCAAAGCCCTCCTTGTACTCGTTCCAGGTCCGATTGAAGTCAACCGAGCCGTCCTGACGCCTCTGGATGACCGTCCAGCCCCCACCTGCCAGGAGAGAATGGAAAAGGGGAGTCTGTAGCGAATGTCCATGAGTCCCCACACCATCACATGGCGTGGGGTCACCTCGGAGGCTCCACCTCCAGCTCAGGAAGGTGTCTCCTTGTCCTGCCCTCTCCCACCAAGTGGCAAACCACGGTGTGAGTTGGTTTACAGGGATCAAACGTGGTGCCCAACGCAGCTCAGGGAAAGGGGCTCCCACCTCTCCCATGTCTGCTCGTGATGATGTTCTCCTGCCAGCTGTCAGGGGTTCATTCCAGACCTTCAGGTGGTTTTAGATGAGTACGGTGGTAGTCTGGGGGAGGCAAATGTTTTGGGACTGGAACGAACTGGAGATCCTGGAGTTTGGAGATTGTTATGAACTGTTCCCGCAGCACCACAGAGGCACACGAGCTCTCTTCCAGCATTGTCTCACTGTCTCCATCTGCTCTCCCATCTGTCTGAATCCCTCTCTCTCATTTTATTCCAAAACTGTAAGACTGAGGAGGGGACTGGGGCCATGTTTTTATTTGCTGTTTGTACAGGCTGTCACTCGGCAGTGTCCAAGATTGTGACAACGGTCATGCAAATAATAGTACTGCCATAACACAGACCACATCGTCTGAATAGCCTGTTTCTTAATGAGTGCTCATGTCCACAAGCCGCCATCACCTGTAGATCTTTTGGGCCAACGTGTTAATGTGACACGTCCAGCCCGGCTGGAGCACACCCATGGGGCAAAGAGCTGACAATCCACCACGGTTCCCTAACAACTGGCATCATTCTTCCAAACTCTGGGTGTCGCAAACTGATTTTGTTAGTAAGTCTGTGCCTGGGGATGATGGATATGTGTTGTGTATGGATGTTTAGACAACAAAGGTCTGGGTGGTCATCTGCTCCCGCTTACACACACCAAAATCTCTCTGGGCATACCCTCCCCTCTCACTTCAGCACAGCTACAGTTAGGGATTGCTCTCGGCTGCCCGGAGATGCTCCAGGCACCCCCAGGGACCACCCGCTACTCCAGAAGGGCTTCTCTTTCCCAAAGCCCTGTGTGGTATCCACTAGATCTTTGCAAATACCTTGGGTATGTGAGGAGATGTAAAAGAGCCCTAAACGCCTGAATCTAGACAACTGACTCCCAGCCATAATGCCTGGTTTGAACTCTTTATCCAAATATCCCCTTCTTTAGCCAGCAGAGAGGCTGAGCTCCCCGCGGAGATGCTGCTCTCAATGATCGTGATGTGACCCAGACGTAGCTCTCCTAGGACACAGCTCACAGGGACACATCTCCCACCCAGAGCTCTCCTGGGAGATCGTGAAGGTCCCGCAGTACCTTCGGTGTCCATCTCGCACAGCACCTCGATAGGCATCCCTCCGATGGAGGGCATGATGCTGTAGACCCCCGACCGCCGGAGCCCGTTGTAGTAAACAGAAGCACAGTCAATGGGGCAGTTCCTGGCGTGCTTCATCTCTGCAAGAAAGCAGAGAAATGCGACATTTGGTACACAACACAGAAAAAAAGGGTAAGGGTTATTTTCATGCCATCGTAACACAGAGCCTGACAAAAATCCTGAATTCAGAGCTTCTACGTTGCATTATGTTGCCTTCCTGCCCAAGTGCAGAGGCCCATTAGTGATCAAGTTCATTAGCGCGGGTCTGTACTTAGGGTGCTGTGGCTGGGGAAGGGTTATCAGCTGACGTGGCTTTGTGATAACATAACAGTAACACAGAAATGTCACACGTCTTGCCAGGCCTGAGGTCTGTTGGGTTACACCTCACCCCAAAAAGTTCTTCAGCAGCTGTTGGTGCGGTTGGGCAGAGGAAGGATTTTTTTTTTTCTTCTCCCAAACTGCTGCTGTGGGCATTGTCTTACAAGGAAAGGGGATCAAAACCATTCTGAAGACTCTAAAGATGTTTCTAACCAGGATGTGCCAGGCGGGATTTATTTTGTCTGGCACGAGCTATCTATACTTCAGAGGCGGTCTCGGCTGGTGTCCTTAGAGACAGGCTTCTGCAGAGGGTAGCTCATCCTGGCTTTACGTGGGAGAGGAGAGAAATCCACTCTCCCTGTCTCCTCCCGTCACCTACTGAAGGGACTCGGCTGAGTTTTCTGCACAGACGTGCCCAGGGACATCTGAGATGCCCGGGAGCATCCTGGCTGGCTCTCAGGTGTCCCAGGTAGGTCCTGTCCTGTACCTGCCAGGCTTAGGGGGATGCTTTGGATGCTCCTGGTGTTTCAGGTGGCACTAGGTGACTGCCCAAGGGGAGCTGAATGGAGACCCTACCTAGTCAGGGCAGTGGAAAGACCACGCTTGGCTCAGTCCATGTACTGCTTGCCTCATTATCTTAAATATCCAGCTCGTGTGCGTGTGGGCACGCAAAATGAAGCATTTGTGAGAAGAGCCTCCCTGCAGATGGCGACAGCCTGGTGTGATGATTGTCATCTTTAGAAAGAGAGACACAAAGGCAGCTCCCACGGGCAGCTCCCCTTCCTTCCGCTCATCCAGCGAGGCCAGCCCCAAGCACATGTGGCCTGGACACCAGGCTGGTGTCACTGGGAGATGCAGGGGCCCGGGGGGGACGAGCAGAAAGCACAGGAGACTGCCTTTCCGCGAGGCAAACAGAGGCTGCAGGGTTGGCAGCTGATGAAAGCTCCTGGATGGGAAAATAAGTCTGGGGGGGCAATGACGATTGAATAGTGGCAGCATCCTGGCTCAGCAACTGGGGAGAGTGGTGGCTGCAGGCTGGGGACAGGCTGGGGACGCTGGGGACATTCTCTGGGGCTGGCACCAAGCAGCTGCTGCAGGAGAGAGTGCAGGGGTGAACCAGCTGGGTGCAGAGGAACCAGCAGAGGTCGGGGAGAGGCAACGCAGACCCTGCAAGCCTCCAGGAGAGCAGGCAGAGCCCCGTTCCTTCTGCAGGGAACAGCTCTACGCGGCTGTGATTCTCCAGGACAGAGGTGTCAGCATCCCGGTCACATCAAATTATGGAGGGGGCTGCCATGGGTGTAGAAGGGAGCTCCAGCACCCCTCCACATCCCGGCTCGTGCTCAGGGAGGAGCACACACGTCCCAAAGGCAGCAGGTAGGGTTAGAGCTGTTGGCATTGCCTCCACCACAACATGGATGGTCAAAAGAGCTTTGCGCTCTGTTTTTTTTTAATGCAATTTTTTGGAAAATTCTTACATTAGTTGGCCTGGGGAGAAGTAATGTGCCTTCCCCCCTGGCATCACCAGCTCAAATCAGATCAAAGCTGGGAGGTGAAAGCCATCAGCAGCTCCTGTCTGTGCCGTCTGATTGAGCCTGCTCCTTTCTGGAGAAGGCAGGTGCTGGATCTGTAAGACCAGGCGCACGGCAGGATGGAGGACTGTTCTGGAGAAGCATCCCTTCATCCTTCCCTAATGTTCCTCCTGGACTTCTGCTGCAGGGGATCCTGCCCCTCTGCTCAGCACCAGAGTGCTGGGACCAGTCCTGGACCCCCAGCACTGAGAGACCTGGACCCAGTGCCCAGCCCGGGGCCCCCACGGTGCTGCTGGAGCCCCTCTGCTGTGAGCTCTGGGGGTGCCCCCAGGCATCCCGGGGGCTTTTGGGGTTCTGAGATGGGGCTGGGCACGGGGGTCAGCACCCCCTTACCAAGGCCCCGGAGACCCAAAAGGTTGCAAAGCCAACCCCGCTGCAATTCCAGCAGCTCCAGGCGGAGCTGTGCAGATCCCGGCTCTGAGAAGCCCTGGTCAAAATGTTTTCATCAATGGGGATTTTTTGGCAGAAAACTGGGGCAGAATGGCAGGAAAAAAAAAAAAAAAAAAAAAAAAAAAAAAACCATGCTTTTTTTGATTGGAAGTTCCCACGTTTGCTAAAAAATAATAAAATGAATAAAACATTTCAATGGAACAAGGAAATCAAGCAAAAATAAACTGGCAAAAACTTAAATGCATACATTAAATCTAAAGAGTATGAGAAATAATGGAAAATTGTTGGTTTTTCAGAGTTGAAGGGTATTATAAAAGTCCTAATTTCATGTTATGAATTTTTGAGACAAAATTATTTCTTGCTCTTTTATCTTTTTTTTTCTTTTTTTTTTTCTTTTTTCTTTTCCTTTTTTTTTTCTTTTCTTCTATGTTTTTTTTCTGATGGGGAAACAGTCCCTGGAGCTGGGAGGAAGGCTCCTGCAGCTGACTGCAGATGGAATAATGGCGGGAGCGATGCCAACGGGGCTGTCAAAGCCAAAGCTGAGCCCTGCGAGCATCTCACACCATCCGGGGCGAGGAAAAGGAGCCGCCAAGGGACCGGACCCGCTCCTAGGCTGCACAGAAAACATCCCCACAGGATTCCACTGCGCCGAGGAGCCTCGGGAAGGCTCGGGTGAAATCGGGCTGCATGCAAAGGGGATTGAAAGCCTTTTTCCCACCCCCCATGGTGCCCCCGGCATCTCCCCATCACCTGGCCGGTGCGTCTCCTCCTGCAGCCTCATGTCGGCGGGGCCGAGGCAGGTGGGGTTGCGCCAGACCCAGTCGGTCAGCACGGAGACGTTGTTGATCTGCGCCTGCATGTCGTAGAGCAGTGTGGCCTGGATGTGCTGCAGGGTGCTGGCCTCGCTGTACCGCTGCTCCAGGTCCTGCACGCGCTGCTCCAGGCTGCGGTTCGGGCCGGCCGCCTCCTCGTGCTGCGGGCAGGGCAAAATTTGGGATGGGGAGGGTGGGGGGGGGGATATGGGGGCACCCTGCAGCCCCCAGACCCTGGCAGGACCCACAACCTGCGTGGTGTTCCCTGGCACAGGTGGGACGTGCACAGGTGAGCCAAGTGGCAGATGGAATTCGTCCCCATACCCCTCCAACTTGTTGCATCTCAGGGTGAACCCAGCAACCCCACCACCACCGCTGGGTTTTTCCTCCTGGAGCGCCCTTCTTTCTCCCCTCGGACCACAGAAGCTTTCAGCACCCTGCTGCAAGGAGCTGCCCGTGCCACCAGGAGCCACCTCCTGCTCTTCGGGTACCAACCTTGGTGATGCAGGGCCCCAGCCCCTTTTACCACCTGTATTTAGGATGTGCAGTCTTTGATCCCACGTAGGATATGTGCCCGAGCTCGGCGGGGGGGACTCACACTGAGATGGGCACCCCCAGCTCCACCAGCACACACCGAACGTGCTCCAGATGCCGAGGTGCTCACCTCGCTCAGAGCTCCCTGCCCGTTAGATGGCAGAGCAGGCTTTGAGCAGCCCCTCCAAAACCCCGCAGCAGCCTGGGGAAAATCCTCTCCCTCCCCTGGCCAGCGCAGCCCCCTGCCCCATACCCCGGGGGTCCCACAACCCCTGGCCCTGGCCCTGCACTGGAGGGATGCTGCTTCTCCCCCTGCCTCTCCTTTTCCTCCTGATGTCCCCATGTCCCCACGCTGTGACACGGGATGCTGTATGGGTGAACCCAGACCCCATATCGTTGTTATCTCGCCACCAGCATCAACCTTAAAGGCGTGCAGGGTGCCCAGGTACCCTCAAAACCACAACGATGCTGCTTGAGTGTGGGGATTTCCTCCTGCGGGCAGGGGTTTGTGCATCCAGAGGATGTTTTCTGCACCGATAACTAATGGCAGCTCTACAGCATCCTTCCCAATGCCACTTGAGCGTGGCCTGGCCCTGCCAACAAGCCCAGATCGCCACGGGATGAGCCTGCCCATATCCCCAAATCCCAAGCAGATAGACAGGCAGGGGGAACGAGGCTGGGAACGAGGGTCTGCGACGATGTGGTGCTCTCCTTATCGGCCCCGCAACGTCTCTGGCTCGCCCGTAAATCAGCTCTGCTCCGCGAGCCGTGACCGACACCAGCAGCCTGCACCCACGCGCCAGCTCTGCGCGTAAACCCGTGATGCTCTGTCCCAGACAATCCCCTCCTCCTCCACAGCCGACAGATTTTTTTTTTTTCCCCTGCTGCTGATTAAAACCAGCACAGCCAGGCTGGTTTTAATCAGCAGACCCCGCCGCATCCCCCTGCTCCGCCGGGGCTGGTTTGTCAGGGAGCTTCTCCATCGGAGCGCAGCGGGGTCCTGCTCCGTGGGTGACGGGGCAGTGCAAGCCTTATAGGGCTGCTCACCTAAACCACGGTGGAATAAAGGAGGTGGGGAGGGAAACAAGGCAGAGAAGGGGCCACCTCCCCTGACCCCATTTTGGGGTCCCCGTTAACCCGGGAGGAGCTGGGACCTGGCAGAGCCGCTGCTCCCAGCCCGCTTGGGAAAGCTCCTGGGGTGCTCGGGGAGACGTCTGTGCTGGGTGGATGAGCCGACAGCGAGCGGCAGGAGAAGCACTGGTGGCAAAGCAGCAGGAGGCTGATTTATGGGGATGGATTAAAGGAGCAACAGCGCCTCAGCGGGAGGAAGGGTAGTGGAGAGCCCTAGCCGGGCTGGATGGTGGGCACGGCCGGGAGGCAGCAAGGGGAGGTGGGGAAAAGCAGCCTGCTGGGCTGGGCACAGGCGTTGGGAAGTGGCCAGACCAACAGAGCTGGAAAACTTCTGGTGGAATTCTCCCTGGGACTGTAGGGTGTGTAGGGGACCAGCTCAGCAGCCATTTTTGCTTCTGGTTTCCTTGTTTCAGCTGCAAGGCCTTGTTTCCCACCCCGCATTCAGCTGCGCTTCTTGCCTTTACCCCCTCCTGCGCTTGGACAGAGGGCTGCGCTCATTGCAGAGCTCTCCAGGCTTTGTTCTCTTCGTGCTTCTTCCACCCCTTTACATTCCAGGGTCTTTTTACAAAACTGAGAAATTGCTGTAGGTCTCTGCCGCAGCTTCCCACTGAAAACAAGGCTGGGTTCAAAGCCAAATGCAATCACTCAGGGCCCTTTCCAACAGAGGGCTGAAACCCCCTGCAAATGGCCCGAAGGGATCCCAGATATCCCAGGGGACATCCCCTCTCTGAGTGCGGCTGTAGCCTGGTGGCACAGGCATTGCTGGCACTGTCCCCAAGGTGTGAACTGCTCGGGGACACCTGGGTAGGGTTGGGGACCTGGCTGCCCCGCCAGGACCCCTGGGTGCATCCTTGTAGGGTGCGGAGCCCAGCAGCACCCCCAGCTCCTTCCCTGCTGCTCACTGGGGATCCCATAGAGGAGAAATGAGTTCTCCCAACTCACCCCTTCCTCCAGGAGCAGTGTCTGTGTCACTGCATTCACGGCTCTCCACGAGAGGGATGCTCTCTACGATCCCTACAAGACCAACTGGGTCCCACAGAAACCATTACACGGAAGGCACTGGGGTGTGTAGGGGAAATCCACCCCCCCCCCCAGCTGCTGCCCCAGAAGCATCCCCATCCACCAGCAGCCAGGGTTTGCTGGGTGAGCATCCCCTCTGCCACCCTCTCTGGCTAAGGACTACTCAGTGGGAAGAAAAAAAAAAAAAAAAGCAATTAACAGAGAAAGGGATAATAAACTAAGCACAAAGACACAGAAATTATCAAGTGGGTGAGAGGGGAGGCAAAAAGGGAGAGCAGACAGGACGGGAAGGGACCTGTATAAGCAGGACATGTACCAGCAGGATGATGATCAGTGCCCTGGTCCAACCGAGCAGCATTGCCACCTTCTCCCAGCTCCCAGAGACCCTACACAACAGGCAGGGTGTTACGTGGGTTGTTTCAGAGCTTGGAAAGGAAGACAGGATTAAGGGCATGAACGCTGCCTGGAAAATATCTAGTGCACTGCTGTCCCTCTCCCTCCTTGGCTTCAAGCTGGAGAGCTCCGTGAAGGAGCTGCAGCTCCAGGTAGCAGGGCTGCATGCTGTGGGGCTGGGAATGGGGAAGCATGGGTTAGACAGCCCTGAGGAACCAGGAGTCACCAGGGATGGATGCGAGAAGCCAAGGATGGAAGAGCTGTCCCATCGGCTTGTCCCGGTGAGAGGGGAAAGAGGGTGAGGAAAAGTGGAGACTGGGAGAGGCGGCGTGGTGGGGGAGCCTGAGATGTGCCCGCTCCCTTGCACCAGCAGCAGGTCGCCCACAAGAAGTCACCCAAGGCACAAACTGCCTTGAGCAGGCACCCAAAGGTATTGGGGTCACAGTGCTCAAACGTGCCCGATGGGACGCAGCTCCCTTGGGATGGTGGGCACAGGAGGGAGCTTTGGTCTGCATGGGGCGTCCCTGCATGATGGAGGTATCGTGGTCCCAAAGAGTGGGCGGCCAGGATGCCCACGTGGATTTGGGGCTCCCCCCTGGCCCTGTAATCCATGGGTATCCCTGGGCTACGGCAGAACAGTGACTTCTGCCCTGCGTGGGGTGGACGTGGGGGTTTCGTGGGGGGAGGTATGGAAACAAAGCCCCAAAACCCTGCCCGAAGCCTGGGAAGGGGAAGCCTGGCAAAGAGGGAGCCCGTGGGAAGAGCATGGGCGAGGGGAAAATGAAGCCAAACAGCGAATGAGTCACACGGGTTCCCAGGGCCAGACCCTATCAGGCCCCATCTCTCCTGTTGAGATTTACGCAACAGGCTTCCAGCCTCCACCAAGATATTGCCCCTGGTTCTTCTGCACACACCCCCAGCAGTTCGTGGGGCACCCCCGGCCAGGCAGATGAAGCCCTGCCAAATCTTCAGTGCAGCCCAGAGCCATCCCTCCGTGGTCAGCTTGGAGCCACGCTTCTCCCAGAGCGCTCGTCCCCTTCCCTGCATTATACACGGGGGACTCAGCCTTGGACACCTGAGATGTGGTTCAGCCCTGGCTGCCTAAAGCTTCATCTCTAGTCCCGCTACGGGGTCAGCGACCCCAACCCATCCTAGGCAGGCTCAGAGGCGGTGGGGATGGTCTCCTTCCTCCTACAGCAGGATAAAACCAGAGGGGTTTGCAGCTCATGATAAGAAAGATCAGCCCTGGAAGGCTCTCGAGCCAGCACAGTAAGAGGGGTTTAATGGATAAACCCCTGTGGTCAGAACAACGCTGAGCATTTTGCCATCATCCTCTGCATCCCCTCCCTGCAAGCGGCTGGGAGCCGGCAGGGGTCGGGGGGGGGACCTGCCGAGGGCAGCCCCTTACCTGCAGCTCCAGGACTTTGATGCGATGCCGGTGGTTCCTCAGCTCCTCCTGCAGCTCCGAGATCAGCTCCCGCAGCTCCAGGATCTGCTGCTTGCGCTCCTCGTTCTCGTGGAGCCAGTAGGACACCTCGTCGGTGCAGCGGAACATGTCCGGGCACCGCTGCTCGTCCCCCTGCGGCAGCGTGGCCACGATCCTGCAGCGCCCGTTGGGCAGCACCTGGTTGCTGTACTCCCCGCACTGGATCAGGCCCGTGCCCTCCTGGGGCTCCTCGGTGTCACCGTACGACGCAGGCAGGGATTTTGGCAGCGAGGGGACGCTCAGCACCGCCAGCAGGAGGAGGGACATCCACGGCGCCCCGGCGGGGCCGGTGCTGGGGCAGGGCTCCATCGGGCGCATGGGGACGGTCCCCAGGGATGGCTCCGTCACCTCGGGCAGGGCTTTGTGCCCGTGTGGGACCACGTTGGTTTTCCCCACATCCCACTGCGCCGGAACTCCCTGGAACAGGACCCACAGCAAGGATGCAGCTGGTGGGGACAAAGGGGAGCAAGGAGCCCTCCCACCACGCTGCGCACCAAGGGGTCCCACCACCTCCCCAGTCCCCCCAGGGAGCTCGTGGATTTGGGGGCTCTCCCCACGCCCCTCTGTATGGTTTTGGGGCAGACGTAGCCATAAATAGAGGCATGGAGGGCATGGTGCCCACCTCCGTGGGGAGCCCAGACCATCAAGACACCCCTGGCAGGGTCAGACCTCCATCCCACGCCCTCCATCCCACCTCCATCCTGGGCTTGCCTGGCCCAATTTCCCCACGGCTGTGGGTCGGTTGTCCCAGGTGGGCTCAGGTCCAAGGAGGATGGAGGGATGGTGACCTGGCTGATAGCAGGACAAGACAAATACACAACTTTGTCCCTTTTATCCGGAGAAATCAGCCAGAGCTGCCCGACGCTGGGGCTCCCCACAGTGCCATCCTGCTCCAGCTCTGCTCCCCAGGCTTCTCCCAGCCAAAAGCCATCCCAATCCAACCCCGATGGGGATGGGGACGTGGGAGGACACCGCGGCTGCCCAGGCACCCGTGGTGCCAGCACGTACCTTGGCAAGGATCGGCTGGGCACTCTGGTAGCAGGCAGCAAGCGGGGACTGTCTGCGGGAAGCGGGGCGAGTGTCGGGGGCTGCTGGGTGCTGATTCCCCCTGATCCTCTCACCGCACTATAAATAGGGCCCCGAGAGCCACCGGCACCAGACGGCGCACGGCAGGCAGGAGCACAGGTCCCGGCGTGACCTTATCAGCACAAGCGGGGATTAAACTGGAGTCTTGGCAGGAGGGCACGGCTCCCTGCTCCCAGACACCCCCATCCCATCCCATCCCATCCCATCCCATCCCGTCCCGTCCCGTCCCGTCCCGTCCCGTCCCGTCCCGTCCTGTCCCGTCCCGTCCCATCCCATCCCATCCCATCCCATCCCATTCCATCCCGTCCCGTCCCGTCCCATCCCATCCCATCCCATCCCCACCATCCTGTCCCTCCTGTCCCCGTCCCGTCCCATCCCCATCCCACCCGATCCCATAAGCCTTTCTCCGGGGACAAGCTGGCAGTTATCATCTTTCTCCCCATCATGCTGTCTGCTCCTTGTACAAAGGAAGAGTAATCATCCACCCAGCTAGAAATGTCAACAAGCTTGCTTAATTAAATATGCTAATCATTCTGACATAGGAATGCGAGCTGAAACCAGAAATTTCCAAGCTGGACAAAAGCATTGGCTTTGGGGTTTTCTTCACTTCATGAAGAGTTTCCAGATGATGTTCCCAGATTGATTCCCACAAACGAGATGCTTGAACAAGCTCAGATGGGGTCCAACAGCAGAGGAAAGCCTGAAAAAGGGGGAATTCATTAGTGGACATCTGCGAGGGGGGTGTTAGGTGTAGGTGTATGTTAGGTGTAGGGTTTTCATTGGTCTGCTTTGTTTCTGCGGGGTTTCGGGGCAGAGCAGGGAGGTGTCCTGCCAGCTCAGGACATGGCACTGCTCCACGGGGCTGATTTCCCCATCTCCGGTGCCTCCGGGTGTCCGTGCGTCTGTCCGCATCCACCACCCGGGGCAGCTCGGAGAAGAAAGCATCCCTGGGCAAACAGACACACCCCCCCCCAAGCCCTTTTGCATTGTTAATGAATGGGGAGAAAGAGGGCAGGAAGCACACCAGCCCACCTCTCCTGCTGGGCCAGGGACCCCCATTTGCACCGAAAATCACGTTTTGTTCACGCACTGCCTCCCCGAGCTGCACTCTGCTCTTTTTCAACCCAGGATTTGCTTCAAAAGCCTGTTGTGGGAGCAAACCATCAAGGCGAGCATCATCCCTGGAGCAGGAAGGAGCTGTGCGAGCACGGGAGCAGACAGCCCCGGCCGTGGTGCTGGGCAAAAAGGCGAGAGGCACCCCAGGATCAGGCCACAGAGCTCTGCTGGGAGCCAACGGGGACGGCGAGGGAGGCACCGTGTGAAGGGACACCGTGGGAAGGGGCTGGGAGAATGGGGCTGGGGGAGAAAAGGCAGAAGATGAGGGCGGGAGAGGGAGGAGAGGTTGAACTCCGAGCCCACCGAGACGCACAGCAAGGGCAGGGAGGGAGGCAGCAGAGAAACGCAAGCCCAGGGCATGGGACAGTGCTGCAGGGGTGCACCGAGGGCTTTCCCCACACCCTCGTGCTCACAGCACCTGCAGGGCAGCCTCCCCCAGCCTGAGCCTCCGAGGAGGATGTTTCTGCTCCGGACAGGGTGTTTCAAGGCAAAAAGAGAAGTTCAGTTGTCGCAGCCAAATTTCCTGCCAGCCCACGTCGGCACACTGAGGACCACGAGCATCCTCACCAGGATGCTCTGCAGCCCTTGGCCGTGCAGGAAGGTAGCAGCAGGGCTCAGGGGACGGCACAAAACCCACTGCCTGTGATGGTGTGGTGCCAAAATGGGTTTGCTCTGCCAATATTACCTCCATTATCTCTGTTATTGGGGCCCCAACCCTTCCCAGGCAGGGGTGCAAACCTCCCCCCCTGGGGCAGGGAACTGTCCTGGCTTGGGGTAGGGGAAATGGGGCTATTTTGTCCCCCTTAAAACTATAGGTATCAGAGCTGAGAATCATCTGTTCACTGGGAAAATGCTGCCTCTGCAGGAAAAATTACCTCTTGGGCCATGAATAACCCCCAGTCCCTGGAGAATCCCACCTGGGAACAGGGCGCTCTGAACCCCACCAGCTCTCGGGGAGATGAAACGTTGGAAGCTCCACAACTGGAGCCTCATTTTCCATCCCTGTTTCTCCCTCCAGATTACCCACACCACATCCAACCTAAGCACAGAGCTCACTGCCACACACTAGGGTTTGTGTTGGGAACACCCCTTGGTCCTGCGATGGCCTTGGAGAGCTTTTGGTGCTCCTCTTTGGCTCCTCCACAGCAGCAGCAAACCCCGCTCCAGCACCGTGGGAGCCTCTCCTCTGCCCAGACGTGGTCGTTCGCCCTCCAGGGTCACCCCAGGAGAGACCCAGGCTGCGGGGACAGGGGGGGATGCGATGGCAGGATGTCTCACCCACACCGGGACGGGGCAAATCGCACCCCACAGCCCCTTGCGGGGCGCCGCGGGGCAGTCTCGGGGCGGGGGACCAAGGAGAACATCTCGCTCTCGAGCCTCATCCAAGAGCTCCTCCAGCGCGATTAGCTAAAGACCAGCTTCCCTTTATTGCACACGAGTGGATAGACATTTATCGTGCTTGCCTATAATGCAACCCATTATCCTCGTCTTTGACGGGGGCTGCTGGTCCTGCTGGGGGGCGGCGGGGGAGGCGAGCTGGAGGAGGGATGGAGCCGGGCACAGCCGGGCCTTTGTGCCGCCACTCAGGAGCCACTTTCCTGGTAAATGTTTGGGCTCCTAAATGGATGTGACCTCCCCTCCCCCGGCCCCTTTTCCCTTTCATTTCTTTTCCCCATTATGCTCGGAAAAAACCTCGTCCGGATCATTAGCGTCAGAGGCGGAGAGGGGCGCTGAGTGCCACATGGAAGAGGCGACCGAACATTTCGTTCAATGCCCCTCGAGTGGCGTCTCGCTCAAGGCTGCTCCTTCAACAAAGGGAGATGTGAAAATGGGCCCCGGCGCGCGGCTCGCGGGGTGGCCGGGCAGGAGCTGCCTCTTCAGGGAGACAAAGCTCGGCCATTTCGGCTCCCTTCCATTGATGTCTGCCTCGTTCGGGGGAGCATTTAGCCAGGAGGGGAGCGGGAAGGGGGCGGCGGGGATTCAATGAGAGCCTGGGCGATGCGACAGTCACCGGAGAGACGGCAGCTCTGAGATGCCCAAGGTTGAGCGCTCGGCTGACCCGTCCTCGGCATCCTTGGGGGGGACGCCAGCTGCTACCCTCCCCCGGTGGCCCAAGACTAGGTGAAGCCAGCACCTGGCACCCCTTGGCCAACTCTTTATGAAGCATCAGTGCAGGCTGTGTTGTGCCAGGGGAGGTTCAGGTTGGAAATGAGGAGACATTTCTGCTCAGAAAGAGCAGTCAGGCGTTGGGACGGGTTGCCCGGGGAGGTGGTGGTGTCACCGTCCCTGGGGGTGTTCAAGGAAAGGTTGGACATGGTGCCTGGGGACGTGGTTTAGTGGGTGACGGTGGTGGTAGGGGGGTGGTTGGACCAGGTGATCTTGGAGGGCTTTTCCAACCCTAAAGATTTTAGGATTGAATGGTTCTATGCACACCAAACTGCCCAGGCTCAGCCCTACCCAGTGCATGCACCCTGCAGGTCCCAAATTCTGGTAACATCCGCACAGAGCACAGCTGATGGAGGTCCCCATCCTCTTCGGGCAGCACAGCTGTGCGGGAGATCGCATCCAGACAAGCACCACATCTGCCCCTTTCCCTCTACCCACGCTCGTTTCTGCAGAGACGAGGTCCCCACCACCACCGCAGCCTCCATCAGCCCATGGCCAGCCTTCAACACGCCCTTGGTGTGCCAACTGCCCACCAATGGCCTTTTTTGGGGGGGAGAAATGATAAAAAACACAATACTTTTCCATTTCTTATTCCTGCCCAGTGGAGCAGAGGTCCCCCAGCTGTCCCCAATATTCAGCATCCCCTGACTGTGCCTTGGCCTCCTGGAAAGGACAAACCAGCACAGCTCAAGGAAGGCAATGCACATTTGGGACCACTTTGGTGCAAAGTGCCCCAGGGCTCTCCTGGCTCCCCAAACCCATCCCTGTCCAGCCACAAACCCACTGCCAGGACGGAGGACGCAGCTGAGCATCGCTGTCCCTACACATCTGCCACCCAGGAGCCTCCCAGGTGCTGAGAAAGTGACCAGGACGTGCTGGCGTGGCTCAGCCCTGCTGATTTCAGCTGAGGCCTGCCTGCACCTCCTGCTGCGATAAGCCCTGCTGTGGCCACCGGCTTTGTCACCGGCTTTGTCACCTGCTTTGCCTTCTGTCCTCCACCAGAGCCACGCAGCCGGCATCACTCTGGCCACCACCATGCTTTAGGCAGCCTCCCTGTGCTCCACCCCTGCTGGGACCAGGCATGGAGATGGGGCTGGGCGCTATTCCACCCCCCTAGGACCCAGGAACACGGTGCGAGCACAGGGCTGCAGGAAGGAATCCCCTGCCCGCGGCCAGCTGCCCCCTAAGAAGCCGTAATCCCTCTTAGGGGCATGGGCAGTAATCGGGGATTTGGCTCCGGGTGTGCAAATGCGCGTGCAGGGCAGCGTCTGCAGGCACGTGCGTGTGTCACAGCTCTTCTAGCCCGCTTGTGCCTGGTGAGTGTGTGTCTGCGGGGATGCCACTGGCTCTACAAGGAAAAGAAAGGCAGAATGAGTGAGGAATAAAGCACGTAATTGGACAATTTGGGGTACCTGGCTCCACCTCGCCCAGTTCCCCCAGGATGGCCCTGCCTGGGCTAACCCGGCACTGCAGAGCACAGGACAGTTCCAAATCCAGGAGCTGAAGTGAGATGAATTCAGTCTAAAAGCAAGGTGTGATGCTTAGTTACTGCTTTCTGTCCTTACCTGCATCTGGGCTGGAGTGAGAGGCACCCAGGGGAGGTTTTCCCATGCAAGGTGCTGCCTCGCTCCCCACCCTTTGTGCATGGACGCCCCTTTCCTGAGCTTCCCAATGCTCTGAGCAGGTTCAAAACAGCCCCCACCTGAGAGGGCTGAGCCTTCGCAGAGCAAACAGCCTGATCCCTCTGCAAGCCATAATTCCCTGCGGGAGGTTACAGCCCCAGAGCCCTGTGGCCATCCCCTGCAGTGCACTCGTCCCAGGACATCCATGTCCCTCCCGTACTGGAGATGCGCTGGGATATTTTTCATCCCTTGCATTCCCAAGAAAATAAAACAACTATCTTTGCCTCAAAAGCTCTTGCTGAGGGGATATAAATTGCAGTGGCTGGGGGGCAGGACGGTGAATTTTTTTTTTGCAGCTCTGTGCTTGCAGCCAAGCTGGGCAGGGGCCAGGAGGGGGTCGTGAGCCCTGGGGATGCGCTGGGGATGCCCCAATCCCTCGAGGGGCTGCTGGGGAAAGAAGGAAGAATAAAAGAGGAGGAATAAAACTTCAACCCTTCAGACAGCTCGAGTCGGCTCAAGAAAGAGCAAACTCCTTGGCCCAGCTGCGTATCTTGAACGACAAGCTGGTTTTTGTAGAAGGCCTCGAGAGACAAAATGCCCTCATGCCTTGCCTTGCTGCAGCATCCCGTGGGTCATGCACTGCTGTCTTCAGTGTCGGCCTTCCTCCCTCCCTCTGCCTTTGGCTCTGCTCACTGGCCGCTTCTTCAACAAAACCAGAAGGTGCTGGGGATTGCCACATGGCCACCAAGGTCCCCAAGGCTCCGGGACCCCATCGCGCCGTGCTTGGTGCACGTGCAGTGCCACAAACCCTGCCGCGGTGCGAGCCGTGCAGGTGGTGCCCCAAAAAAGCATCCCTGCTAAGAGGCCGGGAGGTCCCCAAGGGCCACCAGGAGCTGCGCAGTGGTGGAGAGCACCCTCTCAAACACGTCCACTGCTGGAAATTTCACTCCGATGTCCAGAAGTGAGGCGCTGCCTTACAGAGCCCTGAGATGGGCTGCGCAGCTCCTGGCCAAGGGGGGCTGTAGGGGATAAAAGTCAATGGGGATCCAGCCCCACGCAGCTCCTGCTGGTTCCTGACCCACTGGTTGAGCACTGTCCAGTGGGCTTACGTGGCTCAAGCTCTTTGTAAAAGTCAGGGAGAAAAGAAAAAGCCAGAAAACAAGCAAAAAATACCAGAAGTCATCCCAGGGCTGACTTGCCCAAGGGCACGGTGGCTCAGAGCCTCAAATACCTTCAGTCACTTGTTCCTAGCACAGTGTCCAATTTCTGTTGAAACCAGAGGGGAAGAGGCACCTTTATAGATTTTGGCATGTAAATCGTGCTGAGGAAAAGGCATTGGCACCAGAAATCTCGAGCAGCAATGCGCTCCCCAGGTCACCATGCCACAGCCGTTTCTTTCATCCGTTTGAGGTCTGATCCTGCTTTTGTTAAAGCCAGTGGGGGGAATTAATTGATTCGAGCAGAAGGGAAGCAGCCCGTGGAAAAGGAGACCCCTCACGTGTCCTGTGTCCCAGCCAAATAAATGATTTTTTTTTTTTCTCCCAGAGGCTGACCCGTGCTTCTGCTGCTGTGGAACTCAGGTGCCTTCATGCCCACCTCGACCTGGTCCCCTGGGTGATGGGATGCCCGGTCCCTTTCAGAGCTGCTCTCCAGCATTTTGCTCCAAAAGCAAGGTGCATGGCTTGCATTCCACCAACGTGTGTGCCCAGAGGTGACCGCCTCCACTTACACACCCAGAAATGTCCTAACCCTATGGGTGGCCTGCCTGTTGCTGGCTCCAAGGCTCAGATTTACCATCAGTAAGCCTCCTCTGGCTTTAAAATCTCCAAGCCGTGCCACCAAGGAGGTAGTTTCATGGTGACCAACCCACCTGTGCTGCATCTGGGTGTCCCCTGGGTCCCTGCAAACAGAGGATTGGGCTGAGCAGCTGCCGTTGTTTCAGCATCCTTTTTCTGGCCACAACTGCACATTGGGTTGGTTGCTTTTAGATACACCAGAGACAGATTTTCGTGTGTGTGTGCACCAAGGGCAGGCGTTCAGCACATTCAGGATCTCCTTACCAACAAACCTGCACTGACTCTCCAAAAATAAAATAGCCTGGGAATTAAGACAAGCCCAACGGAGCGGACTTCAGACCAAGCTGCAGACAAACAGGAGGCTTTGCTCACTCGGGGAAGGATTTGTTGTCTCCTTTCTGGTGCCAAATAGCCCCCAGGTCAACTCTGCAAAGCACTGCAGGAAATCTCCAGCCTGAGATAACAGGGGTGGGGATGTCCCAGCCGCCGGCAGCGTGTAGCTGCGGGGCAGAGCCGCGGTGCCGGAGCGATGTGTGGCTCAGGGCAGTGCTACGTGGCTGCCAGGAGGTCCTCACGGCCCCGCAGGATTTGAGCGTGGCTGCGACATTCGCACCCGTGGAACAGGGCTCATTCACACCGAGGTGAGATTTGTTCTCCAAATTAAAGCGGAAAGGCCAGAACTCACGTGGCAGATGGGCTGCGCACCCCCTCACCGCCCCTGCTCAGCCCTGGGGACGAGGTCGGGATGAAGCCACCGGCTCTGGCACAGGGCATCCCCAAAGGATGCGTGCCCCAGGGGTGCTCAGGTAGAAGCATCCTCAGGGGGCTCCCCAGTGGCCCCCCAGCCCGGAGCCCCGGCGGCTCCCCCTGCCCCTCAGGCAGCACTGCTGGGCCGGGCGGGTGCCGGAGCCCTGGCACAGGCTGCCCCGAGAGGGGCTGGGGGCTGCTCCTTGGAGAGCTCCCCGAGCCCAGGGACGTGGGGCCGGGCACCCTGCTGGGGCAGGGGGGGACAGGGGCACCCAGGGGTGCGCCCAGCCCCAGCCAGCCCAGGATCTGGGGTAGCTGGAGATGAGGTGGGACATAAGGAACCCACCCCAATCCCAGAACGAAGGAGGGGATGACGCTGCACGAGGTGGGAGCTGGGCAGCCCAGGGAGGTCTCTGAAGCCAGGGATCACTGGCAAGAGCCTGGTGAGCATGGAACCATCCATGGCGGAGGAATCCTTCATCCCAGTGCCTCTCTTCAACAAGGTTTCCGCGATTTCCTAAGCAGATTTCTTCCTTATAAAAATGAACGGCTCAGATAGGCCTAACGAAGACGAACGAGCATTTAAAGTGGGAATCATAGTTCCGTTTTAGCCATAAAGCATCTTAGAATAGCTCTCCGTCATGGAAAAATATTGCAGAGCAGGGGCTCGGCCAGGGAGGACGGAGGCAGGTAATGCAGTTAGGGGCACGGCAGCGAGGTATGGATTGCTTGAGCCGCGGAGGTCCCCTGGATTTGGGGAGGTCTTGGGGGGGGGTTGCAGAAGGCACAAAGCCCAACAGAAATGTTGGAGGGAGCAAAAAGGGAGCAGGGGATGGCAGAGGAGCCTCCTGCCTGCTTCTCCCCTGCACCTAGCTCAACACCAACCCAGGCGTTCCCTGCACCTGGTGAGCTTTGCCCATTTAGTGACCTGTTTTTTGGGGCTTTTTTGTCTCACCCCAGGGAACTCGGGTAAATCTGCTGCACCCCAACATCCTTCGGCAAGGCGGTGCTGATGTCCGCAGCCTGCTGGAGGACATCCACCTGCCTCAGGTCGACCCTGAGCCTCTCCAGGCTTCTCTGCCCCTTGGGAAGAGGGGAGAACCTCGAGACATATCCAGGAGGCAGCATCTGAGGATGGCGCATCTCCTCCCTGATGCCTGCAAGAGGGGGCTCAGCTGTGCCCCAGCACCTGCCCTTGCCCCGGGGGGGGGGGTCACTGGTGCGCCCCAGGAGTGGTGGTTATGGATTATCACCCTCGAGACGGCTCCTGGCCCTGCAGACGTACGCCTTGAGCAAAATAGGAGCAAATCTTTCACCCACGCAGGAGGAGACCCCGCTCTCTGGTGAGACCGATGAGGACGTGGCGATGAGCAGCAAGGCCAGAGGCACACGGGGTGCAAACCTGGCTCCAGCACCTGGAAATCTGTGCCACCAGCCCAGCTCTGAACACCCACCTGCAGTTCCCAGGTGGCTCTGAGCCCTGCCTCTGCCCGTGCCCCCAGCCCACGTTTGCTGTTTAAAATCCCCTTTTACCCCCCGGAAAGTCAACCCCAAACCCCAGCACCTTGCCGGAGCACGATGCCCTCCCACGCCGGAGCCCAAGGAGAGCCGACTGATGCTCCTGTCCGACACCTGTAACAAACAGCCCCCATTTCCCCCCCCCTCCCAGCCCCAAGGCTGCTAACGCAATTAACAGCATCTCCCGGAAAACTTGACGACCTTTAGCTCGCAGGGAGATGCTAATCCCCCCATGCCGCTGCGGGGTCCGAGCCGCAAGCGCCCTGCTCCTCGCCGCCCTCGCTCCTCTTTTGTTTGGTACCTGGAAGGGTCCCTCTGTGTGTGTGTGTGTGTGTGTCCCCCCCCGCCTCCCCGGCTCCGAAAGGGCCATCATCCATCCAGAAGACAGCGGCGATGCGACGCCCCAGGCTCCCCGTGGGGTATAAAAAGCGCCGGGGCTGCGGCCAAGTCGCAGACGCTCTCCGGGAGCGCGCGGGAGACGGGGACGGCGGCGGAGGCGGCCGTGCTCCCAGCCCACGCCACAGGTAAGCACGGTCCCGATCGATCCCTTTGCTCCAAACCAGCCCAGAGGATGCACGGAGATCCTTTTGGGGTGAACGGGGTGTGTGTTGGGGGGGGGAAACTTTGCAAAACCCTGGGTTGGATGGATTACGGCGGGCTGATGCGGGCTACTCGCGTGGGTAGGTGGATGGTCCCCGGGCAGCAAGGGAGAGGGGATAAAACACCCCTGCACACCGAAATGGTTAATTCAGCCCTGCCTCCTCTCTCCTCCTTTTATAGTCTGTTTTTTTTTGTGTGTGTGTGTGTTATTGTGTGCTGATGTGTTACGGGAGTGCTCCCCGGGGTCGCAGCCCGAGCCCCCCGGTGCTGCTGTGCCTGGGGAGCCGGGAGGTCCCGGGCAGCTGCCACCAGGTAGAAAATGGAAAATTCCCCCCCCCCCCCATACCTGGGGTCGCTCTGTCCCGCTCTCCTCTCCCCCCCCCCGTGAGCCGCTGCTCGCTCTCAGAACTCCCAAATGCTTTTTTTTTTTTTTCCCATCTGCCAAAGAAAGTCTCCCTTCGCCCAGGCGCGACCCAGCAGCTCTCTGGACCAGGAGGAGATTTTCTGCAGTTGGCTTTTTGGGATCGTGGGATGGGATTTGCCTCCCCTGGAGCTCTCACAGAGTGGGGAAAGGTGAAACACGTGAGTCCCCACAAAGTTCAAAAAAAAAAAAAACCAAAACTCAGGAAAGTGTTGGTTTTAGCAGAAGAGAAATGTTTGAAACTTACCCATTGCATCACTGGTGACACCAAAATTCTTCTTCTTTTTTTTTTTTTTAACCAAAGGGAGAGCCCAGGCTCACAGCTTTTTCCTTTTCCTTTTTTTCCTAATTTGTCAAGCTGGGGGGAAGCACATTTTTAGGCAATTCAGCAGCTCCTGAGACAAGGGAAGGGGACAGCCCTGGAGGGGACAGCATGGCCCAGGTGTCCTCGGGGTGCCTTGAACGGGTCCTGTGGGTATCCCTGACCCCACCACACCGATCCCTGCTGGCAGCACAGCAATGACCCAGGCTTAGGCTGGATCCTGGGCTACTTTTCACAGCTTCCATCCTTCACGAGGCAACAGAGTCATTCCCGAGCGCACCAGTTTCCCAACCACCAGCTGCATTTACAATAGCCCTTCCCGCAATCCAAGCCATTAGCTTGGGTACTAGTTCATGTAAAATGCCAACATCTCACTTTTCACACAGTGCTCTTTTAATCCGACTTTAATTTTACGTGCAGCCCTGCCTCCCACCACGCAGGAGTTTTCCCCCACGGGGGGGGGCAGGTTAGGAGGAAAGGAGTGAGACTATATTTTATACCCAAATCAGCCGGCGAGCAGCGAGGGGTTAGCAGGGGATGGAGCCTGAAGGCAGCTCCACCACGCTTTCCCCTTGCAGCATAACTCATCTTTATGTGCTTCTCCGGAGAGGGCAGCGAGCCTCGCTGACAGCAGCTGTCAGCAGCATGTCGGGTTTCGTGGTGGTGACAAAGACCCGGGATTTCGGAGGGGAAAGCAAAAGGCAGAGGCAGGGGGTGGCAATAGCCGAGCTGCGGCTCCATGGGAAGGGGCAGGGATGCAGGGAGGGCTGGAGGTAGGTGTGCTGCCCCCCGAAAACCAAGTGTGTGCAGCCCCGGCAGAGGCAGCCACCCAAAATTTGGGCATCGCTGGGGCTTGCATCCATGCCACCCTCAAGAAGCTTCGCTCCAGAGAGCCCCGGCTCCTGCAGACGGGGGAAGCAGAGGAATCTCCTGAACCACTTGGAGGAAAAAAAAAGTTTGTTTTTTTTTTTTTTCTCCTTCTTCTGTTTTTCCATAGTTCCGTGCCCGCATCCCCCGCCAGCCAGGATGTGGGGCTCGCTCTGGAGCAGCCTGCCCGTGGTGCTGGGGCTGCTGCTCGGCCACCCCGCCGCCGCCAGCGGCCCGTGCTGGGAGAGTGGCAAATGCCAGGACCTGGCCACCGAGAGCGGCGTTTTGGTAAGCGGGGGGACGGGGGGGGGCCTCTTGCTTGCTTGGGTTTCTAACCCAAGAAATGGAGGTGGGATGGGGAGGGGGTGGCGGGGGTGCTGTCACCGTGGGGTCACCACATCAAGGCGATGCCTTGGGCCCCATGACCCAGAGGTTCGGTGGGCTTCTGCCTCTTGGCTGCGTTGAATACTGGAATTGTTTGGGCTGGCAGGGCCCTCAGAGCCCCCCCAGTGCCACCCCCTGCCATGGGCACGACCCCTGCCCCCAGCCCAGGCTGCCCCCAGCCCCATCCAGCCCGGCCTTGGGCACCCCCAGGGATGGGGCACCCACAGCTCCTCGGGGCAGCCTGCGCCAGGGCCTCGCCGCCCTCGTCGCGACAAATTTCTCCACGCTGGGTGACAACGGCAAAAATAAACATTTGAGCTTGCGGCGCCCCTCCTACATGGAACAACTCCAGGATTTGGGTATTGGCCTTCCCCCGAGCCCGAGGGCGTTTGGCTCACCCTGACTGGCGCAGGGATGGCGGTGACAGGAGGGTTGTCGCAGCTCGGCCTCCGCAGGGCCTGACTTTGCTCCAGGGACCCAACGCGCAGCCTCTTCGGGGGGGGGATCTGTGCCCCCCAGCACCTTCCACACCCCCACGGAGCGGGTAGGGTGCCTGGGTGGGGACGTACACTGGGGACGTGCAGGGTGGCACCGCCACAGAGAAACTTTGGTGGGACGTGGGAACGAGAAGCTCCGAAGCGCACGTCCCGGGGGGCGGGGGGGGGACGGCGATGTCCCCGATGTCCCCACATGGCCCAGCTCAGCCCCCCCGTCCCTCTGGCCCCCCCCGCAGGCGTGCGCCAAGGCGTGCCGAGCGGAGCTGTCGGCCGAGGCGCCCATGTACCCGGGCAACGGGCACCTGCAGCCCCTCTCCGAGAGCGTCCGCAAGTACGTGATGAGCCATTTCCGCTGGAACAAGTTCGGCCGCCGCAACAGCAGCAGCGGGCACAAGCGGGACGAGGCGGCCGGCGTCCCCCTGCCGCCCCGCCGGCCCGCCGAGGAGGAGAAGGAGGAGGAGGAGGAGGAAGGAGCGGGGCTGGAGCGGGAGGAAGGCA
The DNA here is from genome assembly GCF_964034855.1 of Anser brachyrhynchus. Lineage (NCBI taxonomy): Eukaryota > Metazoa > Chordata > Aves > Anseriformes > Anatidae > Anser > Anser brachyrhynchus. The sequence continues at coordinate 125,004,902 of NC_137696.1, read as the reverse complement.
AGCGCTCCTACTCCATGGAGCACTTCCGCTGGGGGAAGCCGGTGGGCCGCAAGAGGAGACCCATCAAGGTGTACCCCAACGGCGTGGACGAGGAGTCGGCCGAGAGCTACCCGCTGGAGTTCCGCCGCCAGCTGGGGCCCGACGCCCCCCTGGGCTCCCTCGGCTTCCCCAAGGAGGACGAGGAGGAGGAGGAGGAAGGCGAGGAGGAGAAGGACAGCGGCTCCTACCGCATGCGCCACTTCCGCTGGCACGCGCCGCTGAAGGACAAGCGCTACGGCGGCTTCATGACCTCGGAGCACAGCCAGACCCCGCTGGTGACTCTGTTCAAAAACGCCATCATCAAAAACGCCTACAAGAAGGGCCAGTGAGCGGGGCAGGGCCCGAGGGGCATCCCACCCCCCCCCCCGCCGCCGCCCCGCGTAGCTTTAGTGTCCCGCCGGCATGTGTGTCACTTAGAACAGCGATCGCTCGTCGTCTTGTCGATTATCGCCCCTCCGCCCGCTGCTCCCGGGCGAGGGATTTGTCCTCCCGCCCCGACCGAGGACTTCGTCCTCCCACCCCGACGCCGAGCGGGTCCGGGACGAAGGCGCCGACGCAGCCGCCGGGCGCCCCCGGGGAGCGGCGGGTGCTCGCGCTGGGTTATTTTCGTACTTTCACCGAGCTGTACAATACTGTAAATGACGGATTAAAAGGATTCTAAAATAAATAATTTTTTTTTGCAAGCTAGCCAGGTGTCCGTGATGTCTTTGGGGCTGTTTTTTTTTTTTGCAGGGGGGTGGAGAAAATAATTGCAAGGCCAAATCCTGCAGCGGGGGGAAGCAAAGAGGCATGGCTGGGGCCATGGAAGTGTGATTTTGGAAGAGCTGCTGCTGGTGGCAGGCTCGGCCCCAGCTCTGCTGCGCCAGCTCGGGAGTTTCCCTTCACCTGGCCGTGGGCACTGGGTGTGGGGCTGCATTTTGGCAGGGTCAGGCTCCCCAAGCACCCGCACAGCTTCACCAGGTAAGTCATTAATTGCCCATTGAGTGATAATGCTGAAGACTCTTAGGTATGAAGGAAAGCTGCATCATTTACAAAGTCGCGTCTCTAAATCATTTGCTGATGCACGGAGATGCAACGAAAGCACGGGGCTGGGGATAACAGTTTGGGGCAGAGCCCTCGGGGAGGATAACAGGTTTGCAAACAGTTTCATCGGAAAGCAAACCTCTGCCAAACTGCAGCTGGGGTTCAGAGAAAACTCTTCCTGGTGCCGAGGCGTAACCACGCCGGTGCCCGCTTCTACCCGTGTGCTGAAGTGGTAACGAGAGCGGGGCGCTGTGCGGGGCGCTGTGCGGGGCGCAGCCCCGTCCGTGCTCACAGGGTCGGGGGGAGATTCTCGTTCTTCGCCCCCCTTGGGTGCCCACCAGCCTCTGATCTGCCTTAGGGACATGGTTTAGAGGTGACAGTGTTGGTAGGGGGACGGATCTTGAAGGTCTTTTCCAACCTTACTGATTTTATGACTTTTGCAGCTCGCGAGGGAGCAAAACCAGGGGCAGAGATGAGCCCAGGACCCACATTTTGCTAAACCTTTCCCCACAGACTGCAGGGAGCAGTGGGAAAATGGAGGAAATAATGGGTGATAGGAGGCTACAGGATGCCAGAGATGAAGTATCAGGCCATTTAATTGCAGGGATGTGCTGCAAGAGCAAGATCTAGCACCTGGAACAGGAATAACAAATCCTCACCCTTTCCTCCAGCCCCTAAAGAGGTGGCACCCAGGTGCCGTGAACGTGCCGACACAGCAGACCCCGTAACAGCAGACCCCGTAAGATGGCAACATCAACATTTATTTGAGGGTGTGTTTGAAAACACCGACAGCCTCGCGGCCCTCTCCCCTCCTGCCCTCGGCTACACACGAAAAAAAAAACCCACAGTGCCCCGAAATACAGAGATGGAAACGCACACATGCACCTAACGGCCAAGTTTATAGAAATATACTTTGTCATCTATACATACACCAGTATCTAAACTAAACGTGACGTACAAACAGGTCACTTACACGGGGGGGTAGGGACATTTACAAGTGGAGCTGGGGGCCTGAAAGGCGATGCTGAGCGCAGCCAGCACCCAGTTTCGGAGGGAGGGAGGAGGGGGGTGCAGCAAAAGGGATCAGCACTGGGAGCGGGGGGACCTCGTGGAAATCCCCCCACCAAGGGTTTGTCCACGGGGTAACATGCAGGCCAGCCTCTGGGAGCCCCAAACGGCACCGGGCCCCCCAGGATGTGCCCAGTACCATCCCCACGGCTCCTCATTTTCGGCCAGGCAGGCTCTAAAGAGCAAACCCTGTGCTCTCCTTCCCCCCTTCTTTGTGTTTCGGAGGGGTTTTCCCCCCAGGCACACAATCTGGGGGTTCATTGCTTTTCCTACTGCATTTTCATCAGGACAGCAATGGAAACAAACCCTCCTCTGCCAAGCAGCTTCTTCGTGTTCCCGCTGACAGCCCCAAAACCTCACCCAGCCAAAATTCAGGCTCCAGGGGGACTGGGCATAATCCAGGGAGCAAAAAGGGACGGGAGTGGGGGACAGAAACATGGGGGGACCCTGAAGAGGGGCAGCAGCAAGGGACAGCCTCGTGCGCTGGGCAGGGTGGCAGAGGCAGAGCCCTGCTGTGAGCGGGGAAGTGCTGCAATCCAGCCCCGGGGACCAAAATACACCCTTTGTTTTTCCTGTCCTCTTAAGCTAGGTCATTTCCTAAACCCGGATTACAGGACGACCACACAAACAAGCGCTGACCTCGGGGCAGCCGCAAACTGTATCCGCCACCAAGAAAAAAAAAAGAAAAAAAAAAAAAGAGACCAGAAAAAAAAAAAAGATGTTAATGTGTAATTACAGCTTAAAATAACTGCCTGAAGATCTGCAGCGAGACGTGGCAGAGAAACGTGGCGTGGCCGAAACGAGGAGCAGGAGGCAGGCAGAGGTGCTGAGGCCACCAGGCACGGGGTGGGGGCTGCGCTCCCCTGCTGGCCCTGTGCCACGTGCAGCTCCCACGTCTCCAATTTTAGACCCTCCCGCACCTCTCCACGCAGGGAAGTCGGAGGCGGTGTGGCCGGCTGGAAGGAGAGGGGCTGCCCCAGGATCTTATAGCGGTCCTGGTGCAGGAGGCTCCGTGCTTGGCTCAGCCAAAACCTGCCTGACGGCAGCAGAGGCTGCAGGCTGAGTGCACCTGAGCTCACCCTGAGGACAGCTGCAGTGCACCAAGGCTTGGAAGGCATTTGGGAGCAAGATTCACCCTGTAAATTACTCAATACCTCCCTGGCATCCTTTTCTTCCCCATCCCTACCATCTTCACCTTGCACTTTTAGTTCAGTAGGAGCCAAAAGGATCCCAAATTCTCCCAAGAGGGTATTTTCTATCACACGTCTAAAGAAAAACTCAACAGCCGCATTTCTCCCCAGTCCAAATCCAGAGGTGGGATCCACAGCCCGCCAGGTGCAGGGTCTGAGGGCTGGACCCCATAAAACACCTCTCATTGCAGCCACCTTCCCGCAGCACTCGTGTTCTTCGTGGTTAGGGCTCTGCTGATTTAAGACAGGATTTAATCAAAGGGATTCTGTTAAAAAAAATAAATCTCGTCTTCAGACAGTAACCCCAAAACTGTGAAATCCCGAACCAAAAATGTGAAAACGGTTGGTTAACGCGTTGATAATCCCAACGTGGTCGCTCCTCATGCCTTGTGCCACGGCTCCAGGTACCCCACTGCACGCACGCTGCCTGCGGGCCGTCAGACTGAGCAACCTGCTGACGACATGGACAAGAAGCACAGCTCTTGTAGACTTCCCCTCCTCAAAAAAAAAAAAAAGAAAAAAAAGGCGTTTTCCCAAATAAAATATGTTTTCAGGTGACCTGGAACCAGCCAGGCTGCTGCGTGCAGCATCTACATCCATGATGGGACAACTGCCACCCTCGTGTCGCACCGGGCACCCCCTCGTCCAGGGCATCAGGGCAGCTTCAAGTGCCCGGGGAATTGCCCCGCACCAGGGCAGCTGCCAGGAAGACGCAGGCTCACAGGCCAGGAGCTGGATTTGGGGACTGTACCCACCCCAGCGACCTGCCTCGAGCACGAGCTCCAGCAGGCTTTGCTTTTACAGCTGCCCCGGGGCACGCTGCGCCCCGCATCCATCCTGCCTTTTACGCTCTCACGCCCTCCAGCTTCCTCCTGCACCCTCGCCAGGGGCTCTCGATGTGGCTGACAGATGACGCGGGGAGGGATTCCCCAAGGAACAGGTTTGCTTTTTGCCGGGAGGATGTACGTGCCCAATGCTGCCCACCAGGAGCCAGACCCTCTCCTCTCTCCTCCCCGAAACCAAAACCGGAGAGGGAGGTCAGAGCAACGACACCTCCCCGGCACCTCCTGCCGCAAAACGTGGCTGCAGAGGGTCACGGAAGAAAGTACGGGAGACAGGTCTGTGGTGCCAACGAATCTTGGGGTAGCCTCAGTGTCCGTGTCCCTATCTGTCACATGCACGAGGACGCAGTCCCCACGGGGCCGGCGGTCTCTCCCCCAAGAGGTCCTTCGGCACAGGCTGCGCAGGGGCGGCTCCGTCCTAGCAGCACAGCCACCCTCAGTACACGCACAGGTCCGGGAACTTCATCTCATACACCGGGATGGAGTGGTTTTGGGGCTGGCCGTAGGCAGCTGTGATGGTGCCCGATGGGCTCGGTGGTGGCCTGAAAGAGGAGAGAGGGAGGGAGGCGTTTTACAGAGTTGTTTCATAAAAAACTAAAGCCTGCTGTAAAAAACCATGCATCTTACACCGCTACAAACCTCCCCAGTGCCCCAATAGCTCAGGGGAATTGCAGCAAACAAACCAGAAGCTACTCCCAGCAACCCTGTGCCACCAGAGACACCCCAGTCCCGGGCCAGCACCCACTCCCAGCACCCTGCGAGCACCACGAGCGGGATATGCTCAGCTAGCGGTGCTCAGCACGGCGTGCTCGGCCGTCTCCCCAACTCACCGTATGGTGATCTCGAAGATCTGGTTGAGCTTGCTCTGCAGCAGCGTCGCCTGCAACAGACACGGGGGCCGTGTTAGTGCAGCTGCACCCCAGGGACTGCAGCCCAAGCAGGACAAACACCCCGCCGGCCTTCCCAGAGAAGGAGGAGGGTGGCTTGGCAAAATTCAGAGCTGCGCCGCCACCGTCCACCTCTCCCGGGGGGAGCAGATTGTGGGGGTTTAGAGAGCCACGGCCCCGACTCACCCGGGCGCCGCAGTGAGCAGCGATCTCCTCGAACGGGGCTTTCTGAAATTTCTCCACCACTTGTCGCCTCCGCTCTCGCTCCTGCTCCTCCACGGCGACGCTGTCTACTGAAGCAGAGGGGAGATGGCTCTCAGGTGCTCCCCCCCGCCCCAGCACGGGCCCCCCGCGCCGCACCCCCACCTCCCCAGCAGGCAGGGCGGATGTGGGCATCCCTAGAAAGCTGAGGATGGTTCTTTAGGGACACCCCAGGGCCAGGGAGGTGGAGCTGCCTGGCCACCTTACAACCTGGGTGTAATTCTGCTGTGGCAACGCACCGTGGATCCACGGTGTACGCACCCAGAGGGGTGACTGTACCCACGCACCACCCACAAAACACGTCGGCCTCCACCTCTCCCTCACTTACCTATTGCCTTCTTCAGCGTCTCATACGTGATCTCTTCTGCTGGTGCTCTCTAAAGGGAGGGGAAAAGCAGAGGAGGCTCAGTACACAGCACAGGACACTGTTTGGGGATCAGAACATCCCAGAACCAGTGCCAGGAGCTGCATCCTTGCACCAAAACACAGCCCGTCCTTAAAGAACAGGGATCTCTTTCCCGACAACCTGTACTTTTTAAGTGCTTTTTCAGGCTAGACTACCCTGGCTTTACATCTCCCATGGCTAAGAAATACGCATTCCAAGAAAATAAAGATTTGACACCCAAAAAGCAGTGTGAGACCCTTCCTGCTGTGCAGCTCCCCTTGCACGCTGGGATCCATCAGCACCTGGAGGGGAGCATCAGTGGGAGACGGGGATTTTCTGCCCCCCGCTTGCTGCCAGACATACCAGGGCTGAGTTATACACCCCTGTGCTCACAGCCAGCCAAACACGCAGCCAAATGAAGAATTACAACCCAGCTGCACACTGCCAGGCTGCCAAAAGCTCACAGCACCAAAGGAATGACGCAGTTTCTACACGCCTGGCGTATCACGGTACCTGCTCTCGCTCAGGACTGTTTCTCGACTCCACTTCGACCTGTAGGGAAATGGTCTCACCGATGCTCTTCCTCTTGGACAGGCGATCTTCATCTGGGGAGGAAGTAAATGGACAGAAGAGCTAATTGCAGCCACCCCAGCACCCCCGGACGTACCTTGTGTCCCATCCCCAGGTTAGCAGCCAGTCTGCTCAGGTTTCACCCAAATTCACCCGGCCCAGCAGCACCAAGCCAAGCCCAGCGGGCTTCGTGGCTCCACCAGTCCAGCCTGCCATGCATTTGGCAACCCCAGAAAGCTCCCACCTGACAGTTTTGTCTCTCATTTTCCCCAAAACGGCACTTCTGAGGGAAGGCAGACCAAACACCAGGCCCACGTGCAGCACAAGAACTTCACATCCCCATCGCTGTGCAGAACGAGGAACTGGTTTCCTGCCCCCTGGTCCTCCTGTACCCAGCACGTACCTGTCAGCTGGGGGACGTAGGGTGTGCTGAGGCGGTCCGAGTTGTAGCCGCTGCCCCCCAGCACCTCACTGATCTTGCTCTGCCAAAAGAAGACCTCCGGGCCCAGGCGGTCGAGGCTCTTGCTCAGCCTACAGGGATGGGAAAAAAAAAAACAACAAAAAGCAGGGGAGATGGCAGCACTTCTGCTCAGGGAACAGCACCAGGAAGGAGGGGGCTTCCAGCTCCTTTCAGTGAGAAACAGTGGGCTCATGTGGCTCTGCTTAGTGCCACCACAGCTGGACACGTCACAGTATCTCTGGACTCACCGGTACAAAGCTAGGGAGTACCAGAAGCGCCCTTGACCCATCACGACAGACACAGACGTGCTCAACAGCAGAGCGCCACCCCAAAGTAGGGAATGCCTTGAGACAACAGCGGCACTCAGCGGGGCGGTTTCTCCGTAAGGGACCTCACCACCAACCGTGAGGGATGCAAAGCGTGCCGAGGCTGTCCCAGCAGGAGTGGGACAGCCCAAGCAGCCTCGGCCCCAAGACGATCAGCATGCAGTAGGTGTCTTTGAAATGGTGGCACGCCGTCCTGCCCCCTGAGCAGGGAAAGGGATCAGCCAGCGGAGCCAATCCCGGTGTATGGCCAGCTGTGAGCACCGGCTTTGGCAGCTGGACCCTTCCCTGACTGCGTGGGGTCCTCCTCATATCAAAAAATAGGATGAAGAACACAATGTCCTTCCCACCGTGCCATCCCCAGATGGGAAAGGAAGACAAGCAGAGGCACACCAAGGGTTGATTGACTCTACCACCCATGCTCCTACAGACGCCGAGTCCTCAGGATCAGCTAGCAGGGAAGAGGGTGTTCCCAGAGGAGGCTCTCACCTGGGTCTCTCCACGAACACGTCCTCAGGGAGCAGATAGGGAGCCTCCTTCTGCCGCATCTGGATGACCTGCAGAAGGCAAGCAAGGAACCAAGCTCAAACCTCGCAGGTGCCAGGGGAGCTGCGGCAGACAAGGCATCAGCCCGAGCCCTTCGCACCTCGTGGATGTGCTGGCAGAAGGTGGGCACGGTGATGAGCTGGCTGATGAGGTTCAGGTAAGCTGCTCCGAGGGCAAAGAGCGCGCAGCGGTTGTACGCCGTCAGGTTGTCTTCGTTGATCTGGGCCATCTCCTGCAGCAGAGACACAGAGCCGTGAGACGGGGACAGGCAAGGTCCCGGGGGGGTCCCCATCCACCTCCCAGCACCACCGCCCTGCAAACATCCCAGCTTTTGGAGCAGGGGCTGGGGCGTTGCAGAAGCTGGCAAGCTGACTAGGATCAACCCCTGCAAGTGCAGATCTGATCCCACTGTGGCAGAAGAAGCCGAGAGCCGGTGAGGAGCTTACACCCCCCTTGCTCAGAGACCCCAGCTCCAAAATAAACCCTTCTCCCTTCAGTTCCTCCGTTGCCTCTTCCCAAGTATAGCCCACATCTGGAGAGATTATGTCTGGAGGGGACAAGGCTGGGTAAGATGCTGGGGAAGGAGCATCCTGGCCCACCCAGCACCAGCACTGAGCACCAGCAGCACACCCAGCTTCCCATCTGCCCACCTGCACCGCCAGCACCAGGCGGATGAGGTCCACCACAACCTCCTCGTTAGCCAGCTCGATGCTGATGAGCATCAGCATGCTGTAGAGAGCCTCGTAGTGAGCCTGCACGTTGCTCTCCTCCTTGCATATCAGGTAGATGTGCCGGTAGAGCTGCTGGCCGTGCTGTTGGGACACGGAGGGACACGGTCACCTACTGAGCACCCCCTGCAAGCAACGCTTCCATCGACACAAAGAAAGAAAAGCAGCAGGGCCCAGCAAAGGGGCCACCATCCACGCACGATCCAGAGCTCCTCGGATCACCAAGCAGATGAAGAAAGCCCCAGGAGAGGGAGCTGTGACTACCAGGTGGTGTTTTACCATCTGCTGCTCTTCCTGACAAGGAGGAGGCACCAGCAGGGCTGAGAGCAGAGGCTGGGGCAGGCGAACGGTGCTCGTAGCACCAAGCCCTGTCGCAAGGGAAACGCAGCTCTTCTGAGCCCAGGGGCTGCGCTGCTGCTCCCTGGCATGCAAGCGAATAAACCGACCCTCTCTCGGCCTGAAGTTAGTTCCAGAGGGGTTTAAAACATTTTCGGGCATGGTACAAAGTTGGGAGAAATAAAAATAATAATAATAATTAAAAAAAAAAACGGGTAACTTTGAAAATCACTTGATAAGCAGCATTTGGGACACCAGTACATCCTGAGGTAGTCATTCCTCGGGGCAAATAGCAGATTTAGAGGTCTACAAAGGCCCACGGGCGAAGCACTGATAAAAACTGAATCCCACTGGCTTTTCCCGAGGCTATCCCCAGGTTTAGTGGCCTCATGGGACCCCAGGTCTCCAGAGTACCTTGGGGAAACCGAGACACTGTTCCCACACGGGTCTGCGTAAGGACAGCTCGACCCAGACCCTGACACTACCTTCTTCATGAAGACAGTATCCTGGCGCGAGCATTTCTCCACCTTCAGCTTCAGGACTGAGATGTCGCTGATGGTGCTGCAAGGAAAGGGAAGGGAAAACTCAGACAGGAGGAGGACGCATGATTCCCACTCGCCTGCAGAGCTCTGGCCAGGAACGAGCCCTCTGGGAGGAACCAAGGGTGGGGAAGCTGAAGGGCGGCTTCAAAACCCGTGTGAGCAATTCGGATATTGAAGAGAGCCAAACCCCTACAGGATTTCAAGGCAGTGGCACTCAGGAACACAAAGGCAAGTTGACGAAGCAGCATGCACGCGGGCTACTTTAGCAGGACCACCGCAAACCCCATGGAGATATTTCCATGTGAGATTAGTCACCTTCTTTAGCTTCATTCCTCTCCAGAGTAAGGCTAGCTAAATGCAGCGCAGCGACACCAGCGCCCAGCAGGGCTATCTGTGGGGATGCAATGCAGTCGATGAACCCCCTCGAGGATATCACTGCTCCTGCAAATCCTCCTGGTACCAGTCTGCCTAACTATGGTTACGTCCAGCAGCGTGGTCCCACATCCCTCTGGGCACAGAGAGGCCCCCGCACCCCTCTGGCTCCCGGCAGACCGTTCCTCTGCAGCATTAAACCACCCCAGAACTGGCACCCGATTTAATAACAACCCTTCCAGCAGCTCCCAAGCCTGCCAGCACCCTCAGCCCGGCAGATCTCCCTCCCAAAGCCTGCTCTGTGGGGTCTGCGGGTCCCAGCCCCGCCGGGGAGCCCCGGGCACGTACCTGATGGTGGCGAATTTCTGCCGGTTGCCGTGGCGATCGATGAAGCTGATGAGGATCTCGAGGACAAAGAGGCGTATCTCGGCATCCTCCATGAGGGCTGAGGAGAGCAGCCTGTCCAGGAAGGCGCTGGGAAGCGCCGTGAGCATGTTACTGCACTGGAAGCCCACGGAGACCTGCAGGCGTCAATGAAAAAGGAAGGCAACGTGAAAGCGCCGCTTAGGGGATAAAACGCAGCAATAAAGAGGGGATGCAGGCAGAGAAACTTATGAACAGTTTGAGCTCTTCCTAAACTGCTCAAGGGGAGAGAGCTGCTGAGCTCAGGGCCCCCACAGCAGCAGGTGCCTTTGGTCACAGGCCTCGAAGGGGCTGGACACTCCTGCAGGGACAGTGACACCTCCATACCTGCAGCAGGGACTTCAGGAGCATGATCTGCGTCAGCCGGTTTCGGTTCTCCCTGCCGGGGAGAAAAGAAAGAAATGGTAGAACCCGGGTGAAAACAAAACAACCCTCCTCCCACACCCCCAAAGAACAGAGAGGCCTCAAAGGGCAGGAGCAGTGTCCTGGGAGTCACCGCTGCACACAGCCGTGCTGTGCAAGTCCCCAGAAAACGAGGGTTTACCAGCCAGTAAAAAGGCAGCCGAAGGAAGGATGAACACGAAAGAATTCATCCCAGCTCAGGTACCAGAAACAAGCAGGCACAAAGCGAGCTCAGGATGACGAACCGCTCCGCACGCGCCTGTCCCACCGGCAGCTCCCGAGGGATGCCAGGCACCAGATCCGAACAGGTCCCTCGCTTTAAGCTGCTGAAGAGTGGCAAGATGAAGCCCAGCCCTTCCTGTACCTTTGCTTCTCGCTCCCATCTCTCTTCTTGCAAAGCCACCGTGCACCACGTTTACACTTCAGGGACGTATAACTTTTTTTTTTTTTTAATGCAAAGAGAAGAAATCTTGAATTCTTTACTGTCTGAAGTCAATCCTTCCTAGCCTTCTGCTGGAAGAAAGGGACGCATGGAGCTCCGGAGGCATTTCCAGACTGTCCCATCACCAAAACCCACAGCCTACCCCTGCCTACCACCGCCCAGGGACTAGGCTACACCCCAAGTGGCAGCATTCCCCGAGGCCGAACCGTAGGCTGCAGCTCCTCTGCAAGCTGCTGGTCGGGGTTCAGTCAGACATCCATAGCAAGCACCATCCTTCGCATCTCGTGGGATTCAGAAATTCTCCTGGAGGAAGCTCGTGAGCAGCGACAAACAGCCTGGCGTGGCCATGCCAGCACTGAGAAGTGGCTGGTGAATGGCATCAAGGGGCCACGAGCCTGATCCTGCTGCTGCAAAGAGAGCTGCTGAACAGCCCGGGGAGCCCAGCACGTCTCTCACGACATGAATCAGGATCGAACCAGGAATTACCCCCACGTGAGCGAGGAGCAGAGCACGTCTCCTATCAGCCCAAGCCTCTCTCCCACCAGAAACAAGTGGGAAGAGCCTGACCACACTCCGAGGACAAATATAGCATGAAAATCTGTTCGCTCTTTACCTCCACGTTTCAGCGCTGATACCCTCGCTCCAAATAGCTCTCAGACTCGGTTCCAGCACTTCTCAAGGGATTATGTTGTTTGGGTGTTTTCCTTTCCCTCTCTTCCCCCGCAGCCGGGTTTACACACCGCCTACCGCCCAGTGGCAATAAAAGCCTGGAGGCAGCTCGGAGGGGCCAAACACGGGGTGGGGAGGCAGCAGGGAGCAGCTGGTCCCACGAAGCCATAAGCTTCTCAAAAACATAAGCTTCTCAGAAGCCAGCGGCCGCCTTGCTGCCCTAAGCATCCCATCTGAAGTCACTCCCCTGAATTTTATTCTTTCTTCCCTGCTAATTTGGGACGGCACCCCCAGGACTAAGCTCCTCACCCGAATCCTTCAGGTACCCAAAGGAAAGCGGAGTTCAGCTGCAGCATCACTGCCTGTAAATACCTTTCCCCCTTAATGCTCCAGTGTTTCTAAGGACCCCAAAACCTTGTAATCATGGCTGCAGCAGACGGCAAAGCATTTTCAACAAGGATCTCATGTTCCTCAACTTCCTTTGGCGGAAGCTGTTGATGTTCAGACTTTCCAATAATGCACCCACACCCCACCCTGTCCCCAAAGGTGGGAAGTTTCAGGAGCTCCCCAGCACTTCCAGCCCCACGTTTTTGCTTCCAGGCATGGGACAGAGCAAGGAGAGCAGGGCAGGGGAAAGGAAGAGGAGGGAGGAAGGCATCCGTTCTCACCCAGCTTTGCCAGCCTCGATGGACTGCTGCGAGGACGGCAGCGGCACCTTGTTCATGATGAAGACCATCACCTCGGACTGCTGGTACGTGGGCAGCGTGCTGGCAAAGGACCCTGCGGGGACAAGGGCACGCTGGCAACTTGTGAGCCACAGCCCACCACCCGCAGGGCCTGCCGCCCTGAAAGTACCAGGGCTGTGGGGTCTGCCATCCCACCCTGCTCCGATCCAGCCCTCAGCCAGGCTGGGATAGGAGAAGGCCTCCCCGGCTCTGGTCCCTGCAGGCAGCTTCTCCTCCAGGATGATTCAAAACCCATCCGAACGCCTCCCGTGAGGAACAGCCCCAGGCTCAGGCAGGGCGAGGTTGAGAGAAGCCAAGCCCTGCCTCCAACCCCTCTTTTTGGGGTACATCCCCACCCTCACCAGCTCCTGCAGGCTCTACCTGCCCTCTCCTCCTCCTCTCCTTCCTTCCTCAGGGTCTCCTACCCGGGGAGAAGCTCAGCTTTGCCCGCACGCAGCAGCTCTGCCGGGGATCGCTGGGGTTGCGATGCCACCTGGCGATAACCCCCCGCCACGCAAGGGAGAAAATCCCACTTCCCATCGCTGCTTTTAGGACGAGGGTGATTTTGTTTCACACCCTGAGATGCAGAAGGCAGAAACCTCCCACGCCGGGGGGCCACGCGCTGCAGGACACCCCACCTATGGTTTTAATGACGGCCTCCTGGAACATCCTCTCCTCGTGCTCCTTGATGATCTTGGTGCTGACGCCCGCGGCGCAGTCGTAGCTCCCCGTCAGCGCGTAGTCGATGCTGAGCCGCAGCTGCCTCAGCAGGGTGTTAAACACCTCCAGCACCGTGGGACCTGCGAAAGCCACAGGGGAGAGATGGGGGAGCTGTGCCAGAAGAGAGCCGTGCTTTTTCCCAGGGAGCTGGAGCCCGTAGTTTCCCTAAGGATGGTGTGGTTCATGCCTCCTATTACCCCATAAACTGACTGAAAACCCTTCTGGCCACACGCGCAGTAAGTTTTAAACCCACCAGTCAAGACAGGAGAGAAGCAGACTTCTAGGGGCAACATCAGCTCGGTGTATTCGGAGTGAGCCCCAGAAAAAGAGCCCTGAAAATCCCTTTGCCCCCCTGCGTGGAGGCGAGGGCTGGCATCGCACTCAGCCATCTAAAGCCAGCCGTACATGGGTGTCGTGCTCGGGTGCGCTGAAATGGCACCCAACGGATCCCCAGCTCTCCTCGACGCTCCGGACCAGATCCCCCAAGCACCGGCTCACACCCGGGAGCACACCAAACCTCCAGCAGCTCTTCACATCTCCCACCAAAAGATACGGGCAGCAGGATGGACGGAGAGGATGGATCCGTGCACCTACCTACAGATCCGGAGGCTGCGATCACCGCTGCCTCCGAGAGGACCTCCACGATGCCCGCGCGCACGGTGGCCGCGCTCTTGCTGTTGGCGTCCAGGTGCCCCAGAAGCTGCTGGATCACAAGGTGGGAGTGCTGCGGCTGGAAGGAGAGCAGGAACGTCAGCGCAGGTGCCACGTGCACGAGGCGGTGACCCTCTTCTGGGACCCACGCAGCCACCGAGGACAAATCCTGCACACGTGCCCAGCTGTGCCGAGTCCCTCGCTCTTTCCAGCATAGCTCCAGATGCAGAACAAGAGGGCACCCAGAGGAAGGCTGTTTTATGAGAGCTCGGAGCAATCTGCACGGGGAAAAATGTTCTGAAGAGCTGTTGAGATCTAAGGACATTGTGACGATTAATCCTGGGGATTTCAGGGAGAAGGGTCCCGCTGAGTTATTGCGACCCTACACCTCCAGTACGCATTAACAGGATTTTATAAAATCTAGCAGTGCTGTAAAGGATTTTAGGCAATTTGCAGGATTAGAAACATGAAACGGGAGCGGGGGATGGCGACGTGCTCGTCAGAGCACTGGTTCCCCAAGCAGAGCTGTGGTTTGGCCGAGTCCAAAAGCAAAGCAAACTGCCAAGGGGGTGAAGTGGGGCAGCGGGTCCGGGGCAGCCCCAGCACCATGGGGAGTCAGCAGCACTGTACCCATCATCACACAGGGACCCACGCGTGGAAAAAGAAAGGACGGGCCATTTTCCTTCACTTTGGGGGTTACCTAAATGGCATTTCCATGGCCAGGGCTCCCGGTGAAAAGGGGAAGAGTCTGGCAGGGCCTGTCCCTGTCTAAGGACTTTCCACCCCTCCTTTTCTGCAGGGACAGGGGAGCTTGGGTTAAATTCCCACAGCAGCGATGTGGAAAGGGGCAGCTTCCCACCAAAGCCAGGCCGCTTCCTTCGGAGCGTTTCACAGCCTGCTGCCAACCCGCCTGATTCAGCAGGGCTTTGCTTTCTGCTGAGAGGGAGGCGGGCGCTGCCAGGACTGAGATACGGGCTCCAGGCACAGCACCCTAAAACGCACCCAGGTGGCACAAAGCGAGGCTAAGGAGCATCAGACCTTTATCTGCGGGGCCCCCAGCCCGCCCTGCCACGCAGCCCAGTGGCTGCACCGTCTGCAGCCTGTTTTGGGGCACGTTCAGGGGCTGAGCCCATCGCAAGTGCTCGGTCTCGGCGCTGTCGGGATGCAGCAATGCGGCAGCTGCTCTGACTCAGCCCAGCCCCGGGCGCTCCCGGGCACGCACGCGCGTCCCCAGCCCGCGCCGCTGGCCACAGCCACCCCCCCCGCCAGCTCCCCACCTGGATCGAGTACATGATGATCCTGAAGCAGCGGGTGGCAAAGATCTTCGGCTCCCAGAGCGAGTGGTTATCCAGGTGGCTGGGGAGAGATGGAAACGGAGGGGACGGTGACTGCAGGTCCCCCGAAGCACGCAGTGCTGCAAAGCTGCCCCAGGAGCCAGGGACAGGCAGGAGCAGCAGGGAGCAGGCGATGCGGGTGAGAGCAGGGACACAAACTGCTCTCTGAAGCGACTTTTCTCAGCAACAGGTATCTATCCAGTGCCACCTTCCCCAACGCATCCAAAAAGGAGAGCTCAGCCTGCAACCTGGTCACCGTCTCCAGCACCGTGCTGGAGGAGCACGTGCCTTCATCCCACCTCCGGCCCTCGTCGGCTGCTTCTCCGTGCCCTTGTGCCGAAAAGGAAGGACGCCCAACTTACATGAGGACGGGTTTGATGGCGTTCTTGATGTTGCCGTACGCCGCCCGGCCCAGCAGCTCCCGCAGGCACCTCTCCGCCAGCTCCGTGGGACTCTCCTTCTCCTTCTCAGTGGCTTGCAGCGGCGAGGGGGAGCGGCTGTGAAAGCAGAGGAGGGCGATGAGAGTGGATCTGAGCGTGCAGCAGCAGCGGGGGAGAAGAGGCACGGAGCCCAGATGGGAGGGGATGCAGCAAAACAGTCGTGGCGTCTGCCTCTAGCCCCTGCTGCCACGGGCTACCCCTCGCGCAGCGGCAGCCACACGTCGCCCCGCCAGGAAGGTGGCGTAGCTCCATCACGGCACAGCCCAGGCACAAATTGCTGCTGGATTTGGGCCAGATCAGCAGGCAGCGCAGGTGCACGGATCGCAGGGCAGGGGGATGTGCTGGGATGGCCCCCTTCCCTGCAGGAACGGCCCCCATGTCCCCGGGACTGGAAGGAGACTCAGTTCTCAGCGCTGGCGGGGGGGGAAGGACGTTATCAGTGAGGACGCAGGGCACAGTGTCCTCCCAGGGGGGGACACAACCTCCCAGAGGAGGAAGAACACAGCAGTCGGCGTGGCGCAGCACAAGTCGCGCTGAACACGCACACCCCGGAGGCGATTTTCACGCTGGGGCTGTGTGGCATCGCAGGGACACAGCAAACGCCTTTTTTCCGCTTCAGTGCTTCAGTTTACAAGAAAAAGGGGGGTTGCATCCGGCCCAAAGCCATCTTCCCAGGACTGATACATCTCTCCTAACCTTCAAAAGGAAAATCCCAGGAGAAATTCGTGCCTGCTTCCCCACTCTGTGCTTCTCAGCTGAACAATTCCCCTCCAGACACCCAGCTGGTGGCGAGCAGGCAGCCAGCAGGGGGTTATGCCGGCAGAACGGAGGGCCAGGGAGCAGAGCCCTGTTTCAGCTCCTCGCGTTCCCCTTGCCTGGCTTTAACCTAATTGCTTCGGTAGCATTTAAGCACAAATCCTCGCAGGGCTCAGCCCACCGAGCAGGCAGCTCAGAGCCTTCGCAAACAGAGCGCGTCCTAACTGCAGGGACGGTGCTGAGAGCTCTCCTCCAGAGGTACCATGCTGCCCTGCAGTGGCTGAGACAGCAATAACCTTCCCGGCAGCAGGTAACAGGCAGGGCTCCTGCCATCTGCATCATCCTTCAGCAAGGACACTCACAGGGCTTCCCCTCTGACCACCAGAGGCCTTTTTCACACGAGGTGCAGGCACGAAGCAGCCCACGACGTCCCCCCCAGGCAAAACCTGGCTGAAAGCAGCCCCGAAGCCGCCGGCAGAGCCCTCACCTCTCAGCCTCCTCCACGTGCTGCAAGTTGAAGAGCAGCGAGGGCACGATTTTGTCCATGTGCTGCGGGTCCCAGATGTTGGCTTGAAGCTCGTCGTTCACCGTCTTCCTCACCACCCCTTGCAGGCCTTTAATGCCCGACATCCGGATCCTGGGGAAAAAAAAAAAAATCGACATCAGAATATTATCTATCTATATACGTAGGTAGAACTTTACATTTCTATACGTACATATATATACATGGGTGAAATTGTACAAGAAGTTGGAGAGAAGGCGCTGATTCTGCCCCACAGGAGGGGTTCACATTGACAATGCTCCAATTCTCCGCTGTGGGCCTGGTACACCCTACAGATATCACTCTGCCCTGCACCCCAAAGACACTCGGCTTCCTACAAGCCGACAGATCCAAGCAGGAAAGGCTCTGAAGCAGCCCAAATCGTTCTGGCAGCAGCAGCCGGCTCCCATCCACAGCCTTTCCTGGGAAGCCCCCGGGCGAGCTGCAGCCACGCGCTAACCGAGATGGAGAGGTGGCGCCAGCAGCCCGGCCTCTGACGAGGGATGGTTTTGGCCCCGGTATGCACGGAGGGTTTTTTGTTGCTTCCTCTGTTCCCAGTAACCACACCACACCCACAGGGATGCTGGATACCAGGAAACCTCGATGTGCTTTGACACCTGTGTCTTTTCTGGGTCCAGAGCTCCTGACTCTGCTCTAATCGAAGCCATCAATAAAAATCTCCCTACGCAGCTAAGTCTGAAACCAGCCCCTCAAAACCCAATGCTAATGCCTAAAGAAGATAGCGTGTGCTGATCTGCAGAAATAAACGCGTTGAATAACCTGCTCTGAGGTCTCCCTATCTCATTTTGCAGACCCGGTCAAGGCAACAATCTGCCCACGACACTACTCTTGAAGAAGGGCCACCGAGCAGGAGCAGGGTCGCGGGAACGCCGAGCCCTCCTTTTTAATTACAGGAGAGGCAGAATTTCTTCCAGTCTCCGACACAGCGTCAGCAGGGCCCTAAAAGTCAATTGGAAATAACGAGCCTCTGGCATCACTTCCTGATTAAGGAAAAGAAGCTACCTGCAAGTCTGCAGCGGTGACGGGAGGCTGGAAGTCCCCGGAGAGGAGCAGCAAACCTCAGGGGTTCAGGGTTTCAAACCTCAGGGGCTCACCCCTCCGGAAGGCGACCGGTCCCTGGTACTGCAGCTCCAGGAACGGCACCAGCACAGCACCAGGCTGTGCAGAAACGCTGCCTGACGCCCAGGCTCCACTCAAAAATTGCCCCTGGCAGCAGCCACCTCCTCTGCACAGGCTCCCAGCAGCAGCCACGGGTGCTGTGCCATCAGCGCCTCGCGGGGAGGCACACGGTCATTTCAAGTGCCGGGTCTTTTTAAACACGCCGCCGCGAGCCCTGGCTCTGGCAGCAGTAAACAACATTAATCTGTCTGCTTTCGTCTTAATTAATCCCCTCAGGGCACGTTTCCCATCGCAGCAAAGCCCGTCGGTGCTCAGCGCTGTCTAGAGACACGGCCACCTTTAAAGGTGGAAAATAAAAGCCCGCAGCTGCAGGAGGCACTTTCTGAACGTGCAATTATTTAATACTGGGCTTCTTCCCAGCATCACCACCTTTCGGAACCGGGACCAGGATCGTTTCCTTGCCGCCTCCTCTGAGCTCTGGCCCAGCCCCGGAGCAGAGGTGAGAAACGCTTGAGGAGGCGCCGAGGCAGCTCGGGTGGGCAGCCTCCGGGTGCTACCTGCCCACGTTCTGCCCCAAAACAAGAAGTTTCAAGTGTGCTGTGGCCAAGGGCACAACGTTTGTCCCTTGTCGTGTCACTGGCTGTGCTCGGAGCTGGCCCTGCTGTCAGGACAGAAAACGCAAACTGTCTTTTCTCGCACGTGCAACGCTGCACACAGCGTCCCACACGGCACCAGAAGCTGGATACGTGCTGCACTGCATTTCCTACGCTTCTGCTTCATCCTCCCGTAGAGCCAGGAGGGCTTAACGTGGGGAAAATAAAGGAGGGGAGAGAAGAGCAGCCGATTTTAAGCCTGAGAGCGCCCAGCTCTGGGGAATCACAGCACCAAGCAACGGGCCCGTGCAGCCTGCATCCAACCTGCTCCCAAAATGAGGTGCTCCTCCAGGAAAGGCAAAGGCTGGGGGCACAGGGAAGCCCCCCGGCGTGCCTGCAGAACCAGGGACACCGCTGCTGGCTTCGCTCGTGGCACTCACTTCGTCCGGATCTCCAGGTCGTCGTGGCTGGAGTGGCACATCTCGCTGAAGCGGGAGACAAAGAAGTCGTAGCTGCGGTGGTAGGACGGGGTGTCCTCCTCGATGTTGGCAAACTTCACGAACTGGGAGAGGAGAAACAGAGGCTCAGCACAAAGGACGCAACAAAAAGAGTCTGAAAACACCTCCCCGGATCAGAGCGGACACGCACCGGGCTCCAGCAGCGCTACAAAGGACCCCGCCGCGGCAGCTCGCGCGTGCTCAGGGCCACAAACCAGCTGCACCCAGGACGTCTGCAAGCAGGAGCGTGTCACGGCACAGCCCCACCGGGCTGCAGCAGCGCTCGGGCCCGGCTCTGGGTGCTGTCAACCCCACCGCGAGCCCCAGCAGAGGGCACGTAGAAGCGCAGCGAGGCCCTGAGTTAAAGACTTCTAACGTGCACGCCGGTAACTGAGAGAGAAATTTGCCCCCGGCTTCTTTCCAGCCTCCCGGCTGGCACAAAAACCTTCCCAAACACGGCCTCGGGGTGAAAACGGCCTGGGAAATGACAAGGAGGAAACAAGCTGCAAGTGGAACCACACCCCAGGTCTGCCCGCAGCACCCGGCAAGCCAAGGTCCCGGCCGTGGCTTCTTTCCAGTCTGGCCGCACCAGCGGGCGTGGAGCTTGCCAGGAGCCAGCCAGGAGCTTGCCAGGAAAGCCGTCTGACCGACAGAGCTGGGGTTTCGGCTTTCAAGGAGAAAAATTAGGGGGAAGAAGGGATAAACTACGTTTTCAAGCTTCCTTCTGACTTCACAAACTTCTTCAAAGGGTCAAGCAGGAAGAGGAGACCTCGGCTCATGCAGTCACGCCGCCAGGAGTAAATAAAAAAGGGCAAAATAAGTAAAACGTGTGTAGCACGAGAGTGGCCACAAAATCCAAGGCGTCAGCTCCTGGCCTGAGCACACGCAGGACACGGACCCAGGCTGGATCCACCCACCAGCGCCTGGTGCTGGGAACAGATGAGGTTTGCCCTTGGCCCGTGCCACCAGGACCTCGTGCTTTATCCTCCCCCTCGGAGCAAGGGAATAAGCAGCTGGCAGAGAGCCGGGGGGATGAAATCTGCTGGCTGGATTACACTCCTGTGCTGCGCTCACGTTAGCGGCTGGGAAAGCTGAGGCCGCTTGGTGGGACACGCCAGGAAGGGAGAGGATGCTCCCTGTCCAGGCAAACGCCCCCAAACCGCCCCAAATTGCGCCGAGAGAGCAACGCCGCCGCCGCTGCATTCGAGCTCGGGAGCCGCTCGCTAAAACCGCCCTCTGGCAGGCGAGGAAAGCAGCCAAGAGACACAGAGGAGCCCTTGGGCGAGATCCAAGCCCCGACCCGCCGGCGGAGGCGGAGGACGGAGCCGCGCACGCCCACCGGCCCTCCGAGCGAGAACGTCTCCTGCTACAGGCACGTGCCGGCGCCGCGGGAAGGCTCCCTCGTGCCAGACGGGGAGGCTGCGGCACGGGGTGCTGATGCTGGCTCAGCACCGCCACCGACAGCGGCGCAGCTTTGCGGCGGCGCCGGGCGATCCCGCGGCACTCACGCGAGCCGTCCGGGGCGGCGCGAAGGCTCGGGCTGAGGTTTCGGGACGGCCTCGATCATCCTGGGAGGATCAGACTTACCTGCAGGGGGTTACCTGTCCCCCCCGGCGCCTCCTTCCTCACCCTACGGGCAGCCTCTCCTCTCTTCTTCCTCTCTGCGGGCAAACGGCCCCCGGTGCCCCCCCGCAGCTGGCAAAGCCAGCCCTGCCCGTCCCAGCCCTTGCCACCCAGGGCCAGGCACCGATCGGCGTGCGCCCGCTGCGCCAGGCTATTAATAACGTCAGCTGCAAAGGCTGGCTCTGTACCGCCGAAGGAGCTGGCTCAGCCCTGCCAGGAACCGTTCCCAGAGCACGGGGACCGGCTCCGGCTGCTAAACTCCCTCTTACTCACCAGAAAAATGCAGGGCTGTTACATAAGGAACCTCTGTACCAGGCAGGGAGCACAACGTGGTGGGGTTTTTTTTGGTGTTTTTGTTTTTTTTTTTTTTAAAGCTCGTGGCAGCTCCACGTGCAGCCGGAGGCGAGGGCAGGATGCGCAGCGAGGAGCAGGAACCGGGCTCCCCGGGGGAGCCGTCCCGAGCACCCCCAAGGCCAGGAAAAGTTGTGGAAAAAAAGAAAAGGAAGGAAAAAAAGGGCACGTCCTCGGTAGAGGGGGCTGAGGTTGGCCGTGAGCCGAGGACTGTGCACCTTCCAGCTGCTGCCTGCAGGTGCTGAGCACCTCGGGGCACCCAGCCCACGCGCAAGCTGCCCCTACGAGGGCAATTGTGGGCAAAATTGGGCAAATACCCACCCCGGTCCCGCTGCCAACCTGTGCCCCGGGGCAAAAAGCATGGATGGAAAAGTCCCAGCGAGAGCCAGGCTGGCAGGGAGGGCACCAAACCTTCAGGGAAAGGGCTTCGTGCGAGATCCGTTGCTGAAAACAAAGCTGAAAAGCTGGCTCTGGGGCTCCGTGACCCATCTCCCACCGCCAAAATCTAAAACGCTGGACCACAACGCTGCTCCTGCTGTGGTTTGAAGGGCCGTGGGGCTGGGCAGGGGTAACGCTGCCGCCTGGAAGTCCATCAGACACAAACGCATCAGAAGAGGCACATCGAGGAGGGGGAAGAGCCGCTTAAACGACAGACCCGTGACGGTTTGAGGAAAAATAAAGCGGGGACGACGCTGGGCTGGAAACCAGACGGTTCCTACCCGAAGCAGGGACGCTGCCCGGCAGCCTCTGAACGAGGATGAGAAACCAAAGTGGATTTGAGCTGCCGCTCCGTATGTTCACCCCGGGGATTACCCAAGGAGGGGCTGTGGCGATCGCGGGCCGCTGGCTATCTGCTGCTGCCGTGCCGGTCCTGGCAGCCCCTCTGCAGCTCGCGGCGAGGAGGGAGGTGTGTGGAAGGAGAGATTTCACGCAGAATGACTCACTGGGAGCAGGTTTCTATAAACAACCTCCTCCCGCCTTCGCCATCGGCTCCGTTATTGTGCAGGCTGCTCGAAGACGGCACCCACTAATTAAGCCCGAGCCCGAGGCGCGTTCCTTGTTAGCAGATCCAGGGAGAAGTGGCTCGTTATCATTACCCACTCCTCCATGAGAGCCCGCAAGGGTTCCTGTGCTGTTTGCCCTCCGAACGCCGCCACGCTCCGGGAAACCAAAGGAAAAGCCGTTAAATCGTCACTCCTGATCTGGACCCCTCGTTACAGCATCCACCACCGACTGCTGCCCACGGTTAAACCACGGAAACACGGTGCCTCCTGCTCCGGGGTGCCTGTGTCGGGGCACCCTCGGGCGCAGAGGGACGAGGGTAATGCCTGGAGATCCTGCTCCCATCCCGAGGAGCTTCCCCCTGCAGCAAACCTGGGGCTTGTGGTGGCATCGCCACGGTAAAAACACCGCGGCAAGGTGCTGTCGGCAGCAGGCAGCCCGGTCCCGCCGGGCGATCGATGCTCCTGCTCCTCCCCGAGCTGAGGATGAATAAATAGGTTTGCCGACGGGCAGCTCCCAGCGCTCTCAGCCGGGAGCACTCAGCAGCCAGGGAGAAGGGGGTGTGAGAGGTCTCCGCGCCTCTGCCCGTCCCTCTCCCATCACGCAGCAGAGAAAGAAAGATCAGGGCTGAGCTGCCCCTGAATTTCCCAGACACTCAAGACATTTGCCTCGTCCACCCTGCTGCCCGAAGGAGGTTCGGCTTCACCTAACCCCTCTTTTTTTTTTTTTTTTAGGTACACCCAGTACTCCCAGTAAAACCGGCAAGGAGCAAGCTGTCCCCCAGCAGGAAGGCAGCTCACGAGCATCCCCGCCGGCTGCCAGCCGGGATCAGCAGTTTGGACGTCACCTCGCTCGTTCGCGCCGCTCATTTCACGGCTGCGACTGACACATCCCCGGCCTGGCAAAGCCATTTATTTGCTCTGATTAAGCCAGGCCTTTTATGAGCACAAAGAGCTCCCCAAATCCGCGGGGATCATCCTAAGTCGGGCTATTGTCTGAGGCCGCTGACAGCCCCCCGTGTCCTCAGGCTGCTTTCGGAAAAGCGGAATTCGAGAGCCGGGGGCACAGCGGCAGAGATCGCAGGCAGCGAGCGGCGGAGACGGCACGCGGGCAGCGCTGCTGGGGGCTCAGAAACCTCACGCACCGCAGGACGCGCGCGGGGGGGACATCCTAAACCCTCACCCACATGCACTCGCCCCTGTCCCGGCGGGGTTTTCTGCCCCGGCCCCGTGCAGGGACGCAGGGGCCGAGGAGAGGGGCAGCAGGGCGCCGCCGCCTCCCCCCCTGCGCTGCTACTCACCGAGTTGGTCCCCAGGATCTGCAGGTTGGGCTTCTCCGACTCCAGCAGCTTCGCCACCATCTTCAGGAAGCTCTCGACGAAGAGGTTGATGCTCTGGCAGTGGCAGGCCATAAGGAGCTGGTCCAGGGCCTCCATGGCGATGCACACATACCTGGGAGCGGGCAGAGGTCGGGGTCAGCACGGGCGCAGCCCCACGGCCCTCCCTCTTCCCCCCTCCTCCCAAACCGCCCGGGTGCTCCCCAGTCAAGCCAACCTAACGCCCACCTTCTGCCCCAGCTGACCCAACGGGGAAAAGTTTACACCCTAAATAACCTCCGGGGGTTGTTAGGCTGCCCCCAGCATCCCTCCTCCTAAGGAAGACCCGGCTGTCCCAGGACCAGGGCTGCCAGCAACACCGTGCAGCCCTCCCCGCGTCCCCTCCGGGCTCCCCTTGCCTTCAGCCGGTCTTTACGTCCTGCGGGGGAGTGCTGGGACAAAGCAGGCTCAGCATCAAGGGCAGCAGCCCTCGCAGATCCAGCCCTGGCCAGGGAGGAGGGACAGGATGAGGCCGCACTGCCGCTGGACTCAGACTGACGTGCTCCGAAAAAAAATTTCGTATTTCGGCACAGCAAAGTATATTCCCAGGACCACCGAAGTTCCTGGGGCGAGAAGCATTTCCTCCAGCAGGAGCTAGACCCAGGCTCTTTCTTAAACCGTTCCTGCCACACTCCTGCCTCCAGAGGAAGCCGGAAAGCCTCGTGCCCAGCGCTGAACCTCAATCGCGGGCCCATTCCAGAGGTGGCGACCGATCGCGGGATTTGTCGGGTGGCACTTCGCGTCTTCGAGACAAATGGGACCGGCTGCTCGCGGCGGCTCCGGGGAAGCCTGCGGCTCGCAGGCTGGCCCTGCGGCGCTCGCTGCATCTGGCTCAGGAACGCTGCAGCAGCCGGAGCTGCTTGTGCCAGAGCTGCCGACTGCCCCCCGTGCACGCGCAAAGCCCAGGGGAGAAGCAAACCGCGACCTCCGACCGCTGCGAGCAGATATTTATTCCAGCTGAAGATGCCCAAAACAGTCAAGCGAAAAAAAAGAAACAAAAGCAGCGACTGCACAGTTTCGTGCCTCTGACTCCTGCAGGACCTTCGACGTACCCAAACACCTGACATGGATCCAACACCAAGACACAGAGCACAACAAACTTTCTGTCTCTTTACCACCTCCCCCTGACTCCTGCTTTCTGCGCAGCTCTGAATCAAGCATCACAGCAGCTTGCATCGGGCCCGGATCTCCTGCCGCAGCCGAGGAAGCAGGTGGCAGGCACAGACCTGTGCTCTTTATCCCGAGCACGATTCATCCTTCAACCTCGATTTTGTGCTCCAGCTCCTCGCGCGGCCAGATCTGCCCGGGTGACACCCAGAAGCAGCTCGACGCAGCGAGCTCACAAGGAGGCTGACAAGATCTGCCCCGTGCCAGCCCCGAGTGCACATTAAAGGGCAGCTGGAGAGGAAAACTGCCCTCTCACGGGAAGGAATAAGTCCTGAGCTTCCAGGTTCCAGCTGATAAAACACAGCAAGACTGATCCTTTCTCCCGAGGCCCCAGGAAGTGGAGAAACCTGGCTGCATGCTCGAGTGGAGCCTGTCCTTCAGACACCGCTACAGCTCGTCCAGATCCCGTGAAAATCAGCAGCCGAGTATTCCTGGGCCTGCCAGGCTCCGACCCATCTGTCAAACTGGGTTAAAAGCGGCCCAGAGGGAAAAAGGGCAGGAAGAGGTGACCAACAAGCGGCAGGAAGCATCAAGCCCCTTTCTGGGAGGAAAGGAGGCTGAGAACGACGCCACGTGTCCGATATTACCGCGACAGCGTGACTTCTCTTTCGGGGACGTTTCAAACCAGGCTTCAAAACTTAGCCTGCACGCACAGGAGGACGGGGAGGGAACACGTCCCCCCGCCGAGGCTTGCCATTAGACGTCAAACCTCTCCGACAGCCTTTCTTCTCCCGGCATCGCGAGCAGAGCCCCGTTAACAGCCGCCCAGCCGCGGAACACCAGGCAGAGCTTTGGACGCCCTGTCCCTCCCGGTGACGGGTGAATGCGGACGAGGCTTTGAAGGTTTGCCAGCTCTCACGCTTCTGAGGCGGGCTGCTGGCTTCTCTCCCCCCCCGGGGATGACAGGCAGGCTGGAGCTCGCGCCACGAAGCTGAGCCGTGGCTTTGTTCAGCAGACGGCAAGGATCAATCCAGGAGCTGTTTCAAAGGGAAAGGATCCCCCCACCCACCCCCCCGAGCTCCCCCGGTGCTTCTAATCAGGGCACTCAGCTATTTCCAGGCGGGTGCTGCCTCTCCCTGCAGTAAACACGGCAAAGCCTTGCGGGGTGGGAACGTGGAGAGAACGGGGCCCGGGTGGGACCAAGCCGGGCAGAGCCAACACGGCAATCCCCAGGCAGCCCAACGCATCCCCCCCACGTGCTCTCCTGAAAAGCATCAGCGCACTGCCCCTCATCCTTGGTCCCGCTTGGGCCACGTCAGCGCGGCTCCGCGGAGATGTGGACGGGCTGCGGCACACCCAGAAGGGTCCTGACTAACCCCTAGCAAGGGCAGCCCCACCACGGACACGCTTGTCCGTAGCCAGACTTCCCGCTGGCTCTGCAAACGTCGCTGCGGGCTTTGGGAGGCCAGGAGGGTGCCGCAGGCTCCTCGCGATGTCCCAGGGGGACGATGGCAGCCCTGCAGCGGGGGACGAATGCTGTACGCACGCAGACCCCTCCAGCAGAGGCATCGCAACCCCAGGGAAATGCTGCGCAGCTCCCAGCTTGCCCGGCCCCTTGCAACTTTGCCAGGAGTTTGCACATCCCTGCGGGCTCCCACATCTCACTTCTGGAGGCAGGACACGCCGCAGTCCCTCTGCAGCATGCTAAAAGCTTCGGGACACCCTAGAACACACGGGCGAGCTGGGTTCCCCACACATCCCCCTTACCCAAGACCCCGCTCCTATCTCCTGGCCCGTCTTTATGCCGATGACAGAGGGGGCCCGAAACAGCCTCCCAGCCCTCACCCGTATCGGTGCCGGCTCACGTCGCGGATGAGCCGCTCGGAGAGGTAGGCACCGATGCGATCCAGCTTCTCCGGGGCCGACAGGGCGTAAAACGTCAGCTTCTCCATGTTGGTCTTCACCAGCCCATCCTGAAAGAGAGCAAGGCAGGGCGTCAGGGCCTCCCGGCCAGAGCCAGCGAACATCAGGAGCGTCTGCAGCAAACCTTGGCGGCGACGGCAGGTGCCCGGAGCACCCCAGCCACCTCCTAGCACTTCCCCACTCCTTGAACGCTGGGGAACGCAAATGGGGGCTGCATTTGGCCCCAGCTTAGTGCCCTCTGACGTGCCACAGCTGAGGGCGACCCTGGCGGAAACCTCCACGGAGCACCCCACACGCTGTGAACACAGCCCGAACCGTTTTGGCAGCGTCTCGGCTGTGAAACGGAGACAAAGAGCCCAGGTTTGGGATGCTCCCGGAGCAGCTGGCGGAGCCCTTGGGCATCCCCGTCCCCCATTCAGCAGGGCAGCAGGCGGGGCACCGACTTCCCTGCCTCCAGGCAGCGTAAGCAGCTTCCGAGCTGAAGCTTTAAGAGGGCCCCGCTCTCAGAAGCTGCTTTTCCTCTCCACAAACCGGATTTGAAGTGAAACCACTCCTCCCCGCGCGGTTTTAGGAAGGCAGAGCACCCCCCCTCCGCCTCCCGGGAGCCGTTTTGGGCAGCCCCCCAGAGCACGGACGCATGAAGCAGCGCCTGGTTTACCTCTGGGTCCTCGGGGAAGATGTTGTCCACCAGCCTTTTGTAGCGGGGACGCAGGGCGCCGCAGCAGCCGCACACACCTGGAAGAGAGGAGCCGGAGCCGGTGAGCGGGGCCAAAATCCTCAGCTCCTGGGCAAAGCCCTGCGTGGAGATGCCCTTGGTGGAAAAAACATCCCCGGATTCAGCGGCACCGGCTTGCAGCGCAGGGCACCAGCCTGCCGACAACCCAGCTTTTTGCAGCCAAAAAAAAAAACAAAAAACAAAACCGGGAAGAAAACCGCAGCTGAGAGGCAGGGAATTGGCTGTTGACCAGCGCCATTTGACGTGGGACCGCAGGGCTGCTTCTCTCACCCACGAAAGCAGCGCCCTGAGGTACAAAGTTCCCTTGAATTTGGGTCTCTGTATCTCAGATCTTCCGCAGGTCCTCGGGCCAAGAAGGAAGAAAAGGAAGAGGGCACACCTCGTTGCGAATTGTGAAAGGAAGACGCGTTTTCCCGCTCGCAGCCCCCAAGCTGAGCTGCTGAGCACCGCCAAGCGCCCCCGACTCTCCCCCTAGCTCCGGGCCGCGGGACAGCAGGGGACGGCAGTCCCTGTACCCCCACGAGGACACCAAGCCACCCGTGCGCCTCACGGTGCCACCCCACAACCCACGGCGCCGCGCTCAGCGGTGACAGCGCCAGGTAAAACCACCCAGAACCGGGGGCAGGAGCCGGGGGTTACCGCGCGCAGCCCCTCTTTTTGGGGTGCCTCCACCGCCGCAGCAGCTCGTCTCCCCATGCATGAGCCATGACTCTCCGAGGGCCAAAACGCCCTTTGTGGGGCGTTAATTAAACTCTCCTTGATTGGGAGCGAAGCCCCAGCCACCAAACGTCCCAAACCGGTTGCCCTGCCCCGCTCCATTTTTGGGGAGCTGCTAAAGGGGAAGCACGAAGCCACGCCAGCGCTGGCCGCCGAGAAACACCTGCAGAGTTTGTTGGTTTAAAACAAAACAAAAAACCAAACAAACCCCAAAGCTCGGTGGGCGCGCTGCCCTTCGCACCCCCGGGTCCCCCAGCTCCAGCCCCGTGTTTTCCTGGCCCCGGCGTCACCGGGATGCTGTGGGATCCCCGTGGAGCGGGATGCTGCCAGCCACCCCAAAGCCCCGGGGAGGCGTGAGCAACGCGGGGCTGCTTTTTGGCTAAGGGGACAAAGCCGTGCCGGGGGGGGGAGCCGGTGACCGCCCCCGCCGGAAGGCGGCACCGCGCCGTGCTCAGCCCTTTGCTTTTGGGGTCCCATTTGGGGTGCCCAGGAGCAGCACTTCCAGGAACTGGGGCGGCACGGAGCTCCTTCCTTCTCGTGCTCGCCCTGCAACGCCCTCCGCTGTCCTGGTTTGCTTCCAGGTCGCCGTACCCGCTGCGCTCCTTCCTCTCAGCCGCCTCGCATCGATTGTTCTTTTCCTCCCCAAAGTACCTTTAATCTGGCCTCGTAATAAATTCTCGTTTGCCTTTCGCACAAACGAGCGCCTGACGATCTCTCCCCTGAATCCTTTTAGTGCCTTCCCTTCGCCCGGGACAGCAGCAGCACGACTTACCCCACCCCGCCGGCTCCCAGCGACCCCATAAACCCGGGGCCCACCAGCTCACCCTACAAAATACCCGGCGGGCTTCCCCGTAAGCGATACCATTAAATCCCGCAGCCTCGCGGGCACTTATCCCCCACTCCAGCTGCGGGACTTGGGAGTGTTTCTCAGGCCGAACCCTGGGAGAGCAGCCACGTTCCCAAGCTGCCGCCCTCGCCCTGACGAACGGAGCCAGGAGCAGACCCGGCAGGGCTCCATCGATAATAATTACTTAATTAAAGCCAGTGCCTTCCCTCTCACCCGGCGTGACCCTTTCTTCTCCAAGAACGAGGTTTTTCGAGGCCTCACCTGCAGGCAGAGCAGCAGCAGGACAGAGACGAAGCCCCGAGGTGCCTGCCGGGGGGGGACCAGGCACCGCCACCCCCCAAAGGGAGCATTTGGGGCTCTTTTTGGATGGGGGAGGCCAGCACCCTGCTGCCCGCACCCAAAACCACGCCGGGACACCCGCGGGCAGGATCCCACAGGGCCCAGCTCCAGCCGGAGGGAGGACAAAGCCTCGTATCGGGGCAGCAGCTCCGGGCACGACTCTCCGATGCCTCGTACGAGGGCTGAGCTCGCCGCAGCCGGGCGCTCTCACCCTGCCCGTTTGCATCGAACCGGGAGGAACTTTCCCGTCCCGAATCCCTGCCTTCCGTCAGCTTTGACCCAGCCCGGACGGACAAAATGTCCGCACAGACGGGGGAGACCGCGAACCTTGAAGAAACCGGAGCAAAAATAGCACGGAGCCTGAAGGAAACAGAAGGTTTTTTCCTCGCTTTATTTCCCCTCCCCTAAGGGCTCTCCAGAGAGAAATAAATAAATAAATAAATAAATAAATAAATAAATAAATAAATTCTGGTCCCAGTATCAGCTGTTTGGGCTGCACAGAATGTCCCCGATGGCTCCAAATCTTAGCGCCAGGGCTGGCAACAACCCCCGCGGCCAGGCTGGTGCCACCAGCAGCCGAGAGGAGCGGCTCCCCTCTCCCAAACCCAACCCAGCACCCCAAAAAAAAGCAATCTGGGAGGGGGGGGGGGGGACACGGACACTGTACCTGCTCCGGCCACGTGCAGCATCTCCCAGGAGCGGGCAGGGCCGGCGGCGCAGAGCTGCAGCGCGGGGCTCAGCACCCAGCCGCTCAAAGCCATCGCGGCCGGGGCGAAGGCGGGGGGCTCGGGGCGCCGCTCTCGGCCTCGCAGCGCCGCGAGCGGGGCCGGCCCGGTGGCGGCGGCGGCGGCAGCAGCAGCATCGCTGCGGGGCGATGCTCAGCCGAGCGGGAGCAGGCGTTGAAATAAATAAGGGAGCTTTCAGCGCGGCTGCTGAGTCACCCAGGCGGCTCCGATGGCAGCTGGGAACGCGGCGCTGGCTTCGCTCCGCCGGCGGGTGCGCGGGGGTGGTTGGGGAGCCGGGCGTTTTGGGGAGCATCCCTTGGGGGGGGGGGGGGACACGGGGACAGGGTGCAGGGGTCGGTCCGGCGAGGTCCCCGAGGGTCCAAAGCTCTCATTCAAGGCTGCCCCTTGTTAGCGTCGCTGGCAGACGAGCAGCGTGGGCAGCGCTAATAAGGCGGAGGCTCAGCGGGTGGCAGCTGGCCCCAAAAGAGCAGCCAGGGATGCGGGATGCACGGGGACGGACCCGCGCGGTGCTGCACGCCCTCCTCCCGCCGGCAAGCCTGCAGCTCTGAGAACCACGGACACAGGTTTTCTTAAAGAAGGGGTAAACTGAGGCACGGAGAAACACGACGTGACCCCCCCCCCGTGGAGGGAATAAGGCGGGGAACCCACAAAGTCAGGTTGTAACGGGGCTTTTGGGCTGGCAGAGCGGCCAGAGGAGAGCGGGACACAGCTCACAGCCCGTAACGGCCGCACACTCTCCCCCCACGCGCTGCCCTTGACCCTTTCCCCGTGAGCCCCCTCCCCTCTCCCCATTTTAGCGGCAGGCCGGCGATAAACCCCGCCGGAAAGCCTCACGGACGCGCTATTCGAGGCGCGGAATTTCCTTAATAAGGGCACACCGACTGATGGCAAATGAATCTTATTTAAATCAAGCAAAATCCCTCGTTCCATCCAATACGCCGCGAAGGTCGCTCGCTCAGCTCCAGGTGGGAACTGGGGCCCAAAAGCAGGGAGCGCGCTGCCAGCCCGCTGCCGTCTCCCCCCGAGCCACGCACCAAAGCGGACACCTTCCCCTAATCTGCTTAGCAAAATCTCATTTACGTGCCCGACGTGCGAGCCTCCTCCGTGCCCAGCCTCCGAATCCCTCGGGACTTCGGCACCCGGCGGGTAAACCCGCCTGGGGCGAAGGACGAGATCTCCGCGTCAGAAATGTTGTTGGAAATGTCACCGAGCAATATTCGGGCTGGCCCGGAGACCTTTCGGTCCTGGTCCCCGCAGGGCAGGATGGAGCTGGGAGCCCCAGGTCACGTCAAGAGGGGAAAAGATGTCGGGGAAGGCGAGAAATAAGCAATGCCAGCAGGGAGAAGGGGCGGATTCGGAGATTCGGCGCCTTGATGGGTGCCGGTGGCTCCGTCGGGCACCGCTTTGCGGGTCCCGCTCCTGCCCAAAAACCATCCCTGGAGCAGCAGGAAGCCCTCCCAAGGGAAAGGCTTCCCTTAAGCGTTCCTGTGAGCTCCCGTCACCAAGTGAAGAAGCAGGAAAACACCACCAAAAACCCAGCTTCGGTGCCAGCAGGCCCCGCGCTGAGCCAGGGCGGATCCCGATGTAAATCGGGACGGCAGAGCTGTGAAGCACGCCAGTAAATTTCCCTCTAATTGCATTTAAGAGACCTGAAAGCGCCAGGCACCGACTAAAACCACAGCCCGACGTCCTCGTGGCACCCAGCACGGGAACGGGGTGAGGCTGCGGCAGCCCCTGAGCCAGGAGGGGAGCTGGACGCCAGCCCGAGCCATCCACGACATCCCTGTGCAAAGAGCGAGCGGCCATAAAAAGGTGAGGGAGACCCCCCGGCTCCGACACACGTAACGGGGCAGGCAGAGCTGGGGAAGGTGCAGAGCCTTTTAGCTGAGCAATTAAACCTGCAGCTTCCCCCGGCGCTCCTCCGCACCCTGCTCCTGCCTTACCTCCACCAGGGCGCACACACCACGGCCTGGGGGGGGGGACCAACACGTCGCCCCATGACGGTTCCCCCATGCGGCGACCCTACGGGGGAGCTGTTTTGGCGGCCAAATCCACGCCGGTTTCGGGGCTGGCGTGGCCGAAGCCCACCCGGATTTGCCCAAACGCGCTGCCTCCTTCCAAACTTGCCGCTTCCTCCTCGCTCCCCGCTTCCAAAGGCTGGGAACGCGCGCACGGATCCCCAGGGTCTCGTCCCGGAGAGGTGCGGAGCACCCAGCGTCACTGCTGGGCCCGCCCTGCCCAACCTCGAGAAGGATCGTCGCCTCATCGAGGTGCTGAGGCACCAAACGCAGCTTCGGCGACCCCACGGTTACGTGGGGGCGGGCACGAATCAGCCCCGCCGGCAGCACGCAGCCGTGACGGATTTGGCCGCCCGTTATTTACGCTTCACCACCCGGCTGCGCCCGCCGGGCCGACACCGCGGCACGCGCGCCAAGCTTCGGCGGCAGCCAGATTAATTAATATTCCCCGGCGGTGATTAGACCCGGGCGTTAAAACCACACCGACCCCCCTGCATCGGGGGGGGGGGGGGGGGGACCACGCGTGAAGGTTGGCGTCAGGTACCCGGCAGGCGGGCGGCGGCGAGCCGAGGGGAGGAGAAGGGGAGTTAAGCGCCTTAAGGGGCGGCTGGGTTCATTACACAACGCACGGCAGCGGGAGAGCTGGGGGAGGAAAGAGCTTAAACGGCAGGAAATTTCACTCAAAAACTCCGGCCTCGGCTCGCCTCCGGCTCCTCGACGCGGGACGTTCGCTGGGCACGGCGTGGACGCGGTGGTTTTGGTGCAGGTCCCGCACGCAGGGGCAGCCTCCCAAAATCTGCGTAGTTAAGAGCTGGGTTAAGGTCCACGGCCTCCAAAACCTGCTTCGGTAAGAGGCGGGTTCATCCCGGGAGCCCAGGACCCTGCCCCGCGCAGCACAGAGGACACGGGGAGGCTTGCAAGCTGGAAAGGTTTTCCAAGGAAAGGGAAGGAAAAGATTTGCGCGCGCCTCACAAAAACGCGGCGAGGTTTAACGCGAGGGGCTGACCGGACGCCTTCTCGTGGTTCCCCGTTTCCTCCAGATTTGCTAAATCAAAGCCCGCAGCTAGCTGCAGTTTCGGCAGGAAACGTAACCGAGCTGCCTCGTTTAGGGAGAAGTGAGATGAAAGCACCAGGGCCACGCTTTCCTCCATCCTTCCTGAGCTGTCGGCAGCCCCTGCGGAGGCCGGGGGGGGGAACAACTCCAGGCGCCAGGGGAGCAGAGCGCCCTGCGACAGAGCCACGGCGCTGCGAAGAGCTCAGCGTCCCTGGGAGCGCGTCTGCTTGTGCAATTACCGCTTGTGCGACCAATTAGCAGAGCCCTCAAGCTGTCGGGCTTGATGAGCTTCGACGTGAGCGACGCCGGCTACCGGCCTGGCACCGTCCCGACCTCCGGCGCTCGCTCCGGGCAGGAGTCCCCGTCTTCACTGCAGACGTCAAACGCTGCCGGACGCGCGGGTGCCGTCTGACGTGTGCCCGAAATAAAGCCCTGGACACGACCGCAGCCAACGAGGCTTCGCACAAACCCGAAGGAGAGCTGTGGCTGAGCAGCTCGGGAAAGCCCCCGGCGCCACAACCAGCCCCTTTTCCTCCACGAGCGCTGAATTAATTTGTGGAGAGCTTAATTGCGCTTCACGTTCCCCCGCTGAGCCATCCAGTCCCACCGAGCGCGATTTATTCAGCGCCAAACCCATCCGCTGCCGGCTGCGGCTCGGTGGCACGCTGGCAGCCCCAGGCGGCTCGCAGGGACCTTGCTGGCGCCCACCACCGGCAACGCCTCCTCCCCGGGTAGCCGAAAAGCCTCCTTTCCCCCGCCGCCGAAAAAAGGGAACCTCTATTTCCAGCTCCTCCGGTGTGGGAGGAGAAAGCGCAGCGAGGGAGCGTGGCGGAAACAAACCCCGTGGCTGCCCGGGCTGAGTACAGCTCAAAGGCTGGCCCCGCGGCTCCGACGGGGCCCTGCGGCTGCCAAACCCCGCTGGGAAGCACCCAAGGGACCGCGAACTCCATCCCAACCCCGGCGTTGCCGCCTCTCACCCCACGCTGTGCCCGCGAACCCGGTCCCGCAGCCTCGCAGCCCACCGGGCTCGCTCCGCCTTTCGCAGGGATTTCGGGTTTCAGCCCCTGCCTCCTGGAGACCGCGGTGCTCGGCGGTGAGGCCGGGACCCTCAGAGAGCCCCCAGACACGGGGCGACCAGGCTCGGTCACCAGCCCACGAGCAGGACCCCAGCTCCCGTGCCGTGAAACACCCCGAGGAGGAGCTAAGCCCTGAGCCCGGCTCGGGACAGCGAGCTCCCACGGGAGATGGGAAGAGCGAAACGAAGGCCCGGGCTCACAAAACCACGCGCCTGGTTCGCTCGACACCAGCTGCCCGGGCTGGGCTCGCGGCTCAGTTCTCCCATTTTCACCGGCGGCTGGGAAAGGAAACCAGAGGCGGGCAGAAGCCGGGCAGAGCTCCCCCGAAAGCCCTCGCCTCGTGCACACGAATGGCAGCGCTGCGGGGTTAGAGGGACGGATGTGCAGGGCGGGAGGGCACCGTGCCCCTAAAACGCCTCCCCGGGAGCCAGGCAGGTCCCCAAAATGGAGTGAGCGTCCTGCCCGCGGAGCAAAACTCCCCCACCCAGGCACCCACCTAATCCCTCCCGCAGGCCAAGGGACGGTTAAAAGAGAGATTAAAGAGATACCGATAATCCCGCGCATCCCTAACGCGCCTCGCATCATCCGAAGCGTCCCGCGGAGCTTTGCCAGCTCCTGGAAGCTCTCCAGGCCCGCGAGCCGCAGCAGCGCCCGGCGCTACGGGCGAAGGGACCGGCCCGGCGTTTGTCCTCAGCTTCGCATTCAGGTCCCCCGGGGACGCTCTGCCCTTCCTCACCCTACGTCCCGGGAGGAAACGCCGCGGATTTGGGGATTTCGGGGCGGGGGGCGTCCCCGAGACCGCGGATTTCGGGGCGGGGGGCGTCCCCGAGACGCTAGCGGAGGAGCTGCGGCCCAGATGTGGCACGGGGTCACCTCCCCGCGGGCATCCGAGGGACGAGCGGAGCGCGTCACCCCCCAGCCACCCCACAAGCCCGACACCGGGGCTTTTGGGGTCTCGCAGCTCCGATTTGGAGCCAGACAGACGGGCTCGGCTATCGGGGGCAGCGAGGGGCTGCCGTGTCCCCAGGGCTTGCGGCAGCCGTGCGTACACCGCAAGCTGCCCCGGGGCAAGGAGGGGGAAGGAAGCGTCCCCCCCCCCCCGGTTCTGCGGGTGGAAAAATACCGGCTGGGAGACCTGAATGACTCAACGGGAGGGCCACGGAGGAGTCAGCACCGCGATGAGGGGAGGAGAGGGGAAAAAAAGGAGAGGAAACCAGGCGTTCCGCCTCGGCCTCCCTCCCCGCGGCCCCGCTAGGTGGAAATCCACTCCCCAAAGCCGCCGGCTCCGCTCCTCTCCCCCCCCTCCGTGCGGCATCCCAACGCGGCCCCGCTCCGCGTGCGGCCCCGGAGAGCCCCGAAATCCAGCACCCCCGAAATCCAGCACCCCCGAAATCCAGCACCCCCGAAATCCAGCACCCCGTCGCGCAGGGGTGGCGGAAAGCACCGTGCCCATGCTGTGCTCACCCCTGGCACCGCGGCTCCTCGCTGAGCGGGGAAGGGGGGGCTCAGCCAGCAGCGACCCCACAAACCTGGGGGGCCCCGGGGAGACGGGGTTCCCACCTCCGCAGCGCTCTCCCCCGCGCCGACAGCTCGGGAAGGATGCTCGGGCAGCGGGGAGGGAGGATTTAAGAGCCCGCTGCCACCCGGCCACCCCCCCCCGAGCCCTTCCCAAAAATCTCCGGGCAGCTTAGCGCGGGGTGGGGGGGGGGGGGGCGGCCAGCTGCTGGGCCAGCTGCTCCCCGTTACGCCTGGCATCATCACCCCGCTGCGCTTCCAGGGCGGCCTTGGGGTCGACGAGGTCCGAACGCCCCAGGGTGCGTGGGGGTATATAGGGCCGAGCTCTACGTCAGGACCAGCAAGCCCCCAGCATCGCAGGGGGTGCTCGTATATAGGGCCAAATCTCTCCTGCTACGGGTGGGGGGTGTGGGACCCCCCCCCAAGTAACCAGGTGGAGCTGGAGAACCCTACACAGCACTCCAGGCTTCCCCACACAAAGGACTGAGAGATTCCCCCATAATCCGGGGACAGCAGTCCCATAAAGGAGCTTTCCCTCCCGGCCCTGGGGAGCACACGACCCCAGGAACCTGGGCTGCTAACGCGGTTAATGGGGAGGGGGGAGGTTAAAAGACCCCCCCCCCCAGGAACAGGGCAATGCCCCACTGATAAAGGGGGTGTACAGCCCTTTATGGGGCCACCGCGTGTGTCCCAGCCCCACAGAGGGGTCACCCCCCGTAACCGGGGGGACGCGCGGCGCTGTACAAGACCAAAGGCCCCCCCCCCCCCCCAAGCCTTTAGGGTCACCCCCCAATAACCGGGGGTGCTCCCAGGACGGAGGTGCCCCCACCCCAAAGAGGGGGCACCCCCCAGCCACTATGGGGTCACGCAGCCCTATATAGGACCGAGGTTCCCCCCACCCCTCCGAGGGGGCACCCCCAGAAAAAGAGGGGGTGCACGGCCCTACACAAGCCCGGGATCCCTCCGACCCCAAAGAGGGGACACCCCCAGGAAGGGGGGGGGACCCCGAGCCGGTCCAGGACGAGGCCCCCCCCACAAACACCGGAGCGGGGACACCCCGGGGGGGGGGCGCAGAGCCCGGCCGAGGCGCCCTGAACCCAACGCGGGGGTCTCGCACGGCCCCGGCCCGGTTCCGCAGGCACTCACCGTACATCGCTGCTGCTGCCCCGGCCCGGCCCGGCTCGGTTCGCCTGAAAACGGCGGTGCCCGGGCCCGGCTCTGCCGGCTCGGGGGCGGCACCGAGGGGGGGGCGGCACCGCAGCAGCGGCTCCTCCCGCAGGCACGGCTGCAGCGCCCGCCCCTGGCACGGCTCGGCACGGCTCGGCCAAAGCCCTGCGAAGGAGCAGGAGGAGGGGGGCGTGAGACCCCCCCCCCCCCCCCATTTTGGGGTTGGGGCCGCTGATCGCTCGGGGTCCCCCCAAAAGGCCGCAGGAGCCCCCCCCCAGGCCCGCACCTCATCCCTCGCGCCCCCCGGCTCGCTAACCGGGCGACGGCTGACGCCTCCCCCGATCCCGCTTGCGGGGAAATTAACGCTTGAATTAAAAACATTTCGGGAGTTCTAATCCGCCCCGCAGGCTCCCCGGGTGGCGGAGCGGGGACCCGTTCCCCCGGGGTTGGCACATCGGGGTGCGGGGCTGCCGAGCATCGCTGCTCGGCCCGGCGTAAACCGAAAGCCTCGGGGTAAAACGTGGCGAGGAGGGCAGAGCCCGAGCCAGACGCGGCCAATCCTCCCGTCCCCAGAAAGCCTCGTCCCTCAGCTTGCAAGGATTTGGGACCACTGGCTCGCTGCGAAGGGACACGGGGGTCGCCGGGACAGCGCTATAGGGTGGCCCTTTGGGGACCTGGCGGCGGCCGCAGCCCCAACCCCAGTCACCGCTAGGTCCCCTCAGCTCTCCCCAAAACACACGGGGCCGGCATGAACCCCCAGATTTGTCACCGCTGGAAGCGGCTCCGGCCGCAGAGAGCCAGGCCGGACACGAGCACCCCCGCCCAGAGCCAGGGTGCGGGTCCAGGCCGCCTCCGGGACCTTCCTCCTCCGGATTTACGGAGCGAGAAAAGGAGGGAGAGGAATCAAACCCACCCCACCGCCAGCACCGCCCCCGTCGGCCCCTACCTGTCATCGCCACGCCGGGTCGTGCCACCACGGGGACCCCGACGCACTCCAGCCTTGCCCGGGGTGGGGGGGGGGTCCCGGCACGGCTCTGCACGGGGCACGGTCACCGCCCGGGAGCCGGCCGACCCCTGGCCTCTCCCCCAGGGAGCCGAATTATTTGGGGACGGGGTGGGGACAAGCGGCCCTGTCCCCGCTTCGGGCTCAGAAGCGGGGTGCCGAGCTCAGCACGGCGGGCACGTGGGGCACCGAGGGCTGCTCTGCTCCGGGCCCCGGGGACCCGCTGCGGGGCAGCCCAGCGGGGAGGAGGTGGCCTGCGGGCACCGGGGGACAGCGGCGACGCGGAGCGGCGACGGTCATGCCGGGAGGGAGGCCGGCGGCGGGGAGCCGCTCGCCCCGGGCACCTCCTTTGTCAGGCACGTCCGTGTGTCCCCGGTCCGTCTGCTCCCTTCTTCCTCCCGCAGCTGTTTCCATGGACACGGAGCTGCAGCAGCAGCAGCAGCAGCAGCAGCAGCCGCAGTGGGGTCTCCGGCACCGAGCCCTGCATCCTTTCGCCAGCCACGTGCCCGGGGCAGAACCGAACCCCACGCCCACAGGCCGGCTCCCCGGAGCCGTTCCCGCGGCCCCTCGGGGCGTTCGTGGCGGCCCTCGCGCACCCGGCGTCCGTTGTGGTGCCGACAGCGGCCACGTCGCTCGCACGGCACCCGGGGACGGGCCGAGACGCCCCAGCTCCGGAGGACAAAACCCACCATGATTGTGCCGTAGCAGGTCCCCAGCGCATCCCCCGGGGGCCAGACGCACACCTGGTTTCGAGGTGGGGAAACTGAGTCACGCTCTGCCTCCCGCACCCCAGCCCCAATGGCTCAGAACCAGCCAAACCCAGCCGGCAGCGACCTCCCTTTTAGGGGGGCCTCCCACCTCCGTGGGAACATTCAGCACCCCGCTTCATTCCCCAGCTGTTAGCCTTGCCTTGAGGGGTTTCTCACTTGTTTTGCTCCTGACATTACGTATCTTTAGCTGGCCCCAGGCGCTCGTCAGAAGAAGCCGTGCCCTGCTTCCTGCCGCGGTCGCTGCGTGCCCGGCTACGAAGTCTAGCCCAGTATCGGCGAATTCCCGGGTTTGCTGTCATTAAGACCCGGGCAATTGCACTGCTGATCTGTATTCATTACTGCACCGTTTTTAGAGATAAACTGTTTATCCCTAAAGCTGTTGGTACGGTGTCTGGTACCGCATCCCAAACCCGTAAGGCATCAGGGCTGCCTTAAGCCCTTACGCTGCCCAAACCCACAGAAGACGTTGGCACGGTGCTAAACCGTCTCCCTCCACCTCCTGCCCAGGCACGGAGGGGCTCTGTCTCTCCCAGCCCAGAAAAAAAACCACAGAGGACTTCATATCTGGTAGCAAAACAAGGAGATAAAGCGACCTTTCTTTCGCCTCTGTTCCAAACAGACCAAAGGACATGCTGGAAGGAAATCCTGATTTCCCCCTTCCTCACACCACTCTGAGCAGAGCAGCGCACGCTCCCCACGGGGCAGCGGGCAGCACAAACCCGTTGCCACGCTGCTGCTGAGACGTCCCAGCTGGCATCTCAAGGAGGAA
Organism: Anser brachyrhynchus; assembly: GCF_964034855.1. Classification (NCBI taxonomy): domain Eukaryota; kingdom Metazoa; phylum Chordata; class Aves; order Anseriformes; family Anatidae; genus Anser; species Anser brachyrhynchus. Next base: position 124,965,859 of record NC_137696.1, on the reverse strand, counting down.
GAGCCGAATTCCCCCAACCAGCTCCCAGACGGGTCTGTAAGAACCGTTAACATCCGTACGACCAGAAATGCCTCTACATGGATGCGTAGGACCCACGGAGAAAGGGTGAAAGGGATCAGCTTACAGTGCCACAGAGCGTCGTGTGCCTGCCTTCAACGAACGGCCAGGCAGCAGGAAGATGAAGAACAAAAGGAAGATAACAAAGAACAAACCTAAAGATAAGGTGACACGAAGATGAAGAGCAGAGCTGGAGCCATAAAACACCCGGAGACGTGTAACAGCGGGGCCCTTTTGGCAAAGATTTATGGGAACAGATAATGAGGCAGAAGGTTCCCAAACTGCCCATAACAGATCTGTCAGAGCAGCTTCTTGCTGCCACTCAGGAGGAAGATGGAAGAGACAGCGAGGACTCAACACCCACCACCCGCAGTCCGTGGCACACACCAGCGATCCCCACCACAGCCCCAGTGCCTGTGAGGAGGTGGTGGCAGCGTGTGCGGTCAGTGTATTCCCAAGTTTTGCGCAATAAAATCCCTTTCCTCACCTTTCCGGGTGCCCTGCCACCCCCTGTTCCAGACGGGAACTCTCACAAGCCTGACCCTTGCTCCCAGCAGGAGTTTGGGAGAGGAAAACCCTCTCGGGTCCATCTCTGCTGTGACAGTGAAGTCTCAAAGAGCTGAGAGATGGTTAAACTGTGTACATTACCATGAAGCCCCCAGAGATGCTCAGATCATGCGTCCCCTGCCTGGGGATCTCCTGACCAAGAGGTGATTGTGGAAGGGGGCTCAAAATCCCCAGCAGCTCCTTATGAGCCACCTCTAAGGGGGACGCAGCCCTGCCGGTGTCCATAAATCCCCCGTCTCACTGGTGTCACCCAGTCTGGTGAAGGTGAAGCCACGGAGCCGCCGCGTCCCCCTCCTGTTACCTTGTCTTCGAGGCATGATGCAGAGCTGCTCCTTCTCGGCAGGGCCTAGAACGAGCAATCAAAGATGTTAATTACAACACGGGGCCCTGGGGATGGCTGCCCAACGGCCCCTAACCAAGACCAGACCCTTCTTTTTGAACCCCACCACCACTGCCACCACTGAACCACGTCCCCAAGCACCACGTCCAACCTCTCCTCGAACACCCCCAGGGACGGTGACGCCACCACCTCCCTGGGCAACCCGTCCCAACGCCTGACTGCTCTTTCTGAGCAGAAATGTCTCCTCATTTCCAGCCTGAACCTCCCCTGGCACAACTCGAGGCCGTTCCCTCTGGTCCTACCACTGGTTACCTGTGAGAAGAGGCCGACCCCCAGCTCCCCACACCTTCCTTTGCAGACGAGGCTCAGCACCTCGTCCAACCCGGCCTCAAAGCACCTCAGGGACGGGACATCCCCAGCCTCTGCGGGCAGCCCGTGTCAGCGCCTCAGCACCCCCTGAGGGAAGGATTCCCTCCCGAGCCCCATAACCTACACCTCCCCCTCGGGTTTAAAATCCTTCCCGCTCCTCCTATCAACACCTGACTGAGCAAAGACTGTCCCCATCTCTTTTGTAAGCCCCCTGGAGTACTAAAAAGCTGCAGGGAGCTCAAGGAGCCCCGGGGCGCTGAGGGGGCGCTGAGGGGACCCCGCTGCCCCCTCCCCCCTCCCGCCCCGCCCCTCCCCGTCAGAGCGGCGCGAGCCGCCACCCCCGCGAAATCTCGCGAGATCTCCGCCCGCCGCCGTTGCTGTGGGGACGGGAAGAACCCGGAAGTCTCGCGCGAGCGGCGGCGCAGGGCGCTGAGGAGGCCCCGGCCCCGCTCCCCGCCGCGGCCTGCAGCCGGGCCCGCTCCGCCGCCATGGAGGCGAACGCGCCGAAGCGGAAGGAGCCGCGCAAGGCGCTGCGGATCAAAGTCATCTCCATGGGCAACGCGGAGGTGGGCAAGGTGAGGCGGCGCGATTGGCTGCCGGGCGATGAGGGACGGGCCCGCTGGCCAATCGGGGGGCGGGCTGCCCCGCTAAGGAGGCCGCGGATTGGCCGTTGCGCTGGCAGCGGGGAGCCAATCAGAGCGGCTCGCTGCGTACGGAAGGTTGGGGTGGCGCCTCGTGATTGACAGCGGTGGGGGCGGGGCTGCGCGTGGAGGCGCGGCGGTTATTGGCTGTGGGAGGGAGGGGGGCGGGCTTGTATGGCTACGGGCGGGTGTCATGGCGGCGCCCAGCGGGTGTCATGGCGGTGCCCATACCCAAGGCCCAGCGGCCGTCACCCGGCCCCGTCTGAGGGAACCCCGCGGCCCTGAGGGTCAGGCCCTGGCGGGGGGCTCCCGCTTCCGATTCGGGTTCTTCTCCCGAGTGCTGCCTTCCCTCCGTGTTAAATAAATAAAATAAAAGTCCTTTAAACGGCTGACACCTCAAAGTCCCCTCGGGGCAGACGAGTGCCTCGCAGGGAGCAAAAAACCTCGAAGGTTTCCCCAAAACAGCGTGAGCAGGCGTTATTTCCTGGGGCATTTCTCTCTCCGAGGCCTACAGCAGCTAAATTCCTCTCACAAACAACGTCCCACCCGCCAGTCAGGGCAGAACTGGGGCTGGAGGGAGCCTGTTGGGTCCCTAGATGCGTTTTTTGGCAGCCCGAGCAGGCAGCGTGAGGTGTTCCCCGAGATTTTGGGGGTCTGGCTTCTCCCCATCAACAAACGGCTCGTCCAGGCTTGGGGTTTTAAATAAGGGAATAAATCCCCGCAGAGTTTTATGACACTCATACCTGCCAAGACAGGCAGTCTGCAGTCTGCACAGCCATGAAAGCTGTGGACGTGCCCTTGCCTGGCTCTGCAGAACCTTTTGCCAGGTAAGAGGTGCCTGGACAGTGTGGTTTTCTCTTAAAGAGGTGCCTGGACAGTGTGGTTTTCCCTTAAATCTCCTTAAATTTCCCTTAGATCTCCCCTTCTGATGCACCCACAGCTCCCTCATTCTCGCTCAGCTGCCAGCTCGTGTCCTGAGGCCAGCCCTGGGGATCTGAGCTTTCTCTTCCAAACGCTTAAAGAATAACAAACACCCAGGGGTGGCATCCCAGATTTTCCTTCCTTTTGCAGAAAGAAAACTGTTCCTGGTAAATATTGGCACTTTGGTTATGAGTTAAGTAATTGGTTTAGGGACTTAGGGCAGAGAATGTCTCTGCAGCCACCTAGCAGGCCGGAGGCTGTCGACTAATTCAGCGTTAATGTGACCGTGTGATCCCAGCCCCACGGTGCCGTGTCCTCCTGGTGAGACTTTCCCTCTTCCTTCCTCCCAGAGCTGCATTATAAAGCGCTACTGCGAGAAGAGGTTCGTTCCCAAATACCTGGCGACCATCGGCATCGACTACGGCGTCACAAAGTGAGTACCTTCGTGGTGAGGAGCTGGGAGAGGGGTGAGCCACGTGGTGTGGGGGCTGCCGGGGGGTCAGCGAGGTGTCTGCTGCGGGGGACAAAGGGAAAATGTGTGCTGGGCCTGTCCTGTGTCCCACTGCTCCTGGCTGACCACACGGCCCTGAGCTGGGCATGCTGTGGAGTACAGGGCAGAGACCTGCAACCACGCTCTGCTGCGTTAGTTTCACACATCAGATAATCTGCATTTCGCCTTCCTCTGGTAGCACAGAGCCCCGTTGCCGTGTTACATCCAGAGCTGGTGCTGTCCTCCATGTCCGAGCAGCTCTTGGGGCAATTTTCTGGCCATTAAACCATGCAGTTGGAACTTTGTATTGATTTCTCTGGCCCTGATCACGCAGCTCTTTCCCTGGCACAGAGGAAGAGCGTTCCTCTGGGGGTACAGCCTGTGTGAGGGTTGAGGCAGAGCATTCTCAAGCTTTTCCTTCCTGTTCTTTCAGAGTACAGATCAGAGACCGAGAGATCAAAGTGAACATCTTTGACATGGCGGGGCACCCGTTCTTCTACGAGGTAAGGCAGCCCCGGCCCTGGGCAGCGCACTGCAGGGCTGCCCTCAGCCTGCCCATCTCCGAGGCATTTGGCTCCTGCCAGCTTTCCTCAGCATCCCCGAGGGGCTTGGTCCAGTGCCTGGCACGGGATCCTCGCTCTGCCCTGCTGCCTCGTCCACAGGGACACACAAACACGCACAAATGGGTCTCTCAATCAATTCCCAGACCTTACAGTCTCCCCATTTATTGGTCTGATGCTTTGTTTGCCACTGTGCCTCTGCTCTTTTGTGTGTGCGGAGATTCATAGAGTCATATCACAGAATGGCTGAGGTTGGCAGGGACCTTAAAACTCATCTAGTTTCAACACATCTTCCCTGGGCACAGCCCAGGCTGCCCCCAGCCCCATCCAGCCTGGCCTTGGGCACTGCCAGGGATGGGGCACCCAAAGCTCCTTGGGGCAGCCTGCGCCAGCGTTTCACCACCCTCATAGTAAAGAATTTCGTCCTAGCATCTAATCTGAATCTCCTTTCTTTTAGTTTAAAACCATTCCCCTTTGTCCTATCATTATCTGCCCAGGTAAAAAGTAAAAGAAAAAAATATATATAAGTAAAAGACTGGTCTTTTATAGGCTGACTGCTCTCCTGTGAGTAGCCCAGTAAGGTATTACTTGCCTAGCTTTTGCTGCTACAAAAAAGCTGCTTTTGGCCCTGCTTTTTGGACCTGCAGGTGAGGAACGAGTTTTACAAGGACACGCAGGGAGTCATCCTGGTCTACGACGTCGGCCAAAAGGAGTCGTTCGACGCGCTGGACGCGTGGCTGGCCGAGATGAAGCAGGAGCTGGGCCCTCACGGGAACATGGACAACGTCGTCTTCGTTGTCTGTGCAAACAAGGTAGGGCACGGTAGGGAGACAAGTTTGTGGCGCAAGGCAGTCGGTGCTCCTTGTGTTCCCGGCGTGAGCCAAGCTATTGAGGTCCCTCCAAAAGGGAAATGCTGATAGGTGGTTGTAGAGAAGACGTTCTAAGAGCCAGCCCTGTGCTTGAGGAGTACTGGAGACCTTTTACGAACAGGGCTTTGAGAATGTGGCGACCACACATCGGTCAGAAAGGGATCAAGCAGAGGCTACGTTATATCTGTACCATGGAAACTCTTACAGACTTCTTTATTTTTATTTTCTGTGCTTTCTTTCTATGCTGCCTCCATCCCTTCAGGATAAACAATCAGCTTCTCCAACCAGATCATCGTTAGATGATTGTCTTCAGAGCTCTATTCCTCCAGCTGTCTCCGCAGACCCCAGCCAGGCTCCGACCTTTGCCTCTTGTCTCGTTCCAGATTGACTGCACCAAGCACCGCAGCGTGGATGAAAGCGAGGGGCGGCTCTGGGCAGAGAGCCGGGGCTTTCTTTACTTTGAGACGTCGGCACAAACGGGAGAGGGAATCAACGAGATGTTCCAGGTAACGTGGGATGAAGGCGAGGAGGGCACAGACCCTGCGTTGACCCAGGGTGGCAGAACATCCTCCGAAATTCCTGAATCCCACAACACCTATTAGCCCCCTGCCCTGGAGGTAACTTTGCAGGGAAGCGCCACGCCAAGAAAGCTGCAGCTTTCCCTTTAGCATTCCCTTTTTTTTTCCCCCCCCCCAACTTTTAGCATTCCCTCCTGCTAACTCCTTCCTGCGTCTGCAGACTTTCTACTCTGCCATCATCGACCTGTGCGACAACGGCGGGAGGCGCCCCCCCTCCAGCATGGGGGTCGGCTTCACCAAAGAGCAGGCGGACGCCATTCGTAGGATCCGCAACAGCAAGGACAGCTGGGACATGCTGGGTGTCAAGCCTGGAGCCACCAGGTGAGGGGGACTTCGTGCCCAACAGTCCGTAATCTTTCTGGTAGCTTCTGTGGTCTCATAGCGAGCTGCCTGCGGCTCACCTTGGTTTGCGTAGCAGGCAGGTACAAGTAGTTTGCGTTTAACCACAAAATCGGGGCATTGTAAAAGAAACCCTCTGTCCTGAGCGCGAAATTTCCCCTTCTGGCAGCCAAGCCAAGCTGAAGGTAAGTGGAGAGTGATGAACATGAGGACTTCCAGCCCTTCCAGCTGCCCAGCCCCACATCCTGCCGCCAGGCTGAGCTGTCTCTGGTCAGCATGTTTGGAGCAGCTCCAGCTTTACCTTCCTTGCTCTCTCCAGGTCTGGAGAAGCTTTTAGGCTGCCGCAAGGCTGCTGCCCGCGTTGTCAAAGAGAGATGGCAGCTTTTCCACCTAGGAACGGTTCTCTCACGAGATGGGCTTTCTCTTGCCTTCCTCAGAGAACTTTTAGCTAGGAATTGGTCACTGCTCGTGTGAGGGGTTGGGTATTGAATCTCCCAGTTAAACAAGTCCCCAGGGCTATGTCTTACTTGCTTTTCTTTGAAACACGAGAATGACGCTTGCGTACACTTTGTAGAGGGCTGGGAGAGTAGATTTTTGGGTAACGTCACTCGGGACTCATCCATTCTCCGAGGCTCAGCTCTCCGAAAGGTAGGTGTGGAGCCAGAGCCCTCCTCTTGCACCCACGGGGAGAGTTCAGCAGCTCCGAGGGCAGTTTGTGCTCTGACCCCTAGCGCGGGCGGACTCGCCTCGCTCACGAGGTGCCCCCCATCTCTGCACGGTCCTTGGCCTAGATGCCACGGCTTAAAGGGCTGCAGGGCCGTGCAGTGCCTTCGCCCCGGTGCGTAGGCGGTTTGATGCGGAGCTGAGTCAGGGTGCGTGTGCCCCCACGCTGTCTCCCAGCTTTCTGCTCCCGGGGTGCCACCCAGGCACGTGGCTGCTTGACGGGAGGATTCGTGCCCGCACGGTCCCGTGGCGGAGAGGGTGGGTGCCTGCCCCAGGAGAGGGATTCTCCTCCTCTTCCTCTGCTCGTGCCCTGCTGAGAAGTGCCCCGTGAGCTTTTCTTCAGCTCCCTGTCCGCGTCATCGCTTTCAAAACCTGGACAACCATGGTGCCGGCGAGGGAGGGCTTCAGAAGCGCCTGCACAGGGAGCTCCTCACCCTACCGTGCTTTGCCAGCCGAGCCAAAGCTTTGCTCCCCTCACTGTCCTCGCCGTTGTGCTCTCTCCTAGGGACGAGGTGAACAAAGCCTACAGGAAGCTGGCCGTGCTGCTCCACCCCGACAAGTGCGTGGCTCCCGGCAGCGAAGACGCCTTCAAAGCCGTGGTGAACGCCCGGACTGCGCTCCTCAAAAACATCAAGTAGGGAGCAGAGCCCCTCGGAGCTGGAAACCTTCCCCTCCTCCTCCCAGACAGAGGCAATCCCAGCACCGACCAGGGGAGGAAGACCCCAGCGTGCTCGCGATGTGTTGTCAAGGGCGCAGATGGCAATGTGAGGAAGAGGAGGGGTTTGCTCGAGGAAACCTCTGCTGCTGCGGGAAGGGACTGGCTCCGGGGAGAGTCCAGTTCCTCCCCAAACTGTTGTGGTACCAAGGACGGTCCCTTTGGCAGGACGAGGGCTCTCCCCCTGGCGCTCACCTCCCCGTCACAGCACCTCCCTCCCTCTCCCCGAGCTAAACTTGTCAGGGAGAGCCCCAAAGGCTGCGGTCCCTCCCGCCACGCGCTCCCTCTCTCCCTGCTCTCGGCTTACACCCCCGATGGGAATGCGGTAGACATGGCTGGGTAAGGCAGCCCCCCCCCAAAAATGCAGCCCCCCCCACTCCCTTTTGGCGTTCGTTGCTGGTCACCCCCCAGAAAGTGCTTGTAGGGGCTTGGGATCTGCCTGCTGGGATTCTGAGGGAGGTGATGGCCGCGACGGCTGCTGGACTGAAACGGGAGATCCCTCGGGGTCCCGTGGTTTTGGCAGGACCCCGTTTTATTTCCTTGCTGCTGTGTCAGGTTGGCAGGGAAGGCCAGGACACCGAGCTGTGAAACAGAAGCCACCGAGAGCGTGCAGGGGTGTGTGTGTGTGTGTCCCTAACCCACCCCCAGACTTACCCTTTTCAGTTTTTTTTTTATTTTTCCTGTGGTCAGTGCAATTTTTATTTATTTATTTCTTCACTCAAGGCAGCTTTTCTGTATTTCCCCTTCAAAACGTGTCATAAATCAGCAGCAGATCCCCTCCTCAGCAGGAAGCGTTAAGGAACTTCAAGGCCAACGTCATTTTGCGTTGCTTCGGTTTCTGCTTTCTTCCGGGCAGAAGAAACCAGCTGTCCTGCTGGGAAGCGCTTTCTGCTCCTCCGGTGCAGCTGTAGCCGAGGGGAGGTGTTGCTGCAAAGGGTTAACGTGTAAAAGAGCTCCGCGTATCCCTACCGAACCTATTTCTCTGCGTTTTTTTTCCGCCGAGGAGGGCAAACAACGCTGCTGCTGAACGGCGTGCTTCGCTCTGAGGGCGAGCTCTCCGAGTTGTTTAAAGGCTGCCTCGGCTCCCGCTGCTCAGGGGCTCTCCAGCCCCGCTCGCTCCCCCCCGTGCTCGCTCCTCAGGTGCCTCTGCCCACCGCTCGGGGGGTTTCCTCCCGGCTTTTTACGGAGCTGCCCGGATGTTTGGCGACGCTTTACCCACGCCTGTCACGTCGAGCGATGCCGGTGACCTTCGAAGCTGTGTTATTTTTATAAATTAACCCCCCCCACCCCCCCAAAACCACCTCTTTGGAACAAAGGAAGCCCTGTGAGCTGTCCTCCCGCCGCGGCTGCTTGCTGTTAATGTTTAATTGCCCTTTGACTCATTTCTCTCCTCCCCAGCCGGCTCCGGCCGAGGCTGGTGGCAAAGAGCTGCCCTCGGGGGTGACGGAGGTCGTGAATCAACCCCGCAGAGCGGGGAGCTGGGCGAAGGCACCGAGGGAATGGGGCAGCTCGGGAAGCCCCACGGGGACGTGATGTGGGCCCGCAGCCCTCCCCGGCTGCCCTCAGGGGACCTCGAGCACCCAGAGGTGGCGGGGGGGGAGGGGTGGCGGCTCCGTCCTCGCCCCCTGTGCGCACATCTCCGTGCTGTGTGCCTCCTCACGCGCTCCCAAATTTCCCTTTGGCATCCAGCAATCCAGCCGGGAGCCGCCTCGAGAACAGAAACCCTCCGTCGGGGTGCCTGCAGGTACTGCCCCCCCCTTCTTCCCAGCGCTCGGCGGGGCCGGCACGTGGGGAAAACACCGGGATTTGGGGTCTGGCCCTGTACCCCGTCCCCCCGCAGCCGCTGCCAGGTCAGCTTTTTGCCGCTCGAGCCTCGTTCCCTGTACGCGCCTGGGCCCAGGGACTGAACCTTCCCCCTGGGACGAGACCACAGCTGTCCCGGGCCGCGCCGCAGCGATAACCCCGAGCGCTCCGGCAGCCCCCGGAGAGCTGCGGCTTCGCCGCCCTCATTTTGGTATTAATTACCGCACAGAAGCAATTACTTCTCCTGGCAGAGCAACCGGGACGGCCTCCCGTTAGAGGTCCAGGGCTGATCGAGGGCATCTCCGTCAGCTCCGAACCACCTCCAGGAGGGCCCGAGGGGAGCAGGCAGCAGCTGCAAGGTGGGGGCAGAGGAGGGGGAACTTCCCAAAAGGTTTCCGTGGGGTCTCAGCCTCCTTGGGGCGATTCGGGCGGCCTGGGTAAAGGGGGACACGTGGGGGGGGCAAGTCTGGGTTCTCTCTGCTCCCCGTGGGGATGCTGTAGGGTGGCTGGCACCCCCAGGACGGGTCAGCAGGATCCGGGGGCGTGCAGGGGGCTGGCTCGGCACCCTGCACGTCTGGGAAATGGGGTCGGGGTCCCTGGTGCCCAGCGAGGCTGAGGAAGGCGCTCGGTTCACGACACGCACGTCCCCCCGTGGGGGCCCTGTCCCCGCTGCTCTGGGGTGGGGAGGAGATTTTGGGATGCGGGAGGGGGCTACGCAGGGAACCCCAGTGCAGGGAAACGTTTCCAGCTACCCCGCACCCCAAAACCGCCCCGGGGAGCTCCCCGGGCTCTCCGAGCATCCCCGAAACCGCGCAAGGACCGCGACGGTGCCAACCCCACGGGATCCGTGCGTCCCCCCCCACCTCTCCCCCAACCCCATCACCCCATTCCCACCCCCCACAACCGGCGGCAGCAGCAGCAGGGCACCCCCCGAGCCTCCGGCAGCGAGAGGGTTACGGGAGGCGGGGACGCACCGGGAGCGGGGGGCGAGCACCGGGACCGGCACAGCCGGCGGGGGGCTCCCTCCCCCCGGCCCCGGTGGGGGGGGGAAAGCCCCCTTCCCCTCCCCATCCCTCCTCCCGGCCCGGGGCCCGAGCCTTGCCGGCCCCGAGGGGATGGAGGAGGAGGAGGAAGAGGAGGAGGAGGAGGAGGAGGAGGAGGAGGAGGAGGGCGGCGGGGGCCGCCGGAGGATGCTCCCCCGCACCTGCGCTGCCGCAGCCGGGAGGGAGGGAGCGGGGCGGCGGGGAGCGGGGCGGGTGGGGGGGGGCTCCGAGGACCGAGGAGGGGGGGGAGGGCTGCGGGGGGTCGCCCCCGAAAGCCGGCTGCCCTCGAAGGAGGGGCAGGGAAGGCAGGCAGCGCGACGTTTTTCCGCTGGCAGTGCGCAGGGGCTGGGGAGGGAGCTGGCGCGGAGCTGGGGAGGCCGGCTCGGCACCGCTCCCGGCAGCCGCTATTTATAAACCCCCCCCCTCCCCTCTCCTTCCCCACCACCTCTCGCCTTCCTCCGGCCGTTTTCCAGCTGGGGAGGGGAGGGGGGGGGTGTGTTGGAGAAGGGGAAGGGCCCCCGGGGCTCAGCTGGATGCTGCGGGCGATGCCCCGCTGAGCGCTTCGGTCCGGGTCCGGAGCCTGGGGATGCGCAGCGATGCCCCGGCACAGGGCGTTCTCCGAGCCCGAGTGCTCGGCCGAATACTCGGCCGACTACTCGGTGAGCCTCCCGTCCGACCCCGAGCACGGCGTGGGTCGGACCCACGAGGTGACGGTGCGAAGCTCGGGGCCCTGCCTCTGCCTGCCCCGCTTCATGCGCCTCGCCTTCGCCCCCGAGTCCCTGGAGAACCTCTACCAGACCTACTTCCGACGGCAGCGCCACGAGACCCTGCTGGTGCTGGTGGTCTTCGCCGCCCTCTTCGACTGCTACGTCCTCGGCACGTGCGCCGCGGTCTACGCCGCCGACAAGCTGGCCCCGGCGCTGGCGGCGGCCGCCGGCTTGGCCGCCCACGTGCTGCTCTTCGCCCTCTGCAAGTACCGGCTGCTGCCCGAGCGGGCGGCGCGCCGCTTCCTCCCCTCCGTCCTCTGGGTCCTCATCTTGGCCCAGATCTTCTGCTACCTGGGCCTCGACTTCTCCCGCTCGCCCGAGGCCAGCGACACGGTGGGCTGGCAGGCCTTCTTCGTCTTCTCCTTCTTCATCACGCTGCCGCTGCGCCTGGCGCCCATCGTGCTCATCACCGCCGTCTCCTGCGGCATCCACACGCTGGTGCTCGGCGTCACCGTCGCCCAGCAGCGCCAGGACGCCCTGGATGAGGGCGCGCTGCTCAGACAGGTACGGGGACGTGGGGGGGGGGGTGGCACGGGGCAGGCGGCCTCGTCGGGCGAATCGTCACCGTTCGGTGTTTGCGGGATTCATCCCGGGGTCTGTTCCCATCCCCGCGCCTTGACCCTAAAGCTGGGTTTGGTCCGGACACCGAGAGCCGATCGCGGTGGTCGCCGGAAGCAGGGTGCGCCCCCAGCACGGCTGGGGGACGTGGACGTAGACCCGGCCCCAAAAAACACGGATTTGTCCCCAAGAGCCTACCTGGGGTGCGTGGATGTGTGGGCTAAAATTTGGCCGCGGGGGAAGCTGAGGCACGGTGGGCTGGGGGCTCTCCCTGCCCGCCCCGCCTGGCGGCCCCGCTTGTACCAATTTCCCCTCGAATTGCAAAACCGGCTAAAAATGGCCATTTTTTTTTTTTTTTTTTGGCCAAAACGTGGCACGAGCCCAGCGTGGGCCTTCCTCCAGGCTCGCAAACAGCCGCCGGAGCGTTCCCAGGAGGCCGGAGCCAGGAGAGCCGGGCAGCCCCACGCGGGCGCCAGCCCTGCCAGGCACCAACCCCACAACCGCCCCCGCCGTGGGGCCGGGTCTCCATGTGGGGGCGCGGGCTGCGGGGCCGCTCGGCGTGGGGCAGAGCCCGGGGACACCTGCGGCTGATTTCCTACAAAACCAGAACCGGAGGAAAGAGCATCCCCGAGCCCAAAAGCAGCCCTAGGGACGGGCCGCCATTTCACGCAGGGCGGCGAAGGATGGGAACGCAGGGAGAGAACGGGCCCCGGCTCCTTGGGCTCACGGGCAGCCTCGATATTTCCTGGGAAATACCTGCCTGGAGCAGCTCAGGACCGTTCTCGCCGCCCCAAATCAGTGGGTTTGCAGCCAGAAGGGCGATGCTGAGCCCCTTCCCCTGCCTGTGTCCCCGCTGATGTCCCCGACGGGGACGCGCTGGCCCATCCATCTCGCACGGCCTTCTTCGGGGGGGGTGGAAAAAAAAAGGTAGCGCCGAGAACTCGTGCGCCGGTGGCTGTTTACGGGGGGGGGGGGGGAAATCCTGCTGGAAGCTCCTGGCTCTGCCCGTTCACCGCGAGCACGCCGTGGGAGGATGCTACGGAAAGCTGGGATGCTCTGGGGCAGGTCCTGGGAGACCTCCTGCTGCTCACAGGTGGATAGGGAGGAGGGGCAGGGGGGGGATTTGTCTGCTTTTGGGGAGGTTTGGGGAGTGCTGAGTCCCCGATCGCACCAGGAGCTTGGAAATGGAGCCTGCTCTCCAAAGCCCCCCCGAGATGCTGACTTTTCCTTGCCCCTCGGGCGTGTGGTTTGGGGCCAGAGCCCGCACCCCTGCCACGGGACACGTCCTGGTGTCACACCGTGCAAGGAGAAGCACTTTTGGGACAATTTCTGGAGCACGTGGGTCGGTGCGGTGATGCCCGGCCAGAGACACCACACCGGGAGCCGAATCCTCGTGCAGCAGCGGCTTTCCCAGGTTTCTCTCCTGACGTGGGACACAAACATCGCGCGTGGCTGCTCCAAACCTCTCGCAGCCCCAAGGATGCTTCCAGGATGCTTCCAGGAGCAGGCTGCTGGATGCAACGGGGGCTCCATCTCCTCGTTTCGCCCCCAGCACCACAACAGTGCCCGGTGCCAACGTGCCCGGAGCCGAGGGGCTTCTCGGGCATCCCCCCCGGCAGGCATGCGCCGCGGCCGCGTTAATCATTGCTGTGGCACGGCGAGTCCGGGGCCAGCAAAACCTTGGCAACGCCGCATGCCTCAGCCTCTGCCTGCTGCAAAAGAGGAACATTATGTCCAGAAATAAACATCATACGCTTTATTATTATAGACGTTTGTACGGCTCCCTGAGGGCAACTGCTATTAATAGGATGGACCGGCGGGTGCCGCTCAGACCGGAGCGGCTCAGGGGGTTAACGAGAGACGCCGGCAGCTTCTGCCCCTGTCCTGGCTGTCGAGGAGGAACCCCGAGGCTGAATGGCACCGGGGGTCCGGGTTCGGTGGTGGTCGATGCCGACTCAGCCCCATGTGCAGGGTACAGTCGTGCACAAACCGGCTGCAAAGCATTTCCCCGGCTTGGGCACGGAGCGGGGTCTCCGTCTCCCGTCCGTGGCTTCATCACCGCTTGCTGGGCTCAGCTCCTGGCCTGTCCTCAATGGGGATGGCCCCACACACCACACAGGGACTGCAGGACACCGTCGGGGATGGATGGAGACGTGCGTGGTCCGATGGGGCAGCATCGCTCCGCTGCGGTGCACAGCCTCACCCAGCCGGGGGTGGGGGGGCCACGTCCTCTGCACGGGGACATTTGGGGTGCCAGGACGTGTTTGGCATCTTGGAGCACATCTTGATGTTTTTAGGGTCGAGCATCCTTGGGCAGGACGTGCTCGGCTTGGCGGGATGGGGCCGTGCTGTGCGGGGTCTTTGGGCGAGCGGGTCCCCGGCCAGGCGGGGTGCCCAGCGGCCCTACACGTGCCGAGCCGTGCCGAGCCCGGCAGAGCGGTCCATTGCCATGACAACCCTGCTTAAAAATAGCGACCGGCGGCTTGTTTGGGGGTTTCTTCTCCGTGCCCACCTCCAGACGCTTCTCGCTTGCCAGCTGCTGTGCTGGGGCTTCCCGGGAATCCCGAGCTGCGGCCGTGGGGCCGGGCTGGGAACGGGGCAGAGTCCAGCCCGGGGAGGGGTCTGGGGGTCCCTGATGCTCCCCGCGGCTCCTCATGCTCTTTTCTCCCCCCAAAAATATTTCCCTGCTGCAAAGCGCTTCAGCATCCCCGCATTTCCCACCACGGCTGGCACGTGAGGCTCCGCGCAGCCCTCCCTGGGGCTGCCCCCGTCCCCTGCGGACCTGCTGCTGCTTTCCAAAACACCTCCGCAAGGTTTAATGAGGTGGAGTCAGCCCGCAGGGGCTGCGAGCTCTCCTGTGACCCTCGTCCGGACCCCTCCCGCAGCGCCACCCCTTCGTGACGGTCCCCGGCGAGTCACCCCAGCACTTAACCACGGCCGTGTTCCGGTGGCTCACCCCCAGACTCGAATTCGTGTCCTCCTCCAGAACACAAATGTTTTTTTCCACTTTCACTGGTCAGGCTCTGCTGCCCAAACAGAGCCACGCGGTGCCACCGAGTGCCACCAAGCCACGCGGGCTCCCCCCCCCCGGCTCCTCTCACCCCCGTCTCCCTCTCCGTGCCCCCGCAGCTCCTGTCCAACGTGGCCATCTACCTGTGCGCCATCACGGTGGGCACCATGTCGTACTACATGGCCGACCGCAAGCACCGCAAGGCCTTCCTCGAAGCGCGGCAGTCCCTCGAGGTCAAGCTCAACCTGGAGGAGCAGAGCCAGCAGCAGGTAGGAGCCACGGCCGGGGGCAGCAGGGTGGGACGTGGGCGGGTGGCGGAGGGGACAGGAGGACCCAGGTGGGAAATATCTTCGTGGTTTTGCACCCTGTCCCCGTACGGGGACTCTCCGCGTGACTGTCCTCCTGCAGGACCTCGTGGCTCTTGGCATAGCCGTCCCCACGCTGTCCCTGTCCCTGTGTGGGGCCATACAGCAGGTCCCCCGGCACGGCCACGTGGCAGGTCCCCATCCCCATGTGCGGCCAAGTGGCAGGTCCCCAGGTACGGCCCCGCAGCACGGCCCCGTCCCCAGAGGGAGCCCCATGGCAGGTCCCTGTCCTCGGGCATGGCCCCGTGGCAGGTCCCTGTCCTTGGGCATGGCCCTGTGGCAGGTTCCCATCCTTGGGGATGGCCGCAAGGCACGTCCCCGTCCTCAGGCACGTCCACATGGCCGTTCCCTGTCCCCACGCACGGCCACGTGGCAGATCCCTGCTCCTGTGCACGGCCACGTGGCATTTTTTCGGGTAAGGCCATGCAGCATCTCCCTGTCCCCAGCGATGCCCACACAACAGCTCCCCAGGTCCCCACGTGTGGCCCCGCAGCGTGTCCCCATCCCCGTGCAGCACGTCCCCATCAGTGTCCCGGCCATTTCGCTTCCCACGGGGCTGATCCTGCCGCGGGGCTGGGGCGGTGACGCTGCCACGGGGAGGCCCTGGCGAGAGGAGCAGTCGGCGCGCTGTTGACAGCAGGCAGCCCCCAAAGCCTCGTTTCCTCCCGCCGCCGTCCGGTTCTGAGCCCGGCTAATTTTAGCGCCTTATCTGGGGCCTCTCTCCCTGTCTCCCATCTCTTATCTGCTTGAGCCGCTGCCAGCAATTTGCTCCCAATGGCAACAGAGACGCGTGTCGGGGCCAGCCCCGTGCCAGCACCTTGCTTTTTTGCCGGGGCACAAACCCCCCCATCCCAGGCTCCGAGCCCAGGGAGCGTTTCGTGGCCTCTTTCCCACCAGGGATGCCCCATGCAGTGGGGCCAGCCGTAGCTTTGAAGCTCGCTGAGCAATTAGGTGAATTTGGGGGTATTCAGCATCAAGCCCCCGCGGTTGGCTCGGGAAAGCCCTGACCCCCAGCCCCTTTTTCTGGCAGTCCCCGGCCCCTTTTCCTCACCGCGGGGGGGGGGGGGGGGCTCGCCGTGCCGGGCAGCCTGTTGCACGCCGTCTGCGTGGTTGCAGCGCTGAAAGGCGCCGGGCAGAGAAGCGGAGCCGTTCCTCCAGCAACGGCTCTGCCGTGAGACGAAACCCCGGGGCCCGGGGGAAAACCCACTTCATTAACAGCGTTACTTACACGGAGCGCAGAGCCCCGCGGGCAGCCCGCTGGGGGTTCGTCCCTTCTCCAGCTCCGGGGACAGCGAGGGGCACGATGTCCCCCATGGGATTGCTCCTCCTGTAGGGACCCAGAGTGCTTTTAAATCAAGAAATGCCCCCTGGCATGGTTTGCCCACCCCCAGGGCAGCTTGCAGGGACCTGGTCTGGGACATCGCTGCAGGATCCCTGAGGCCGTCCCCGTGTCAGGGCTCAGGGAGGGTTTTTGGGCCGCTAAAATCTTGGAAAACCCGGTGTGTTTTAATTTTTGAGCTCCAGGTGTTGCAAGGGAGGTGTTGGGCTGCACGCCCGGCTGCTGCAGAAGGGCTCCAGGTTACAAAAGCAAATTTGCAGCACTTCTGCCTGTGCCAAAAATACGTGTGCGGGACCGTCCCTCCTTCCAACGGCACCGAGCACAGAACCTGCCCCCTCCTGGTCCTCCACACGGCTGGGATGTAGGTGGGCACCGTCGTGCTGCCACTTGCAAACCTCTCGATGCCAACTTGGAAAATGGGGTGGTGGGGATGGCAACAGCATTGCCTCTACCCGTGGCTGCAGGGATGCTCGTGCTGCCCAGATTTCGGGCACCAGGCTGGGAGCAGCCAAATATCGGCCTGATTTGGAAATAGGCTTGCTAATGGCAGCAAAGGGTGGATCTGGGGGGCAAGAAGAGAAGATACTTTGCACTGTGGATTCAGGTTGTGCATTTGCACCGTGCTTGGCACAGGCTTGGCTTCACCTCGTGGCAATCTCCCTTTGCTGCCCTGTCCCCCCAGGAGCGGCTGATGCTCTCCATCCTGCCCAAGCACGTGGCGGATGAGATGCTGAAGGACATGAAGAAGGACCCGAGCCAGAAGGAGATGCAGCAGTTCAACACCATGTACATGTACCGCCACGAGAACGTCAGGTAGGGCCGCCTCCCCGCCGTGCTAGCTCTGCTGGGGAAAAAACTCCCAATTTGTTGTATTTGGCGGTCCCGCAGTGACCAGAAGAGCCCTAGAAGGAGATCGGGGTGGTTTGCTGTGCCTAAAGCAAAGGGTGATGGGGGCTGGCTGCCAGCCAGGCAATGCCCTGGGGCCGCCTTTTGCTCCAGACGTGATTTGCAGAGCATCGTTTTCAGCCATGTCCCGAAATAGCCTTTTGGGACATAGCTGAAATGACCATCTCCGTCACGGGAAAAGGAGTTTTCGCCGCAAATCACCCCCAAGCACAGCATATCTGTAACGCGCCCGCTGGCCTCGCTCCCCGCAGCATCCTCTTCGCGGACATCGTGGGCTTCACGCAGCTCTCCTCGTCCTGCAGCGCCCAGGAGCTGGTGAAGCTCCTCAACGAGCTCTTCGCCCGCTTCGACAAGCTGGCAGCCGTGAGTGCCCCCGCCCGGCACCGAGGGGACCGGGGACACGCTGGACATGCCCTGCCCCGCGTCGCGCGTTGCAAAAATAGAGCTGGGAAGGGGTAGGGGCCCGCCAAGCCTCCAGGGAGGCGGGGAGGGAATGGAAAATCGGATTATTTGCGTCCCTCATGGGCACGGGAGACCTCAGCACGGGTCAAGGGTGGAGCAAGCCCTGCCCAGGAGAGGGATGGGGGTGGTGACGTGGCCGGAGGGGCCCAGCTGTGGGGAGGGGGCTCACGTTGTGGTCCCCCCTCCCCAGAAATACCACCAGCTGCGCATCAAGATCCTGGGCGACTGCTACTACTGCATCTGCGGGCTGCCCGACTACCGGGAGGACCACGCCGTCTGCTCCATCATGATGGGGCTCGCCATGGTGGAGGCCATTTCGTAAGGGCTCCTCGTCGTCATCCCCAGGGTGTCCTCGTCATCGTTCCCAGCATGTCCTTGTCATCGTCCCTGGGTTGTCTGGCAGAAAGTGGGGGGGGGGGGGTCCCTGTGGTGGGTGCTGGTGTGGGCAGGGGCTCCTGGTGCTCCACCAGGGGGTGACCCCGCTGGGCTTCTCCAAGCCAAGACACAACCCTGGGGCTTTGGGTCTCCCCTCCTGTGCCAAGTGCATTACATTAAGAAGGGGCTAATAATTAACGAAGGGGAAGCGTGGGAGCATAATGGGCTGTGGCTGACTCCCGTATCACTCCTCTGCCCCCAGCTACGTGCGGGAGAAGACCAAGACGGCGGTGGACATGCGCGTGGGGGTGCACAGCGGGACGGTGCTGGGCGGCGTGCTGGGCCAGAAGCGCTGGCAGTACGACGTGTGGTCCACCGACGTCACCGTGGCCAACAAGATGGAGGCAGGAGGCATCCCGGGGTGAGCATCTCTTGCTGGGGACAAGACGCGGTGGCCCCGTGCCATAGCCCTGGGGCGGCCCTGCTTTACGGCACCCTGCACCCCCGCAGGCGCGTGCACATCTCGCAGAGCACCATGGACTGCTTGAAGGGCGAGTTCGAGGTGGAGCCGGGCGAGGGGGGCTCTCGCTGCGAGTACCTGAAGGAGAAGGGCATCGTCACCTACCTCATCGTGGTGCCCAAGCAGCCCCTGCGCAACGGCATCAACGGGGTGGTGAGTGGCGGCGCAGGCACCGGCGCCACCGCCGCGGGCGTCCTCGGCGCGCCTCGAGCCACCACCTTCTCCTTGCAGAAGCTGTCCCTGACCTCGTCCCACGGTGGCTCCCCGCTGCTCGTCAACACCAAGGAGCGCAACGGCAGCGTCAGCGTGGCCTGCGCCAGCCCCGACGAGTCCGAAGAGCCCGACGCCAGGGCGAGGGGCACCTTGGAGAGCGGGGAGGAGGATGGAGAGGTACGGCGTAGGGGAAGCATCCCAGCCAGCAGCTCGCTTGCATTTTGGGGGACTACCACGTTGACCACACCAGATGGCCACAGCCCCTTCCAGCAGCTCGCTTGCATTTTGGGGGGGGCTACCACATTGACCACAGCTCCTGTGCCAGCACATTCTTGTTGACACTTTGCTTCACGGCGCAGGCGGTGAACCCCTCCTTCCCCAACCCACGGCGCCGGCTGCGGCTGCGGGACCTGGCCGAGCGGGTGATCGACGCGTCGCAGAACGAGCAGGAGCTCAACAAGCTGCTCAACGAGGCCCTGCTGGAGCGCGAATCTGTCCAGGCGTGAGTTATCCGGCTGGTGGCACGTCCCAGCATGGCCCCGGTGCCGTGGGGTGCTGATGGCTGTGTCGCTGGCAGGTTGAAGGGGAAGAGCACCTTCCGGCTCTCCATGCGCTTCATCGACCCCGAGATGGAGACGCGCTACTCGGTGGAGAAGGAGAAGCAGAGCGGGGCCGCCTTCAGCTGCTCCTGCGTCGTCCTCTTCTTCACCGCCTTGGTGGAGGTCTTCATTGACCCCTGGTATGGTGGGGGGGACACGGGGGATGGGTGGCCCCAGCCCATCTTTGGTCCCACGGGGCTTCAAACCTGTCCCCTCTTGGGTCTTTTTTGGGCAGGTTGGTGGCCAACTACGTGACCTTCGTGGTGGGGGAGATCCTGCTGCTCATCCTTACCCTCTGCTCGCTGGCAGCCATCTTCCCCCGGGTGAGAGGGGGGAGAGGGGGGCCCATGGAGTGGGATGAGCTGTAACCACCCCGTCCCCACTGCTGCGGGGACACACCAGGGATGGGGCTGGATAAGGTTTGGGGTTGCTCTGCCTCTAAAAACCTTCCCCAGCTGGGTTCTGTGCCAGCCCATTGTCCAGTTAGGGTTCTCCACAGCCACTGTGATGTCCCCCTGCTGTGTCCCACCCAGGTGAAGCCCCTTTTCTTCTCCCTGCAGGTCTTCCCCAAAAAGCTCGTGGCCTTCTCCACCTGGATTGACAGGACTCGCTGGGCACGCAACACCTGGGCCATGGCTGCCATCATCATCGTCACCATGGCCGACATCGTGGACATGGTGAGCCATGGGGGCAGTGCGGGAACCTGCTCTGACCTTCTCCATCCCCAGAGCCCATAATTGTGCACGGCCCCGTGCACGGCCGATCGTTAAATCAATTCAGGCTGCACTGCAACGGGGAGGTGGATTTTAGCAGCGGAACTGGCCGGGCACCCAGCAATTAGGATGTCGTTCTCCCTCCTGCAAAGCACCGCACCCCTTTGGTGGCTTTGCAGCCCTGGGGGACATCACCACCCCGTGTCCCCCATCCTCACCCTACCCTCGTGCCCCTAGCTCAGCTGCTGGCAGGACTACGGAGGGATGGGCAACGGGACAACGGTGCCGCCGCGGCCGGGCGGCTGCGGGGAGCAGCCCAAGTACTACAGCTACATCGCCCTGCTGGCCCTGGTGGCCACCATCATGCTGGTGCAGGTCAGCCACATGGTCAAGCTGACCCTCATGGTGCTGATCACCGGGGCGGCCGGCACCGTCAACATCTACGCCTGGGAGCACATCTTCGACCAGTATGACCGCCGCCGTGGCCAGCAAAGCGCGTAAGGGGCAGCGGGGGGCACGGCGCGAGGGGCACGGCCAAGCCCCCCCCCCCCCCCCCACCTACACCTTGCTGTGTCTCCCAGCAGGTCATCGCTGGTCCCCTCCAAGTACTCGATGACGGCCATGATCTTCATCGTGATGCTCAGCTTCTACTACTTCTCTCGCCACGTGAGTGACGCAGCCCCCTGGCAGCCTCCCTGCTTCACTCCCCTCTGTGTTGTCCCCCCCCCAGGCCCCTGCCCTAATTTTTGCACGCTCCGAGGAAGCATTAATGGCCCCCAGCTGCGGAACCATCTCCACCTCTTGTCCAAGGAAGCCCACCATGGAAGCCCAGGACCACATCAACACCTCCATCTTGCCCCTATGATTTAGGGCAAGCGGCATCATGGTGGCCCCAAGGCCAACATCTGCTCTGTGAGGGTCCCAGAGCAAATCCCGCGTCTCTCATTAGGGCTTCACCTTGCCCCAGAGCTGCCATCCAAGCCTGGAGCAGCCCCACAGCAGCCAGGATGCTCCCAATGCTGGAGGATCCCCGCTGCACCCATCTCCCCCCGCCTGCAGGTGGAGAAGCTGGCCAGGACCCTCTTCCTCTGGAAGATCGATGTCCACGACCAGAAGGAGCGGGTCTACGAGATGCGGCGCTGGAACGAGGCCCTGGTCACCAACATGCTGCCCGAGCACGTGGCCCGGCACTTTCTGGGCTCCAAGAAGCGTGACGAGGTGAGGGGCACCCAGGGCCACAGCCCCACTGTCCCACGAGCACATCCTGCGGAGCAGGATTCGTGATTCACCCCAAATTTTTGTGCATGGCCCCTGGATCCAGAGAAATTTGCCAAAGGCTCCAGCTGAGCATCTTTGGCTGGATAGAGGTCATTTCTTGGCCATGCAAAAGGGGGACTGCAGAGCACCCTCATCTTTTTTCGCACATGCCCAGGGAAAAGAGAGGCGGGTTGTGCTTTGCAGGAGGGTTTGGGTTTGCTGGAGGTGCAGGCACATCCCCGGCTCACGACCACCCCCCTTCCCCATCCCCAGGAGCTGTACAGCCAGTCCTACGACGAGATCGGCGTCATGTTCGCCTCCCTCCCCAACTTCGCCGACTTCTACACGGAGGAGAGCATCAACAACGGGGGCATCGAGTGCCTGCGGTTCCTCAACGAGATCATCTCCGACTTCGACGCGGTGAGTCGGACTGGAGCTGGCCACGGGGGTGGCACGGGGCTTTGGGGACACCTGTGTGTCCCCCCCGGGTGCCTGAAGCTCTGTCTCCACGGCTCAGCTCCTGGACGAGCCCCAGTTCCGCTGCATCACCAAAATCAAAACCATCGGCAGCACCTACATGGCCGCTTCTGGAGTGACCCCCGACGCCAACGCCAACGGCTACGGCACCAAGGTGAGGGGTCCCTGTGCCACGGGGGGCGGTGGGCAAGGCGGGGGGGGACAGGCCTGACCCTGCTGCCCTTGCAGAAGGAGACGCTCTCGGATAAGGAGCGCTGGCAGCACTTGGCCGATCTGGCTGACTTCGCCTTAGCCATGAAGGTGACGCTGATGAACATCAACTACCAGTCCTTCAACAACTTCATGCTCCGCATAGGCGAGTCCGGGAGCGTGGGGAATCAGGGCTGGGGGGGTCCCGCAGAGCTGACCCTGGTGTCCCACCCGTGCCACGGGGGTGACAGCCACCCTGCTCCTGCGCAGGCATGAACAAGGGCGCCGTGCTGGCGGGCGTCATCGGCGCCCGCAAGCCGCACTACGACATCTGGGGCAACACGGTGAACGTGGCCAGCAGGATGGAGTCCACCGGCGTGATGGGGAACATACAGGTGGGGCAGCCCGGCTGGGGTGGTGAGGGGGACAAATTGGGAAGCCAAGGGATGGTCACAGCCCTTGGAATGCCCTGTGCGGCGCATGGGAGGGGAAGGCACCGCCGGCAGGGCTGGGGCTGCTTGAGGGGCTCCTCCAGGCTGGGAAAGGAGCTGGGAACAGAGCGTGGGGGTGCTAAAATTGGGACACTGCAGGACAACGGGGCAGGAGCCTGGCTGGCAGGTTGACCTGTTGCCTGAGCATCAGGCTGGGGTCCCTGCTCCCCACATTGTGCGTTGGGCAGGGCCCCCCCAGCCTCCTGCTGTGTCCGTTTGTCCCCGCAGGTGGTGGAGGAGACCCACCTCATCCTGAAGGAGTACGGCTTCCGCTTTGTGCGCCGCGGGGCCATCTACGTCAAGGGCAAAGGGGAGCTGCTCACCTTCTTCCTCAAGGGCCGGGAGAAGCAAGGCTCCTTCGTCAACGGGTCGTCTGTCACCCTGCCCCATCAGGTGGTGGACAGCTCCTGAGGGCCTGGTGCCCACCAGCCAGCACAGCCACCGCCTGCCCAGCACCCAGCAGGGCGTCTGGGGGGGGGGGCCGGCGCCCACCACCACGGCCGCCAGGGACATCTCTCCCACCAAAGTCCAGATCTGAAACCAAACTCAAGCAACCAACCCCTTCGCACGACCCTTTCCGAGCCCCCGCCGGAGGTTTCTAGCGGGGCTTTGCCCCGTCGCGCCCGTGGCCGAGCAGGAGGGAGACACGGGGCTGCCCCGGCGGGCTCCTCCGGCCGCTCACGCTCGCGTGCAAGCGCACACAAGCTCACAGCCCCCGGCGGGCACGGGGCTCGGGGCCGCCTTTCCCCGGGCATCCCGGGGGACAGCATGGCATTCAAGTAGCATCGCGGGCCCCGGATGTCACCGCACGCTCGGCACGAGGAGAATCACACTCAGGGCCGGATGGGAAGACACCACGTCTCTCCTGCGTGCCGCGAGCGGCAGCCACGCACCGCAGCGCCTGGGGTTTGCTGTTAGTCCATACCGAGTCCATCCTCGTCACAACCAACCATAGTTAGGAGACTGGGGAGAGAGAGAGAGCGCGCGCAGTACTGCCTTTGGCTCAGAGAAGAAAAACAAACACAAACCAATATTGTGTATTTAAGATATATAAATATATTATATATATATATATATATAAAAGAGTACAGATTGACATTTATATTTTTAACTGTGCCCATTCGCTCCCCGTGGCAGAGCTCCTCTCGCACACGCTGGGGTCGGCTGCTGTCACGCTGCTGTTGCCTGATGGAAGAGAGGACCAGGAACGGCCGAGAAAGGGACTGCTGTGCTCAGCCTGACGCCGCCGGGGCTGGGGGAGAGGAGGCACACCCAGAGTGTAATTACGCCACTAGTTTCTTGAATAGAAAGCAGTTGAATTTCAAAGCCTGGTTCTGCGTCTGCTGTGTTCTGGGGTTGCAGGTACAGTGAGAAGGGCTTGGCTGCCTCTCCAAGGGAATATTGGAGGGGTCCCCAAAGGGGAGCACGATGCCTTTGGTGGCTTTTGCTCCTTTCCCTTGTTGGGGCTCAGCTGGCTCTGGCAGCAGAGACCCAAAACACTGGGAACCGCAATATGAGTGATACAGGAGTTTAACCTCCACCCCATCCCACAAAAGGAAAGAAAATCCCCATCCTCAGCCCGCGCTGTTCCCCGTTCTGTCCCTGCACTCGCAGGACCTGGCTGCTGGTGCAAGCAGCACCCACGTGGAACAGGAGCGATGCTGATGCAGGGAGAAACCTGCAGCCTCTGCCAAATGCAGGCAGCTGAGGCTCTTTGCACCCCAGGATATAAACCCGGAGGGGTGACGGGCCTTCTGCAAGCGCCCTGATGACCTGTCAGCTCCTCTACGGCAGCCTCAGCCTGGTGAGCCTTCCTCCCTGAGGAGCTCTGACCATCACGGGCAGGAATCGCTACCTGGAGTTATGACCCTTGTAAACTGGGGGTTACATTTAAACAGGTTTGGTTTGGACAAAGAGCTTGAACAACTACGGAAACAATTAAAAAACAAATTACAAAGCTATTTCCACACGCCTTATCCCACGTGGGGCTGGCACAAAAACAGGGCAGAAGAAAATCCTGTTGCTCAGCCCACATGTTATAAGGCTAGAAGAATCAATAGATTTTTTTAATACCACAAAAGTTCTATGTCACTGAAATTACCAAGTTTTAAAAATACTCCTATAAGAACATCAAGTTTTTTAAGATCTGATCTAAACTCAGAAGCACAAAGGCAGGACACCATGAAAGCTGTCCCGTGCCCAAAGAGAAGGAACAGAATGTCCAAAGCCACTGCTGGTGTGAAATCTTCTGGAAAGTTTGATGTTAATGCGCTGGGGGGGCTGCCCTAACAACCACAGCTGTCCCCCAGTCCTCCCAGTTCCCAACTTAAGTCCTTTCCGGGCTGTTGCAAGGACGGCAGAGATTCCTCTGCTTGCTCCCTGCTTTCTGAGGCCTGGATACACGCGCAGAGGCGATCCGTAGGGCTGTTGTTCCAAAAGCACCGAGCTGCTGAAGTCTCAGTATTAGTTTCTCACTATAATCACAAAAATTTCCTGCAGCTACAGAGTTCTGGGGCACCGGCCGCAGCGACGCATGACGAGCAGCCATCAAATCGCGCAGAATCACAGCGCTGAGGAACGATTACCTGCATCAGACGCCCAGAAGCCTGCAGGAAACATTGCTCTCAAGATGCAAAACGGGCCAAGTGCTCCTCAGGGGGATCCCAGCAACAGCACCGGGCCCGTGGGAAGCATTTGCATGTTGAGAGCAGGCCCCGCAGGCAGGGGCGCTGAGGGGAGGCGAGTTACTGGGGAGAGCCAGGGGGACTTATCAGTGCTTCGTCCTGGGTTTCTTCAGCTTTGCTGAACGAGTCGAAGGCTTTGTGCAGAGCCACGCGGCGGAACGCGTCCGAGTGAGCTGCTGCCACCTCTGCTAGCGCCGCGGGAGCGTCGGCTGGTGGGCAGAAGTAGGTGGGGAGAACAGATTTACCAGCACAGAACTATTTGCTTCTCCTTCTTCCCTTGTCCCTAGGGAGCTTTTACTCTCCCACGCCAGTTTTCCTTCTTGTAACCCTTCTCTCTCCTTCCTAACCCTTTGTGCCCTGCGTTTCCCCCTCGGGATTTGAAGAGCTGCAGAGGACCACAGGGAGGGAGCACCTCGGCCACCCTGCGGCTGGGTTCAGCTCACACAAGGGGGCCTCAGACCACGGCTGGTGGCAGAAGGAGATGATGAGCTCCGAGCTGCAACGCTTGGAGCTCCATCTAGCTGCACGCCGGTCCACAAACCTTGCAGCCGAGCCAGCCCGGGGGGGCAGACGAGTGGGACGCTGCACGCCTGGGGCAGGCCCACAGCCTTCCGTCACCACGGGGGCCAGAGAGGCAAATGACTCAACCCAGTTTGGTGTTCGGGGTCACCAGCCATAAAACAGCACAGATCGGGGTTAAGCCCCGACACGTCGCTGCAGAAGATGCTCAGCACCGCTGCCTGTGACCCCAGGAGGAGGTCGCATTACAGAAGAGGGGGATCGGGTGGTGTCAGGAAAGCTTTTCTGGCAGAGGGCGAGCAGCATTTTGCAGTACTGCTGGCACCTTAAAAGGGGTCATAAAGCTCACTCCTGCCTCCCTCTGTGCCGCTGTATTTCAGGAGGTGCCCGCACACCTGATGGTGCAATGGGGGCAGCTGCAGCCTGGCTGAACAACGCGAGACATCCCAACAGCAGGCCTCAGGGTCTGCATAACCCTCATCAATCATTCCTCTAATTACACTGCGAGAAATTCCTGACGCTAAAGAGATCCCGTCCTATTTCCCTACAACTAACCCCATCCCACAGAAAGCTCTTTCCTCCTGCAGAAATACGAGAGCTTGCTCCTTTCTGTCCCCAGACTGAGGTAGGAGGAATCCCCACCCATCCGTGGAGCTACACCGGGCACCTGCAGCGTCCACTCACGTGTGCACGAAACGATGGCTTCGGTAGGGAGGCTGCAACAGGGATCTGCGTAAAGCAGCCTGGCGGTGAACAGAAAGCTCCTGCCGTCACTTGGCACGTTGTAATGAAAGACCAGCAAGTTACACAAGGAGTTCCTCTGCAAGGTCCCTTCTAGGCAGTCTGAAAAGCGTTCCTGAGCGGACAAAGACAACTTCTGAACGCGAAGCTTAGGGCAGGAGCCCGTCAGCGTGGGGCTGGGAGCTCCCCAAGCACAGATCCCCCACCCTCTGCACCGTGCCCGTACACCCCAGGGTGGCTGCTCTGTCAGCAAACCCCACGAGGGAAAGACTTAAACAAAGAAGTGCTCGTCTACGCCTCCCAGCCACGTTCTCCAGAGGCCTTTTACAAGAGCTCAGCTCCTTCAGCTTAGGGACCTCAGAGAGGGGAGACAGCTTGCCTCGCGTTTGACAGCAAATTTTAATTGAGCCACAGCAAGACATCCAAATATCTGAATGCCAGAGAAACAGGCAGTAGAGTTTGTAGTCACACAGCTGTCTGTTAAGCTCTGAAAATCACAGCTGCGAGTGGTTTGTATAAATAAACCTGCCCAGATTTCCCCCCAGCACTTCAGAGGTGCATGCCCTCGTAATACTTGGTATATAAAAGGCAAAAGGACAAGTGAAGCATCGCTGCTGCAGCCCCTGGTACCTGTAACTGGTCCGCCTGGTACCTCCGCGCAGCGTAAGCGTTCAGGTGGTCCGACAGGACAGACAGAAAGCGCCTGATGTCCGTCTGCAGGTACTTCTTGGCGATCTGCTCCAGGGGGATGAAGATGGGGACAGAGTGGCGTTGAACCTGCACCTCTGGCTTGGTAAGGACGTCCAGGTAGTAGGACTCCAGGTAGGTGCCCTCGTAAGCCGTGCTGATGCAGAAGCACACTCCCCGCTTGGTCAGCTTCCCGCTGATCCCTTTTGGGTCCAGAGAGAGAATTTTTACTCAGTGCTACCAAAACTCATCACCACAAGGGACTTTTGATGGGGCAGCACGGACTGCAGGAGGGGCTGTATCCCCAGGGAGGTCCCTGGGATGAGCAAGGACTTGCAAGAGGTCAGGGATGTAAAAGCCAGCAATTTTTCATAAGGGGCGTTGAATAAATTCAAGGAGACTAAAGGTAGCTTAAATTCCCAATAGCTGGGTTATGCTGGTACTTCCAAACGGTCCTGGCTTCCACGTGACAGGGAGAAGAGGCTGCTCCCAGGGGAGGAAAGCAGCATTTCACTGCCCCAGAAAGAGCGGCAAGAGGGCTCAGGGGCTAAATCCGCTTTCACAACACAGGGAACTATCCCCACACTGTCCCTCTAAGGACCAGAACACAGAGCACAGGTAACTCGCATCGGAAACTACAAAAAAAATTAATTAAAAGTTCAGGAACAGATCAAAATCAGGTGCTGGGTGAGCACCTCGGACCAACTGGACGTGTAACTACCTAATTCCCAAAGGCTTCGCTAGCACTAAGGTGTTACGCACTTTCCAAAATCTGATCTCAGTCCAAATGGTGCAGTTCAGTAAATAACAGCTTCTGCAACATCAGTGAGGCCTTTTTTGAGAGGCAGGGAAGTACAACACTACTGCTTTTGCTGGGCTTTCAGAATAAAGGCTTCAAGCACCACAGAAGTTGAACTTCGCATCAAATCCACCCTTCAGGACTTACGCCCCAAAAGCAGCAGAACACACGCAAACCCGGAGACGTTACCTGTGAGGTAAAAGAGCTGCAGCAGGGCCTCAACGCTTTTTATTTTCCACTCCAGAACAGCCCGAGCGCTGGGCTGCTCTGGATGCGTCTCGGCATCTCCTTTCTCCAGAAGCTACAAAAACCAGAAGAAGAGAGAGGGCAGAAGTCAGCAGCACCGAACTCGTCGCCCGCAGGGAATGCAGCCAGGCTACAGAGAAACAACCCAGTTCTGGGAAAAGCGAGGCAGAGTTTCAAGGGGAAGAGGGGGAAAAAAGAGTTCAGAAATAGCCCCACAGTCTCCAAGTACGTAGACCCAGCAGTCCTGGACTACGCTGTACTGAAAACAAGGGACAGCAGGACTGAAGGTTGCTTAAAAACGGAAAATACAAAACGGTAGTTGACTCTAAATTAATAACTTCAGTAATTCCATGCTACGGGAGAATGACAGAGCCCTCTGCCAGACCTCTGCAGCAAGCCCTTTCTCACCCGCTTTTGCTGCAGCTCCAGTTTCGCCCGCAGCTCATCCCTCCGGGCTCTCAGCTCCTGCACCCTGGCTTTCAGTCCAGCCAGCTTCTCCTCTTGCTGCTCCTTTTCTTCTTGCTTCAGGGCCAGCTCGTGAGCCTGTGCCTCCAGCATCTCCAGGTGAGCTAACACCCCTGCAGGAAGAGCACGACAGGCTCCAAAATCCAGCTATGATTATTAGTCGTCTGCAAGCATTACCCAAACCAAAATGGGTCCATATAGATACTTAAAGAACCACTCACAACAACTTTTCAAAGGGGAATAGGACAAGCAAACATCTCCTAAAGGGGCCTTGGGGAATTTAAATAGAAAGCCTGAATGCCAGCAGGCAACAAGTACCAAGGGGGCCCCATACTCGTTAGCTGATGTCCTGAGAAGCAAAACAAGCTATCAAACGGACAGTCCTGATCCTACGGGATCTGCAACCTCCCATTTTATTCCTAACCCAGAGCAGCTTGTCTGATGTCCCCGTCCCCTAAACTTGCCCTGAACCACAACGTGGCTGGGCGAGTCAGGGTGTCAGCCCTCATCCCAAGCACTTCATGGTGCGCTCCTCTGAGAGCATACTTCGGGGGACAGCACACTCTACACCCCAAAGCAGCAGCTCACCATCCCGTGAGTACGCTTTCCTTTCCTCCATCTTCCTCCACGACTCTGGTACGAGCCAGAACGCAGGTGTCAGCCCTCCTCTGTCCCAGGAGGCGGCGGTGAGAGCTCTTCCTCACGGGGCCTCTTCTTCCTCGCGCTGCTGGAAGGGGGCTCCGAGAAGCCCCGGGGGCTGGTCGGGCTCCAAGACTGGAGCACGAGGATGTCCTGAGGGCTGAAACGGCACGTTACAAACCACCGAAGCCTCCCACGAGCACAGGCAGCGACGAGATTTGACACCCCAAGCCTAGAGGGACCGCACCCCAGGGGGTGACAGGGACCCCTCGGGTCGTCCCCACACGGAGGCGGGGAGGAGGCAGGTGGCGGGGACACCTGGGGACACCGTGAAGGGGGACCAAGGGAGGGCAGGGAGGGGAAGCAGGGCACTGAAGGTGCCTGGGGACCCCTGTTGAGGGGTCAAGGGGATGAGAGGGAGCTGGGCAGCCTGGGGCCACCAAATTTGGGGGGGGGGCAGGGGGGGCAAACAACCAAGGGCTGAGGAGGGAACGGGGCCAAATTGGGGGCCAGGGGGACACAGGGTGGCCTGGAGACCCCCAGTGATGGGGACGTGGGGGTCAGGGGCACACAGGATGGCCTGGGGAAGCCCCCCAAAGGGGGGTTGGGGGGGGCCAGGGGGACACAGGGTGGCCTGGAGACCCCCAGTGATGGGGACGTGGGGGTCAGGGGCACACAGGATGGCCTGGGGAAGCCCCCCAAAGGGGGGTTGGGGGGGGGTCAGAGGGACACAGGGCAGCCCAGGGACCCCCGTCGAGGGGGGTAGGGGGGTCAGGGAGACACAGGGCGGCAAGGGGATGCCCCCCAAGAGGTTTGGGGGGGCTCAGGAGGACACGGGGCAGCCCAGGGATGTCCCCTGAGGGGGATTTGGGGGGGCAGGGGGACACGGGGCAATCCAGGGACCCCCATCAAGGGGGACAGGGGGGTCAGGGGGACACAGGGTGGCCAGGAGACGCCCCCCAAGAGGTTGGGGGGGGCAGGGGGACACGGGGTGACCCAGGGGGACACAAGACAGCCCGGGGACGCCCCCAAAGGGGGTTTGGGGGGGGTCAAGGGGACAAAGGGTGGCATGGGGACCCCGACTGATGGGGGTGAGGGGGTCAGGGGGACACGGGGAGACTCGGGGACACCCCCAAGGGGTTTGGAGCGGGGTCAGGAGGACACAGATCAGCCCGGAGACCCCCGTCGAAGGGGGATTTGGGGGGGGGGCAGGAGGACAAAGGGGGGCCCGAGGGTTTTGAGGGGAGGTCAGGGGGACGCGGGGCAGCCCAGGGACGCCCCGTGAGGGGGATTTGGGGGGGGACAGGGGGCGGCCGGGGGATGCCCCCCGAGAGGTTTGGGGGGGGTCAGGGGGCGGCCCGGGGACCCCCAGTAACGGGGATGTGGGGGTCAGGGGCAGCCCAATGACAGCCCCTCGAGGGGTTTGGGTGATTTGGGGGGATTTTGGGGGGATTTTGGGGGGTTAAAGGGACCCAGGGACCCCCCCGCGCCCCCTCCCCTCTCTCACCCCGCTCAAACTCCGCGCTCCGACCCCGCCGGAACTACGTCACTCCCCCCGCCCAACTCCTTTTTGCCGTACAACAAAATGGCGGCGCCCTCTCCTCTCCGCCCCCAGCACGCACCGCCACGCTCCCCCCTCCCCCCCCCCCACCGTGAGGCTGCGCGGCGCCGTACGGCAACATGGCGGCGCCCGGAGCGGCGGCGGCGGCGGCGGCGCTGGTGCAGTACGTGGTGCTGCGGGGCGACCTGGCCCGCTCGTGGCCGCTGGGCGCGGTGGTGGCCCAGGCCTGTCACGCCGCCCTGGCGGCCGCGCACGCGCACGGCGGCCACCCGGACACCGGCGCCTACCTGGCGCTGGGCGGCGCCATGCGTACGGTGGTGCTGGAGGTGCGCGGGGCATGCCGGGAAGGGGGCGCCGCGCTGAGGGGGGGCCATGGCCGCCATTTTGAGGCGGTGCCTGGGGGACCCCCCAGGACCCCTCAGCCCCGCTCCCTGGGGACCCCCCAGCCCCGCTCCCTGGGGACCCCCCCCCGACCCCCAGTGGTGGCTTCGTGCTGGGTCGGTGGGCGTGGGGGAGGGCAGAGGGGTTTGTGGTAGCCCGAGGAGGATTTGGGGGAAAAAGGGGTGTTTTGAGGGGTTTAATGCCTGTGTGGGCTTAAAATCCCCTGCTGGTGGTGGTCACTGTGGTAACCTGACGAAAAAAAACGTGGGTCTGGAGCGTGAGGCCTGTGAGGAGCGGCTGAGGGAGCTGGGGGTGTTTGGTCTGGGGAAGAGGAGGCTCAGGGGAAGCCTTATTGCTCTCTGCAACCGCCTGAAAGGAAGGTGTGGGGAGCTGGGGGTCGGCCTCTTCTCACAGATAAATAGGGATAGGACTAGAGGGAATGGCCTCAAGTTGTGCCAGGGGAGGTTCAGGTTGGAAATGAGGAGACATTTCTGCTCAGAAAGAGCAGTCAGGCACAGGGACGGGTTGCCCAGGGAGGTGGTGGCGTCACCGTCCCTAGGGGTGTTCAAGGAGAGGTTGGACGTGGTGCTTGGGGACATGGTTTAGTGGGTGACATTGGTGGTAGGGGGGTGGTTGGACCAGGTGATCTTGGAGGGCTTTTCCAACCTTCATGATTCAGTGTTTCTCTGCGGCTCTTACGTGCACCTTACTGCAAATTTTTTTCTTCCCCAGGCTCCAGATGAGGCCGCCCTGACGGTGCTGGCAGAGACCCTGAAGCAGCACAGCATTGACCACGAAGTATGGACTGAGCAGCCCGAGAACGTTCCCACCTGCCTGGCGCTCAGGCCCTACCCGAAGGACCAAGTGCACCAGCACCTGAAGAAGTTCAAATTGCTGAAGTGATCTCTGCTCTAACTGCGGATGGCCGTGGGCAGCTCTCCTCCTGAATCAGAGCTTAGCTCGCCCCCCAGACAGGCGCCAGGAGGAAAGCTGCTGCGTCTCGGGAGCGCTGCTAAAGCTTATCAGCCTTGTGGGATAGCGGTTAAAAAGTGTAAAATGCCTCTTTAGTGGAGAGGATTAAATATTTGTCTGTGCAGAATGTGACTCTGTTATACGGGCCTGCTGTGTCTGCGTGCAGTCAGTGTGCTTGTAGATCTTCACCCTGCCAGAGCCGGCAACCTTTTAGGGTCTGCCACACCTGGAAATGTCTCTGGTGTGTGTTAGGGGTGACATTCTTCCACGACTAGATCATGTTTTATATGACGTTCAGCTTGAATTTTACCTGATCCCTCCTGTTCTGCTCTGGATACAGCACGTACGGTGCTGCTGTTCCTGCCTTTCAGTTCTGTGGTGGCTTTAATTCGCCGTGTTCTCACTCAGCTGCTCAAATGCTTTATGCTTTGAGCTTCCTGCCATTTCTGCAGCTCCCTTGGACACTGGTGTCTCTGTGCAGGATGGGCTGCACGCTCGCTGCCTTGCAGCACAGGTGGTGTCTGTCACTTTTATTTCCCACTGATGCAGGGAGAGGAGGTGACCCAAACCTGCCTGAAAAAAACACAAAAACCCCCACAGCCACCCTTCAGGGTCAGGTTAACCTGGGGAGCTCCCGAAGCCAGTCCCCGAGTTTCTTTGCACCAAGCTGTTGCAAAACCCTGCTGGGAGCCGCGCGAACAGCAGACGGCAGCATCGGCCAGCGAGCTGGGATCGCTGCGGCCCTCAGCCTGCTGATTTCTGCCTCTTTACACGCATTTTTAAAAGCAGCCCCCTCTTGTTAAAAAATAAAAAATAAATCGCTGTTGGCTAAAAGTGCCCCGCGGCTCCCCGGCAGGGTCACGCTGTTAACACCACGTTGGTTCCTGCCCGTGCAGCCCCCAAAAATCTCCCTGTTGCCCAAGCCCCTGGTGGGTGTTAGGAGGGCGCCCTGAGCCATTTCTTGTGGGGCTTTCAGAAAAAAAACAACCTGAGCTGTTGTTGCTGCCCGCTGAGGTTTAGTAGAAACCCTTGAGAAGCGCAGGACGGAGAACCCCAGCGGTGCTCCTCTTCCTCGCCCTCCGCCTCCAGCACCCAGAAGGAGCGCGGCAGACACCCACCGCCAGCCCTGGGGCACCAGCTCAGCACCCAAACGCCTCCCCTCTCCCCCAAAACGCTCAGGCACCCCAAAACCCCGAGCTTTTCTCGGCTGCCAGCGGGCCCTCCGCCAGCCGTGAGCATCGGGGCCCGGTTCCCCCCACCCCAAGCCACCGGGGCTGCGGCACCGCGCCGGATCGCCCGTCGGCACACAGACAACGAAACGTTAGCTGGCAACTCCGGTTCTTTTTTTTTTTTCTTTTTTTTTCCATTTTTTTTGTCATCTTTAACTCTTGCAAATGTCAATCAACAAAGCTACACATTATTTTTTTTTTCCACACACCAGCGCGATTTTAGAGAGAGGGAAAAAAAACCCCATAGCCCCCCGCTCCCATAAAAGTCAGCAGTGAATATTAAAAGCGACCCCCAACTAAAAGAGAAGAAAACAAATTTATACAGAGCTCAGAGCTATTTACAGTGACAGGCTTGAGGGAAAAAAATAAGCTATCTCCCAACAGAGAATTCAATTATTATTATTATTTTATTATTATTATTTTAAATAGTTTAAGCTACCTCAGCTGTTAAACACAATCAAAGCAGAAAGAACCGACTGCTTAATTTTATTTAATATTTAATCAGAAAATTTTATCTACAATAATTGACAGACCCCTCCCCCCCATCCTTCCCCCTAAAAATTATTGCAGTTTTTTCCCCAAACTGTTCTTTTTTTGTCTTTTTTTTTTTGTGTGTGTGTGTGTCTTTTTTTTTCCGGTTGTAATATACACGTCGTAGCCTCTGTTCGCTAGGAGGCCTTAAACCAGCATAAAACATGGAAAAAATGGTGGGTCAAAATACTCTGTTTTTCTTTAAAACCGACAAACTCACGATTGCTAGAAAAAGCTGATTGTACGCACAAGCGGGCTGGGGCAGAGGGGAGAGAAGGTTTTTTTTGTTGTTGTTGTTTAAGCATGAATAAAAACGGCCTTTCTCGCAGAAGTCCAGCGTCGACCCCTTCCGTGCCCCACGCTGAGACGTGATCAGTGACAGATCCAGCTGAAACTGAGCTTGCTCTTCCTCCTCCTCCTCTTCCTCCTCCTCCTTTTTTTCCTCCTTTTTCGCCTCCTCCTCCCGACGCAGTCCTCCAGCTGCCTTCTCCCTCTCCCCTCCCCGCCTCCCCGAGAAACCTTCGTCCAGATTAAGAAGCCAGCAACTGATTACAAAAATAAGAATCATCTGTAATTTTGGCTCAAGAAACCGACTGTCCCGCCTCGTCGCTTCGCCAACATCCAACGCTTTTTTTTTAAAAAAAAAAAGGAAAAAAAAAAAAGGGAAAAAAGGGGAAAAAAAAAATAACCCCCCAAACAAAACGAAACAAAACCCCCCCTTTTTGCTCCAAACACTACGAGCTGAAGAATGGCTGCGGTTTGAGATATCAAAAATCTCAGAAAAATATATAATATATATATTTATATATCTCTGTACGTCTTATTATTTAAATTTCACATTCCTCGAAAAGCGGTTATTCAGTCAGTAGCTGCTGAAGGAGGCTCTTCTGCTGGCCCTGCGGGGTCGGCGGCACCGCGGCGGCTTTCGGGGCGCCCAGGGGAGCCGGCGGGTTCAGGTAGGGGTCTCCTACCAGATTCACTGTACACTGCACGTCGGCAAACACCTGAACCTGCTGTACCTGCTGGGACACAAAAGACAAGAGGGGGTTTTAGCGGGGATGGGGCAGGGGCCGGCGGCGACGGACTGGGTACTACGTGAAGTGGAAACTCACTAGAGACTTCCTCTAGTCTGGAGCCACCACAGAGAAGAACTCTTCTGTCTTCTTGTCCTATAAAAAGAAAACCGCTGCACTCATTCGGGTCAGAGCTCTGCGAGGTTCACGTTGCTCGTTCCAAAAAAAAAAAAAAAAAAAAACCAAAAAAATTACAAAAAAAAAAAAAAAAGCCAGCCTGGCATCCCCTGGGCACGGGGAGCTGGCGGTACGGGAAGGCAGCGGCGTGGTCCGGAGCGGCTGCTTTACGAAATTAAAGAGCGGTGGCGCGTGGCGGCGTGTTCCCTAGGGGCTCTGCAAACCAACGCCGCGCTACGGGGAAGGGGGAGACGAGAGGCGAGGCTGAGGGGGGTGGTTGGGAAGAAGGCGATTAATCGGCTGCTCCCGGCGTGAAAGGCAAATCCCGGAACCCAAAGGCGTCGGCGCTCGGTTTCGGCGCGCCGCGAGGAGGCTGCGAGGCACGGGCAGCACCCGCCGGCGCTGCCTGGAGGGACGGACGGACGGACGGACACCGTCCCGCAGCCTCCCTTGGTCCCTCCGTCCCTTTCCCCTTCCGAATGCCCTCGCTCTGCCCCGGATCAGCGCCGGCGGCACCGCGGCCGCCCCGGCGATGGCCGAGAGCGGTGGGCACGGCCCCTGGGCGCGCTGCGGCGGCACTGGGCAGCGGGGACGGATCCTTCCAACCCAAAATCTGAGCCGAGGATAGAAATCCTCCCCGCCTGCCCTCGCCCTGGGGCTGCTCACGGAGCCGGGCAGGGGTTCAGCTCCTCCTGCCTCCAGCGTGTTATTTTCCCAGCTCGGGCGCAGCGTTTCTGCTCCTCTGCACTAGCAGCAAGATTTTTTAAAGCGCTCTGAGCAGCGCAGCGAGCTTGGGCTCGACGAGGCTGGAGAGCAGAGCGGGATTTCTGAGGTCCCCAAGCGCCAGCGGCGGCAGGGACAGACCCAGCCCCGTGAGCCAGAGCTGGCCCCGACCGAAATCTTATTGCCCGGTGCCGAGCGTGGTGCCACGACCCGGCCGGGATCGCTCCGTTTTGGGAGCACAGCCACCTCCTCTCTGTACCTGAGATGTGCTTAGCAGTTTCTTACTGACCTGCGCCCCATCTGCTTCGGTTTTCAAAAGGTCAGTGGAGGAAAGCTGGTTGCAGTAAAGGCCCGCGGGTCTCAGCGCCGGGTCATTTACCTGTCGAAAGCGAAGACCAAGGCTCAGCGAGGGCTCCCGGAGGTCCCCGGGCCACTCGCCACCCTCTCGAGCCGAGCCTGGGTGGGTCTGGGGAGGGGGAGCCCACGCGTGGGGGGCAGCGCCGGTGTCCTCCCGGCACCGGGAGCGGGTCTGGGACCTTTTTGCCTCTCTCCCAACCTCCTGCACCTTTGCCTTGAGCTGCTGCCAGCTCTGGGAACGTCTCCAGGGAGCGCGAAATGTCACCGAACGCGTTGACAAGAGGGGGAAAAGCCACGGGCTCGGCCCCTGGGGAGGCTGCAAGGCCTGGCCTGCAGCGCTCCCACGCAAACCCCGTGAGCCAAGAGCAGCTCCAAGGAGCTTCGTGGCACCGAGACGAAGCCCAGCACCTAAAACACCCGGAGACATCTCGGGCTGGCCGGGAAGGACGCAGCATCTATCAGCCATGGTGCCGGCGGCAGCATCCTGGCCTTAAATAGCCAAGGAGCAGCAGGTTTCCACGCCAGCCCCTCGGTTTGGGTACAGACACTGGGAAATTTGCTAAAAAAACCCCAAACACCTCGCCAAAGCGGCTCTAGACGGGCTTGGGGTGCTGCGGGTGCTCTGCCCCTGCTAAGGGCACTTTGGCCAGGCTCTGGCACGGCGGCAGTGGAGGCAGAGGCATTTGCTGCTTCTCCCCTCGCTTCTTTCGGGAAGATAAATGCTGGAAAATGTTGCAAGCCCAGCCCCGGCCCTAAACCCACGGCAGGGGCAGCTCCCCGTGGGGGCAGCGGGAGGTTGGGATGCACGGCGCTCGTCAACAGGGTGTGGGGGGGATTTCGCAAACCACGTTAACCTACCACGGCTCGGGGGGGGACCTGGGGGGAAAGGAAATCACCCCGGGGAAGGTGGCGGGGGGCAGGGGCGAGGCGGCACTGACCTGCTCCGAGCACATGGAGTTCATCCCGGGCATCTGCAGCGAGCTCATCTGCATCTGGCCCGCCATGGGGTTCATGTTCTGGACGTTGGCGTTGCCTCCGGCCATGGAGACGGTGATGCTCATGTTGTTGTACATCCCCTGCTGCGCCGGGGCCGCCTGGGTCTGCCCGGCTTGGCCGAACACGCTGGTAGAGAGAGAGAGGGGGGGGGGGAAAGGGTTAGCCAGGCGTTCACGGCACTCGGGAGGATGTTCTCTGCCCGTTCCGGGTGGGATCAAGCCCCCGGGGCCAGCACCGGCTGCGCGTGCAGCTGGGGGGGGGCGTGGGACGGAGGGCGAGGGGGAGAACTTCGCTCCCGCGGCCTCCTCGCTTTCTTCCCTGCACAAAGCAGGGACCCAGGTCCTCGGGACGGAGGGAGGGACGGGGCGCGGGGGGGGCATTACAGGGGCCGCAGCAGCCCGGGGATGCCCTGGAGGGTTGGTGAGCAGGGTGGAAACATCTGCCCTCCGCTCCTGCTGCAGCTGGAGGCTGCTCAGCGCGGCCTGGCGGGGCCGGAGAGACACCGGGGGCAAGGGGGGACCACGAGGGGCAGCCTGGGAGCGATGCGAAGCCCCGGTCTGGGTGACCCCAAACTCTCGCTGCTGCCTGACCAGGAAAGGTCAGCGGAGCTGCGCACAGATACAAAGCAACGCATCCAGGTGGAATTTTGGTTTGGTTTCCTTTGGTTTTTTCCTGTTTCTGGCGATCCGAAGCTCAAACCTGACTCGCACACGAAAAAAGGCAGCAAATCCGGCGATTTCCTATTTCACCCCCCCCCCCCAAGTCAGAGCCGGATGCATTTGTTTAAGAGGCACCGGCGCGGGCCTCACTGGGACTGCCGGGCACGGCTCCCTTTATTGTCACGTCTCCTAAATCCACCTGCTTTCACGGCACATAATTAAGCCACCATCAAAAGCCAAAACCTGCTCCGTGCCTCGTCTCCAACCCGTGCCCACTGATTTAAACCGAAGCGCTGCGGGCTCCTGGCCACCCCTGAGCCTGGGCGAACAGCCTGGATCATCGGGGTCGGAACCGGAGGACCTAAAAAATCCCCCCCCCAACCCGAAGCACCCGAGGATCCCCGCGACCTTACCTGCTGTTGCCCATGGCTCCTTGCTGCCAGCTCTTCATGTCGGGCGACTGGTAGCCCGGGGTCGGCGGCGCCGGCTGCAGCATGGGGCTCTGCGACGGGGGGAGCTGCGGCGACATCAGGGGGCTGCTGGGGCTGAGCGAGGGGGCGAAGGCGGGCTCGCTTTGCTGACCCATGCCTGGGGAAGGACAGAGGGCATCAGCCGGGGGGGGGCGGGATGCTGTCGGTACCCCCCCCTTCCACCTCCTCCCCCTGCAGCTGCTGGTATCGAGGCAGAAGAATCAGCCGCGGCTTTCGGTCCCAGGGTCCCTGGGTTTCATTTCAAGCAGCTGCACCGCTCCCGTATTTGCGAATATTTCAGGGCCGAGCGAGCGGGGAACCCCCTTCCCCCAGCGGTTTCCATCGGCAGGTGGCCCCATTTCCTACCGCACCCGCATGGGAAACGGCCGGGGCAGTGATAAGGTCGCGGCTAAGGGCGTCCCGCACGGCTGCCGCACCCTGGGGCGGCCGTCTGCGCCTTGCTGAGACCCCGCACGGGGCGTGAAGACCTCCAAGCACCCGACCTAGTGCGCCCTCCTGCTCGAGCTCAGGGATTTAACAAGAGCTCTGTGCCCACAGGACAAGCAGGAGCTGTCTGCAGCTCCTTTAGGATGTCTTGGCAAGGATTTGGTCTGATCCCGAGCGTAAGCGTTCAGGGAAGCACAACTCAGGGGAGTGCTTTGCCGTTTGATTTTGGTGGGGAGAGTGAAAACAAACAAAAAAATGAATTGTTTGGCCAAACGGTGGTGTTTTGTTTTTTTTTTTTTTTTAGATTTGACCAGAAAAGGTTCGCTGGGGGTGTGCAGGAAGAACAGCAGGACACGGTGTGAGACGGCGGCGGCGAAGCCCGCGGTGCCGCAGCATCCTCTGAGGTCACCGCTGTGCCCTCCGCCTCTCTCCCCGCACCGCTTTGCGAGCAGAGCGGACAAAACCAAGGACGACACCGCGAGCGAACCCCGGTCCTGGCGATAACCTGGGTAAACCCGGATTTCCCGGGAGCATCTTTGTGTTTCTCCCGTCCCTCGGGGCGCGCCTCCAGCTCGCCGTGCCTCCCCGCGCCCTCGCCGCCCTTCCGCCGAGGACGCCGGCACCGAGAGGGGCTCGCCGTCCCCTCCGGCCTCACCTACCTGACCCCGAATACTGAAAGATGTTCTGCTGCATCTGCGGCGTCATCCCGGCGCCGAACTGCCCGCCGACACCGCCCATCATCCCCCTGTTGACCATGCCGCCGCGGTTCGCCAGCGCGGCCTCGGGGCTGGACGCCAGCTGCGAGAAGGGGCTGGTGGAGGTGGGGGGGTTCCCGGGGCTCGTACCGTAGTTGGGGGGGTAAGGGAACTGCTGCGGGGGGGCTTGGGGCAGCCGGGCGGCCCCCATCTGCACCGGGAGGCCGGCCGAGGGCGGGAGGTTGTTGCCGAAGCTCTGCTGTCTCATCAGGAGGGCTCGCTGCTGCATGAGCTGCCGTTGCCGGTGCTGCTGGCTGTAGAGCTCGCGCTGACGCTGGGCCAGCATCTGGGCGTTGAGGGGAGGCTGCGGGGTGGGGAGGGGAGAGGAAGATGCCCGAATTAGCCCCCCCTCGCTCCCCTGCAAACGGCTCGCAACGACCCCCCCCCGGCCCTCCCCTTCCCCCTCGGCTTGGGGCGTCCGTCCTCGTTTTGCTGAGGGGGAGCTGGAAAAAAAAGCGAGGAGCAGCCCCGAGGGGCAAGGGGGGAGTGCTGAAAATCTGCCGGTTTGCGCAGATCAGAGGCAGGGCAGGCGGGGGACGTTAAAGGACCAGACTCCATCCAGGCCGCGTCCCCCAGGCGGCCAGGGAAGCTCCCACGATCGCCCCGTTATCGGGCCAATCCTTTTATTCGAGGGGTGCAGCAAAACCCCCTTCTCGTGCCTAAAACCCTCTCCTTGGGCTCCCGGCGAGGGCCACTCGCGTGCCCAGGCTCAGGATCTCCGACCTCCGTCTCTCGGCTGCGTGCCGCTCCCAAAACCCTTCCCCCGAGACTCCCCTCCCTGCCGGGCTTTTTTCCCCACAGGGCCGAGCCAGATGTGCTCGCGTCCAGCACCTTCGAAAGCCGCAGCGCGGCCGGCGAGAGCTCGGCAAAGCCATCGGCAGCCGAAAACGGAGCTGCGATGGAAACTGCCGGGTCCCCTCGGGTAATATTCCCCCCCCGGCGCACCAGGGACGCCACGACGCCTAACGAAATTCAGAGGCGACGTGGAATGAAGTTACCCGAACTCGGCTACACTTCCCAACCCCTCCTTGTAGCGAGCAGATGTTTCATCCGCTTCGTTCGAAGCGAAGCGAGAACTTTAGGGCCCGGGGATTTGCAGGATCATTAAGAAGATTCACTGGAGATCCTGGTATTTAAAGGACGCCATCTATTTCCCAGAGACCCTTCTCAATTAACCGCGTTGGCACATCCGCCTCTGAGCGGTAACGAGGTATTTATACCTCACCCAGGTGGAGGGGATGGAATAAAGAAACAAATAAACCACAGCAGCTCATTGGCAGCCACCTCTCGGCACGCTGGGCGGTTTTTCCGTGCGCAGCGAGCGAGCGGAGGGGATCGTGTCACCCTGAGCTAACGGGGACCGCGCCACCGCGCCGCGTCCCTCGTGTCCCCCCTTACCTGGGGTGTCATCTGCTGCTGCATGCCCGCCCGCATGTTGATGCCCACCGGCGAGCTGGCTGCGAACTGGTTGAGGATTGCCTGCCGGTTCTGGTGGATCAGCTGGAGGGGGAGAAAAGAGAGAGAAAAGGACGGGTCAGGAAGATCTGCCAGCTAAAAATGCGGACGCCACAGCAACGTTTTCCCTCGGCAGCCGCCCACCCTCCGGCTCCCTAAATCCCCGTCCCCCCGTCCCCTCCTAGCCCCCGAGGGAGGCTTTACCTGCTGCTGCCCCTGCAGCCGCTGCTGCAGCTGAAGCCGCAGCTGGTTGGGGGCCGTGGGGGGCCGGCTGAGCGCCTGCCGGGGCTGCATGGCCATGGCGGTGGGGAAGGCGCCGCGCGGCGGCGGCACCTGCACCGGCACGGGGCCGAAGGACGGCTTCTGGCGGACCATGCCGGGGAAGGCGGCGGGGAGGTTGGCGCTGGGCGAGGCGGAGGAGTAAGGCTGGGGGTACATGCCGGGCTTCTGCTCCATCAGGAGCTGCGGGGCGCTGGCTTGCTGGGGTTGGAACCGCTCCGTCAGGGCTTCCAGCCCGCCGCCCTGGGGGAGGAAAAAGAGGGAGGGGAAAACAAAACAAAACAAAAAAACCTTTACGGTGGAGCCCGGAGGAGTTCGAGCCCGGACCGCTGGCGGGGGGGGGGACGGATGGATGCTCGCCGCGCCGCCCCCCCGATGCCCGGTGCTGTGCGAGCTGTGCCCCTCGAAGCTCTGCACTCGTGGCTTTGTCTCGGTAAATCGCTTAATTTCCAAGAAATTGCTGTAGTGCTGGGCGTTGCAACCCCATCCCTCGGCTGGGTGCACGGCCCCAGGGTTGGGTGTGGGGGACGGCCCCAGCAAAGCGCCCTGAAAGATGCTGCTCTGCCAGGGCGGGCTGCTGCAGGGCTAGCGCTAACCCCCGGGGGGCTGAACGCCCGCTCCCCAGGGCTCTGCAGACCTCAGAGGGACAGAAATGATTTGATTTGTCTTGCTTTGGAGCAGAGACCCCAGAAAAGGCTTTTTGGAAGGGCTCAGGGCCCAAACGGCATCGCGCCCCGCTCGGAGCATCGACCTGAACACGGGAAATAGTTTGGTCTTCTCCCCCTTCCAGAAATTCAGATGGAACTTGCATGGTTCAAGGACCGGGTTTCGGGCCATAAAGCAGCAGCCCAAAGTCAGGCTTGCCAAAACGAGGCTTTTTCACTCTTCTCTCCCCAAAATCCCCAGCTTGCGGCCGCCTCCTGATTAAACGGGGCGCAGACACCTCCGGCGCTTCCTCTCACCACGTCGGCGGCAGCAAGGAGAAGTGGGGGGGGACTGGACACAGGAGGGGGCTCAGGAAAGGTGAGAGAACCCACCCGTGTCCGGGGACGTGGCAAAGTGTCCCCAAGGCCACCGCGTGCCTGCCTGTGGGTGCCAGCACCGCTCTGCGGGAGCCCAGCCCGCGGCTCGAGGCAGCTGTGCTTGGCCCTCAGGGCCAGTGCTGGCGGGGGGCCTGAAATACCTGGGCCTAAAAAGCAAAAAATCTGAAGTCGGAGTAAATCGCCGAGCTGTCCCCAGGGGGATGCGAACTCCCACCTGCCAACAACATCTCCTGGAGGGGAACTATCAGCACGCTTCCCTCCTGCATGCTGACAGCGCCGTTTCTCTAAACGTGTACCGCAAGCAAATATTTCGTGGAGCTACTTAAAATATTTCTGAGGTTCATCTGAAGCCGGGGAAAAAGCCCGAGGTTCGCATTAATGAAATGATCACTGGATGGGAGCAAAGCCCGGGGGGGCCGGTTCCAAACACGAGACGATCCTCCCAGCCGGGTGCTCCTCGGCCGGGTCGGTGCGGGGACGGCCGGGAGATGTTCGGGGACATCTCAAACCCAGCATCTGCAAAGTCCTTGTGCAAACACCCAGCTTTGGCAAGAGCACCTCTGGGAGGACCAGAGGGGCCGAACTCCCTACCCCTAAGCGCACTCTTGGGGAAAAAAAAAAAAAAAAAGGCAGTTGTTGATTTTGGATGCACGGTGTGAGAAGAGACCTGGTTTTGGAAGGCAAATGCTTGGCTCGGGAATCGCTGGCGGGTCCCCCAGGTCCCTCACGAAAAAAGGACGTGCCACCTCCTGGGATGTCCCCGGCCTTCAGCAGCGGAGGATGAGGCCCA
The DNA here is from genome assembly GCF_964034855.1 of Anser brachyrhynchus. NCBI lineage: Eukaryota > Metazoa > Chordata > Aves > Anseriformes > Anatidae > Anser > Anser brachyrhynchus. The sequence goes on along the minus strand of NC_137696.1, from coordinate 124,922,985 downwards.
GAGCACCAGGAGGGATCTGCTCGCAGAGGTTTCTTTTTTAGGGCACTGCCATTATTAACAGGTTGGGTTCGCTGTTCTGGAAAAAGCCGAGCGTGAGCACTACGGGGCGTGGAAAAAGAACCCACGCTACAAAAAATCCCAAGCCATCCACCTCATCATCCGCCTCCCTTGCTGTTCTTCCTACAGGCAGGCTTTCCCCCGCGCCGTGCCCCGGTATTCACGAAAACCCAGCCCCTTCAGACGCCTCCACGCACGCCGACGCCTGCTGCCGGGGCCACGGCACCATCCAAAAACGACGGCGGCGGCGACACCGAAGCGAAGCTGGCATTTGTTTCTGCGGTTAAATTCGGGCCAGAGGGGCAGCTGCAGTGTAAGCCAATCTCGGCAGCGAGGGCCGCAGGGTTTCATACCAGCCAGGCCGTTAAGATATATTATTAGGCAGCACAATTAAGGCTGAAGGAATCTCCGCCCGCGGGACTCCAGCCGGGAGGCTCCTCCGCGCCCCGAATCCCCCGAGCGCGGCGGGGAAGCGGGACGGCCCGCCAGCTCTCCCCACGCCCCGACACATGAGCCGCGAGGGGCCGGCAGCGTTCGGGCTGGCTTTTCTCACGGGGTGTGTGTGTGTGGGGGGGACTGCATTTATAAAAAAAAAAAAAAAAAAGCCGAGAGCGGGCTATTGGATTTCACGGGGCTGCTTTCCAACGTTTCCAGCGGAACGGCACCGTATCGGGTATCCTCTCCGAATCTGCCGGTCCCGCTCACATCTGGCCTCCTGTTGGCGGATGCTGGGAACCCTCCTTCACCCTCGTGTCAGCCCCTCGGCGTCTGGCCCCGTCCGCCCCCTCGGCCCCAAGCCCTTCTCCCTCTCTACCTGCACCAGTTTGTCGATGCCAAGGGCTCGGTCCAGCTCGGCCAGCTCCGTCTCGTCTTTGCCGCTCAGGAAGGACACGAGCTGCTCGAGCAGGGCTTTCTCGTCGTTGCGGCCCTCCGGCGTGGTGGGAGGGCACAGGAGCTCGTCCAGCTGCGAGGTGATGCAGGGGCTGCAGGGACAAGAAGCCGAGGGGGACACGTGAACGTTTGCCAAGAGGCGACGGGGGCCGGGCCCTGCCGAACCCGAGCGGCGCTGAGCCCCCAAGGCGCGGGGTTCGCTCCGCCGGGCGCTGCCGGCTTCCCGCCCCGCGCAGCACCACGAGCTGCTTGCCAGGACCGAATCCGCCAAGGAACGAAGCCAGGAGCGGGCTTCGGGTGGGTTCTGGAGTGCGACTTTGCGCTTTTGCTCCGCGGGAGCTTTGGGCAGGGCAAAACTTGTGCAGGCACGAAAGCGGGGAGGCTGGGGAGGCGCTGGGACAGCTGGAAGCGAAGCAGCTGAAGGCAAAGGGAACCTTCCAGCTGCAAAAAAAAAATAAAATAAAAATAAAATAAAATAACATTTCTGACAAGCTCGCTCGATATTCTTTGGGAATAAGATTAATATGTAATGAGAGACATTCCAGTGACGTGACTAATTGGAGTCAATCGGATTTGCCGGGTCTGACACAATGAAGGGAGCCGTGGCACATCACGCTCGCGGGGAGGCACAAAGGAGAGAGCTCGAACATGCCAGCGGTTCCCAAGCAGCAGACATGTTTATCCTTTTAGCTCCAGATGAGGACCAGATGTACAGTAAGTAACTGGAGCCAACCTGACCAAGAGCGCTGCAGCCAACACACGCAGTTTAATCCGGGGGAAGAGAATACTCGGCGCTGGGATTTCTTAAATCGCAGAGCAGGGGCAGAGAGGGAAGCAGGGGGGCAGAGGTGAAAAGCGGGGCTGCCTGCCCTACAGCCGGGGTCCCTGCTGGTTGCTGCTCCGTGTCAAACCAAGACCCGAAGCCCCGAGGCCAAAGAACGGAGCTCGATGCCCAAACGCGTCGCTCTTGCAGTGAAAGGGGAGGACAAACTTTTTTCCTCCAGGTTAACAGGCAGCGAGGGGATAAATTCAGGTTGGCAACATCTCTTCAGCCCGTGCCGGAGCTGCGCACGGGTGGCAGATGGTTTATAAAGAGATCGCGGGACGACACAGCCTGTAGGGAGCGAATAAACCTCCGACGGGTTCAGGCGACCCCCGGGCAGGTGACCCCAGTCGCATTTGTTTCGCGTTTCGACATTTTCTACCCACCGCGACCGTTCTGGCTTTTTTTTCCCGGTGAAAACTCTGATTCTGCACGCGTCGGGCGCGCAACGTGGGGCGCCCAACTCGCCCGCGCGGCTCAGCCCCGTGCTGCCGGGCGGGAGGAATTCGGCTGCTCAGCGAATGCTGCCCGAGGTCCCAGAAAACGCCTCCCCGGCACGAACGCTGCTCCGAAAGGTCTCCCGCCTGCCGCACATGCCCCGGCCGCCTCGGGCATCTCAGCTGGCACGGGATGGCAGCGGCGAGGCCACCGCCTCGCGCCCCGGGCGGCATCCTTGACCTCGGGGGGAGGATTAGAGGAGTGCGTGAGAGCAGCCTGCAGCGACCTGGGCGCGGTTCAAGGCGCCTTGGACCCGCTCCGTGGTGCAAGTGCCCCGCTCCCACCGGCGACACGAGCGCAGAAGAGGGGATGTCGTTGTCCTGCCTGATTAAGAAGCGAAGACCCGGAGGATTTGGGGAACGGGAGAGCTCGAAGAGGAGGCTCCCCGTGGCCAGGCAGGAGATTTGGGCACCACCAGCTTGCTGAACAAGGCCAGGCTCCAGCTGAGAAGGACCTCGCGGCTGGAAAACCTCCACAAACCCCCCCGGGCGAAAGCTCTGCTGGTAGCACCCTTAAGGGAGGCAATTTTCACCACTTGAGCCCTAACGGGGCCACTTGAAGAGAAAACGAGGAGGCCAGCAGAGAGCTGGCAGCCTGGGACACACACACACGTGTGGCAGCTTTGCCATAGCTTGAAGACATTTCCCAGCCCCGCAGGATCTGCTTGCTCCGGCTGGGGTCTCCTCCAGGGACCCAGCAGCTGCTTGGACTGCGGGCACCTCCCGGCTGGAGCCCAACTGAAGTTCGTTAGCGAATATTTATTAGCGCAACTCTGTTTGTGCACATTGTTAGTGCAAAACTCAGCCGGGAGGCTTTTCCTTGGCAGCGCCCCTGCTCTCAGCTCGAGCCCAAGCCGGGTTTTTGCAGTTTACGCCGCTAGATGGAAGCGTGCGGATCGCAGCCAAGTCCCCTGGAGACGTAAGTCGGGGAGGGACGGAGGCTCACCACCACAACCAGCCCTCTCCACCTCTCGTCCTGCTGCCAGCTCGGGGTCCCAGTCCGTGTCCTGGCTTTACTGGTGGCACCCACCACGCGGGGAGCCTGGCTTTGCCGCTGGGGGCTTTTCAGCACAGACCTGATGATGGACCCGTGAAAAAACCACGCCAGGCAGCAGCCAGCCCTGCAAGCAACTCTTTGCTTGCTTTCGACCCCTTCAAGGCTGAGAAAAGCAGACAGCGACTTGCAAAACTCTAGCCAGGCTTTTGGTGCCACTCAAACCACTCTGCATGCCCAGGGACTGCGCAAGGTTCGCCACCTTGCCGGAGGTGTGACCTTACCGTGCACGTCCCAAGCCTTTCGCACCGGCCTGGGCCGTGCTCTTTGACTCAGTTCGTAATCCTGCTGCTGCTGCGCGAGCCAGGAGAAAATCCAGCTCCCTTCCTCGCAGCTGTGCTGGCTGGGGAGAAAAAAATGACTCCAGCACGGCTGCCTGACTCAGTGCTTGGAGAGCAAGGCTGCTGAGTAAGGGAAGGTCATTTTTACCCGATAAAGCGAGTAGAGCAGCATTTTAGGGAGCGTTCGAAGCTTAAAACCAAGGTCGGTTTTCCCAGCTGCTCTGCCCTTCGTCAGATCTGCCCCACGGATCTCGCGCCAGCGACGAAGTCATGGCAGCGCCAGGGTTTAAAAGGGGAGTTACTTCCTCGCAGCAAGGGCTTGGGCTGATGGAAATGCTGCTCCTCAGTTAAGCGGGGATTTATGTTATCTCCCATCTCATTCCAGCAACGAGAAGCTGAGTTGTTCGAGCAGAACTCCAAGTGCAGCGGCAGAGCCCACTTAGGCGACTCTCTCCTTGGGCTGAATGACGAGGTTTTAGAAATTAATCCAGATTTAGCCCCGAGAAGAAGATCTTTGGCTCCTGCCTTGCTCAAATGCAGCTCTTACACACATCCTCTTCACGGCTGGAACACAGTGCTCGTCGGCTTAATTAGCAGAGCAAGTTTCGCCTCTCCGCAAACCACGGACGGATTTGGGCAGCGGGAGCTGCGAGAGGATCCTCGCCGAGCTCCTCACCCGGCAGGTTCAGGACCCCTGGGCCAGGGGAAGGACTCGCCTTCTGTCCAGGCACCACCACCTGCAGTGCTGCTGCCAGCGCTGACGGCTTGGAGAGCACCTCGAGGTGCCCCCTGCGTGGCAGGGCAGCAAGCACGGAGCTCCATCAGCGGGGCTCCCCAACCTCCTGGCCTCCTGTCCCCAAATAACTGACCCACAGCACCCTCCTGGCCTCCTGTCCCCAAATAACTGACCCACAGCACCCTCCTGGCCTCCTGTCCCCAAATAACTGACCCACAGCACCCTCCTGGCCTCCCATCCCCAAATAACTGCAGGCTCCTGCATCCATTTCTACCAAGGAGTAAGGTTGCACATCGGGCAGGTGATGACCACAAGAGGTGGCCAGAGGTCCTCAGGGGGTTGTTCGACCCCTGTAGTTATTTCAGCTGAAGCCAAGCACGCGGGAATGCAAAGAACTGCGGTCACGTGAAAGCACAAAACCGTCCCGTGGCTCTCCGGGTGCCACCGCTGACCCCAGCAAGGAAGGACGCTGGAGAATGTTAACCCAAATATTGGCCAGCGGGGACTTGCAGCATGGATATATGGGATTATACGGGTCCAGACAGCGTGCATGTCTCACCGTCTGCGTCTGCTGACACGGGTGTCCCTAGAGAACCAGCAGACCCTGCACCTCCCCAGCCCCAGTGCCTCCCAGCCTGTGCTTGCTGGGTTTCCAGACCCTTAGTGAAGCTGGGGCACATCCCATTTATTTATCCCAGCTATCGCCAGAGCATCCCAGTGTCTTGCCAGAGCTCAGGAAGCCGCCCGAGGCGCGGTACTTACTCATCGGGTTTATTCAGCGCGCCTCGGTTCATGGGTGCCATGCTGTTATCCGTCCACGGGATCTGCTCCCCCATGCCCGGCTGTCCAAACTGGTGATCCGGCACCCCCATCTCCAGCTCAGACATTCCTGGGGGGAGAAGCAGGGGAAGAGGGGGGATTAGGGCGCTGGGGAGGGCTCGGGCGCGGCTGGAGGATGCGCAGAGAGATGCCATCCGTGCTCGGACCTGCCGGGGATGGGGCGAAACCGCCGACGAGGCGCCGTCCCCGTGCCCATCACGCTGTGATGTCTGCAGCTAAACTCTCTGGGAGCCGTAATTTTTCAAAACACAGAGCTCAGCCCCGTACCCAGAGGTACCTGGGCACCTTCACAGGCAGAGGGGTGAAAACCAAGAGGAAATCTTTCACCTTGCCTGTTTCGGTCCCGATCCCAGGGCACGAGTGCAGAGCAGCAAGCAGCCCCAGAAGGAACAGTGCCGGACCCGTGCGGGAGCACGCGGTCCTGCAGAGACTGAGCACCATGCTGCGGAGCACCCCGTCCCACCCCAGCACCCTTGAACCCAGCTTTGGGAGCACAAAACCGCCCCCGTTAATGATGCAATCCGCTGATTGCACTGCGACGGGTCAGGGACGACGCGGGGGCTTTATCGTTTTCGCTGGCACGGAAAAAAATGATAAAGAGGGGAAAAGAGGGCTTAGGGATTTAAAAGGAGTGTCAGGAGCTATCAGGAAGCAGAGACACGAAGTCACACAGCTTGTGCAACGCGTGACAAGTCCCCAAAGCATCGAGCCTCGGGCCAGAAGTCACCTGCTGGAGCTCCTACAGCTGCCAGCCGTGGATTTGTGATGGTCACTGCTGAGAGCTTCGGGGTGAGCACCCACGCAGCTGCTGGGCACGCACCAGACCCGTAAGGCCCTACCCAGCACCTACCAACGCTCTGGAAATGTTCACCCCATCCAAGTTGCTCTTTTCAGAACACTTTCAGCAAGGTTTTCAAACTCTAGTCAAGCCAGAGGGTTCATTCCCGAAGGCCGGTGGTTACTGTCGGGGATTTTAGGTGAAGCAGCACCCACCCACCAGCATCTTCTGACTCTGTTTTGGAGAAAAGTTAATTTGTGCAGGGCAGGGAGCCAACGCAATTAGATTAAGTTCAGCAGAACTTGGAGCCCGAGCCCAGGACAGGGAGATTTATGCAGCTGGAGACCTGACATCATCCCATTCGAAATAGGAGTTGGGACTGAAGATCAAACGGCGTCTTGGCTCAGCTGGCCGCGGAGCTCCGCGCAGATGGAAACGGGGGAATGAGTCTGGTTCTGGAATATGCCACGGGTGGCCAACCCTATGCCAAAGGCCCCGAGTTTGTAGGGAAAACGCTTAAAAGGTGGTTACCGAAGTTGAAAACCTTTCTTCTTTTGACACAGCTGAGCCGAGCTGATTCTTTTCCCAACAAATACACCATTTTCTCGTGGACAGCTGCGATCACAGGGCTGCCAGGAGCCGAGGTGGCACCGGCAGAGCTTCCCCAAACTAACAGGAGAGAAACCCCGAGACCGGCCTGGTCCGGGCAGGGGACGTGGGGCGATGACGGCGACCAGGCTGAGCCTGGGCTGGGGGCTTTATTTCCAAAACCGAGAGCCCCGAGCCCGCTCTCTTGGGATGGAAACGCAGAGAGCTCCATCCGGCACGGCGGCGCTCCTTTACTTCTCGAAATGTCTTCAAAAAAGCCTTAAGGTTGCTTGGCAACAGGCGGATAAAAGCAGTGGCAGCAGCAGCAGCTCCGGCGGGGCCGGCTCGGCGCAGCCGCGGTGCGGTTGCTCCAACCCTTCCCCGCTCGCCTGACGACAGTTCCCCGTTTTGGATTTTTTTGTTTTTTTGCTGAAAACCGCAGTTTTTCCCGAGCAGAACATCAGGCCCCGGCTGCTCGCACGTGGTCCCGAAGTCCGGGTGTCATCCCGCGGCTGCGCATCGGCCTCGAGCAGGGGGAAGGCAGAGCCGGGTCGCGGATGGGACCCCGCGGCGCGCGCGGGGCTGGCGCTGGGCGCTGCACTGAACGGGGAGGAAAAACGTAGGGCTGAGCAGCTCAGCGGGCTGGGAGCATCGAGGAAAGAAAGGGACAGTGTCCGAAAAATGGGAAGGAATACGGTTTGACAGGGGGAAAAAGAAAAAGGGAAGGGCAAGCTTCCTCTGATGTGAGCTAATATTACATAGCTGCAAGCTGCAGCCTCTGCAGACTCCGAGCACAGCTCTGGCTCCTGCCTCTCCCGGAGGGGATCCATTGGGGGAGGAAAACTTGGATGTAAAAATAAAGGGGCACGGGCACAGCGCAAAGCAAAGATTTGGGGCTGGTGCGCTCTTGCACGCGCTGTGGCTTGCACAATCGTGGAAGGAGCAGAGCTGGGCCGTTGGGTTTCTGCGAGGTCCCTCTTCCAGGTCCCATTTAGCACCGCTTGACGCATCGAGCAGCACCCAAAACCCTGCAGGGCTGCGGGAAGGGGGCACAGGGAGGCGGGTGGCATTTTGCCGTGGGTGCCGACACGGCGATTTCAGCACAGCGAGGTGAGGCTGCTGCGCCTGCAGCCCTCGTACCTGCTCGGCTGAGCTGCTGGGCAGGAGCAGGACCCAGTCACCGCACCCTGTCACCTTCCTCCGTGTCCCCAGAAGCAGTGCAGGAGCTCCAGGCTTCGAGGAAATCAACCCCAACCCTGGCCAAGAGGCTCTGGCAAGAAAAGCCATTCCCTCTGCCTGCCTCTGCGGGCCTGGTATGGAAAGAAAGGTCATTCCTTCGCCTGAGATAACGATGCAGAAAGGGAGAAAAGAATAAGCAGAGCTTGAAAGCTCTCTGCTCATGAAAGCCACCAGCAAACAGGGACACTCAAGCCACCGACTTGAAGCAGCTGTATCGAGGTGGATGGTTTGGGTTTGTAACCTTGGGATGTCTGGGATGGAGGGGCTGGCACACAGGAACACGCACCAGGAAAGCCCGTGCTCCATCCCATGTCACTTTTTGACATTTTAAGAAGAAAAAGCAGACAGAATTACAACACCTCACCACGTCAGAGGCATTTTTAAGCCCACTTTGCAACTCTCCAGCACCCACAAGCCTGAGCATCACCGCTGCTCCTCGCCCTTCCCCTTTGCGATGGGGTGACCTTGCCCAAAAAAGCTCCCCAGGCGAGTGCTTTAACGCTGCGTTTTGCCTTGCCTGTTCTGCCAGAAAGCCTCAGCGCGACCTGAGGATGGCGGAGACGAGCGGGTACCTGTGGCAGCACGTACCTGTGTCGGGCGGGAAGGGGTTTGGTCCCGTCACTGCGCCCCTGCCCTGCTCGGCCGGCGCGCGGGGCCGCGGGCTGCTGCCGTTGGTTGCAGGAAAAGCCACGGGTCTGAGCTGAGCCGGCTCCAGAGGGTCGCAGAACTCAAAGGGGGCCCGAGCAGGCTGCACGCCCTGCCCGCTGCTCAGAGCTGGAGAAGCAGTAAAAATAAATAAACGAACGAATGAATAAATAAAGTAACAAGGCAACTCGACCCAAGGGCTCGGCGCAACATCAGCCAGCACTCGAGGGATTTGCAGCCCCGCCAGGAAGGGGACCTGAAAACCAGCTAAAAAAAAGCAGCAGTCGCAGCAGCTCCAGTGAGAAATAAGCAACTGGGCATAAAAAATAACAACAATCAGCTGGGCATTAAAAAAAGCAATAAACCAGATGTGTGCAAGGTGAGGGGCAGGGCTGGCATCTGTAATATATATAAAAATAGGTTCTGAACACCTCTAAAAGGAAGGGATCAGGACCAATTCGTTCTCAGTGAACCATCTGTGATCTGCTGGGCACTGCTGGCCTAAAATCAATTAAAATCAAACGGGAAAATGATGGCGTCAAGCCTCGCATCGTGATCATTTCTATTCACACGGCTTTTTACAAATCCGGCTGCAGCTTGCAGCCGGGGAGCACGGAGCGAACGCCCGTGTTCAGCTGCAACACGCAGGAGGCTCGCTTTCTAACAGCCTCGCACATGGTGACGGCCACCAGCTGAATTTATAACCGTGGCCGGTGGCATCACCTCTGCCCCGCGCGGTCGGGTCCCTGCCAGCAGCCCCGTGCCACCTCGTCGCCCTCGTTCTATGGGCGATTCCCCTTCCTCCAAGGACAAGAAGCTCGGCTCTCATTACACCCACCGTGTCACCCCGTTATGCTCACGGTGCTGAGCCTTTCAGCCTCTGGGACGAGCGGGTCCTCGGCAGGGAAATAAAAGGCCGGAGCGATGAGCTTTGACCCGCTCCCCACGGCGCGGTGCCCCGATGCTGCCGGGATCTGTGCCGCTTCTGCCCGTCACCCTCGCCCCTTTTAGCACCCATCCCGCCCTGCCTCACCCCGCGTGCCTTTGGGCAGCCGATGCTGGAATTTGGGAGCCCCCAGAGCCTGGTTTTCAGCAGAAGCTGCACTTCAGGGCTCAGCGCAGCTTGCAGCGGCACGAAGGGCAGCGATGCCGGGGATGCGACAAACAATTTTAGCCGTGTACCAGGAAAAATCAGAGGTGGGATGGGAAAAGCCCCAGGGGAGCGGCCCAGGCTGGCACTCTGTGCTGGGACTGGCACGGGACAGAAGGGGACCGGTGAGGACGGCTGGCAGTGAGTGCCGGCGCGGGGCTGCCCATCGAGGCACGTGCACAGCGTGGGCTCCTGGGCTCCAAGCGACAGCACCGTGACAGCTGGGAGTCTGCTGGGTGCGGTTTTACAGGTAAATTTGTGCTCTCGTTGGTAAAATCTTGCTTTTCCCATTTGCTGGAGGAGGCTGTGCCTGTTACAGCCCCGGCACGGGCATGGGGACAGCAAGGAGCCACAGCCACGGGCTCCACGTGTTCCTCCTACAGGACACCCCGATTTTCTGATCTGCTTGTGGGCTCCTTTGGGAGACAAATCCTCATTTCTGGGGGTCAAACTGCTGGCTTTGGGGAAAAATCAGGGATTTTTGTTCTCTTCTAACCCCTTTGTGCTGGCCCTGGTGCTACACCTGGGCGTATTCAGCCCGTGCAACCAGCCACACCTCTGCTGTACCCCTGGCCTCTTACTCACATCAAGGCTCTTTGGGGGGCAAACCTGGATCCCCCGCGCACCCCTGACACCAGGAATGGGACGGCAGCACCCCTGGGTGCCTGCAGCTCACGTGTGCTCCCACCCGCCCCAGGGACCCGGTTTGGGGACGAGCTGTGGGTTTGCCCCGCGGACACCTACGGTTGAGTCCCGCGGGGGCTCTGGCGGCGGCGCTGGGCTGCAGGGGGGCCGCCAGCATTTCGGGTTTGACGGCCACGCCGCTCTCGCTCCTCTCCGGCCCGCACAAGCCCGGCAGCTGGGCTGCCTTCTCCAGCGACGGCAGGAGCTGGTCCAGCTGCTCCAGTTCGGCAGCAAACTAAGGAAGGAAAGAAGAGCACAGGTCGGTGAGCGAGCCCGCCACGATGCATCGGCAGGACCGAGCTCTGCTTTTGCATGCACACAGCTCCGAAATGCTGCTCCCCCAGCCCTGAGCAAAGCCCTTTGCTTAAAGAAGTGATGAGCATCGAGAGCCTCGGATGTCCCAAAATTGCTCGGTGAGCTCTCCAGGGCGTGCTTGTGGCCCCCCCGGTGCGGTACGAAGCTCACGGCTGGGATTATTTCTGCGTCCCAGGGCCTGTTGGATTTGGTGCCCCGCTGTCACCCGGGTTTAGCTTGCAACCCCCGGGAAAGAATACAAAAACTCGACCCCTTGGGAAGGAATCGCCCCCAAATCACACGGACAGGGCATCAGCAAGCTTTCAAATCAAAACCACACCCAAGGGGACGGCGGCACCGGGCTGGAACGAAGCAAAGCAGGGACTGGTGTCGGGTTGTCCTGATAATCCTGGGCGAAGCCACATCCTCCCAGGGACAAATAACAGGGCACGGACCCTAGGGACAAGGACTGTCCCCCTCGTGCCCCGCCACCAAGCCTCATCTATGGCTGCAGCTTCCAGAGGAGCACACGCTGCAATTAGCACAATTATTAATGGCTCCAGCAGCACGGTATTGAGAGGGCCATACATAACCGGCAGCAATTTAAAACGGGAGCTCATTTGCTTTGTTAATACACGTATGCTGATGCTGAAATGATAACAATAAAAAATGGCCCAAGAAGCAGAAGTGACTTTCCGGAACCACCGCCCGAAGCTGCACTTCTGCGCCCGCCTCGGGCAGGCAATTACCATCAGTGGGTTGGTGAAATATTGAAATATCACACGGCTTTTCCTGCCTCCTTCATCCCTGAGAGTGGCCGAGTGGATGTTTAGCCCGGGGACTCGAATAAATGGGACAGGGTAAGGGATTTGCACCGGAGGATGTAACGGCGGTGCCGTTGAGCGGCAGGCTGGGATTAAAGGGGCCGAGATAAACGAGCTTCGGCTAAAAGGAAAAATGTCTCAAGGGGAGTCAAATATTTGAAAATCTAAGGGCACGGGCCGTTTCCTGATGAGCCACCCTTCCGAAAGGCAAGCCATTAACGTGTTGTAATGAACAGACATCTCAAAAGCACTGGAAAAAACCTTTGCATTTGATACAAGACCTGAGGCTCCCGTGGGGAGAAGCCAGAGAAATTCGGCAGGAGCCAGGCGATGGCCCCGTGCCCGCTGAGACGGGGGGCTGAGGCTGACAGCCCATGCCCAGGACAAATAGCAGACAGTTTCCTAAAGGCCGAGGGGTGCAAAACACCTCCGTGCTTCCCAGCACAGCCTGTGGCAAGGCCAGGATCTGGCCCCGGGATCCCTTCGCCCTTCCCAAGCTCACGGAGCCGTTTTGCGAGGTCCTCCTGCAAAACATCACCGACGGGAGCTTTCTTCCCAAATCCTGCTCGGTCGTGTTTTATAACCCAGCCCTAAAACAGCCCGCGGGGGTTGCGACTGCCACGGCAGCTGCAAAAAAAAGGATGGGAAACAAAAGCCAGGTGGGTCCTCCGCGGGCAGGGGCTGGCGGTGACGAAGCTCTGCCGCGTCTCCCCGGCGCGGGTTCAAGGTTATCGCTCTTCACGGGCCCAGCTCCGAAGGCTCGTCTCCAGATTTATTCGAGTGCAGCGAGAAAAACTGCGGAAGACAGCTCTGTCTGCCTGCATTAGCTCTTGCTTCCCCTCCCCTTTCTGAGGAAGGACACATCCAAAAAAAAAAAATTCAATGGTTTATCAAGCACCTAACCAAGGGGTAACACCGAAGTGCTGCCAGGTAGAAACCCGCTAGGGAAAGGCATTAAAACATGCCTGCATGTTTTCCACGAAGGAAAATCAACTGAATAACCTTCTTCTGCCTCGTTTTGCCAAGAGGCCGTGCTGGAGCAGCTGCAGGTGATGCTGCGCTCTGTGGCACCCAGCTCCATCCCTCCTGAACCCAAGATGCTCCCCAAAACCACGATCCCAGGGGGGCTGGGACCCCACAGACCCCCCGACACCCCCAGCAATGTCACAGATTTCCTCCTCGACCTTGAGCACGTTTTTTCCCTGCCTCTACAGCCTCGTGGCTGTACCTGCGCAGACGAATTGGTCTTTTTAATACCCGTGGCAGGGCACCTGATTTTTTTCTCTCCAGCGGCATTTGGAGAATTAAATGATGTTTAGGCAACACCGGTGATGGAAAGCCTAAGACGAGCGGCAGGTATCGATACCACAATTTACAGTGCAGTATCCAGGGTTGGTGCAGTGCAGGGACCATATCTGTGCAAGTTTTAACGTGAGGCCATCCCATTTGCAGCTCACACATCTGTAACCTGGCAGCTGCGAAGGGAAGGCCACTTAACGCCTAGAAACAGGGTGGAATAGGAGAGCCAAAAAAAAATGTGTCTCCTACCCCAACCATCGGTGCAGTTAGAAGACCGGGAGGGCGTGTTTGCAGAGCTCTGCTTGGGCTTGCAAAAGGGTTTTCATGATAAACCCCATTTTCAGGCGGAGTTCCTCAAGTTTGCAACTCGATGAGGCATCAGGCTGGGCACGAGGTTATTCTTCCAGCAAGCAGGGTGAGCAAAAGGCTGGGGAAGCAGGCACACGGAGGGGAAAAAGGCATAAAGCAGTGCTCTGGCTGGCTGGGAGACCTGGTATGGAGCGAGCTGCAAGCAAAACAGAGCATCCCTGAGCATCCTCATCCCTGTGAGCCCGGGAAGCCATCCTGGAGGAGCACGGGGTGCCTCACAGCAAAAGGAGCGAGGTCGTCTTCTCAGGAATGATTACGAGGCAGGATCCGATCAGAAATTCGTCAAGGTCGGGATCCTCTTTTCCAATCCCACGATTTTATCGCAAGCTTCAGCTAATTGGAATTTTCTGCAAAGCCCTGGTTCCAGGAGGCACCGATTTCCGTGAGGACCTCTGACTGTTATCGTGCCTCTTTTTTTTTTTTTTTTTTTTTTTAAACCTTTTGGAGAAATGTAAAGATTCAGAAACCAAAAAGCAAATGGAGAAGATAAAGCTTTGGTTTGGGATTCTCTCCAAGGCCGGCCCCAGCTCGGTGCAGGCGGGGTGGAGGAGCCGAGTGCTCCCAGGCAAGGTGCAGAGGGCAGGTGGAAGGCAAGCTGACCTGCAGGAGAATTCCCTCTAAACCTACCTGGAGCTCGGCTCATGCCTTCGAGCAAAAGGACTAAGAGACTTTCTAAAACCTTGTCTTCTCTTCTGTACTTTTTTTAACTCTCGAAATCCCTCCTAGCGATGACTACGTCTCTTCCTGAGCCCCGCTCAACCGTTTCTTGCTCTCGCTCCAAGAACAGGTGGCTCCCAGCTAACCCGTGGCGTTTCTATCGGATAAATCCGGAAAAGAAATAATTGCCGGGAGGCCGGCGGCAAGCTGCGGAGTGTGCCCCACTGCTGTGTCGCTCCTAATTGCTATTTCAACGCAAACATGAAAACAAAAAATCCCAGGCAAGTGCTAGATTTTATCTGAAATGGCAGCTCCCCCTCCCCACGCCTCGCTGAAGCCATCTAACTAACAGAAACCATGTGGAGGCTGAACTCCGCGCTCAGATGCTGAGCAGTTAAGGGTTGTTCACTCCTTCGAACACGCGTTTTAAGACTCCACAAACCCTCTCCAGCCTCTTTTATTAACTCTTTGGAAGCACTCGTCACGGTCCGACGTAGAAGTCTGACATTCTCCAGCTGTCTGGGGAGAGATACTTGGAAAGGAAAAGCCACGAACAAGTCCAAAAACGCGAGCTCGCTTCCAAAAGCGGAGAAGAGGGGCTTATAAACACGGCCAGGCTCCAAGTCCTCCGAGCCCAAGCCCTTTTCTGCTTTCTGGAGCCCCGCAGCGGGCACGGTGCAGCCCTGGGCCGTCAGCAAGCCATACCAGCAGCGTCCCAGAAGTGGATGGCACAGGCTGGGTAACTCATCTGGATCTGGGAGAGCACGTTAGAGGAAGAGATAATGGGGGAGATTCCCATTTTCCTGCGGCACCGCTGACCGCAGCTCCCCGGCGAAGCGAGCCCGTAACCTTATTAAGAGCCTCGTTGTGCGGTTGCCGTTCGAGGCTCGCGGCGTGCTCCGTTCTTCGCGCCGTATCTCTCGGGCTCGGCAGCCTCATTTGACACAGTCGGCGAGCAGGCTATCAGCCTCGCTCTGAATGTCAGCCTCTCTGTTCTCGTCGCTTAAAAAGGATTAAGCAGCCTTATCCAATGTTACCATCTCCCCTGGCTTTCAAAAATAAGAAATCTCTTCTATTCAGAGCCGCATGTAATGAATATTTATACGCTCAAATCTCTATTGCAGAGATCTGTCACTGGATTATTCAATTTAATAATACTTTTAGGATAACTAAAAGGCCCGTATAATTGCTAATCTCAGCCAACAAGAGGGCAACAGATTGAAAATTCCCAGGGACGCGAGCCCTGAATGTGCCCAGAGATGCAGAATTAAGAAGCCTTTCACTTGGCAAGGCGCACGTGGCCTCCTCTCCATTCAGGCCCACCACCTGCAGCAAGGAGCACCATTTCTTTCTCCTTTTTATACACCTCGCCGAAGCCTCTTCCCTTCTCTCTCGGCATTGCCTCGAGGGTCTGAGTTGCCACAATGTGGAGCACCCAGACCCCAGGGCACGGCACCGGTGCTGGAGAAGGTGGCACCGCTGGAGAAGGTGACATCTCACCCACGCCTTCCTGCTGGGGGCGCAATGGGGCAAAACACCCCAAAACCTGCCTTTTTGGCAGCGCTGACCCCGAAAGCTGTGAGGATGCTCACTGCGAGCATCTGTCTCACCAGCACGGACTCACCTGGCCCTGGGACTCCAGCTTGACCTCCTCCGCGGCCGGAGGCTTGGCCAGCGGCACCGGGGCGGTGTTGCAGGGCTCCATCTGCTCCGTCTTCTCCACCTTCACCTTCACGTCGTCCAGGCTGAGGGCCGGGGCGGCAGCGAGCTCCTTCTCGTCCTTGTCGAGCAGATAGCGCAGGAGCTGGTGATCCTTGACGTCCTTCTTCTTCAGCGCCTCCGGCTCCAGCTTGATTTCCGGGTTGCCCGGGAGCTGGCTCTGAGCCGTGGGGGTGGTGGCGGGGTTGGGGACGTTGTCCTTTTTCTCGTGCTCCATGGCCAGGGTGGTAATGTCCGAAGGGCTGCCCTCCTGAAGGAGTCTATGCAAAATCTTGTGCCGCTCGGTCAGCGAGCTATGGGAGGAGGGGCAGGTGCTGCTCGGAGGGTTGCCGGCAGCCAAGGTGCCGGGGGCGCCGGCGCAGGCTAGCGAATCTTTGCAGCTCGTGTCCGCGTCCGCGTGCCGAAGCTGCTGCTCCGCCGTGGTGGCCAGCAGCTGGACCAGCTTATGGCTGGTGGCTTGCGAGCACTTGCTCTCCCCCTCGGCGAGCCTCTCGCCGCCGTGCAGCATGCCCGAGTCCAGCGGCTTGCTGTCGCCCGCGCCGCCGTCGGACTGGATCATCTCGCTCAGGATGGAGGCGATCTCCTTGCTGTCCTTCGACTCCGTTTTCATGGGCTGCATGCCGAGCCGGCCGGGCGAGCTCTGGGAGCCGAGCTGTCGCAGCACGGGGGGCGGCGTGGAGTAGCCCACCGGCGTGCTGGCGCCCTCGTTTAGCCCCTGCATAGAGTTTATGGGGGCGCTGGGAAAGGACCTGGAGCCGCCGCCGCCGCTGCCCCCGCCGCCGCTGCCGCCGCCGCAGCCGCTGTTTGCCATGCCCACGGGGGAGTGCATGGTGGGCATGGGGGGGGAGAAGGGATTGCTGGGCCCCCTGGGCCGGGGTACCAGTCCCGGGCTGACCCGGTGCCTAGGAGACATGAACTGCGGCGGGGTAATCCCTGGGCTGTTCATGGGGGAGCTATTGAGGTTTAAAGTGTGGTTACTGTTCTGGGGACCAGCTTGTCCCTGGCTTAAGGCAACGTTGGCTCCTATCTGGTTCCCAGGCGAACACCCAAAGCTCGTTTGGCTGGTGCTGGAGTTGCTGCTGTGGAGGCCGGCGCCGGGCTGCTGCTGGTTGCCGGCGGTGGCCAGCATGCTGCCGTTGGAGGGAGGGATGGAGGGCGGCAGGGCCATGCCTTGCCCCGGGGAGATGCTGGGGTTGAGCGAGGGGCTGACCCGGGGAAGCGCCATCGCCGAGTTAGTGTTCTCCTGGGGAGACAGCATGCCGTGATCCCTGCCGGAGACAAAAGGGGAAAAGGAAAGGAAGAGTCACTGGAGGCTTTGCCCAAGCCTTTGGTATCGCTCAGACAGTCCCCGCCACCCTCTTTGGTTTTGTTCTGCAGAGATCTGAAGCCTGGAGAGCAGCAGCTTGCAAGCCCTGGATCCATGTCAACGGCGTGGGAGGAGGGCAGCAGCTTTACCACCTCCCAGAAAGGTGACACAGCACTGGAGCACGGCCGCTCCCGGCTCAGTCCTGCAGGCATCGCCTCCTCCCGGTCCCATGCTCCGTGCTCCACTACCATTCCCCTCCACCCCGACCTCCTCCCATTCCTCCCGCACAGCCCAGGTCCGCAGCCTCACCTCACCCTGTTCAGCCAGTTCTTCCGAGCCTCTCCCTCCCGAAATATTTTGTCTAAGTTCTCCAGGGCAAGGCAGAAATCCCAGGCATGTCTGTAAACCTCTACCTGAACGCCCGGCGCTGCCTCTTTGCGAAATGGCCATCATCGACAAAACCCAACGGAGCTGCTGCTGTGCTGGTGGCTTGGATCCCCCACGGGGTTCACACCCCCAAACCAACACCACGAACACCATGAGCGGATCCTCCTGCTGCTGCAGGGAACGGCTGCTTTCATTTCCAGATCACCCCCGGGCGTTGGTACGGAGCCCGAGCGCGGCTCGGCAGCGGCGGTGCCGCGAACGTACCTGTCGATGACGTGGATGCCCATGATGAAGGGCTGCATTTCGGGGCTGGAGGGGTAGCAGAGCTTGCACTTGGTGTGGGCGCTGAGCACCGTGCCGTCGCTCAGGGTGAAGCGGTACGACGGGCTGAAGGCCGTGCCACGGGTCATCACTGAGGGAGACAGCCCAAAAGACAGAAAGGCCCCTTAGGAACCCGAGCAGAACCACTCAAAGCACCAGGAAGAGGACGGGGGAAGAAGACAAAGCCCGGGGCAACACGGGGACAAGACCAGCTTCACGGCAACCCAAAACCATACGCTACGTTTTTGCTAACCCCTTAGGCCCAGCTGCTTCCGAGTGAGTGAGAGAGGCCAGAATAACCCCGAGGCCAGGCCACGGTGCTACACTTATTCTCCCAGCTCTTTTCTCACCATTTCACACCCACCTAAACCCATCGAGCACCATCCCCGAGCGTTCAGAGCTTAAGAGGGGCCATCGCTCCATGTCCAGCGGGCAGTACGGACACGTGGATGAACGCCAGCCAGGCACCAGGAGCCGCAGCAGGACGCTTCCACTGCAGCCCTGCCTGAATGAAACCTCTCCAGAAGCTCAGGCAACCTGCCTGTGCTACCTCCTGCCGTCCTGACATCCTTTTTTGCGAGCATCCTTGCCGACAGAGCATGAAGAAGCGTAAACTCCTTCCACTGAGCCACTGGGGATGGCATTTGCATATGGCACAGGAAAAAAAAATCACATTTAGCTCAACATAACGCCTAAATCGGGCCTGTGGAAATGTGTCTCCATTCTGTAATTTCCTGAAGGGTGCGAGGGAACCTCCTGCTGGGCCAGCTCTGCTCCTCTGCGGCTGGAGGAGCTCCTCCAGCGCTGCTCAGCCATCTCACCTCTCCCTCTGGCACCCGGCGCTTATTATTGCGGCGTTTGTTTTTCCAGAAAGCACTTATCCAGCAACGAGGGCCATGCATCAGCCTCGCGCTGCAGCTACCGCCGCTCAGCACGAGAGGGAGAGAGCCGGGGAGAGGAGCCTGTTACCTTCCTGAAATAGCTGCTTGGCGTAAGATGGCTCTCTGCCCTGGGGCTGGAAGAAAGCGTAGATGCACTTCCGCACTAAATCCTCCCAGCCCGTCCTGCCGGCGGCTCGCAGGGAGCTGGTGTCGATGGAGATGATTTTACCTGGGTGGAGAGAGAAAAGGCACGTTAACTCGAGCGCAGCGGCGCTGCAGAATACATCCCTCAGCTCCTGCACAAAGGGGTCTGCAAACGGGTGCCTGCACAGAAGCCCGACTGTGAAAGAGGGTGGAGAGTCGTTCTGTAGGAGCTGATCTCGAGGCACGCATGTGGCTGAGCCCCCGGTGCTGAGCAGGAGGTACGCTGGGGACCAGAGCCACGAACGTGGCCCTGGGAAGCAGAATCCCAGTACGGACACCTCACCCTCACCCACAAAACCTCTGGGGGAAGTCGCCCTCACCCCTGGGGTCCCCAAATGCGGCATGGGGGCAGCTGGCCTCACCCCCAGCACCCTGCCAGCCTCCCTCCCCAGCCGTGCCCGCTCTGTTTTCTCCCTTGCCAAGACAAAAAAACAGGCAGCCTTGCAAAGCTGGCTGGTATTCCGGCAAGGGACAGGCAGCAGAGAGCTGGGAAGCAGTCATTACGGATCCGCAGGCTGCAGGGAAGTCCACGGCGGTGATTAACTATCAGAAAGGAGGCCACCAGAATGGCTACAGCAAAGCAGAAAGCAATGCTTGGCTGAGAGCAAACTGAAACCTGAAAGCTGATGACTGTTTCGCTCCTATCAGTCAGCAACCTCAAGGCACCCCCGTATCAAAGAGCGGAGAGCGGCTGCGTGTGCAGAATGGGTACGACACATCCCATCGGCTGAGGTGCCAAAAAAACCCCAGGAGGTGCTACAAAAACCCGGGCGAGGAGGGGAGAAGGATGTCTCCAGGTCCCAGTGCCAACCGCAACGCTCCCAGCAGCCAGCTGGTTGGAGCCATACGTAGCTCGCTCTTGCTCCAAGCCCCGCGGCGATGCAAGCTGCAGGCCAGCACCACTCCGGGACCACATCCTGCACCCACGGACACTCCTCCAAGGGACACAAGTCCAGGTTTCCTTTGGCAGGCTGAGGAAAGCACCAAATCCAGCACTTCCCAGCACCTCCCAGACTTCAGCACCCTCCCCGAAGCCTTGGGAGAGCGCTGGGACGCGTTGCGGCGAAGGAGGTGGGATGCAGCAGAGCATCCTTCGGGACACAACGCGGGGACAGCAGCAGGGACAGCTCAGGAGGGACGCTGCCAGGCAGGAGGAGCTCCGACGGCACCAGCAGCACCGCTCGGGCATTACCTGTGGTGTCTTGCTTGGTCACGAAGGATTCGGAAGGGGCGACAGCTGCCGGTCGAGGTAATCTTCTCGCGATGCAGATCAGGCATGACTGGAAATCTGCCAAAGCAGAAGGAGAAGGGACGAGGAACGTGAAAGTCAGACCTTACAGCCACCGCTTGCAACTCCAAATTTTAATTAAAATAGCGCTGCAGCGCTCGACTGCCACGTCCTGCCCTGGAAGTGTTTGCCCCGAGCAGTCCTCCAGCCCTTCAAAGCACGGAGGCTGTCTCTAAACTCTATAAAGTTTGCTGGAAGAGAGAGGTTCCCAGTGTTTGGAGAAATTAATTGTAAAGGCTTTTTGGATCTGGCAGTATCACACAATAAAAGTCAGCGCTAAAAGCCAGCAACTGTCGGCTTCAGGCAAAGTATTTGGTCATAAAATACCATAATTTATTCCTTCCAGTCATGATCTCCTGTGTAAACCGCAGTGGATTAATTCAGCTAATGTGCTGGAAAATAATAGCTGGTACACAGAAATGAGAGTTATGGCATTTGCAGGGAAGCTCCTCTGCTCTCCTGCTCCGAGCCCCAGCAGTGGGAAGGAAGCAGCCCTGCTGCTGCTGCTGGGACGACCCTGCCTGTCCCAAGTCCCTGCGGGGATCTGAAACCTGAAATTTGGCTGAAACCAGGCCGGCAGCACGGCGCTCGGCAGCTCCTGGGGCTGGGAAAGCTCTGGATGGTGTCTTTGGGCACCTACTCCACTTGCTATGAATTAAGGTGTGATGACACCTCGGGCTCACCCAACAACCTCCCCCTTTCCATCCTGCTGAGAAAAAGCTCAGCAGGTAAGGGTTGTGCAGCCAGGGAGATTTCCTTGGTAATGAAAAGGCATTTCTCCTTCCTTAAGCAAGACCAGAGGCTGCTTCTGGAGAGCCAGGGAAGCCTTGTTGGCTGGACAGCATCCGCTCAGCGGGAAAGGGAGCTGTAAGCAGCCCACAAAGCACCTTTAGTACCCACAGTGTGCACACGCAGACCCCGCATCCCTCAGCAAAGCCCCTTCAAAATCAGCCTGCCCATTTTTTGGTGAGCGAGCAAAATTCTGGAGGGGCAGCTCGTCCCCGCCCCCTTCCCAGAGCACGGCTGGAAGTACGGGACGCTCTGCCCTACCTTCTCCTTCCTCCTTGAACGACTTGGGCTGGGACACGGTGAAGCACTGCATCACCTCGTAGCGCTGGCGAGCCTCCTGGTTCTCCGCGCCGGGCTCGTCGGGCGGCCGGATCAGCATCCTGCAGCTGAAGGTGTGGCTGTTGCGCCGCGTCGCTTCTTGAGGCCAAGGAACTCCGTTTACTGGGGGGGAGAGGGAGAAAGGAGGAGGAGAGAGGGTGTTACAAGCCACATCTGTGCACACGTATCGCCAAGACAAGGCGCCACGGGTCAGAGCTCTGATCCTTACTGCGGATCTCAGGCTGGCAGTGTTTGCACCAGCCCAGGCTGTGCCCACGTTGCCCCAGAGTCCCGGGGGATATTAAACCATCACGATCCTGAGGCACGGCTGCACGGTGTCTCCCTGCTCAACAAACCTTGGCACGGCAGCAGCGGTCCCCATCTCCTCCAAAAGCACCGGGAACCGGAATATGCAGAGAGCGATGTCGGCGGGTGCCGCCTAACCACGGCCGGGTTTCCTGCCAGCCCCTGCTTTCTGCAGATGAACTCTCCAGATGAGAAGGAAAAAGCTCTGCTGAATTCAGCCTGGAGGAGAAGCAGTGCCGCAGCCTGGGACACCCAGTTATGGGATGGCTGGTGAGCCTGCCAAAGACCCAAGGAACAGGTCCGTGATCCCAGACAGGCAATAAGAGCACCTAGAACCCGCGCTGAGGTCAGAACGTCACCGTGAGAGTCATCACACCGATGTTAATGAATTGCTCTGTACACAGCCATTGCTGATAGGCATCATCGTCTCTATCTTACACACAGGGAAACTGAGGCACCGGGTGGCTGAGACACTTCCAGAGCCTGGGAGGACTCCTGACTTGTGCCGTTTTCCTTGAAATCCTCCTGAATGAAGCTTCTGGGACGTCTGCAGCAAGCCAGCTTCCAGCTGGGCATCCCCACAGAGATGGATTTCCTCTTTACTTCCTTCTCATTGCTGGGTCTGATGGAAAAGCAAGTCACCCGCTGCTCTCACCACAACGAGACCTTCTGGTGCCGGTCCAAGCGGCTGCTGCTGCCTCCAGCCCACGAGGAGCTTCGCCGCGATTTCACGGCGGCGCAGCACACAGCAATTAAAACTTCCCCTGGCTTTCCTCGGAAGTGCTTTAACCACCGTGGCACATCCCAGGTTTCCTGGCCATGCAGTTAGAGTCAGGTCAATGCTTCTGTTATCAAGCAGTGCTTTTGGAGGATAATTGGGCTGTAAAAAGTCACTTTTGGAGCTGGAATGGGCTCTCGTGCCTCGGTAGCGGTGGGAAGAACAGCACCAAAACATCCTGCTAACTTTACCTGGCTGTTTCGGAATCACAAAAATCTGGAATTCAAACCACTGGTTTTTGGTAAAGCTGCTGAACTGGCTTTGATATTTTCCCATAACCTGTTTTTTTCCCCCATAAACTTACAGACACCTCTTGGAAGGCTCGCGTTGCTAAACCCCTCCAACATCTCCGCAAATATCCATATTCAATCTAAGCGGTTCTGCCACCAGCAGATTATGAAGCTCTCGTACAACCTGATCTGCAAGAAGAGCCAAGGGGCTTGTAACATCCGAGCAAAAGAAAACACACAGCTGTTCACAGCCTTCAGCCGGGTAACCGCAGGGAAGAGACAAAGCTCCTGAAGCTCCACGGGCTCAAACTGACGCACGGCCATATATACAGGTGGTTAAAACCATCATCGCATTTACCCTGAAGGAAGGCAACTGCGAATTTCAAGAAAAAAGCCCTATTTTTAAGTTGAGCTATTTGGAAAAGGCTCATCTTCATTCTGATAATCATGGTTATTTCTTCAAAGGTGTCGCCGGATGAGGTATCGCGGCTCAGCGTGCCTCCCCTGCCTTACCCATCTGCCGCTGGGTGCAGGGTGCTTTCTGCTGTGGGGAGGAGGAGGATGGCAGAGAAAAGCCCCTCTCCGTAGGCAAAACAGCCCCTGCATTTTGTTGGTCAGCACCAGCCCTGAATCCCTGCTCAGGCTGCTTTGAGCTCAGGCTGTTTCTTGAAGCTTTCAGCTCAGCATTGCTTGCAGAACTGCATTCCTGTCTGAGCGCACGCCGACTGCAGCTCCTTCCTCTGCTGCACGACAGCATCCTCTGAGAGTCCGATGAAGGACGCCTGCATCAAGTCAAGGAATAAAAGCTTCTCCTTTGATTGCCTCTAACACTGTGTGTGTGCCTTTATGGGGTGACAATTCCTCCCAGCTGTTGGTGTCCCGGTGTGGAGGACAGAAGGCAGAGAAACACCGAGGCTATGCACCACGTAGATCCAGCAAAGCCTTCCCAAAGGGCAGCTCATGCCAAGCACTTACGGGTTCTGAAAGCAGCCGGGACCACAGCCTCTCCATCTGGGCGAAAACCCTAAATGAACTGGGAGAAGTGAGCCCCTCGTTTGGGTTTCGGCCCTATCAGCCTTAGCAGTGCCCCGTCAAAGGCAAAGCTTTTGCAGCCGGGTGTTTCACGAAGGCCGCCGAGGGCTCTGGTGGGGGAGAGGCTCGTGCTGGGAGCTGGATTTCGGTGCCGTTGAGTAAGCACATTATTTTAAAAACGAGCTTAAACGCCCATTAAGCGATGTGCGTTTTGGCAAGCGACCTAGCGGTCGACGGGATCAGGCTGGGCTCTTTACACTAACTCATAAACAAAGCCCAGTCCTTCCCCAGCTCCAACCCGAGTGGCTTCGTGGAGCCTCACCGCCGAGCTGCGGCACTGAACGCACGGGTTTTGTTAGCAGCGAAAGGCAAAGAGAAGGTTACTTTCAGACTGCCATCCACTAGGACTGCTAGTTGCTCATAAATAGGATATTTCACTGGGAGGATGGATGTCGGCAGAGATAATAATTTGAGAAACAGCCCGAGCTCAGCACCTTCCAGGTCAAACCTTGACCAGCCACTGTAGAACTGAAAGCCAAAAATGGAACAAACCTCCTGTAGAAGAAGGGAGGAAAAACGCAACTCAAAGGCTTTCTTACCTAAGGATTTGGGCAACAAGTTCTTGACGAACTCGGCGTGATCCCCCACGTGCAGGATGCTGTAGACGCTGGTGTTCATGAGCTCCTCCTGGTTGTAGCCCAGGTAGCTGGTGACGTTCTCGGAGACGAAGACGATCCTCCCCTCGCGGTTCACGACGAAGAAGAAGCCGTCCAACGCCTGCAATGGGAGCAAAGGCGGTCAGCGGGTCCCTGCAGTGAGCCAGGGACTGGACATCAACGTCCTGTGACTTGGAGTCACTCCGTGACCGTGGGCAACCTCCCTCTGCCTCTCAGCATCACTCATCCCCACCCTGTATCCTCACAGAAGCTGGCTTCCCGGCTTCTGGCACAACGAACACTTTTGTTTACTGCTTTCTCCCTCTTCTGTCCCAATTAGCGATTGCTTTACACCCATTTTTAGGTGTTTTACACCCCTTTTTAGATGCTCCTCGACAGGGGCGAGCGGCACCCGAATCAATCAGGAGAGCTGACCTCAGAGCCCAGCTACCCCGCGCGGTCCGCAGGCGGGACAGAGGAGCGAACACGAGGAGCTGCGCTGCGGTTAGCCGAGGGGCACTAACGGGAACGAGCTAGTTCGTAACCGCTGCGGGTCCTTTGCCGGAGATCAAATAACAGCGCGTTTGCTTAAACATGTACCGAGGTCTGCAGGCCGCGCCGAGGACGTCTCCGCTTCCACGTCGTGTGCCAGCAGCCCATAAACAAACCTTTTCCGAGGGCCAGAGCTGTCCGGAAGACTCTGATCTGGCACGACGCTGAAGTTAAGCATATGCCCGATTTACTTAATTGCAGCCCGAGAAGAGCAGAGCCCTAGCGTCTTGCAGAATAACAACTTTTTTTTTTTTTTCGTGCATTTAGGATGCAAGTGGCAAACTCCTGCAATCAAGCTGATGAGGACAAGCGTGAGCCAGCCCCGACCACGCGGCACGGGAGCTCTGCTGCTGCCTGTAACGAGGACACAAGGAAGGTTTTTAGCTCCCTGCTTTCTGGTGCTCTGCAATAAGCTCGGAGTTCCTGCGAGGAGCCCTTGAGAAGGCTGAGCGCTGATTTACTCTTTTTAAGGCTCGTTAAATCAGCTGAAATGATGAATTCACATGAGCAGGATTTGATTTTCACCCTCCTGGAGTTTAATTTCTACCTCCCCTACCATCGCCAGCGAGCTCTGACCCCGCACCATCCTGCAGCCGGACCTGGCCACATCCCAGAGCAGGAGGTGCCCTCCAGGCTGTCGCAGACTGCACAGGGACATGGGAAACTTGTCCCTCGTGATGTCCCCAAGTCTGTCCTCACCATCCCCAGCGAGCCCCCTCCCGGCACCCTGCCTGGCCAGGAGGGAGCTGCTCTGCTGGAGAGCGGCCGGGCTGCGCTCCGAAACGCAGGTTTTGCTGTGCAGAGACAGCAAGTGCAAGAAAGGGGAAGTATTTAAGGGGGGAAAAAAAAGAGACATAAAGAAGAAAGAAATCTTTTGTCAAAACGGTTCTGGCAGATCGGCTGCAATTTTCCTTATTCCCAGCTGTTGCCTGTTGCCAAGACAACCAGCCTTTGCACTTCGGGCGCCCAAAAAAAGACCCAGGCTGGATGGCAAAGCCCCACGGACCCCTCTCCCCAGCAGCCGCTGGTTTGGGGGGGGGTGCCCTGGTGGCAGGGGCAACGAGGTGACATCCCGTGGGGTCCCAGAGGGTTTGGAGGTGGCAGCGTGCAGCTCTGCGCCCTGATATCACCACCACGTTCCACATCCCCTGGTTCCAAGCGTGCTGCTGGATGTGTCCCCAGCATCATGCCCGGGGTGGCCACTCGGGCGTGCTGGCCCCATCCAGCAGCTCTGAGCCCCAGCCCCGAATCTGGCGGCGTTTTCACCCCTGGGGATTTGAAACCCTGCCACAGCCAAGGGCATCCCGGAGCTGGAAGTCATTTCGGGAATGTTTTTCGGCAGCAGAGGCTGAGTTGCTGCTCGGGGACCAGCGAAACCACAAATTGCTGCTTGTGGTCAATCCGGACCGAAAGCAAATTCCTGGCGCGAGCAGGCTCCCAAAGCTGCAAGATCACCTGCGGGGACGGCAGGCACAGCCACCATCAGTAACACCGACTTCTCCGACATGGGGCAAGGACTCCCCAGCTCAAAAGGCTTCATGGGCACGTGCTGCCTGCGTCCCCAAGGCTGGGAAACCGGCTGCTCCCAAAGCCAGAGCCACGGTGCCTCCGCCCCAGCACCCATCCCAGCCCCTCCTGAGCCAAGGCTGCAGCCAAACGCTGGACACGCTGGCTCTGGAAAAGAAAAACCCAAGGGATCTGATGGAGGACAGCAGCACATTTCCCCCAGGCTCGGTGACAGAGGGTGGCTTTGCTGGGGAACGCAGCTTCCACGTCCAGCACCGCTTCTCGTGCTCCCACGGGAGGCCGACAAGGAAATCACTCCTCGCCCGTGCGGGTAATAACTGCAGTCCCACTGGGCGTTTATGACCAAGAAGTACCTGCCAGGTTATTTACGAAGCACTGCTCACCAAACAGCAACACACCTCTGCGTTCCTTCCTGCAGAAAGGATAGACTGACACCCCGCACAAGCATGGTGTACAATTCTCGGTGATGAACGAGCTGATTTAATTAATTTCCCCGTGTTTGCAGTGACCTCAGGGTTTTCAGCACCGTTTGTGGCACTGATGTGTGACGCTCCCAGGTGCCCACCGACTCCTCCAGCAGGGTGCTGGGGATGCTCCGAGGAGCTTTTGCTCCACTTGCTGGCACCGTCCAGCGGTCCCTGCATTCCTCATTTCAGGACGTGGTAGGTAAAGGCACGTTCCCAGGGCTGCACTACGAAATCCGGGGATTTACTGCAGGTTTACGGGTGCTGCTTTCTCCAGAGTTCGTGTTTGCTCTGGCACTGTCCCCGCTGGATGCAGTCTCTCGATACAACCTGTCCTGCCCTCCTGCCTGTCCTGCCTCCCAGCATCAGCAAATGAAGCTTTCCATCAACGACCACAAGCCACAAACCGTCCAGGCAATTACACCAAGACTGAAGCATCTGGAAAAGTGAAGCTTTCTCACCTCCAGGGTAACACCAAGGCGATCTCTGCAATGGCTTGGGTGCATTTGGCTTGCAGGAGTGCCGAAGCAGACACCTTACCCACATCAGAACCCCAACAGAAATTTGGGGAGGCTGGAAAAGACGTCGCAGGATTCAAGGGGTGGATGAAGGATGAGAGGTGTGCCAGCCGAACAGCAAGCTGCTAGCTCCTCCGCTGCAGTGTCACCTCCTGCAGTTTTATTCATTTGGACAGCTTCACTCCAGGGTTCAAGGAAGAGCAGCACAGTATGGGCAGAGATTAAGCAGGTTTTGGAATGCTCTTCCAAATCTCCCCTTGCACTGCAGGCAAATCCCAACCTTCATCACCACTCAGACAGCCTCGTTCCCTCTGCCAGAACATCCCAAACGTGTCACCTTGACTGCCACGCTGTTCCAGAGCATTCCTGGGGCAGGAATGCTACACACAGCACCCATTTTCTGCTCCTGGAGGCAGGGACGTGCTCCTCCGCGTGTGCTTCTGCAGCTACCGCTCACATTGCTCTCGTGCTGGCTCCATGCAGGGCAATGCAAAGATCATCCCATGGCCCCCGAGGCCAAAGACGTGGGGGATGCCTCCCTCCCTGGTGCCTCATTCGGGATCCAGATTGGTTTGATAATGTGCTCACCACCAGTGGATGCAGGTATCCTGACTCCCAGCCTGGCTTGCTTTCTCCAAAAACATGCCGTGTTTCACCCACCAGTTATTCACTTGGCTTCCAACAGCACTCACAGAATATGGGCTGTGCCACGTCAGGAATTATGCTACTGCAGTCACTAAATGAATCAGATTATGATGTTGTTTCCTTTTGGTCTTCGGATCTGAGATGTCCTAAGCCATTTGCAGCGAAGCAAGGTGGCTGCAGGAAGGTCCTGCCACGCCTGCCCATTCCCGGGGAGCCCCACCCCAGGTACCCCCTGGGAAATGACCAGCTGAACGCTTTAGGATTCAAAGTTTGTCTCTGGGACCTACGATTAACATCGTATCCAAGTCATACACTCAGCTAGAGCATGCCCACCCGTCACGGGGGTAATAACAGCCTCCTTCTCTGCACGTCCGCGTAACAACCACCCCAGGTCCCGCTGGGGGCTTCCTGCCACACAAGGTTGTTCCCCATCTTCTGAAACCAGCAGAAACGTGGAGCACATTCTCCCTGCTTTTCAGACGACGGCAGGATGCGAACCTGTCGGAAGCCATCCATCTATACGACCCATATGCCCCACCCGTGTGAACTTCTAGATGAGGCTGCGAGCTCAATTTCATCCACACTTCAAGAAAACTCAGGATTTTATCATTGATATTACGAAGCTATGCAGAACTGCTTCAACTTTATGCCAAGAGCTTCATATACACACCTCAGCTCTTTGAATGTGCTCTGCCAAGCTTGGTTACGACTCCCTTTCTGAACGACTTGTTGAAGCTGAAGACTGAAATGAGTTGCCTGGAGCATCTTCCCCATGAGGAAAGGCTGAGAGACCTGGGGCTGTTCAGCCTGGAGAAGGACTGAGAGGGGATCTTAGCAATGTTTACAAATATCTTAAATGTGGGAGACAGAGGGATTTGGCCAACCTCTTTTCAGTGCTCTGTAGGGACAGGACAAGGGGCAACGGCCACAAAATGGAGCCCAGGCAGTTCTGCACCAACACGCGAAAGAGCTTCTTCATGATCAGGGTGACAAAGCAATGGGACAGGCTGCCCAGGGAGGTTGTGGGGTCTCCTTCTCTGCAGATATTCAAGGCCCATCTGGACGCCTGCCTGGGCAGCCTGCTCTAGGGAACCTGCTTTGGCAGGGGGGTTGGACCCGGTGGTCTCACGAGGTCCCTTCCAACCCCTAAAACCCTGTGATTCTGTCATCCCCGCTGCACCCCCTCTGCCTCCCCCCTCTGAATTTTACCTTCTGGGTGCACTGCTTTGCTCGGCAGCAGCGGGAGGCTGGCAGCGTGGGCAGCACGGTTTCAGCACCTACCTCCAGCAGGAGAGGTCCCAGCGACTCCTTCTCAATCACTCCCTGGCTGCTGGAGGAGATGTCAGACTTCTGGACTTCATCATCGGCTGCTTTCTCTGTAGCAAAGGAAAAGGGACGTTTCAGCCAAAAGAACCGTAACTTTACTACTGAAATATTCCCAATAATAAACAAAACATCGATGGCTGGACTTCACGTTTCCTGCCACCCAGACAATTCATGATGCATCAAAACACTTCGGCATTTCCACGTCATCCCTTGGCCCTGTGAAGGGGAAAAACTCGAAGGAACATATAATGTCATTTCTACTCCTAGTGAAATAAAGGCACTAATTAGATCGCAATCCTCCACTGGCAGGAAGAAAAAAATCATCTTAAGCACAAGACTGGAGAAAGAGAAATCCAACATCAACATTTTGAAAAGGAAACGGGATATCCAGTTTACCACGGGCTACAGTGTTTGAGCTAGAACTTTTTGGACAATGCGTTAATAAATCACCGGCAGGGGGGATTCCCGAGGGGCAGGCTGTGCCAAAAGAAACCCGGCACGGCCCGAGGTGCAGAGCTGCTGACCAACCAGGTAAGAACCAACCCAGAAAGTCTGGTAAGAACCCGAAAATTTGGGTAAGAACTGACCCGAAAAGTCGGGTCAGAACTGACCCGAAACATTGTGAAAGAACCCGAAAAGTCGGGTAAGAACTGACCCAAAACGTCAGGTAAGAACCGGAAAATGTGGGTAAGAACCGACCTGAAACGTTGGGCAAGAACCCGAAACATTGGGTAAGAACCAACCCGAAAAGTTGGGTAAGAACCAACCCAAAACGTCGGGTAAGAACCTGAAAAGTTGGGTAAGAACTGACCCGAAACGTCGGGTAAGAACCTGAAAATGTGGGTAAGAACTGACCTGAAATGTTGGGTAAGAACCTGAAACATTGGGTAAGAACCAACTCAAAAAGTCAGGTAAGAACCGACCCAAAACGCTGGGTAAGAACCTGAAAAGTTGGGTAAGAACTGACCTGAAATGTTGGGTAAGAACCGACCCGAAATGTCGGGTAAGAACCCGAAATGTCAGGTAAGAACCAACCCAAAGAGTCGGGTAAGAACTGACCCGAAATGTCAGGTAAGAACCTGAAAAGTTGGGTAAGAACCAACCTGAAACGTGGGGTAAGAACCCAAAAATCTGGATAGGAACCGACCCGAAACGTCGGAGAGCAATGCTGGTGTTTATCTCACACTCCCCCGAATGTGCTAGCCTCTGCATGCAGCCACTCTGAGGAAGGTGGGCTGCATCCCGCGGCGAGAGGCGGGCGCCAAGTGGGATGTGATAACACCCGTGAGCACAAGCCACCGCGCTGCTGGAGCTTTGGGGCTGCTTCGTTTGCTCCGCCACGCACTTGTGCCTCTGTCTCCAGCCTCGGCAAACCCGGCCCCAGGGGGTATCCACGGGTGAAAACGCAAGATCCAGGGTATGACACACTGCGCTTCGGTGCTGGTTGGAACCGGCAAAGGGAAGGATCGGCCACGCAGGATGCAAAAGCAAGCCCAGCGGTCCTAAAGCATCCTTGGTCCAAGCTCACGTGCAAGGCTTCAATGCAGCTGGTGGTTAAAAATTAGATGATTAAAAATCAGAGAGACTCTGTGGCTAGCTGAGAAAGCTTGGGATGTCTCCCCGGTAACTCCTCTCTTATACTTGCATTGTTCCCAAGCTTTTCCTGGGTTTTGACTTCTGCCAATTCAACCTCACAAGCTGAAAACAAAGCTGTGCCCTTTCTGTACAGCTATGACCTGTCGGCAAAAAGAAAAGTCTTGCCTCATGTAGGCCCTGGAAATACATGTGTGTGTGTCAGCAGACGCATTTCTCCATCAACCAAATACCGTGTATCAATACAGCAGGCAGAGGAAAAGCCTATCTCCATAGGGTAGGAGGTGTTTCTTGGGAATAAAGCCTGGAGAGCAGCAGCGGGCACACCGAAGATGCAAACCATGGGGTTTCCGTGGCTAGGGCAGGTGCCACTGCGTGTCCCCGGCTGCTGCCGCGGCCACCCAGTGCTCCGCTCCCCGTGCCTCTTGCTGCCCTCTGTCCCCACCATCGTTTTTGTGTCCCTCAGTGAGAGCCAAATTGCATTTAGTGTTTTCCAGCACGTCGGAGTCACCAGCGAAGTGTCTAATTCGCCGTAATATTTACTGCAAGCAGCAGATTCGTGCTGTGATTCATTTGCGCGGAGATCTAATCCTATTAACGAGTGGCAAGTTTTATTACTCAGCATCAAATCACGTTCGCAAGCCTTCCAGATGTGTCACTTGACACACTTCATCCCCCGCATCCTCCCAGGACTTTTCCCCCCCTCTCCAGGCTCACTCCGTGCACACTCCTCCCCGGCTTTGCTCTTCAGCCTGTGCACGGCACATAAAAGGGCTCTAAGGGGAGCAGGCTTCAGAAAGCGTTTGCTTTTCAGGCAGGACCGAGCCGTGCCACGAGCTTCCCCTGATGATTTATCAGGTGATCTCTGCCTCTGCTTTCGCTCTCCCCCGGAGGCTGTCAGCAAATAAATCAACTGAGAAGTGCCGCGTCTTCCCTGCTTGCACGGTCCCGATGACAGCAGGCTCCAGCACGGGAGGGAGCGATGCGACGAGCACCTAGAGCCACCTGAAAGCAAAGAAATCCTAAAACACACTGTTTAGGATGGCATGGGATCGCTGAAGAGGAGCCAGCCCCACTCCTGGTCTCTGTCCTGGCTGGGGGCTGCGATGCCACGGCTCCTGCCCTCTCCTGTAAGCTCAAAGATGCACGCAGAGACTTCATATATTCAAGTGATGGTCAGACTCCAACCCTCCAACACCTGAACCTTGAATTTTCCTACAGGGACCCTGGGTCCCTCATCTGGTCTCCATTTCTCCCGTTTCAAGCAGAAGCTGGGGCATGTCCCCATCCAAACCGCCCCAAACGCGATCCCTGCCCGCGTGCCCATCGGCTGCCTCGGGTTTCAACTCCCAGGGGAGCAGCAGGCTCACGGGGAAGGCGCCCAAGAACCTTGCAGGCATTTCAAGGTTCCCCACGAAACCAAAGTCACGGGCAGCATCTTGCTCCGCGTGGCACCGGGGCAGGAATTCACCCCTGGCATCGGGGAGGCAGCGCCCTGAGCAGAACCCGTCCCTTAACACCAAACGGCGTGAGAAAGGGCTCTTTTTTTCCTGCTCTTTTACAGATTCGTGTGCTTAGAGGCAATGCACTGGCTTTCAGATCTAATCCTTTAATTGGGCTGCGGGATCCTCCTCCTCCTTTAGCAAACCGGTTTCATATGCCATCCCCAAGCCTATTACCGGGGAGGATTAGCTGGCAGAGCGCGGAGCCGTCACCGTCTCTCGCGTGCGGGTCTTTTCCCTCGCCTGCAGCCCGACCACTGGCCAAGTTCTTGGAGCAGAAGCATCAGCACAAGCCCCGCTCACCTCCGCCGGGGCGATGCACAGCTCCTTCAGCCCAAGCGGCAGCGCGTCCGGCGAAGCACTTAACGCAATGCGCTTAAACGCAGCTCTTTAGCATCGTCTGGAGCAGCCATACCTCGGGAGAGCTGCGAGGAATGCATCACCACGAAGCGCCGTGATGCTCCCTAACCTGTTACTCTCATTTTTCCTTTTTTTTTTTTTTTTCCCTTTTTTTAACACATCTCGCTTGATGCTCCGGTCGATGGCTTGAGCTGCGGCAGCGCCGGGGAGCATCCGCGGCGGGCCAGGCGTCCCGGCGTGACGATACGGCCAAAGTCACGGTCCCGGCGGCCCCGGAGCTTTTAACTTAATTACAAATCTGAGGCCGGACGGACAGATCGACAGGAAAACAAACCAGCACGAGCAACAAAAGCCGCTGTTGCTCCTACCCTTGGAGACAGTCAGGATTCAGCCCCGGGGGCTTTGGCATCCGCTGGCACCGTAAATCCCCCGCACACAATAAAAGTCAGGCACACCAACGGCCCTGATTAGAATGTAATTGCCTCGAACGTGATTAAAGCAGCGTCTTCTCTCAGCACAAAGGGAGACGAGCAATTTGAAATGCATTCCTAAAACGATGCCCTGATTTTCTGACAGCCACAGAGACTTACGGGTGCCTGCGAAGCCCGTAGGAGCTGTGGATCCCCTGCAAGCCAAAAAAATCAAGTCGTTGGACTTTAACCATGCTCGGAGCAGGGCACCCTTTCTCACGCCAGGCGTCAGCAGTAGGGTCACTGCTATTTTCGCCTTTCTCCACAAGGCTCTGCCTCTTTTCCCTCTCTGCTCTGTTGTTTACCCATCCTCCTTGGTTGGCTTTGCTGCTTCCATCCCTTTGGCAGGTCCGTTTCTTTCTCTGCCATGATTTTTGGGGACACAGGATGCCCAGGATCCTGCAATCCATCTGCTTCATAGCCCCTGTACCCACAGCCACGTGCCTTGGCACAAGCAGGCATCCAAAACGGGGAGAAGATGCATTATCTAGAAGCAGGGTGGGAGCCACCACCATGGCACTCGAGGGCACGACAGCAAGTCTTCAAAAAGCATTAACCCATCCCATTTTACCTAAAACCGTGACAAAATTGGTGGCGAGAAGAGCAATTGTGCTCCAAGGGGCTGGAGGAGCGAGGACATGCCACCGGAGTGACAGAAGGACCACAGGTGGCTTGGGGACACCTCCCAGAGCTGCCCTTTGAGAATAAAATACAGGAACACAACTGCCTGATTTTGCTCTTCCCTTACAATTTTTCATCCGAAACTCTTTTTTCTCCTTCTCTCCCCACGAGAATATGTAGTTTCAGGGAAAGGAATACGAAAAAATAATACATTGAATGTGGGTCTTCTGATCCTCGTGGGTCCCTTCCGGCTCAGGATATTCTCTGATCCTGCGAAACAGGGTTTTTGTTCAGAAGCGTCGCGCTCTTAAAAAACAAAACGCACCCAGAAAATCAGAACAATAGTTTCCCCGTTCCCAGCGCGGAGGCTTTTCATATGTGTCATCCCGCAGTGACGCGGGAGGAGCTCGCCGCACTCCCGAGGGAGCCCCCGCCGAGCGCCGCGGGCATCGTCGGCACCCAGCGCAGCCCAGTGCCGCCCTGCCCCATCCAAGGGCTCCTTTTTAACCCCAAATTTCCATGGGAACGTCCTCTTTCCGTTTCTTACGACGGATGACCGAAAAGTCTTGGGGTTTTTGAGTTCGTTCCGGAAAACTGAATAGCTTGGAGACCAAACGTCCAAGGCGAGAGGACTTGGAGCCTGTCGGGGTGGTCGGGCACCCGGTGGGCACCGAGGACGACGGGGCAGGGTCCCCGCAGCCGAGCCTGGGATCTTGGGACAAGGACAGGAGGGTGCAGGGGAGCCGATGTGACGCCTGAAATACCCCAACGAGCCCCAGGCACGAGGACTTGCCTGGCTGTGCCCGCCGACCCTGGGCAGCTCCCGGCCCTAGACCTGCTCCGGCTGCTTGGTGAAAAGAGGAACGAGGCGAGCGAACCCACATCTGCAATTTCCCCGACGAGGAGCTTTGATTTTTAGTTAATTAAAATCAGATGGAGCAGGCTCGGTGCACCCACGGATCGAGAGCGTGACGGAAAGCTATGCCATTAATTAGTGCCTACTACGGGGCTCATCAGGCCAGCAAACCCGACAGGAAAAAAACTGCCATAAAAATAAAGCACTTGGCAGGTTTTCTGAGCGCGCTGCGTGCACCTTCCAGAAAATAAATGGTGTAAAAGAGCCACGAGAGGAGAAAAAGACAATGGCATTCATAAAGGAAAGCAGCATGTGAGGGGATCCAGACTGTAAAAAAAGGAGAGTTTTAGGTGGTTTTGAACAGTGCCCGGAGAAGAAAGCGTGTTTAGGGCTCTCTGTAGGGTTAGGGACGGATGCTGGGGAAAGCCTCCGGGCATCGCTGGCCGCTGGTGGCGGCGGTGGCTCGGCCACCCGGCGAGACCCGAGGTCAGGAGCTCGTGGTATGGGCCCAAGGCCACGTGGAGGCCAGGTTTGGGGACCAACGTGGTGGGGAACGTCGTGGTAAAGAATTTGGGCCACATGCAACAGCCTCAGTGACCCTACTGACTCACGAGGGCTTACCCCCTGGAAGGAGCTGCCACTTCCATGCACGGATGGGGCCAGTTTGTGCTGCCCTGGGCAAGGCAGGGACACGAAACCCATTTGTCCCCCCTTTGAAGGCTTTTCCAGCGGCATCCCCCCTGCTCTACAAGGTGATTTGGGATTTCTTCCATTTGTAGCTTGATCACAGGGCCCAGGCACGCTCCCAGAGGCAGCCACTGCGCGACAGCTCCCACCGACCTCCAGAGGGAGATGGAGCTCCCTGCCCAGGACGGCCGTCCTGCCTCGTCTGCAGGGCCAACAATCTCAGAGAAAAGAAAGGATGGTTTCTTTGGAGGTACCACAAACCAGAATCGAAGCTGGGAATTGCCCGACACCCACCTGAGGCACGTCAGCACGTTCGCACCGAGGCAGACGCCGAAAACCCAGCCCCGAGTCCTCCCTTCTTCACTTCCCCCAAGACCAGATTCCTACAAAACCCTGCACGGAAATCGGCAGCTTTTAGGTTGTGTAACTTCTTATTCTAGCAGGAGGAAAGGAATTACCCGATCTACGGATTTCAAAAAAGGTGGGAAAATACAACCTGCGAGCCTCAGAGCTTGGAAATCCCAACGTGAGAAACAGAAGAGCGGATCTTGGCTTTGAGGAACGAGCCCGGCTCCTTCAGAGCCCCGTGGCGATGGCCTGGTGGTGACAGGCAGCGCGCTGCCAGCCCCCCGACACCCGGCTGAGACGTGGGACAGCTGCCATGGGGACGTCTCCACCTGAGCTCCTCGCCTCATGCTTCCCACACGGGGAAAGCAGGCAAAAAGGCGTTTTTAGAGGAGATCTACCCAATCCAGATTGTCTATTCTGAGCCTGATTTTGGAGTTCCGGTTTGGTGGTGTTTGTTTTTTTTTAGGGTATTGTTACCCCCTAGTTCTCCTCCGCATCCATGAGAGACGAGCAGGTTTTACTCTGTCTCTTTTCCTTTTATTTGCACCGAGAACTGAAATTCTGGTTTCATCACCTAACCCCAATCCTGGCCCCGAAAAACCAAGCCGTGCACCCCCTGAGCCGGCCGCGCAGCGCTCGCCTCCATTCTGAGCATTTCTACGCATTCCTGGAGAGCATCCTCACCTGCATGGCCCCAAGTGGTGCCTCAAACACATCACGAACCCTTACTGCCCCGTAACACATGCCAGGAGGATGTGCCTCACCAACCAAGCAGCCGAGCAGGGAAACTAAACCCTCTGGGCAGAGAAAAGCCGGCTCTAGAGCCACGGTGGGTGGTGAGGATTGAGGGCTGGAGCTGGTGGCTGCTCTACCAAGGGCAGGCCGCCACCAGAAGATCCGATGGTGGAGACAGGTCGGTGTTGGGCAGGACACCGGGGATGTCTCGCAGCGCTCCCACGTCTCACCTGAGCTCCTTCCTTCCTGGCCTGGCTGGGCGGACACGCTCCAGTGCTGCTGTACTGGGAACAATGAGGAATAAATGGTCTGGGAGGACCACACAACGCACACGAAGCATCAGTCTTGTTTCAACCCATTTGGCTCTTGCTCCAGACCTCAAAGAACACCTCTCGGTGTCGCAGGCATCCTGATCGACCTGCGTAGACTCAACTGAACGGCAAGCCGTGACATCCCTCCACGTGAGGACCTCAGGGAGGCTGGACAACGTTCACGTTTGCTTTTAACGAGCCTACAAGGCTAATCCCCATTAACACTGCCGTCGTACAGCCCGATGAGCC
The DNA here is from genome assembly GCF_964034855.1 of Anser brachyrhynchus. Lineage (NCBI taxonomy): Eukaryota > Metazoa > Chordata > Aves > Anseriformes > Anatidae > Anser > Anser brachyrhynchus. Next base: position 124,886,300 of record NC_137696.1, on the reverse strand, counting down.
CGATGCAGAACCAGACACGCTTTTGCAGCTCCTGCTGGAGCAGATTAAAAAGCTCGTTGACATCCTCTGAGCCGAGATGCCCCAACACGCCGCACGAACGCTTGTAGCCCTTTGCAGCACGAAGCCACCCCTGGTTTAGGGTTAGGGGGTTCCCTCTTGTAGGACTGCAGGTGGACCCACAAGAGCACGTCTGACCGTGCACCAAGGCATCGCACACCATTCATTCACCAGGAATCCAGCTTAAGAACCATGACACTGGTTCCTGCTCCGACCAACAAACGTTGCTTCCTTTGGCCAAGTTTATGTGGAAAAGTCAATTTTTCCGCTTTTGGTAAAATCCTTGATTAACGGCGAAAAGAGCAGAGCAAAGCACGCTGCCACTGAAGCAGAAGGAGAAGGGAGATTTCTTTCTGTCTTCACACCTTTTAGAGTTAAACATTAATGGTGTAGAGATGTCTTAAGTAAAAAAAAAAGGCTGGTTGTCTGAACAATGCCAGGAAAAATTATACGGTGCTGAGTGAATGCAAAATTAATGAGCGCTGAATGCTGACAGGAGCTAACAGGCACGGGGAGCTGAGACTTTTTACAGTCAACTCCGAGATCAAGCAGGTAGAACATCTCCATCTTACCGGGGGGAGGAAGAAAGGGCAAAAAAAAAAAACCTTCTATCTCAATCTGAAGAACTTAATTCATTCAAAAACTGTGTCAACTCTGCATGGCCAAATCTGGGAAGATGAGAAAGGAATACGCGTAGCTCCCTCCCAGCTTTAATTCAGCCCTGGTGTAGCCTTTATTCCCCTCCTGCAGGCATAAAATACATTGCGACGTGCTTTTAATGACCTGATTTAATTAATTTTGCAAAGAATTAGACCGACTGCCTCTCCTCTGCTATCGTCCCCATATGCAGTATCTTGACGCCCTGGCACTGCGCGCGCGCTCGAGTCCAGGCGAAGTTAATACGAAAAATTCGCTCGTGTCAACTGCTAAACCCGCTCCACGCTCAAGTTGCACAGGCACGTCAAATATGTTAACTGCACAGGCAAGGAGACGTCTGCCAAAGCGTGCAGACAATGTAAAAGCCGAGCTGGGCGAGCTGACACTTCCCATGCTGCTCACAAAGCAGCGCTCCCCACCCCGGCTCCGCTCCTCCTCCGGCTCCGCTCTCGCGACTCCCATCTGTCTCTCCCGCGGCGCCGAGGGAGAGCTGTCAATCCGCAGCCATCGGGGGATCCACTCGCTCTGCCGAGGGGATCTGGCGGAGGAAAAGGCTTGGTGGCGCGGTGCAAGAGCGCCCAGGGGCGGCTGTAGGGTGTGCGTGTAGTCAGTAGGTTCAAGAGTGCCCAGGAGACTGGGGAACAAGGCCGCCTGCCTGCACACCCCATACCCACCCTTCACTTTGCTGCATGCCCTCCAGAAAGCACCGCAGAGACCGATGAGATGGGGTTCTGCACCCGGGGCAAACCTGCAGCCACCTCCAACCACGTTTTTAAGGACCCCGTGTCCATCATTCCAAAGATTTGGGATGGCCCAAACCATTCCCTGCTCCTGCAGCCACCTCCAACCACGTTTTTAAGGACCCCATGTCCATCATTTCAGAGATTTGGGATGGCCCAAGCCGTTCCCTGCTCCTGCAGCCACCTCCAACCACGTTTTTAAGGACCCCGTGTCCATCATTCCAAAGATTTGGCATGGCCCAAACCGTTCCCTGCTCCCATACGGAACAGTCCGTGCACAAAACCCAGGCTCGGTGCAGCAGCTGCCCCAAAACTGGTTCAAATATCAGCCTGGGGAACCCGATCTGCTGCTCCAGCCCTCATCAGCCCCACTCCCTGTAACACTGACTTCATGATTCAAAGCTAGTTAGCTGAGACTGGCAGCTTAATTAATTAATGAAAACACTTCTTGGAACGAGGGAGGAAAGCCGCCTTCTTAAATAGCAAGGGCAGAATGAAAGGTGTCAAATATTATGTAAAACCTTCCCAATAACATCGCTCGCTTGGCCAGGCTCTGGGCCACCGGCTCCTCCCCCAGGCTCTGGTTAGTCTCCAAATGCCACAAAACACCCCAAAATGAAATTGTGTGGCTCAGAGAAAGCCCAAAAGCTGGACAAGGAGCTCGGCAGCTTCTCGCTGGGCACTGGGGAATAATTTCTCCCCATTTTGCTGAGACGCGAGACCTTTCTTACGCATGGCTCTTACGTGAAGGCACAGTCATATTCCCATGAGTTTGCTTGCTTTGCCCAACCATCTCTCTTGTTCTAATAAAAGCTATTACCTCCTTTTTTACAAATCTTGCTGTATTTCCTTTGCTCACAGGAGCATTGAGAAGATTAGAGCCTACAAAAGTTTGGTCGGGGGAAGAAATGAAATGAAAGTGGAAGGAATTCCACAGCCACCTCCCCACGCTCAACCCAGTGACTTCTTTTTCCCCGTGGGGAGGAGGCTGACAGTGCCGAGTCCTGCTTGCTAAGCAGGGCGATGCTCACGCCGCCGAGGGCATGCGGGATCTCTGAAGGGGCAGGAATTGGGATGCACCGGGGCGAGCTGTGCCCTCCACGCACAGGATGCTCGAGGAGCCGTTCCGACGGGATGCCTCCATCGCCTTCCCTCCCCGGAGCCAAAGGGACGCCAGCTCACGGGGTGGCCAAACCTCCTTCTGATCGCCAACCCAATGAAATGGGGTCCAAAGCAGGGGGGACACCAACCTCATAGGAAGCAAAATCCAGGCTGGGCACCGTGCCGTGGCCAGCACGGCATTGCTGTTGCCTTAGAGGGCAGAAGGATCATCTGAGGGGTTTTGTCTGGCTCTAGGAAGGGTGCCGTGGTCCAGGATAAAGGACTTCAACGGAAAGGATTTTTTTTTCCTGTTCATTTGCTGCCTCTCTTAAAAACGAGACAGAATTGAAGAGGAAAAAAAAAAGGGGGGGGAGAACAAAAAGCTAATCCAGCACAGCAGAAGGCAAGAGGAGGAGTGATTTCTACAGGTGGTTTATGACTCTCTGCATGATCCACACGCCTGTTACATCCTATCAGAGCCTCTTCTTACAGCTAGGTGCTAAAGGATTTATTAGTTCTTGACAGTGTGAGATGTTTAAAAGCTTGAGGATGTAATAACCAAATGTTCACTTGTTAAAAAAAAAGGCAATGTTTGGAGAGGTCTGCGTAATTCTTAGCAGCCTCCCCTTCCCCTCGTTCTATATTTAAGCTGCCAGCTAGATTAAAACTGTCAGAAGAGGGATGAGAATTTTATTGACATGCTTTGTAGGTGGTATGGCTCCATAAAATAAACATATACAGAGGATGCTCCCTGGCGTTACTGCACAGGCAGCGATTTTTATAGTACTGACCTGGGGGAGTTTGTATCTGAAATCAATTCCTGATATAAAACAGATTCCAGAGGATATGGAGAGACAGACTTCACAAGCGTCTGTGGAGAGCGTAGGCAGAGATGCAACCCATTTAACATTTCACATCGAAACAAACCGTGGAGAAGGGGAGGGCGTGAAATTCCCCGAACCGGCTCCGAGGAACCCTTCGCGTGTCATGCGCGAGGTGCAATTAGCTGCTCTCGTAAAAATACCCTGTTTTTATTCACCCCCGAGTCATTCTGCATCGAAAAGAGCAGGCCTGTCCTGCACTGACGAGGGGAGCAACGAAAGCACATCCATTTCGCTGGGAAAAAAAAAAAAAACAGCATCGAGAGCCATGCAACAATTTCTGCCTTACATCACTTCTGCTTGTCACTTCTGCCTGTAAAAGCAAACTCGCAGCCTGAGTTGTGAATTACACGGTGCATGTTTACAGCTCAGAGGACACAGGAAACGAGACCTCAAAATTCAGAGATTTATGGCGTTTAAGGCCAGGAGAGATCACTAGATTGGCCAACCTGACTTCCTGAACGCTGCGGAGCCATCGGAGTTCACCCACTTCTACCACAAGGAGCCCTCAACTTCTGTTTGGCTTAGACCTGCCTCAAGAGCTGCCCAATCCACCGCTTCCCTTGGCAGCTCCTTCCCAAAGCAATCACCCTCCGAGCTATAAATCTGGGCCCTATTCCTAATTTGTTTTTGTCTGGCTTCGGCTTTGAGTCATTCTTTGTTATGCTGGATTTAAAAACCTCTTGGGCAGCCAGCATTTTCCGTTCTTGACAGTGCTCATGCCGTGTCATCAGCCTGCCCCCACTCCTCCGGATACACTCAGCAGAGCTCTTCAACTTTCCAAGCTGCAAGACATTTTCTCCAGTCGTTTTTCTCCCGAGTCGTTCTCATGGCTCTCCTCTCTGCCTCCTCCAGACTTCGCAATCCGCTTTTCCCAGCGTGGACGCCGGGCCTGAGCTCCAGTGGGGTCCCACCACCGTAATGTCACCCACGTAATGTCACCCCCGAGGTGCCCACTTCACTTTTCATCTCATCAGGGGTTCACATCGACCGTCCTCGCTCCCAGGATCTCCAGGTCTCCTCGAACAGCACCATTCCCCGGGCACCATCCATCCGGCACTCCCATAGTTACACCCCTGGACGTGCAATGACGTTGCGCCTCCTTCCACGTCCACGAAGACATTGGGTAGCATCCAGGTGTGGCACAGGCTCCCCAGAAACTCCACAAGCCTCAATTTTGGGAACAAAGGGGTTCATCAGGACAAGGAGAGGTGGCCAGCAGCGTTCCTCTGGCACCCGAGGTTTTGTCAGTCGTGCAGGGAGAAAACACGCAGCCACCAACTCAACGGTGGGCTGACCCATCACCATGCAAGCGGGCCAAATGGTAGGAAGACTACCGGACTGCTCTGCCAAATTGTGCTGATTTCTTCCACCTTCTGCTACTTGAAGGTCACGCACTCAGCAACCGAGAGCAGGAGCTTGGGCCAAAGGTTGGGGATGGCTCAATGGAGGTGACAGGAGATGACAACGGTCATCCCCAGCAGCCTGGGGTGGTACCAGCAGCAACCTCACGCTATTGGTAAGATCTAGTAATAGAAACTGTGACATCTGGTCTAATTAAATCAAGATAAATGAAGCTGAATTGGAAGAAGTACAGAAAAGACTTCCTAGGCTGATTAAAGGCAAGGCATAACTATGTGACACAAAGCCCAGGAGAGCTTGGTTTGTTTGGACTAGTTGAGCAAAAGTAGAGAACAAGTGCGACAACTTCTTACAAATATATTAGGGAAGAGTGGTAATTACCAAACAGAAGGAAGAACAAGCTAAATTAAAGGGCAACGCGGGCAGAGAAATGATCAGAAACTCATTTCCACTGAAAACGAGCAGGTGGTTTCCAATCACGCACGGAGGGAAGCTCGGTGGTGATGCTCAAATTGGACAGAGAGCACCAGGAACACAACACCCCCCCCCCCGCCACTCCCACCAATTAGCAGTGGGATCCTCTTCATTAGCACAAAAGAATTCCCCCAAGGATGAAATTTAATGGTTAAAAGGACTGGATGTGTTTGCGCTCTGTTTGCTTTGGATCAGCCTCACCCGTTGGGCTTTCAGCGGGCACCTACCGAAGCCAAGGAGGAATTCCTCCTCCCCGCCAGGGTCTAATCTGGCCCCCAGGGTTTGCTCGGTTTTCCTTCTCTAATATATGGTGAGAACTTGGCCTCTGAGATGGGATGGAAGTGGTGAGAGATGCTCCTAGTAGCACGAGTCTCCTGAAGTGCAGTCTCCTGAAGAAGCAGCTCCTGCGGGGCTAACGCAACCACCACATTTGGGAACAAGGAAGGTTTTTTCCCCAGCACCTGCAAGCACCCAGAGTCACCACCACCGGCCGAGGAGCTTCTCTCTGACCCTGGGGACGAAGCCAGGGTCTGCAAAACACCACTCGAAGACGAAGGCAAAGCTCCCGCTTTCTGACCTCCTTTAACGCAAACAGAAGCAGGGTAACGCCGATAAAGTCGATGCGTTTAGAGCGGAGCCTACAGAACCAGGCTGACAGTTGTAGCCTGAAGAGACAGCAATCTAATTTTAGATTTGACACAAACCTTAATGTGGTTTTAATTAATTAATTAATTACAAATCCTTTAATTAACGTAAACCCCTTAGAGCGGTTTTCATTTACCCCACTTCCAGAAGACGCTTCCTCCTCAGATGCCGGTCTGCTGCTAACTTTTGTTCTTCAACAAAACCTCAGAGGTTAGAGCTAAACTTCTGCGCACGACAGCTCACCGGCCTCAGAGCTGCAGTGCTTTCAGCTCGGGCTATTTCCCCAGCCTTCAGTTTCATGGTTTTCCATGTAACAGGGTTTCCAGCTCCTACCTATGCAAATATTGTTCTTCCACTGCATGGAAGTGCCCTCTTTTGGGTCTACTGAAGGACCTGTATTGAGTCGGCACCTGAAAACCTCCGATTTGGCTAACTGCTGTCTTCTTGCATTGGCTTCTGCCACGCTACACCTCCTGCCAGCCTCACACCGTTTGTCTTTTCTGCAGACAGGACCACCTTGCCCATGAACTTCACATCGTAACTTCTCCTCTTGGCCTTTGGTACATGCAGAGTCCCTCCTGATGGCAACCTGCACTCGGTAGAGCGGCTCCAGCTCCTGTCTTCGCCCCTCTCCTTCCACGTGGCCACCCCGGGCACCACGACCAGCTTTTACATCACATCTTCATCAGGCGGGTGGAGATGCGTGTCCTCCTGACATAACTTTTTCTCAAAAGGAATGCAAGACCACTTTTCCCAACCAAAAATCCAGTCTCCATTCTTCCGGGCTAGCGGAGCAGCAGGGCTTTGGCAGGGTAGGACAAAGCAGAGCAAGTTCATTCGGAGTCCAACGAGAGGGTCAGGGCTGGAGCATTCATCCTGGGATGGGAGGCCAAGGGAAGGGCTTGGCTCGGCCCTACAAGATGGGGGGGAGCTGGCAGCAGCCTGCCTGTGCCTGCAAGGGCATGGAGAGGACGGAGCCGGGCTCTTCAGTGGTGCGTGGTGAGAAGAGGAGAAGCAATGGGTACGAGTGAAGCGTTCAGATGGGATAGGAGGAAAACTTTCCCAGCTGAGTGTTGGAGAAGGTTGCCCAGAGCAATTGCACGCTCTCCATCCCTGGGGGCTTCCAGAACCCAAGTCAGTAAAGCCCTGAGCAGCCTGTGCCGATCCTGCTGCGAGCAGGATGTTGGACCAGAGACCTCCCGGGGCCCCTTCCAGCCCAAATCCTGCTGCGCCTCTGGCCTCAGCGCCCAGAAACGCACGCTGCCAGCAACGGGGCTGACAGATTTCAGCCCCAGCCACCGAGTTAATAACCCAGCAGGAATTCTTTAATCTTCCTAAACCGAATGGAAACCATGAAAAGCTTGAGTGAGAAGCACCAGATCCTGCCCTCCCACGGATTTTATCAGTGTTCTGCCCGTTTGTCAAGTAACAACATTATCGGCGTTGTGATCTTATAAGACACCAAATGAGATGGAAATAAGCTTTGTGGAGAAGGAGATGCTTCCAGGCTGACAGAGAGACTGCCAGAGCCCAGACAAAATGTTAGACTTCTCCAAGAGGACGCTGGGTTACAGCACTGGGAAAGGGAAGGACCAAAATGAGAGAGAATTCAAAAATGTAACATGCTAGAATACACATTTAGAGAGAAATAATAAAACTCTGCTGAAAACCGGGACCTCGACAGCAGGAATTAGCAAGAACAAAGACCAGGGAGCAAAACTGGAGGAAATTAGACACATCCCTGCCCCAGGATGAGTGTGTCCTACTCCTGGGTTCAAAGCACTAAAAAAAGGCACAGAGCACGTTATGCACGAGGTATTTTTTCTCGGCGGCACGGAGGCAGCACTGCCTGAGCTCCAAGGACCTGAGAAGCTCAATCAGAAACTGGAAGCGCTGCCTCCCATTCAAATCACGGGGAGAAAGATGAATTCACATTGGAGTCCGTGAAAGAAGGGTATGCAGAGAATTTAGGAGGATCCTAAACAGAATAAATGCATCAAGACTTTTAATTCCTTATCCCAGCAAAAAAAAAAAAGCAGGGAAAAAAAAAGCCTGGGGAGAGGAGGGAGCGAGGGAGGGGGAAGGTCCCCAAGGCGCCTTCTGCTCCTGCACTGGAGACGTCCAGCCCCGCTTGCAGACTCAGTAACACGGACCTGGGCTAGATTTGTCCTCAGAGCAACCAAAAGTGAGCCCAGGTAGAGCACAACCCCGGGACCACGCACACAGAAGTCAGGGGGAGCCCGGACGTGGGCAGAAAACCCAGCAGAAAGCCCCTAAGTGCTCCGCGCCGGGTCCCTCTGCTCTGGGGTAAAGCTCACCAAGGGCCTCGGCTCTGCGACTCGCTTCCACACGCAATTACTTGCTTTGTGGTTTTATGGGAGCGATTTTATGATCTTTAGTACCCTACCACATCACTCGGCTGCCAGCAGCGCCGCTGGGACAAGAAGGGGCTCTCGACTCCGAGCCCGAGGATGGGGTCTCCTCCTCTCCGCCCCACAAACGCCCCCCGCTGCCATCACGGGCTGGGGGAGAAGCCTCTTTGCAGGCCACCAGTCCACCCTTTTCTGACCACTAAACCCAAAACCAAAGCCTTTTTGTTTTCTTTTCAGAGCCCTCCATATGGTGGCATTTCCAAACCCCGAAAAGAAACTCGGTATTCATACTGCAGAGGCTTCTATATGTTCGCCCGAGGACACAGGACCTCTCTGTGCCAGAAGCTGTACATGTATATAATAAAATAAATCCAGGGCCAAAGACTCAGAATCTCAGCATATGACAAGACAGCAGGGAAACTTAATTAAAGGCAAGCCACTGACAGCCCAATGATCGTATGCAACGGAGCAGCCAAAGTCAATAATTATTCCATATACTTCGCTTAATTAACCCAGTGTATTTACCCAAAAGGAAAATTACTTCCCCGAGTCGGTTGCCTTACGAACGGGGGGGTATCCATAAATTAAATATCATCTTCTTTTGGGGTTTGGTGTTTCCTAGTGTCTTTGGGTACGGCCACACTTTGGGGAAAAGCTACTCAGAAGCCGCCCGGAGGACTCACCTCCACCACGGCCTGGAAGGGGACGCTTCCGTGGAGCGGAAGAACAAATCCTGGTGGGTTTGAGTAGTCTGAGAAGAGAGAGAAACGCTGTTGCCCTGAACCCCTGAAAATCATTCAACCAAAGGCTCAAGAAATAGCCTCCTGCCCCTCCTTGCCCAAAGTAATTCGACTTACAAATTGAGGGTCATCTTCGCGGGCTAACGCAGCGACGTGCAGAAAAGGAAGCTCGTTCTTAACCCTCTGCCCTTTCAAAACGTCCTGAAATCAGGTCAATATTCTGTACCGTTGTTAGGGAATGAGACCGCAGCAATTAGAGATGTGATTTTTTCCCCCCCTGTGCCCTGACAGGTACAAATTTAGCATCTCGCTGGGTCAGGGGTCACTCCTGCGGCTCCCTCGCTGCCACAAGCAGCTCTACACCGCGCAGAAGCGCCGGGTGCCTCCGTCAGACTAAGCCGTACGAAGCCCGGGAACAAATCCATTCTCCTGGCAAGAGCAGAACAAACCTGCTGGGGTTTTTGGACCTCGCAGGACCGGCAAGTCATACGCAGCCCCCCCGAGGCGTCCTGGCAGGGACGGGAGCCGCTCCTCGGCCAGGTCGCCGGCGGCTCCGCGCGGCGCTTTGGGCAGCGAGTGAACATCCTGCAGCCCGGCGGGAGCAGCCGAGCGCAGGAAGGACGCGGGAAGGAGGCCCTGGGACGCCCGCGGGGGCCGAGCTGGGAGCATGCCGAGGTGTTTCAAGGGCAGCCCTCGGCAGCTCGTCGGGTTCCGGAGGCGGCGTAATGAAAAGCTCGGCGCCAGGTTGATTTATCCCGTTAAGGCGCTGCGCTTACGCCGCCCGCTTTGGAAGGAAATGAAGGACCTTATCGATGCAGAGGGCTTTGGGGAAAAGACGTGGTGGCTTAGCGCTGAAAAGGACGCTGCCAAGGTTGGTGGGGCTACGGGGGAGGAGGCATCACCCCTCTGACGGTGCACGGGGCTCGCATGCCCCGTCTCCATCACACCCCCGCGTGCCAGTCACCCCTTCCGTAACCCGAAGGTTGTACGCTGCCAAAACCGGGCATTTCATCAGAAATTCTTCCGGGGAATAAGGAGAAACCTTCCCTGAGCTGGCGTACTGCAGAGCCTGCCGTTGCAGAGGCACTGGATGCCAAAGCTCTGCCTCTCCTTGGGGCAGGGGCAGCCCCGCTCTGTCCTCAGGGCTCGGGGTCAGGACCCCTCGCTGGTATGGGGCCAGCGGAGGGAATTTGGGAAACCTTCAGGCCGGGTGCCAGGCCAGGAACACGGCATCAGCTCCCTCTGCGTGCAGCACCAGGGCAAAGGGAGGGCAGGAGGGCACTCGGCGAGTGCTTGAAGGTGGTAAACTGGGGGTGGAGAGAGGAAAAGAGCTCTGGGAAGCACGGCAGCAGCCTCCTCGGCAGCACCACAAAGCCCATTGCTCACCCATCTCCAACAGAGCCACGGCGCCAAAATTTCATGTGGCTGCTCACATCCAAACCTCTGCCTAGACCCCAAACTCTACAGTGCTTGTACGTAACACAACAACATATTTCACCATTTCACAGAAAAGAAGCAAAACAGGTGGCAGTCCGCACCCCGAAGCGGCATTTCCAGTATCCCTGCTCATTTCTGGAGCCAACAAAATGCCCTATTTTTTTGCCCATAAATACACGAAGGGTTTTTTTTTGTTAAGAAAAGTGGAAATTGAGGGATTTGGTCTCTGCCCAGCAGGGTTTGAGCCAGCCCCTTGCTCTGGAGGAAAATAACCTTGGCACCCACGTGCTCGGCACCCTGCAAATCTGGACGCAAAGCAGCGACACGGTGCTGTGCCCCACCAAGGCTCTGCCACCCCACAGGATCCCAGAATCCCAAAATCCCAGAGAGGTTTGGGCTGGCAGGGAGCTCAGAGCCCCCCAGTGCCACCCCCTGCCATGGGCACGACCCCTGCCCCCAGCCCAGGCTGCCCCCAGCCCCATCCAGCCTGGCCTTGAAAGCTCGCCGCCACGTTCTCTTTGCTAAGCCCCACGCTACCTGGGTGACTTCTCCTCGTCCAAAAAAAAAAAAACTCAACCCTGAAAAACTTTTGCAGGACAGATGAACGCTGAAAAATTAACTGCCTGGCCCCTTCCTCCGCTGCGTTTATTGCCGTCTTGGCAGAAGAATTTCAGGTTGCTGCCACAGCCGCAAACTGCTTGTTCTGCCAACTGTACATTACTAACATTGGAAGGGGGCCAAACCTAGGAATCTTTTTCTAAAAGCATTTGCTTCATACTTTAAATAGCAGCCCGGCAGGCAGGGGGATGGGAGCACGGGCTCGGCGCACGCGTGCGAGCTGCTGCTGGCCGTGCCGCCGTCCCCGTCCCCGCGCTCCCCCAGCGCTGCCACCTCCCTGCTCACGGGGCGCCCGGCCGGCTCCACGTCTCACAGAGACCTTTTCCGAATGAAATTAATAACGGGACATTGCCTGTTTGTTTGTTTTTTTTAATTGAAAGCCCCCCTGCTGCTCTGCTACAAGGTTGGGTGCAATTCGCCCCGGTGCCGGTGGGTCTTGCTGGTTGTTGGCTGATCGTCGTCACGTGCTGGGATGTCCGCAGAGCGCCGCGTCACGTCATCGCGACCCCAAACCCCCAGGCTCCTTTCCTGGGGGTGAAATAACGCCCACAGGCGGGTTTCCTAACACAGCATGGACACGATCGCTGCCACACGCTGCAGGATACTTCATCGTTGACAATGCTTTAGCAAGAAAAACTCAGCGTGGATAGCTGGCAACTATTGATTAGTTGTGTGCCTGGGAAACAGAGAGGAGGAAGAGGAAGGGCACGGGCAGGAAACACCACGTCCAACAGCCGGTACAGCTGTGAGGACACAAAAAATTGCCTTTGACCATGGGACAAATATCCCGACATTTAGCCAGGTTTCTCCTACCTCCTCACGAAAAGCATTCCTGCAATAAACTGCAAAGAACAAATACAGGTGAAGTTTCTCTTCCTCGGTGATTTGGTGCAGCGCTAGATAAGCCTGCAATACAGAGCAAAGCTCAAGGAACGATATTTTTAAGTAGTGCTTGTCCTAGTTAATGTTCAGCCCTGCCGTGCAATGTCAAGAAAACTAATGAACGGTGAAGCGGCAGCGAGTGAGGAGCTCCGCATACTCACCCACTACCAAACTCCTCTCGGAGCTCAGCCACGACGTGAATGAAATCTAAAAGCAGGCGCCCCGTTTTTGCGGGAAGCCCGAGCAACGTGCGCCGAACGCTTCGCAAAGCGTCTCCTCCTCCTCGTAGGAGCGCAGCTCGGTGCCTAAATTAAGAGCGAACCGGGAGGACCTCACACCGACGTGTAAATTGCGTGTGAGTGCCTCGAGGTGCACACCCAGGTCCCGGCTGCAGGGTTTAGGAAAACTTTAGCATCTGGTACCACGCTCGGGGCGTGCAGCAGGAGCTTTGGCAAAGGCCCCGTTTGACTGATGATGCTCTCTGAGCGCGAAGACGAGACGAGCGGTGTTCACCTTGTGCGAAAAGGACATCGCCTCCGCGTGCCCGCCCCCGCAGGGCTGGAGACGGGCTCGGGGAGGGATGCTGAGGCTGCGAGGACCAGGACGAATCCTGCTCCCTGACACGCACACACCTTTAAGCACCTCGCCTCTTTTCCTGGGCGTCGCTTGAGCCCTTTGGACCCGCGTATTTCAACCTGCGAGTTGACGCGCGGGGTGAATTTTAACCTTTATATGGCTTTTCAAGCATCTCTTCTCTGTTTACCGTCCGCAGCGCCCGCGTTCACCGGCGCTAGGTGGATTCATGCCCCTCTTATCTGTTTTGTTGGCAGGAAAATGCATCTGACAAGGGGAAATGGGTCTTCACGAAATCTTACCCAGCGTGTGGCAGACCTTGCTGTCCTTCATCTTACCCAGCTAGCAAACGGGTTTTCTGTCCACCCTAATAGCAGCATTGCTGATAAGTACTTCATGGGCCCGATCCTGAAAGCCTAACAAGTACTTCTGTTCATTGTCATTATGGAATAAGACCAGGACGAACCACAAACCCTGAGCCAGGTGCCACCTTGCAGTCAGCAGCACCATCGGACACAAAGGGGGCTCCTCCAACAAGCTCAGCGGCGGCGGCGGCGAAAAGCACTTTTCATATTAACGCGTTCATAAAAGCAGGAAAAGGAAAACTAGCACATGGAACTGCCTCTAAGCCATGATTATTTGCTCAATTTAGGGTCCACAACGCACCGGGAGAAGGCTCCCCAGCTTTCAGACAAGCCAGGGCAGGAGGCTGCCGCCTTACCTTGCTCCAACCTCTTCATCTGCTGGATCTGATCAACCGTCTTCTTCAGGATCTTGCATTTGTCTGGTTTGACGCTCAGGGTGTCGATGTCCCCGATGTTTGCAGACAGCAGCTCCGCCAGCTCCTCTAAATATTTGTTCTCCTGTTCCCGACGCCGCTTTTCATTGCTGTTACAGAAAATAAACAAATTAAACGCCATGGTAATGAGTTCCCTCCACTGCTCAGCCCAGCCACACCTATGCTAGACAAGGACCTAAAAATACAAGTGCTGGCCACAGCCTTGGCCTTGCTATAGTCCAAACATCTCCAAAAAAACACTGGGGAGTTCATTCAGGCCTTTATCTGGTTTCATATGTAGAAAAATGTTCAAAATTAACACCAAGGAAGACACACATGTCCCAGCCAAACAGACCTGTAACATCCAGGACTCTGCCTTTCTCTCAAAGTTAGTTTTAAGGCTACACTGCCTCTTGCTTTTCGAAAGCCACCACTCCAGCTGTCGCCAAGTTAAATCCTAAATTCACACCTAAAGGCTAACAACATCCACTGGAGATCACCGAAGTGAAAATCACAGCGACCATGTCACAGTGACAAGGGCGAGATGAAAAATAATTCATGAGATCAACTTTTTGCCCACTGAAAGCCGCTTTTTATTTTTTTTAGCCCAAAGCCAGTGCAGAAGCCCCAGCACTCTCCCATCAACTATTTCTACATTCTGAGAGCTGAGGACAAACTATTCACGTGCTAGAAGGTGGCCAGCAATAAAGCCACCCTGGACACTCTAACATATCCCTTTGCCACAGAGTTTCAAAGTAGCATGGTCACCGAAACAAACTGTGCACACGGGAAAGACAAACTGAGATCTATTTCCCCTAGTGCACCTTCCTCCGTATCGACTATGGGATGAAATGAGGACAGCTCCAAATGCCAACCCCAGCTCCATACCACCTACCAATGCCTTTTATCTGATTTATTTCTTTTTTTTTTCAATAAGCCACCTAATCTTTCTTGTAAGCTCCGCAGGACACACTATCTGAAAGATGCTATCTTATAAATTACTGCCTGAAAATTACGCCGACAAGACGTACCATGTGAGGTACACGTGGCACGATGGGATGGCTCTGGCCTCAAAGAGGGCAATATTTTCCAAGCAAGCTAGAGTAGGGTTTCCAGAAGACAAGGCAGGTCCTCCAAAGCCCCTCTGCCCCATGAGGGGGACATGGAGCATTGCCAGAAAACACTACTTACCCAAGCCGAATCAAAAGCCCATTTCCAGAGGGAATTTGGATCCCATCACGGATGGGCTCTGACTTGTGCTATGGGATGAAACGAGCTCTGCTAGCAGCTGGAGGCTTCGTGAGGAGGCCTGCTTTGCTTTATCTGCCAACAGGGGTGCGTAGCGAGTGCAAGGGGCATCAGGACTTTGAACATCCCCTGGTAACTCTGGGTGATTACATCTGTCCAAAATCGGTGAGACAACGCCAGCCCTCCCCTCCAAGGAGCTCCTTGGGTAGCCTACGTGGCAGTTTCCTTATTCTTTCTTAATTCCAGCCATTTTATTAGCTCAATATCCAGGCCTAACAGGTAGGCTCTGCCACTCGGGTATTTTGCTGTTGCTTGAAGTTGTTCTCAGGTGAAAACATCTGAAGACCACAGGCCACGGCGAGCCTCCCATCGCCTCCTACACCACCTCAGTCTCCTCCTCCCCTTGGCATGACCGCCGAGGGGGGCAAGAGAAATGGTTTGCACTCAAGGCACCCAGCGGAGCAGCAGAACCATAAAAGAAAAGAAATATCATCCACAAGGCAAAGCCAGCTGCAGGGTGAGGAGGACACGAGCTGTGTTTCTGCTCAGGTCACCGGCCTTGTGGAGCCCACGGTGAAGACTTTCCATGGGGGGACACCTGGGAGCTCCCCTGCAGTGACCTCAGGAGCTCTTGCTTCCCAATCCTGCGGGGTCCAAGGGCTCGCAGGCAGCCCAGGCAGCTCCAGGGCCGCGGGGCAGGCTGCATTCCCAACCGGAGCACAAGCAATGGGGTCCCCGCCATGACCTCAGCCTCTTGTACGTGGGCGTCAGTGCAGGCAGCACTGCAGAGCAAGGCGTGCTCTCCAAAGCGACCCATTTACACCGCGGAAAGCACCGAGCCGTACCCAGTCACACGTCCTCAAGGGACCTAACGCGCTTGGCAGGGACTGGGATGTATGTGGAAGGGATGGGTCTACCCGAAAAGTGTCACCTTGCCCCCTCCTCGCTCGTACCGAACACGCTGCTCCCATTGCCACCCAGCTCCCAAGGACGCGCTGTAAAGAGGCCAGCAGCGCTTTTGCTTTTTCTTTTCTTTTTTTTTTTTGGATATTACCAAAAAGAGAAGCGAGGCAAGGTGCCAACAGAAGAAGAATCCCTAAGCGGAGCGGCAGAAGCGAAGGAAAAGTGAGGGAACCGATTGCAAAGCCCGAGCGAAGCGGCGCGCCGAGCCGGAGGCACGGACGCGGGACGGATGCGAGCGTGCCGGCGGTGAGTCACGCCTCCAAGCGCTCAGGATCTACCCAGCCACGGGCAGGCAAGTGCTCCTCGCAGGAGCTGAATGAGTATTTTAGTTAAGGTCAAATTAATTCCTAGCTCGCCTTGCGAACCGAAAAGAAATAGCAGGGAAAAAAATAAATTTAAACAAAAAAAAAAATCCCTCTGTTGTGGGTGAGCTCATTTCATGAAAACCCTTAATGTCGCTGTTGCTGTGGCAACTTTCGAATTGTAGGAGGGAGAATTGGCCAATTTTCCTTACATAAAGGCATCATGAGAATATTACAGCAGTGGGCTGTTCTTTATGACTCTGAATTATCATCAAAAGCAACAGTTAAACCTTCCCGGTTTTAACAAAGGAGGTTTGAAGTTCGCTTTGCTCCAGACCACGTTACGAAGGGACTCTGGGCAGTCTGCGGGACTTCAGAAGGACGAGGTCCCTGCCCTGTGCCACTCTCACAATCTCACAAAGGAGATTTCCTTTCCTAATGAAAGCAAAAGACAGCACGGGAGAGGACTTCTTGGTCTTGCTCATGTGCTTCAGCTCTACTGCTTGCTGCTTGATGGCTTACGAGCTTCTAAAAATGCTTTTAGGTGCTTCGTGCGCGTAAAGAATTGTTGTGCTTGGACAAGGAAGGAGAATCCCTCATCCCGAAGTCTCTGTTTCTCTACGACCAGTTTGTTCCTCACCCTGCACATCTGGAAAACTTTCTGATGTCTGTTCTCGGGGTGCTGAGTGGTGTGAAAACGGAACACAAGAGACTCGTTTCCCAGAGGCAGACCAGACAAAGCAAGGCCGGGTGTGCGTGCCCGTGTATCTAGAGCAGGTCCTCCAAGAAGGGGGTGCAAGCCCACCTTGCTCCCCAGGGCTGAGCTGTGGGGACTCGAGGCACGGGGGCTTTGTCCCCGGGTGGGGACCAGCCCCGAGAGCAGCCTGGAGCCAGCAGCGAGGGCTGCAGAGCTCTGACTCAAACAGGCACCGACTCAAGTGACTCAGCCAGAAACGGGGAATAGCTCACGTGATCTCTACAGCATTTGTTAGGAATAAGGCAGATACCTCAAGGGCTATCAAAACGTGTTCCGCAATTACTCCTCATTTTAATGGCACAGCTAAGCCATGAGCTACAGAGGCTTTGTGAGGAGGTGTGCGAACCCTACGGAGGAGAGATGTGACGAGCAAAAACTGCAATAAACAGAAATCCTCAGACAACCACTTAATATTTCTCCCCCTTATTCTACTGGAACCCTGTAGCCTTTGCACTTATTGTCTACCATACCATGTAGAGCTATAACTGACAAAAAATACACCCAGAGTTTGCTCAGTACATCAATATTCTGTGACGATGAGCAAACAGGCTGTAGAGGCACAGTCAGCAGCAGCGCTGTAAATTCATCCTTACTAATAGATGATATTGCAATGGAAAAAAAGATGCACAGGATTCACAGAGCCAGCAAAAGCCTGGCTCTCACTCGTGTGGATCTAGGACTTGTTAATGTTAACTCAGCTGGCAACGTAGCTGGGACGTGAAGGCTCAGTCATTAGCAAAGGGTGCGTTTCCGCAGCGAGCTGAGTTTTGAAGCAGTCTGCATCAGCAGACAAATGAAAATACTTCGCACGGAAGCTGTTTCCTAATTGCACCATGGAGCGCAAGGGTCTCCACCGAAGTTCCTGAATATTACACAATAGGAATTTCTTGGGAATCTGGCATGAAGAGGCAGAAGGCTTGGGATCATCTGCAGCCCTCACTACTGCCCTTTACAGAAGTATCTGCCCGAAATTTACCCTGAGAAAACTTTCTTGATGCTCCTCCACTTGATTGAGTGCTCTCAATTTATAAAATCAATACATTAACTTTGATAACAAGCCTCTAATCATCATTTGCCACCTAACAACAAGCAGAGCAGATGGGGAGCTGCATTTCCATCATGCTCCATCTTCCACCGCAGCCACTGATAAAAGCAAAGCGAAGTTCTGGTGGGAAGTGTGAACGTTTACGAGTGGCTGAAACCCGGCTCCATCTGCTCGAGCAGACGGGACCAAACGACGCCGTCAGAATGACAAAGTAGCCGGGGCAGGGGACGGATCCGGAGCGGCACACGTACCTCTGGGCCGTATCGCAGGGCGAGCCTTTCCTCTTCCGCGAGTCGGGGTTGGCAGGGTCCGTTGAACTGTCCCCAAGGCCGCTCATGTTGACCTACTTTGCACCTGGAAATGAAGAGAGAAGGGGTCAGGACAAGGGTTCTGCAACCGCAGGGTTGGTCCCGACGTGGCAGCACCAGAAAACATCAACCAAGCCAGCTCTGAAGAGGTAATCAACCCAACGCAAGTTGTCCCGATTGAATTTATGCCTCGGTTCGGCAGTTTGTGAAGGAAAAGGTGTGAAGAGAAGACAACTGGTCACGTTACCCTCCTTTTGGTGTCCCTCGGTCACCATTTGGCCAGGCGAGCCCTCACCATCAGCACCGCCGCACCACAGCCTGAGCTCTTCCCTGCATCCCTGCAGATTTGGGCTTCCTGGCCCTTCCAAGGGCTTTGTTTACACGCATTTCATCCCTTTTGTTTTCTTTCCTTTTCCTGCAAGCGTTGCCTTTTAGCTTTTAACACATCCTCAGCCCCGGCGCCATCTCCTCCTGGTCCCTCTGCCTCAGGGCTTCCCGAGGCCTTGCCACCCGCCTCGTAATCACATCCCGGCTCCCCCCACACCTCCTTCTCCCCCAGCACAGGGCCTGGACTTTAATTAGAGCTGCCAAATGACCCATCTACAGCGGGACACGGCACCCTCCCACCCACCGGAGTGGCCGAGAGCCCCCCTCGGCCTCTCCCTCCATGAGGCACCTCCCGGCCCGCTCTCCTCAGCGCCCGGACGGCCTACGGTTATTTCCAGGGCGTAGCTTCAAGAGATGTCGGATAAAGAACCTGACGGGGGCCTGCAGGAAAGCTGGGCAAGGAATGTGTAAGGCCAGTAAGGGCAAGGAGGCCAGTTTAGGCTCTCCTCTGGACCCTTCACCTCTGAGCTGCATTGAAGGGGTTTGGCCAAAGACCCAAGAACCCAGCCCAGCCCAGTCGGCCTGCTCGGGCTGCCCAGATGGGACCAAACCTGTCTCCTACAGGGCTGAAACCCCTCCAAGACATCAAACCAAGGTACACCGCTGATCCAGAAAGCAATCAGCCACGCACAGTGCCTCTCTTGCTTTCCTGAAGCTGTTCAGTGATTTTTTTTTCCAGTAACAGCAATAATTCAATTCCGGATATTGCCACCCTTCAAATTCTTCATTTATTTTCTAATTTTTACGAGTGTTTAGCGTTGTGAGAAGATACAGTGCCTGAGGAATAAAGTAATGGGACCCCACACAAGAATTTCGTTGTGTGGGTAGGGAGCAAAGGGACCGAGTTATTAAAGTTGGTTCCCTTCGTTTCTTACATTGCTTTCCAAAAGCTGGAATTTTAACGAGCACTAAAGCGTTGACGAAGAGCTGTAAAACAAACCCTACAAGACTCTTTCATAGCTTCCACAGCCCAGATTACCAAAGAACTTTATTCAGCCAGCCCGAAAGCGCGGCTGGATGCCTCCTCTGACAGGGATGCTCCGGACCGACCCAACGACCCATCTCTGCGCTCAGCGTTTAAACCAGCTCCTCCGAAATAAGGGGACTATCTGTGCTTCCAGAGCAGCAATAAAGGAAAGCAAACTCTTTCTGCAGCACGCAGCCATTTCTGCTAACGCCTGCGTCACCACTACCAAGGTGAGAGCGGCTCCTGAAGTCATTTCGGCGATACCAGCGCCGCCGCTCGACGCCGCCTCCTGTGCGGAGCAGGGTGAGCTCCACGGCTCGTCCACAGCCAGGAACCCTGAGCAGATGCCAGCAAGGCGGCCGTGACCACGGGGCCGAGTTCATTCCCCGCTATTCGGCGTGTTTGAAATGAGGAGCGATGCCAAAGCAAATAGATAGGCGGGGGGGAAAGGTAAACTCTTCAAAAAATTGGTGATCCGAAAACTAGAAGTGATGCATCACCTGCTCGGGGTGAGGAGGGGTTGCTGGGCTTTCAGACACGTTTTCTGGGTTTTCAAACCCTTTCCTTCCACAGCAAACACAGCAACCGGCAGCCTGGTGCCTTCCATGGCTTGCAGTCAACATCTGCCTCGTGCACAGGTCAAAAAACCCATCAATATTGACATTAAAAGTTTAACTTGCCCCCACCAAAACACCGAGTCCTGATAACTCGTGTTGCTCCTCCAGGCCCTGATCCTGCCTTATCAGCGGCAAAATCAAAACAAAAAAAAAGTTCTTTAGGACCGGGGACGTGGCAGATAGAGGCAACCGTCCCACTGGGATGAGTGACCTTGGCAAGAGCCACCAGATGCCCCAGAGAGGTGAATTAAGGACAAAATTGCAGCCTTAGCTGAAATCCTTGGCTTGCGTTAAGCCCTTGATGTAATGCATCCAATGTTTCTTTTTATTGTAAAAGTAGTTTATTTTACACCAAATCTTGCCAGGACGGACAGGCCAAAAATGTAATCTGGTCTAAAAATAGGCAGCTGAGCCCCACGAGCCCTCGTGGATAAGGGCAAGGGTTGCGCTCCTGGTGAGACCACGCCGGGGCATTTTCGCAGGAAACCTGATTTCTAAACGCCGACTTCTTGTAAAAATGTTAATATTCTGCTCAGTTAGGAAAGCAAACAGAAACAGATGAAGTGCGGCATGACGGCAATGAAAACAAGCTAATTAGTTCGGCTGGGGGGGGAGCAGGGGCAGCGGTTTCCAGGCTTTGTATGAGTTGTCCCTGATGCAAAGCTGGCCGGTAAAACAACTGCTCCTTTGCTGTCACTAAGGTTTGCCACCAGAGCTGCAATGAGGGGCTGCACCAAACGCTGCTGATTCACCCAGGGGATGCTCAGGGGCTATTCACGAACCCACGACCAGCGCCGCATCGACGCACGGTTTTTGGCTCTCCAAAAAACAAGCCTCATCCCAGAGACATCGCAGCTGTCCCCAGCCCACCGCTCGGACACAAATCCGCTTCGTGTTGCAAACCCGAAACGTTGAGCGTATGTTTTCTGTAAGTGTGGACGTTCTCAAAAAGTCACTGCACTTTGCAGCTTCACGTGTGGTCCTGTTATGCACAAATCAGGGATCTTGCAGCAGCGGTGTAAAGGAGCAACGCTGCAACTTACCCCGCACGTAGCAGCAAAGAAAGCTCCTCTGACACAAACTGCAGCTCCCCGCTGCCAGCTAGACCGGGGCTAAACTCAAGCAGCAGGCAAGGTCTGGAGCAAAAACTTCTCAACGGTGGTTCTTACCCCATGGAGCCAGACACAGCACCAGGCACTGCTTCCTCCTGCTGGCAGCACCCCGCTGCACCACTGCATCTGCTCGCAGGGGACAATTTGTCTCAGAGAGACTAATTGGAAGAAAAAAAAAAAGCTGGAGAGGGGAACGGATCAGAAGCACGAGAGCTGACGTCACCTCCCACAGCCATGCAGATGAATCCACCTCTGATTTCTAACCCTACGCTCTCCCCTCCTTCATCGATCCTGCACGTCCACCTGAAGAAGCTGCTGCTTTTCGGATGCTAACGAACATCCGTGCAGTGACAAGAGCCTTGCTCACCCGGGACACAGAGGCTCCAGCCCCAGCCCACATCAATATTTCAACACGACCTTAGGGATCTTGACAAGAACACAATTTCCATATTAACAAAAAATAACAAAAAAAAAGAAAAAGCATGTGAATTGCTGAGGCTTAGTGCTTGTGCTGTCATACTAACACCAACTGTGATTTTGATTTGCCCACAACCACTGAAAGCAAAAAAAGACAGAGCTGACCACCGAACCCTTAATTCTCACAGAACTTCCTTTTTCTAAAATGTATTTCCCACATTTTGGATGAGTTTGACCCAAAAAAACTGCTTATAAAATACTGCTGACATCTACGGGAGAGAGGCACAATCAGTAGGCTGCTCTACAGAGAACTCCAGTGTTGGAAAAATCCCTCATATTACACCCATTTATCAGTAAAATACAACCCATCTGTGCCTACACAGCCTCAATTAGAGGTAATTAAGAGCATACTCGGAATGTCATAAGGATACATCTATATCGTCACCCTCACAAGTTCATCACCAGCTGCTAATCCGAGCACTGGGGTCAGAACAAGACTTAACTTAAAAGAAAAAAAAATGCACAAAAAAAAAAACTTCTGCAGATTACGGGAGAAACAACAAAGCCTCAATGTGGCTAGCGGGGAAGCGATGGGTGAGACAGAGTGAGTCACTCGCTAACACGCTGCATGTGTTGTTAGTTTGGGTTTTTTCTTTCAAACTTCTTTTCCTGACCTCATCCCCAACAAAAAGAAAAAAAAAAATGGAGAGACTTCCAGCCCCGCTCTTTCGGCTGCTGAAGTTGTCAAAAACAAATGTCGCATCTGTTTTGTGCAACGCTCCTTGAGGGGGGGGAAAAATCCCTGGATCCATATGCCACCACGCCAGCACTGGCCAGCAGACGCGTCTGCCTTCAAACGAAATCCTCTTTTCTTGGTACCTTACCCCAATTTCCCTGCCTGTCTCCTCCTGTCTCTCCCGCAGCCTGCGAGCCCTCTGTCAGCCTCTGTCTCCTGCCCGAGCCCCACCGAGATGCCGACAGATGGACCCTTTGGCTCCGGGACATCGAACCCTACCTGGAAAGAACAGCTTGAATAAGAAAGACCCCGGGTTTTTGGCAGAAGACGAGCGAAGCGGTGCAGAAAAGAAAGGTGGAAATAAAAACCAGCAGCAAAAGATGCAAGTTGGTTTCTTCCTCTAGGAATCCCGTCTGTTTGCGTTGGTGGTGAGTTCACCTTTACGGTGCCCTGCCACCCCACAGCACATTACACAGCCCAGGAAATGCGAACGACGGGGTTTCTCTTCATTCCCATTACCCATCCTGGCCTGAACATCCCCTCTTGACATCAAGTGATCAGCCTCTCCAGTCCTTGTATCATTACCGCACTAATTATTATTATTACAGCGATGATGTTGGTGCAGCACTCAGAGCCTCCAGGGATGCCAGCTTGGCTCTCCTGCGTGGGACCACAGAGGGGACCCAGCGGCACCTGTTTCCGTGCGGGGATCCAGGCAAGGAGAGACAAAAATCATCACCTGAGACCGACTGACACGAGCAGAATTCAAAGGCTCCAGTATCTCGAGATACGACTAACCGAGAGGAGCTCAAGGTCGCCAGGAGGGCTCAAGGATGGATGAAGATTTATTTTCACCGGCCTCCAACGACAGAGCGCTGGGCACCTTTTGGTGTGGGGGCAGAGCAGCCCGCTCTGACGTCCCTGCACACAGACACTGCGCCCCCCTCGCTGGCTGCGCCCCGCGCCCCCCGGTGCCTGCAGGGCTGGTGTTTGCTTCCCTTCCTACGAGGTAAGTGGGACATGCAGAAATCTTAATTATCGCCGGCTCTGCCGAGGCAGCGGGCTAATAAAAGCTGTCAGCTCGGGGATGCGGTGGAGCGAAAGCCCACGGTCTCAATTCTCCAGCAAGCGTGCGAGCGCATCCGCACCCACCTGCTACCTCGCCCCGTGGGCAGGGGGACCCGGAGGACAGGCTCGCGCTGCCAAAGCCCTCCCAGAAAGGTTTTCCAGAGCTGTTTGCATTAAGGAGAAAGGACCAGTGCTGGTGGGATGGCCGGAGGTCCTTTCTGCATCTCCTGCTCCCACTGAGCACCTTCATAGATGGCTGGGGCTGGGAGCACCCCTGGGTGCCCCTGTCCCCCCCTGCCCCAGCAGGGTGCCCAGCCCCACGTCCCTGGGCTCGGGGAGCTCTCCAAGGAGCAGCCCCCGGCCCCTCTCGGGGCAGCCTGTGCCAGGGCTCCGGCACCCGCCCGGCCCAGCAGTGCTGCCTGAGGGGCAGGGGGAGCCGCCGGGGCTCCGGGCTGGGCCCGGGGCCTCTGGGCCCGGCCCTGGGCACCGCCGAGCAGAGCCCGGCTCCGGCCTCTCCGCACCTCCCTGCGGGTCCTGACGGCCATGGGGGAGCTCCCCCGGAGCCTCCTCTGCTCCAGGCCGAGCAGCCCCAGCTCTCGCAGCCTCTCCTCACAGCACGGGGGCTCCGGGCCCGGCAGCACCCTGGGGGCCCTGGCCTGGGCTCTCCCCGCCGGGCCCAGCTCTCTCGGTGCTGGTCCCAGTGCTTTGAACTGGTCCCAGTGCTTTGAACACCCAGGAGCTGGGCAGGCGATGGGGCAGTGCCGAAGCTGGTGGTTATGTTAACCACACTTGCTGTAAGGGGATCACGTGGAAAATTCCAGTCAGGGAAGAAGATCAGAGCCCACCGGCTGGGTCAGCCCCTGCTCGAGCCTCACTGAGGCAGCGAGGCTGAAGTCCTTCACTGACAGAGCGGGTAGACCTGTGTCCTCCGCAGAGCAGGAGGGGATGAAGGGCATACTAATGTGAGACACAGGAGACTGACCCCACCTTCCCTTCGTGGTTCTTCTCCTAATTTTAATTCCGAGCACTAGAAACTCCTCTGTGACCACCCTATGGAGAAAATGAGCTTTGCTCTCCGAATTCAGGCTCCTCCACCGCTTGTTCTTTTACCCACAAGAAATGTTTTGCTTTGGAAACGTAGCACGGGCCATACAATCGATAAAATCGAACGTATGTGGCGGAAGGTAATTCTGTATATGGAAACAAACAGAAATATAAACATCAAAGTGAATTCCTCGAGGAGGAAAGCACAAGCCAGCCGAACGTCAGCTCCAACTGCAGTTCAACAAGTGCTCGCTCGCTACATGTCTGACACCCGAAAAGCACAAAAAAGGGGAAGATGTATATAAATCCAAGTCCTTGCGGACTAAGCATCATCCTTACAGAGACAACGGTCCAAAGGGCTTAGAGAAATGGTGAATTTTAATACACCAATCATCTATATTGTATTTGCAACTCGCAGACCCACAGCAGTCATTCCCCCTTAGCCTAGGGATAATTCCAGCAGCCAATTTGCTTTGCAAATGAATGGGAAAATGTGGGAAAGGGCTCTGCCTTAGCACTACAAAAATGAATAATCCAGCTGTGGGAAATCAATATTTGATGCCTGAGGAGACCTCTGGAAATCCACAATGCCACTCTGTTATTTTCCCAAGCTCTCTTTCAAACCCGCCTCAGCTAAAACACAACAGACACGAGATAACTGATGTGCCGCTTATTACACTAATTGCAATCATCTCCTTGTTACCTGGTGCTCACCCACATCTGTTTGTCGTAGCCATCTGTTGTCTGCCTTAATTAGATCACGCACTCGCGGGGCAGGGGCTGTCACAGCACGTGGGTTCCTAACACCGCCGCGTCCCACTTCTGCCCCAGCATCTCCGCGCCGCCTCGGCGCTAGCTCCTGCCACGAGTCCCCTGGCAGGCCGAGCGACACCACTGCAAATAAAGGGCTGGAGAATAGGAATTCAAAAACAAACACCCCAAAAGCTGAAAATTAGCTGGGTAAGAACCCCGCTGCCCTTTCAGGGCCGGGGAGCAGTGCTGCGTCCCAGGGGACTTGCAGGAAGTCCCAGAGATGAGTAAATGATGACCCAGCAGCTTCTGCCTCTCGCCCTGACTTTCTAGGATTTACCTTTCAGGCTGCTCTCAGATCACTCACCGCAATGACCAGGCCCCAAAACCAAGCCAGTCACGGGGATAAGATGCAAAACTCCACTTTTCCTTCCACTCCATTCCAAAAACGACAGGAAACCACGGAAGGACTCGCCGCCCCACGCCGCTCCTGTCATGGCTGCTGCCCCCTGCAGGAGCCCACCAGCTCCATGAGGTGCTGCCTTCCACCTGATCTCTCCACATTAGTTTCTGGCGCAGTGAGATCCTTCTGATTAATCATTAGCGACTCGATGCGTCGGCCCAAGTGCTTCCTGCTAAACCTCCCTGTCTCAGAGGCTTTCCGGAGAAGGTGGCTGCTCAGAAGACGATTTCCATTGCTGACTCGAGAGATCAGGAGTGACGGTAGCTACACACGAGGACATTAGAGTGCCTACACTTAAAAAAACAACGACAACAAGAGCGACACAGTGTTCCCCGTCCCACTAGATGGATATCCCACTAGGAGCTGGGGTAGGATCCCACTGCTGCCGTGGGATTACCCAAAGCCCCGGATAGGACAGCCCTGCTCATCCCAGCACCAGGAGCCAGGGAAGGAGAGCACTATTTAAGAGGGAGATGGCCAGGTACGACGGTACCCTGAAACTATTTGCAATTGAGATCTTTATGGCTCATAATTTTGGACCAGCTGAGTTATTCCCCCTCGCCATGAGCACACAGGTAAAAAGCCTTTTTGGAAGGACGACGGCACGCTTCCCTTGCAAACAACTCAGAGCGGGTATGTTAAAAGAACACCTAAAGATCTCCAAGTCTTAAAGGCGCTCTGTTTTTTACACTCATTAAAAGCCCAATAGAAATTCAAATTTCTCCTTACGCCAGCTGTTTTCCCACAACGCACCAACTGGCTTACTAAAGGGCTGCTCACGAGCGTCAGCACGTCCTCCTCGAGCGTTTGCATCTATGCATTTCTCCGTTTACGAAACCCGGAGAAGAGGCCTCTGCACATTTGGTTGCTGTTAGCGGCTGCGCAGCGGCCCTGGGAGGCGAGAACCGCGCCAGCGGGGCTGCGGGGCTGCTCGTCCCCAACCCCAAAGCGTGTCCGTGTGCGTGTGCCTGCCCTCTCTGCCTGCAAGGCGAAGACCAGAAGTGGAAACTCCGCTTCGAATTTGCCCGAGTCACGGAAGAAAACCGACAAAGGTTTGTTTACACGCGTTTTTATTGGCATTCAAGCCTCCACGCCACCCCGAAGCAAAATCGGGCCTAAATGTCACACAAATACCAAAGACCCTCCTTTGCAGATTTATAGTGAAAAGGAGAGGCAAAGGGGACCGGGGTCATGCGGGATGCTGCGAGGTTTACGCCTCTCCCTAAAATCTGGACTTCAGTGCCGTCCAACGCAGATGTAACTATTTTTCATCTTGGGACGAGCGCTGACAGCACCAGCAGATGCTTTTCGTGCAGCAGCCTCATTTTTTCCATCAGTTTCTGCACCGCTTTGTATTTGGGAGCCTGGGGAAGATCCCCAGGCTCTCCCCTTTGTAACTGCGTGCTCTCGGAGCTGCCCCGAACACTGGAGGGGACAGGCGAGGGGGAGCAGGGGGCAGCAGTCACATCTGCTCTACCCTTACCGTTCCCCCAAGGCTGCATCATGCGTGGTGACAAGTTTGGGAGGCAGCGAGGCTGCTAGCAAGGTTAGGTAGGTGGATGCATGGTGTCAGAGAGCATGTGATGGAAGAAACCCTCTGAGAAGGTGAGGCAAGGTTAGGCGTGCACAATTTAATAATGCATCGCTCCAATCATTTTTGTTTTTTGTCCCCTTCCTCCAAACCCACCCTCTTAGGGCCACGAAGTTCCCCGTGATCAGCCCAGGATGACAAAAAAAAACCTGGATCTCAGGATGATAAAAACAAGCAGCTGCCCCCCCAAAAATATGATAGGGATTCAGCGCTGAGCCAGAATTTAATAACCAAGAGCAAATCCAGGCAGAACTGAGTCCAGAGCCTGACGCTGCAAATCCTGCAGGACTTTGACCCGAGCGGAGTTTGGGGGGAGCAGAGCATCGTCACACTGCTGCTGGGCACCACAGGGCTTGGGGCTCTGCTTCGGCCACCTCTCGCTAAAGGATGCTGAGCAAAACACACAGCTCTGCCCCCGTCACGATGGGAAAGGAGCCGCTTCTCCGGCGTGGAAAGGAACCCTGCCCTTTCAATATACAAAACCAAAGGTTTTTGCAACCGCTTTGCCCTAATAATGGAAATACGCTGCAAACACAAACTGATGAGAAGCCCCTGACTCGCCTGAACAGAGATGGAGAGACGATTTCGTTGCCATCCTTGAGCAGCCTTCCTCGTGGAGCTGCTTGTGTCTCGAAGGCAGCGAGGATCACTTGGCAATGTTTACAGCAGAGATAAGATAGAAAACACGGCGGCAAGAAGCGTAACCTTTTCTCCCAGTAACTGATAGGAAAAGTGGGTTAATTTATACAGCTTCTGAAAGGAAAAAATAACACTAATTCCCCTGTAGTCACAGAACATTACACACTTAGTTTCATATTACGTTTGTGAATTACACTTTGCAATTACACAATTTTCTCTATGGGGAGAATAAATTATTTGGCAGAACGTACAAATACATCAGGTTCTCATGTAACTCAAATTAAACTGCGGTGGAAGCACATGCGGCTTTGTGAGAAGCACCGTGAGCCCGCCTGGGTTACGCGATCGCTTGCAAGCAGCAGCGCAGGGACAAATCCTGAGCTGGGACACATTACGGGAGCCTCGGCCAGCAGAAAAGGCACTTGGCCAGCGGTGTGGCTGAGCTGCAAGTCCTCAGCTTGCCCTGGTCTCAGCACCTTTGACACCAGGAGCAGGACGGAGCTGGAAAAAATTAAATTTTTGAGAAGCAAATTGGGGATTCGGACTCCACGGCTGTGCGAACCTACCGGGACCGTGTCATGTTGGTTGTGGTCCTTTTCTAGCGGGGATTTGGTCCCTTCTATCCAAAATATGCAATATTTACAGACATATATATATCTACATACATATACACGACTCTAATTTTCTCATTAAATGTTTCTGTGCTTCCATAATTTAGCTACCTCGGATGCATGGATTAAAGAATGATGGCCAAGGGCCCGGCAGCAAAAATGAGTGAATGCAATCAGCTCGCACAGAAGCTTCAGCTTCCATTTGGGGCCTCCCTTGTGCTACAGCAACGGCGATAACGTCCCACAATCACAAATTGGAGACTTCCAGCAAAAATACACGGGAGGCAGTTCCTTGCTATATGCTTAAAGTTGCTAAAAGTGGAACTCTGGCCTGCAGCTGCCGGCAAACACTCCCGGTAAGAGCCAAGTAGTGCCAGCGACGGTCGTCCAGCACCCCCGTGCATCAGAAGCACACATTTTGGGGGAAGGAACGGTGCCAAACAGCAGCCCCGACAGCTGCCAAGCCACTCAGCCCTCTGGAGCACAAAGCGTATTTAATTAGCATTCACGCTGCAGCGATACAAACCCAAACTCCTCCTTGAAACCCAGCAATTGATGCCTACCACGCCTGCCTTCATCGGGGCCAGCTTCAGCTGTAAGCCCAGCAAAACCCTCCGAGGGCTCCCGCTGCGTCCTTTGGCACCGAGCGCGGAGCATCCCCGGTGGGGGAAGCTCCTGGAGGGCCTGCAGGGCGTTAAGCCGTGCCTCTGTGTCTGCGAGAGGAGCTTTGGCCATCGCAAGGGGCCTGGTGGCTCAGGCACCATCTGCTGACTCAACAACACAGCCGCTAACGAGACCAGAGATGCTAAGAAGTGGCGTTTTTGGGGGGCTGGACCTCAAATCTAATGACTAACCTCGGAGCTGCCCTCTGAAGAAAGCCGAAAGGAGGCTGCTACACCTGCAGGAACGTCATCTTCTCCCCTTCTGCTTTTGCTCCTGCTTCGTTTGATCACATGTGCCCTACTTTCAGACACTTCGGACTTCCCCTCTGTTCTCCTGCCGTCCCCACCAGCAGCACGCTCGCAGGTGCCACCGGCACCAGGTGACAGAAGTCCCTGCGGACAGCCTGCTGCCAATAGCCACGACCTCTGCTTTCCACTTTCCTCCTCTGCCTGCTCCTGCCAAGCCCTCTGTGGGACTCCCCTTGGGTTTATTTTTTCCTCTAGGACTCTCCAGGTTCAGTTCCTCTGGGAGAGGGAGGCCGGAGTGTGGAGGATCACAAACCGGAGCTGTGAAAACGCGAGAGGACTTGGGGAAAAGGAGCGGTGCAAGAGGGAAGTGTTGATGGGGAAGTCTTTTCGGGGAAGTCTTTTCTGGGAGAGAGCAGGGCGAGGCAGCCAGGCCAAAGGAACCAGAGCAAGGCGTAACCCCGAGAGGAGCTGACACCCGTTTGTCTCAGTGGGGTGTGAATTTTCCCACCAACACCACATCCCCGGGGAGAACAACGGCACGGAGAAGCTCTCACCGCTGCCATCTCGGCACGGCCCTGCCGAGCTCAGCGGCCAGGCTCCTGCTAGAGCCGGGAAGAACCAAACCGAGATTTCCAACGCCAAGAGGATCATCAACGGATGTCCAACGCCAAGAGGATCATCAACGGATGTCCAACGCCAAGAGGATCATCAACGGATGTCCAACGCCAAGAGGATCATCAACGGATGTCCAACGCCAAGAGGATCATCAGGATCATCAACGATCAGCGATGATCCTTATGGGATCCTTATGGGATCGACGATGATCCTTATGGGTCCCTTCCAACTCGGGATATTCTAAGAGCCAGAGGGACGCCGAGAAGCAGCGGGGTCGTTCTGGGGGAGCAGCCGCAACGCGCTCCCCAACTGGATGGGCCTCAAGACGGTGCCACCTGCTGCCACCTCGCTCGCGGAGGTGGCCAAGCCAACACATGTCCTCCGGAGGCTGAGGAGGCCGAGGACAGCCTCCGTGTCCCGAGCCTCAGGACTCTGCGCGCTCAGGGAAAGCAGAAGTCAGAGGAAAAACTCTTCCCATGTCGTCTCCAAAACGATGACATTTTATCCGCCGGAGAGAATTTTGTGCTCACCAAAACAAAGGCGTGCGTTACAGAGCTCGTCTGAAAAGCCTGCTGTGGCTTCCCTGTGAATAAATTAATCAATTTTATTAGATGTGATGCTAAATTCCTGACCGACAGCTCCGCTCCTAAAGAGGCGAGCTGCAGGCTGCCTGCCATGGAAGAAGTCTGGAAGGCGCCAGCTCGAAGAGCTCATGTAACACGAAGCTAACCGAGCCGCAGCGAGCACACCAAAAATAAAAATATAAAAGAATATATTCTTAACCCATTGATCACTAGCCTTCTATAAAATCCGAGTTAGCATTACTAGTTAAATTCTGCCTGATCTCTCATTATCTCAGGATTAGCAGAGGAGGCGGGGAGATCATCCTGGTTTAACCGCCCGCGACAAGCAGCACAGTGTTGGTCATCTCTAAGATTTTGCTAAAAGATAACAGAATGCACAAATGCACATTTTTTGTAAACCACAGAAGAAGAAGAAAAAAAATCTGATTCTGATTGCTGAAGCCAAACTTTAGAAAATCTTCAAGGCAAATGTCCCCCTGGGACAGCACCTTGCCTGCCTCTACCTGGAGCTGCGGTAACCATCTGCGCCCTCAAGTCCTTCCCCACATTTCAGGAGCACCCCTGTGGGTTCTGGACCCAATTCTCCATCCCAAAGCCACCCGTTGATATCCTTCTGGTACCACACCAACACTCAGAACCCTGATGATGGCGTGGAGATGCACAGAGGTCCCTGTGCCTCCCAGCCCGGAGGGTCCCTCGGGAGCACGGGGACACGACTCCCATGGGGACGTCGCGACGGGACCGGGTGAATTCGTGCGTGCCTCTTTGCCTCCCTCCTCCAGTTACAGACTGGAAGCTGCGACGTGATCTCCTGCCAACCTCCTCCTCCCGCAGCAAACACCAGCTCCCACCAGCGCCACGAGACCGAGCCAGGATACGGCCACGGCCACCGATGGGCAGCGCCCAACCTGCTGCCGTTCACCCCCTGCATCGACGGCCAGCGGGGACAACCCTAACGCCATCCGCACATCCGTGTTTCGCCCTCTCCATCAGGCAATTAATGCAGGATTTGAAGGTGTTACTAACATTCGGAGATCTCCCAAAGCCGCCTGGACGTGGGGCTGGGCACCCAGCTCTGGGTGGCCTCGTTGGGGCAGGAGGGGACCAGAGGGACCCGGAGGTGGTCCCTTGCTTTTACAGCTACCACCACCACGCGGCACGGGCACACGTTTGGAGCAAAGCGTTCGCCTCCCTGTACTTGGGCACCCCTCGGGTAGCCCTTGGGTAGCCCCTTGGGTTGTTGGCGAGTCCAGAACTTGGGATTTCAGCTCAGCTCCGCGACGTGAGCTACATCCTGCCTGACCAGTGCATCCCGAGTATTTAAACAAATTCCTGTTGGAAAAGACATTTTTTTGCCCGTCGCATTTAGAAGACGGAAACCTCTATTTGCTTTCTCCAAAGGACCTGGCAATGCTCACGGCGAGGAGCATCCCTCTCCAGTGGTGCCCCAGCGCAGAATTTCACTCACCAGTACCTTACACCTGAACATTAATTTGCCCGCGACCAAAGCAAACAATCCATCAAAGCAACCAAGCGCTTCACCCCCGCTATTAACGTCCTACCCTCATGTAACCAACCGTATCAGCAAGACAAGCTAAGTGCTGTGCCGAAGCTTTTTAAATAGAGAGAAGCCATTAGTGAGACAGAATAATAATAATAAAAAAAATAAAGCCAGTGAATTTGGTTTCTTTTCTGCGCAAAGTAAATCTTTTGAAAGTCTGCAGAGGGAGATACTGAAAAAAATAAAAGCACAAAGAAGAATGCGGCTTAAGAAACGAAGCATTAGCTGCCTCTTCAAAATAAAGCCGAACCCTTGTGGAAGGCGCTGAAGATCCAGGCGCAGGAACTCCTGGCTAATTGGATTACTGGTGTTAGAGCGACGTCCCCGAGCCGCAGCAGCGCGAGTAGGCGATGCGCGGTGCGTTGTGCTCCGTCCCCGCCCCGAGCAGAGCACAATACAGGTGCAGACAGCCTCCATATCACATCAGAGCTGCGCTTTGGGCAGGGATGAGCCGAGCCCTTCCCATGGCTCGAGGTGGTTTGGGCGCCGGACCCTCTCCCATCGGCCAACAAAGATCTCGGCCCCTCGCCGAGGAGCCGGCGAATCGCCCAGCGGCGTTAGCAGGGAGCTGCCGGCGTGCTCGCAGGATATCTGCTAAGCCTTCTTGTATTTAATAACTTAATTAGGGATCAGAGAGCTATCGAAATTTGCATACAATACGAGATTCGGAAGAGCCGTAACCGTCCCCGAGAACAAAAAACCGATTATGAAGCAACCCGGGGACTTGAGGAATACGGGCAGGAAACAAAACGAAACCCAGCCAAACACAACCCCGATCGATAGCCCCGGGGGGAGATAACCCCAGCTGCCTGCCCAAGGGGCTCATCCTGCACCTCTCCGGATTTGGGGGTGCTGTGGTTGGGTTTTTCAACACTTCACGTTAATCAGAGATGGTGATAATCCGGAGCAAGATATCGCACGTGAACTTACGCCAAATGCAGCAGTGGCGGAGCAGCGCTCGTGGATTATTTGGACACGGTCAGCAGAGCATGGAGAATGAAGGGTTCAGGTTTGGAGGCAGCATCAGTAGCTATCTATGCGTAATTAGCTAACCAAACAGAGAATTATGCACAGCTGAGATCACCTTCTCAGCAGAACGATATCAACAATTGGTCATAAAAGAGCAGGGCGGATGACAAAGCGATTAAAGGGATTTGAAAGGGAAAGATTAAAACAACAGAGCGTGTACAGCCTGGCCGAACCCCGGGGAAAAGGAGAAGCGGCTCGATTTGAGCAGGTCCGAACCGCACATCGCGTCCTCTGCGGGTCTGCAGAGGGTGAGATTTTCAGGCCAAGAGGAGCCAGGTTGATGAATCTTGACCAGGGAAAAGCAAGATTGCCCAGGAATTTCCCAGGGAGCGTGGTGGAAGAGGTAAAGGACTGGGCAGACTAATCGGAGAGGGATCCTGCTTTGGGAAGAAGACAACCGAAGGTTTATTTCCACTTCTGTGAAAGCAACCACGGAACGATTCGCTCCAGAAATCGACCACCCCAACCCCGCCTTGTGCCGCAGCAGAAACCCCCCCCCCCCCCGGCTGCAGGGCCAGCACCGAGAGGCCTCCACCTCCACGGGGGGCAGGATGAGGCCCCGGCCACCTCCACCTCCACCCCGCGACCCGCACGAGGCTGAGCCCTGCCCGCGGAGCCAGGATCTCGTTACCTTGAGCCCGGCGCGGCGCTCCCGAGCGAGCATGGCACGGTCCCCCCCGCCGCAGCCCTGCTGCACCCCAGGCAGGCGAGCCGGGAGCTGCGGCGGAGCAGGAAAATGCCCGAGCAAGTCTCGGGAGCGTAGCTGCTTGCTCTCGCTCATTACAAATATTCAGGCATCTCTAAGTAGGCGGAGTACAAAAAGAAAGGGGTTTCTAGAAACTCGCGGAAGAGCGAGCAACAACAGTTCATAAATTAGGAGGCGGCTCGGCTTCTGTTTGCTTTAGAGCAATACCTAGAGGGCCCGGGCACGGCCGGGGATCCATCGCACGAGGCTCGGCGGGGAGCAAGCGGCAGCCGCCGCCTGGAGGAGTTCGCGAAGCGCTCGGAGAATGCGCCGGGGGCCGCGCAGCAGTGTGTCGGAGGGCACGGGCAGGCCGGGACCTGCCCCGGGAGGAGGAGAACGCTCGAGTCGGGCTCAGCGAATTCAGCTCCGCGGGCAGAGCACGACTGCTGCCTTCCTGCCGCCACCACCGAAACGGCGACGGGGCTCTGGCTTTCCGCCCAATTCACTTCTGCGTTCGCGGGACGTGGGTAGGTCGCCACGAAGCCTCCGTTTACCAGCCCCGGGTGACGTCCTCGGGCCAGGCTGGAGGCAGAGGTCCCCCCGCTCCCCTGCAAGCCCCCCGAGGTGCTTCCTCCGCCCGTGAGCTTCGCAGGTCAGCAGCTATCACGACACAGGGGAAGCCGAAGCGGAGTGAGGAGGGATGAAACGCAAGGCTGGGGAAGAGAAGAAGTGGACGCACCAGAGGGGATGCCGCTCCAAAAGCGCAGATTTGTTTTTTTTCCCCATCCTCAGTTATCTTCCTTTGTGTAAGGCTTGGATCTCCGAACACCTCCCTCTCCTCTCAGCTGATATTTTCGACTAACCATATGGAGGAAAAGGGGAAAAAAAAAAAAAAAACACACAGCAGCAGTGCTGCACGAGGGAGACAAAGCCAGAGCTTGTTACATCATTATTAATCCTCTATTACCAGCGCTCCCAGCTGCAGCAGACACCTCCAAAACAGGAGGATCCCTGCCCTGAGGTCCTTACAAACCCAGCGAGCTGCAATATAATTAAGAGGCAAACAAGGCAGCAGGGAACGCGGTGTGGGGAGGGAGGGGGAAGAAAGGCACCATGAACTTCAGCGGCTCTGCAGAGGTTACCCCTATTTTACACTGAAGTGCCCACGAACCGTTGGACTCGCTATTTTTGGAAGCCATCTGGCGCTCGAGCGCATCTCGGCAGCAGGCGGGCAGCATCCCATCCCCGCGCCCGGCCCCGTTTGCTGCTGCTGCCTCCTCTGAAGCCGCTGCCCGGCGGGATGCTCCCCCTGCTCCTCCCGGTTTCAGCCAAGAGCGGCTCGTTTTCCGCCCCTACTGACCAGGTGGATGGCAGCAGCAGATCTGGGAGCCACGAGGATCTGGCCTGGGGTGCTTGCTGGACGTGGCCCCGCTCGCCCAGGGCATCCTATGGGTTCTGTGAGCGACACCAGCGCTTCCCTCCAGCTTCCAGCCCTGCTTCCAGCTCCCTCCATCCATCCATCTGCCCCGCGAATGATTCAATAGGGCAGGGAGTAGGCAGCGTGGCGCAGAATGACTTGGAGAGCATCGGAGCAGCGGCGCTACGCCCTACACCTGCTCCATTTCCCTAATCCTCCCCGGACACCTCTTCTGCCCGTGCTTTGAAGTCGCTCCGTGACTTCGGGCGCAGCCCCGCAGCCTGTTCGCCTCCAGGACTCGCAGCTTCCACAAACGCTCCCCTCTGCAGCGCCAGGCAGTGCTTTTCAAAGATGCTTTCCAGCCCTTCAAAAGCAGAGGGGCAACACGAGGGGGAAGCCCGACCACAAGCCCTGCTGCCCTGCGGTAAACGTCCCTCCGGGTGGGTGACGGCAGCCCCGCCAAAACTCAGCCCGCGCCACCGCGGGGATCGGCTCCAGGAGCCGCCCGAGCAGACGGATGGGTGCTTGCTCTGCCACCCTGCACCGATGCAGGCAAAAATCAATGAACTGAAGCATTACTGCCATGGGTAGAGACGCCAGTGGTGAAAAACACTGCAGGTCACACCAGCCAAAGGCAAAACTCCGCCAGGTGGGTGCCAGCAGAGACACGGCTGCGGCCAGCGGGTGCCCCGGCACCGCTGCACGCAGACCTGGGCGGCTCACCCACACGGCATCCCATAGCAGTTAATTCACATTGAATCACAAAATACACGCACACAACACGTTCCTCCCCCTTCTGTACGGATGTGCTAATCCCAGCCGGGATCCACGGAGCAGCAGAGAGAAAATCGACACGGGGATGGATCGCAAAAGCAGCTGACAGCTACCTGGCTAGCTCAGGAGCCGAAGGCAAGGCGCAGGAAGGCACTCTGCTCTACCTCTCGTCTCGCTCAGCGTGTCCGAAAAGAGGAAATTCCCCACCGAGACGCAGCCCGCCCTTGGTCTGGAGCTGGATCCTTCCCTGTCTGGGGAGCTGGGAGCTGAGAAGGAAGGCAGCCAGCACCGTCGGTCCGCGTCCCCCGCTTTCACGGCGTTTTGCTGAAATCGTGCAAGAGAGGATAAACTTTTCGAGCCTACCTGGCGCAGCCGAAACGCGGCGAGAAGGCCGAGCTGCTTCGCACGGGTCAGAGACGGGGTGCAGCCCCTGACGGCGTGCCGAGCACCACGACGGAGCCCAGCAGCAGCAGCTCATGTGGCAGGGATCCGGCCCGGCGCCGCGCTCACCGCTCCCAGCCACCCTCTCCGGGAGGCACGCCGTCCGCAGCGCCTCGCGGCCCCCCAAGATTTTGCTTTCACGGTCGAAGCTCCGCATTTAATTAAAAGCAGCCTTGATAATTACGGTTTCCAGCCAATCCCCTCGTCTGCAGCCCTGCTGGCTGTAGAGATCCTCGTTTTCAGCAGGCGTAAAGAGGGAGAAGCGCGGCTGCGGCGGCGCCTGGAGGGCTGGGGCTGCGCGGGGACCAGGAGGGACCCAGCGGCGCCGAGCGCCGCTCGCTAACGAAGCCCCAGGGTGGCAAAGCAGTGCCCAGGGAAGGGAGCGAGCCTCGTACCCAGCCACAATTTGCCACAAGGAGCGGCACCGCTGGAAATTACGTTTATTTTCACCTCCGTGGCTGCGCTCCTAACCGCGCTCCAGGTGCGCGGCCGTGACAATTACGGCGCTTACACGGCCGCCGCGCCCGGCGGCGCAACAAACGCCTCCGCCAGCAGCAGGAGGACAACAACCATTAGCGAAAGCAAGGTAGCAGGGGACGTTTTAGCACCGCGTT
Source organism: Anser brachyrhynchus (assembly GCF_964034855.1). Classification (NCBI taxonomy): domain Eukaryota; kingdom Metazoa; phylum Chordata; class Aves; order Anseriformes; family Anatidae; genus Anser; species Anser brachyrhynchus. The sequence goes on along the minus strand of NC_137696.1, from coordinate 124,849,327 downwards.
CCCCGGAGGACGGTGTCAGAGAGACCGACCTGTTAGGAGGGGTAAAAAGGAGCAGGAGTAATTGCATCACTTCGTGCCCTTTGAACGACCTTTGGATCCCGACGCTTTTTGCCAGGAAGGATAACGAAAGTCAGGCTAATTAAGCAACGAACATGCCCACGGTAGGGAGTGTGAAAATTTTAAGAAGTCTGACAAGTTGTTAGGAAGCGCGCAGCTCCCAGCTTCGCCTCCCTGCTGTCACTCTGGGAGCAGCCGCGATGGTGCAAAAGCTCCTCGCGCTTTTTCCTCTTCCTTGGGATTGACTTGGAGCAAAGAGCCCGTTTTAAAAACATTTCTGATCCTGCAAGCAGGCACCCGCCTGCTTTTCATGTAAGGAATTCAGTGCTGCTTGTCATTCCTACAGAATTGCAGAATCTCGGAGAGGTTTGGGCTGGCAGGGAGCTCAGAGCCCCCCGGTGCCACCCCCTGCCATGGGCACGGCCCCAAAAAGGTCCATGAGGGCACCCAGCAGAGCCTGAGCCCACACCGTGGGCGCCCTCCGTGTGCCGGGAGCTACCGCTGCCCGATTACCGACCCTCCCCGCACAAAGGCTGCCCTACAATGTCCCGTCACCACCAGAAAACCCAAAGCACGGGGAGCTGGCACGTTTTAAAGCCCCGTATTTCTGTCGGGGCCACCGGAGCTGCCGCGCTCGGCGCCGGCGTGGTTGGCAACCTCACTGCGAGCACGGGTCCGACCACGACGAACGTGCCTGGCTCTTCCCGTAGGTACCCAGCCGGCACCGGTGCGAATCCCACATCCTCTTTAACCCCATGCAGAGCCTGTAACGACGCCACGGCCCCTGCCCGCCTCCCAGGCGGGACCACCCGAGGCCGGGGGGCCCTCCCCGAGCAGCAGAGCTGAAGGTCACACGCTCGGGGACACAAAACCACGTCGCCAGTTCCACATCCAGGGCCGGGGAACTCTCCGAATTGCGGAGAACCACTAACGTTCGGGCTGGTCTGACTGCGGGAGAGGGAACGCTGGGTGTGGAAGGGCCAGGAGGAAGAGGCAGCAGAGGCAGGGCTGGAAATAGGGCAGACGCTGATGGCACCCGGGTTATCGGGTCACTGAGGCACCAGCACAGACCCCCCTGCGGCGTGCCGGGGTGCCCGGGCTGGGAGACACAAAGCAGAGGGTAAACCCTGGTGAGCCCCAGGATGGGACTGGGTGGATCCTAAGTTTTTCATGAAAAAGAGGTTCTTTTAGTGCAAGGGTGCCCTATGTAAGACCTATACAGATAACACGGGGAAGAAGAAGGGCAAACAAAAGCGCTCTGAAAGCCCAGGGGTGATGCGAGGCTGAGGAGCAGCATCACGCTGCCAGCGCCTGGGCGTTATTCTCGCGCTGCTTAGCGGGGCACCGACGGCAACAGAGACAAAACAACTGGAGAAAAAAAAAGACAGAGCCAGGTCTGGAAACGGTAAATTTGCCGCTGCCACGCAGGAGGGGTGCAGCAGTGCCTCCGGCAACAATTTAGCCTTCGGCACCGCCACAGCCGCTTGTTTCGGCAGGGGATGGGGACCCCAGGTTCGTCCCCTGCTGTTTTTGCGCAGTCCCCGTGGCACCGGCAGAGCTCGGAGCCGCGGCACGGCACCGACGCGAGGCGAGGAGCCGCCGAGCGCAGCGCGTGAGCTCCTGACCCAGCCCTGAGTTCAGGTTGCCCAACCTCGCCGTGCACACACGCGGTGAAAATTGGAGCGCTCCCCCAAAGCAGGTGTGCATCTCTGCCATGAAATGCCTCCTCAGATCTGCCTCCACAGGGCTGTTTGTTTAAGAAAAAAATTAAAATATTTCAAAGCCTTTAAGGCCAGGAGAAATTCAAGCACAGAATCATGCTGTGAGCCCCCACGCAGCCCCCAGGAACTTCCAGCAAGGGGAAGAGCTCCTGCAAATTGTGCAACGCTTTGCTCAGGAGAACCCAAACCTCCCCCCGTACACATGTGAAATCATTAACTTCATCTGCTGCTTTTACTTCTCCCATCAATGATTAACAAATGTTAAGCAATCAGCATTTTTCCTTTTAACGAGGAACACTCTCTTTTTTTTAAAAAAAAAAAGAAAAAAACAACAAGTAATGTCCTTACTTCTGCAAGTCGCTGCGAGGATTCTTGCCAGATCCCTCCAGCTTAAACATTTGCACGCTGCTTTTCAAGGTCACCGCTGAACCACGTAATTCTCTCCTTCGCGCATTATCCTCAAGGTGCGCGGCTTTATTCAGCGCCGCGAACGGCGCGCGCCGGCGGGGAGCCGCGCCACCCGAAACGGCCTCGGCGAAGTTCGATCGGTAAAAAGAAAATGCCCGGGGGAAGGCAGCTTCGGAAAATGCAAATATCACCAGGCAGCAGCCGGACCCCGTCCTTTCTTCGCGCGCTGTTACGTAAAAGCCCTGAAAGAAGCGAGGTGGCGGGGAGCTCGCGCGGCGGGGAGCGCGCTGCAGCCGCCCCTACGCAGCCGCCGCCCCCGCTCACGGCCCCCCAAAAATTTTGGGTGGTGGCGATGCCGGGTGGCGATAACCCCCTGCCCCTTACCTGCCTGCTCCGGGCGTGCAAGGCTGCGCGGTGCCCGGCTCGTGCCCGCGCTCGCCCCATGCGGTGCCGCTCGCCCGCGAGCGGGGCTGCCAGGGCCGGGTGGGGGGCTCCTCTGCGCCACCCCCGGGGGGGGGGGGGACACACCGGGGGCACCCGGTGGGTGGCTGTGACCGCACGGATGGCTCCCGGGGGGGGATGAGGAGGAGGGAGGGGAAGGAAGCAGCGATGATGCTCGTGGTTTGGATGAAAAGCGGAGCTGGTGCGGTCCTACGGGCTCCCGTTTGAAAAAAATGAAATAAAAAATGCCCGATTTCTGTTTGATTTTCAGAAATAAAAATCAAAAGCAATACGCTCACTGCCTGCAATTTTATTATTTTTTTTTACTTTTTTTTTTTGAAATTACTTTTTTATTTTTAATTTTTAATTCAGACAGGTTTTTAACGTGCATCCCTGTAACTCACGGCTGCGTGTGCCCCGCCGAGCTCGGCTTCCCGCGGCACACAGAATTACCATTCCACGGGAGGAAAAGCTACGATGTGACCAAAACGACCCAAAGCCATCAGCAGACCCACATTTTGCTCCTCTACACCATGGGGCATTTTTGCTCTGAGCACAAGCAGCTTTTTTATTCCACTGCTGGGGGCTCTGCTCCGGTGGGAGGCGTCCCCTTCCAAGGGCAGGGGCTTGGAAGAAAATGATCTTTAAGGTCCCTACGAGCCCAAACCATCCTATGACTGATTCTGTGGTTCTCTGATTCTATAAAAAGGGCTCCCCAGACGTCACCTTGGGCTTGCAAGCAGGTGACCGTGGGACGAGACCAGGGTGACAAGTACCAGTTTGGCTAAAATTTGGGATGCGCGCAGGCTGGCCCGCTAAGGAGCCGCACGCGTGGACAGAAGCGGTCCTCACCGCACCCTCCTCGCAATCGGGGCAGCACGAGGACGAAAACCAAGCCTTTCGTTTCCTAATTACCCACCCTGGGAAACAGCAGACTCCTGTCACCCCGCTGCCTTCCCCCAAAGGGACGCGTGCCCCGGTGGTCCGCAGCGCGGGAGGGACAGGGTCTCGCCGCGTCCGCGCACCGCGAGTCACGTCGCCCACGCGGCCGGGGTCTGGAAGTCATTTGACCGAACTGTAAACAGAAGTAAACAGAGGAACCTTAAGATGTTTGGGCCGCAAAATGGCTGTTTTGATGCGGAGCCAAAAAGCTGCAGTTCTGCCATCTCTTTGCCAGCGGAAAGGGTGATTCGTGGCGCCCCGAGCTGGGAGCACGACCACTGCCCCTGCCCTGTGCTGCTCGAGGAGGAAGCCCGGATTTCAAATTCCCTTCGTCAACCCCACGGATGAATCGTTACCACGATGGGACTTCTTGCCCTGACCAGCGACAGACGCCGAAGAACAGAGGGAGAAAGCCTCAGAAAGCCGTGGAGGAAGGAAACCGCGGGGAGAAACTTGAAAGGCGCGTGACGGAGAGCTCCAGGAAACAGCAGCCAAGGAGAAAATACCTGAACCCACCGCAGCTGTGTTTACCAGGGAACTGAAAAGCCCAAATACTTTTTAAAAAAAGACAGGAAAAAGGATGGAAAACACGAGATAGACATGAGAGGAAGCCCTGGAGGACTCAGAGCCTCTACTATAAGAATAACTTATTTAAGGCACCACGTCCGGGGGCATCCTTTGCAGGTAGGATGTTGTTACGGACACGTCAGGACCCTGGGCTTGGGGTGGCCCAGGAGAAGAGATGGCAAAATGCACAGAGGAAAACCAGAGGATGCGGGGGGAGAGCACTGAGGGGTATTAAAAGTATTTGGTGCTACAGCCACGAAGACCGGTGCCATAAATAAAGCCCCGAGCGCTGACCGCAGGGGCCTTCCAGGCTCCAGCTGCACAAAGACAGCACGAGGGGAAAGGAGAAAAATGCGAGAGGGATGAAATTCCCCCCAAAATCCAACACCCAGGTGAAAACCCTGCCTCCTCCGCACCCTCGAACAAACTACGCCGAAGACTAAACCTGGACCAGCTGCTCGAAAATCGAGTTTCTGATTGAATTATTTCAAAGCAAAGCTTTTTATTTTTTATTTTTTTTAGAGGGGATATTTCCAGTTTTTCTACTCTTTGCAGTCTTGGAATCTCTCCTGCTGTTGCTTAACCCTTTGGCTGCCTTTGCTGGAAAACACCCATTTCCTTGGAGGAACGGGTAAGCGTCTAATAGAAATCCCAAAAAAAAATGAGAATATGGTAAGTTTCGAGAGTTTACCAACAAATTCCACCCCTTCAGCTGTTCATTTTTTTTTATGACTTCGGCAGCAAAAATACCCTTTCTGGCATGGCCCGGCTCCAGCAATGAATTTGATTACAGCTGCTGTGTTAAATGAATGATTAATAGACGCCTTTGTCAGAGCTGCATCTGCCTCTCCGGCAGCGGAGCAGTGCCTGAGAACATTGCTGTTAACCTGGGCGGAACAACAAATTTTGTCTTCATTATGTCGCGTCCTGGCTACCCCGCGTATTCCCGAGGCTGCAGAAAGGAAGGAGGTTTTTCAGTCCATCTCCTCGTCCGTAAAATACAGAACAGAGCAGCCCAAGCCTTGCCCGGGCAGTTGGATGCACCCCGATAAAACGCCTCCGTAAAAACACTCGACCGATGGCAACGTCTCCGTAAAAAAAAAAAGGGAGGTGAGCTCCGGAAAAGCACTGCTCCCGGCACAGAGCTAAATAAGACAAAAAAAGGCTCTGGGACACAAAGAAGAATCTGCAGGAGCTACGGAGCGGTCGCGGGGAGCCCACGTTTCGTTTTCCTGCCCGTCCTCCTGGGCGCCGTGATTGATTACGAGGACCGCAGGAAGCGAGGGAGCGGGGGAAGCGAATCCCCCCCGCCGCAGCCCCCGGCCCAGCTGGGACTCACCTGCAGCCACCCCCGCTGAGGCCAGGCTCCAAATACACGTTAACTGCTGAAACGTCTTTCTTTTTCCCCAAAAATAGTCGCCAATCAACACTGGACACTGAGAACGGTTCCCTGTAAAATAATTTAGAAAAAGACGAAGCCCCGCGGCGATTCACCCATCGTTGAGCTCTCAGGGCACGGCCAGGCTTGTTCTTTTTACGATTTCTCCTGCATCAAGCACAGGTTTTGAGCGAAAAGCTTCCAAACCTTTCACCTAGGGTAAGTCCCACTCCAACTTCAGTGACCTTTCCGCCCCAGCCCTTCCACCCTCCAAACCCACTGGCACCTCCTGAATCCCAAGGCACCGCTCCACGACAGCTTACCAAGCCCCCAACTCAAGAAAATGAATTAAAAAAGAGGTGAAAGCTATTCTTCTGTCAAATACCCCTCCACGGTGGTTCGCCAGGGTACTCAGAGCCAGGATTTAGCTTTCTTTTATGCTATCTTTTATATAAAGGCAAATCTGAAGTGTCGTGATAACCAGCAACACGTCCTCGGGTCCCTTCTCAATGCCCCGAAATTGTCCCCGTGTGGCTGAGAGCCTTCCCGAGCACCAGCAACCCCGAGCTCTCTGCTCCCAGCGATCATAAATCTGCTTTAAATGGGTGCTAAAAGGAGGAGAAAGAGCACGCTGGGACCTGGAGCGTGCCGCGTCCAGGTTAGGGAGGGAAAATGACATCCCACCTCCACCGAGGTTCCCTGCCCGCTCCAGGTAGGAAGCACCCAAGGAGCATCCGAGGCAAGGGTCTGAACGGGAGAGCAGGGACAAAATAGCTTCGTTTTGTTTTGAAAAGCCACGGAAATAAGACGTGGGCTTACGCCTGCGTGCGTGCTGAAGGCAGCAAATTCAGGATCTTGCAGCCCGGTGTCCCTCCATCACTTAAAAAAGCTGCAAGGAGCTGAAGACCTCACCGGGTTACGGGTTCTGTTTGCAGCTAGGAAATGAAGCTCGTGGTAAACGTCTGGTTTCAGCAACTGTCAGCACTTAATGTTTCTATTTACTCCAATCCAAAAGAGCAAACTCTAAATAAAAACTGAACTTAATTAAGCGTGTCGCATTCTTTCAGGCACGCCAGCCACGGTCGTGAGCAAGATGCTTTTCCCGGCCCCTGCGCTACCAGCCCCGAGACACAAACGCACTGCCTGAAGTCCCCAAATCCGTCCCAGCCCACAGGCTGGCTTTATTAAGGGAGAAATCGGCGGCAGAACAAAATCCAGCCCCAACTTTCTCATCCTTTCTCCTCAACTTTCCGCGTCCTTTGCACCCAGCTGGGGTCCCTGCGGCAGCGCGAGGTGCTCGGGGTGGGCAGACACGAAGACGCCAACACCCGGGTGCCGGGGGCTGTGGGGTTCGGGGCCACGAGCAAAGCACGGAATAAGCAGCTCAGGACAGGTTTGGGGTTCAAAGTCCCAGCCAAAAAGTCCTGAGCCCGCTCCAGAAAGGGAAGGGACCTCTGCGTCCCCATGGGGTGCGCGTACCTGGGACCGGCGTTACAGGGCGCTGCGAGAAATAAAGTGAAACCCAAGTTACGAGGGAACAGGCTGCCGCTTATTTTCAGCACCAGCTGGGCCAGCAAACAAATGGCTCGTTGCTGACTGCTAAACATGCTTACCAGGGCTAAAATTACCATTTTTCCTTCTACCCACCCAAAATCTGCAGCTGCGAATCCCTCTGCGCGCGTCCACCTGGAGGCTTTGGGGTCCCGCTCTGGAAGGCTCCTTGGGGACAAAGGACGAACCCGAGGAGGCAATCGCGGGGACAGCCACCGCCAACACCCCGAGCGACGCCACCTCCTCCAGATTTCAGCCAGGACCTCCAAGCGTTTCCATTTCTCTCCGGGAGCTGCCCCCGGGCCAGGCGCGGCACACCTGGGCACCGTTTCATCCTCGCCCCGGGAGAGCCGAGCGCGCGCACACGCGCACGTTACGCACGCGGAGGCAGCTCGTGGTACCTTCTCGGCCAGGAAACACGGCTGCCGCTGCGAAAGCTCCCCAAGCTCCGGGTAAGGGAAGGGTGAATTTCGCTGCCGAAATGGAAGCTCAGCCTGGAATTGCTAAGCGACAAAAACAAAAGATGTTCCTCCGAACGGATGGCGTGTGTTATAAACTCCGCAGTGGTGCGATCTCGATGTTCAGCAGCGCGAAGAAAGAAGTGCAAACTTCGGGGGGGGGGAAAAATAAATAATACCACAGCAGGCTTCTACCCCCTAAATCCCTAAAACACCCGTGCCAAATGCCTTCCACCCACAGCAGACCCCCACCAGCTCGGAGCAGCCACCAAGGAATCCAAAGGCGAAGCCGGAATTTTACAAATCGGGGCACGGCTGCAAAACCAGAGGCAGCAGCAAACTTCCTCCTCTCACCGTGCCCAGCACGGGCTCGCCGTGCGGGAGGATGCAGGAGGGAGCTCAGACCCAGACCGACAAAAAGCCTTCGCTTTTGTTCAGTCCCTGCGAGGGGACCGAACCCTCGGTCCCTGTGAGGACAAGCTCGATGGGTGGCACGGGGCGGGGGTGGGCGCAAAGCTTGGGGCTCAGTTTTGGTTCCTCTTCGTGCAAAGACATGGAGGCATTCCCCGAGCCGGCAGCAAGAGCCACTGCACTACATAATGCGTGTATGTCTTATTATGCACATGTATTCATATTATATGTATTCGTATTATATATATTTATATAGAATAGACTCAGAATCATTTAATGGTTATAAACTACAAGAGGGGAGGTAGAGATGAGATATTAGGAGGAAATTCTCCCCTCAGAGGGCGGTGAGGCACTGGCACAGGCTGCCCGGAGAAGCTGTGGGTGCCCCATCCCTGGAGGTGTTCAAGGCCAGACTGGATGGGGCTTTGGGCAACCTGATCTGGTGGGCGGCATCCCTGCTATGGCAGGGGGTTGGAAGTGGGGGGGCTCTGAGGTCCCTTCCATCCCAAACCATTCCAGGACTCTATGATTTAGGTTGACAAAGACCTCCGAGATCATCAGGTCCAACAGAGAACCCGGCACTGCCAAGTCTGCCACTGAACCTTGTCCCTAAGCACCGCAGCTACACGTCTTCTGAATACCTCCAGGGATGGGATATATATATTATATGGTGTATATATTGTATGAGATATATATATATTTATATATGTATATATATATATATGTTATAATAGATAGTATAGTTATATTACATTATATTATTATATTGTTATATATTATTATATTGTTATATATTATTATATTGTTATATATTATTATATATTATTGTATTATATCGTGATATATAATAAGAAGGAAAAGGGTAATTTTAACACTGGTAAGCGTGTTTAACCTTCAGAAATGAGTGATTCGTTTGCTGGCCCAGCTGGTACTGAAAATAATTATATATTATATATTACATGTTATATATTATACATTACATGTTATATATTATACATTACATGTTATATGTTATATATTACATGTTATATATTATTTATTACATGTTATATATTATATATTATGTTTTATATTATATATTACATGTTATATATATATTTATATTATATTATACATGTTATATATAATATATACTATATATTTAACAATATACATGCTATGAAGTATAACATACAGCATCACATCACATAATATACGTCGTACAGAAGGTATACGTGTCTGTACACCCCGGATGCCTGCAGACAGATGGTGCAGGCCCCCCCCAGGTGAAGCAGGGCAGCCCCCCCAGGCAGGCTCCCCGCGGGGCTCCTCCAGCACCAGGCCCACGCCGTGACACACATTTTGGGGCGCTTTCTGGCCCCAAAAGCAGTCGGAAGCAGCGTGCTACGAGCAGACCCTCCCTTCTCGGGGAAGGCATCGATGCCTCGCCGCTCGCCGCGTTTTCGTTTTAACGCCTCGTGAGAGGTCCCACGACAGGAATAATTACAAACGAGTTATGAAAATAACTCCCCCCCCCACGGAGCAGCGAGGTCCTGAGGGTTCAATTACGTGACAAGAGAAAACAATCAGGAGACACCCTGGGTTCAGCCTCGCTTCGGAAAAATGTTTGGCCTTTGTTATCCGTATCTAATTGTACCGGCTTAGGTAACCAGGCTTAATTGGGAGCCAGCTGAGCCCGCGGGACGCGGCCCTCAGAACCCAGCAGGATTTGTACCAGGAAAATGCAAAAAAAAAAAAATAATAACAATAGTTTAAAAAAGGCAGGTTTGGGATTAAGGCTTGGTGGTAGGGGCCGTGTCGGAGATGGACCTGTACGGTGACCTCCTTCCCCCTTCCCTCTCCAGGAAAAATGCTTCCCCAAGCAGGCACGGAGGGAAGGCGAGGGACTTGGTGATGCCGGTGCTGCTCTCAAGATCCCCAGCTGGAAGCCCACAGATCTTTTCTCGTGTCTCCAGACCACCGGGGCCCCACACGGGTCTGCACCGGGGAATACGATGACCCCGGTCCCCACGGCAAGGGCTTGGGGCTGGGTGGGCTTTAAGGTCCCTGAAAACCCCAATTATTCCAGGTTCTGTGATTTTATACCCGTCCGTCATCCCAAAGAAGCCAGCCTGGCCTATTACGAATTATTTTAAAAAAGGAAAATATGTGCGCCAGTGCTCATCCCTGCGCTGCCATCAGCAGCAGTTAGCTCAAAATTATACGCTGCCGGCACAGCAATTTGATAAAATAGCTGCGCTAGGGAAGAGGCTGCTGAAGAAGGCAAGCAGGCACGTGCAAGGAGGGCCAAAACTCGCAGGAAACCTTGAAAACCTTAACCCTTGGGGATCGCAACCTCATTACCTTCCGAAAGGTTCGAACACACCCGAGCTTCATCCTTTCCTCCGCGCTCCGAAATAAAAAAAAACCCTGCCCAATTTTCTGCACCCCCCCCCCCACCCCGGAACGAGGGCGCGCAGGAGCATGGGGCCAAGTGGCTGTGGCGGGTTGACGGCCCCAGCAGGAGCTGGGAGGAACGGTGCCGCTCGGCAAAGCCCCGAACCGGGGGTGGCTGCTGGTTTTTCCAAGCCCCCTGCCCTCGAAGGGCACGGAGCCGCTCGGGAGATGGGGCAGGGGAACCACCTCCAGCACCCAGCTCGCTGCGTGTCCCCGTTTGGAACGATTGTCCCAAGGCAAACGAGGAAACAATTCGGTCTCAACTCTGAAAAGCAGCGCGTTGAGCGCGGAAAGTCCCGGCGGTCTCCTGCAGGAAGATAAAAGAAGCGTTTTTCCCGACGAGCTGTGGTGTAGCAGCAAGCAATTGGCACGAGGAGGTACCCAAAATCGAGCAGATCATAAAGCTAATGAGAATATCAGCGCTGCCATTTTCGTACAAATGCTTCTGAGACGGAAGCTTTTTCTCCTTTCTCCCCTTCCCAGCACCAACGAGGCCACGAGGAGGTCTGAGGAGAACCTCACCTCCCACTGAAGCCACCCATGGCACAGGGGGCTGCTCCTTGCAGAGCTCCCCGAGCCCGGGGATGTGGGGCCGGGCACCCTGCTGGGGTGGGGGGGGGACAGGGGCACCCAGGGGTGCCCCCAGTCCCAGCCAGCCCAGGATCTAGGATCTCCAGACTTCCATCAGGGGGCATTTCAGCAGCACCTGCACACCGTATTTATACAGCAGAATTAAAAACCTGAAGCCTGATCCATGAAGCCGGCGATGGTTTTACAATCCGCGGTGCCGTGCTGCCGTGAGCTTCCGCTGGTGCTGAAGAGCAGCACGGTGCAGGCCCTGCTCCCAGGAAGAAAACGGGCCAGATTTGGGGTTTTGGCTGTCCCCTGGGTCCGCCGCGCCACCGAATGCGCGACAGGTCTCGGTCTGAGGAAACGAGGGGGTGTGAACGGTTCGCCGATCCCCAGACGACACAAAACAGCGCTTTCAGCTGATGTAACACGACCTAAAGGCAGGTGACGTGACCGCACACGACTTACGGGGAAACCACATCTCGTCCCGGACAAGGGACTCGCCAAAAAAAGCATGCGAGGCGTGTGTGGGAAGGAGCGAGCATCTCTCGTGAACGAAACGAGGCAGGGGAGCAGCTCAGCACCCTCGGCTCGGGGTGAGACGAGGGGTCCCGCACCCGCAGCACCGAGACTCGGTGCTCCGAGGGACACCCCCCTGCACGCCGCGAAGTCCTGGGGGAATTCAGGGAGGGGAAGCATCTTTCGGCCACAGGAGGCTGGTTTTGCTACGGACGGATTAAGCCCCAGGTGCGGAGGAGCTGATGAGCGGCGGCTGCGAAGGCGCGGGAAGGAAACCCCAGGTTGAGGAGCTCTGTCCCCGCTCTTGGCACCCAGCAGCCTTGCACCACGGTGCCCGCGAGCACGGGGAATCACGTCCAGGCCACAACGAGCTGAAACGTTGCATCCAGGGCAGCGGCAGGGAGAAACCCGTGGCCGACATCTCCCGCGGCCCGCGGCGTGCGGGGCTCTCCGTGGCTGCAAGAACCGGCGGGGAAGCGTCTCCTGGGGAGGTCAACGTGATGCTCCAGGCTCCTCCGTGCTCCCCCACGACAGCGACCCGCGTATTTATTATATATATTTATTGCCTGCAAGTTAAACTCCCCAGAACCCGATATTCCCCCTGCTCACCGCACGCACTCGCAGAGCAAGTCCTGCCACATTTTCCTCGGGCTGAGCAAGACCCCTCCGGGCCCGAGCGTGCCGAGAAGACGGGGTGTAGGCGAGGTGCCCCCGTGGCCATCCACAGCTCTGCGGCTTCTCCAGAGCTCGGGACGAGAGGCTGGGGCCATGATTTCAGCCCCAAAAGGATCGGTCACGGGTGGGGGTACGGGGGAGCAGCGCTGCGGAGGGAGGTGCTGTGCTCAGCACCGCGACCTTGGCGGCATTCCTCAGCGTCCGTGTGCTTCCCGGATTGTAAACACCCGTCCCTAAAAATGCCCTTTGCAATCACGCAGTCAAAACAACGGAGACTTGAAAGCCACCGGGTTTCACCTTGCAGAGATTACTACAACTGCACCCGCAGGGGCGGGAGCGAGCAACGCACTTGGGATCGCACGAGGTTGTGCTGGAAATTGGCGACCACGAGTGCCAAGTGCTTCGGGTGATAAGGACAAGGAAGATCTCAGTGCGGTGACAACCACGCTGCTCGGCGTGGCTTTGTTTGCCCAAAGAAGCCCAACGTTACCTACGGCCAAGCATCCCCTGGGAACCCACCGCCGGCTTTATCCCGATGCCTCCTGCTTCAGGGAGGGGCAGACACCGTCCCTCCTGAGAAGCCATTCTGTAATTTTTAGCACCAAAACCCAGCATAGGCATGAAGGCAGCACGGCCAAAACCAACACAAAACCTCCCCCCAAGCCCATCTCCCCCGAGCTACACATCTGGGTAAAGCCCAGCGCTTCCAAGGCGAGAACAAATTCCCGTTGCTCATCTGCCTGAGGCTCCCCGAACACAAGTCCTCCCGGGCACACGGAGATCCTAGAATTTGCTTTTTGCTTTTTCACCGAAGGTTCCCCAGATAGCTTGGTTTTGAAGGCTGCGAGCTAAAAGCCACGCATTTCGAAGTCTGCACAGAAATCGGTGCTTTTGGTAGCAACTGGAGCACGGCAAGGCGAGAAACACTCCTCTCGTTCGCCGGCTTCTGCGCAGACTGCCGAAATCGTTTTCTAGCTATTGCTTTAATGTTAAAGTCCAAAAATATCGTGTTTCCTGGGAGCCCCAGAAACTGAAACCAAAAGCGAGCTGGTACGTAAAGCCACACTCAAATCTAACCACATTTTTAAGAGCTTTTCTATTTCCAGGTGCTTACTGTTCCATTACAAACAAAAATAAGTCTTTCCTCCAAAATTTGTTAATGGCTCCCGAGGAGCCGCTGTACCGCGACGACTTCACATCCTAGCCAAATATTATGCGTGTACATCAATTTCGGTGGCACTCCCAAACAGCACGTCTTCGGCTTCCTCATCAACACAACTCCTCTCGTGCCCAAAACAGAGGGAGAAATTATACCGGAGAAATCAGACTAAGCTCGTAAATGCTTCAAATTAGCTCAGCCGGGGTTTGCTTCCAGCCCCTTTACAGTACTTCCCTTTTTTTGACACGTTTATGCTACATGTTAGTGAGTTGGTTTCGTTTTATTTTTAGCCTGGGCTTGATCCTGCAGACAGGTCCGTGTCGATGCTCCGAGCCGTGGGGCTGTCCCCAGCACGAGCCAGCTTCCAGGGATGTGCACGAAGAGCTGGGGGACTCGAGGAGTCAGTCTCAGGGGACTCGAGGATTCACACGTGAGCTGGCACGAGATGCATTTCCACCGAATATCCGGAAAAGCAGGTGTTGTGTGTGAGCACCAAAGCAGGGCACCCTCCACCCTGCTTCCTAGAAATGAGAGGAGCAGCTTCCAATCGCCTTCCTCTCCGATTTAATTCCCGTACCCACAAACGTTAACACCCGGAGCGGCTCCTCGCAGCTCAGCAGGGCCAGGAGAAGAAGAATTTCTCTGCAAACACCGCCGCTCGCTGAGCAACGCCTACAAACCCAGGCGACAATTGCCCCCTGCATCATTCTTTCAACGCTGCCGTCCGTGCCAGCAAGGGCACGGGTGAGGAATGTCGCTGCTTTTCCCACGTTTTGAGGAATACGGGGAATATGGGGAAACCTTTGGGGCGAAAACGTGTCACGGAGCAGGCTCGGGATCACCCAGGCTCACGGCCCTGGATGGCATCGCAGCGGTCACCGAGCTGGCATCGCCCTCCCGCTGCTCCTCCCCGCGGGCTTTCAAACTCTCCTGAAACAGGCTGAAACCAAAAGCAGGGCACGGCAACGAGGGCAGCCCGGTCACAAGGCGGTCACGCCAAGAAAAAGGGAAAATTAGCAGTTTTACCATGCCCCACACTGCACCCGGCACTGCACAGAGGTGCGGCACCACGCAGCCAGCCCTGCATGAGCCTGTGCACGGAAAACGGTCACAAGGCAAAAGCCACTACTTCAAACACATTATTCTTCCCTAAACAGTGCCCCTTTTTGAAAAAATATACGTGTCAGGGGCTGTAAAAGCCCCATAGGGAGCTTCTATTTTTGAGCAGCCGCAGGAAAGGCAGCGGTGCTGCTTTGGGGTGCTGCACGCCAGCGCTGAGCCTGTTTTGCTCCATGCTGGCACCAGGACCGGGACCAGCACCGGGACCCGTGCCTGCCAGCCCCATGCCAGCCCCACGCTGTCCCTGCAGCGGGGCGGCTCGCTGGCTGTCACTTCGGCACCACCAGGGCTCGGGGAGGGACAGATCCACGAGGGTAATTAGTTAAAGGATGCTTTTCCGCAGCTGGAGGTGGAGACCTGAATAAGCAGCCAGGCTGGCTTTCAGCATGTAATTAGCAGGCTGTTAAATTTGTGTGTCAGGTGTCACCGCGCTGGGGAAGATGAAAACACCCCCGGACTGCATCTGCGGAGCGCAGGAGGATGTGTGAGCTGGGCGGATGAGCGGGGCAGAGAGGCACAGCGAACCCCACACCTATTTATCTGGAGGCTGTCTTATCTGCTACTTACCTGCTCAGTGGAAAAGGCTGAGCTCTATCCCCCTGTGAAGGGAGGGGAGACTTAAAAGCTGATGAAGAATACCAAGAAACAGAGATTTCTTGGTATTCTTGGTTTCTCGGTATGCCCCAGCAAAGCCCACGTAACTCCAGGGTACGGAGATCCCTGGCCGTCAGACCTGAGCTCACAACTTAAAACTTGATTAAACCTCACCTTACCTCCTGCAAAGCACTTCCAAATAAATACTTGAGTTTACCAGCAAGGGAACTTCTTTCTCTGCCTCGTTCAGCCCGAGAACCGAAACGCCTTCCTTTCTAACTCACAGCAGCCTAGCTACACATCAGATGGGTGAGACGGTTTCCATACTTGGGAATCAAAGCGCAATTACGCCGGTAGTAGAAATTTGCTATTTCTTCTTCCAAAAAAAGAAAAGAGAAATCGGAGTCAATCACGTACTTTGCAACTCCACTGCAAAGTCTACCTAGCAGTTCGAGGTAGCCCTGATTGCCAGGTACTCTAATCACTCTGAGCACATCTCGTGCTCCCGGTCGCCGAGGTTCGGAGGTCCGGGGCTGCAGCGCGGTGGCGACCCCCAGGAGAAGCGAGCGGTGCTCCCTGCAAGCCCCCCACGGGCTCAGCGCGGGTGCCTCCCCCGCAGCTCCTCGCCTAGGCTCTCTAAAGCATCCCCGGAGAGTCACGCCCCAAAAGGACAGCCGAGGGCAGAGCTACTCGGCGGGGCAGAGGCTGATTTGGTGGAAAAAGGTGGGAAAAAGAGTAAGGGACGGTGGGAAGGGGCAGGCAGAGAGCAGCCATTTGGTGATCAGTCTTAGAAACGCAAACCACACAACAGTTGCACTTCCTTAGTTAATGCATTCGCTTTGACGGAAAGCCCCGAAATGTGAGGACAGAGGGCGAGTATTCCGGCAAGGAGGAGGGACAGGGAATAAAGAGACGAGCGTGGCGCAGGGAAAGAGGAGCAGAAGGAGCCTGCCGTGCCTGCAGGAACTCCCGCGAGGCGCGGAGACGGTGCTGCATGCCGAGGGAACGCGTGGGTGCGGGCGGACGAGAGGCTTCATCCCTCAGCACCAGCCTTCAACACCGGGGAATTAAACCCGCAGCGACGCTTCTTCGAAGAAGGAAGGTACAAGTTCAAGCAAACATACCTGCGCATACTTATTTCCTTTGCTTATGTAAGAGCCTGCAAGCCTGTATGCAAATTTTGTGGCCTTTGGATCATTTCCGAGTTACCTCTGCAGCTCCGGAGCTGTTTCGAGCGAGCAGCCCCAGCCGCCGGCCCGCTGCTCACAAGCGCGCTGCAGCCGGGCTGGAGCTCACTTGCTGGTGAATCCGTCCCGGCCGTGACCGCGGCAGCGCTGCTTTCTCTGTGCAGCACATCCTGCCGTGATTTTAAAACGATACTGCTCATTAATCACGCAACCAAGGGGTTTTTTGCAGCTCCAGCTCAACAGCCACGGATCGTGCGGCCCCTCGCGACGGTGGCTGTTCTCCCCGTGGGCAGCAGGACTGGGGTTCCCAGTGCTGCGACCCCACTGCTGCGCCCTCACGGGTCCCATTTAGGCTCCAAAAACACAACCCACGGGTAGCATCAGCTCCAGAAGACCCAAGGACCGGTGCTGGCCAACCTCTGCACCCCAGCCCAGGCTCCTGCCTCGCTGCTGTTGGAGGAGCACATCGCAGGAGGCATTTCTCTCCACCTAGGAATGGAGGAATTTTAACACAAAATGCCATCCAGCTTACTTATTTCTGCAGCAATTAGTCCAGAGACAGC
Source organism: Anser brachyrhynchus (assembly GCF_964034855.1). Classification (NCBI taxonomy): domain Eukaryota; kingdom Metazoa; phylum Chordata; class Aves; order Anseriformes; family Anatidae; genus Anser; species Anser brachyrhynchus. The sequence goes on along the minus strand of NC_137696.1, from coordinate 124,832,571 downwards.
ACAAACGAGCATCGGCCAATTCGGAGCAGAGGTTTGGTTTTATCCCCCTTCCACCTCCGAGGTGAGGAATTCCCTTCGGGGTCGCGGCACTCGGGTGGAAAGGGAGCGGGCGGCGCGTGCGTGACAGCCCCGGCTCTCCCAGCTGCAAGCCTGAATTTTCTCCAGCACGAGGAAGTTGTCAGAAAACGCACTCGGTAAGCAAAAAAACCAAAATAATCAAATAAATCAGAAAAATGTAAACTCAGCTTTCCGGGAACTCGAAGGCGTGGAAGAAGAGCGTGGTGGCTCCGTGTGAGCAGAGGACGGCTCGCAGAGCACACAGGTTGGGCACTCCACGACTTTGTCACGCCGCTAACGAACCTGTATCTGCTCGGAGATCCTCACCCATCCCCACCACCACCCCAAACCAGATGATGGCGGCCCCAAAAATAGCCCGGAGAACTTGCAGGATCCAAACCCAGCAAAACAACTGCATCACCCGGAGGGCTGCGCTGCTTACGCGAGCCTCTGCTGCAAAACAAAACCGATGCTGGCCACATGCTGCTGAGGCTGGTGGCAGAAGCCCACCCTGACGCGGGGATATTGACTTTGGGGTTGGGAACTGGTTGAAGTGGTCGGGCTGTGCCAAACCCAGCACCCAGACGCTGGACTGAGCACGGTTTTGGGTCCTGTAATAGCTCAGCGCCGCCGCACCGAGAGATGAGCCTGAGAATCGATCACGTTCCTGTTCAGTACGTCCTGAAATACCAGCAGCTCGTGTCCTAATGAAATAGATTTTTCAGGCAAAACCTAAAATTACAGCGGACAGTTACGTAACAAACGACACGTTTTACACCGTAATCAATCTCTCCAAACAAGAGGTAACTTGCGACGTCACAGCAGGGTCAACGCCGACCGCGTTACCGCCCCTCGGAGCCTGGGAGAAAAATGGGAAACCGTGGGGGAGCACCGAGGGGAAGGGAGAAGCATGGGGAAAAACGGGGGAAAACATGGGGAAAAAGGGCGAAAATCAGGGGAAAACATGGGGAAGAAGAAGGGGGAAATAGGGGAGAACTGGGGGAAATCCAGCCGACAAAACCCAATGGGCGAGTGCTCGCAGCGAGTGGTTGCAGGTTTTTTTTCTTACCTGACCCATTTCCATGCTAAAGTTAGACTCTGCGAGCTCTGCTTGATTTCAGTGCGTTTCCTTTATTTTACTTTCAATTTTACTTTGTTCCCCCCCTTTTCTCATCTTTTTCACTGGGGTTTCCATCACCTTTAAAGCCTTCTCAGGCCAAATTACTTTATTTTTGTGAGCGCAGAGAGGTCTCACAAGACTCAAACCACGTTCATTGAATAAATCCTACAAAATTGTGTGGTTTTTTTTTTTTTCCCTTTTTTAATTCCTCTCAATTTGCACATCTGGCTGATGGCTTCCCTGTCTCTGCTCTTACATTTCAACACTCCCCTCCCACCTAGGACAATTTGTGGACCTCCAGTCCTGACATTAGCAAGAAATCTTTCTATCCTAATAGGTAGTTCTGCGTTTAATTTAGTATTATTATCACTAGTATTGTTATAATTTAACAGTGTATCTGCCTCCACACCTTTCCAAGCGCATCAGTTTGATGCAGGGAGACGAGCCCAGAGGGGCTGATGCTGCAACGCGAAAAGTCTCCTTATGAGCTGTGAAGCACAATTGCTGGTTTTATTTATTTACTTATTTAAAAGTTCACCAGCTAACCTGACACCGAGTTGCGAGGCGTCCTTTTGGAGCACACCTCAACTCAGATTCAGAATCCACATGCAAACCAACGGCTGACAGCAATTACTCTTCTTGCTGGCTAAAGGTTTAGGCTTGGGCCAGTGCCTTAACTGAGGCCGCATCCCTCCCTTTCTGAAAGTTTGACATCTCACCAAAAATCCTACAGAAAGCAGATGCTAAATTCCAGTTTGCTCATGCACCTTTTGTGGGAAGAGCAATAAGTGGTAGAGACTACGGCTAATTTTAACTTAAACTGGCTCTCGTCCCAATTAGAAAATGCTATTTCCAAGCTTTAGGAAGCATCTAAGTACTCTGAAAGTGAGTTACAAGATCGTGTGGAGGCTTTCAGAGACAACAGAATAAGGGTTTTCCATCCATTTGTACACAGTGGTTAAAAAACCCACAAAACTATAATTGTGTTTTACTGAGATTCAATTTAAGACCAAGAGGAACAGAAAAGCTTCTTATCGTGCAGCTACCAGGGGTCCTGCTACATAAAGAATTAAAAATTATAGACAGAAGATAATTATTAACTTTCATGCTGATTACCTTCGTACCTGTCAAAATACTTTAAAATACATTTTGAGCATTTGTTCCTGCTTATACGGAAATTCACCACTTCACATTATTAGACCGTTCTTAGAGGTGCTCGATGTTTCAAACACTAAAAAGCCCTTCACTAAAATCCTGTTTTTGCTCCAAACGTGGCCTTTGCAAGATCCCCATTCTTATCTGGGTATTTTTTTTAGTTGCATAGCATACCTTAAAACCCCAACAACACAACTCGGGCTTTGTTTATTTTTCCAAAGCCAACTTCTCCAAAGCAATACTCTTAACTATTAATTGAGATTGCCTGATAAAAGTCTACCCGTTCCTATTCACGCAGCTATTTTTGCACTGCCTACCAACAGATCCACAAACTTAACTCCCGGTAGCACAGCAAAAGCGAAACCCCTTGAGTGATGCTACGAGGGAGCACGCTGCACGAAACGAGCCCCGTGGAGCCGAGCGTGCTCAGCTCTGTGCAAAGAGCAGGCGGGGAGGTGAACTTCCTTCTTCCATCGCTGCCGAGCAGAGCAGCTGCACAAAACACCTCATCTCCCTCCTCCCCCTCTCCTTAATCTAAGCATGTTGTCAACACGGCTAAAGCAAGAGAAATCTGCAAGCGTAATTACACCTTGGGACTGCTAACATGACATTCTCTAATAAGTACTCCCCCGAGCATCTGCTGATCTAATAATTGGCACTAGAAAATAATGCGGGCTTATCTGCGCGGCGATGAACTCATTGAACGCGGTGGCAAGGCACTGAGCTGTGGCAGGTACAGGGGAAGCATGAGGAGCTGATCGAACTTCTCAGACACCCATCACGGAGCAGTGCTATCTCAGTACCTCGGCAATTGAGACGGTGGCAGAAGAGTGCTAAAGCATTTAAAATGGGGAGCGCGCCCGATCGGAGCGGCTGCCGTTGTAATGCAGTCTGTAAAAAGAATTAAAAAAATAAATAAAAAAATCCCTACCTGTCGGGAGTTTCAGGAGTACCCATTTTTCCATCACTCAGTCAAAACGGCATTTCAATTTAATTTGACAGCGAACGCCATCCTCCCACACGATGGCCCAGGCAACGCCTGCAGGGAGCAGCCTGAGTTGGTCTTGCCTGCCTGTTTAACGTTAGGGTCGCCGTTGTTATTAATCATTAAAAACCATTATTTCTGGAGCTAATTGTGGTGTTTCTTCAATAGCCACCCGGGCATGGTGCTGGGTGCCCTGCTCGGGGCGGCGACCCAAGGTGCCTCCAGCCCCAACCATCCGGGGTGCAGGGCCTGGCACTACGCCACTTAATCACCCTTTTTTGAGCCCTCTCCGGTGTGATTCTGTCCTTAAGCACTCAGCTAAAGCCTTTTTTGAGCACTCTCTGTCGTGACTCCATCTTTAAGCACTCAGCTACAGCTCTCTTGGGCACAACAAGGCCGAGGCGATCGCGCCGCCAGGGCCGGATTCGGCCTTGTTGGAGCTCCGTGCCGTGAGGCACTCCTGGCCACGAGCTAAGCCACCACGACGCCCTTAATGCCTCGGTAATTAGCTAGTGGGTGTTAATGCTAAGAGGCTCCCTTCCTTCAGTTCGAGAGGGATGGGCTAAAGGAAGAAATTTCTGAGGTTTGGCAGGGAGCATGGCCTTGCGAAACGCCGGCAGTTCACAATTCCTCAAAGGACGGCACCGGCTTGCTCGTGGAGGGCCAGGTGCTTCAGGAACACACGTGGGGCCATCTTCCCAACACACGAGGCTGTCCACGCTACCTCATGAAAAAGCACACCCAGCAAGGCGATCAAAAACAGTCGGCGTGCTCTGGTGTGATAAAAATACGCGAGTCCTCGCCGCCTGCCCAGGCCGCGCTTCCCCACAAGCCCACATGCCGCACGCTGCGACAAGAGACGATGGCCAGGAGAGAGCTGTCAAACACCCTATTTCCAGCTAATGATACAAAACAAACTGCATTTTGCAGAAGCAGACATTAAAGAATGAATAAATAAAAAAATACCTGCTTCAGCTGAATGAATACACAAAAACTTCCTCACGGTTAGCCTAAAGGTGGCCCCTAGCACGGACGAAAGGCCTGCTGTGAGGACCAGGGCCTCCCCTCGTGCCCCAGGTGCCCTACACCACCTGGTGACCCCATGCTGACCACCCCAGGAGCGAACCCACAGCCCACAGACCCCAACCCACACCCCCAGACCTTTTGGTGGCCAGACACCACTGCTCAGCTCTTGGGGACCCCCCCGTCCTCCCTGGAGGGGCACCGGCTGCCGCTCAGCCGTGGTGAGGAACTGATAGGGTCCAGTCGATAAGGAAAGGTCATCAATTCAGGAAAAAGGGGAAAAAATGCAACGAACATTTGTGAACAGCAGTTGCTGAAGATCTTTGGCTAGAAGCACAGTCGGGTCCAAGTGACGTGGCAGGATTTGGGAACTTTCACCCTAGGGCCAAAAACCAAGCTCTTCAGGGCAACACAAGGCTTCTCCTACGCTCCAAAAGAGCACGTTTCTCCCCAGGAGATTGCCCCACCATGGCAAAGTTTAGCGATACCTCACCCAATCTCCGAGCCAACTGCTCACGCTCAGCAATATTTGCAGGATTGGACGAGTTCCTTCGCTAGGCGACAAAAATCCCCTGGCAATCCTGCGGCCACGGGAAATACCCTGGACATGCTACAAGCAACGAGAAGGGCTCGGGGTGCAGGGGTGCCAGCCCCCTCTGGTGCTGCAGGGATGGAGCCCACCAGCGAGGCACAGGAGCTGCAGGAGGATTTCACGCCAGTGGAGCACAGCCTGGAAGGGACTTGAGGTTTGTCTGGCTTTTAGCTTTTTGTTATTAAAAAGGGAGCGCGGTAAGCGGTTTCTTTCCAAATCGAGCGCACGTGCCCTCCTGTTCCCCAAACAGGACGGGGAAGGGGCTGTGCATGGGGCCACATCTATCCGGTAGGTATTGCTTGCAGAAAGAGTACCCAAAATAATTTCAAACAGAGCCTGGCTTGCTGGAAGCTGCCAAGAAACACGGGGAAGAATCTAAATGACACCTTCTTAATTAACAACCTGTGCTTTAAAAGCAGAATGTATTCTTCTGGTTAATAGCAGATTACCTGGGAGTGCTGGTGACACCCCTGAGCAGAAAAATCCTCATACCAGCCCAGCCTGGGCCAACTGCAGTTCTTCCTCGGAAGGGAACCAGGAGACAAACCCTTCTCCCTCCTCCAGACCGTTTTATTTTAGGAGCTGTTTGCCTCAAAGCAGGACGCGAGGACGTTACCTGCTCCCTACCACCGACGGTGCCACTTTGAGGGAGCTGAAGACAGAGGGGTTAAGGAAATGGTATGGAGACCTTTAATTAAAAAAAGAGCTAAGTAGTTAATGTTCACAGGCAGCTTCTGATGGACATATGCCACCTCTGCTCACCTCCCGCCTTACAGCAACAGCCTGGTGACAACCTGGGAGGCTGCTGAGCCCGGACAGGGCAGCACAGAGGGCTTGGCTTCCCCTAGCCTGGAACAGGTGATAAAAAAAAAAGGTGATAAAAATATGTCCACTTCCTGAAATGAGTCGACGGGCTGTTCCAGAGCGACGCTGGGAAGCTCCAAGCCAGCTGCCACGCGCCACGAAACGAGAGGCCGGCTTCAGATGCTCCCTGGGGTTGAAACCCGTGAGCAACTGGAGCAGGGACACGGGAGAGGAAATGGAAATCAACACCGAGCATGGAGGAGAGCAGGGCATGTTGCATACGGACACTTTGGCCTGGCAGAGTACAATACAACCGAAATCTCATACTCGGATTCAAATAAAGCTCTGCCATTCTGACAAGGGAAATGAATACGGACTTTGAGAGAAGAAAACCAGGAAGAGAATTTAGGCTCCTTGCCCGAGATCAACTATTATCTGCGGTAAAGCAAATTTCTGACCCTAAATTACTGCAATCTAATCTCTAGATAGCATCTGACTGCCCGTCCGATAGCACGCAGCAATATTCTGCTGTGAAACGCCAGCCTGTTAGGAACAGGAATAACCACCACGCTCTCAGTCATCACATGAATACTCAACGAACGAAAATGAATCGCAGCAGGAAGGAAAAACTTATCAGTTCCATGTAGTATTAATTACTGCTTCTCGTTACCACGAAGTAACCTTGGCGAGAAGCGAAGTGCTGTGCTTGGAGCTGGAAGCTTCGTGGTCAAAGCACGGCCGCGGGGAGCAGCGGGCTGGTTACGTGCCCCGCTGTGTCGCTGCCCGTGCGGCTCCCGCGCCTCGCGCCTGATGCTCAGCGATGCCAAGCGAGCTGCAGATGGCTGCAGGGGAAGCTGCTGGTGCTCCGTACCTTTGGAACAAATTCAGAGCCCCCCTGAGAGCTCCGGGCTCAAGCCTACCCCGCGCACAAATAGCATTTGCCACTACTCACAACTATTTGCAGTCCTATTTCGCAGTGCCCCGGTGAAGTGCGAGCGCGAGGCACGCACAGCTCGGGTTATTTTGTTTATATTAAGGCCAGCCACTACTGACAGCATTTTACCACGCCACAGGAACGCTGAAGTGCGTGCACGCAGAGCAAATATTACATCAGCGAGCCCGGCACGTGCGCAGAAGCGGCTCCTCCTTTCGGCTGCCGTCCCTGCAGCAGCCCCAGCTGGAGGTTACTTGGGGCAAGCGCACGCTGCCCTCGCCCCCTTTCACTCCAGTTTTGCGCCCCACAGCCTCTGATGGTGCAGGGGATCCGGTTTCGTGCCCCATAGAGCTGATGGTGCAGGGGATCCCGAAGATGGGTGCTTAACGTGACTTCCTCAGATACGTGCTTTGCAAATGGGAAAAAAAGAAAAAAAAAAGTGATTGCTCAATGCTGCGATCGCTTTAATTTTTCGAGGCATGTCCGAGCTTATTGAGCTACAGAACTTTCAAGCGCAGCTACAGGCAACGCGTTTTATAAGGTTATAGGTGAACATGCAGCACGGATCTGGGTGCTGCTGGGAGAACTGGACTGCTCCTCGGCCCTGCGGGATGTCCCTCGGCCCCGCAGGACGCCCCTCGGCCCCGCAGGACGTCCCTCGGCCCCACAGGACGTCCCTCGGCCCCGCAGGACACCCCTCGGCCCCACAGGACGCCCCTCGGCCCTCATGCAGTTTGGAAACACATCACTGCCTAGTGCTATTCTAGCCATAACAAGTAAAAAGCCACTTTTTCCCTTTTTTTTTTAAGCTCTATCTACATATGAGGGTTTTCTTTTGGTTTATCCCCTCCCCGATTCCCCCAGCACACCGCATCCCCGCTCAGATTTGCTAAGCGGTGCATTTGAGGAACAAAAGCATTTTAAAGGTCCTTGGGTTTTTGTTTGTTTTCCGTACAGACCTGCCCCCAGAGCCGGCTCCAAGCCCTGAAACCACCTTCCATTTCCGAGCAGAAGCTCCCTCCAGAAGCTCCCACGGCTCAGCACCAGCATCCTGCTCCCTGCGGAGGGCGAGCAGCACCGCGGGGGTGCTGGGGCAGCCCTTCGGCGCTTCGGTTACCCAACACGCCATTTCCCTCTTTGTTTTTGTGCTTTACCGTAGCAAGCCCGATCCATTTCTTCGTTATATAATCGCTACTCACATTCTCCTTTAGGCTCTTCTCCTTGAAGCAGGCTGCAGAGAGCTCCCGTGGCGTTAGCTCTGCAACAAAGGCATCTGCAACGGGAAGCCTGCAAAACTCGAAGTTCGGGAGGGCCCACTGGGAGATGCTCCAAAAAAAATGTTAATTTGCTCGCGGAGAAAATAAGACAGGGCTTCGTTTCGTCCCACCTTTCCTACGCGTCGCCTCCAAATTAAACAGAAGCGCCACGAGCCGGTTTGTTTGGCGTGCGCGCAAGAGGCAAAAACGCCACGGGCTTCTCCGCACGGCGTCCTCTCCCCGTGGAGCTGCTCCCCCCCCGAAAGGAGCCAGGTGAGAGATGCAGCTAAGCTAAAATGACAGAGTTTTGCACCCACTTCACCCCGGCAGGCCCCTGCTGTGCGTGTGTAACGAAGAACGGGCTAACGAGAGGGGGATCGGCTCCTGCTCTCCAGCATCCCCGCGAGCGCGCGCTTTGCGGGCACGCACCCAGGCTTCCTCGCTGCCTGCTAAATCATAGGCTTGGCTAAAACAATAGGTACTAATGGAACAAACAGCAGAACGAGAGGCATTAAAAAAAAAAAGGACAGAGAACTGTAATTATGAGTGCTAAGAACGAAGAAAAGGGATGGGGCAGCACCACAAACCATACCCTTGCTTCAAGGAAGCGCAGAAAAATGCTGCGCCAGGTACTTAATGTCTCATGCCCTAGATACGGGAGGGGGGGGTTAAAAAAAAAGAAGTGATTGAGTGAATTTAAATGGGGGAAAAGGGGTAATCTCCTACCGCCGAAATGGGTGTAAGTGTGCCTGGGTAAAGGAAAAATGAACATTTCTTGCGTGGCACAGGGGAGCGAGGACGCGGCTGCACGGAGGAACGGGGGAAACCAGGAGTGGCCGGAGGGAGTTCGGCTCCCCCACGGAGGGAACGTGAGGCGAAACTCATTAAAGCGCACAGGCCACGGGGAGTTCCAGGAGGCAAGTGCTGCAGAAACAAGCCCAAAAGGATGCTATTAAATCGCAGATATTAATAGCGGAAGAGAGCCACGATTATCCGCTGTGTTAAAACGGAGGGCAGCTTCCAGCTGGTGGGACCCGGCGCGCGAAGCCATGGTGTTTGCCATCTGCTCTCAGGTGAGGGCTGGAAAACACGACCCCAGCTCCTCGTGGTGAGCCAGGCACCCCAAATCCCAGCTCCCTCTGGGAGAGCTGCACCCTAAAACCCCTTCCTTTCGGTCACCTGGGGCAGCGGTGGTGTCACTGGGTGACGCTGCGGTGCGCGGTGGCCTTGAAGCACCGATGCAAAGCAACAAACCCCATTTCACACAGGAAAATTACATCAAATCCCTCCACCGACGCTACTCAGCAGCCCTTAAAACCAAGCGGTTCCACGGCACAAAAATAGGCAAGTGCCGGGGAAAACGCAGCGGAAAGGCTGGGCTGCTCCACGTAACGTTTCCGAAAAGTAGGACATCTTTTGAAAGGCACAGGATTGCACAAAGGTGACAAAGGGCTGCGAGCTATAAGTAACCCAGTGTCATTCCCGCTGAATTCTCCCCCAAAATTCGTCACTCGAACAGAGCTCCAGAGATGTGGCTTCCTGTTTTGTCCATGAACCTTTACTAATGAATTAAACGGTTCCCAAAAGAGCAAAAATGCAAGCGGAAGACCCAATCTTTCAAAGAAAACTTCAACTGGGATAAAAAGCTAGGGGGAAAAGCCTACCTGGCTGCAGCCCCTGGAATTCAGTAGAGAAAGCATCTTCCATGCAAACTGGAAAAATTGAAGGCCAGCTTACGTAACGTTGCGCACGCAACAAACATATTCTTTGTGTAACTGCACAACGTTTCTGCAACGATGTCCTCAAGCTGCCGGCGCAGTTTTTTGCAAAGGGAAAATGAAGCTCGCTGTAAAAAAAAAGAAAGTGCCCAGTATTTGGTAAATCGTTAAGAAAAAACGCTTGGCTCACGAGGATGAGTGACCGCGCAGGGGGCTGCATTTCACCACCACGAGCCGCCCAGGCACGCGGTGCCTTCAGCAGCACAACCAACACCGGCAAATCCGACGGCTCAAGCACTTTGGCGTGAAGTTTGCCCCGGTGCAAGGATGCGGCTTGCTTTCTCCTGATGCCATCACACGATTATAGAAGTAAGACTTTTATTTTCCCCCCAGTTAAAGCACCAAAGCACCGAGAAGCCTCAGCTGCAGCGCGGCGCTTGCTAAGGGCTGGGGACGGGCGCTCACCCCAGGGAGGCTGCAGTGCTGGGTGCTCGCGGTGGAATCACGCTAATTATATCAATGTTCACGTGAAAGAAGTGAAGAAGAAGAAAGGCAATGGATCGCCACCCTATTTCATAACATCACGCCATGCTGAGGGAAATATCCAACATCGTTGTGAGCACCGCTGCCCAGCCAAGATGAACGAGGAGCAAAGTGAGAATTTAACGGGTGAGTCTCACTCCCCAGCCTTGTGCCACAGCAGTCGCCTCCCTCACTGAGTTACCCTTAGAAACAGCAAAGAATCAGGCCGGTGTGCACATTTTTGATTTCTGTTCTTTTCTTTACAGCCCAGCTTTCGCATGCCTTGCACTGCAGGAAGGAAGACTCGCTGCAAGCACCCACAACGAAGGGCTTTTTTTCGGCCAAGGTGGGCGCTGCTCTCACGAACTACAGCCCTCAGCTAGCTGTCGTGAAATATGTATCAGCCTGCTGATGAGTTAATTAAAAATCTTAATACGATTCCCGTACTTACGGAAATCATTTACCCCGTGTATAGTCACGGTGTTGACAATGGATGGTAAGTGGCACACGGAGCGATTTCTAATTTTTTTCGTGACTTATCTACTTGTCTGCAAATGCTCCCATCGCTGCTAACAGCTGTAAAATTTATCTGTCCTTCATCTTCAACATGCAGAACAGTTGCTGGATTGCTCCTACCCTGTCATTCATCCATTATTACTCCATCATTTGCACAGACCGCTGCAGCATCCAAAACCCAGCCCCGGCGCTGCGCGAGGGCTGGCGAAATAGCTCTTCATCAACACTGGCATTAGTAACGGCAGGGTGGAAGAGGGCTGGAGTGTGACTGCATACCCGAAGAACAAGCAAACAGCGTCTAATTGTACCGAAGTTACTTCATCGGCTGGAGAAACAGGGATACGATGGGATTAGCATTGTGCTTTGCGGCGGTGCCGTTCTTCGGGGTACGTTCAGCAATAATACGCTTGCACCAACTGGAGAAGCTTCCTGCCTGTTTCTCCATCGGTCAGGAGGCTGCTGCGCGGCTGTATTTTCCATCCAAAGATAGAGTCTGGAGAAATATCGAGCGACGGGGGCTCAATTGTGACATTACACCATTACATTTAAGCAAAAATGCTGCAGCTGTATCTGTACATCATCACTCTGACATGTGCTTCGGTCTCTGATTACCGGCTTTTATGAACCAAAGACGCAGGAGAGAGGGATTAAAGAGGAGACAAATGCAAGAAGTTTGGAGGAGCCTCAGGTTCGGGCGAGACTGAAGCCAACGACAATCGGCAGCTTCACTGCACTCCTCGCTGGGGCGATCGAAGCAGGGGGAAGCACCGATGCCCTGCGGTTAAATAAAGGTGCACGGAAACCCCGGTGGGGATTTGGCACTGCAGGCGGGCGAGGAGAGCGCCGCGGGGTCAGCAATTTGGTCCCGGTGCTGGGGCACTGCTGCTCCCCCTGCTGCACCTGCCCACGGTGCCGGTCTATCTGCGAGGGAAAAGGGTTTTTGCTAGGATTAATTTCATGAAACTCAACTGCTGACCACCTGTGTGAGCACTACAAGTGTTTTGCCTTGCTAGACAAGTTTTTTCTATGCTGTACCAACGGTAATGCATGGATCCATGAGGCATTTCCTATGAATTTTAGCAAATTCCTATTTTAATTGTCTATCAACAGTCATGAGCCTCGTGCCGGCTTTGCAAAAATTGTGCAAACCTCCGCCCACCACAGCGGCCGGTCCACGACCCCCTACCAGAAATAACCCTCCCCACCAGCACCGTTCTGCTTTGTTTGGGCTAATATTTTCTACTCCATCAAGAGTAGAAACCTCCGCCAGGGGAGGTTTAGGTTGGATGTTAGGAAGAACTTCTTTACCGAAAGGGTTGTTAGGCATTGGAATGGGCTGCCCGGGGAAGTGGTTGAGTCACCATCCCTGGAGGTCTTTAAGAGACGTTTAGATGTAGAGCTCAGTAATACGGTTTAGTGGAGGGCTTGGTGGTGTTAGGTCAGAGCTTGGGCTGGGTGATCTTGGAGGTCTCTTCCGACCTGGATGATTCTGTGATTCTGTGAAGATCTCGAACGATCCGTTCCCACACATCGATTTCTTTGCTGTTCTTTCGTTTGTGCGGTTACGGGTTTGGATTGCCCATTCAGATCTGTGTTTGTTGAAGGGTTTTTTTGTTAATCCATCCACTTCTACTCATTTTCTGTCTCCGGACCGCTTCCTGGTACAGTTGCCATATGTTTAACGCTGCCTTTAACACATCCCATTCCTCTCCCAATTTTATTCCGGCGTCTCAATAAAAGATTTTCCCTCCATTTGTTATACATTCAGAGAAACACGGAAACTGCTCAACCGTATAAATCTAACGCTGAAAGACATACAATCCATCTGATATAGCGTTACTTTGTTATTAAAATTCGCTAATTAGTTTGCCTTTCCACTCTTCACACTTGGGCTTAAGACAGCGGAGCATTTCCCCGCAGATGAAGCGCTCCCTGCTTAGCAAACCGTTCACGCTCCTACCAGGAGCGCGCTTTCTCCCAGGTGACGTTTTGCTATCAACTGTAACAAGCAACGGGGCAATTTGCCTTTGATTTTGAATTTCATTTTAACTTCTCAAAATATATTTTAATATACATTCCGCTGTTCATCTGTAGCGGGGATTTGTGACAGCTCCATTAAACAAATGTGTGCCTTTCACGGGATAAAGGAAGGCTGGGATAACAAGGGGAAGGGAGCAGGGCTGGGGAGGGAAAGCACGTTAAAGCCAGGGCTTTATCAACCTCACAAGGCTCCGGAAATCTGCAAGGGGAGGCTGAGGTCTTTACGGAAATAAAAGGCGAAAGCATCGATGGGGTTGTGATTTGCTCCTGCCACCTCGGCCTCTTCGCAGCCGCCGCCGCTCTCCTAGCCCCTAACTCGCCTCCCCGAAAGGGAAGTAAAGATAAGGAAGCAAGGGCTGGGAATAACTGGGGAGGGGACAAGGAGATTTTAGGAAGAACATCGCTCACCTTTCCACCCGCCAGAGCGACGGGGGAGTTCCCACGTAGGAGCTACCCCAGGTGAGCCCCAGGTGAGAGCCATCCCAGGGGAGCGGGCATCGGGCTCTGCACCGTGCTCTGCGGGTGCTGGATTTCTCTCGGTGGCGTCGCTCCTGCCTGCAACGTCCTCAGAAGTGCTCGGCACCACCCGAGGTGCTCCGAGGTGTTGGCACGGCCGGCAGGGCAAGGACCGGAGGAACGCGTAGCGAGGAGGAGCAAAATTCAGATTTGCATCCCTAATCACCAGGATTTCGTGGCTGCTGTGCTCCTGAAGCTCGCTCGTAATGACAATTATGTACCAGCACTTCTGGTTCTAGGAAAGTACAGCTGTAGACGACGCCACTGCCTTCAGCTCACGAGCTTGACTCACCCGTAAATAACAATCACAGAAACCAGTATTCAGGCAAAATGGCCAGGAAATGCTTCAAATTTTGGTCGACGCGAGCAGAACAGCTCCCTGCGATCTGGAAGACGGGCACGTGTGCATTTTAAGGTGCAAACCTGCACGCAGCAGGATCAGCGCGTCGAGAGCTTGCTTCCAGAGAAGCAAACGGAGCCCCGCACCAAGCAAAACCTCGCTGGCACGTACGCGAAGCATCCAAAAACAGCTCCTCGAGGAAGCAGAAACCGGCACAGAAACTCTTCGCACTTTTTGCCAGCCAAGAGGTGGCTTTGGGGGTCTGTGTTTGTTTTCTGAAAGTTTCCCAGAAACAGATCTTCCCAGCCCTGCGTTATTGACAAGCGGTTACTCGCATCAGCACTGCAAAATGATTTGGGTGATAAATGGAAAAAAAAAAAACCCTCCCGTAACTAAAGGCACAAACACTCTCACTGAGGGTTTAACTCTCTCCAAATCCTCCGCTCTCGCAGACAGATCAAAAGCACCGAAGCGAACACAAAGGCAGCTCCGAGCAGGTTTATTTGGTATTTTCAGAAGATAAGAGGGCGTCTTTCTGGGTACCCCGCTGTGCCACGTCTCCCATCAAAGCCATGGAGGGGCAGCGTGTCCTGCAGGACCTGCGCTCGCCTTCCTCTCTCCCTCCACCACCACGACCCTGTCCTGCACCCATGGGGAGGCATCGCTGCCCTGCAGGCCAAACGCTCCCCCACGTCTTTATTACTTGGCGCTGTTTTTTCCCTAAATATTTCCGTGCAGAGCGGATGGAGGGGTGCTCGGTGTGGTCCCGCCGAGGAGCACAGGCAGCGTTTTGCACACTTCTAGTGCTCTCCGAGTCAGCGCCCAGCTGAGCTCCGGGAGAAGCGGAGCCACACCGAAGTGGCGTCCTTGAGAGGCTCGGGGACGTAGCCAACGACACCGACAAAGAGCCACCAAAATAGCTGGAACGATGGAAGAACCAAACAGGCAGGGATTTACAACCACCTATCCGCAGCAAATCCCACAGCATGCAAAGGACGGCGAGTCGTCAGGTCCCGCGAACGCACGGCCTCACTCGAGCGTGCTCTGCAATTAAACGATTCATCGTCTTTGCGGCCCGGGAAGCAGGAATTCCTGCGGGGCAGCAGAGAAGCCAGCAGACTACAAAGCCCCTACGATGCTCAGCGTCACTGCCCCTGAGCGCGGCCCAAGGACTAGGCTGGATTCAAGCAGAAATGGGAAAATCTAAGAAAAAAACGCATTTGCGTAAAATTTCTAGGAACTGCAGGTCAAATTGACAAAGTGGGTTGTTCCAAAAGGGAAGCAAAATAAGTCTGGAAGTTGGATAGAAGCAACCAAAATGGATATAAGCAACGCTCCTGGGCAACCAACACTTAACGCCAGATGAGCAAATCCTCACTCGGGCATTTTAATGTTTTGAAGGGGCTAAGCACCAAAAATTTCTCCCTAATGGAGGAGGCATGTGTCCCAAATACTTCCTGCATGAGCCACGCACCCAAGCTGACCCAACTACAGGATTTACGAGAGCATCCGATGGTGTTTTAGGATTTTAAAAAAGGAACAGAGAAAGATCTCAGATGTGAAACTACAGCCAGCTCCCCCATCAGCACCGCCCTTCCTTCGCTTACAGAGGAGCCCAAGTCACCAGCAGACATCTCAAACCCCATAAATTGTTTTCTTCTCCACGTAAGCCCAAAGCTTTTGTCTCTGGCATTGCGCGGACACCTCTGCAGCACGTAACAAACACCCAGCAGAACGGACAACTTCAACGTCAAGCAAACACGGCCAGCAGCAGCATCAAATGATCAAATAAAAACAAAGAGGGGGGATTCAGCTCAGACCCGAACACCTTCAGCAGTGCGGATGCTGTTAATATCAATGAGAACTGCTTTGCTAGGGACAGCTGGCTGCAACGTCTGCCCTACGAGCACGGAAAGAAACGTGCTGGGAGACTGCACGCCCACGCGCCCGGGCTAACTTTTTAAAAAGGACAGCAAAGAAAAGTCTTGAATATTTTTGTTTAGCAATCTGGAGAGATTCTAGATTATCTACCCGCTGCTAGTGTGGCCGCAGGTGGGCGTGCAGGGCCCACAAAGCCCAGCTCCGAGAAGCAGCGCTGCTGGCACGTGTCCTCTGCAAAGCCACCGAGCTTCGGCCAGCAGCCAGGGGAGCTTTGGCTACAGGGGGCTTGCCTCGTTTGCGCTCTTTGCTCAATAAAAGCAGGCGTCAGGAGAGCCAAACCTGGGGGTCTTGCTTCCCAAAGGGCTGCGAGCTTCTCTGGATAAGTGGGGCTGAAACAACCAAAAGCAACCGAAGGTGAAAGCGCCGCCGCTGCTGCCGGTGTCCGTCCGACTCCAGAGCTCACCTCCGGCAAATACCTCGCACGAGATAGGCTTTATAAAGCGAGATAGGCTTTATAAAGCGTTGCCACACTTGAAAACCTCGTTAACAGCAGGAAATCTATTTAAGGTGGAAGGAACAGGATCATTAAGGAATAAAGAGGGAGTTTCAGCACGGCAAAGACCTAGGGCTAGGGCGGGGAGGCGGCGGGCGCAGCCAGCGTTATTTACAGCTTTTCATCTCAAAGCCCCATCGCGGGATAAAGGGGAAGGGAGCTCCACCAGAGCAAAGCGATTCAGTGCAACGCCAAAATGTCCATTTGCTAGGGGAAAGAATGAAATTTAATAACACGGGGGGGTGGAGGGGAGAAAGAAGAGCAAACAGATGGGAGGTGCCAGGTGGGACAAAGGCAGAGCCCCCCCCGGCTCCCCGCACACACACACACAACTGCGGGGGCTATTTTGCCAGCCCCCGATATCAGGGGAAATCCAGAGCACCTCACTTAAAACTCATCTAGAGCCCTTCCTGCCCGCAGCTATCCGATTTCAGGAGGAGGAATTTAACCCTTCCCCCGGCGGGGCTGCATCTGCCAGCCCGACGCTCTCGGAGCTGCCTCAGCCCACGCACGGCCACGGCCGGGCACCTTATTTGTGCTCGGTGCTTTGGGGAGATTGCAGGGGGGGGGAGAAAAAGAAAAATGTGGAGCCAAGCACGCTGCAAGGTCACCCCGCCGAAGGCTGGATCTGGTCGAGGCGCCGGAGAGAAAGCTAAAGAAATCTCAAGAGTAGCAGGAGCTGGGGGTTTTTGTTTGCTTGTGATATGCTTTCCCCGCTTCCAATCAAAAAGTGGCTGTTATGTACAGAGGGAAAGGTGATCTTTTTTTGCGGTGAAAAAGCCTGAATTCACCTGTTTGTTCATCGGAGGAGTCCGCCAGCGCAGTTTAATCATTAACCGCGCGCACCGCGTCCGGCGCTGCGCCGGGGCTCTGCTGGTGCCTCGTGGCTTGAGGGAGATGCCCAGCAAGAAATCCCCCCCGGGGAACTGGGGCTGCGGAGTCGTGCGGATGACCCGTGGTGACGGCCAGGAACGAGGCACAGCGCCACCAAAGCAATAATGAGTTTTACAGCCAAGCCATCACGCCCAGGCGGAGCTTACCCGAAGCGCAGGACCGCGACAGGGTTACAGCTCCAAAGGCAGACGGAGCAGCGCGACGGCTCGCAGCCATTTGGCCTTTTTTCGCCTTACGGCATGCGAGTCGAAGCCAATTTTCCCATGGAATTAGGGGTACAGGTCCTCCCTGCTCCCAGCAAGCGCTCCCAGTCGTGCTGGAAATCCCGCAGCCATGCAGCTGCTGCAGCCAACCCGTCTTCTTGCTACTTGTTTTCACCGTTCCGTTCATTTCTAAATATATTCTACTGTCTTTCCAAGTTACCGCTCCATTACAACTATTTTCCTTGAAGATATTGCCGGCTGTGGGCAAACCACAGAAGTGTTCAAGCCGTTACATGCATCAGCTAGTAAGTGCTACAAGGATGCTGAGCACACGCTTCTTGCTCTCGAAGTTGTATTAGTCCTTGCCATAAAACATTCTGACTTCCCAAGTTGGCGACTTTTAAAATTCTCCAGTTATGGACTCGATTCACCTGATCAGAAGCCCTTGAACGCTGCGAGCCAGCCTACAATGTAATGACTTACCAAAACCACGCATTGTTCTTTAGCACAAGCCCTCCGCATACCACTCTGCCACCACAGCAATTAGCTATTCAATTTTGCAAAACATATTGAGAAAGAACGGTTGATTCAGGCAATAATTGCATCTTTACGAGCTTTCAAAGCAACTCTTGTAGCTCCGAAGGCGAGGCAGACTGGCTGCACACCTCACGTACGGAAAATAACCCAAAGGAAGCCAAGGACAGAGAGAAACGGTGACTTTTGCCTTCAGCTTTCTCAATAATTAATTCCACATGAAGAGGTGCTCCAGCGAAAGCCACCTCCACAACAGGTTTAAACATATTTTTGCCAGAGGAAAGAAAAAAACCAGAGACCTGAAACCTTACCTCTACCTTCCCGAGGTGAAAGATGGTTCATGGGAAAAACAGGACTCTGCAGGTGATTAAACAGCAACGCCGGCGAATCCTAGGGCTTCAGCAAACACGGGCATCGGCCGTCCATGGGCAGCCTTCGCATGAGTTCTTCAGACAGGGGACCAGCATCAATTACCGAATCCTGCGGAGGAGAAGACAATTTGTCTGCATTATCTTCCAAATAATTCACACGATGCAATTCTCGGCGCTTCGAGTGGGAAAACAGCAGTTAAGGTCAACTGCTAATTCGCAGCAGCATCATTAATAGCTTGTTGACCTTCTCAACGCTATCATTTGCGAGGGTTTTTTTATTATTATTTTTTTGTAGAAGAATTCATCAAGGTTCCTCACGCTGTAAGTTTCTTGGGGGAATAAAGTAAACGAACGCTTTAAGAGTCCAACCAACGTGCATTTTTAATTCTCCCCTCCCTCCTTGCCAGCGCCACTCCTCAGACGTGAAGATTACCCTCCAGGAAAAGGCGGCACGGCCCTGGGAGCAAATCCGCCGTCGCGAGGCGGCATCCGCACAAGCCAGGAGATAAAAACCAGCACCAGAAAATTGCAGCGGGTGTTTACAGGCAACAGGCCGCAGACCACCACCGAACTCGTAAAACGCCGGGATAATTAGACGGTTCGGTGCCGCACAAAGGCGCTGCTAGTAAACTGCCGTTGTTACTAAGCATGGAGCTAGATCTGGATCAAGGGGATTTCTCAAGTCCCTCCTCTTCCGCAGACTTGCTGCATCGCCTTCAATAAGCCGGGGAGCCTCTGAACCCGAGACGAGCATAAATAACGATTTCCCTCCCGAGGCACATACGCTGTAAGAAGACATCGAGCCCGCGATGCGTCCGCGCGCTCCAGCCGTCCGCTCTGCTCTAAGTCACGGCACGGATCGAGAGGAACCTTGCTCCTCTTGATGCCAGCGCAGGTTATTTTAACAAACCCAGGGCCTGCAAAGTCCTCGCTTGGCTGAAAAATAAAATTGTGCTCTTCCTATTACGAAGTATTTGAACAAAAAAGTCATTTCAGCCAAGAACTGCAGAGACGAGCTCCGGAAAATCTCCTCCAAGCCACTCCACGCACTGCAGGCTCCATCTGATCTACCCGGCCACCACCAAGACAAGTCACAACATTGTTTTTAAGTTTTATTTGTAGCAGCTAGAGGATGCAATTAATCTTCATCAGCCTGAGCCACCTAAGAGCTGATAGGAAACCCAGACGTGTATTTGTGGGGTCCCTCTGCAGCCACCCCACGGAGGTGCCCGTGGAGGTGCCCAGACATCGCAGCTCAGCACGCGGGGCTGGCAGCAAACCCTTCTCGTTTTAATTGCCTTACTTTGATTTTTTTTCTTCCTTGCTGGCTCAGCCCAGGGTCAGAAACACAGTTAGGCTGTGGGGCCAGGAATGGGACGGGAGGAGGCAGCAGGGGGATCGGGTTTGGTCCCCAAGGAACCGCCAAGTCCAGAGCCCACATTAGGGCGAGGAATTACTTCCAGGACGTGCCTGTTTCCCTCCTCTCTCTTACACAGGGTTACGGCACTTCTAGGTTACGTTCAGGGCTCCAAACCCAGCACCTGCGGTGAGATGAGGGCAGCACCACCGTTAGCTCAGCACCATCGCTGCTCCCGCTATTACAAAAGAAGTCGGATGGAGCTGATCTCTAGCTCCAGCTTGTATGGAGTTAGATCTTAATAACGCAGCCATCGTTAGCAGTACGACCACTGTAAGTCACTCGTTATGATTTATTCACGCAAAATCAGGGAAGGCAAAAGGAGGGAGGCCGAAACCAGCAGCAGCATCTCCGAGGCACTGACAAGGAACGGCTCGGGAAGCGCAGGGATCTGCACCCCAAAAGGCACGGCGCAAGGAGAGGGGATGCCCCTGATGCCCCCCGCTCCATACACACGGGCACAGGAATGGGCACGAAGGTCCAGAAGAGGAAGAAAGAGCATCTTAATGCCATCCACGACAGCTCTTGAGCATACACAGGGATTGCGATGAAAGCTAGAAGTCAGCAGCGGCCGTGGCTGTTGAAATCGCTTCCACCAAGTTGCTCATTAGAACAAAACCTAAAGCAACATCCCCCATCCTCAGCGTGCTGGGAGGGCTGCGCTCACCTCCCTTAGGACAAAGAGATGGGATGGTTCGAAGGAGGGAGGGTTAAAAACAGGAAAACATAAATACTGACGGCAACGGTGAGTACGTGTTTGCAGAGTCCCGGGGTGAGGTGTGTGGCGGGGCGGGGATTTGGCTCCTGGGGGTAAAAAGGGAAGTTGGTTGTGTTTTAAAAATATAAACTGCCCGTCTCAAGCCGGCCCCAATGGAAAGGAAAGCAACTATCAGAATATATATTTATTATATATAAATGTATACATATTTATATATATATATAATCTGTATATTAGAATTATATATATAATCTGTATATTAGAATTATATTATATATTATATATTATATATTATATATTATATATTATATATTATATATTATATATCGTATACAATATATCATATATTATATATTATTGTTATAGTATATATTATTATAATTATATTATATAGAATATTTATATATATATATATAAAACGGAGAGAAGAACAAGTAAACTGTTGGCATATTAAAATCCATGAGAAATGAAGCGATACAAAAGAGCAAGAGAAGCCAACAGGCACGAGAAGAACACGGTACTCGTGGGTTTGAGCGCACCGAGGTATCCACACTACCTAGGAACAGGGAATTCAGGCAGGGGCTGAGGACCGTCGCTGCACGGGACCAGAGCAGCTACCAGCGATATCACGGGAACGGCAGAAGAATGCAACAAATATTCCTGGTTTTTTTTTAATTAAGAAAGGAACCCGACGGTTTAGGCGAGCTGCAGGATGATACGGAAACGTTTCCTACTCCAAACAGCATTTCAGGCAGCTGGGAAACAACAGCTATCGGCGCTGGTCATTTTAAAGCAATTGATCTTCACCTGGATCTTCAAGAGATCTTCACCCCGAGCACCATTTATCTCACTTTTCAGCAAGTTTTAACTTTGGAGGACTGAGAGCACCGAAGGAAACACTGCTGGGCCAATATTTTAACCACCAGGAGGGCGACAAAGAGAGCAGCAAGCGATCAGCCCAGCCCACATCCCAGGCAGGCGAGGGACACGCTGCTGCTATAACCCCCGATCAGGAATCAGAGGAAGCGAATGACTGATGTCTATCAGCACAGATCACTTGTGGCTGTTTTCGCCAGGATTACAAGGTCGGCTGCAAACCCTACCAGCTCTGATGCAACGTACTTGGAGTTCTGTAAATCATTGAACTTTGCAGAGTATGATTTCTCAAGTCACTGGAATTGCATTACATAACACGGGATATATTAAATAGATTAATAATTGGCCAAGCGACAAGTCATAAAATCTAACTAGATCATCATTAATCACGTGCTCGTGCTGAAATCCCAGCGGGATCGGTTCTCGTGCCCTACATTACTCATTTCCCTGCAGGTCACAAGCAAAACTCAAGCTCACGCCGACTCCAAAGGCTTGCAAGCAATAAAGGACACCAGATCTGCATCTTTTACCACGCCGACTACAAGCAAAGACGTCACACATCTTTATCAACAAACGCAAACTTGCGTCTAGGAACAGAAACCCTTCCCAGGCCAGAGGAGGGACGCACCAACAGCGGATGAAGTTAGCAGCAGCCTGCTTGGTGCAGCAACACGGCAGCAACAAATGAAAGTAGCAGGTGGCGAGTCCAAAACCAAACCAGAAACGGAGGTTTCTTCGCACACGACCCAGCGCGGTGCTCGAGCTCCTCGCCACAGGATGTTGTGCACGCTGAGAGGCTGTGCGAGCTTGAGGGGGGGGGACTGGACACGCCACAGAGCAAAAATCCCCCGGTGGTTGCTAAATACGACGGAAATCATCTCTGGCTGAGAGAGTCCTGGCCACGTTAAACGAGCAGAGGCTGGAGAGCCGGGCGAGTGTCCTGCAGTGCTTGCATCCTCTTGGAGGCTGCACTTATAGAAACCGGCTCCAGTCAATGCAGATCCCTTAATGCCATCCTTAGAAGAGCAAACATCACTGTAAAGCAGTAATTTTGGAACAGAGACCGTGGGGGCTGCGTCGCCCTGCCCCTGGCACAGCAGCACAGCGAAACCGGGGAGATTCACGAATGACAACGCAAGCGGCTGCAAGGACGCTGAGAGACCCAAGGTTTTAAGGAGAAGATTAGAGGTGACTGCATCGCCACCTGTAAATGCCCACCTTCAGAGAAAAACGTAGACACCAGGTAATTCAGACCAAGAGGTAAAAGAAACCAGGGAGCCAAGAGCCACACACCGTGCTGACAAGGTCGCACGAGACACTCGGTGCAGGAATTCAGGAGTGAGAACAACTGGACGACCTTACACCAATCAATTTTGGCACCGGATATTTAAGAACAACAACCCCCAGCCCACTGTTTCAAACAGATCAGAAGCCAGGAGGTCCCGCAGCCCCTCGTACAGGGCATCGCGGCAGGTAACAACAACAACCTCTCCTTCTCCAGAGGTGGGGAAACCCTGGCACGTTTTCTCGCCCTGAATTACGCGATTCTGCTAAGCTGGCTCAGGTCGGGGAGGCTGCAGGGCTGCTCTCCATGAGTCGACGGCAGCCCACGAGCAGGGGAAGCGGCCGTCCCACTGCCAGCAGCCCGGGAACGGCAGAAAAGAGTTAAAAGAGCTGAATCTTGGCTTTCCTTCCCAGAGCACGGCACCTGGAGGCAATAATAAAAGTCACTTTACAAGTGGTATTATGCACGAGCTTTCAGCTGAAGATATAAAGACACCTGGAGGACAGGCAGAGGAAATACGTATCCATAGGTTACATGCATCAACAGCACTGGATATTTTCCCCCTCACCAGAAAGCCTTTTAATTAGTAGGAATATGCATTTAGAGACTTCCAACGTTAAAAAAAAAAAAAAAGTCCTTTCAATAAAGCTCGCATTGACTGGTGATCTTTGCTCTTGCATTTTCGTCCAAAATCCTGCGCTCAGCGTTTCTTGCTCACACTATTGACACCTTCCACTGAAAGGCGTGAAGTGAGGTTTTAAAAGCGGCCACATCTTTCCCCAATTCCGCAACCCAACAAAGAGAGATTGAAATACCCGATGTAAGTCAACGGACTGCACCGTGCATTTGAAAACGTGGTCAAAGACACACGGGAGTGCCTGGCACCTTGCTGGGCCCATCAGGCTTTCCATTCACGCGCCTACTTTGAAGCTGTGCTGATCAGTGTAAAAAATCAGAGGAGAGTATAAAGGGGCTAAGGTCTAGCACGGCGTTTAAGCCCAAGAACAACCGATAATACGTATTTGAGTAAAATACATCCACTAAACCATCTCAGATGTTCCAGCGGCCAGAAGAACAACTTCCATCACCCTCAGCCCAGGCTAGATCTCGCCCCAAACCTTTCAGCTTCAGCTCACGCCAGCACTTAGAGCCCCTCGAAGCCACGGGATTTTTCAGCCAGAGCCCCCACGAGGCTCGGCCAGCGAGCGGTCAGCGCTGACCGCGCAAAGCAGGCATCTTTCAGTCGCGTTTTAAATGTTTCACTGATATTTCCTAGCTAATAAATGACACCCTGCCATAAAAAAGCAAGCAGGGAGGAGTTAAGGAGGATTTACTGTTGGTCGTATGCTGACAAAATCCCTCGTGTACTTCCTTGTTGCTCACTGCTGGGCTGTGCGTAGCGAGGACACCAGGAGAGCAGCCTGCCTGCGAGAAAGATGCTGCACCAAAGCTTTTTTGCGGCTCCTCCGCACTCCAAGGCTGTTGGGCCAGTGTAAAAACCTCCTTTTTAGCTGTATTTAATCTCCCTGGAGTGAAGACACTCAGGCAGCAGTTTCCAGGCAATGCTAACACTCACTACCTCCCCCCCCCCCCCCAAAAAAAACGCACCCACTTTCAGGTGCCCTTTAAATTTGATTTTGCTTAAAAACTTAAACGTTTTTGAGCATCTGGAAAGCCTCTTCTTCTCCTTATCTCCTTTTTCATGTGCTGCTGCCTGATTTATACCCGATACCAAGCGGAGACACGGAGAGCAGAGCCATTTTGCAAGAGGGCTCAATCTGCTTTGCCAGTCCGCTGTCGCAAATTAAAAGGTCAGAAAAACAATCGCTGTATTTGGAAAGAATAATTTTACACAACTAAGAAGGCAGCAACAACAACAACAAAAAACATTAACTTTGTTCCAGTAAAGTGAGCTGTCTTATCTGCTCATGAGGAAGTTTAATAAACAGCTCTCTGTGCTTCTTAGGTTTCTGAACGCCTGCCAGGTTTTGCAGGGATCTTGCTTGTCCTAGCAGCGACTGCAGGGCTTTAAATGAAAAGCAGAAAGTGTAAAATGTTTTTTTCAGAAGAAATCCGAAAAAGAAATTGATCGGTTTTGTTAGTTTAGCCAATTGATAACGACAGGCAATGCTGCGACTGGAGTTACAGCTGCGGATTGCTCCTGCTGACAGCGATCGGGCCCTATGAACTGTCTGCTGGCTCCTGCTCCTGGGGATGCTGGCGGGGCTGAAGGGGCTGCCACGCTGCGAAACGTGGGGCTCGACCTCCTGAGAGACGGGCGAGGAGCAAAAAAAGAAGGAAAAACATCATCAAGGGAAAGGAAAAGCCACATTCGTGCATTCGAGTCCGAGTACGGAACATCCTCCAGCGGGTCTCCGCGCCTCCTGCGCCCACGAATGCTCACCCCGCCGTAAATCTGAGCCTTCCACCCGCCTCATCGAAATGCAGAGCTCAGAGTTGCCGCTTTTGGTGTCTACACAAACCGCTGTTGTTCCGAACCAGCCCAAAACTCCCCAAGTGCTGCAAACCCCCAGCGGCGCTTCGCTGGCCCCAGTCACCCAGCCGGGACGCTTCAGGAGCTCCCGTCCCGAAAAGGCAGGAGGTACAGCAGTCCAAACCTCGCCCTTGGCACAACTTGGCCATTATCTACCCCTCTGAGCTCCGGGGAGCACCAAAATTACTGCAGGACCCTGCAAAGAGAGAAAGCAGAAAGCTCTTCAGGGGGCAACGCTTCCCAAGGGAGTTTCGGCCGTCGCTGCCACCGCGCCCGCCAGCGGGACTCCGGTTCTGCACGTCCTTTAAAACGCAGGAATCCGGGGTAAGAAACATCTTCGGCACTCCAAATCCTGACCGTCAAACTACCAGACATCAGAGAGCCGAGATGAATCCTCCCGCCTGCCAGCTAAGGCAGGAACTTCATTAATTACTGAAGGAAGCTGAGACGGAGGCAGACCGAAAGCAGAAGCGTGCCTTAAAGGGGGCAGGAAAAGCCCCAAACCAACCAAACCCAAAGCGTTTTCCTTTCCCCGCGCCACCCGGCACCCCGTCCGCTACGTTTTGCTCGGTGACTGCCAACTCAATCCACGGCTTGCTCCTCGCCCGAGGATCACCAGATTCGCGTCCCAATACTCTCAAGTCATTAACCGCCCTAACGGCACGCTTCGTATTAGTTCGTAATAACTTCCTGATAGAGATTAGATCGGCCTTTGCTCCTCCTTCACCGGCTGAGGCTGAGCTCTGTGGAGCTCAGATATCGCCCTAATTTTTGGGACGGCGTCCGCGTTCCCAGAACCTTCGCTTTCTCTCATTAGGACCCGTTTGGCTCCCAGCCAAACGACACACAAATAATCATTTACACGGCTACGTGTTCCTGCGTTGCTCGGGTCCCTTCTCTTCCCGAGCCTAACCGTTATCTTAAGAAGCGTCTGCTGTCATCGGCAAACTGCTTTGTCAGACCGATGCCAAGGGGCGATAACCGCTCGCTTTCCTGATGTCAGCTCCTTGGGAACGCTGCGATGGCATTGCGTTTCCACAGGGCTCTACTTGGAGCTATCTCTAAGTAATCCAGCAGAGACGATCTCGTACAGAAGAGAATAACTGCTCTGAAGAGCCGTGCAAATGCTAATGCCATGTGCTGCAAAGACGGCGCATGTTTGGGAGTGGAATTGAAGCTGCCACAAGGTCCCTGTTCCCACAAACCCAGCTGCTTCCAAAAATGAAATAAAAATCATTAATCTGAGTTCTCCCCCAAAGAACCATCCTGCTCCGAGGACCGTGCGGCTGACTTTTCAATCTTTTCCACCTTTTTTCTCTCCCTCTGCTCAAAGCCCGTGACAAAGGCAAGCGAAGGCGAAGCGATGCCCGAGCACGCGGATATACCACGGCGGATATACCACGGCGCTGCGCTCGGCCCCTCGCCATCGCTCCAACAGCTGTGCGCTGGATTACAAGGATGTGGTGCGGTACTTTAAACTGTTTACTTTCTTCCTATCCCTCATTAAAACGTGCTTAATAACAAACACCAGCAGCCTAGGACAGATGTTCTTGCCTCGTTTTCTTCCGCCACAAAATGCAGTTTTAAAAAAAGCTAATGGAAAAGGGCACCGTGTCTTAAACAGACCACGGATATTGTATATAAAATTAGAGAGGTTTCAACAATTTTAGTTCGTTTGTTAACACAGTGAGGGTGCTCTGGAGTCCAACAGACACAACTTTGATATTAATTTGCACATCTGGACTTCTAGCTCTTAATCATCACCATCTTATGCTCTTCAACGCTAAAGATGCTTTATCGTCCTGGTATCGAACCCAATCCTCCCTGGCACGGGAGGGAGGCCCTTAGACATCGGGAAATCCCAATTATCTTGATTTCAAGGATTTCAGAATTTCACCTAAATCAGACCTCAAACATCCTTTCCCGAGGGCTTGGGCCATGCTGTTTGATGGGAAAAATATCAGGGGAGTAGTTTCCAAACAGGTGTTCCACGGCAGATGCCTCCTCATACCCATCCCCAAAGGGCACAACCAAGGGGATACATCTTCCCGGCCAGCACCGACAACATAAACATGTAGTCCACACCTTCAGGAGCTCCTCATACATTTGCAAAGACGTAATTCAGCCAGAATAACAACTACGTCCAGCGGGGGGAATAAAAACCCGCAAGGAAGGAGGCTCAGGCGAGGAGCTGTGCGGGGAGCCACGGCCGGGCTCGGCAGCAGGGCGGTCACTCGAGCCCTCGAGAGCTCTCGGCTCCAAAGCAAGCTTAAGTGGAAGATGCAACGCACTCTGCAGCACCAAGCAGACGCGTTTCTAACACAAACAGCCCTGTCCTCGGGCCCACGATTTCAGATCTGTATCTCGTCCTCTTTATTGAAGCCAAACTGTGGCAGAGCTCCTTATACCCGAAGCAGTTTGGAAGTTTCAGAGAAGCTGACTAACGGGTTTCTTTTAAAAAGCAAAGCTGCTGGAATCGTTTTAGGATGTTCAACGCGTCTCAAGTGCCACGTCTTAACGATTAAATATATTGGGATGGTGGAGAGGAAAAAAAGAAGTGAAGGAGACTTTCAGAAACAACTGGCACTTGGAGATGTGGAAAGCTGCGCTGCTCCCTCTGCCCCCATTACTCACGTCACTGCAGCTGAAATTTTGATACAACGCAGATAACTCAGATAACAGACTGGATATTCATCCAGGGGTACTGCATTTACCCTAATCCCTGGCTGCCCATTAAATAACCCAAAGCCTATTAATGCTAAGAAAACAATTATGCTGGAATTCCAACTCCGTATACTACGGAATACAATAATTCCATATATGCACCACATAAGAATATGTAGTTACGGATACAGAAAGAAAACTCAGTAGTAAAAAGGTAATTTGGGGGATTCTGAGTGAAAAAAAAGGTCAAGCAAAACCTGCACCATTGCTACGTTACTGCACGCTAAAATACGATGCTGTTTCAACAGCTGAAAATGTGTTTATCCTGTTTGATTATTTCAGTATGATGCTTGGAAAAAAAAATAAAAAAAAGAGACTTTGTGAAAAGCCGAATTACTTAAAGCAGTAAGAACACTTGCGGGAGGTTTCAAAGTCAGGACCCAGCAGCCTGCCTTCCTGCTGCTCTGGAAATAAGAGGATCACCAGGAACGGGTGCCTGCCTTCATGGAGAGATGAAGTTAACCCGACAGCTTTGCATCTTCATCTCCATGTACTCGTGCTTTCTAATAAATAAAAATAAAAAATTAAAATATATATATATATTAAAAAAAACAGCAATTTCACAATGTTTTAAGTTCACCTGCAGTCACCATTTCGGCTATTTGAATGATTTGCCCGCATCTATCCCCGTTGCAAATGGGGAACGCGGGGCAGCATTGCAGCCCGCCGTCCCACTGACTGCGCTGCGTGCCCCCCGCACGCCCTGCCCTGCTGGGGAAGGCTTCGTGGTCCCTGCTGCTCTCACCGGCCATCACCCCGTAACTTCCACATGTAAGGCCCGAGCCCCATCAGGGCTGGGGGGGGGAAAAGCAGATCTGTGGCAGTTAATGGGGCTGAGCCTGCGGAGCAGAGGGAGCCGCAGCAGAAAAGCCAGGGGCCAACCACCGCTTCCCCTTTCTCCTCAAATCGCTCATGAAAACCCCTGCTGCCCAGCCTGCTTTCCCGTGATTTCAGCAAATGGCAGCAAAAGGTGATTCCGACCCCAAAGGCAGACCGGAGAGTGCAGGTCCCCAGCCCTCTGCACCCCATCGCAGCGCAGCACCCCATCACAGCGCAGCATCTCGCTGCTTTTCCAGGCAGCCTGCGATCCCAGCCAGGCACAGGCAGGGCTGGAAAAGGCCCTTTCCAAGACGGGTGCTTATAAAAAAAAGCATTTCCTAAAGGAAGCCACGCAGCGTGAATGCAATGGTCTAAAAGAGGGGGGAAATGCTGCTTACAGACCGCTCTAAGGCAACGTGTTGAGAACTGTTTTCTGCAAAAGCTGTCAGAAATCCAGACGCTCCGGGCGAACCAGCCCACTCCGCTCGAGCTTCTTCCACCCCTGACTCCGAGCCCAAGCTCCCCGCTGCTTTGAGCCCTTCAGCGAGCACGGCTCCGGCATCAGAGGACGTGGCCGAGGGCTTCCACCTGTGGCTCGCGGCACCCCGAGCAACCCCGCTGCTGCGAAGCCCCTCAAACTCGCCCCACAGCACTGCGACTCCTTTTCAGAATGAAAAGCAGATGGTAAAGGAATCAAAGCGCGTGCAAGCAGAGCAGTTATCTAAGTTCCTGAGAGCCAATGTCCCTCGTCGCTCTCCAGCCGAAGCGCACGGCTTTCAGATTTACAGCCCGGACTCCGATCCGATCCCAGGTTTGCCATAGCGGGGAATTTCCTTCTCCTTTTCCAACAGCAGCTCCGCAACCACACGCATTCAGCAGTTCCTGAGCCAATCCTGCTCCGAAGCCTCAGCAGGAAGGAAATAAGGAGCAGCTACCCAAGAGGTGGCACCAAGATGCGCTCTGCTGAAGAAACTTGCACATCTCCTGCCTAAAAATACCGCGCCTCCCGCAGGAAAGGCTGCATCTCCCGGAAAAAAAAATAACTCGGTGTCTCCATTTGAGGGCAGAATTTGATGTGCCCATTTCTGGCAAGCGAACAGCTCAGATAGAAATTCGGAAGCGTCACCTCCACGTCCCTTTGATCCACCAGCAGCGGCCGAAGGGCAGCGTGTTTCTTGGTGAAGCCACCTGCAAGAAGCCGAGGGCTCCGGACCCTTCGGGTGCTCCCAGCCACGGGAGAGAAAACCACGGGCAGGATGAGGTTGAGCATCCCAGCCAGCACCCCTTCGGGCACGTTCAGGGAATGCCAAACCCCGCTTGCCAGGGCTGTTTTTAATTGCAGACCCATCTCCTAAGAAGCACTGAAGAGAAGAAGCAGCGTGGCGAGAAGTGGAGATATTTGGGCAGAAGACACCAGGGTGGGGAAGAAGCTCCCTCAGGTCCCCAGCAGCCCCGAACGTGGCCCGGTGATTCCTCCATCAAGCCCATGAATTCTGACCGTCTCTAATTCCGCTTCATTCACATACCTAGAAAGAGAGCTTAGAAAAACACATCTCGGCTGAAGCACCCATATAATGTGGATTAATCCTCCGGCCACGTTTCCACGAGAGCACCCAGGTTGCAGTCCACTGCACAGAAACATTGTGGGGAGGAAGAGAAAACTGCAAATCCAGCAAAAAGCGGCCAGCCCCGCGTTACAGGTGGCAACCAAAGTGACCTCCCTGCAGCATCTCCGTCCTGCTCACTGCGTGGAAGGAAAGGCGCCCGAGCAAGGCGGCGTTTATCGCTCCTCGCGGCAGCAAAACGAACCAGGAGCACGTGCATAAAAGAGAAGGGAGAAGGAGAGGCTGGGAAGCCGCACGAGCTTCCTCCTGCTTCATTTTCTGCAGGTGCGCAATGGGAATTACTGGCACCGGCACCTTCTGAAGCGCTGTGTGATTTGCTCGCTTCGCCTTGCAGAGCAGCAGCGTCTCCAACACGAGTGACTTTGAAAAACCGTCACCGATCTGGGAAAGGAAATTGCACGAATCCAAGCAGATGGCTAATCAAAAGGTTAGCTGCTGGATCGCCAGCCAGAGGAAATAAGATTTTTCCCCGGCGAAAATAAATCACATGAATAACGTAAACACCGGTGGCTTAAGTCAAAATAAAAGTTTAGTGTAATTTGGACTTAATACCTCCATCTTCAACCCGCTATCAAGGCGCTCCTGACTTTCAGCAGCTGAGTGCTAAAATAACCGTGGTCCTGCCCCGGTCCCGGCAGGCAGCAGCTCGCAGCACGGACTGCTGGTCACGTTCCCAAAATGCAAACGGGTACAAAGAAAGGCATCTGCGGTTCATTTCGGGGGCAAGATTTTCATTTATCGGCAGCCAAACTCGTCGGACTGTCACATAACCCGAGCTGCAGCTTGGTTGGAGGAGCTCTTGGCGTTTGTTTTCTTTTTGTGTCAAACACATAAAATACAAATGGATGACGCTGAGGTCCCACCACATGCTGGTAAGAGCTGGTAAGCAAGCACTGGTCTGCGGCAAGAGACATTTTTAAAATCGGCTGTTCGGGGATGAGCTTTATATATAAAATTTCCATGGTTACCTCCATGCAAGTTACCATGGATTAGACGGGACTAAGCACTTATTTTTCCGAAGCCATTTATGAGCATTTAAGAGATTTTTCCGTTCTTGCCTCAAAGTATTTCATACCATTAGCCACTGTTTTTCTGATCACATCCATTATGTATTAAGTCCTAACCAAAACTTAATTTTATGCTTTTACAGTTTACACGAGCCGCATTAGGGATGCATGCGATCGGGAGATACGGCATACATTTGTATAAAACGTCGAGCTAATTTTGACAGCTAGCAAAGTCATAGCGTGAATTCAAGGCTACGAGGAAAGATTTCATCCTTCTACCGGAGGAGACAGCGATTGGATCAAAGAGATTTTTCCAGATGTTCGAAGAGAAGTCAGGGGCTGTACCCGCATCCATAACTGTGGCCAACAGCTACGCAGCAGCATTTAAATGGTATTAATGATTCCTGCCAGCTCTGAAGGAAACCAAGGTAAAGCAGCGGTGTTTTCAGTCCAAAGAATAAAACCCTGAAGAGTATACAAATTAGACTTGTCGGTGCTCAGCACCACTTATGGAAAAACTCTCACCTGGGAAGGATTTCTGTATTAGTAGTTCAAGGAATACCAATGTCTTTTTACCAACATCTCCAAGATTTATTTTAAGTGCTCTACGAAAAAGAATACTGTTTCACAAGGGATGCCAATGTGTGATGAAGAGCTGAGCTTGAACATCAGCTGCTCCGTCGGGAGGACACATTCTGCTCAGCGAAATGGGTCACATCCAGCCCGAGCTGAGCTGCTCGGGTACAATGAACAGCGGCCCCATTTCTGCGCTGGAATTTATTTCTGCTCAGCAGCCAGCCTTGCCTTGTTTCACACACCAAGAGCCACCAAACCCTACCAGCCTCAATCCTCCCACCCCACAAATACCCACGCCGTGCCCCTTCTTTCTCTCCCCTATACACTGCGTAAATAAAATCCCCCCAAAGGTAAGGCAGAGCAGGCGAACAGTTCATCTGAAAGGTCTCGGTCCCACCTGACTGGGACTACGGGTGTGCTAAAATGGAATTAAGACACAGAAAATGAGTTACACGCCCCTGTTATTTGCAGCCCTACTTATCTTCCTCAAACTGCCAGAGGCATCTTAATCCCTGCTTTCAAGAGAATCGGTTCTTCAAATGAAAGGCAAGTCATTTTCAAAGCCAGCCAGCCCAGAGGGGCACGGGCTTGCCCAACTGCCGCCCCCGAGGGGTCCCTGAACGCCAGCAGAAGACATTTGGGAGACCCCCTAGCCCGGGATCCAGCGGGATCCTCCTCGGGATCCACTGCTGCAGCCCTGCCCTCGTTGGGCACGGGGCCAAGAAGCATTAAAGACGATTTAATCCCCCAAGAGGCAGTAGGAAAATCGCGAACTTATCCGGCTGTTGCGATAAAGACATCACTTGGGTGCCGCGCGCCTCGGCGCCCGTGGGAGTCGCACGGAGCGGTTTCTCTTCGAGGCATTATCGCGCACACAGCGTGCAACAGATGGCTGGGACGTGGCTGAGCTGGAGGTTTCGACCACATCAATATTCCCCTAAGTTAAAACAGCTTCCCATGGAGTTTTGGAAGCAAAGGTTCGTTTGGATACTGTGCAAATTTAGTCTCCCTACTTCGGGACATTTTTTGAGGACATGCAGATAAGCGCTGATTTTAAGAAAACACACTACAGAACAGCCATATATGCAGATGAAAGGGAACTATATTTTTTTAACCGAATAAAAGACATTGCAAAACACTAACATATGCAAAATACGCTTCAAAAACGATTTATTTTTTTCCAGATCAATCCTAAACAAGAGCTCCTTGTGATCAAAACCACACAGGGATCTAAAAATAGCTGGCCAGGGAAAACACTAAGCAAACATTTTAAGGATGCTTCCTCTTTTGAAGGGATTTATTCACTATTTTTTTGGTTTTCTTTCTTTCTTTCGAGGTTCCCAGCACTGGTTGGGTGTGAGGGGGGAGGCAGCGCCACGGGACCGGCCTCCTTCTGGCCTCGCTTGGCCAGAGGAGCCCGGCACCACACGAGGACACCATGTCAGCACACCTGCACCTTTTTAAAGAGATCTGAGAGCGTGGAGCAGTTGCTGAAGCCATCCACGCCGGGAGCAGCCCATCCGCAACCAGTTTGTGCTTCCAGCCGTGCCGCAGCGAGTCGCCTCCCTGCCGTTTGAAGTCCGGGGCGAGCTCGCTCCATCGCAATTCTCGCCTGCAAGTAGCTGCCTGCGGCAGCCGGCGGCGGGGCCAAGGCTCCTCTCCGCTTCGGATAGCTCTCTCCAGAAGAACTTGTTTAGTAAAAAGACCGTGGAAGCTTCTGAAAATTGGAGAAACGAGGGCAAACGGCATTAAAAAAGTCCTTCCTGGAGCAGGCTGTCTGAGAGGCTCTCCGCTGCGCGCCTCCCGCTAGGCCGCACAGGCCAAAGCCGAGAGCTGCCTGTGGATTGAGCACACTGCTTTGGGGAATGATGCTTTTCCTAGGTTAGAACAACAAGAGGCTTTTTGAGGAGGCACTTGATATCCAGCCTCGCTGGGCTCTGCAGAAGGTCCCCGTGTGGAGAGCAAAGCTTTGCCCCCACAGGACGAGGACACGCCAGCGCGCTCCACACAAGCAGGCCAGCCTCAGACACACCACAAGAAACGAGCCGCGTGCTGCTTCCCTTCCATCCCGCGGTTATCTGCCTCTCTCCTTCCAAACACCCCCCCTCGTTTCCTCAAATTTTCACTAAATCTGTATAAAATTTGCACCACCTTGGCCACAAAATGCCCTCCACCTCTCCACACAGAGATTTCACTTCAGTTGTGCCGCTCACTTTGCGCCGTACTCGCCATCAGCAGCTTCTGGTTCTGCTCCCCTCACCTTTCCCCGACAGACCCCCAAGTGCTCAGAAACCAGCCCCAAAGTCCTCCACAAACCGAGGCGAGGCTTCGGACACCCGGGAGAGAGGCCCTAACCTCTCCGAGGTTTTATTTCACAGACCTTTAAGGATGCAAAACAAAAGGGTACAAACGTGGAGCACCAAACCAGAGACCAACACCGCCCTGGCAGATAGAAATTAAACTTTAACACACCTCGAGAGTCCTCTTGTAGAAATAAGCATTTGAAGCTGAGCAAGTGTAAACCCTAACATGGTTTTAAATATCTGCTTGCAGGAAGAAACAAGCTCAGCTAGGAGGATTTGGCTACATACAAAGTGTACTCATTTCCCAACACGAGCAAATTAAAGGACAATATTTTTTTTATTTATTTCCATGTAGAAATGTGACTTTCAAGCTGATCGTGCCACCTCTGGAAAGCTATCCACGAGGCTAGTGAAAACCGATGGAAGTACAGAAAACTCATCTCACAGAAATTCTGGACTAATGTATAGGGCTACATGGAGACTGTCAACAAGAATCCACATTGGAAAGCAAATGGAGGGGGGTGGGAGGGCAGGCAAACTGCTACAAAATCCAGAAGCTAAGTTCAGCAAATACTATTTACTAAAATACTAAAAACAAGGACTGGGATCCAAACGCGAGCTCTGCAGACGTCCATCTGGCAAATGTCGGAGCCGTCCTCCTAAAGCTGCCTTGGCTGTGCGAGAGCAGGACTTCATCTGCTGAGGAAAAGAGATGGGAAACAGCTCACAAACCTCCTCCGTGCAGGCTTCAGACCCTCTGGGAATGGTATTTTTTTCCTTTTTATTCTCTCCATAGGAAATAACACGCTAGGAGATACTGTTATCTTTTGCAGCTTGCTTAATAATGTGCCTAAAGCTCTTTTAACATCTACAAACGTAGCCTGGCTTCACTTCCACGTGCTCGGAATTTGGAAAGGGATACACACAGACTTGTCTCCCAAGAAAACATGAAACTATCCCGGCCAAGCTGGGATGTGGGACATACAGGATATAGGACGTACGGGATACGGGACACACGGCTTCATAGTTGTGGAAAACCTGCAAATGGTGGCTCCGATAGGAGCGCCTGCGTCTTGTTAACTCTCCTCGAAGATGTGCTTGCAGCCAACTACACCGCTTTAGCCAACTGATGAAACAAAGAACATTTGCCCCAGGCTCGAACGGCTATTTCATTAATTATGTGAGAATTAAGCTAAGATTAAGCGAAGATAGAGACCTCTCTTCCAAGAGCAGAGGTCAAGAGCTGAGAATTTGTTTAATTTCATGGACAACAACAAACTGACATCAGCAAGAGGCAACGTTTCGCAAATGCATTCTTAAACACAGGCCTGAGATTTTTGTAACACTAATATTTGGGTAGAGACTGGGTCCACTGCACCAACCCAATGAATGCTTCCCAGCTTACGGACCTTCTCCACATGGGGAGAAAGACTCAACCTGGGTAATGACACGTATAACCAGTGGCATTAGAGACCCTGTGGGCAAGGTGAGGTGGAGAGGTTTAATTTGGGGTAAAAGACCTGGCCATTCTGTGGGACCAGCGGGTCTGAAGCTGAGCCATTTGGGAAGTTGCCACACCATAGCTAAGGCATCGGTACGCGTGGGGGCATCTGTCACCCACCCAGGAACAGGCAGAAGCCATCATCTTAGAATCACAAATACAATCCCAGAGTGGTTTGGTCTGGCAGAGCCCTCAGAGCCCCCCCAGTGCCACCCCGGCCATGGGCACGACCCCTGCCCCCAGCCCAGGCTGCCCCCAGCCCCATCCAGCCCAACCTTGGGCGCTGCCAGGAATGGGGCACCCACAGCTCCTCGGGGCAGCCTGCGCCAGGGCCTCGCCGCCCTCAGAGGAAGGATTTCTTCCTAATTTCTAATCAGAATAATGTACTCGAGATGAAACTCGTGTCTCACCTCGCTCTTCAGTTCCTCTTGGCGTACTGCTTTCTCCTTAGCTGTGGGGCGTTCAGGGGTCAGATGATTGCAGCAAATTAATTTTCCATTTAATATGCAATTTTCTACGACCATTCATTGAGCTTCTTGCCCTTAATCATTTTGCTTAATTCGTCTATCAAGGTTGGTTTTTCTCTGTGCTAAGTGCAAGGCCAGAGGGCTCTGAGCAAGCCTCGTGCCAGGAGCTCCGCGGCCCCGGCTCGCTCCCTGCACAGGCTGCAAGCCCCCAGAGCCCCCTGCCAGGCACAAGAAACACTGCCAGAGCTGCTGCCGTGCCGTGACTTTTCCCCAAAAAGATCCTGCTCTTCTGCAAAGCCGGTGGAGCAGGCACATAAAAGATTACAGATACGTCATCTCAGCTCTGCGCAAGGGACGAGGCAAAACCCAGCGAAAACTTACAATTTGTTCCGCATTCTAGGGCTTTTTATGTAATTTTCTTTCAAGGGGATTTTGCTGACCCCTGAGCTATTCCCACGTATTCCCCACTGCATGACAGCCACGTGCATCAGTGGAAGGCTTCATGTCATGGTCCTGCAAAGAGGAGCTTCCAGCTTCCCAACCAAAAACCCCAAGTGGGGGAAGCAGCCTGCGAGCGCAGCTGAGCTGACCCCCGAAAAGGCAGTGCCAAATTGTTAGCAACACGTTATTTTTTCCAAGGGAGAACTTCCAGCTTTTCTCTCCCTTCATACAAGCGTAGATATGAGTCCCTGTCGTTTTAGGCTCTGAGCACAAGAGACAGTTCACAAATCTGACCATAAAACAAGGGCCCTAGTGGCCGAGCTCAGCCCTGACCCGAACCTCCCCTGCTTGGCAGGCGCTTTCGTTTCAATAACCCATCCCTGAGGCGAACCCCATCCAAGAGCTGGGGAAGGGGAGAAAGGAAAGATTGGATTCAAATGCCTAGATTAACATATAGAAACGACATTTTTCAAAAATATTACGCTTCCAAAAGTCCTGGCACGAAGCAAGGGCTGACATCCCTCATCAGAACCTGGGAATGCCTGGGACTTCCCATCCCAGCAGCTCCTCTCCCAAAAAATCCACAGCAGATGCTGGACATTACGCCTCTCTTCCCAGTTTCTCACTGGGAGCTTACCGAAGCGCCTTCTCCCTCTTTGAAAACATGGGTGAGGAAATCCAACAAAGCTTGGGTGTTGCATTTTCTTGCGTGAACAGGGATGAAACCTATTCTGCCTCTCCTCCGACCAGAGCCGCAAGCAGCGCAGCTCGAGCGAGCACCCATTTCCACCGCGAGCTTGGTGCTTGCCCTGGGGCCTTTCAAGTCGGTAGGACAGCATGCCAATGGCACGCTGCGCCAAAGCCCAGCCGAGATGGAACCAATTCTCCAGGATAAACACGCTGTGTAAACACCAACACCATAATCTGCTTAAAAGCACTATTACCAACGGCACAGAACCACCGCGAATTTTCTAACACGAAGATAAACGCTAGCACAAATATTTGTTTAGTGCTAAACGGAAAGACCTGAAAGGGAAAGGATCCTGCCCCAGAACAGCTCCAAAGAAACCAGAGCTGCCAGAGCACCCCGATGTCTCCCCGAGGCGTGGAGCCCCTCGAGATCGAGCCTTGCTACCGAGGATTTGCACAAGTGGGTTTACCTGGTGGCCAGTCACTCCACATCCTTGTTCCAGCCTGCTTCGCGTTTTCTGAATAAATTCCCCTTTTTGTTCGCCGTTAAAATTACAGAGTTTTCCTTTTTCTTTTTATAAAGCGGTATTAATATTTTATGATTGCATTCTTCTGCATCGCAAACATATAAATAACTCCAGATTGCCAGGCGCTCCGACTGCCAAGAGTATGTTCTCTTCACCCTCTTCTGATTTTTTGTGTTGCAGGGGGGAAAAAAAAGGTGCATGAGGTACAATGCAGCCTGACATCATCCGTAATTCTAGGCTTGTTCAAAGACTTCACATCTCCTTAAGAACATGAAACCATCCTAGCAGGTCTGGTTAGCAGGGACGCGGAGTAATGCGGATATAATGAAACTGCAGGAACCGAACAGGCAACACAACAGGCTCGGCAGCAGGAACGCTGCACTGAGATTATTCACTCATTTCTCCTTCGTTTTAATAATTCTGTGCCGATGTATTCTGTGGCCAGCTCCACGCAGCCGAAGCAGAGAAGCATTTGGAGGCTGCTATTGCAAATTACAGCAAATGCTGCTGGCAGAAGCCCGTACGCCGAGACCTCATGCTATCACACGCAGCAAGGGAGTTGGGGGTAAAATCAGAAATGATACGATTCCCAACTATGAGAATACGCCCTGAGATTTTCCACGCACATGCTACATTTTTGAGGTTATTCTTCCCTCAAGGCTTCCTCCAGCCATTCGTATCCACTAAACTCTCCCCACGATACGCTGAAATAATCGTTTTTTTGATGGGAGCCAGCAGCAATCCTGAAATCTCATCTCAGCCCCTGTTCAGCGTTTCCATCCTCCCTCCTTCGAGCATGTAAATGCCTGCAAGAACTGCTGAAAAATACCACCACCAAGTGCATTTCACTCAAAATTGGGTAAAGACACACCAAAAAGCCATACAACCTCCCGGGCTAATGAGGCCGAGCCAGCTCTCCCAGCCGCACCGCTTCCAGCTGCCCACCAGCCTGCTCTTTGTAGGGTTGGGGTTGTTTTGTGGGGTTTTTCTTTTGCAGGACCAAACCGTCACGTCCATAACCGTCCACCAAATAATTTGCCACAGTTTCAGACATGCGGAGGCCACCACGGCCTCGTGCCACCAAAAATCAGCAGCTCCTTCCAGAGGCAGCTGCGGTCCCAGCCCCAAACCGCGCATCGGGGAGCTTTGCTGGACTCCCGGGGACGGTGACAAGGTTCAAACCACTTGGTTTCCGCATTTTGCTTCTGCCAGCCATGGGCATGAACGCGGCAGGATGGGACCACGGCACGCACCAGGCCTTCAAAGTCGAACTGATGAGCAGAGAGAAGGAAAAAAAGGAAACTACAGGGAAGTAATTTCACAAAATAAACGAACAAAACCTCTCAGGCTACCCAAGAACAAAAATGCTGTGCCCATCGACTTCTCAGACACCACGTTATTACAGCAAAAGCACGCAAGTGCAAATCGTGGTCCTGTTTAACTACAGCAGAAGTTACGCTGCCAGTTTATCTGCGGATGGAAGAGGAATGACACCGAGGAGGAAAGAGCTTGTGCAGCAGCAGCCTGCTCCTACAGAGCAATACTGTGTGTTTTTCTAATACATAATAGATCAAACAGCTTAATAAAAAATAAGCTTGTTTCTGACGGAACAAATATTCAAGGGCATGAAATACTGGTTTAAATTATTTCACTTACAGACTCGAAGAGGGGGAAAAAAAAAAAAGAAGCCTTGGCTGAGCAAGCTGCATGTAAAATTGAAGCGCTGTGCCGGAGGCTGGGGGCTTCGGCGTGCCCCCCCGGATCCCCTGCTCCCTTCAATCAGCAACCAGGCCAGAGCTTGCCCCTTGCTCCGTTGTAGGTTTAGGAGCAGGTCTTGTCCTTTCCATGCCAGGAGCATTTTACGTGGTCAACAGCGACAAAAGGTAATGGCGCCGGGTCCTCAGCGCAACCACGGGAGAAACGATCCCCAAGGCTCCAGCAAATCCATAAGCGCTTTCCTCCAGCATATAAAGAAAACCAAATTTAATATGCAGCCGTATGTTCAAAATTACTTGCCTCTGCCTTACTTCTGTCAAATCTGCTCAGCTTGCAAGTCATTTCTATTTTTTTTTCCTTAGCTGCCTGCCTGGTAAAGTCACCTGGGAGTTCAATGTCAATATACGTCGCGCTTTGGAGCAAAGGCTCTGCCATTAGAATCCTTCATTACAGCACCGGGCATATTAAACGCATTTATGCACTATTCTTTTTTGTTGTTTTACTTACTTTAGCTGGTAACTTTGCTTTTGGTTCTTCTTACGGAACGCCACGACGGTTTGTGTTACTAGTTAATAAAATATTTAAAGTCGTGTTCTCCTACAAAGAGATCTCACGCGTTAACATAAACCAGAAGTCACTGACAACTTATAAGCCCTTCAGAAGGGGAAAAAA
Source organism: Anser brachyrhynchus (assembly GCF_964034855.1). Classification (NCBI taxonomy): domain Eukaryota; kingdom Metazoa; phylum Chordata; class Aves; order Anseriformes; family Anatidae; genus Anser; species Anser brachyrhynchus. Next base: position 124,792,699 of record NC_137696.1, on the reverse strand, counting down.
AAAAAAAAAGGATCTTTATAGGGAAAGAAAACTGCAGTAGGCTCCGGGACACCACAATGCGTATTTCTATCTCGAAAATCATTGAACAAATCCACTTAAAAAATACCGAGCACAGCCCCAAGGCCGCAAACAGAGGAAAGTGGTTTAGCAGGTCAAACGAGACAACCCGTGCTTCAGGAGCCCTGCTGAACCCACGACAGCGGGTCTCGCATGGAAGCACTGCGCAACGAGCCCCTGTATCTGCCCAGTAAGGACTTTTTCGCTCACCATCACCCCGCAAAACAAACTGGCTCTTTCTCAGAAACGCCAGGACCTCCAGCAATTACCCCCAGACATCCTAATTGAGTCAGCAACTGGAGATTTTCATTTTTGCAGCCCGCTCGCTGCAGTTAGCCCTGATTTAATTTCCCCTAATCTTCCACAATAAATTACTTTCACCCAGGCTTTGCCTCTCCGTGAGATTGCTCAGGCGGAGGCACGGCACCAGGAGCGGCCGAAAAATAACTTTGGGGAAAGTTAGCAGCCATCTCTGAAAGGTTGTCATTTACAATAAGTTAGGCTGAAAAAAAGAAAAGGCCTGGCACGCTGGGTCAGAAGATAAAGGTGAGAACCTACCATGGGATCTGGGGCGGTATTTACCATAGGAGAGGCTGCCAGAAGGCCCCATACACCCGGCTCGCTCGCCACCGGGCGTTACAGGTCTCCGTAAGGACACGCTATAAAGTTTGCGGCCTTTTTATCATTTCGCCGGTTCTCATTCGGTGCTTTGCAAAGTAAATAAAAAGCATGAGGGGGAAAAAAAAAATGAGAAAGCAAAGTCTTAGAAGTCGGCGTGCCGCGGCTCCCAAAGCCCCCAGAGCCCATCGGTGCCCTCGGCTCGCGAGACGTTCAGCGTCGTGCCCGCCAAGCCGACCCCGGCACACGGAGAGCTCTCCCGATGAATACAGCAAAAGCCCTTTTCCCCAGATTTAGCAAGCCTAATAGGTTAAAGTACACGTCACACCCTTTCTCTACACCCACTACATAACTCTCGTCTTTGTTATGCAGACAAGCAGGCGAGCAGCTTAGTAAGCATCTCCGCGTGTTTACAGAAGGCCTCGGCACGAGCGCGCCGATCTTCCCCGCGCCAAGGCCCCGCGAGAGGCGGCTCCGCTCCCGAGCAGGGAAAACAGTTCCCAAAGGGAACCCCGGGTTCAAACAATACCTGAAAGGCTCGGCCGCGTGCTGCAGGCCCATGCGGGCGATTGGAAGCACAAAGCTCCCCAAACAAACATTTCTCCCTGGCACTCAGAAAGCCTGGATAAATTCTAAAAGCTTCACGGGGCGATGCGGAGGAAAGGGGTGTTCGCAGCTCGGGCGCTCCCAGCGCCATCTATTTGGGGTGTGAGCTGGTAGAGGAACGAGGCTAGCGAGAGAAAGGCACGAGGAACGGAGCAGAATTCCCCGTGGTGCCGCGATCCCAGCCTTCGGGAAGCCGTGGTCCCCCGCAGCATCTCCAAAATCCCCGCAGCCCCTCGGCGCGCCAGCCTCCGCATCTCCTGGTCTCCAGCGGGACGAAACGAAGGGGCTGAGATGAGGCCGGGCAGGCAGCGAGCCCAAAAGACAACGTGCCTGTTCCTATTCTTACCTCACCCCTCGCTTTTACTTCGCTGATGTGATGAGCCTGTGAATTCTCAGGGCAGCACGCACCGGTGCCGGGTTGTTACCCGCGAGGTCGCGCTCTTCCTCGCGGATTCTCAGCCCAGCCCCGAAGCAGGAGCAGAGCACGAAGGCAGCCCTGAGGAGCAGCGGCGAGGCCCTGCGCTTCGCAAAGTAGGTCACTGGTTTTAAACGGAGGTGTGGACGGCAGCAACAGCCCCACAGCAGGCGCTGCCGCGGCTCTACGTGCCTGCAGAAGCATTCCTGCCGCGGTGTAATTACGGGCCGGGACCACAAACGCGTGCACAGCTTTCCTCCTCGGCCGGCATCGCGCGGCCGGGCTACAAAGCGATCTGAAAGGCTGGCATCCCTCAAGACCCAGCTCCACAAGGCAGAGCCGCACGCGCTTTTAATTGATTCCTGCTTTCCAGCGCGGCAGCCAGACCCCTATGAATAGAAGCAGCAAAAGCTCAGGAAATGGTCTTTTTCCCCCCCGTTTTGAACAAGGGGATTTTCTGGCTCCATTATTGTCATCCTTCTGACTCAACGCACGCACTTGCGTGCGTGCATGCACATCAGAGGGAGATGGGGCTGCTATTAACGGAGAGCCGGTCTCCTGGCAATGACAAAAGGTTCATTTCTACTCATTAAGGGGTCTTGTAAAACGCCAGTCAGCGCTCGCGCTCGTCCCTCCAGCACAAGAGCAGGTTTGCGGAGCGAAATTTTCAGGAGATCAGAAAACCGAGGGCTGTTCAAGCCCAACGCAAATGCCAACTCCCTAGCAACACGAGCTTCCTACGCTGGAACAAAGGCTCTCCAGGAAAGACTCCTCGTCCCTCTGGGTTGGAGAACACCCAGCATCACCCAAGGGTGCTCCCAGCCCGGCTATGGGAGCAAGCCTGCGCAGCATGCGTGGCGATGCACCGAAACGCGGCTTTGTGCTCCGGCAGCAGCACGAGGCGAGGCGCTGGGTGCAGCCGACGGTTTCTGCGGGTCCCAAGAAACCGTTGGTTTCTTTTTTCAAGAAAACAGATCTGAACGTAGGTCAGCACGCGGAGCAATAGCTGCCGGTCACGGGTACCCAGAGCAGCCCCCGGTGCCGCGCTCAGGGTTGGAAACGCGAAGTGGGATCCATCCAAAGAGCCAGGCAAGACTTCAGAAGCAGTGGATCAAAAAAATTCTGCAACCTTCTGGAGAGCAGGCAGAAAAAATACCGATGCTGAACAGCCACAGATCACCGGAGACAGACACTTACCCTTCTCCCCTTTTATCATCCTCGCCCTCGTGCCGGACCAGCAGACGGGAGCCCCCGGCTCACCACCGGTGTTTCTCGACACCGATTTGCCCAGCCCTTGCTGCCGTGTTGGTTTGCCTCGGCTAAAGCCTTCTGTTGTCAAGGGAGGTTTTGTGGCCACTCTCTTCTGGTTACAACCTCGCATTTCAGGCTCTTGAAACATCTCTTAATTCCTCCTTTTGTAGTGAGAGTACGGCGCTGGTCATGGTTTCCACACTTGCTGCTTGTTATCAGTCATCCAGATCCCTCCGAAAAGGGTTTTTTTAAAGCAGTCGAGCATAACACACCAGTGTAAGAACGACTTAGGTTACAATCTAAGGCCTCCTGAAGATTAAAGCCAATTATTTCTAGGCTCTTACCCTGGTTTTCTTCTTTTCTCACCGAGGCTAAACAAGTTTGTTGAGGTTACATGACCTTCTACAAACCTAGCCTGCCTCTTTTTAACTTCTTCCTTGTTCCGAGCGCTCATTTCTGTCCAAGAATGGTGTTGAGTGTTTGCTCGACAAAATGATCTCGCTACCTATTTACGGGGTACCCTCCTTTTGAAATATTAATCCCCTTGACTAAGAATACCGCACACATCTTTATTTCAGCGTGTTTTGAAAGGGACTTGCAACAAGACAGCTTGTGGTCTAAGCGGTGCGATACTAGAGCTCCATTATTTTATTAGGAACGAGCACAGCATTCAAACCCCTTTAGCACCATCAAATTGCTGGGGGTATACTGACAATGTTATGGATGAACTTTGCAGCTCTAGCAAAAAAATAAAAAATAAGAAAGTCAAAGAAGCAACCCTGAACATTGCAACCCATGCACCATGCTCCGTTCGAAGGAAGGTTTTGGGATTTCTTCACTCTGAGGGTGGTGAGGCGCTGGCACAGGTTGCCCAGAGATCTTATGGGTGCCCCATCCCTGGAGGTGTTGGATGGGCAGGTAGGAAGGCCAGGTTGGATGGGGCTTTGGGCAAGCTGATTTAGTGAGAGGTGGCCCTGCCCGTGGCAGGGGGTTGGAACTGGGTGACCTTGAAGGTCCCTTCCAACCCAAATGGTTCTGTGATTCTATGATTAGAGCAGGAAACCTTAGAGATACAAGTGCCTTCATACAACCACTCGATAATGTTGATAGTGGGGTGTTCCTGCCACCAAAGCCACAACCATTTCCAAGATTAGTGCCCAGCACCAACCAGGACAACCCTGAGGACGAGCCGCGGGTCACCGCCAACCCAGCTCGCCCACCCGGGGCTGGCAGCATGCTCCACACCTCGGGATGTGCTGGGCTTGGGGGAAGAGCCCCCTGCCTTGCTGGGGGGGCTGCAGACCCCCTCGCTGCCACTTGCTTCCCAGAGCTCGTGCCGAGGCCGAGCCACCCACCTCTGCGCACTCAGCGCCTGCGGGGCTCAGCTCCGAGGCAGTGCTGAATCGGTCGAAGGAAACGTCGCAGGGAGATTTCAACGAGGGAACAACTAAAAGAGCCCGGACCATCTGAATTTCTTCCCCTCGCCGCCTTCTGATCCCTCGTTTCTCAAGATCTTGGCCGGCTGCTGATTTTTCCGTGCGTCTCATCTCTATTCCACAAGCGAGGAGGCGACCGAGCCGCCTTTTGTCCGGTCAGCACAACCGCGCTGAAAAGAACTGGGTTAGGCGGCAGGCAGGAGCTGCACGGGTCTGGACACATCACAGGAAGTTGACTGTGCAGAATTAAATCCCAGTTTCCTCTTTGGGCCGTATATATTGGCCGGCGATAAGATTATTATATTTTTTCTGCAGCAAGGACCGGGGTGGGGTTCGCACGCCGCAAGCTGGAGGTGCCAAGACGGCTGAAGAAAAGGATCGACGGGGTTTGCATCAGGATGGGCAGCTTCGGGCAGGAGAACAGAGGCATTTCGGAGCAGTTCATTTCATTTGACATTTCCCCTTCGTTACAGCTTCTTTTTTTTTTTTCCTATATACACACACACACGCAGTTTATACAGCAGAAAATGGAACTCGGAGGAAGCAGATGTGAGAGGGGAAATTTCTGTGAATTTATCCTGCCCGCCGCAGAAGCAGGGCTGCTCCCGGAGCCCATTCTCGAGCGCTTTGTTAAATGAGGCAGCGAAGCCTCTGCCACCATACTGATGAAATTGCCTATTAGGAAATCTTTACTTTACACGTATTATAAATTTAGACAAGAGGGTTTGTGTGTTTAACAGCTATTCCGTGCAAGCTGGTTTGTTTTCTTCCAAATCCACAAAATCTTGCGGACAAATTGTCAGAATTGCCGGAAGTTCACTTTAAATTCCTCGCTACTAAAAACCTGTTAATTGCTCTCAACCATCCTAGCTTTCCCTGTCTTATTTTCCCCTTGTATCAGTTTCTGCACAGTTCACACCTTCTTCGGCTTAGTGTCAGACTTCCCACCTTAAAAATACGACTTGAGACAACAGAATTTATTTAGTTTGAAAACAGAAGTCTGGACAAATGCGTTTCATGGCACTTCCTACCAAAACAGATTTTGGCTAAGACCCGAAGCAACCCCCAGCCTCGCTGCCACATCTCCTGCTTCAGGACTCGAATCCCAAATGTCCGAAACGCACGGGCTAAGGGGCAGGCTGCCTTTTCTCCAAGTGAATCTCACCCTGATGATGCGGGTTTACATCAGCCTCGTTTCCTTACGGACCCACTGTCCAAATACACAAGAGATCTTCCGTGAGCACTTCCCGGCACCTTTTGGTTATCGGCTCTGCCCTACATCTTCCAGCACTCCCCGGTCCTCTCCACGCACATCTCCACCCGGAGCAGTCCCTCGGGTGCATCACCAGTCGGGATAACGCATCCCAGTTCTGCAGATCCAGCAAGTATCTGGATCAAAACATGCCACCAGTACCAGGGGCACATTTCGGAGCCCGAGCTGTCCTCACACCCAACACAGCTCCCTCCATGCAAACCAAAGTTTATTTAACGGCATCTTTACACTTTAGTACGCTGATTAAAAAAGAAATAAACCAAATAAAACCTATTGACTGCTGGCACCGCATCTGTTTTCCCTTTTTGCAACCTCCCCTTTAGAGCTTTTTCTAAATAAATAATTTTACGGCCTTATTGTAGTTACGATGGTCCGGACCGTGTTATTATGCAACCTGTTGAGACAACATTTTGAAAGCGTGACAACTGGAAGCGGTGATGATGCCCTAATTATTACAGCATGACTAAGTAGTTTCACCCTTCTGATGTCCAGGGACGGGACTTTACATAACTTCCCAAGGCAACGGGAAGATTTCATCCTCAGATCGCTCTTCACGAGGCTTCTCCTGAAGTTCTCGAGCTTTGGCTCCGGCTCTGCAGAATTCCACCAACGACTTACTCCAATCTCCCAGGCAATTTATGGTTCTGGCACGACTTAGTGCAATCTATCACTCGGGTGACAGACAGAACATAAACTGTATCCTGGCTGACATCACTGCTGGAGTCCCTGGTGAAGTCAGAAGAAACTATTACCAAATGAAAAACAATGCTGTCAGAACTGCACGCGCTCTGCCATTCCTCTCCTGCCATACTCCTTCCTCCACGGAGGTTATTCTGTTTAAAAGCAGGCTTGCTTTGTCCAAGAGGACTTTGTAACGTCGGTATTGGCCAGAGCGCCGAAACACTCGAATAAAAGACTAAATAGGACAGCAAAGAGCCAGGCTCCGAAGGCGAGGCAAGGGAGGTTGGCGATGCTCAAAGCAGCACCGTGCTGCAACTACACAAAAATTGTGTTTAATAGCTAGTTAGGCCTTAAAAAAAAAAAAAAAAAAAAGTGTATGAATAGAGGTTGAAGCTTCTAGAAAACGAGCAACTGATTCGAGGCTACCAAGGAAAACACAAAGTGGAGAGGAACACAATTTGCTGAAGGCGTTGTAAAATAAATCCCGACCCTGCTATAACGAAGTAAAGCTTTTACTTAGATCTGATGCACTAAAACCTGCCACGCAATAATTTGGTGGTGTTGCATGGCCCTACCAAAACCTCACAGAAAGGTAATTAAAACAGGCCAACTCCTCTCTCTTCCCTTCCTCCTCTCTAACACCTTTATCCAGCCTCCTTCCTCCCCTCTTCCCTCTTCCTTCTCCCTCGTTTCCTCCCCACAACGGAGCAAGGTGTGAAGAGCGAAGGCAGCCTCCTCTCCCGCAGGGAAGCTGCTCCGTCTGCTCCTGCGGTGGCTTTTTCTGTGGTTTTTTTCTCCTCTCTCAAGGGCTCTGCCACCAGGAGCACGAGGAGTTGCAGAAGGCGAGATGCTTCGCTGAGAATGCCAAAAGCAAGCAGCCAGAATCACACAATAACCGAGGACCAACATTAAAATACTGGTGTGATTCTTTGCTTCTCCTGTTAATGGTCTTAATAATTTACCTTGCAGGGTACGTAAAATATTTTTCACGGCAATGCCTGTGAAACTTAAAGAGAAGGAATAGATGCGTCCCAGGAAGCAGAGCGTGGCAAGGCAGCGCGGGAGGAGCTCCTGAACGCCTCCACCACGACTCTGAGTTTCCAGGAGCGGAAAGCACAAAGCCCAGACCCCACACAACATTTTAATCCAGAGGGAAGGGAGGCTGCAGGCAACCCCGAGCACCACGGCTGGCGGCTCCTCCGTCAGCAGCTCCCTGCTGCGGCCGAGGCGTGCCCGAGCTCGGCAAAGCACCCAGGGGCTGCTGGCTCACGGTACCCGCACCGCTTCCATACTTCTGTGCACTACAAATCGAGTTTAACCTAAATGTACGTCAACTTTAAGCGATATCTATCCTTCTAAAACACTTCTTACCTTTGTAAAAGTTTCCTTCAGCAGTTTTGCCTTGCTTGCACAAGTTCCCGAGCGGGCTGCTGTCGGTACATCGTGCTCCCGTGCAGGAGATTACGGTCAAGACCAAATCGAGCTCTTGCTACACATCTAACTGGAACAGCGAGCCCGTAGATGTACTGCTATGGGCTTTTTTTTTTTTTTTTTATCTAAATCAGTTTAAATAAATAGAATTTGCATCTGGCTGGAGACGGCGTATAGATAACCGGCATTCCTGACACACCAGTTGCACAACCTGCACGCTGATGAGACTCGCTGATGCCTGGTGGTCAAGCTGCCCCAACGCTGCTCTCCTCTACAGCAGCACAACCACCCCACAGCTCTCCTTACCCTTTTTTTTTTTTTTTTACAGCTAGACAGCCTGCGACAAGAGCAGCAGGCACTGCTGGCACAGCTAGCTAATCTGTTCATGCTGGGCATACTGGTTCCCAGCCAACGTTTTAACAAACTCCCAAAGTGGCTTAAGCCAAGAGAGGACCTCTCAGGTTGTGATGAAGATACCGAGGAACAGCAGTGGCAGGGAAAGCCAAAACAATCTGCTCATATGATTCTCCGAGGCCACGTTTTATCCTGTTCCCATGATGTAACCAGCAACAGGGCAGCTCGTGCGAAAACACAGGGTCGGGAGCATCCTCAGCTCTTGCTGCGGACAGGAAACAAAAGCGGTGCTGATCCCGAGCCTTCTGCAGACACAGAAGCATTAATAATCCTAGAAGCAAAGAGTCAAAAAGGAAAACGAGCAGAAAGCAGCGAAGAAGCAGACTGAAGAAGCTGCCCAGAGGGGTGCGGGTGGCCTAGGAGCTTGGACACACTCCGACCCCCAGCCCTGAGGAACCAGCACTGGGGATGAGCACGGGTTTTTTTCCAGTATAATCCTACAGGGTGGCTGCAGAGCACACAGCCAGCATCACCTTGCACGAAGCAGCGTCTGCTCCCTATTTTACTCCTCCTGGCAAGGGCTGCTCTGCAAGGACATGCGCCTTAGAGCCACCGCGTCGGCTGCGAGCTATTCACCACGGCGCCACCAACTTCTCTCCGACAGACCGAAAGAGCTTAGAAAACCATCCTGCTGGGTCTGCCTCCCTGCTGAGGAGCATCCCCTCGCCCTTGTCCAGGGGAGCAGGAGCAGATCACGGCCCCTCCGCAGGGATGGAGCCCGGGACACCCCGGAGGGGCGAGCAGCACGCAGCCCCTCACCTGGAAGAAGCGCAGCGAGCAGAAGCATCCTTCCTTTCTCCCCGGCTAGCACTCGTGATGCGAGCTTCTCAAGATGATGGCCGTTCTGATCGTCTGATTTCTACTGATTTCTCGAAATAACGGGTCGAGCCACCCGGGCTCTGGCAGCTTCGGGCTCCTCACGCTACGCGCTGTGGTTTCCTGTTTGTTTTCCAGCCTACTTCCGACACCGACGCGAAAAAAAGTTCCTCTGCACCCCCCCGCCCCAGGCTGAGATTGAACCACGTAAACATCAGGCTGGGCTAACAACTCGGTCTCGCTTTCGGAAGAGGAAAAATTGCCTAAATTCAGAGACTTCATTGCATCCCTTTGTCAATATATGCCTGCTATACATTTTTTTTTAAATAAACGTTCATCGAGGAGTGGTTTAAGTGCTCAAAAATAAGCCAAGAGAAAACTCGAAACTCATTTCAATTACACTTTGTTAAAAAAAAAAGTCAACCCCTTTCTTCATCCACTGAAAAGCAGTCATTTAGGCTGTCATCTCAGCGAGTGAATTAATTTTCTTAAGAGCAAGCGAGAAAATTAGAACGATTTAAGTCAGCACGGAGCACCCAGCAAGCGCCTGCAGCGTTTCCCCCGGTTGTGCATTGCACCCACCACCCTTCCTTTAGGGGAAAAAGGTCGATCTCGTGGTGGAAGCGTCGAGGCAGGACACCTGCACACCCCAGGGGATGCAGGCACCGTCGGCAGGGTTGGGGTGAGACAAGGAGAAGGGTGTTGGAGCATCGCAGGCAGAAAACCACTGGCTGCGTGCTGCCGAGCTCCGTTTAGATGTCATCTGGGACACCCCAAAGCCAGATTGCACGAGGCTTTATTCCCCTGGGACTGACCGTGTTGCTGGTAGGCTGAGAAACGTCGTTTTCAGGTAAGGTTCCAACGCATTAGTCTTATTTTTAAACATCATATCAGCTACCGGAGCCCTGCTTCATGTCATTTTACAAAACCTTATGAAGAAAGGGTGTGAAAATTACGTTTGAGACAATCTTCAGGTTTTCTGCCCTTTTCCTTTCCCAGCTAGTCACCCATTACCTTCTCAGTCCCTAACAAAGTCGGCAGAACGTAGACTTTGACCATCTGCAAACAAAACCCGTTCTGGGCGACTACGCACATGCTCTCACGCCTCCAGCCGCCGCTGGCAATTAATTCTCTCTCGAAAAGTTGGCGCAGCGCTCAGCCCCCGGCTGCCACTGGCATGGAGGGACATCCGAAATCTGCCAGCGGACGCAGGCGATCCCGTAGGGAAGACGAGGTGAGGAGCACGGAGCACGTTTTGGGGTGTTGTGGCTCAGCACCACCAGCTGTGTGTCCAGATCCCAAGGTGTTCCGTAGCCCTAACCCTACTTCGTCCACCTTTTGGCTTTGGGGACTCTCACCAGTAGGGTTTTTCTGCTGGTGAGGCTATCACAGCCATAGGGCTTTGTCTTTCAAAAGTCCTTGAAATACAAAGAGTTGGAATTTTTTTTTTCCTTACTGAAAAAAAATTAGTGAAAGAATATTCTCCTGGAAACGCGTGAACCGGGTCATGGGAAAACGAACAGAAACTCAACGTCATTCACGCCATCTGAGAACACGATCTACGATCCCAGTTATAAAAAAAAATGTACCAGGCTTCCTGAGAAGTACAGATCTGTTCATTGTTCGATACGTAGCTATTCTGATTTTTAAACAGGTTCTTGGTCATTTCAAACAAGGCTGCAAGTGGCAGCGCTGCCGCCTTGTGCCAAATAAAGGGCTTCCAAGAGGCTTTCACCCAGAGATCAGGCTAAATGGGAAACAAGAAACCTCCATCCACAGTAGACACAACAACAGCTGAAACTTTCACTGCACTAAGCCCTAAAAATTCAAGTTATGGCTTTAGCATCGTAATGGAAACAGGTAGGAACCGGCCCTGGCATTTCTGTGATTCCCCTGGGAGGGTTTTTCCAGCACTCATCGGCTCGGCCCCGCGCTGGGAGTTTGGAGATGCTTCCCACTCTCAAACCATCATGGTCACCTTCCCAGCACGGTATCAGATACAAGAAATAAAATAAAATAAATAAGAAATCATTTACATCATTCTTTCAGACGTAATTTGCAAAAAAAATAAGTTGTCAGCGCTTTTGCATAACACATGCACGTCCATTACGTTTGGAGCAGAAATGGCATTGAAACCACTTCAAGTAGGAATTAGTCAATTCCAGAGATCCCGATAGGGCATAATACCCTAAACGAACGTTGCCGAAACATTTCAAGAAAAAACAAAAAACAGATGGACACCACATGCATCTGTTGGAGGCAAACACAACCTTGCCCGGGATAAAATCTTCATAAACAAAAAAATAAAGCCCTGCATATTTTTAGCTTGACTAAGAGGATTAGGCGAGGGCTTTATGAAGACATTTACACCAGCGTTGACAAACGACACGGGAGCAGCAGACCTGCCCACGTAACTACAGCACGCAGCAGCCGTTCCTCCAGGACCTGCAGAAATTCAGGCTTCGTGGGTCAGGTAGTGCTCATGTCCATCCCAAGACGAGGGTGCTGTAAAGCCCTAGTGCCATGATTTTTGGTATTCCCAGCCCTGGACGCGTGGCTTCTTCGCTTCTTCCACGCCGAGCAGCACGCGGCCGATGGAGCAGAATCGCCCTGCAATTCTCTTGGGTCTCTGCTCCCTGCACCTCCGAGGCCGCTCGGCCACCAGCTGGTGAGTTTAAGCAGCAAAAAGCGAGGCTGTAGGAGCTAACGGAAAGCAATACCCTATAAATTCCGGAGATTTAAAAACAAGCTTGCAGTTGGAAGCAAGGCAAAGCGCCGCAGCGCCGCTCGCTCCGCCAACCATGGCTCACACGTTACGTCAGCCACCATCAATATTTCTAAGTCATTAAAGTGTCTTAATGGAAACGCGAATGCCTGCCCACAGCCCACCGCCACGGCGAGCTGTCCAGCACCCTTGCTCGGGATGCAGGTGGAAGCCCTTCCTCCCCAGCCCTCGTCTTCTTGATAAATTCATGCCCAAGCGCAAAACCAGATTTTCAAAAGATGGTAATTACTGGCAGCGTCTTAATAGCATCATTAGAAACGAGAGCTCCCCATCCATGCCAGGGATCGTGCCAGCATGCCAAGGCAAATTAACAGTGCTTTCCTCTAACAAAACAGGCATTCCTTCTTTAGGTAGTGACAGCACGATTCAAGGATTACAGCATTTCTTTTTTCAAAGGATCACTATTAAACATACAGACCTCAACAAGCAGCAGGGATTTTTCTATCTACATATATTCACGTATCCGCTTTTGGGGGAACCATTACAAAAAAAAGCAAGGCAATTCTACTGCTCAGCCGTGACCTGCTCCACGGGGCCAACTTTGGATTTGAAGCTCCAGGATCTGACTAGGAAGGTCCATTTGCGGTTCAAGCATGCATCCGAAAATCTCGGATCTATTTTCAGCTCTGCCATAAACATCCTCTAAGATCTTGAGCAAGTCCGGTTCAACCAAACCAGGAAAAACTCTCTTCCTTTAGAATCCGAGAGTCGTTCTGTGATAAGAGTGAACCGCAGCGCTTACAGCCTGGAAATAGATAACTACTCCCAAATAAACCGATGTACGACACGGTTAGCTCACAGCGTTCGCTTGGGTAGACAGCCTTACTTCTCTTAATTCTTGGGAAACAATCCCAATGGTTGAAGCCATTTCCAATCTAACATCTTCTCATCACTCTTAAATAATTCAGCTTTTAAAGAAAAAAAATATTTTCAGATTTGATGGCTAAAACTTATTCTGGAGTTGGTTTGGACTTTTTTCTTTTTGGTTGGAAAACACAAGGAAAACACAACAAATATCTCTTTAACAGCCCCTGAAAGTCTACAAACTAAAACCCAAAAAACATCAACAGCTGAATTTCCGGAGCTGGCCTTGAACTAGTAGGGCCTTTATTCTACCCAACAGAAATTGCGGTGCTTCCGTATCTCACAAGAGATACTAAAGGTAAATTCAACTGAACTTAGCGACTGCGAAGCTCAAGATACCAGAGCTGCAAGGACTGTAGAAAAAAACAATGGAGCAATTCAGAGAATTTCAAATTCAGTGCAACAGCTTGAGTGTGAGCCCATGCAGCGAGCGAGGACACGAAACAAAAGTGAGCCATTGACCAAGGCTCGTGCCATCCTTCAACTTCCTTCTTCATCCTTCTACGTCCTTCCTTCTACATTCTTCTCCTTCTACATACCTTCCTACTGCTCCGAGTAGGGTAAGTGTCCTGATGCAATAAAACCAATCCACAACTGCACACCGGTGTTTACAACTATGAAAGAGCTGCCTGTGGAGGCAACAGCTCGGGCATTTCGGCACTAGGAAGGCAGGAAGATTATTTAGGCAACGTTTTTTATGGACAGCCTTAAATATTTAGAACTCTGTGCCACGGACATAAATTACTCATCTGGGACAGGCTGTAAGTGCTCGGCTGTTTAATAGATAGCACAAGCTTCCATAAATTAGGCTTGCATGAAAAATAGTTAATAATGCTCAAGTTGACTATTAAAATACTTCCCGGTACTTATGTAGCACATATTAAAGAAGTGGCTAGGTAGTAACTGAACGAACCCCCATGAAAACACAACGATAATGCCAGATTTTACAATTATGTGGATACCGTGACGGCCGTATTTGCCCAGCTCGTGGCTGGCGTGACTAAGGGTCTGCTGTGGAACACAGCTCACCCAAAGCAATTGTCACAACAAAGGTCTAAATATTGAAATATTATTTCCTCAAAACTTCTGCTAAGCCATTGTGGCTGCTTAAGACCCACGGTCCAAAGACTTACCCATGCTAACAGCAAAGTGTAACTAGGACTGAAAAAGGAGAAAAATTTGTTAGAGAAAAAAAGGAAGGCGTTCAACCATTTTTCCTGATTTTTTTTACTGCAAATATTCACTAGATTGTTACTCAAATATTCAGCTCAACGCTTCATGCCTATAAAAACTGCTGATTTAATTGCAATCTGAAAGTCCTTAATGACAAGCTTGCTAGCAGCAGGCAAGGCTGCAGTCCCTAAGTCCTTACGTGACATCTCACAAGCACGCCACACCTTGCAACGAGGAGTATTTGAACTTAAAGGCAGCTGAAGACTGAAATTAAGCACAGTTTGGGTATGACAACCCAAGAGGGATCAAGGTAAGTAAAAAGCAGACGGCATATATTAATAAAGATTACGCTTACGTGACTAAAAAAAAGGTGTACTGAGCATCACATTACAATATATTTTAGACTTATTACAAGAAATGACAAATACACTTGAATCACGGCAGTCCCTCCCTAAGTAGCTTATTTGTTTGTTTAGTTCCAGGCACAATGGGAGCTTGGGCTAATTCAGGTTGCCTGTTACTACCTCATTATAAATACTAATTACTGCTATTACTTACTAAACGTTTATTTGGGTTAACCTATAATGCAAGCCAAGATGCCTTTTCAAGTCTATCTCAGAAGCTCAGCAGGAGCAATTGTGATTCCAAAGCGAGCGTGAAGACAGTGTTTTATAGACTTTCTCCTCCTCTCTAACGAGGGCTTGATTTTTAGGGAGAATCCACTCCTTCGGTAGAAGGAAAAAAAGGAGAAGAAATCCATTCGAGCCCTGGCCCAGAGCAGTACGAGGGCAGCTGATGGTGGTGCGAAGCCCAGCGGCGTTGATGATGGGAGAAGGGGGAGGCAAGTTCCACTCTTCCCCCTTTGAAAAGCAAGGACTTTGCTTTAGGTTCCACTCGTCGTGTTTTGCAGTTCTGTTCCAAGTGCTTTGCAATCAGCTTATTAATCCTCGATACAGGGAAGTGAGATACTTGTTAGTTTTTGTTAGAAGAAAAATCACGAAGGACGAGAAAATTACTTAATAAGCTGAAAAATCAGGTTTCGAGCCATCTCAGAGCAACGAAACATAAAATGTTCTTTATCAAATTGCAGCATATCCCCCGTCTGAACACCAGCAGTCACCACAGCTAGTTCAAACCCTCCCCTATTGACTTAGCAGATAACGCTTTAATAATCCTTTTATCATTTCATAGCATAAACGACTGAAATAGGTATTAAAATTAGGTCCAACAGCTCTACCCAGCAGTGAGAAGGAAAAAAAAAAAAAAAAAACAGATAAATTGTTCTATAGACAGCAATATCTAGTGATTTCGATCCGGCTAGCTGTGTTTCTTTAGCAAATCTGTGCCCGTGCATTAGGCAGGCACATCTCCGAGTGACTCCGAGTCCACGCATACTAATTTTCTCCCACAGGAGAATTCTAATAGGTCACTTCAGAAAAGAAAGATAAGGGCTTTTATTTCTTTTTTTAATGAGGAGGAGGTTCAAAATGGCCAGGTATACAGAACTTGTGATGTATTCAAGGAGCCTGCAGAGATAAGACTATTCATAACATTTTCAGGGACCTTGAACCGAAGACGTGGTAGCCTTACACAGCAAAGTAGGAAATGAGCCTGGAATAAACAAAGCTGGGTTTCAATACTCGGGGAAAAATAAAAGAAAAAAAGCCATTTCTGAAAACACAACAGATTGAAGAAGAGGACAAAGACCACCATCAGTTTTGACAATCTACTGTGAAACAGGAGGGACAGGAAGAGCTGAAGGCTCAGACGAGGAGCCTTTACCATACAAATGTACAGCCTCTGATGCCTTTTTACCTACGTGATCAAACCCTTGCAAAGCATCACAGAGCCTTCCCCTGGCTGTTTTATACTATTTTATTCCATCTCTGCCACATGGTGCTCTCCAGACCCCATCGTACAGAGTTCAAGAACCCAACTGCTGCGTCAGGAGACTGCTCCGGCCATCCCAGGAACTAAGGAACCTCTGCTAACACATGACAAAAAAATTAAAATCCTTGACTTTGGATATGTCTAAGAGTCAAAACAGCAGACACTTCCATTGCAGCCTGCCAGGGCACGAGCACCCTGCCACCGGTGCAGCAAATTGCAGGGCTCCTCTCAGCCCTCATGTAAAGTCCATCCCCTTTTCACTGCTCAACATGAAAGCAGCAGCTCTTATTCTGCTCTTCATGCTTGTATTCTCCAGCATGACCCTTCCTCGGCCGTGCTCTTTCATTATCTCCTCCTGATGGAGAAACAGAACAGCCTTTTAGAAATTTCCAGCACTTGGAAGACACGGCTCCCACTCATCACACCAGAGAACACTTAATCCTACAGCCTGTTCACGTGTCTGAAGTTCCAGATAGCTCTTTTTCCCTGCTAGGAACACAAGGGCTACTTCCCTTATGCAGAAATCTTTGTGGACATTGAGAAATGCCTTCTATCTACTTAAGTCATCTTCCGAAGGTGGAACTACTTGCTGATTAAACCCAGTTTGCAGCGTATCACAATTCCCCAAATTATTTCACCGGCAAAGGCTGCTGAGAACAATGGCTCTGTGATGAGCCACATGCATCATTTTGTGGGTTAGCTGAGAACTCATTTAGTGCTCTAAATCTCATTATAACTTGCTGATCAGGATGTAAAATACACGCTTATCTGTGAACTGAAGGCTTTCAAACAGCTCGAACCAAACTCAGCTCCTCTGTCTTCAAGCAGTTGTTGCTTACTCCTCGCGCTCTGGGAGCCCTATCTGAAGAAATCTCGTAGCAAACCAATTAAGATTATATTGCCGTACTAGATTAGGAGACTTAAACCGAAGCCTACACGCAGGTACAAAGGTCAAACACCGGAGCTCCGTACTTCCCCACGGCAAGCTGGACAGGCCTGTGCTGATCTGCGAAATGGGAATACCTTCCTACCCCGCGGAGGCGGTGCTGACACTTTGCAAAAGCCCCCGGCAGACTCCGGACGGCGAGAGGCTTGTTCTCCACAAGCAGGAGCTCTCAAAGCTCCTAAATTTGCAGGAAGACAAGTCCAGGTGCAGCAAGGCACTCGTCCTGCCAGCGCGACGCCACCAGGCACCAGACTGCAGCAACCCCTGGCAGTTTCAGTACCGAGGTTTCCCCGGGCAGCAGGCTAATGGGCGGCACAGGGGGGAGGAAAATGTTTCTAGGCTGGTATTCTTTGGTTTTGGGCTGGGTTTTTCGGGTTGGTTTTAATTTTTAATGGCTGTTCTGTGTATTTCCCCCTCGCACTTTAAACCTCCGCAACGAAACTTCAAGCTCGTTTAAGGAGATTCATTTAAAGTGTTTTTACAAACCCCAGAAAGTGTATTTCCAGCCTGCCAGTTGCACGCGAAACACGTGAATTACCGAACACGGGTCTTTTCCAGCATCCGAAGGAAATCCAAGAGGAAAAGCGCACTTCTTGCTTTTAATACGCCTCCTTAAAACGCTTTCAGGGTTATTTAATACTGTTTTTAAGAAGTCTGTGGCATCTCTGCAATCATATATTCTGTGGCGAGCGCCCTAATGCAGGCACCCAGCCCTCCTCACACGCAGCCCCGCACGCACACCTACGGGTCCGCCAGCCGCACGGCGACGAGCGGGCCTGCTCCACGTTGGGGAACTAACGCTGTCGGGATTTTTTGGAGGCCATTATCAGCAGCGACGGGTTTCTGCTTTTGCCTTCTCCCCAGGCAGATCCTCCCTCCTGCTGCATGACATTTCTCGGCGGCAGGACTTGGCTGAATACCTTCCCACCCACTCCCCACCTGCAGCCCCGAGCTCAGCTCCGGGCCCGGCACCAGGAGGACGTGGAGCTGCTGGAGCGGGCCCAGAGGAGGCCCCGAGGACGAGCAGAGGCTGGAGCCCCTCTGCTCTGGAGCCAGGCTGAGGGAGCCGGGGGTGTTGGGCCTGGGGAGGAGAAGGCTCCGGGGAGACCTCCCAGCGGCCTGAGTAGGCTTCAGGAGGGCTGGGGAGGGACTCTGTGTCAGGGGTAGGGACAGGACAAGGGGAGGGCTTTAAATTCAGAGTGGGGAGGTTTAGATCAGACATTAAGGAGAAATTTATCACGATGAGGGCGGCGAGGCCCTGGCGCAGGCTGCCCCGAGGAGCTGTGGGTGCCCCCTCCCTGGCAGTGCCCAAGGCCGGGCTGGATGGGGCTGGGGGCAGCCTGGGCCGGTGGGAGGTGTCCCTGCCCACGGCAAGGAGCTGGAATTTGATGATCTTTAAGGTCCCTTCCAACCCAAACCACTCCGGGATTCTGTGATTCCACATCCCAAAACGAGAACCCCGCTGCTGTCCCCACCCCACCCGAGCAGCACGCGCCATTCTCCACAAACGAGGACACGAAGCCTGGCTCCCACCATCTCTCCTTCGGCATCCCCCAGCCCCACGTCCCCGCCACCCATCCCCACCCTCACTCCCCCCAGACACAGACATCAGGACAGGCTCCCCGCAGGTGCCACGACGGGGACAAACCTGCGCCGAGGGTCCTGCAAAATCAGGAGTTACCCCCTCCATATCCCCAAAACGCCCCATTTTGAAGCGCTCTGTGTACCAGGAGCGTCTGCACGCCGCAGTTTGGGAACCTCTGCTCTCGAGAACGAAAGCCATCGGATGCCTGTCAGCAGGGCCACTTGTCAGCAATGCGGAGACTGCTGAAGCCAAGCCTCTTGAGGGCTGCTGGCAAACTCAAGGAAAGTTGCACCCAATTTAATAAATCCACGTACGCAACTGGAGTGGTCGAGCATTCCGGGTGCTTGAGAATAACCTGTCAAGTGCCTTTTACCTTTCAGGAACACCCTGCTACTTGGGTAAATTATTAAATTTCCATGATTCTGTTTTATTCACCTGAAAAATGGGAGCAAAGACCAGGATTTATTTATTTTTTTGTCTTGCAGGGGCATTACAAAACGTAGCCAGCGCACGTGCGATGCGCAGTTCATATCAAAAATTAACAGCATGAAGCAGCTTATCATCTAAAAACATTAGAAGAAAATTAAGTAGGTTGCAAAAAACTGAGCACTAAAAATTGCAGAGTAACAGATTTATGATCATCTGTGCAACCTTAATCCGTTCCACTTTGTTGGTCCAACCCATACAGTGAATAAGTCAGAGAATCTATGGAAAAATATCATGTGGCTACAAAATTATAATTACAGTTGCATCTGTTTTTCCTAACTTTAGAAATGTTCAGCTTTACTAACTAGATAGGTTTTTTATTTAAACTTCCCAGGTTTTGGTTCTGACTAGAACAAATAACAATTGCAATAACAAATTTGGTTTGTTTTTTTATATGCCATATTTAAACATACTTCATCCACAGAAGTACCAGGAAAGTCTATTAAATTATCACATTGTCACATAGAAAGAGACTTAATTAATACAATTTAGGTAGTTTATTTTTTTCATTTTCACTGAATATGAAAAATAAACCAGATTAAGTTACACTTACCATGTAGTTATTTTCCATACAGCAAGCTTTGTATATACAATACTGCTTCCGTTTCCAACTACAATAAAAGTGTAAAATCAGGCCAAATGCTATTTTCAATGACATTTTTGAATTCGTTAAAGCATTTTCTTTTATTTATTTTGGGCCTTCAAAGGGATTATCGCCACTGCATCTTCGAAAAAACAGAACTTCATGCCAACATCGTCGAGTCTGGGCAAACTGCTCTAAAGGTTAAGGATGTGACTATTAATCTAGCTGTCAGAGGTGCTGGGTTAGCACAGCTTCCACTGCTTTTGGTGTGCAACATGCCCTGAACATAATCTGATTACACCAAAATACGAACCTACGAATGCAATTTCACACACCCAGAGAAAATTCACATACAAGTATTTTTACTAAGAAGAGTTAAGAGTAACCTCTGCTGAAAAATAATCGTGTGGACGCTAGGATATAGATGGGAGAGCACCAAGAAAGCCTGCAGACAGTACAAACACAAAGCATATTCTAGAATGATGAGTTTTTACAGCCTTAATTTAAAAGAAAGCAAGAGTTGTGTGCTGCCGAGGCAGAGCTAGTTCAGGTCCTTGTTCCTACCCCAGGAGTCACAGAGGCGTACCTACCGCGGTGCTTCACCCGACCCTTCACCAGCAGCTCTCCCTTGTCCCATGAACCAGCACCCTTAAAATGACATTTGGAGACACGAACGGAGATATTTTGTACATCGAATCCACTCCAGGAAATTCTGACTACCGACAATTAGGCTTCACACTGATTACATCTCCATAAACATTGGGACTTTGCGCTCAGCTTCGCCTAAGTTGAGATATAAGCACCTTGTAAACGCTCAAGTTTCACGCTTAACAGTATCATGCACGCAGCACTTCACTATTAAATTTGAACTTAGGAGTCGTACAAGAATGCAGCACGGCTCCTCCTATAAATGTTTCTACTGTAAATGTTTCCAGAGCGTCCAGTTATCACGCCTGAAATCCTAACGCAGCATCTCCCATCATTAAAAACTACTTGTCTGGTATCCGCCTCTCCGCCGAGCGCAACGGGAGCATGGAAGAAAGTCTGGGGAACTCATCCTGCTCCAAGTCTGCCTGGAAATCTCCGCTCATAAAAGAGAAACAAGCAGCCAGCTGTTTACAGAATTAGCCACAAGGCCCAGGGCTCTCCTTGTCAGCAACCACGTTCAAGAAACACAAGAAAGACAGAGGGGTGAAGCTCACGCGCCCAGCCTGCAACAGGTTTAACTCTGGCTTGTTTATTTCCAGGCACAATTTTTCCAGTATGATTTAAAATAACTGGTCACAAGCATGTGTCAAAATCCTTTGCAGGTTAGTCAGACTTTTTTAAACAAGAACTTCAAAGACGGAGGCTTGAATAGCACTTCCAGTAAAAAGCTCATCTCTCAACTTCTTCGAGACCTTTGAAGTGTGTTGATAAAACTGGATGTAAAGTCTCAGATTAAGAGCAAAACACAGGCTCTGGGGGAGAGAAGAGAGGGCGGATCGGTTAGAAGTATGCTGTTTACAAGAAATAAGAAGAAAGAGAAGTTAAGGAGTCCAAGCTGTGAGATTTCTTGTGCACTTTACACATGAATTTAATTGATTTAATGGTCTGAAAAGTTCAGGGCTTTCCTCTCCTATTTTTTTTTTCAATCCAGGAGTTATACAACGTTAACAGAAAAGGGGAGAAAGGAGAGAAAAATATTTTCAGTTTTCATTTTTAAGCCCTCAGTGCACAGTTCCACTGAAAAATTATAATACCAACTTTATCTTTTATTTATTATTGAAACTTCGAACACTATTCTGAGATCCCTGGACAGGGAACGGATCGCTGTGCTGGGGGTTGGATGCTCTCCCCCCTCCTGGGGCCCTTATTTCCCAAAGCCAGCACACGCCGTGCACAGGAGAAAACCCTCATATTAGGTGTGTAACGTTGTCAGCACCTAACCGTTTGGAGGCTGTGTGATACCTTTCAAAAATCAGGGCAGTGTTGTGATTCTAAACACATCCCTCTGTTCATAATCAAGACCTGAGCTTCACGTATGTAGGAAAGCTGCTGATCTGTTTGATTTTGAAACAGTTCCTCGTCCCTATTTTCAGCCTAGGAATACAAGAACCAAGCCTTCTTGCCTTGCCTGCCACATCGCTTTATTTTTCGAGTCGTTGCATTCTGCAAACCCCAAGGAAAGAGACCCTTGGAGTTTCAGATGTCAAATTAAAAAAGGAAAACAAAAACCGAATCCAAAGAAACCCAGTGCTCAGCTCGTTTCATGGCATATTCCATGACATATCATTCAAAATAAACACGGAATACACATAAATAGCTCAAAAATAGACATTTTAATGATTTGCGTTTCAAAACAGCTAGCTGCAGGATCAGCCTCGGCTGGGACATTTCTGACACTTGTTTAAAGCAGGACCCGGTGTTTCAGGATCCTTTTTTCCTCTGCAGAAGAGTGCCGACACACCCCAGAACCACTCCACTCATCTGTAGAAGCTGTCAGCTGACAATTTATGGATTCTTTAGAGCAAAATATGGGTGCTGGACAGTCCGCTAACCAAGGCAAGCCAGCAAACTGTTGACTTCGATGTTGCCTGCGCTGTTTTCATGTCCTAGATCACCTTCCTGCCACTCCAACTTGCATCTAAGACAAGGCAAACCTCTGCATGGACACGCCGGTTTAAAACTGACCACCAGGATAGCCTGCCTCAGCTTACAGAACAAACTGAACCAGGCTTAAAGAGGTTTAGGAACATCTAGCCGCAGATCTACCCACGCTGGTTTACAAACCTACCTAGTTTAGGCAAGGCGACCTTGTCGGAGCAGCACAGCCATTCCAAGCACATCCAAGGTCCGTTCCCAAAACCACGTCCTGACTTTTTCCACGCTCCCCCAAGGGCACCGAAGGGAAACGTCCCACTGCTCCTGGTGCCGAGATATTGCTTCCCAGGCAACCGGGTCAACTGCACGACAGCCTACCTGTCTTTCGGGGGAAAGAGGAGGAAAAGCATCGCAGGATGAGCGGCGCAGAAGCTATGGAGCCTGCGTTCTCCCCGCAGAGCGCGTTGGCTCTAGCCCAAAGCCAAGCGAAGCCTAGTTTCTAACCTACATTCCCAGTCAGGTAAATTAGTTCAGGCTTACAGAACCTCCAAACCAGTTCAGCAGATTTTTCTTTTTGTAAATGACAGGGGCGCAGGCAAACCGCGCGGCGCTGACACATCCTTGATGCTCAGGCCGGGGCTCTGAAGCCTCCGAGCGCTTTAGGTTCCGTCCCACACCGAAGCCGCAGCATTTCGAACGGTCACCGTCACGCGGGGACGCTGCTGCCGTGGTACAAACGCCTCCTGAGCCGGCCCGACCCTCACGCGCCGGGCTCTGGGTGCAGAATGTGACGGCGCTTACGAGCGAGCCTGAACTTTTAATATTGCGGCTGCAGGAAAACGAACTACTCTGGGTCCTGCTGCATCAGGGGAAGAGGTTGAAGCCTCCCCGACACTCGCTGCTACACCTCTGACCTGTCAGCAGAGCCGCTCGTGCGAATCCTCCCCGGCCCAAGGAGCCGGATGGGCTCAAACGGTGCCAGGGGCTCGCACAGCAGCCTCCTGCCCCTTCTTCTGCACCGTCCCTTGCGGATCCACGACGAGCACCGGTGTTTGCCTCCCAGCGGGCCACGAAGAGCTCTTGTGCTGCAACATTACTTAAAATGAAACCAAAACACTCGGTATTTAGGCTGCTGGGACTACCGTCCTGCTGCCCAGCACCATCCAGTTGCTCCCCCATCACGGCTCTGCTCCTCCACCTCTTGCCTTTGGTTCAGACTTAAAAGTTTTTTGGAAGTGGCGCCCACTTTTTCTTTATTTTTTACATCGATCCCCACTGCAAACCCGGGCCAGGATTCCCAGGTGCTGCAGCAATACAAACAACATATAACCATATAACCGCCAATAAAAATCACTTGTTTGCATCTGCCAACAATTAAAGCCTGTATATACAGGAGGGGTGGCCACATGCTACTGGGTATTACACGCTGCCTCGGCCCTTCAGGAATACCTCGTTAAAATATTTACCTGCAACTCCGAGACATTCCTGCCCCAAAACCCTCTCTTTAAAGGAAGAATCTAACTTTAAAAACCATTTTTTCAATTCCTCCTCTTTGATCGACGAGATAAGAACCATGCTTCAAAGAAAACACAGTCAACCAAGCGAAACAAGAATAACTTGTAGTATAAATAGTTTCCTTATACAAAATATACTGTTTTTCGACTGGCAAACTATTTATGCAGGAGCCGGGATATTTTTAGCAGTAGCGCTCGCACCTTCGTTTCTGACAACCCCTGCGAAGTCTCATGCAAATTACCCCCCTCCGATTAGCAAGCGGCGAGGTGCTGATCTCCAGCAGCTCTGTTTGCTGCAAATATGCTCATATAGCGCAGGCGAGCAGTCCTGAAGGCTCCACGTATTTGTCAGCAGCCCACCCAATAACCGTGGCGAGAGACCACAGGGAAGTCAACAGAGGGCACATGCTCCCCGACGCAGGCTTTTACAACGTGAGAATGACACTGACACTACTCCAATAAATCTAGAGTGGAACTGGATGACTAATTACGTGAATTAGTCATGCAATTGTGAGCATGTGTCTTAGCATTATCGGAGGGCACGGCTCAGGGAAAAACACGAGCACGAAAATCAAAGTCAGCCACTTGTGAGCAAGAAGCAAAGGCCTCCCGCCTCCCCGGCGCTCAGCCCCCCTGCTCCCTTCCCAGGGAGCCTATTTGTTTTGGAAGCGGGGATTTGCGCTGCCATATTGTTTGGCAACACGTTTCAAACACCAGATACCCATCTTGAGCAAATAAGTCGAGATTTAACATTTCATCATGCCCATCGGCTGCGAGCCAGGTACGGTGCTGCCAGAGCTACTACTGTTTATTATCTACCGCCGAGAGCTGTTTGTCCCCTTAAGTGGCAACTTGAACTTTAATCATTTTCACCAAACAGTGCTCCGGAGTGGGAACGCTTCACCACTTACCCGGCTCCCCAGGAAATTCGTAGCTTTACCCCCAGCTTTTCCTGGGTTTACAACGTTTCTCACCCTGCTGCTGGGCCAGAGGCCTGGGTTCATCGCTCTACGTGCATCGCCTACCGCAGACAGCTCCGCATCCGACGTTTTTAAAACTTTCCCTTACCTAAAAGCAAGCTGACGTTTAGAGCACAGGGGTGTTCGCTGAAATTACATACAGGCAGAAGAACACAGCCTCCGAACTGCAATGGGACGGCGTGCCCCTAGAAGAGGGGATAAAGCACCAATTTTCTTCACATACCTCTAGCGTCTTGCACCCAGGTATACCACCCTTCCATTCATATATATAAATATACATACACACGCATGCAAATATTGCACGCACACGCATATATATGTATATCCTGCCAGCCCACACAAACCAGGTCTTTTTTTCAGATTAAACCAGCAACACAAAGAATACGAGCCCTGAGACAGGCTAAGGAACGTGCAAGCACCACCCACACGAGTCCGAATTTCCAGTTACAATATACTTTGCTGTGTCACTCTTTTTTTGGCTATGCCCTATTTGGGTAGTGAAAATTGGGTATCTACCGTACGCCGATCGAGCTCCCGGGGGACCGAAAGGGCGGCCCGCAGGGAGCTCCCCCCGACACCTTCCCGCCCCCCCCAAAAAACGGGATCTTTGGGGGCGCAAACCCGGGAGAGCATCGCAGAGCGAACGCGGCCGTGACCCACTTCGCAGCCGCCGAAAGGTCAAAGCGCACCTAGGAAACTGGAGGATTTCAGCGCCTCCGCCAGCCTCCGTCGGAAGGAAACGGCTTTTCCGCCACGGATTTTCTGCCGCGAAATGTCATCTTCCCCCGGCGAGACCCCCGAACCCGGCCGGGGGCAACCCCGGCTGCCTCCCGCAGATATTCGGGACCGCTCGCAACCCGCTGCCGGCCTCTGCGGGAGGCCACGGAGGCGACCGAGGGAGGTTTGGGCCGCGGCGGGTGCCGGCAGCGGGCGACGGGCACCCCAAGTCGCTGCGCCCCCTTCGCACCCTCCCCGGGGCGAGGCGGCCGTTTCCCCCCCAAAACCGAGCGCGCAGCACTTGACCCGTTTCCCACTGAAATCACACCAAAAGCCCCCCCGCTACCTCCTCGCTACCTCCTCGCCACCTCCAGCCTCCCCCGACCCCCCAAACCTCACCGGCGCCCAACTCCCTCGCCCGAAAAACCTCCGGGAGGGGAAGGAGGCCGGGGGGGGGGGGGGGCAGCCTAGGTGGGGGGGGGTGCAGGAGGCGATTGGGGCTTTGGGGGGGAGGTTTGAGGAAGATGCGCCGGGCGAACAAAGAGCTGTCACCGCCGGCAGCGCCGCCGAGCCCCGCGGCCTCCCCGAGGGGGGGTCCGAGCCACCCCCCCCCCCCCCGGAGGCCGGCGCCCTCCTTTTCCCTTCAGCCATCTTTCCCCGGGACGTGGAGGATCGGGGGAGGAGGTCGGTGGAGGGGAGGAGGTTGGGGGGGGGGTGGGGGTGTGGGGAGGGGGGGGGGGGTGGGGAGGGGGGGGCACGAGCTCTGCAAACTGCTTTTCCACTTTATTTGAATCAACTTTCAAAAATTAAGAATTATTTAAAAATAAAAAAAAAAAGAGAAAGGGAGGGGGGGGTGTTTGGAGGGGGGGGGGGGAGGCTCGCGGCCTCACAGCCCCCCCCCCCCCCCCACTCCCCCGTGGATATCGGGGGGCCCCCCCCAGCCGCCATAGCAGCCCCGGGAGGGGGGGGGGGGGGGGCAGGGGGAGGCCGTGCCTCCACCGTCGCCGTCCTCCCCCCTTCTTTCACCCCCCCCATCCCGGCCATGACAGCTGCACCTCCCCGGAGGCCGGGGGGCTGCGGAGGGGCCGTCCCCGTCCCCCCCCCCAACCGACACACCCCCGCCTGCGCGGCGGGGCAGCGGCGTGCCCCGGCCTCCGTCCCTCCCTCCCGGCCTCCCTCCTCCGGCCTCCCTCCCCGCCTTCCCCTCCGCCGCCGCCGCCGCTCACCTGCCGCCGCTGCCCGGGTGACAGCAGCCTCCGGCCTCTCTCTTCCCTTCCCCACCACCACCACCACCACCACCACCACCCCCGCCGGTCGCTCAAGGCGACAGCGACTCCCCCGGCCGAGAGACGGCGGGGGCGGCCCCGGGGGGGGGGGGGGGGGGGGGAGGCTGTGGCTCGGCTGGCGGAGGCTGGGAGCTGTGAGGACGAGGAGGAGGAAGGAGGAGGAATGGAGGGAGGGAGGCTGAGGCTGCTGCTGCTGCTGCTGGGGGCCCCGGTTCCCCCGCTGCGGGGCTCCCGGGCACCCGGGGCCCCTTGCCTCGGCGGCGCGCTGGAGGCTGCGGGGCTCCGCTCGCTCGCCCTCCCGGCGGGACGGGGCGGAGCCGGGCACGGAGGACGAGGGGGGCGGTGTCGGTGGAAGCCACCTCCTCCTCTCCTCCTCCTCCTCCTCCTCTCCTCCTCCTCCCTCTCCTCCCTCAGCCGCCATCTTCCCTCCCCCTCCCCGCCGCCCCCCGCCCCATGGCGGCGCGGCGAGGCCCGGAGGCCGGGCTGCGAGGCGGCGGTGGCCGGGGGGTGGTGGGGGGAGGCCGCCTCCAGGAGGCTCCTCTCCGCTGTGGGAAGGGGGGAAAGGGGGGAGGCAGGCGCCATCTTAGCAGCCTAGGGGGCGGCCGGGGCCTGCCCGCAGCGGGTGGGGGGCTCGGAGGGAGGCGCAGAGGCCGGCAGCCCTCTGGCTGTGTCACCCATGTCGCTGTGGGGCTGGGTGCAGCTCTGTGTGTGCCTCCGGTGCCTCGCTGCCTCCGTCCGCCCCACCACCGTAAACCATCCTCCGGTACATATTCACTGGCGTGAGGCTCAACCGACTCGGCCTCCGCGTGCCCACCCAGCACGGCCTCGGCCTCCGTTAGCACCACGGCCTCGCGAAGGCTCGCGGTTCCCTCCTGCTCGCCAGCGCCGTGGCGGAGCGGAGGCATTTTGTGCCACAAGTCACCTGTCGGGTTGGGTTTCCCAGTCGCCTCCCCTGCGGAGGCTTCAAGGAAGAGCTAAAGGAAGGCCGCCCTACGTCTTGCGTTAGCGTTGCTCTCCTCCGAGGCAGCCAAAGCTCCTAAATAACGTCTATTTTCAGTTGGCACTGAAACAAAAAAGTTCACTGAGGGGTACAGAGTGACAGGCAGCCCCGCGCAGGCCTCCCCGCGCTGGGTCTCGTCGGCAGCATTTTCTGCTATTTCCACGTAAAAGTGCTGCAAGTGGAAGAGCCGCAATTGCTCTATCAACTGTTTTATCGCATCCAGGCTGTGTGGTGTTACATTATTCATCGTCTCTGTGGAGCTGTGAAATCCCCGAACACCTTACGTGTCACGAGGCAAAACAACTCGATGGGTTGAATGGTTAAAATAAACCAGAGCTTCAGGTGGCTCATTTTCCTCCGTGGGGGCTCTTTATTCCCCAGGGGCTTGAGAGTGCATTTGTTACAACAAAACAAATTGGCCTTGAAAGGCCCAGTCAAACGCACAAGATCGCAAATCCACCCGGCGTAGTCACCCCCATCGACGTCTGATCCGGATTTCGGCTTCTTTTTGGGGGGGCCCGCATGGTTACCTCGGAGGTTTTCTGCTTCCCAAGGGGAAAACCCCTGTGCAGGCGTGCATTTCATAACTGCCTCATTATCTCTTGAACAGGATGGGCAGGCTGAGCCTGAATTAACTCTTTGGAAGGTAAAGGGCCAGGGGACATTGATCGTGTTTGTTGTTTTCCCTCATTTGGGCATCAAGAGGACTTTTTATGGGCTAATTCATACCAGCACGATTATCTGCAGGTATATTCGTATCTAAAATGCTGTGTATTTTGTCCACCTTAAGCTAGGCAAGTAATTAATGTTTTTTTTTAAAGGATTTCGGGCCTGTATGTGTAAATGAAAGCACTGAAATAAGTGGGAAAACAGTGAAGGAAAATGCTAAGAAAAGTAGCGACCCGTGATCGTGCACCCAGAACAAATTCCCCGCTGCAGAACCCACGCTGCCTGCGAGGTTACGGAGGAATACTCCTGATTCCCCTTTAATTGCATACTTCACAGGGGCTGAGGCAACGCTAGCTGCCGCTGCATGCTGCTGCATGACCCTTTGTTGCAACACATCTAGGTGGAAGTGCTACCAGATTCCTCCTGGTCCTGCTCCCTTCGTGACAGCAGCAGGGGCAGGAAGCTGTGTAAAAGTCCCTGGCTTTTCCTGAATTGCCAGCTCTCCACTGCCTCTGCAGGCTGTGCCCACTTCGCTTTTACTCGGGCAGAAAACGCTCAGCCTTCCCGACTAATACCAAGTCGCAGAGCTCGATGTTACAATATTCCCCTCCATTAATTCCTCAGGAGGAAGGAATATATGAGCTGATCTCAGGCAGTCGGGGCGTTTTTAAGTTTTCAGTGATATTAACACTGAGAAGGATAAAGCCATTTTTATTACTTTAATCTGCGAGTTAATTTTTAAATGGAATGCGGGTATAAACAATGCCATTTTTAAGTACATTACAGCGCTGTCAGGCTGTGACAATTTAAATGAATGAGACTTCAAAACGCATTATGGAAGGGATTAAATGTCTCATTGAAATACACATGGCAAAAATGAAATCCATCAGTAGAATGAAATTACGTTAAAACTTCCTAGAATTAAATCCGAAACAAAGGCCTCCCCTACCAGGTAAGTGAGACCGCGTTGGGTGAGGCTTTATCTGAGAGCAGTTTTAATTTCCAGCTGACTGCAAATGACAAATAATTCACTCTTGTTAGATCTTTCCAGCCCAAGCACTTTGTAAAACAAGATGATATGATTATCTTCATGTTACATTTACACAGCAGTGTTTAAGAGGTTGAAGTGGAGGTCAGGCAACGAGTGAGCAGTGGAATCGCCAACCAAACCAGCGCCGAGGCTTTCTGCTTGTCGTGTTCCCTCTGTGTTATGCTGTCACCAGCAGCCTCTTTTTCCATACAATTCACTTGGACTAAAGTCCATTTTCAGGCTTTATTTCGGTTTACAAAGCAGGCTATTTTAAGAGTTTCTTGTAAGTCACAAGCAGCCACCATACAGTCATTAACCCAAGAAGGTAACTTTAATTGTAGGGAGTTTAAAAGCTTCTTGGCCAAATTCAGCGTTGTAATAAGTAATAAATATTTTCTTTGATGGTGGTGTTGCAAGCATTTAGGGCGAGCACGGTTCTTTAGAGCTCTGCATACTTTCTGAATATGGGCTTGATTCTGTTTCATGCTGAGCCCCCGGTGCGCGCAGAGCTCCCCCCTTACTACTGACTTGCTTATTCACTAAAAAGGTAGCAGAAATGGTAAAATTGGTCCAAGTGGGGGTTGAACAAGAATGCTGGGTGTGGCAGCAGCAGGAACAAATGGCAGAAGGGTACAAGAGCGCTATTCGATGATGGCATCTGGGCCAGCAGGTCGCAGCGATTGCAGCGTGGGTGTAGCTGCAGGGAGCCTGGCGACCTGGGGGTAGGTGTCCCCACGGGGTGAAACGTCGCTACCAGCTACTAAAACATGGTAAAATCTCACATGTGGAAGGAGAACCGAAACCTGAGGATGAATATCCAGCTCATTGCAAGATGAGGCAGAGCCCCAGGCGCAAGCACCTTGGTGCCTGAAGGCTGCAGGGACTGCCTGGGCACCGCTTGGCGCCTCTGCGCACGTGGGTACAAGAATACGACCGAAACCAGCTTTGTTCTAAGTTTTCTCCCCCCTTCCAAGGTCTCAGGTGCAGGTGCTCTATGTATTTACTGCAACGTTGGGCCATCATTTCCTGTGTGACAGCCTTTTTGCTGGTGTTTCAGACCTCCACAGGGTACGAAGGCTTGGCTTTCTACTCAGCAGAGCGTGCACTGTGCTGAGAACCGAGAGCAGGACGCTTTAAACACCCTGCTTTAACACCTTTTCCGTACCCCTTAACTTAAACGACCTTACAGACGGGCTGCAGACAAAATTAATGCCCAGCCTCGTGGAGGTGAGTGAATGGTTTCGCGTCCAGCCCGTGCCAGCCGATGCGAGCACCGTGGCCTGGCTGCAGAGCTCCGGGGAGGAAATCCTTGCCCGGGATGGTTGGTGGAGGCAGCCCCGCTCGCTGGGGAAGCCTTAATGAAAAGCAGCTCATCAGCACTTACGTAACCTAATGATAATCCGGCTCAGGCCGGGCAATGCTTAAAGCCACAGCCTCTCTCTGCCGTGACCTATTTTACGCTCGATGCAAGGGCAGGAGCGTGCGGTTTGGAACTTTGCTGGGGCTTTTATTGCCCGCCAGGAGCGAAGCCCCCCGCGCACGTTTCCCCTGCCTTCCTGGCTGCAGAGGAACCGCTTTGGGTTTGTCGGTGGCTTTTTATGGTATCGGCTCCGAGCGCAGGCACAGCAGAGAGCAAATTGTAAACAATTCGGAGGAAAACACTTCGTGTCCTGCAGGAAACTCAGCGTACTTCAATCCCTGCTTCAGAAGCTGCCCAGGGTCCGGGGGTATGTTGCAAAGCACTTCTTCTGCCGTGCCGAACCACACAGAAAGCTTTTGTGTTTTTATTAGCCCTCACAGAGCAAAAATGTATGCTTCCACATTCCAGGCTCATAATTACATTTGACTTAAGAAATTCATTAAGATTGTGCTGGCATAACTCAAACTTGTACAAGCGGCCAGCTCCCTGTAATCTTTTTTTTTCTTTTTTTTTTACCTCTCCATCTACAGAAATATCAACAGGAGATTAAACGCGGAGATGTTGATTCAGATCTCAGCATTTAATCTGACCACAGATGGTGTCAAAGAGGGACAGCCATGCAAAATAGCGACAGATTTTTTCCTAAACAATCACTTTTTTTGTTTAATAAAGATGGAGAACAAGGCACCAACTTTAAAATATAGAGGAAATCTGTTGCCTACAGTTCCTCTCCCAGAGAGCTCTGAAGCATTATGAATGGGCCGATTTCTGTTAATGATTAATAACGTGTTTATATTTATGTACTTAACTGAAGTTATTATTGTAACTGTTATTAATTGCTATCTTTAACAGGGTAAATATGCCATTCCTCATGACACTGGACAAGTTAATGACACAGCTGGTCACAAAAAGGAGGCTGTAACGTTGCGCTGAGCAGAAGAAATACTGCCTGTTACGTGTAGGTATACTCATTTTGGAAGACACGCTTACACAGAACCTCGTTGATTTGAAATCAGCGATGCCAAGACTATATATTCGCTGCCACAAGGAATACCAGGCTTTGCAAAAATTTACTACCAGGCGTAGCGCTTCATGCTGACCGATTCCTGGGGCAGATTTCGTGGATCCCGCTCTTACGGCTTGAAAGTTTGCTCGAGCTAGTTAGGAGTGGTTTTTAAAAGCCAGTTTTTAATGCCCAACGTTAAGGCCAGAAATTAAATTACTTTGAAAAAGGTTTACAAAACTTCGCGTTGGTAGGCCTATTCCATGACATTTAGAAAAATAATAATAATGAAAAAAAAAAAATTGTGGTGATCGTGTTTGTTGACATTTGGAACATCTCCCCATGGAGCCTGCAACCAAAACACGGCCGCATTGTGCTAGCATTTAAGAAACAGAAAGTGGAACTAAAGGAAATTTATTAAAATAGTGTGGCTGATTATAAACTCTAAAGGGAAATCAAGTAACCTCATTTCCTTATCTCATCTGAGCAAAAGGCTAAAAAAAGGGGGTGGGGAAATGCACTTTTTCGGTTTTAGTCATCTCAAGTATTACTAATCACAGAAGTACAACGTAATTTAAAATGCATTTCAATATGCTTCCGAGCCCTTTAAAGTGGACTTCTTAAATCAGAGGCTACGGTGGTGTTTCGTATTGATTAAGGGTTAAGGGGCAAGGGCTAAAGAGCTCCTTTCAGCCCGGTGCAGGTACCAGGTCCCGCAGAGCTGTGCAGGATCAGGCCAGGTAGGTGCCAGCGCCACAGTTCTGCCGTTCTCAGCAGGCAATATTTGAGATTCAGCTCTGCTTGTAATGCGCTTGGCTAATTGGATAATACTGGAAATAGAAGAGAGTATTTTCATGTTCCTTCCTGAAAGGATTTTTGTTTGTTTCTGACTTTTTTGTGTGTGTGTTAAAAAAAATATATTGATCGTTGCAGCCTGCGTGTAAGTGGCGTGATAACTCCCATCAGAGTTGGTGTAACTTGTCCTTTTTTGGCAATCACGCCGGCGAGACCAGGCACTGAATAGGGAATAAACCAGAGCTGTTCCGTAACCCTACCGAGCTGATCCCACTGAGAACTCCCTCTATTTACTCATCTGCACTTAAAGACTGTCAGTTTTATTCAGATGTCTACTCGGTCTGCGAAATACTTTCCTTAACCTACTTTTGATGCCTTTGAAGTATCGTCTGCTTCACTAGTTTGAAGAGCACTAAAGCCCTCGTGCAGCCAATAGGCACTTAAGTGCTTACTTTTAAACCCATGAGCAGCTCCGTGAGGCACACAAGAATTGCCGCAGCTCGACAGATCTGTCAGTCCGTCTCCTTCACTCCTTTGTCTCCGACAGCACTCGACACCAGATTCCTGCTCCTACGCCTCCCTCTCCCTTCCCCCCCTGTGCGTTAGGGAAAGGAGAAGAGGGCCGATGCCACGACAGCAACTTCCCCACTGATTTGGGCTCTCACAACACGACGGGTGCCACCACGGGGCTGATGCCACCACGGCAAGCACCGGCTTTCCGTCGTGTCCATCCCCACCCAGGGAGGCGTAACACCAAATCCACCCCATTGCCTAACCCCTAGGAGCAGTGCTGCACCTCAGAGCATGAGGTGGAAGGAAAAATAAAATATATTTTTTTTTTCCAAAAAAACGTTGTTGACCTCTGTTATGAATTATCCTGGGTACTCTTGTTATCCCCCAGAGATGCCTCAGCGAAATCCTGTGCGGTTAATTAGGTCCTTACTTGTACCGCAGCCTCCCGCAGAGGCAGATGCTTTAACCTGGATAACAGGCGCACCAGAAGTGATTAGAAATGCAAGAAAAAACAGGGGAAGCAATCAAGGAGAGAAGAAAGAGGTAAAGGTGGTGCTTTAGGAGCACGATTTGCAGGATAAATGGGAAGCAGTGCTTGTAGTGAAATGGGATGACTTCTTTGTCATATCAAATCAGCGAAGTACAAAGGGGAAATGGGCGCCCTTGTCACAACCTGAAATTTACAGATCACGAAAAAAAATATTCTCCATTTTGTCCTCCACAGGTAGCACAGAGGAATGAGGAGCCAGAGCGTATGCGTGTTGTTTTCCTCTGCTTTGGTTGCTTTTCTTTCCCCCTTTGTGCAAATTTAATAACTTTCCTTGTTGGTCAGCTGCTGTGGCTGAAGTCAGGAGCAAGAAAGGAACCGGAGCAGAGCGAGGGCAGGGGAAGTAGATCCCATTTGAAGGCGATTCCAGCTTCAAACGTGACAAGTGTCCCTGCTGCTGTGTGCGCCTCCTGCTAGTGATCACCATAACCCCTTCTGCAGCAAGCTGTTGTGAGGGATCCCCGACACTGTGAAATTTGGGGGGCTGGCACCTGCTTTTTGACTTCATGAGGGCCCTGTGTGGGGGTTACAAATGATAACAACCTGGCTCGGAGAGGCTGTCCACGTTCTGGATGGTCGAATTCATGTAAATGAGACGAATTGTGAGGGGGCCTGGATTTCTGAGTGACCTGAGCGATGCGAAGGGAGAACACCACACCCTGAGGTTAAACCAAACGTAAAATCCCAGAGCGGAGTGGAAACAGAAACCGGGAATGAGACGTGCTCAGATCACAGCCCTTTTCTTGTGGAACCAGGGATCCTTCCTGAGAAAGGAGAAACCTTTCGTTTCAGCAATGCAAGGCTTCCCCTCTGTGGCAACGAGGCAGCAGGGTGTCCCGCTGTTCCACCGCACACACGCAAAAAAAAAATAATTTCCTTTTTCTCAGAGGCAAAGTCCAGCAGAAACGTGGCCCTGAAGTAAAGGAAATATTTACAGCATAGGCTACAGGCTGGGCTGGGTGTAACGGTGTACAGCACTGCGAGAGGCCGAAGCAATCCTGCTTTATGAGCCCAAAGTTTTTAACTCCTTCGGCAGGGAAACTCCAACCGGTAGCTGCCGAAACGAGGAGGTGCCACACGGCAGTGACAGGCAGGTTTAGGGATCAAAGGAAACTTCAACAGCGTCATATTGGGGTCATAGAATAAGGAAAAAGCATGAGAAACGTCTATTTTCTTTTACAAGAGAAAGGATTAACCGGAGAACAATGTTAGCATCACTGATGCTTGTACCCAACTGCAGCTGTTTGCTGTTGACGGCACAGGAGGCTCTCCCAGTAATGATCTCATACCACAAAAATACCTCTCGCCATAAACATATATTATCTAAAAACTGGTGTCCAGGTTGATTTTAAGTTCCAATCCTGGAAATGAAACGGGACCATGATATTAGGAGCCGTGCGAGCTAAGATGATGCATACAGAAAGGGTGGCTGCCAAATCACGCCTGTATGGGCAGGCTGCATTCGCATTACCCCAAAAGATTTCCCAGTCGCTATGGTTACTCAATATTACAGCTCAATAGATTGGTAACGTGAACTGATAGCTCTAGCAATGCACTGCGGAAAAACGGAATTAAATAGGTCCCACTGAAAGGCAAGCCTGAAAAATCTGGTGCTCCCAATGAGGCGACGATAACGGGGCACCGCCGGGCAGTTCGGGATCGTTGGGTATGGGACACGTGGGATGGGAGCTCGGTGCATCCACTGCGGTGGGGGTCACCTCAAACAGCTGCCCCCCCCCGTGCATAATGCCTCTTGTGCACGTGTTGAAGGGGTAAAATACACACCAAGCTGTCTCATGTGGGACCCCTGGAGCAGAATCACGGCTGAGTCCCAGCAAGAAATCTTTTTTATGAAGCTAGAAATCCAGCAGGCTTTTCGAAAGCTGGTCACCCAAAGCCCCGGCGGTGCTGCAGGTGGCTCAGCACCCTGGCGTTGCCCCCTTCAAGCCTCAGCGTCAGCCTCTGTTCTAACAAAATGACATGGGATTGTCTTCACAGGTTGTCTAATATTCTGAATAGTTTTATCCGGTCGCCTCCTGTCTGCCTGTTCCCCAACGTAGATAACAGCACGTCGCCTGAGCGTCCTATCCTTACTGCCCTTTCCCAATCGGGTTTTTAATCAATGCGTTAAAAACTAGACCCGCTGCAGAATTACACGTTGCTGTAATGTTGGATGAAAGGTGAAAACCCGAGGTTTATTTGTACCTTTTGTCTCCTAGCCGCATTTTGGGGCAGGATTGCAGCTACTCCCCTGCTGCCGGCTCCAGCTGTGCCCTGACCCAAGTTCCTACAGACCGGCCGCTGTTAGGACATCGAGGGAAAGGGGAAAACCACGACAGGACGACGCAGAAAGAGGGAAGGAGAGACCTTAGCGGTGCAGAAAGCAAGCATGCGATGTCCGGGGCCTCGCACCTCTGTCTGCAAAGAGGGAAAACAGAATTTCTCTTCCGTAGGGGTACTGTACGGGTGGATTTGGAAATGACCGGGAGGTGTTTGGGTGCTGTGCTGGTGGAGACGTGGTGGATACAGGGAGAAATACGAAGGCTTAAAGGTCAGGCAGAGAAGACGTGCGTCTCACTGAGAGCATTTTAAAGAAGCAGAGGGAAGGAAACTGTTCCGAAGAAAACACAGTAAATGAGAAAAATTGCAACAACAACAGAAGTGGAGAATAGGAAGAGAAAAAGAAGGAAAGCCCAGAGGGGCCATAAAGCAATTCTTTGTTTTTATGGAGAGTTTCCACTTCTTCATTCAATTTTTTTGAATGCAAGTTTTATTAGTGGTTTTAGCCCTGCCCTTACAAACAAATCAGGCAGCACTTACCACCACCAGCCTGGGAGGAGGTGAGATGCTTTTGGAAGTCACGCATCGTCCTCTTTCTCCTCGGGAAAAGCTGGCTGGGGTAACCCCACTGATGGAAAAATCGATTGGCTGTCGATTGGCTTCTTAGAAAGCACACTCTTGTCCTGGATGGGCCTCGTTTGCAGGGCTTGCCCTGCTGAAAAGACAAAGAAAATGCTGTAAAAAAAGCCTGAGGCACTCCCACTACTGACATAGCACCTCCGCACAGGAACGTGCACATCGACATTGGCCTAAAAAGTAAAAATTAAGTAGACCGCAACACAGCAGATAAAATTTGGATTATAAACCCAACACCACACATTTGGAAATGTCCCCACATTGGTTACTTATTTGCCCCAAAGTCTTGTGCAACCATTAAGCCATCTTAATGAAGACGCTTTGGGATAATCCGGGACATTCTGGTGCTGGAGAATTACGGCAGAGGAAGTCACCAAAATTGCAATTAGAGGGCTTGGGTCATCAGGGCTTTGCCATGCCCACCCGTGTGCATGTCCTTGTGCCCTGCTGGGAGGCTCTTTGAGTTGTGCTCGGCGAGGGAAGAGATTTTCCTCGTGGTGTTGTCTTGTTGTAAAGGGCTGGGGGATGAACTCACGGAATTTGGGCAGGTTTTGTGTTGGAAGGACGGGGCTGGGGTCCGGTGATGTGGACAATGGATGCTGTGGACAGGACTCGGCAGCCTGAGGATGGTGCTGAACCGAAGTCTGCTGTGTCTGCGAACAATTCTTCCCAAAATACCGGACTGCAAAGCGTAGTTTGTTTTTGCACGGCGCTTTAAGATCCTGGCAGAAAAGTGAAAGGTGATGAGAAAACACATGGTTCTGCAGTGCTGCTTCTTAGCTCTGGGAAAAAACTTTCCTGTGTGTCAGGGCTTCCCCCTGACACCTCTCACCTTCTTTCTTGTTGGTTTCCTTTTTTTTTTTTTTTAAATAAAACTCAACCTCCCTGTTCCCGCAGAGGCTTCATTTCTCATCGTTGTACTTGATCTTCTACATCAGAGAAGCGCTGCTGCTGCAGCCATGCAGCCCTCGCTCTGCCCATGCAGATGACAAATTAATCTAACATTTCACGTCCCAGAAATACTTATTATTTCTTCCCTCCCTTTTGTTCTCGCCATCGCTGTGCTTCTCGAATTGTGAGGCTGGCCTCCCCGGGGAAGCTCTGCTTTCTTCCCAGAGAGACCGCAGCAAGTCCAAGGGCAGTGAAAAATGGAATATTATTTTCTTGCTGGCTTAGTGATTTTCATTTAGGATTCAGCAAATGCAGAGCCATCTGCTATGTATGAAATATCCAATAATAGTTCTCCAGTTGCTGAATTCGAAGTGGAAACAAGCCAGTGAGGGAGGCAGGGTGCCTGGCTTGCCTCAAAGCTCCTCTGTAAGCACATGCAGCCAAGCTGCACCCATGTCTTTGCCACCTGATTGTAGCAGCGTTGCCAAAAGTACAGGGAAGTTGGGGATGGGACTGGAGGTCAGAGGAACAGGACTTTCAGTTTTCCCCCTCTGAGTGATCCTGTTTACTGCTCTTCTTTGTTTAGTGGGTGTATGGGGACATGATGCCTTACAAACCCTAAAATCCCAGTGTTTACTCACAGAAGTGCTGGTTCCCTCTCCCTGAAGCCAACCAGATGATCTGGAAGGTCCCCTCCAACCCAAACCATTCCAGGACTCTATGATTATCTGCATTATCAAACGTGCTGGCACTGGGAACAGGTTCAGGTGTTAAAACCTCATCCCTAAGATCCAAGTCAATGCATGACAAGAGATACGGAAGTCCCGGCAGCAGGAAGCTCAGTGTACAAAAGCTACTTGCAGCTTTTCACGCCCAAATCCTCTTCGTTTCCCTGCAGCTAACAGCAATGCAACAGACATGGCATTTCCAGGTCCAGCGCATGGATCTGCTCTTTGCCTAGCGCCAGTTTCACTGAGTTTTGCTGCTTTTCTTCAAGTTCCTTGATTTCCCTGCCTCCCATGAAGCGAACACTGCATTACCTGCGGAATTACCTGGTAGTGCTGATATTTAAGTTGTTGGTTTAGTGCTGCCAGGCTGCACGAATGGGAATGAATCAAAGCTTTGCCCAAGCCGCTCTTCGGGACCATCTACATTTAGCGCCGTCAGTCTGGGACCATCTACGCTGCTTGGCAGACCTCACCCAGGCAGAGGATTTTAGCATTTGTTAGTGCAAAGCTCAAGAGCAGGGGTGCTGTGCTAATATAAAAGGCTCTGTACTGATGTGATTTCAGCTCATAAGCCAACCTGTGTGGGTAAGATCGCCAGGAGTTCATAGTTCACAGGTCAGTGCTCTCTCCGCTCTCAGCATCACACAGGTCACACACCTTGCCATTTTGCTAAGACAATCTATGCTTTTGTATATTATATTATATATGTATATATGTATATATATATATAAAAATAATGCTAAGACAAACAAACAAAAAAAAATTGGATTTTACAGCCCAGGCATGTTAGCTGCTGGTGGGCATTTGCAAAATGCTAAAAAATGCCCAAATCTCTCAGGCCAGGGCTACCTCCACAGGGCCGGTCTGGGGGGATGCTCCGCTGGCAAGCGGACAGCACAACCTCACAGCAACCCTAACAGGGCATTTCCACTGGTGATTGGGGGGGGTTGTCCCTTTTTTGGGGTAAAAAACAGGCTGGGGGCTGCATGCTAACAGGCGGGAGCCAAGGAGAGAGTGCCAGCCCTTTCACATCACCTAATGGATATCATGGTTAAAGGAGGCCAGTGGGGTCAGCATAACTCCATCCTCTTTATCCCAGGCTTTCAGGATGCTTCTTGGGACCCTAACGAAAAAAAACAGCTGAGAAATGTCCTGATTTATGTTGGGACGTGGTTTGTGTCACCCTCAGCAATCCGACATGAACCACAGCATCGCCGAGTCCACAGGTGATGGGGCTGGGTCATCAGCAGCCGACGGGCCAGCAGGCTTGGGTATTTAAAATCATTAGTGCCATGGAAAAGGAACATCCTGCAGATTAGAAACAGCGGAGTGCCCGAGTCCTGGTTTTAGATTTTTCCCTTTGGATTTTTCTTTTGGCATCCCTAGACACCGTCGTGCTGGGTACAGTCAGGAGACAAGCGGATGCCACTAAACAACACATGCAAAGGGCAGCCTCCGTCACCGCCTGCGGCGTCTGGGCTGCGCGACCCACAGGAGAATGACAAGGAAATCCTGAAATTCTAGGCCGAAAGAGAAAGCGCCTTGCTGTGAAGGAATCTTTGGGCTGCTCATTGATTCTGCCGCCCGAGCTCGGCTGGTATTTGGGGCTCCGGCACCCGCCGGGCCCAGCAGTGCTGCCTGAGGGGCAGGGGGAGCCGCCGGGGCTCCGGGCTGGGCCCGGGGCCTCTGGGCCCGGCCCTGGGCACCGCCGAGCAGAGCCCGGCTCCGGCCTCTCCGCACCTCCCCGCGGGTCCTGACGGCCATGGGGGAGCTCCCCCGGAGCCTCCTCTGCTCCAGGCCGAGCAGCCCCAGCTCTCGCAGCCTCTCCTCACAGCACGGGGGCTCCGGGCCCGGCAGCACCCTGGGGGCCCCGGCCTGGGCTCTCCCCGCTGGGCCCGGGTCCACAAAGGGGTGACAGCAATGGGGAAAGCAAAGCTGCCGCCTCCCCACCCGGGCCCCTCTGAAGCACTGGGACCAGTTCACAGAGGATGCTGGACTGGGCCCTGCGGGAGCAGGGTGGTGACGGGGCACGGGATCCCCATTTCCACTGAAATCACTGGGAGTTTTGCCCGCAGCACGGAGCGGGAGTTGGGATTTCCTTAGCTCCTCTCCTGGCTCCTCCTCATGCCTGTCGGACGAGCCCTGGGGACGGCAGTTCAGCCATCAGAGGGTGCAAACTGCTGCGAATCCCCGCACACCCCGACCTCCTTGGCCCACCAAGCCAACCCAGGCTTTGCCCTCACAACCTGGGGTTGAAAGGGGGATAATTTTATTTACCTTTCCCATAAGGATGTGGCAAGGGCGAGCGGTTTCGATCCTCTCGTCGCAGAAAAAAGTGTGAAGTGTCACTATCAATGAATTCCCCTCGAAATACAGCCGCTTCTAACAGCAAATTTTAAATGAGAATTAAATGTGAAAAGGCTCCACTCCCACTATTAATTTATTCTCTGCGCTGTTCCCTTTCCTCTTTTATTCTGCCTCATTTTCAGTCCCTTGCCAACGGATCCTTGGCAGCTCTCATAAAAGCAATTATCATTTTTAGCGAAGTTTTTGCAGGACTTTTTCTGGATTCTGGAGCCTCTTTCACCCCGTGCTGCCCTCTCGCCTGCCCCAGCTCTGCCGGCCGCATCGCGTGCACCATGGTGCTGCTGGGGCTTGGAAAAACCTGGAAACTTGGAAAATTTGGGAAGCCCGGGGATGTTTGTGATTGTTGGGGGCTTGGAAGCAACCTGAGGCATCGCTTGGAGTGAAATTAAAACCATCACCCTGCCCGTATGCACCTGAAGGGCAGGCACTGCCCCACCAGGAGAGGCTGCCGGTGACATTTTGCCTCTCCTTGCATTTTGGGGAAGGTCTGTGGTTAATGCTGTGCCTGGAAAAGGCAGGTATGGGTAATCTCTCTTTAGAAATTTCTCCTGACGAATCCCAGAACCACAGCACGGATGGGGCTGGGGGCACCTCTGGCCCCTCTGCTCCCCCCCGCCTCAGCAGAGCCACCTCAAGCAGGGTGGCTTTGGGAGGTCAGAGCTGCAGACGTGAATTTCTGCAGCCGGGGAAAACTCAGCAGCGGGGCCAAACGGGCACTTTCCAGCTACATCCTCTCTTTTTGCTTTAATTACGTTTCCTGTTGGCCCGCTGCAGGCGGTGCGCAGGGTGACTCCGGGATAAGCCGGCTCTGGCACGGCTCTGGCTCGCTGCGTGCCCCGGCTGCACGGACAGCAGCATCCAGCCCAGATGTTGGCACCTGATGGATGGAAAAAATGGAATCATGGAAACCACCTAGGTTGGAGAAGACCTTCAAGGTCACCGAGTCCAACCATCAAGCTGAGCTACCGAGTCCCATCACTAAACCATGTCCCTTAGTGCCATGTCCACACGCCTCTTAAACATCTCCAGGGATGGGGAAGCCACCAGTGCTCTGGGCAGCCCTTGCTAGTCCCTCACCACTCTCTCCATGAAGAAATTCTGCCCAATATCCAATGTGAACCTCCCCTGGGTCAACTTGAGACTGTCATCTCCCATTGAACACACTCATTTCCATCACATGCTGTGTTCAAGGGTCCCAGCGGGCAAAGGGTCCTTTGTAGCCCAGCTGCTAAGGAAAAATCCCCTTCTGTTCCCATTTTTTGGTTGCAAAAAGGCCTGGAAATAGGGATGTAAGAGTGAAAAGTCAAGACCTTTTGGGCTTCCCTTCTTCAGGAGGCTCCAGAGCCGGGTGGGATGCTGGGCTCCGGCGCCACCGAAGGGGATGCGCTCGCTGCGTGCCTCGGCGAGGCAGCAGATGTTCCTAATTGGGCCACATGTGCCTCATCCCTCCCCAAAACCGGCCTGCTGTGTGGCTCTGCCTCCCTCCTCCTCCTCCTCCTCCTCCTCCTCCTGTGATCTCGGAGCAGACGGAGCGGAGCCGAGCTCGCGTGTGACATCGAGGAGCGGGCGCAGCCGCTGCGACCCGCTGCTGCGCTCGCTGTTCCTTTTGTGAGAACGGTTCCCTTCATCCCGCCGGCAGGCCGGGCGCTGCTGGTGCTATACATCACTGCATATTTTCCACTTGAGATCAATACCGCAGCCCCCGGTCGCTTTTAACGGCCCTGCCGGCATGGGGGCTTCCCCAGGCAGCGTTTGGAGAATGACACGAAGCGGTTTGGTGGCCCCAGCGCCGTGTCCCCAGCCCTGGCGCTCCTTGCCCCCTTCCTTCCCCACGCCATCATCTCGTCCTCCGTGCCATCACCTCGTCCTCCGTGCCATCCTCTTCGGGCAGAAGTTCTGCCAACAGTTTATTTTATTACATTCCGCCGCGTGAAAAAAAAAAGCTCTTGGCAAGAAATCTGACCACTCGGAACTTATTTGTTGCCTTTTTTTTTTTTTTTGCTTTAACAATTCTGCATTGTTTGGGGCTGTTGCGCTCCC
Source organism: Anser brachyrhynchus (assembly GCF_964034855.1). NCBI lineage: Eukaryota > Metazoa > Chordata > Aves > Anseriformes > Anatidae > Anser > Anser brachyrhynchus. The sequence goes on along the minus strand of NC_137696.1, from coordinate 124,750,390 downwards.
TAGGAGTCTCAGGTTTCGTGCATTCATTTGCTCTTGTCTTGTCAGATCTGTCTGCCGGGCTCCTCGCACGCACGCTCTCCAGTCTCCAAGCCATTCTTTTTCACTTTACGCCCCTCTCCTGCCAGCTCCAGCTCGCTTTAACCATGCTGCATGTTCGGTTTCTGCACTTTGGCTTCCCAAAAAGGGAGGAAAATGCCTAAATATGCCATGTGGAGGGCGAAACTCCCGGCCAGTTTTGCGATGGCTCCCGAACGCTGAAAGAACCTTAAGGAGCCGTGCTTGTGGCTGACTTTGCATCTATCGCTGCAGCACCGTGAGTCACAAACCCGTCCGGCAGCAGAGCTGGGCTCTGCTCTCGGCTACGCACGCGAGAGTCCGGATCGCATCCCCAGCAGCACGAAGAAGCACCGATTCCTGCTGATTCCTGCTGATTTCTAACGATTTCTGCTGCTCAAAATGAGAGCAGAGCTCAGATCTTTTGCCCTTTGGTTTCGCACGGCAGTGAATTACGTGCACGAACACCTTCCTGCCCGAAGAAACACTCGGCATCTTCATTCCCACGAATGCATGAAACGATCGCAGCTTCTCTGTGTCCTGCGGGATGGGGACTGGTGGTGTTTTCCCTAAGCCCTTTGATACGACAGGCCTGGGGTTTTGCATCAGACTCAGGTGGAATTGGGCTGCCCAACATAAACCAAGGCTTTGGTTTTGCCCTCTCCGCACCTCCCAGTGACTCCAGCAAAGGCTGAGGGCTCCCACGACCAGCAGGCGATGCCCCAAACCAGGGAAGCATTTCCCTTGCTGGCAGCGATGTGGCCATCAGGTTTTGCTCCAGTTCCCCCAGTGCAGTGAGACTGGACATAAAACACGTTGGAAATTTCTCCGTCATGGTCCATGATCCTGCTACTAGGTGATGGGCAACCCCACTCTCTGCTCTTCATGGTTAGAAAACACCTCATATAAAACCATCAGGCTGTTGCATGGGATCTTTACTACTTGGTTTCAGTCTTTCTGGAATACTTTTCTTTTTTTCTTACTAAAAATCATCGGTCCATCCGTTATTGATCAGCATCCATCCCCTCTTTCAGAGCAGAGCGCTGCTGCGTAAGGGGCTCAGCAGCTTGCTTCTCCTCCTGGTTCTGCCATGAACGGCTCTGCCGCGGGCTTCCTGCAGACCATGGGTTAAAAAAAACAAACAAATTTTCAGCATCTTTGTGCCCCTTTGCATTTGAACTGCGTCTTGGAGATGCAGTTAAGGACGTTACGGTGAAGACCGGCAGCTGGTGGTGGAGCCAGGCTCCCCGCTCTTCCCAGCCCTCCATCTGGGCACAAATACACCTCCTGTCCGTAACTGGGAGTATTCGGTGGCCCAAAACGTTTATCCCCGAGTCCTCTGATGCTTGGGGCGTCTGCAGAGGAAAAAGGAAGATCCTGTAGGAAAATATGTGATCTGATGGCCTGGCGTTCACTTGTCTGCCTTTTCTGCATTTCTGAAGTTTTCTGAGAGCAGCCTTGCTTCGTCTTAAATTCTTAACTTAACCCTGCTCGATTCGAGCATTCATTTGCTGTGTTGTTCGTTCAACTTTAAATTATTCATACATTTAATCACTGCATTTTAGTGCCCAGCGTGGTGAGGACCTGAAAGTCGGAAAGTAGCGGGCTGTGTTAGAATTATTTAAATTTTGGCATTTAAAAGCAGAAGCAAACCCACCGGTTCCTTCTGAATTTGCAACACGAAAAGGGGGGACTTGCACGCAGCTCGTGTCGACCCAAAGAGCAAAGAAAGGAGCTTTAAAATGTCTCCTTCACCCATATGTACCAGGACCTATGTGTGTGTGCGTGCATATGGGGCTTGTGTTTAAAGAAAAATGAAACATAGAAGTATCTATGTTATATGTATATATTGTTGGTCAGAAATGGGCAAAGAAAAGGTGCAAAAATCAAAATATCCTTGTCGATATATGGTGTCTAGTAAAAGTCTATTAAAGTCTATTAAATAAATGAAGTTCTGTTAAATAAATTAATGTTCTATTAAACAAATGCTTAAGGAAGAAACCCCTAAAAGCACAGTCAAAAACTGGCCCATGGAATTAATGAGCGAAGGACTGCAAGGACGCAGCGGGCTGTTGTCCCCGTGCTGCAGGGGCTGGGCTCCAGGGCGCTCATGGCAAAACCTCCCTCGGGGGGGAAAAGAGAGAAAAAATGGGAGCTTTTCACCCCAATCCAGGCTTGCCTGTCGCTGATGCCACACGCCGGAGAGGCTGCAGGCTGCAAGGTGCTAAAAACTTTGGTTTTGCTCCAGCAGATCACTGAAGGGTGTTGGGAAGGGCTCGCAGGCTTGAGGCTGAGCGTGCGCTTGAGTGCTTTGCTGGCCGCTGGCCAGGCTGCTCCGAGTCACGCTGGCCGGGCGGGATTTTTTGGAGGGCTCACCCCTCGGCCAGCTCCGTGGGCTGCCTGCTCGGTGCCCCTCTCGTGTGTCCTGAAGGTACCGAGCCGAGGGGGCCGTGCTCTCAAAGCAAAGCTGAGCACGGAGCTGGCCGAGGGCACCACGGTGCCAGGGCGCGATGCAGCACGCTCGGGTGGAGGAGGTGCTCAAAAACTGCCTAAAGGGCCAAAAATTGCAAATTTGAGTTCCCTCTGCTTTCTGTGGCAGGGCAGAGAGATGGAAGGGTTGGGTCTCCCTATCCACCAAGCAGGAGGGGAGGGTGGGGAAGGACTTTTCATTCCTTTGGCTTTCAGGTGGGTTTTGCTCCCAGCGTTGTGTCTGGCAGCAGCCGTCAAGAGACTCCCAGAGCAGCCCAGCGGGAAGGGGCCTTGAGCGATCTTGGGTGGAAAAGAAAGCCCAGGCGAGATCACCCAGCGCCCTGTCCAGTTCACAGAGTCCTGGAACGGTTGGGTTGGGGGCACCCCTGGGTGCCCCTGTCCCCCCCCTGCCCCAGCAGGGTGCCCAGCCCCACGGCCCTGGGCTCGGGGAGCTCTCCAAGGAGCAGCCCCCGGCCCCTCTCGGGGCAGCCTGTGCCAGGGCTCCGGCACCCGCAGTGATGGAAAACCTCCGGTGATGGGGACTCCACCACATTTCTGGGGAGGTTGTGCCAGCGACCGATCATTCTCCCTGAAAAAAATAACATTCTTCCTTACACCAAGATGACGTTTCCATATGAAGATGGTGTTTCCTTACCAAACGATGCACCGGTACCAGTTGGAAGCGTCAGCACCCCAGAGAGCATCCACCACCGTGCCCCATCTGAGCTGCTCCTTTCAGGCCCCCCAGTTAGGCACAGAAAGGCACAAACCCAACTTCGCACGTGGCATCGCACCGAGGATGGCTACGCCGACGGCACCACCGCCGTGCCGAAAGCTCCCCTCTGGGCTGCCCGCGTGCTTTCTCCAATCGCCCTGAAGATGCCATTTCCTGCATTTTTGGTGGTTTTAAATACAGGTGACCAGCTCTTGGTCACGCTGCTTTTAAGGTAATTCCCTACAAAAGCTGTAAGAGTGGAAAGGGGGAGGAGGAGAGCCAGCCACGCGCCCCGGCAGCACCGCAGAGCTGCGGTACGGAACGCCGCGTCCATTTCTCGGCCTCATGGAAAATTTTAAAAGTCATTAAATTTTTAAGTGAGAACGTCAGAATGGCACATCAGCTCCCGCGGGCTTAAAATAGGGCGACAAATGACTGCGGGAGACACATGGCTTAATTACCAACGGCAGCAGGCCGGGATCGTCAAGTGTCACCGCCGCTCCCAGGTCCGGAGGGCGCGGGACGGGGCCCGGCGTGCCGAAATCTCCGGGCTGCTTTTCCACCCCGGGTGCTCGGGGTTGGTGGGACCTGGTGAGGAGGCAGCGCCGGTGCCTGCAGGTGGGACGGCTCCGGGTCTTGTCCGGGTGCTCTTCCTGCACGGAGCACTTCGCCTTTCCCTGCTACCCCGTCTTCTGCAGCCTGGTGTCCGTAAGCGCAGTATTTCGGTGGGGGTTTTTGCACCCGTGAGCTCTCTCAGCCCATTGCTTGTGCAATTATTGGCTTCGTGTCGCGGCACTTGGGCTGGAGAAGGAGCCGGGTCGTGTTGGCACCCCCAGCAAGCGAGGCATCCTACAGCCACCCACATCCACCCCGGGGTGCCCCGACCCTGGCAGCACCCAAAGGATGGGTGCTGGATGGGGCTGGGGGCAGCCTGGGCTGGGGGCAGGGGTCGTGCCCACAGCAGGGGCTGGAACCAGGCGGGTTTTGAGGTCCCCAACCCAAACCAGGAAGAAAAATTCAAGTAGTTTAAGTTCTACCCGTTTCCATAACCAGGCAGAGAAGCTGTGGTTTCATAAAGAGCTTTTGTAAAGCAATTTGGCAGCGAGGAGGCTTCGTCCACATGGGAATTGCCCGTCAAGCGCTTGGCTGAAAATCGCGGATTTGCACCCAGAAATGGCACCGGGAACGAGTCGGGGCTGAACTCCTGGGTCGTGCTGCCCTCTGCAGAACACGCGGGCGCCGTCCAGGCGGGCTCGCAAGGAGCAAAATGTTCCTGGTGCTGCTGGGTGCGATGCAAAGGGGCTTTGGGGGCTGCCCCAGCCCAACGGGGCAGGCGGCTGGATCCGAGCCCTTGGCCAAAAAGTTATTTGTCTTTTTGGATCCGGTCTGCGTTGACGTGTCCGGCGCTTTGGGTTGCGTTTTGGGGCTCTCCCGTGGGAGGATGCTGGTGAGAGAGAACCACAGAGGGTGAAAATGTCCCAAATTCCCTGCCACAGAGGGTGAAAATGTCCGTCTTTGTCCCAAATTCGGTGCCATTAAATGGTATGGGGTTGAGTAGGTTGAGGCTTGGGGGAAGGGAAGGGAAGGGAAGGGAAGGGAAGGGAAGGGAAGGGAAGGGAAGGGAAGGGAAGGGAAGGGAAGGGAAGGGAAGGGAAGGGAAGGGAAGGGAAGGGAAGGGAAGGGAAGGGAAGGGAAGGGAAGGGAAGGGAAGGGAAGGGAAGGGAAGGGAAGGGAAGGGAAGGGAAGGGAAGGGAAGGGAAGGGAAGGGAAGGGAAGGGAAGGGAAGGGAAGGGAAGGGAAGGGAAGGGAAGGGAAGGGAAGGGAAGGGAAGGGAAGGGAAGGGAAGGGAAGGGAAGGGAAGGGAAGGGAAGGGAAGGGAAGGGAAGGGAAGGGAAGGGAAGGGAAGGGAAGGGAAGGCCGATTTCTGCCATGGCCCATGCTGCATTTCAGCAAATCCTCCCAAGTTTCCAAACCTCTCCAACGTGTACTGGTCAGGGGACATGTGGCCATGCGAGGCCGGGAGGAGTTCACAGGCTTTCCACTTCGCTTTTTAATTAAATAACTTAATGTAATTTGCTGCTCGAAGCAACAGCTTCATGTTACTGAGCTCGGCCTTTTTTCCCTTCCCTGTTTGGCTTCTAACAGCATTTTACAGCTTTCTATGTGCCTCGGTGTCTGGATGCTGGTGGGGTGACAGTGCAGAGGTCGGCTCCTTTCGGGGAGGCGTTGTGCCTGAATCACGTGGAGCCGTAACACTGCTGTGATGCTCCCAAAAAAGAGAGGGGATTTGGGATGGAGGGGATCTGGGAAGGAGGGGATCCGTGACAGATGGGATCTGAGATGGAGGAATATCAGGGATGGAGGGGGTCGCGATGGAAGGCATCCAGGATGGAGGGGATCTGGGATGGAGGGGGATTGGGAATGGAGGGGGATCCGGGATGGAGGGGGATGGAGAACTGGGGGGATATGGGATAGAGGAGATCGGGGATGGAGGGGACCTGGGATGGAGGGGGGTCCGCAGTGGCCAGATCCAGGACGTTTTGGGATCCAGGAAGGACAGGGCCCCAGGATAGCTGGGAATCCAGGACAGAAGGGGATCCAGCCCAGCAGGACGTCGAGGACAGCCGGGTCCCCAGGACGTGGTTGGCACCGGGGCCAGAGGAGCTGGCTAAGAGCCGGGTGCCCGCGCACAGCACAGGGGGGGAGCGGGCAGGGGTCCTCACGGCAGCACCGAGGGGGTCTCACGGCACCTGGGGGGGGGCTCAGGACCCTCCTGGGGGTGCCGGTTTAGGGGCCGGGGGCTCCCGGTGCACACCCACAGCAGCTGGCAGCGTGCGGCGGGGCCGGGCGAGGCGCAGGAGGCCGCCGGGGCGCGGCGGGTGCCACCCACGGCTCCCGGCCAAAGTTGAGCCGAGCGAGCAGCCGGCGGCACCCGCAGCGCCCCGGGGGTCCCCCGGCACCCAGGTGAGCGGCTTTGCGCCCTTGGGGGGGAGAGGGGGGGCACAGGGGGATATCCAAAGCCTTGGGGTACCCCAGGTTGGGTTAAGGGGGGGTGCAGGCACTTTGGGGTCGGTCTCAGCACGTAGCTGGGGAAACTGAGGCAGGGTGGGAGGTGGCGGACACCCCGCTGTGCGCCCCAGGGTTAGGCTGGAGGGACAATTAGGGTGCCCCCCCCATCCCGATTCACCTTGTGCTAGAGGAAAAAAACCACCTCTGGGCTGTGACCCGTTGTGGTGCCAAGCCCTGGGGGTGGTGGCACTGCTGTAGGACGCTCGCAGCAGCCAAGCAGGGGGACGATTCCCCCCCTCCCAGTAAAATCCTGGCACCGTGGACAGGGTACTCCGGGCATCCGGGCACAGGGGAGGGGGGGCCCAGCACGGCGCTGCCAGCACCCAGGAAGGGTTGGGTCCGGGCTGGCAGAGCGGGCTCAGCCTGTTCGGCAGCTCCCGGCCCCATTTGCTGGGCTCCCATCCCAAAAACCTCCCCGCTGGGGGGGCCCCAAGCCAGTGCGAGGCAGAGCTTTGGTGGGAGATGGGGCTGGGCTTTAGGGGAGGATGGAAATGGGTTTGATGGGGGGGGGTGGGGCAGCCTTGTGGGATGCCTGGGGGGGTCGGAGGAGTCTGGCAGGGGTGCAGTGGGGTGCAGGGGGGATGCAGGAGGGATGTGGGGTGCAGTGGGGATGCGGTGAAATGCAATGGGGATCCAGCAGGGATGCAGCAGGAACGCAGGAGGGGATGCAGCAGGATGAAGAGGGGGGATGGCCGCAGGGATGCAGCCCCCTTGCCCCGACCAGTTTTGTCCCCCCCCCATCTATTTATCACCACAGAGGGGAGAGCAGCCCCCAAACGCGGCGTTTTTCAGCAAGACCGAAAGCCGTGGGGTGAGCCGGGGTGTGCCGCCGCCGTGTCACGGCGCAGCTATGCCAGCAATCCGGGATGGGGCACGGCTTCCTGGTGCCAGCGCTGCGTGTCCCCAGCCCACCCCAAAATCCTCCGCAGGCCGAGCTTGGGGGGGGGACGGAGCATCCCGGTGGGGGGGGGGGTAAAGGACGGGAATCCTGCAAAAAAAGAGCACCCCCAGACCCCAAAGCCCAGCCTGACCTGTGCTCGTTGTCGTTTCCTCCCCCCCCAGCTCCTCCTCGATGGCCCCGGTGCCACCGTGGGGCTTGGCCATCGCCGTCCCCGGGGGGCTCCTGCTGCTGCTGCTCCTCTGCGCCTTCTTCCCCAGGTACGTGCCCTGGGGGCCGGGGGGGGGGGGGAGTTGGCGAGGCCGTTATTAACGCATCCGTTTAACCCCCCCCCTCCTTCCCATGCCTAAATCCTTCGTGGAGCAGGAGGTGGGGATTCATTTGACGCCCGGCGCGCGGCCGGCGGTGGCCGCGGGGACGCTGACGGTGGCCGCATCCTTCCGCAGGGCGAGCGGGCGCTGGTCCAGCCGGGCTGCCGGGAGAGAGGAGCCGAGCCCCGGGGTGCTGAGCGTGGTGAGGCCCCGGGGGGGGGCTTTGCCGTGACCCCCCCCTCGTCCCCTCCGTGTCCCCTCCGTGTCCCCTCCGTGTCCCCTCGTCCCCGCCGCCACGCTCCGGTGACGACCCCTCCTGTCCGCCCCTGGAGGGGGGCAGGCTGGCCGAGGGGACAGCGCCTTGTCCCCAGCCCTCCTCCCGGCCCCATGGACCAAATCTTCTCTTTTTTTCCCCCAAAAATAAAACGAAGGGCCGTTCGCAGGCGTCGCGGCCCGCCGTCGCTGTCCCCAAGGCTGTCGCACGGGCTTGGACAGCCCCCCAGCGACAGCTCCGGGAACGGCCCCGAGATCCACCCCCCTCCCCAACACCCCCCCCAAAAAAAACCACCCCAAAATCATCAGGGTGACCCCGGTGGGGACAGCGGCAGCCCCCGGGGGGGGGGTCCCGGCTTCGCGGGGGGGGGGGTCGGGGAGGAGAGGGGGGGACCCCTGGGGGCTGGGGGCGCAGCGAGCCCAGGGCGCCCCAAAAATGGGGAGCAGGGGTGTGCGGGGATGGGGGGGGGGGCTGCGGGATGGGGGCACAAGGGGGGGGGGGGCGGATGGAGCCGGTGGGTGCCGGCAGAGAGCAGCTGCCCCCCCCCTCCCCCCCCCCGTGCTCCCACGGTGACCCCTCCACGGTCCCGAGACCCGCAGAGACCCCAAAAAGAGCTGGCACGAGTGGCGTGGGCATGCACGAGGTTTGTTTTTTTTGGGGGGGGGATGCACAAATGTTGGGGGGGGGATGCAGGAGTGTGCAGGGGGACGCACAAGTGTCCAGGGGGCTGCACAAGTGTCTGGGGAGGTGCACGAGTGTCCGGGGGGATGCACAAGTGTCCGGGGGGGCTGCACAAGTGTCCGGGGGGGGTGCACAAGTGTCTGGGGGGGTGCACCAGTGCCCGTTTGTGTCTGCCGCAGGTGAAGCTCTCGGAGCCAGGCCCCAGCGAGGGGGGAGCAGCACAGCCAGCAGGTAGGGCACGGCGTGGGGACACGGACGGGGCAGGGGACAGGCGGCCGTGGCTTTCTGCCACCCCCGCGTGCCCCTCGCACGCCCAGCGCCGCAGGTGCTGGGTGCCGGCTGCCACCTCCCTGCTCCTTGGGGGGGGGCTCCTGGGGGTGCAGCAGAGACCTTTTGGCAGCCCCCCCACGTTTGGGGCAGGATTTGGGACCATGCAGGGCGGGGGACGCCGCCACGCGTGTGCCCAAACGTGGGGCTTGCACGTGCGCGTGCGAGCGCGCAGAGGTGCTCGCGCCCTCCCGCGCGCGCTGCGGCCCCGCCGCGGTCCGAAGGTCCCCGGGCGCAGCAGCCGCGGCGAGCGTTAATGATTTGCTCGGCTGATGAACTTGGAGGAGCCCCCGGGGGCTCCGCGGGACCTTTGAGCCGGGCCGCTGCCCCCGTGCAGCTCCGGCCCCGAAAATGCCCCATGGCAGCAAAAACCGCCCGGGGAGGTGCCAGTTCCTCCCCCGTGGGTTGTTTTCCGGCGTCCTCCTGCAGGGGAGAAAAGGAGAAAGCATTAAACAAAAAAACAAACAAAAAAAAAAATCAAACAAAAATAACGCGCGGAGCTCCGAGGAGAGAAACCAGGTCACCAGGGCGCTTCTTTTGGGATGCTGTTGGAGCGCTCACGCTGGGGGTGCTCACCTTGAGGGTGCCCCGTTAGGATGCTCCCACAGGGGTGCCCCCATTAGGATGCTCGCACACGGGGTGCCCCCATTAGGATGCTCCCACTGGGGCGCTTACGGGGCACCAGGACACCGCTGGGGGCAGGCAGCAAGGGGGCCAAGGCGCTGGCCTGGACCGAGCAACACGACCCAGCCCGTGCGCGGCCGGATCCTGCCCACCGCCCTGCACCTCCCCGCCCACGCACCCGCCGCCGGCCGGGGTCCCGCTCCCCGAACCCCACGTCCCCCCAGCTTTAAAGCAGGAAGAGGAACGGCGGCTCACGTGCACCGAAGCTCTCTTCCAGAGCCTCCTCCGTCGCCTCCCGAGCGAACCAAGCGGCTCGGCGCCGCGCTCTGCCAGCTCCGGCTGCTGCCAGGCCGCGCGCACGCAGCGGAGCCCCCTGCTTAAATAAATATTGGAGCGGCGCAGGAAGGCGGCTCTGGCCCCGTGCCGGGGACCCTGCGGCCCCCGTCGGCAGCCCCGGGATGCTCGCCCGGGTTCGCCTTTGCTTTTTGTTTTAGCTCTCGCAAAAAGCAAAGAGCCGGGGGCAGAAATATCGACGCTGGCAGGCGGGGGGAACCGCCCCACAGCTCTCATTTCCTCGCGTTTAATTATCGATATTCCATCCCGAAATTAGCGGGGTGCCCCCCCCCCCTTTGCTCAGCCTCTCCCTCTCCCTCCCTGCAGGCGCCTCCTCTTGCAGCGGGACGGATGGCACCAGCTCGGGGGGCCCGGGTGTCCCCGGGCCACCTCCCCTCCACGCGCCCCCCGGATCGACCCCCAGGACCCCCGACTTTCTGCGGCACCGGCAGCTCCCGCTCGTGCCCGGGGATCCCCAAACGCCCGCGGCGGAGGCACCGCGGGACGCCGAGGGGCCGATCTACGAAAGCATCCGCTACAAATCCAGGAAGCTCAGCGCCGGGCTGAGGAAGCCCTGCGGTGCCACGGGGGACGGCGGGGACGTCGGGGACCCCGGGCAGGGCTTGGTGGTCCAGGAGGAGCCGTACGGCGACGGCAGCCCCTGCCCCGTGTACGCCCGCGTGCGCAAAGCGCCCCGCGCCCCGCAGCGCTCAGCGCCCAGCCGCGGCCCCGAGCCCGAGGAGGAGGCACCTCCGGCGCTGCCGGAGAAACGCTTCGATGACCTGTAGGACGGGACGGAGGTATTTCGGAAGGAGTTCGGAGCCTGGGTGGCTCGTGCAAGGTTTGTGGTGGGATTTGGTTTGCTCCGGGCAGGCGTGGAGCATCCCCCGGGACTGGCGGGGCACTGGCTGCCCCATGAGATGGAACCAGTGGCCTCGGTTTGGGCGCAAGAGGGACGACAAGTGCCACGGGGAAGGGCATGGCCCAAAGGAACCGGTGGCATCGGCTCAATGCTGCCTGAAACACCGGGGGATGCAGGAGGGGAACGTGTGGCTGCTTTCTGGAGAAGCTCGGGACACGGCGATGCCGGCTGGCGGGCGAAGGGGACGCATTAATTTATTTTCTGCTCTCCGTGCACCTTTTCCTCCCTATAAACATCGAGGAAAACACCCAGAGCGTGTCTTTTTTTCCCAGCAGCAAGGGGAGCTGCGTGAACGCTCCCTCATTGCCGTTTTAATCCCTTTGCCCAATGCATGCCCTGCACCCTGCTCCCTCCCCCGGCCCTTTGGCAGGGCTCCGCAGGGGAAGCAGCACCGGGTTTTGCTCGACCCCAGGCCTGAGCTGCCCCGATAGAGGCAGGACCCGGCTTATCTCCCCCCGAAGGACCGGCAGCAGCCCCAGGAGGCCGGGAGCAGCGCGCACAGAGAGCAGTGGTTATGTGGAGCAGCCGAGATAACTCCTGTGTGCATTGCCGGGACGTCCCCGCATGGCTGCAACCCCCTGCTCAGGGTCCTCCGAAGCCCGAGGCATCCCCGTGCCTTGCACCAGAGATTTTTTCCCCCCCCAAAAAAATGCCAAACTGCATCCCACGGGGATGCAGCATCGCGTCCCCCTGCCCCTAGTCTGGGTTTTACTTTGCTTCTGCACAGCGGTTGTGCTGGGGCTGAGTCAGACGGGACAGAAAGGGATTTCACTTTAAAGGGGAAAAAAAAAAGAAAAAAGAAAAAGCCTTCAAACGTTATTCCTGGCGCGGGAGCCGGGGACGTTTCTATTTTCACGTGTTGATTGTTGGCGGCGTGCTGCGGCGAGCGGCAGCCTGAGTCATTTCGGCATGGCCCCAGCAGCGAGACGAGGTCCGGGGAGCTCAGAGCCGGGGGAAATTGGGGATTTTTGCTCATCCTCTTGTTTGGGCATCACCGGAGCTGCCCCGCGGAGCGCTGCGGTGCCCCCTGCTCACCACGGGGCCGTGCCAGGCTCGGCGTCTGCTCGCTGGGGGCAAATCCCAGCACTGCTGGGCCTGGAGGTGTCCGTGTGCTGAGTGCTCCCCAATAATGCACACGCACAGCACGATTTGCAGCGCTGAGACAACCACCTCTGGCACACGCTGGTGTCGCTCACCTGCCTTCCTATACGTCCATCTGCCTTGCTATATGCTCACCTGCCTTCCTATACATCCATCTGCCATGCTATACGCTCACCTGCCTTCCTACACTCTTCTGCCTTCCTATATTCACCTGCCTTCTGCTACGCTGATCGGCCTCCCTATATATTCACCCACCTTCCTATACAGTCATCCGCCACCTCATATGCTCACCTGCCTTCCTACATGCGCCTCCAGCCTCCTATATGTCCAGCTGACTGCCTACATACTCACCTGCCTTCCTGTATGTTCCTCTGGCTCCCTACAGATGCACCCACCTCTCTATACACTCATCCACCTCCCTACACACTCGCCCGCCTCCCTGTATAATTATCTGCCTTTCTATATGTTCACCTACCTTCCTATACGCTCACTTACCTTCCTATAGGCTCCCCCACCTCCCTATAGGCTCACCTGCCCATGGGCGCTGCCGGCAGCACCCCAGCACCCAGCTGCCCTCGGTGCCACCCTGCTGCCGGGCGGGTGGGGGCTGTGGGGGCCGCATCCTGCCCATCCCGGCTGCCTGGGACGGGGTGAGCCAGCCGGGCTGCCTGTGCGGAGGAAAACCACGGGTGTTTTGCGTTTGCAAGCAAATGAGGTTTTAAACTCCCCTTCCCAGAGGTGGCCAACTTCTGCCCTGCATCTGAGCATCCGAGAGCTGAGATCCGAGCGTCTGAGATCCGAGATCTGAGCTTCCCAGCGCCCGAGCATCTGAGCTTCCAAGAATCCGAATATCCGAGATCTGAGCATCTGAGATCCGAGATCTGAGCTTCCCAGCATCTGAGATCTGAGCTCCCCAGCGTCCGAGCATCTGAGCTTCCAAGAATCCAAATATCCAATATCTGAACATCTGAGATCCAAGATCTGAGCTTCCCAGCATCCAAGCATCCAAGATCTGAGCTTTCAAGAATCCAAATATCCGAGATCTGAGCATCTGAGATCCAAGATCTGAGCTTCCCAGCATTCAAGCATCCAAGATCTGAGCATCTGAGCTTCCAAGAATCCAAATATCCAAGATCCTAGCATCTGAGATCTGAGATCTGAGCTTCCCAGCGCCCGAGCATCTGAGATCTGAGCATCTGAGCTTCCAAGAATCTGAATATCCAAGATCTGAGCACCTGAGATCCAAGATCTGAGCTTCCCAGCGTCTGAGCATCTGAGATCTGAGCATCTGAGCTTCCAAGAATCTGAATATCCGAGATCTGAGCATCTGAGATCTGAGCTTCCCAACGTCCGAGCATCTGAGATCTGAGCATCTGAGCTTCCAAGAATCCAAATATCCGAGATCCGAGCATCTGAGATCCGAGATCTGAGCTTCCCAGCATCCAAGCATCCAAGATCTGAGCATCTGAGCTTCCAAGAATCCGAATATCTGAGATCCTAGCATCTGAGATCCGAGATCTGAGCTTCCCAGCGTCCGAGCATCTGAGATCTGAGCTTCCAAGAATCCAAATATCCAAGATCTGAGCATCCGAGACCCAAGCATCTGAGCTTCCCAGCATCCGAGATCTGAGCATCTGAGATCCAAGATCTGAGCTTCCCAGCATCCAAGCATCCAAGACCTGAGCATCTGAGCTTCCAAGAATCCAAACAGCCGAGATCTGAGCATCCAAAATCCAAGCATCCGAACTTCCCAGCACCCGAGATCTGAGATCTGAGCACCCAAGATCCAAGTCTCTGAGCTTCCCAGCATTCGAGATCTGAGCACCCAAGATGGGAGCATGCAGCCCGGGCACTGACCCTTATCCCATGTCTCTCCATCGCTGGCCGCAGCGCTGAGCTCTGCCCCGTCCCCAGCAGCGCTGCTGCAGCCAAACCCCCGCTCGTGAGGCCGCCAAAACCCAAGGCGTGAGGCTGAGCCCCCATTTTTGGGCTGCGCCATCAAAAATCTCCAGCTCCCGGTGCTGGCACCTTGCTTTCTGAGCACCGATGACTCTGCTAAAGCAGAAGCTTTCCCTTCTCAGCCCGCGAGCCTAAATGGGAACGGTAAAAATGGAGAAGAAAGGCAAAAACAGCGCCCTAGTCCTCTTATCTCGGGGTTGCTTTGGCGATGACACATGCAGCGTCCGAGTCCCGCTGCCCACCCAGCACGTGAAGGGGTGGTGAAGCCGCTTACAGCTGCGTGAAGAGCGCATGTGAGCCAAAATTGGGTGAAATACCCTTAAAAAGAGATGAGGAAAGAGGAAACGCCGCTTGAATGAGCAGCTAAAGCGCGGCGGGGGCAGCGCTGTGCAGAAAGGCGCCTGAGAGCCGCTCCAGCGCCGGGACCGGGGCAGGCGGCGAGCGCCGAGGGATTGCTCAATTTTAGCAGAGTCTGGCAAAGAAAAAATCTCCCGAAGGCTCAGAGCAAGCTGCTGGGGCTGGCTCGGGTCCGTCCCAACCTGGGCCAGGTCCCCTGTGATCACTGGGTGGTGACGGGTAGAAATGAGGGGGCAGAAGGATCTGCGGTGCCCCCAAAATCACTGGGGCCACGTGTGTTGGCACGCTCCCCGGCCCCTAATAAATATTAACCCATGGGTTCGTTAGTGCTGGGGTGGAGAGGTGAAGCCAGCGGCATCTCGCCGAGAGTCATGGAGAGGCAGGACCAGTCAGAGCATTTCACCCACCAACAGAAAGGGCAAACCTTCAGGGAAGACGGTTTTCTTCGTCGGGTTCTGCTGGAACTATTCGGTTTTGGCTTCTCCAGACTCGGTTGGCGTTCTTAAAGCAGCAAAAAATGGGGATTTTCCTGGGCTGTAGCGGACTTGGGATGGGAAAACACCGAGGGTTCCCCTTCTCTGCTGTCCCTCTGGGCAACCAAAGCATCTGTCACAAAAAGAGAAAAAAAAGTTTCACAAAACTTCAATTGTGTCTTTGAAAAATGAGCAGAAGGAGAAAACCCAACCGAGCCACACATCTTCCGCGGCATCTCGCCCCGTTTCCGTGGCACACAACCCGAGGAAGAGAGCCCCAGCAGCGGGCGGGGATGCTGCAGGGGGCTGGCGGCCCACTGGCACGCCCGGGGAGACCCCACCAAAGCCAAAGACAGGTGGTTTGGGGGAATATTCTCCGTATTTCGCTTCCCGAGAGACGCAACCCAGGCAGGAGGAGGGCAGCATGAGCTTCTGAAGTTCCCCCAGGGAAGGAGCGAGGCCATTTGGGGTGGAGGGAGGCGCGCGGAAGGGGAAGGCCAGGACGAGAGGACCTTGCAAACACCGGTGCCACCAAGGGGACAGGGGGCAGAGGAAGAGATCCCACCCCGAAAACACGGTGGGTGGGAAAAGCAAACAGGCGCCAGGCTACGTCTGGGCCGGCGTCACCAGCGGGCAGCAGGTGTTATGCCAAAGGACGAGGCGGTTAATTATTAATTTTCCCTTTGGAATGGAGCGGAGGGGAAGAGCCAGGGCTGGCTGGGGAACGAGCCCTGGGCCGCGGGGACGGGCAGGTCGGGGTTTAAACACAAACAGGCCCGAGAATAAATACCTGAGGTCCCAAAAAGCTGCTCGGGGAGCAGCACCAAGTCCTCATCTGCTTTACTGAGCCCCAGCAGGTCTTCATCACGCTCCCCAAAGAAGAAAATTTCCCCCGAAACGGCCACGCTGGGCTGCCCACCCCGGCCGTAGAGGAGCTCCGGCTCATTTCCATCGGTCCCATCTACGACACAGCCCCCGACGCCTTGGCTTTTTCCTAGGAGCGACACATTTCAGCAGCTTGGATCCGCTCAGCTTCCAAAACTAGCCAAGATTAGATGCAAGAAAAAAGAAAAAAAAAAAACAAAACAAGGTACCCTTGGCAGAGGACCTGGGTGTTAAAGGGTACTTGAGAATTTGCCGAAGCTGGGTCGGTGCCGCGAAGGGAAGAGCAGGGCTGGGAGTGAAAGCAAAGAGTTAAAGGCAAAGGAGGGAAAAAAAAAAAAGCAAACAAAGCAAACAGGACAGTTTGAAAAAAAAAAAAAAGCATAAGGAGGCAAAGAGCAGAAAAGGAAACCTCGTGAGTGTCTCTTCCCCTCTTGGCTTCTCCCGGCTGCGGGGAGGGGAGGCTCTGCTGTGCCAGCGCACCCAAAACAGCCGGGAATTTCCAGCGGCAGCACCGCTGCGCCGAGCAGAGGAGCCCGCCACGAGCCGGAAACCTGTGGTGCCAAAAAAAAAAAAAAGGGGGTGGCGATGGGGCACCGAGCAGCAGCTCGGGTCCACCACGCACCCGGCTTTCATTTTAGGAGCCAGGATGGTGGGAAAAGGGGGGCCGGGGGGGGATAACCATCTGCTGCTGTGTCAGCCCCGAGCGTGCAACACCCCGGCGTCGGGCATGCCAGAACCGGGAACTGTGCGAGCTCTGTGCGCGAGGCTGTTTGTGCAACCACAGACACGTTCGGTGGCTTCTGCTTGACCCCAGTGGGTTTTTTTTTTTTTAAATCAGGCTCTCAAGGCGCGCTCGCATCACGTTTCCAAACGTTTTCCTGCTTCCAGCAGGATAAGACACCGAATTTTTTCGATTCGCGAGCTGCATCCGCCGGGAGAGACGTGCCCGGCCGCGCCGTGTGGGGCAAAACCTGGACAAAAACCGTCCCTTTTGGTGAAAACCCAGCTCTAAAAAAACCTGGTGACAGCCCCAGCACTGCGAAGGGTGAGCAGCCGGGAAGCCCACTGCTGCGCTCTGCGTGGCCAACAAGCCGGGCTCCCTTCTTTTTCAAACAACCCCCGCATCCCCCAAAAGAAAAAAGGATTTGTTTTAAGCTGCGCTTGAAGCAGCCATCGCTTCGTTTTGAGGTTTGTCTTCTCAAGCACCTCCAAACGTCGTGCTCAGCACCCAGCGCGCTCCCACGTGGAGGAGCCGTCAAAAGTGCTTTAAAACCGCACGAGGCTCGGAGTGCCAGCTCTCGCGTCAGCGCTGCGACGGGCATGGTGAAGTAACTGCCTTGCTCGAGCTGAAAAAAAAAAATAATAAAAGAGAAAACTCCGCAAGGCAGAGCAAAAAGAACAGCAGCCGTAAAAGAAACCCTCATCGAAGCAGCGGCACGCAAGAACTTCATCGTCTGATGGCCCAATTAAAGCTTTTCTATACGTCAGAAGAAATTAAGGCTCCGCAAAACCGAGACGAGAGAGGCACTTACAGGGGACAGGGCTCGGGCACGGCTTCCCCTCGCCGCTCTCGGCTCGCCAGAAGCCACGGCAGGGAGGCAAACCCCTCCGCGCGGCCGTGACGAAAGCCGTCCCAGCCTGCACGAAGGGGTTTTGGAAGCCTCGCTTCGAGGAGGCAATCAGCCGCTCTCATCACGTGGAGCAAGCAGAAGGTCCCGTTGAGACACGATGGATTTAATCGTGGGATCGCTCTCGTTTTTAAAGGCAGGAAGGCGCCCGGGTGCCTCCCGAGCGGGAGGCACACGTGGAAAATATTCAGGGCAGTCGCAGCCGTCACCCCTTGCTCCTAGCAGGCTTTGGGGATTTTAAAGAGCTGGTTGCAGAATTGTACAACGCCGTTCCAGAGCAAGAGAACGGAGCGGGGGATAAAGAAACTCTTTTTGAGGGGCTAAAAATCCACGTTCAGTAGCGTGGATGTGGCCAGACCGGGTCTCAAGATCTTAGCGCTGCTAAACTCACTCACATCGTTCTCGACGTTGAGGCCAATACACAAAAAAATAAGAAAAACCCTCCCAAATCCTAATGGATTTCGTAAGGCCAGGATTTTAGGCAAATGATCTCTAAATACGAGCCAATACAGGAGGTATTTGGGTATCGTATGGTATCATTAGACCCAACTCCCCCTCCAGATCGCCCTGGCGAGATGTGTCTTTAGGGGAACACGCACCTGGAGTCTGGGAGGCCACGCAGAGGCGTCGAGCTCTTCTGCAGACCCCTGAGTTGGGAACGAGGACGAGAGCAAGGACAGGCAGCAAACCTGCACGAGGCAGCACAACGTCCTCCTTCAGAAAGACGAGTTTCTGCCTCAGGAAACCCAGCTGGGAGCATCCGAAGCCATGGAGGGTGCCTCTCAGGAAAACATCACGGTTTTCTCCAAGCGTGGCGGCTAGAAATTCACTTAATTTTCTCCTCCTCACGTTTCTTCCCCAAATTGCTTGATCCCACAAGCTGAGGAGGTTAAAAAAAAAATAAATCACTTTAAGCCTGAGACCCTGATTTTCCCACTGTGGAGTTGCCCAGGTCACAGCACACACCGGTTCCTTTACAACATCAATGGCACAGCAAGATTTGGTTAAAAATAAAAAATGAAAAAAAAATAAATAAAACAACTCCTGTTTGTTTGGTTAATTTGGTACTGGTGGCTTGGCCCCGCTTCCTCTCGTACCAAAACAAAACGAATGATATTAATAGACTCAAAATGTCAGTTAAGCAGTTTATCCTGAGCTTGTGTACTCAGAAATGAATAATCTCTTGAGGTTGAGGGACAGAGGCCAAAGCGAAACGCCAGGCAGAGCCATGGGTAGGTAAAACCCAGCCAAGCTTATTCAACCGCTCGGCGCTGTTAGACTCAAACTAAACGTTTAATATTAACCGAAATTAAAGAAGTGACTAACGATCGTCCTGTGGACACGGTTTTATGTACAGGATTTTTCTTTCCGTTGTGTTTTTTCTCATTTCAAAGTGTTGCACAGTAATTTAAAAAATTGGGCAAGCTGCTCACGCTGCATACGTAGTGACACGGGAACTCTGTGTTAGGGGACGCTACGAAGTCAGGAAAACAGAAACCAGCATATTTTAGTTCTACCTACATAAAACGGACTCAACTATCACGTAATACTTTCAGCTGGAACTTGTCACTTAGGTGTTCCTGGAGATTCACCAAGATTCCCTGACTGATTCTAAGAGAGCAAGATTTTGGGGACAGGAAAGGAAGCCTCTCCTGTAGGTAACTGGTTAATTTTTTAAAAAATCATAGTGCAGGAATAAACAGTTTCACGGGCACTCCCTAAGGAAAGGGGCTAACAGAAGGGATCCCTCACACATCTGGACCAGGCTACCTGTTGGTCAGCACGGTTACAAACAGGGAACAGGGAGGGGCGAGGTGACAACGTTCACAGGGAGGACAAAATTATCCCAAATACTTGTGCCCAGAACCAGGGAAAAGATCGCACAGCCGGCGCGATGAGGGGATACAACAGCAGACGGGATTTAATGTCGATAAGTAACACATCTTGGAAAAATTAATCATACACAGAGTTACAGGCTCTAACTCAGCTATTACCTCTCAGGGTTATTGTTGATAGCTTCAGCTATTACCTCTCAGGAAAAGAGACCTGGGGGTTA
Organism: Anser brachyrhynchus; assembly: GCF_964034855.1. Classification (NCBI taxonomy): domain Eukaryota; kingdom Metazoa; phylum Chordata; class Aves; order Anseriformes; family Anatidae; genus Anser; species Anser brachyrhynchus. The sequence goes on along the minus strand of NC_137696.1, from coordinate 124,731,254 downwards.
TTGTCGATAGCTCCAAGAAGAGAGCACTGGTTAAAACTCAGGAGCAGCCAAATCCAGCGTTGGCAGCTATCCTGAAAGGAACAGAAAGCAAAGTAGCAAACGTTAGTACGTTGCTGCTTAAATCTGTGCTGCGCCACGTTCTGATGACGCAGGGAAGGGTTACCCGGAGCACCAGAAGGAGAAGTCAGCTCCTGCATGAGGAGACCAAAAAGCCGAGGACGCTGGCAAACTACGTGACAGGTGGGGCAGGCAGGGAGAATCTGATAAAGAGCTCCTGAGTCACGGATACTGCGAGGAAGACTGAAGAATAGTTACGCAGCATACGGTTAAGACAAAAGCTGGGGACACCGAAGAAATCCCAAGGCAAACAAGGCGAAGCAAGTTTTTCACGTAGCGCTTCGGCCACAGGTGAACCTGCTGGGGCAGGATGCCGTGGAGAGCAAGCGAATTAAAAGAGTTCAAAAGGGACTAAACAAATTAATGGATTCGGGGTGCACTAGTGCTATTAAACACCACAGGCTGATGTTCTTCAGATTAAAAGTGGGCCATTAACTGCGGGGAAGCTCTCTGCCCTGCACGAGATGATCTCGGCGCACAATTTCAAAGGCTGCTCTCGTGCCACGCTCTCACCACCGGTGCTCCTACGCTTGCTCACGGCCTCAGCTGCGGTCAGGCAGGAGCAGCAGCTCCAAAGGCAGAGGTGGACCTTGTCTGGGGGCCAGGCACATGGACACGCTGATGAGCTTTGTGTGCCTGCACTGATCATGTTTCATTTTATTGGTATAAAAAGGAATTAACTGCCCAGGACTACACATTTGGGCTGTTTAACTGCTAGATTGCACACATACACTGCCTCCATCTTATTACTGAACAGTATATAGTACTACATCTATACCAAACCCTTAGACCAGTTTTAAACAAGTACTATTAATTCTCATTTTCTTCAGACCAAACTCCAGTTCAGCTTCTTCAGTTTAATTTCGCCTAAGATTTCACCTGACCTCAACCCCAAACTCTTTCAATAAAGGTAGAATTAGTAAAATGAGAATTACTAAACCTGGAGAGATCATTATGTGTATTTTATATAAATGTATTCCGAAAGGTGAAAGTTTTCCAAAGTCTTTAAAGAGCTGCGCTCAATTTAGGACAGATATTTCATCAGCGCAACTAATTATTCACTCAAATTTACGCATTTTTTAATGGGTTGTAAGCCAGCCTTTAAAAGGGCGCTGCCTGACGCTGCCAGGACACAGCTCCTGCCACAGCCACTGAGCCTCCTGAAAAGAGCCAAGTGGAGAAATTTAAAGCAAACAAATAAATGAACAGTAATCTTTCCCTCAACCTGGATTTTTCCTTTTTTTTTAACGAAACAAACCCAAACGCCGCCCCCACGGGGCGCTGAGGGCGAGCCGCCGGCCTCCCGCCCCCTCAGCAGGGCCCTGACAGGGGCTCGCCTCAGGAGCCCCTTCCCCGGCCCGGGAGCCGCTGTCCCCGGTCCATCCCCCACACGACACCGCCAACCCGGGCCAGGAGCCCGCAGGGGCCGCCCCGGGAGCCCTCAGCCCCGCCGCTCCCCTCACGGGAGGGCACCGAGCCGAGGCCCGCGGGCGGCTGAGCAGAGCACGAACCCACCCCACGTCCTCCGCCCGCCCGCCACGCACTGGCGCCTCGCTCGGCCGCAGCCCCGCTTGAGGCGCCGGAAGGCGGGGCTTCCCCCGCGGGACGCGCTGCCATTGGCCGCCTCTCCGCGCCGTCCCTTCCCATTGGTCCCTCCGGGTTCTGATCCCGCCCCTCAGCCGCCCGCCGATTGGCCGCGCTCCCCCGGAGCTCCCCCCTCCCCTCGCCTCCTGGCTGGCGGGGGCGCGAACGTGCGGCGCGGGCTGTTCCCTGGCCGGGGGGCGCGCGCGGCCTCCACGTGGGGAACAGCACGTAGTCAGCGCGCGGGGGGGGGGGGGGCGCGCGGCGTGCCCGCGGGGGCGGGGCGGGGACGGGAGGGGCGGGGGGCACGCGCCAGCAACCGCCGGAGGGGGGGGGCAGCCATGGGGTTTGAGGGCGGTTATGGGGTCTGAGGGGGGCTCATGGAGGATATAGGGCGGTTATGGGGTGTGAGGGGGGTTATGGGCTCTGAGGAGGGGTCATGAAGGATATGGGGCAGTTACGGGGTGTGAGGGTGGTTACGGGGTCTGAGGAGGGCTCATGGAGGACATAGGGTGGTTATGGGATGTGAGGGGTGGTCGTGAGGTGTGGGAGCGGTTACGGGGAGAGGGGTGCGGTTATGGGGTCTGAGGAGGGGTCACGAGGGATATGGGGCAGTTATGGGGTGTGAGGGGGGTTATGGGGTTTGAGGAGGGGTCATGAAGGATATGGGGCAGTTATGGGGTGTGAGGGGGGTTATGGGGTCTGAGGAGGGGTCATGGAGGATATGGGGCAGTTATGGGGTGTGAGGGGTGGTCGTGAGGAGAGGAAGGTGGCTGTGGGGGTCTGAGGGGTGGCCATGAAGGATTAGGGGTGGCAATAGGGTGTGAGGGGTGGTCATGAGGAAATAAGGACAGCTGGGGGCTGCTGTGAGGGGCATCCATGAAGGATTAAGGGCGGCTATGGGGTGTGAGGGGCAGCTGTGAGGAAAAGAGGGCAGCTGTGGGGTGTGAGGGGTGGACACGAAGGATATGGGACAGTCATGGGGTGTGAGGGGTGGTTGTGAGGAAATAAGGGCGGCTGTAGGGTCTAAGGGGTGGACATAGGTGTGAGGGGTGGTCTTGAGGAGATAAGGGCAGCTGGGGGCTGTGAAGGGCGTCCATGAAGGATTAGGGGCGTCCATGAAGGATTAGGGGCGTCCATGAAGGATTAGGGGCGTCCATGAAGGATTAGGGGCGTCCATGAAGGATTAGGGGCGTCCATGGGGTGTGACGGGTGGTCGTGAGGAAATAAGGGTGGCTGTAGGGTCTAAGGGGTGGACATAGGTGTGAGGGGTGGTCTTGAGGAGAATGGGGCAGCTGTAGGGTGTGAGGGGTGGCCATGAAGGATTTGGGGCAGCCATGGGCTGTGAGGGGTGGTCATGAGGAAAGGAAGGTGGCTGTGGGGTGTGAGGGGTGGCCATGAAGGATTTGGGGTGGCCGTGGGGTGAGAGGAGCAGGTGTGAAGAGAGGAAACAGCCATGGGGTGTGAGGGGTGGTCATGGGGAGAGGGGGGCAGCTGGGGGCTGAGGGGCACCCATGAAGGATTTGGGGTGGCTATGGGGTGTGGGGGGCAACTGTGGGGTCTGAGAGGCAGCCATGAAGGATTAGGAGCTGCCATGGGGTGTGAGAAGTGGTCATGAGGAGAGGAGGATAGCTGTGGGGTGTGAGGGGCAGCCATGAAGGATTAGGGGCAGCTGTGGGCGCGAGAGATGGTCATGAGGAAATAAGGGCAGTTGTGGGGCCTGAGGGGCAGTCGCGAAGGACTAGGGGTGGTCATGAGGAGAGGGGGGCAGCTGTGTTGTGTCAGGGGCAGTCACTGGTGTGAGGGGTGGTCATGAGGAGATGGAGATGGCTGTGGGGTCTGAGGGGCAGCCACGGAGGACATGGGGTGTGAGGGGTGGTCATGAGGAGATAAGGACTGCCGTGGGGTGTGAGGGGCTGCCGTGGGGCATGAGGGGTGGTCGTGAGGAGAGGAGGGTGGCTGTGGGGTCTGAGGGGTGGTCGTGTGGAGATAAGGGTGGCTGTGGGGTCTGAGGGGCGGCCATGAAGATAAGGGGCTGCCATGAGGTGTGAGGGGTGGTCATGAGGAGATGTGGGGTGGCCAGGGGGCGGAGGGGCAGCCGTGGGGCGTACGGGGCAGTCGTGAGGAGACAAGGAGCAGCCATGGGTGTGAGGGGCCATCAGGAGGAGGTGAGGGGTGGCCATGGGGTGCGAGGGGTGGTCTGAAGGATGCAGACTGGCCGTGACGGGTAGCTGTGAGGGGTGGAGGGCAACCACGGCGGCTTCTGAGACAGAGAAGGTGCCCGGAATCTCCTCCAAGGACAGCACTGAGGTTGGCCCCGATGCCACCCCTGCTCTCCTTCCCCCCAGAGCAGGAGGCTCACCCAGGACGGCGTCCCCAGCCCCCTCCTGCCACCCAGGGGACACCAGCACGCGTCCCCGTGTCATGGCAGCGCGGGGACGTCCCCTCCGTGCTTCGGCAGCACGTCTGTCCTGAGCGAGCCGCCTCCGGACGTGCCTCCTGAGCCGGGCACGGGCTCCCCCAGGCACCTGTCCTCATCCCCCCCCCCCCGTGCGTTAACGTCCGTAATGCCTTCCAGCAAGCGCCCAGGCGACTCGGAAACCTAAGCCTGCGGAGCTCGGGAGTAAATTGCGGGGTGTAATTGTCACTGGAAGCTTTTGGCTCCTGCTCGGGCGCTGTGGAGAAGGTACTTGGCCGCATAAATACGTAACGCGTGTCGATAAGAACTACTGGAGCCCTGAAGTAGGCAATCTTAAATTTTTATACGACTAGTGGGCGATGACCCCTTCCTGTCCCAAGAACTTCGTATTAAAATTCCGTATTAAAATCCCAGCTGACTTCTCTCCGGTAATTCTTTCGTGGCTTGCAGAAACACACGTTTCTGGGTTAAAATGAATCGTCCTGCCTGCCCCGAGGCTGTAACGGTACGAGTGGCCCTGGGAGCAGAGGGCAGGAAGATGGTGCTTTCCGAAAATTATTTTTCCTCATTTTTTTTTATTTTTCCTCCTTATTTTTTTTTCTTTTAATCAGGAATTAAAATGCCTGGTGTGGCCCAGCTCGGAGGGCACCCCGTGATACCCAAAGAGGTTTCCCTCGCGTGTCCGGGACACATCCCCGAGATAAACACCTTGCACCGACAGTTGTACGTTCGCCACCAGCCCCTGCCCAAGCAGCAGCCGCTGCCGGCTGAGTTATTCTTTATTTTTAGCGTGAAAAGAAGAGCCAGGGGCTTGGCTTGCGCCAAAGGTGCCCTTTTTTATTTCCCCCTCGCTGATTGATTTAGGTCCATTTTATCTTTGATACTAAATAATCCTCATTGGCCAAATTACCTCTCTTGACAAATTAGGCTGGGGGTCCCGAGTGGAGTCCGATTCTGTGATCCCTGCCCTAAAGCACTTGCACTATAAGGGGACAAAGCGGGGCTGCGTTCACCGTATAGCGAAATAAACCCAAGCGGAGCATCGCTGGTGTTCGTTGAATTCTCGTTACTGCTGACCTGATGCGGTGGAGCTGCCCTGGCAGACGAAAAACCTTTCATTTTTGAAAAAAGCCGGCGAAAAGTCACCCAAAAGCGCGCGGGAGGTTGAGTTGTGGTGTCCTGGTGGGATCCTACGAGGGTCTGCATGGGTTGGGGGCTAGGGGATGAGGAGCTGTGGGACCCTACAAGGGTCTGCATGCGTGGGGGGCTAGGGGATGAGGAGTTGTGGTGTCCTGGAGGGATCCTACGAGGGTCTGCATGTGTGGAGGGCTAGGGGATGAGGAGTTGTGGTGTCCTGGAGGGATCCTACGAGGGTCTGCATGTGTGGAGGGCTAGGGGATGAGGAGTTGTGGTGTCCTGGAGGGATCCTACGAGGGTCTGCATGGGCTGGGGGCTGGAGGATGATGAGTTGTGGTGTCCTGGTGGGACCCTACAAGGGTCTGCATGGGCTGGGGGCTAGGGGATGAGGAGCTAAGGGACCCTACAAGGGTCTGCATGCGTGGGGGGCTAGGGGATGAGGACTTGTGGTGTCCTGGAGGGATCCTACGAGGGTCTGCATGGGCTGGGGGCTGGTGGATGAGTTGTGGTGTCCTGGTGGGATCCTACGAGGGTCTGCATGGGTTGGGGGCTAGGGGATGAGGAGCTGTGGGACCCTACAAGGGTCTGCATGCGTGGGGGGCTAGGGGATGAGGAGTTGTGGTGTCCTGGAGGGATCCTACAAGGGTCTGCATGGGTTGGGGGCTGGAGGTTGAGTTGTGGTGTCCTGGTGGGACCCTACGAGGGTCTGCATGTGTGGAGGGCTAGGGGATGAGGAGTTGTGGTGTCCTGGAGGGATCCTACGAGGGTCTGCATGGGTTGGGGGCTAGGGGATGAGGAGCTGTGGGACCCTACAAGGGTCTGCATGCGTGGGGGGCTAGGGGATGAGGAATTGTGGGACCCTACAAGGGTCTGCATGGGCTGGGGGCTAGGGGATGAGGAGTTGTGGTGTCCTGGTGGGATCCTACGAGGGTCTGCATGGGTTGGGGGCTAGGGGATGAGGAGTTGTGGTGTCCTGGTGGGATCCTACAAGGGTCTGCATGGGTTGGGGGCTGCTGGTGCGGAGCGGAGGCCGGAGCAGCCCCGTCCTTGCGCACGCACCGAGCCCGGGCACGCCGCGCTCAGCCCTCGCCGCGCTCTCCCTTAACATTAACATTTCCTTTTATTATTTTTTAATCTTTTTCATTTTCCTTCCACGAAGCGGCTCTCAGGGGCCAACACAGCTCGGAGAAAGAGACCGAGCCTCACCGAGAGCCCTGCCAGCCGCCACGCCTCGCCTCTCCCCCCCCCCCCCCCCTCCATTTCCACGCCCGGCTCGACACAGCTCCGGTGCCCCCCCGGAGGAGGAGCGGGGACCTCCCCGCCTCCCCCCGGGGGCTGCCGGCCGGCTCCGAGGGAAAACACCGGCCCGGGGAGGACCGGGGGAGGGGGAGATCGGGTGCCCCCATCCCCTCCTTTCCCCTTCCCCTTCCCCTTCCCTCCCAGCCGGGCCCGGCCGGCGGGGGCGTGCATGGAGCAGGCGGCGGCGGAGCCAATGCGCAGGAAGGGGCCGAGCATGTGGGGAGGTTGTTTACACCAGCCCGGCCCCGGGAGCTTTAACCCGGCCGGCGGCGAGGAGGGAGGCACGGCCCCGGGGCGCTGTGAGTAGCTCCCGGGGGAGGGAGGGAGGGGGGGAGGAGGCCGACGGGGACACCCCCCCCCCCCCTCCTTGCTCCTGGGGGTCCCCCGTTGGAGAGCCAGCTTTGCGCCTAGGGGTCCCCCCCCCTTGTTCCTAGAGTCCCCCCTTGCTCCTAGGGTCCCCCCTGGTTCCTGGGGGTCCCCCTCGTTTGCTCCCGGGGGTCCCCAGTTTGCTCCTGGGGTCCCCCCCGGCTCCTAAGGTCCCCCCTGGCTCCTGGGGGTCCCCCCCCTTTTGCTCCCGGGGGTCCCCCGTTTGCTCCCGGGGTCCCCCCCTGGAGACCTCCCGTTGCTCCTGGGGGTCCCCCTCCCTTGCTCTTAGGGTCCCCCCCATGCTCTTGGGGGTCCACCCCTTTGCTCCTAGGGTCCCGCCTTGCTTCTGGGGGTCCCCCCTTGCTTCTGGGGGTTCCTCCCCCCTGCTCCTAGGGTCCGCCATTGCTTCTGGGGGTCCCCCCCTTTGCTCCTGGGGGTCCTTCCCCCTTGCTCTTAGGACCCCCCCCTTGCTCTTAGGGTCCCCCCTTGCTCTTGGGGGTCCACCCAGTTGCTCCTAGGGTCCCCCCTTGCTTCTGGGGTCCCCCCCCTTTGCTCCTAGGGTCCCCCCTTGCTTCTGGGAGTCCCCCCCCCTTTGCTCCTGGGGGTCCCCCTCCTTGCTCTTAGGGTCCCCCCTTGCTCTTGGGGGTCCACCCCCTCGCTCCTAGGGTCCCCCTTCGCTCTTGGGGGTTCCCCCCTTCGCTCCTTGGGTTCCCCCCCCTTGCTCCTAGGGTCCCCCCTTGCTTCTGGGGGTCCCCCCCTTGCTTCTGGGGGTCCCCCCATTGCTCCTAGGACCTCCCCTTGCTCGTGGGGGTTCCCCCCCTTGGTCCTGGGGGTCCCCCCCCTTTGCTCCTAGGACCCCCCCCCCCCTTGCTCTTGGGGTCCCCCCCCCCCCCTTTCTTCTCCCGGGGGATCCCCGCTCCCCTTGAGCGGCCTCCAGGAGAGGGGAACCGGGAAGGGCGGGAGGGGGGGGGGGGGGGTAAGAAAAAAAAATTAAATAGAAAATTAAATAAATAATAATTACAAAAAAAAAAGCGAAAAGCAGGAGGGGGGCGGGAGCGGCGGTTCCCGCCCGGCCGGGCCGCGCCTCCCTCCAGGCCGGCGGCCGCGTACGTGCGGCGGCCTCCGCCGGGGACACCGGGGGAGGGGGGGCGGCCCCGCCGAGGTAAAGGGGGTCCGGGGGGGGGCCGGGGGGGGGGGAGGGACCGGAGGGTCCAGGGGGGGACAAGGAGGAGGTGGGGGGGGGGCCGGCAGCCGGCTCCCGCCCGCGCTGCGCCACGGGGGAACCCCCCCCGTGTTCCCTCCCCCCTGTTCCAAAGTCCTTCGGGTCTGGGCTGCCCCCGGTAAGCGCCCCCCCCCCCCTCTTTGCCTTGCACACCCCCCCCCTTTGCATTGCACCCCCCCCTTTGCTTTGCACACCCCCCTTTTGCATTGCAACCCCCCCCTTTGCCTTGCACACCCCCCCCTTTGCATTGCACCCCCCCTTTGCCTTGCACCCCCCCCTTTAGCATTGCACACCCCCTTTGCTTTGCACGCCCCCCCCTTTGCTTTGCACCCCCCCTTTGCCTTGCACCCCCCCCTTTGCCTTGCACACCCCCCTTTAGCTTTGCACGCCCCCCCCTTTGCTTTGCACCCCCCCTTTGCCTTGCACGCCCCCCTTTAGCATTGCACACCCCCTTTGCATCGCACGCCCCCCCCTTGCATGCTCCCCCCGCGTGCCCCGCCCCCCGGGAATGCCCGTTGCACGCCCCCCCCCTCCTTGCACGCCCCCCCCCCCCGTTGCACGCTCCGCCCTCCCCGGGCTGCCCGGTGCGTGTCCCCCCCCCTCCTTTTTCCCCCCCCCGGTCCCCGTGCGTGTCCCCCCGCCCCACGCACACGTGTCCCGCCCGGGGCCGCCCTCCGGCCCTGCCGTCTTCCCCACGTGCCCTGCACGCCCCTCGCACGCCCTTGCACACTCACGCGGACGTCCGTGCGCGCTCGCACGCGCAGCCCCACGTGCGCTCACTCGCACAACCACGCGTGTAAATACTCGCAGAGCCCTCCGGCCCTGCCGTCTTCCCCACGTGCCCTGCCCGGCCCTCGCACGCCCTTGCACACTCACGCGGACGTCCGTGCGCGCTCGCACGCGCAGCCCCACGTGCGCTCGCTCGCACAACCACGCGTGTAAATACTCGCAGAGCCCTCCGGCCCTGCCGTCTTCCCCACGTGCCCTGCACGCCCCTTGCACGCCCTTGCACACTCACGCAGACGTCCGTGCACGCTCGCACGCGCGTCCGTACTCGCAGGTCCGCGTGCGCGCTCGCACGGCCGCGCGCGCGCTCGCTTGCAGAGCCTCACCGCACGCCCGCGCAGCCTCGCGCGCTTGCACACCCACGCGCTCTTGCACACCCACACGCTCTTGCACACCCACGTGCGCTTGCACACCCATGCACTCTTGCACACCCACGCACGACGCCTCCCAGGCGCGCTCGGGCGGCGCGGGACCCGGCGAGCTGCCGCCCTTTCCTTCCTGGCCGCCTTCCCGCGGGGCCGGGCTCCCCCCGCAGCGCCAGCCCCGGGGGCCCTTTCCCCCGGGGGGTGTGCGTGGAAAAGCCTCGCCGCCCGCGTTCCTCCCCGCGCCGGGAAGTGCGTTTTTTTTTTTTTATTATTATTTTTTTTAATTTTTTTTTTTTTAGGCCTCCTTCCGAAAGCGTTTTCCTCGGGGATCACCCAGCAACGGCTCCCCGCCGGCCGCTCGCTTTTGCTTTTCGAGCAAATGGCAGCTTGGGGCGGAGAGGGAGGAGGAATTCGTACGGGTTTGTGCTCCCTGCTCCGGATCCTGGCGCCGCACCAAGCTGTTGCGTTCCTGCTCCCGGCCGCTTGCCACCTCTCTCAGTAGCTTTTTGCTGCCTTTTTTTTTTTTTTTTTTTTTTTCAATAAAAGCCCAAACTTCGCAGTTCGCTCCGTGCGGATATCTCTTTCCCGGTCGTCTGCGCGCGGCCGTGCTGCGGTTTGGCAGGAGGCGTTTTGGGGGCGTTTTGGGGGTGAGGAGGGGCTTTTTGAAACTGGAAAGCGAGGGTTTTATTGTCAGTTATTGCGGCACTTAGAGGCTCTTAAAAGACGGGTTTTATGGTCTGCTTTGCTCGTCTGCGGTGCTTTGTGGCGGGAGTTCGGCTCCGTTTGAAGGAACCTGGCATCTGTATTTTTTTTTTTCCCTTTTTTTTTTTTTTTTTTTTTCAAGAAAAGGGGGAAAACCGGGCTTTGCTGGACTCGCCGCGCGCGCCTCTAGCAGCAGCGTTTCCCGCTGCGGACCCGAAGCTCGGCACCCGGGTACTGAGCTCCGGGCCCCTCTCCTGGCTTCGCCATCCCCGACCTTCCCCGCCGGCCAAACGAAGCTCCCCTCGTTTGCCGAGCGGCCGCTTGCCCCCCGCCCCCCACCCCGGGCTCCGCTCCGGTGCCCGGCTGCTGACGTGCCGCGCGCGCGGCCGGAGCTGGAACACGGCGCCGTCCCAAAAATGCACGCCCGGCATTGAAGCGAGAAAAATCATTCGGGAGCGGTGCCGGCGCTGACCCCCGCGGCGCGTGATTGCAAACAGCTGGGAGGGCCCGAGGCGGCTCCGGCGGCAGCGGCGAGCCCGGCGCCCGCTCCTCGCCTCGCTTTTGTGTTCCTGGGCTCCGGGCGGAGCGCCGAAACGGGATCCGGCCTTCAAAGGACGGGGTCTACTGGAAGCAGATGTGGCTCCAAGGCCGAAAAGGGATTTTGGGGGACGGGGGGGGGAGGGTTTTTGCTTCTCCTGGTCGCCACCGCGCCTCTTTCCCCCCCTTTCCCGTACCGGGAAGGACATCGCGTGGAAATCGACGCGTGCCGCAAGCCGAAATTTAGGGCTAAAACATCCGGGAGCAGCAGCGGCGCTGCGTCCACTCCCACCCTCCAGCCTTCCGAGGAGCGGTTAGCCAAACCGCCGTGTTATCTCCCCAAATCCCGGCCGCACGGTGGTGACGCCGGGGACGCTGGAAGGGAGCGAGGCCGAGGGCTTTTGCCGCGGCCTGGCGCTGGCGTTTTGGGGCCGGCGCCGCGCTGGCGCTCGCGTCCTCTTCCATCGCGGGACGGCGGCGACGTCCCCGCCGCGCGCCGCCTCCTTCCCTTCCTGCTGCCCGCTTTACGGCTCCCAAGGCGCCGTTCGTTTTCTGCTCGGGGACGGGGCGGATTTCGGGGCAGGACGGAGCGAGCCGAGCACGCGGGGTCGTTCCTAAAGCAGCTCGGAAATCCCGGGCGTCCTTCGAAGCGGGACGGGGTTTGGACTAACCCTGCCCGGGACGACTCGGGAAGCTTCTCCGGGACGGCGCGCGCGATAGCGCTGCCTGGCCCAGATGTAACGAAATCCTCGCGTCTTGCAGTAAAACGCCGCCGCTCTGTGACCCCGAACCAAGCATCTCTTGCCTCAACCCCCGTGCCGGCCACCGGCAAACCCCCATGGCCGGGTCTGGCACCCTGAGGGATGTGAGGGGTTTTTTTTTGGGGTGCATCCCGAGGCACGGGGGAGATGCTGGCAAGAGGAAGGGATGAGTTTTTGCAGTCCCAGTGGGTGCTGCAGCCCTCGGCTGCACCAGGATGCGTTGCCTGTCCCCGTGCCTGGATTTCTCTTGGTTTTAAGGAACCCTAAACCCACTTTTTTTCTTTGAAAACAGCAGTAAAAAACTGTAAGCCCAAAGAAACAAGCCAGGGAAGGCAGCTGTCGGCACGTGCTTGCTAGAGTCACACCAACCTGAGCAAAAATAGGCTAGGAATAGTTACAGGAGGATTATTTAGACCAAAATGCTCCAAAAGCTTCATTTTTAAACAAAACTGGGCAGGAGGACGCGGCCGTTTCCTTGACCCTGGGAGTGCAGGGCACGAGGTGCGAGCTTGCGGGAAGCTTCCCCAAAAGCCCCGAGAAGGGGAGCGTGGAGGAAAGGAGAGCATCGTGGGGGGGGGGCTGCTTTTGGTGTGGAATCGGCAAAAACGGGGCTTATATGGGCACCATCCCCACGTGCCTGAGCCCCCGGGCGTGTGGAGATGTCAGAGCATCGCCGAGCCGTGGCTTTGGCTCCCTGGGGTGATGACGGTGTGGGGGGAAGCACCCCCTCGGGTTTTTGGGGTGGGGATGCTGGTTGCGCGTTGCAGTCCTGTGCCGGAGATAACCTCCCTGTGTCTTTTTCCCCCCCCCTCCCTCCCCAACCCCGCAGCGTGGCCGAGATGGCGAGCGTGCTGTCCAGGCGCCTGGGGAAGCGCTCCCTGCTCGGCACCCGCGTCTCGGCGCCCGACGGGGTGCTGGCGGCCCCCCAGATCCACGGCTTGCCCGCCGACCTCGGCCGCCCGCCAGCCCACGCGGCAGAGGACGGATCCTGCCCGCAGCCGGCGGAGGAGAGCAGCCGGGCACCCAGGTTCCCCAGCCCCGGGCATCACCAGCTCTGCGCCGGGCAGCAAGTGCGTAAGGAGGCTTTTGGCTCGGGGCAATGGGGGGGTGGGGGGTAAACCTGGGGGGTTTCCCCTAATTAAAGGTCCGAGGGGGATCTGTAATTGGGGGAGCTGTTAATGGGTGTTGGTGCACCTGGCCCCGGCTGTGCCTGATGGGTTTGGGTCACTGTTGCCTCGCGCAGGGCCCCGTCTGCTGCCTCCGATCCTAAAAGTGGGTGTCTGGAGAAGACCGGACGCTTCCCTCCGGTGTTCTCCAAACGTTTTGAGGCTAAAGGAGACGGGTTTCGTACCTCGTTTCCCCCCCCCCCCCCCCCAGAGGACTGCTCCTCCGTGAGCTTCTCCCATCTCCCCATAATCCATCCTAACACCCGAAGGCACCCCACGTGGTGGAGGGGAGCTCCCCCCCCCCAGCTCCTGCTCGGGCTTCGAGCTGCATCCGCGGCAGCTTTTTGCCCCAGGATTTAGGGTCTGCAGGTAAGGACCTACCTGGGGAGGCAGCCCCTGGGGAAGAAAGGAGGACGGGGTGGGGTGACAGCTCCTCCAAAACGTCACCCAGACGTGGTGACACCCCCGGGTCTTGTCCCCTGGGCTCCCGAGGGCCGTGCCTTGGCCTGCGGCAGGGAGCAGCGCGCGTTCGTGGCTCCTACCTGCAGAGCTGTAAAAGCTTCTCCGGGCGGAGGTTGTGCAAATAAAGCCCCTGGTGGGTTTTCTGGCTCCTCCTGCGCCCGGCACGGCGCTGCGGGGAGGGCAGGTTCCTCCTGCCCCGTGTTTCTGAGCCGCGGGGACGCTGGGAGCTGTTTTCTCCTACGTGCTCCAGCGCGGGGAGGGTTTTTTGCCCGCTTGCTTTGCTGCTGGAAATGACTTTAAAGCAGCTAATTGCGGGTGGGGGGGTGGGATTTGAGCAGCACAGCTGGATTCTGTCCTGGTGGCTTCGCAGAGCAAAGGAGACGCCACCTCCCTGCGTGGTGCCCGGCTCAGGGGACAGATGGTGCTCGTGGGGAAGCCTTGCTCCTTGTTTCGGGGAGCATCAGGAAGGGGTACGGGCTGCGAGGGAGGTCAGGCTGCTCCTGGTGCTCGTCCTTCTAGCCCTGCTGCCCCCGTGGCTTTTTTTTTCCACCCCGTTGTTCCTGCTGGATGTCCCAGCAGGACGGTCTCGGGCGCTTTCCCCGGTCGGTGTACGGGCGCGTGTGCCCGTCCCGTAGCGGTCCCTCGGTGTGACACCGCCGCAGCGTTTCTCTAAAGAGGGCTCCTGGGCCTAAAAATAGCCGCAGACGCACGTATCCGCAGACACGGATACATTGCCATTACCAGAAATAGGCTCGGGGCTGGTAGTGGCGCGGAGCAGCCCCGTCAGAAGAAAGCGAGCCGCTGTGACAAGAGGAGGAGGTGAGGCCCGAACACCTCCTCCTGCCCGAGGAACCGAGGTGCGGCCGTAAGGTCGCTGCCCCCAGGAGACCTCCGTTCCCTGGCTTTCCGTCCTCTCATCTACGTGCTTTCTCCAGGGGTTGTAATAATTGGGGGCGCCCGTGCCGCAGGGTGGCACGCAAGCAAAGCCGAGCCAGGCAAATTAACCGGGGAAAAGTCCGTCCAAAGGGGCGATGCTCTGCAAAGCAGCTGACGGTGAGGTTGCCGGAGCCGGGGAGCACGCGCCGGGGAGGGGCAGAGCTTTCCGCAGTGGGGTTGGGGTGAGCCCCAGCACCCCCCCCTGCTTTGCTGGGACAGCTCTGAGACAGCCTTCGTCCCAAATCCCCCTGCTCTGGGGACATCACGCGCACGGGTCAGGACCCTTGACGGCACCCACAAACCTCCCCTTGTCCCTTTATTCAGGTTCTCGTCGCCTACAGCGGGCAGGAGTGCGCGGGGCTGGCGGAGCAGCACGACCCCCCCAGCGACAAGGTGAAGGTGCTGCAGCCCGAGCAGGGCTTGCACGCGTGCTGGAGGGCGCGGGACGTGCGGCCGGCCGCGGCTGAGGCGCTGCGGAGATCGGTGTCCAGCAGCATCGACGTCCCCAGGAGGTACGTGCCTCGGGCTGGCGGCGTCAGCCCGGTGGGAAGGGGTAACGCTCGGTTCTCTGCCAGCAGGGAGAGGTGACGGGGAGATATCCCTGCCTTACCGAAGGGTGGGTTAGCCTGAGAGCGGCGCAGTTGAGGATGAAGGGGATTTATTTCCCGCAAATGCTGCTTTTAAGGGAGAAAACGTCCTTCCTGCTGGCTTAAAAAATGACCCCGAGTCTGCGAGGTGCTGGTGGGAGCCTGCTGCAGGTTGCTGCGGCTCCCCTGCTCGTGGCTCTTTTTCTTCCATGTATTTTACATCTCTTTACCCCCACCCCGCGGTGCAGGAAAGACGATGCCGCCGTGGAGATGGACGAGATGGTGGCGGCCATGGTGCTGACCAGCCTCTCCTGCAGCCCCGTGGTGCAGAGCCCTCCTGCCAGCGACAGCGGCATCCCCCGTGAGTGTGCATTAAAAAAAAAAAAAAAAACAAAAAAAAAAACGCTTATATAAGAATAACGACATCTCCCCTCAAAAATGGAGAAATACGGGCCGTGGTGCCACCAAACAGCTGCTGGGCTGGGCTGGATGTGCCCCAGAGGAGCCCGTGGTGCTGGTGCCGCTGGGGACCGTGCAGACGGGGTGACCCTGCCCTCCGCGACCGTCCTTGGGGGGGGGCCGGGGAGCCCCGGGCCGGGGAGCACCGCCCGGCTGCTCCTTTTTTTAGAGGCGGTTTCATTCCCAAGGAGTCAAATGGAGCCGAGGGGATAAAAATAGCAGCTGGGAGCCGTGGGAAATGGTGCGTGCCCCAGCGCCGGCCGCCCGCCGCCTGCTGGCTGTGCCCCCCCCCCCCGCCTCGGACGAGGATGGGGAAGTGGGATAAAAGGGGGAGCTGGCACCGAGCAAAGGTGCAAAGGCTTCGTTTAAAAACGTGAAAAAAAAAAAAAAAAACAGAAGGGAAATGTCGTCGCGGTTATATCCAGCCTCGGGGGTGCTCTCAACCCCCTTGGGGGGGGGCCTTTTGTCCTCCCCACGGTGACGGTGGCTGCGTGTCCCTTCCACGCAGCCTCGCGGGCAGCGTGCGATCCCTGGAAGGAGAGCGGCGACGTGTCGGACAGCGGCAGCAGCACCACCAGCGGGCACTGGAGCGGGGGCAGCGACATCTCCACCCCCTCGCCCCCCCACCCCGAGGGCAGCCCCAAGCACTCCAGCGAGGCCCTGAGCTCCCCGCCGGCTGACGACGGCTTCGAGACCGACTCCGACCCCTTTCTCCTCGACGAGCCGGCTCCGCGGAAGAGAAAGGTACCAGAAACGCCGGCACCCCGGGGACAAACCCCCCCAGGGGCCGTTGTCACCGGGCTGGGGGTGACGCGGGCTCTCTCTGTCCCCCCAGAACTCGGTGAAGGTGATGTACAAGTGCCTGTGGCCGAGCTGCGGCAAGGTCTTGCGCTCCATCGTCGGCATCAAGCGGCACGTCAGGACCCAGCACCTGGGGTAAGGCCGAAGTTTCACCTCCTCAGCCCCTGCCCGGCCTCCAAACCGCCGTGCCCTGGTGCTGAGCGCGCCGGGAGCCACCGGTTCCTGCGCTAAATAACCCCAGAACCAGAGGTGCCCCGTGTCTCTGTGCGCAGAGCTTGGCGGCTCTCAGCCTGCTGTCGCTTGTCCCCCTCCTTGCAGCAGGAGCCGGGCTTCAGGACTGGAAATTTTCAGGGGCGAAAGTGCCCAGGGTTAGTTTGTGCAGCTTCGGGTCTGCCTCAGGCACCGGATTAGGGTGTGGGGAGCGGCTTCGCTGTTGCGATCCTCACCACAGCCTCCGTTTTTTTGTCCTTCTACGCGTTTTTCTCCTCCTCTCTTGCAAATGCGAATGCTCCGGGAAGAGTGCTGTGGCGCAGCGGCAGCGCTGGACTGCCATCCAGTGCCGGAGAAACGCAGCGGGAAAATAACCAAAAAGGCTCTGGGCTTGTTTTTTTTTTTTTTCCTCTTGGGCGAACCTCAGGGCTTCGCCTGCAGCCACGCTAAATGAGATCGATGAGAAAGCAGGGTTTTTTCAGCAGTGCCTGCTCACCGTGCCGGTGTTCCTGCAGGTGCTGGAGGATGCGCT
Organism: Anser brachyrhynchus; assembly: GCF_964034855.1. Lineage (NCBI taxonomy): Eukaryota > Metazoa > Chordata > Aves > Anseriformes > Anatidae > Anser > Anser brachyrhynchus. The sequence continues at coordinate 124,714,809 of NC_137696.1, read as the reverse complement.
GACCTTCCTTCAGCGTGCCAGGTGCTGCCACAGGCGCAGCCAACGGGGGATGCTTCGGTGCCTGCAGGCAGAGCCGTCCTGTCTTGCAGCACCCCCTTCCCCGCCCCAGGAGCTGCCTTTATCACCCCTTTCCCCCTTTTCTCCCTGGCAGAGACAGCGCCGACTCCGACCAGCGGAAGCGGGAAGAGGATTTCTACTACACCGAAGTGCAGGTGAAGGAAGAGCCTGCGCCGGAGGCGGCCGCCAGCCCCACGTCCGTATCCGCGTCCGCTCCCATCGTCATCCAGCAAGCCCTGGCCAAGCCGGAGGCTCTGCTGCTGGAACCGCCGGCGCTGGAGCCGGCCCTGGGCAGCAGCGCGCTCAGCCAGTCTGCGCCCAGCTCCTTCTGGCACATCCAGGCCGATCACGCCTACCAGGTGAGCTGCTGCCGCCTCCTGCCCTGCCAACAGCCGGGCGGGGGTTTGGGGGGCTCGGGGGCTGCCGCTGAGGTTGGGGGGCTCGGGGGGCTGCCGCTGAGGCTGTTGGCGGGCCAGCGGAGCTGTCGGCCTCCGCTGCTCCCCTGCAATTACCCGGCGGTGGTATGCAACACGCCCCGCTCCCGGCAGATAGCGCCCGGCTGGAATGCGGCCGCGCCGGATCCTGCGTGGCCCTGCCGCTCGGGGAACCTGGAGACGCCACGGGGCGGTGGCCTCGTCCCCGATCCCTGTCCCGTGTCCCCTGCCGTGGTGTCCTCGGAGCTGCAGGGGCTGCTGGAGAGCTGAGCGTGGGGGGTACAGATCCATACGCTCCGTTTCCGTTCCCGCCCCGGGGAGCGGATACGTAACCGAAGGCAGAAAGCTCCTTGCCAGCCTAACTAAAGGCAGGAAGCTCCTTGGAGCCTACATAAACAGGTGCAAAAAAAAAAAGAAAGCAAGCCAATGTAGGCTGCTGCCTGGGGTTGGGCGTGAGCCCTGCAAGCACACGCAGTCACAGGAGTGAAGCAGCTGCGCCCTAGCAAAGGGTTCCGTCGCACGTGCCCCGTCCTGTGTTAGCAGGAGCCAAAGGAGGGCTTGCACCAGGGGTTTCCTTCCCACCCCCAGTGCTCCCACTTTGGGGGTGCCCCATGCTGGTCTGTGCAGGGAGGCGAACGCCCGTGGGGCAGCACGTGGGAACGGGACCCCCCCCGGGGCTAATGCTGACCCCCCTTTTTTCCCCCCTTTCTCCCCGCAGGCCTTGCCCTCCATCCAGATCCCAGTGTCCCCCCACATCTTCACCAGCATCAGCTGGGCCACCGCCACCTCGACTCTCCCGTCCCTGTCACCGGTGAGTCCTCGTCCTTTCCCCTTGCTCCTTGGGGAGCTCCCAGGGCTCGCTCCCGGGTTTCAGTGTCCCTTCGCTGGCTGTCCCCGCAGGTGCGGAGCCGGTCGCTCAGCTTCAGCGAACCCCAGCCGCCCACGCCGATGCTCAAGTCCCACCTGATCGTCGCCTCGCCGCCCCGCGTGCCCCTCAGCACCAGGTGAGGGTCCCGTCGGAGCAGGAGGGATGTGTTCCTAGGTCACCGTCCCTGGGGGTGCTCGAGGAGAGGGTGGACGTGGTGCTCGGGGACGTGGTTTAGCGGTGACATCGGTGGTGGGGTGGTTGGGCCAGGTGATCTCGGAGGCCTCTTCGACCTTCATGATGCTAGGATTGTATGAAAATGCCGCTCAGCGGCGGTTACGGGGCTTGCCCTTAGGTACAACAGAGATGTCACCTGAAATTTCTGCAGTTCGGGGTAAATTTTGGTTCTTCCCTTCGCAGGAAAGTCCGCGGTGAAGCCAAGAAGTGCCGTAAGGTGTACGGCATCGAGCACCGGGACCAGTGGTGCACGGCTTGCCGGTGGAAAAAAGCCTGCCAGCGCTTCCTGGACTGAGCCTTCCCTCCCTGCTCCCGCCCGGGGAGCACCGGAGTCCCTCACTGCTGCAACCAGGGACCTTGGAGGCACCTCCTGGGACTCCAGAAGAGACCTCCAGAGCTGCGTGTAAATTCCTCCTTCTGTATATTGTACATCAGCTGGGTTTGCTCTTTTTTTTTAAAAAAAAAAAGGAAAACGTTTTCCAACTTTTTTTTTTTTTAAACATGAAGAATATCTCCCTTTGTACAGTAAAAAGCGGGGCTGGGAGGAGGAAGCCGGCGGCTCGGCGGTCGGGGGGAGCTTGTATAGGTGATCTGGGGACCAAAGAGCTCCCTGCATTTCCCAGGTCGGCACTAAAGCCTCCCGAACCGCCAGCACCGCGGCCGGGGCGAGGCGTCGAGGCAGCTTTCCCTCTCCCTTCGCTACCTAGAAAGCGCAAATCCCTCGTGTCCTTTCAGGGATGGTGTCAGTAACAATGAGAGCTTTAAAAAAATGCTGTTGGGCCGTTGCTAGCAGGGCGGGGATGGTTCTCGGGGCGGGAGTCACGGGTTTCCCTCCCCGGTGCCCACGTGGATGTGGGCTTTATTCGCGCTGCATCGCACGGTAGCTCGGGTCTGCGCGCGTCTGGTTCCAGTTTGTTGGTTTGGAGGGAAGAAAAACCTTGCGATCAGGAAAACGGTCGGGGTTTTTAAAGCAAAAGCAGCTATTCCTTCTCATTTTAGGCTTTGTACCTCTGCTTCGTTCCGTGAAAACCTACATCGTGGCCCTCACCGCGTCTTTCGAAGCCAGGCTGAACAAACTTTTTTGGTTTTTTTTTTAAAAGAACTTCTGGCTTCACCAGTAAAGGCAGCTGGGAGGACCGGGAAGGGCTTTCCCTTAGCATCACAGCACGGCTCCCGTTTTGGCAAGCCACGTCAAAATTTGCTTCGCACCCCATCCGCAGCGGGGCAGGAATCGGGACTTTTTTTTTTTTTCTTGCTGCGTTTTTGATATTATTCGGTGTTGGCGGCTTACTCGCGGCCCCTAACCCGCAGCCGCCAAGCCGAGAGCGATCCCGGCGCGAGGCCCGAGCCTGGGGTGATTTTAAGGGCCACGCGGTACAACTACAATCCCCCGTAAAACCAAACCGTGTGGCTCTGACAAATTATTTTGCTCCTGGATGGACGCGAGCCCTGCCGTCGAAGGGGACAGGGGAGGCGAGGCGGGTTTATATATACAGATATTACTGGTGCTTGCCAACCTTTTTTTTTTTTCCTGTGCTATAATTTTGTATATATAAACAGAATATCATTCCAGAACCTCTCTTCTCTCCTCCTGGAGCCTGCATTATGCTGGGGTGTTGGAAAAGCCCTTTCCTCTCCTGCTGGCATCGGCCGGCCCTGGAGCGGGGGCTGGCGCTTCACTGCAGCAGCGGGTTTTCAGGTTCGTGCCCTGCGTCCTGGTGGCAATTAGCTGCGCGGTGGGCTTCTTGCACTACTCAGAAACTTGCTTTTAGTTTGCTTTCTTTTTAAAAACGCCCCCAGGCCTTCGCTGCCAGCTGACCTTTGGGTTGCAGAGCCAGCAGGCCCCCGGTTTGCCGCTGGCCGTCCCCGCTTTGCCCCGCGCAGCCCAGCGCGGCTGTCCCGTGGGTTTTTGGTGATGCTGAAGGTGCAGGTCGCTCTCCGTGGGGGCGTCCAGAAGTGACAAAGTGCTGCTTTGGGAAGTCCCCCTGCCGCACCTCGCCGCGTTTTCCCATCCCAAATTTTTAAGAGCCTTGAAGCAGCACCCGGAGCATGGACATAAAATCGCAAAAAGGGTGAATTCGGGGTTCCCTCAGCCCCCGTGCCTTTGCTCCCGCGACTCAAGAGAGACCCAGAGGTTCTCCCTTGTTGCTTCCCATGCCCTTCCTGCCCCAAAACGGAGGTGGGGGCCCCGTTTGGGTCCCCATCACTCAGGAAACGTCACGCAAGCCATTGCGGGGCCATCGCCGCCCCGGGGCTTCGCCCCCCCAAAGCAGGGTGCAGCGTCCGACAATCCGCACCAACCCCTCGCCCTTCTTCTGCTTCGGGTCAGGGTTTTTCTCGCTGCCGGGAGCCTGGGTTTGGGAAACGGGAAATAACTTTCTGTTAAAGGCGATTTTTGTAGGATGAAAAGCTGTCGATGACTCTGGAATAAGCAGGCGCGCGTGGTGTGCTGGGTCCCCGGGTGAGACGGGGGCACGGTGGGACCCCCCAAAATTTGGGGGATGCTGCCCCCGCCACCCCCAGCCCGTGCAGTGCCTCCTCCCCCCAGGGAATAGCACTTACTGCCAGGATTTTCCTGCACAGGAATGTTTCGTATCAGTGTTTTATCCAGGGGGTGGGAGGCGCCTACAGCTGATTTTCTTCTGAGGGCTTTTGCGGTACAGACTTAACTGGACAAAATCGTCCTTTTGCTCGTGGCTCTTTCCTTTTTTGTTCTTGTTTTTTTAATGGAGAAACTGGTGCAGGGTTGCTTTTTTTTTTCTTTCAGTTCGGGACTATTTCGTTGTTTGTTTTTTTTCACACTTTAAAGCAGAAAAGCCTTCTCGTCTTTCTGCAGCGATGACAGCAGGCTTCCACAGCGCCTGTCGGGGCGGCTGGCGTCTCATTATTTCGCTTTTCTCCCCTTTCCCATCCCTTCCCTTCATTATTTTTGAACTCACTTCCAGCCAGCTCCCGACCATCTTTTCTGCTCTCAGCCAACTCCTCTTCAGCCCCAGCCTGTAAACTCAGCTAGGAGAGTTTTCCCTGGTCCGGCTGCCTCCCGCGTGTATGTATGTATATAGGAACCTCTTAATTGGGCACTAATTGGAGGCTGCTCTCCCTCTCCAGCCCGGCCACGGTGACGCCCTGCTGCTGCTGAGGGTGCTTGCACCCCGAGAGGAAAACCGAGCACACGTAGCACAGGGTGGCCCCGCGCTGGCACCCAGCTCCCCGTCACCATCAGTGGGTGACATCGGGGTGGGTGACAGGCGGTGGTGGCATGGGGAAAAGGGGTTGGGGACGCTCGTCCCCATGCTCCTGCGGGCCCCCGCTGCCCGGCCGGGCTGGGATGATGCCGTATCGGTGAATTTTCTGTCTTCTTCGGAGCTTTTCTCGGCTGTCTTCCAAGTATTATTTTTATTGGGAAAAAAAAAAAAAAGAAATTTAAAAAAAAAAAATAAAAATGTGAAATGTAATTTTTACAGCAGCAATATGAAATATATTTTATAAGAAATAAAAAGAAAAGTTGCCTGACGCCTTGCTGGCTCTGCCTCGTCCTTGCAGTCCGTGTCCCCGCGTCGCGTCCCTCTCCCCTTGCACTTTCTGCCCAGCTCGCGCTCAGCCCCGAATATTTCTTCCCCGTTGGCACAACCACTTCTGGCACCACTAGATAGCAGTGTCCGCCCGCCGATGGCACTGCCTCTCCCTCCTGCAGCACATGCTCCGCTTCCTTTTCCCTCGGTGGTGGTTTTCCTCCCCCGAACCCCAAACCCATCGAGTTTCAGCCTGGAAGCTGCAAGGGGAGGTCGGCGCGTGCCAACCCCAGCGGGTTTTCAGGCGGTGTCCCGCTGCGGGGGGCTCTGCAAGGTCTCGCAGCCCCTTGCAAGTCGCTCCGTTGACCTCAGAAGCTGCCTTGTGCTGCGAAAAGCCTGGATAACGGTTTTTATTTTTTATTTTTTTTGCGCACGGAGGCGAAAGAGGACGCGGAAAAGGGTGGGAAGAGAGGCTGAAATCTGGAGAGAAGGGCCGAATGGGGATGCAACAGGTGGCGATGCCTGCCCTGCGTGGGAAAGGAGAGGAAAAAAATCCAAAGGATAAAAACTGCATCTGGGAGCACCAAGTGGATGCAATTCCGAGCAGGTCCGCAGGGTTTCGTGGCCCCGTAGCGGAGGGACGCGGGGACCGCCGCTCCTAGCTGGACGTGGACAAAGCAATGGATGCCCACCGGCCAAAAACGCGGCACCAGTCCCCTCTCTTCGCCACCCCCGTGGCTTTGCAAACTGGGACCGAACTGGGGGCACTGGGGGCACCCCCGTAGATTAACCCCGAGCCTCCCGGCGAGACCCGGCCACGGCGTTTCGGTGACGATACTAAAACCCACCCGGCACCAGCCGCGATGCCACCACCTCCCCAAATCTGACGGGGATTGGCACCGTGCCACCCACCGAGCGGTGGCCGGGCTGGCGGTGCCCTGCGGGGCAGGGAGCCCAGACCCCAAATTTTCCCCTGGGGATGCAGCACGGCAGAGGCTGGAGCATCCCAGTGTGGGATCCCTCATCGCCCTGACCGAAAAGGGAGGCTGGCACGTGGCGTTGGGGACAGGAGCTGCTCGGCACCCCGGGGACGAAGTTTGGCATCGAGCACTGGGGTCACCGCTGTAGGGGACATCGCCGAAGTGAGCAGGCACGGTCTCAGCCTAACCCGCATCTCCTGGTGTCTCCCTCTTTTTTTTTTTCCATCTGCTTTGTGCATATTCCCCCTCCCTCTCTTAAGCTACAAAAATCCCCTTTTTTCCCCCCAAATAACCCCCCCGATCCACCCCTTTTTGTCCCATAGGACACGTGTACAATGGCGTGACGCCCCCTAAAGCACTGTCGCAGCCCATACCGGGGGGGGATCTCTGCTGGGAATCATGCACATTTACAAAAATCTCATTTTTTTCCCCTAAAACCACGCCATTTCCCAGCTGAGCGGGGCGGATCGAGCCCCCCGGGGTGGGGGGCGGCAGGGACCTTGCGCTGCAAGCGTTGACCCAAGTGACGGTCGCCAGTCGCACTGAGATCGTAGAAACAGTAAACTAATTTATTAATCCTTTTGCTATGTACAAGTTTAATGGAGAAATCTTTGTATGAAACAATTAAAAAGAACAGGGGGGAGGAGGGGGGGGCGAGATTTTTTTTTTTGCTGTTTTTTTTTTGTTTTGTTTGTTTCCACGGGGTGCGTCGGGTTTTTTATTATCTTTTTTTTTTTGTACAAACGGCGAAGGGGCGGCGCTGCGGGTGAGACCCGGGCGCGGGGCACGCGGGACATGCTTCGGGCAGCAAATTAGGCAGAAGGGTTGGGGGGGGGGGACACACACGGCTCCGGGGTCACGCTGGGAGCCCCGGGAAGGCGCCCCGGCGGGGACGGCAGCTGGGACGCGATACATGCCGGGGGGACGCGACAAGAGACGCACGCGCGGCTGTGTTGCTGAGCAAAGAAGTCAACCCCGGAGTCCTTATCAAACCTCAAGGAAAGCGCAAAAAAAAAATAATAATAATAAATCATATTGAAAAAAAAAAATAAAACCACAATTCCAGGTGTTTTCTACCCAGCCCTGGGTGCTGCACCGTGCTCCGGTCCCCTCCTGCGGGCGCACGGGGACCGAGCCACGGCGGGATGCGACCTCTCGGTGTCTCAGCATCCCCCAGCCAAAAAGGTGGGGATAAATCCGGGGGGGTGCGGATAAATCCCCCGGCCGGGGTCTTGGTGGGGGGGCTGGGGCTGGGAGGGGATGCCCAAAAGCGTGAAATAATAATCTGAGGGGGGGGAAGGGGGAACAAAACCAAAAAAAAAAAAAAAAATCACTATTTTCCACTGCGTCCAACGTGTGGGGTGTTTCCAATGGCCGAGCGAGGTGCGAATTTTGCAAAAAATCCCGTTTTCCTCTTTTTTTTTTTTTTTTTTTTTGGTGGTCCCCCTCCCCGCCGTCCTCGCTCCCGTGTCCGGCGGTGGCCGAATCCTTCCCGTCCTGGCTTTAAATTGCTACCGAGTGAAGAGCGGTCACGGGCGGGCACCCAGGTGGCTGCTCCCCAGAAGGGAGAAAAGTGATTTCTGAACGCGTGCGAGTCTGAAGCGCTTTGGGGTCCGTCAGAGAGAGGTGGAGGCTGCTTGGGTGGACAGGAGCAGGGCTAATTTTGCCTGTGCCTGGTGGCGGGTGCCGGGATGCGGTGCCGGAACGCTACAAAAAAAAACAGAAAGAAAACAGAAAAAAAAAAAAAAAAGAAAGAAAAAGAAATGTAGCTGAGAGCGGAGCGGGCGAGGGGCCGGGATGCTCGGTCCCGGGGGCTGCGGGGCCGGGGAGAAATCCCCTAAGTTAGGGAGATGCCTCGCAGCACAAAAAGAAGAGGGGGAAAAAAAAAAAAAAAAGATAAAAAAGGGGAGGGGAATTAAAAATTCCCCCAATCCTCAGTTTTGGGTGTTTTGGGAGGTGGGTGGCCTCGCTGGGTGCAGGGCAGGCGCTGGGGGCTCTGAGCATCCCGACCATCCCGGCTTCTCCTCCCGCCGGCACCGCTTTTCGGGGGCTGCCCCCCACTCGCTGCTAGTTTTTGCCAACACAAAGCTTTTGGGAGGCTTCATCTCATTTCTAAAAGCAACAAGTTTGGCTTTTTTTGATTTTTTTTTCCTGCTTTTTGGGGGCTGAAACATTCTGTGTACCTGTTTGGTGTTGGGGACAAAACCCTTTCGCCCATCATCCCGGTGTGACCGATGGCAAAGGGACTTTCCTGGGGCTGTCACCGAGCCAGGGACATGCAGCCTCGCCTCGTGGCTTGGTCTTTTCAAGCCATTTTTATTTTTTTTCCCCCCATTTTTAATTTGCACCCGTGGGAATGGGGAATGCAGCGCTGGAGCATCCCCACCCAGATCCAGCATCGCCATTCAGCGGGGCGAAAACGGCATTTATGGGGCAAAACCCAACTACTAGGAAAAAACAAAAAACAAACCAACAAAGAAATAAAAGGGGCCAGGGATGGGTGGGGTCTTATGGGGCAAAACTATGGCACTTTGGGGGGGGGTGCAATGAAAAATAAAATTAAAAATAAAGCAGCCATCGCTTCCTGGAGAAAACCGGGCACGCACGGGACCGGCTCGCGATTCCTAACGGAGGTTTCGGGGCGGGGGGACAATGGGTTGACTTTTTTGGCCATGGCAGATCCACCTCCAAATGGGTGCCGCGGGGCCGGCTAGATCTCGTTGTGCTCGCTGAGGTCGCCGGCAATGTCGTACTCACTGGAGCGGGGCGACATGCCCAGGTACTGCTTCAGGAACTCGCTAAACCTCTTCTGGTTGTTCCACTTCCTCGCCGACTTGCGCACCCCGATGAAGCCCCCGTACCGCTTCTGCACCCCTCGGGCCGCCGGCCACGAGCCGCGCGTCCCCCGTGGGAAGCCGCCGCCGAGCCGCCGGGAAATGTCCTCGTCCCGCGACGGGAAAGCGCCCGGCGCCGTCCCCGCGCCTCCGTCTTCGGCGTCCCGCCGCCGCAGCAGCTCGCTTACCTGCAGCGGGCTCGCCGCCGCCTCCGCCGGCCCCGCGGCACCGAAGACGCCGGCACCGGTGGCCTCCCGCCGCGGGGCGGCTCGGTTGGAGGCGGCGCACATCTCCCAGGTGGCCCGCGGCACGGCTTCGCCTTCGCACTCCAGGATGCAGACCTGCGCGGGGAGACACGGGGACGGGTTTCGGATCAGAAATCCCAGAATGTTTTGGGTTGGAAGGGCCCTTAAAGATCATCAAATTCCAGCCCCCGGCCACGGGCACTGCCAGGGATGGGGCACCCCCAGCTCCTCGGGGCAGCCTGTCCAGGGCCTCGCCGCCCTCATCGTAAAGTATTTCCTCCTAACATCTAACCTAAACCCGCCCTCTTTCAGTTTAAAACCATTACCCTTTGGGTCCTTGGGCATCCCCCCACTTGTAGCCCATCCAACCTTCTGGAAGACACCCCAGAAAGTCACCAGCAGCTCATCAACACTTGCCAGCCATCATTTGGTCCCAAATCCAGGGTTTTAGCCATGCTCAGGCTCCCAGAGGTGATGGAGATGCTGCCACGGCAGCTCCACATCCCAAACCCCATCACCCACCACCTTTCCCAACTTCCCCACTGAAGCCCAGGCTCCCGTCCCATCCCAGGTTCCAGCCAAACTCACTGCCGGGTATCTACACCACGCTTTGTCCACGGCCACGTCAAGGGAGGCAGTCCCGAAAGCCTTATAAAAGCCAAGAGAAGCCAGACGTCTCCCTGCAGAGAGCTCTCGGGGTGGCTAAGCATGACTTCCCCTCCATAAATCCACGCTGGCTGCTCCTGCTGACTGTCTTCTCCTTCACGTGTCAGGAAATGCTTTCCAGGATGACGCTCAGGACCGAGGTGAGGCGGACCAGCCTCATCCCCAGATCCTCCTTCGTGCCTTCTTTCCCGAGAAGAGACAAGTGCCTTCTCCATGTCCCCAGGAGCCTGCCCTGCTCACCACATCCCTCCAAAGGCCATCAGGATGTGGCCTTTGAGCCATCAAGAGCGACTTCACCAAGCCATCAGGCTTCCTCAGCACGCAAGGGCGCGTCCCACCGTGGCCATGTCCCATCCCTTTCCAAGGGTCCACCAAGACAGGGCACAGAGCCAGCTGGGGATAGCATCCAGGAGAAACCAGCCAGGAGAAGATCCCAGGAGAGACAAATTAATCAATATCCAGAGCTGGGGCTGGAGGGCACGGAAGGCAGGGCTCGTCTTCCCTTGCCTCGTCTTTCCAGCCCAAGTTGGCTTCATGGCGGGCTCTTCCAAATGCTTAACACCAACCCGAGGAGCCCTCTGGCCGAAACATGTCGGTGTCCGTCTCATAGCTTTCAGAAACGGTCATCTGCAAGGCCAAAACTCTTGCAGAACCGCTCTTTGCCATGGGTCTGTTGATTTTGCTGGGTGAGAGGTGCCACAGGTCCCCACGTGGTGTCCCACGTGGAGCTCAAGCACATGACTCAGCAGCAACTCACAATTTCCATGCCTGAGACCAACCAGGCTCTTCGGACGAAGAGAAAAAAAAGAAAAATAGTTGTCCCAAAGTGACTTTGGGTCTCGTTCACCCACAGCAGTCCTTGTGTGGGTGTCCTGGGCCAAGCTGAGGTCCTGCCCCCAGGATCTCCAGACCTTTGTCGTTGCCTCCTGCAGATGCTCGGTGTCCAGACAATGTCCCAAATGGGGATGAAGGCTGAAGGACATTGCATGCAGATAGCATCTCTAGCTGATAGCTTGGAGAGGAATCATCCAGGGCGTCCAGCTGGAGGCCATCGGTGTCCTGCCATCCATCCACAACACAGCCCCGCGGTCACCTCGGGGTCCTCAGCCCTCATGCTGTTGCCTTAGTTCACATGGAAATGGCTTCTGCCTCCTCGTGGTGCTTTGGGAGTCCTCCAAGCAAGCACGGACCAACGCTCCTCCATGTCCAGAGGCAAAAGTAGCTGGGAAGGCTACCTCCCACCTTGGGCTGGCATTAACGGTGCCACCGTGGGTTTGCACGTCCCTAGGTGGCATCTTGAAGACCAGTTCCACCAGCTGCCCTGCCCCTAAGTGGCCCCGATGTCCCCAAAGTGGCCCCAAGACATCTTCAAGGAGTCCCTGAGGTGGCCTTGAGGTGTATCCGAGGGGGCCGTGGTGGCCCTGAGATGGCTCTCGTGTCCCCAAGGTGTTCCCTTGTGTCCCCAGGGTGGTCCCCAGGTGGCCCCGGTAGCTCCCAGGTGGCCCTCGTGGCCCCAAAGCAGCCTTGGTGGCCCCAGAGTAGCCCTGGTGGCCCCAAGGTGGCCCCGAGACATCTTCAAAGAGTCCCTGTTGGCCTCAAGATGTCTCCGAGGTGGCCTTGAGGTGTATCTGAGGTGGCCCTGAGATAGCCCTCGTGTCCCCTTATTGTCCTGTGTCCCCTCAATGTTCCCAAGATGTCCCTGTCCTGCCCTGGCAGCTCCGATGGTGCAGGCACAGCAGTAACTTCAGGGCATCTCTTGTACCTACCGCTGAAGTCTTGGCTCTGCAGCCCTTGGAAAGCTACGTGGACATTTCCAGAGTCCTGGGTGAGGACGGATCAGCCCCTCGCTGATGGGATTTCCTTGGCCATTGCTTTGGAAATGGGGGGCTTTGTGCCAAATCCCAACAAGCCGCTTCCCCCAGCTGAACCTGAGCCTCCAAGGTCCCCGGGCTCCTCTTCCTCAGAGGCACGACCCCATGAGCCACCGACCACCCCATTTCCTCCCCATCTCACTGGCCACCAGTGCCGGGGAAGACAGAGCATGAGGGGAGAGCCCCTTTCCAACTGCAAAACGACATTCTGGACCCAAATCAGCGCGATCATGCCCCAGATCTTGCATCCACTGGGACTTAGCAATGGGGTGGCTGCGGCATCTCCACCGAGCTTCTGGTCCCCGCTGTTTTGGGGCCCATTTCCCACCCCCGGGGGCTTTCCCCATCACAGCCGGCCGTGATTTATCGCTGATGGAGAGGAGAGCGGCAGCGAGGAGGCGGCCGATGCTTCCCCGTGGGCGGAGGGGGAACGGGGAGGAAAGCAAAGCTCCCGGCCAGAGCCCGGCCACGGCTCAGCGGAGGGGAAAGGAAAGCATCACGGGCAGGGACGGGCTGATTCATCCCTTTGCAGCGTGACGTTTTCGCCGTCACCGCATCTCCCCTGGGCTCGGCAGCCCTTCGGCTGGCTGCCCCCCCTGGAATATCACATCCCAGCTTGTATCTGCAGCCCCGCTGGGGCACAATGCTGGTCCTGCTGGGGCTCAGAGGCAGTTTTGGTGGCTTTTTGGGTGCTGGTGCCTCTGGCAGGGTGCGTGGTGGTGATGCCGTGAGCCACGAGGGCAGGAAAGCTGGGGATGAGGGGGGTCTTGGACCCTCCCCGGCACAATGTGCTCCATCCCGTGGCCATCAGAGCCTTGGGGCCATCACTCTCGGAGCTGCCCCTTTCCTTGGGACCACCTCGTAGGCTTTGATAATGTCCCTGGGCATGGCCACAGCACTTTTGGGTGCCCACGGAGAAGGGACAACGACACCAGCACCCTCAGTGCTCATCATTCCCAACCACCCCACAAACCCGGCGCCCTTCCCAAGAACCCCAAAGCCCCAACCCGGCGCGGGGGGCACTTACGAGGACGTCGAAGCTGTCCCTGTAGAGCTGGCGGTCGCAGCGCAGGCAGTCCCCCCGGCAGTCGCCCCGTGCCCGGGCGAAGAGGCAGAGCAGCAGCAGGTCCCAGAGCACGGCCCTCATGGTGCCAACGGCAGCGGCTGCGGCCGGAGACAAAACCCGTCAGCCCCGGCACGTGCTCGCTGCCACCTCCTAAACGGGCAGGAGCAGCGCTCAGCCCTCCCCAAAATGATTTATTTATTTTTTTTTTGGGAAACGATCCCCTCCTTCCCCCCGCCCAGCTTCGTTTTCCCAGGCTATCCCATGACACGAGTGCCGGCAGGGCTTATTTTAGCGCCGGGACGTGGCGGGGAGGCACGTCGGGGCTGTCCCCGAGCAGGACACCGCCGGGGCTGAGTGAGGAGGAGCTCCCCACCTGCCTTTCCCTGTTCCATTTCCCCTTCCCCATCCATTTTCAAGGGGCGTTTTGGGTGCTGCCACCCCTGTCCCTGTCTCGGGAGGTCCCAATGTGCACCGATGCGGGCATCGGTGGCACGTGGTGGTGAAGCGACGTGGCCGTGGCAGAGCGGCGAGCGCTTTCCTCCCGTATCAGGATTATTTAGCCCGATGCGTCCCCATGGACCTCTGGTCCTCCTCAAACCCCTCCCTGTGGCTCTCAGCGCCCATGGAAGAGGGACACGAAGTCTCCGTGGTGCCTGACAGCGGGTCCGGGGGCACTGTGCCCTCTGGGGGGGTGCCGAGGAGACGGGAGCAGAGCCAAATGGTGACGCGGAGGTCGGGGCTGCCCTTGGTGGCACCTTCGTGTGAGCCGCGTCCTGGGCAAGGGTGTGGCTGAGATCTCCAAAATCCTTCTTCAAGCTCAGCCACGAGCAGGTGAGGAATCATTCCCCTCAAAAAAAAATGATTTCCCGGCTTTTCCCAATTTTCTGATGGGGTCCAAAACCCACGTGCCCGGCGGCTTCGCCCCGGCGTGGGATGCTCGCAGGCGAGGAAGACCTCGGTGGCAGCAGCGGTGGCTTCGCAACCCGTGCTCCATTGTCATTTTGGGCCACTTTGGGGGGTTTTGAGGGTGGGCTTGCTTTGCCTTTGCAGGCTGGGCAGGGCTCAGGGCTCATTCCCGTTTATTTTCCAGCGAGACGGGAACATCTTGCAACAGGAGCAGGGCACGCGCTGCCCGGTGTCACGGTCACCTTCCAGCTCGGTGACACAGAGCCTCGCCGAGCCGCTTGTCATTTGCTGGAGGGAAAGCTGATAAGGAGCAGGAATTAAGGCTTAATCTTCGCTGAGTCTCATTAAAACTGGCTGCCGGCGTGAGTCAGAGGATTGGCAGGATGCTCCTGGGAGAGGGCAAGCCCCCCCCCTCCCCCCCCCCCCCGAAAATCTCTCGGCCCCGCAGCGGGGCTGCAAACCCTATCGCATGTCCCCGAAGGGGGTGTCCGGGTGTCCCCAGGAGGGCTCATCTGGCTGTGGCACCGCGGCCGGGGCAGGCTCAGGGATTACAGCCCGGCTGCTTAATGGAAAGATGTTATCGAGCGGGAAGGGTGCGAGCCCCAAAAATAAAGAAAATAAAGACAATAAAACCCCCTCTACCATGCATCAGTGCTCAGCCAAACCCCAAAACACAACCAGCCCATCAGAAGAGCTCCTGGGCACACACAGATTGTGCCTGGATGTTTTTTGGGGCTGGAGGGATGTGGCGTCCTCCGAAACGTTGCGGTGAGCCCCGCCGCTACGGCACCCCCGGGGGCTCCTCGTCCGTAGTTGACTTATCCTCATTAATATTGGTATTAGGGTAAAGAAAAAAAAAAAGAGGGATTTGCTGGCAATGCAGCCTGCAGTCCTGATAACAGCAGGGTCTGGCTATCCGTCAAGGCGGCCGGCTCTTATTTATGGCTCCGGGTGGGAGGACGCGGGAGGTGCAGATGTTTAGAGGGATTAATTTCGGGGGGCAGCGGCCGGGACGGAGCCGGTGGGACATCAATAACCCGCGAGGAGAGGAGGAAGGGGAAGCAGGTGCCGGCCGCGCCGCGCTCGCCTTCATTCGATTTGCTTTGATTGGGTTTCGGCCGAGCGGGAACATGGGCGGCGCGGGGCTTTTGGGCTGAAAATCAGCCGAAATGGGGCTGCTCGGGGAGGTGCCGCGTCCTCTTCCCCGGGGAAATCCTAACGCCGGGGACGGTCCCGGCACGCTGCTGCCGGCATCGCCGACGCATCCGCAGGTGTAAATGCGGCGGTGCTTTGGGATCAGGATCAGTCCTGCTGTATGGGGACAAGCTCCATGCCTGGAGCTGAGCTGGCCCTAAGGGTTTTTTTGATTATTATTTTATTTTCTCCTAATCCCCGCTCTTCCAACCCAAAGCAAGGCCTGACCCGGCGGGCAGGGAGAGGCGGCCGGGTGGGAGCCGCATGGAAGGGGTCCGGCCGAGCGGCGCAATATTGTCCAACAGTGTCCCCCACTGGCACCAGCTAAAACGCTTCCCTTCCGGCTCCTCCAGCATTAAAAAAATGCAAAGTTGCCATCGGAAAAGAAAAAGAAATAAAAGAAAAAAAAAGGGAGAAGCCAAGGGGAGCACGATGCTACGGCTCCCGCGAGGGCGCCCGAAACCTTTGTGCCGGCGGCTGGGCGAGCGGCAAAGGGGCTGGGGGCTCGGGGAGATGCTGGGGGAAGCCGGGGGGGGGGGTCGGGGCTGCAGCCCCCCCCC
This sequence comes from Anser brachyrhynchus, assembly GCF_964034855.1. NCBI lineage: Eukaryota > Metazoa > Chordata > Aves > Anseriformes > Anatidae > Anser > Anser brachyrhynchus. The sequence continues at coordinate 124,699,382 of NC_137696.1, read as the reverse complement.
TCCCTGCTTCCTCGGAGCTCGGCAGAAAAAACGAGCTCTTCCTTTTGTTGAGCCCCTCGATCAGGTAATTGGCCATAATTGGCCCAAATTGCACACACTGCGGCGAGGCGATAAACACAGATGGGGCAGCGACAGACCGCGGGAGGCTGCCGAGAGGTAAAAAGCCCAGGGAGAGAATTTCTCCCCCTGTCCATCCCCGCTCCTCAGCCATTCATTGGGGGCTGCGAGGGGAAAAAAAAAATAAATAAAAGGAACCTCAAAAAAAAAACCAACCACATTTTCTTCCCTTTTGTGCTCTGTTGGAGGGGGAAAGGTGCCTGCCAAGCCAGGCGTCCCCCGGCGCATCCCGCGGTGCCCAAGTTGCGAAGTTCCCTTCCCCTTTTGTCCTGGATATTAAAAAAAAAAAAAAAAAAAGGGGGGGCAGAAACACCGCGAGGGGAAATTTGCGGTGTGGAGGCTCCGCTGCTTCTCCCCGCAGGCCGTCGGGGACGGAGGCACAAAGACGGGGGGATTTTGGTTAAATCCAGCGGGCGAGCCCCAAAACCCCTTCGCCTCTCACCTGCCGCGCCCGCGGCTTCGCGCCGGCTCCTGTTGCATCCCTCGGCGGCTTGGGTCCGAAAAGGGGCAATTTGGGGGAAGGTGAAACTTTTTTTTGGCAGGTGCTCGCCCGGCCGAGCACGGCGCGGAGGGGCTGCTCGTGCGAGCCGAGATATTTTCCTTTACAGGCAGATATTTCTCTTTAACCCTTGGCGGGGAGAGGGACATCTCCCAAACGCATCGAAGCCTGAAAAAACGGACTGAAAAAAAAACCACAAAAACACGAAAACGAAGAAAAATTTCCCCCCCAAACCCAAGTAGGATGCAAACCGAAGGAGATCTCCTACCTGCGGGTGTGCTGTCAGCCGCCGGCTCCTCTGCTCCGTGACTCCTCCGGCGCCGGTGCCACGGTGGTATATATAGACGGTGTGCACACCCGGCCCCACACCTCCCTCCCCGTCCTCCAAACACGTGCGCTGCTGAGCCCACCCCCGGGGGCTGCCGGCTGAGACGGCACCCGGCAGCTGGGGGCCAGGGATTTGTGTGTGTCCCCCCCCCACCCACCCACCCCTTTGCTGTCCCCGTCCCTCCGTGGCCGACAAACCCAGTCCCCATCGTCCCAGCGAGGCGTCCTCCGGCGTCGCGGCGGGATTTTGGGGGTGCCGGAGGGGATAAGGGGTGTGCGTGGCCCCCCAGATCCCCGTCTGGGAGGGGATGGGGGGCGCAGGGGGGGCACCCCCCCTGTAAAGGACCCGCAGAGGGGTGCTGGATTTGTGCCTCGCAGCCTGAACCAAGGCACGGTGTCCCCAAGCACCCTGGGGACCAGGAGGATGGGGGGGTTATGGGGCTGGGGAGGGGGGGGGCTCGGCTTTGGGATGCCCAAGGGGGCTGTGGGGGCATCCAGCTCCCCAAATCCAGCACCCGGAGCATGCCCTGGGCATTGGGGGGCACCCATTTCCATCCCCCCCCTCCCAACCTCATTTAGGGCAGAACGGGTTAAACCCACCACATTTCCACCAGGAACCCTCCGAACCTCCACCGGTGCAGCCCCAGGCTGGGGACGGGGCTCCCCCCGACCCCAAAAAAGCCCCAGAGGGGGGTCGGAGGGTTCCCGGAGCTCGTCGCTCCGGCACGGCTTAATGAGCGCGACGGGCATCGACCGCGGGCGGGCGGCCGTGAATAATCGATTCCCGGCTTGGCAGCCGAAGGGGGAAAATTAAAAAAAAAAAAACTTTTCATTGGGAGGCGCTGGAAAGGGAGGGGACCCCCGGCCCTGCCCGAAAATAGGGCTGAGCCACAGGGGCGCACGCTCCGTCGGGTCCTTCCCAAATAATGTGAGTCCCCGCGCTGCCACCTCGGGGACACGGCCACCTCTGGACCTTCCCTACACAAACCAGCGTCGCCCCAATTTGCCCAGCCAGGTGACGTCCCAAATCACCCCGCTCGGATCTCCGAGCGTCCTTCGCCACCCCAAAAATCCTTCGCCACCCCAAAAATCCTTCGCCACCCCAAAAATCCTTCACGGCCCCGAGCATCCTTCACGGCCCCGAGCATCCTTCACGGCCCCGAGCATCCCTCGCTGCCCCGAGCATCCCTCGCTTGCCCCCACGTCCCGATCCCAAAATCTGCAGCACCGCTGAGATCGTGGCTCGGAAATTCCCCGAAACAAGTCCCCGGGAAGGGCTGGCTGTCGGAGCGACACGGCTCCTTTTGTTTTTTGCTTCGCCTGCTGAGCGAGCACGTTTCGCGTCCTGCCCGACACCTCGGCTCCGTGCGCGCCCGGGCGGGCGTCAAAACCCCCCAAAATCCATAAAAATCCCCCAAAAAGCGGCGGCGCTGCCCCTGGGGAGCCGCGGGGCGAAGCGATTCCTGGGCCGGAGGTGGGGAAAAAGGGAAAAAAAAAGCTGATTTATTTATTTTTTAATATTTCCATCGCTCAGGCTTTCCTCCGGCACTCGGGTTGCCTTGGGTTGCCATTAGGGGCACGTTGGTTTTCCGCGAATCGTGTGACGTTGTCTGAGGTCCCGGTAATTAACCAGGGGGGGATAATTGAGGTCCCGGTAATTAACCTGGGATGATTGGCAGCTGGGGGCAGCACGCCAGGCAGGAGCGATGCCCGGTTTGCTGCATTTCCAAGTCCAGCACCCTAAACCCCGTGAGAAAGGGAACTGATTTGGGGAGGATTTGCCCACTTTGGAGAATAAGAAGAGGATTTTTGCGGTTTCCATCCTTTGGGGTCGCTCAAGGCAAAGAGCAGCCCCAGCAGGACGGGGTGGGAGGACCCCAAAAGGCGGCGATCCTTTTTGTAAAGAGGACACGAAGCAAATGGGGTCCGGCGCGAGGGGGGCGCGGGGAGGGTTTGAGAGACTGGGATTTGAGATTGGGATTTGGGGTCGGGATTGGGTTTTGGGGTCAGGATCGGGTTTTGGGGTCAGGATCGGGGTTTCAGGGCAGGATCGGGATTTGGGGGCAGGACCAGGATTTGGAGGCAGGATCAGGGTTTTGGGGCAGGATTTGGGGTCAGGATTGGGATTTGGGGTCAGGACCGGGATTTGGGGGATTCATTGCCCCCGAGCCGGTGCTGATCAGTGCCAGCGGTGACCACGCTCCCCTGCTGCTGACTTACCCCCGACAGGGACATTTTGGGGACGAGGGGGGGTCCAAAATACACCCACCAGGGTGAGGATGAGCACGACGAAGGCTCTCCAAACCCCATGGGGACCGGCACCATTCCCCCTCCCGCCCAACCAGGACTCGCACGGCCCCGAGGGCAGGATCCTGACCCTGTGCATCCCCCCCGTAGCCCCCCTGCTGTCAAAAACCCTTAACCACAGCGGGGGCCACATGCGGGAGCAATCGCTCCAAAATCCTGATCCTGCCCCCAAATCCCATCCTGCCCCCAAATCCTGATCCTGCCCCAAAACCATGATCCTGACCCCAAAAGCCAATCCTGTCCCCAAATCCTGACCCTGCCCCCAAATCCTGATCCTGCCCCCAAATCCCATCCTGCCCCCAAATCCTGATCCTGCCCCAAAACCATGATCCTGACCCCAAAAGCCAATCCTGTCCCCAAATCCTGACCCTGCCCCCAAATCCTGACCCTGCCCCCAAATCCTGACCCTGCCCCCAAATCCTGACCCTGCCCCCAAATCCCGATCCTGCCCTCAAATCCCAATCCTGCCCCAAAATCCTGACCCTGCCCCAAAATCCTGATCCTACCCCGAAAATCCCGACCCTGCCCCAAAATCTCAAACCTGCTGCAAAAGGGGGGCTGTGATGGGGACGGGGGCACAGCCCCCTTCCAGGCAGGTGCTTTGGGGTCGCCCCAGTTGGGGACCCCCCAGGAGGTCCCATCCCACCTCCCCAAACTTTCCTGACCAAGGCAGGGGTCAGAAACCCCACCACCACCCCCCGACACCCCAAAACCTGCCCTGCTTGCGCATCGACGTGCAGCCCCCATCCTTCCGCCAGTGCTGCTTTTGGAGTCTCAACCCCCTGCAAAGAACAAAAAGGAGCGATGCCTTTCCCCTAAACACCCTTCCATTTACCATCCGAGGGGATTTTACCCCAAAACCTCGCTGTGTCACCACCACGACCCTTCCCACTGCACCCACCCCAATCCCCCCGGGCTCTGCCCTAATCCCACAAGGCACAGGGGTCAGGATTTGTGCCACCTCGCCCCAAATTCCTGCTTTATTCAAAATAAAATCGCCCCCGTTTACCCATCCCCCAAACCGCCCCGCAGCGCTGACTTTTTGGGGGAAAAGCTCCTAGATTTAGGCAAATCCCTACCAGCGCTTCAGGGCAGGGGGAGTTTTGTAGGGGAAATTTTGGGGAGGCCACGTCCATAAATACACACGGACATGCTTTTGGGTTCCAAAACCCACCCAAACAGCCCCAAATTGCCAGGTTTCTGCTCCACCACTGGGGCCAGCACCCAAATACTGGGGTCAGGGGTGTCAAAGGCATCTCCCCGTTCGTCCCCCGACCCCGAGCTCCGTCCCACAAAATAAATCATCCCCAAGGAAAGTCTGGGCACCCCACAGTCCCCGATGAACATGGGACGCTCATTTCCTACCCATTTTCCATCCACCAAACAGCTCCAAATCCACCATACCCGGTCCCTACTGCTCTGTGCTGTTATGGGGTGAAGAAAAAAAAGGGGTTTAGGCTCTATATGGGGATTTTTTTCTTGCCTTGCACCCCCAAACCCTATATTGTCCCCATGTGGGGACACTCGCTGGGCTGGTTGTGACCGAGCAGCCTTGCCTGGGGGGGAGGGAATTAATCTCTCCTTCTGTAGGGTTTCAGGGCAAGATTGGGATTTGGGAGCATGATTGGGTTTTGGGGGCAGGATGGGGATTTGGGGGCAGGATCAGGATTTGGGGTCACGATTGGGGTTTCAGGGCAGGATCAGGATTTGGGAGCATGATCAGGATTTGAGGGCAGGATCAGTATTTGGGGGCAGGACTGGGATTTTGTGGCAGGATCAAGATGTTTGGGGGCAGGATCAGGATTTGAAGGCAGGATTGGGATTTTGGGGCAGGATCGGGATTTGGGGGCAGGACTGGGATTTGGGGGCAGGACTGGGATTTGGGGGCAGGACTGGATTTTGGGGTCAGGATCAGGGTTTCAGGGCAGGATCAATATTTGGGGGCAGGATTGGGATTTGGGGGCAGGATCAGGATTTCAGGGCAGGACCGGGATTTGGGGACAGGATTGGGATTTTGAGGCAGGATCAGGATTTTGAGGCAGGATTGGGATTTTGGGGCAGGATTGGGATTTGAGGACAGGATCGTGGTTTCAGGGCAGGATCAGGGTTTGGGATCAGGACTGGGATTTGGGAGCATGATTGGGATTTTGGGGGCAGGATCAGGATTTGGGGGCAGGACTGGGATTTCAGGGCAGGATTGGGATTTAGGGTCAGGACCAGGATCTGGGGTCAGGATCAGGATTTCGAGGTGCAGACAACACCACGTGAGAGCAGAGGGCAGCTCTGACCACAAAACACCAGCACGGATCCGGACAACTGGCACAACCCCAAATTCCTCCACCCGGGCTCACTCCGGGGAGGAAAACCCTAAAGTTAAATGAAACAGGTTTTCCAGTCAAGAAAGAAAACCGACTATAAGGGATTTCTCCACTTGGCATCCACAAAATCTCTGGTCCCACCCAGCACCCACCGCTCCCCCCCACGCCTCCCAGCACCCTCCCGAGGGGCCTGGCCCCAAAATACCAAAAAAAAAAAACCCGAATCCTGTCACATCACCGTGCTTTCCAAGAGAAAAACTGCCACATCACCGTCGCCTTCGCACGTAAAGGCTCTGAGTCACCGGGATGTGCAGCGCCTTTTAATAGGGTCCGAACTGCCCCGGTTGGGCCCGGCCCTCGGCGATCCCGCTGCCGGGCTCCCGTTTTGATAAATCTTCATTAATTAATTAACTAATTTATTTAGAGGGAGGTTTTGTGGGATTTGCGGGGGGGAGGCGCTCGCTCCCGTGACCACCCCATCCTGTGGGGTTTGAAGCCAAAACCCCGCAGCCCCACGGCCTGCTGAACCTCTCATGGGTTCAGGTGTTTCCCTCTGCTTGTTGTGACACCGGGGAGGATGAGAAATGTGTAAACGCACCCAAAAAGTGATTTTTTTACCACCAAAAGGTGCTGTAGATGGGGATAGGGGATGGGGTTCAGCACAACCCGCCCTCATGCTGAATGGCTGAGGGGAAGGTCGGCCGGTGGGGTGCTGGGGGGGGTCCCCAAAAAGTGGCTCCATCAGGGGGGGTCCCCAAAATGTGGTGCCATCAGTGGGGTGCCCTAAATGTGGTGCCATCAGTGGGGTCCCTAAAATTGGCTCCGTCAGTGGGGTCCCCCAAAGTTGGTTCCATCAGTGGGGGCCCCCAAAAATTGGTGCCATCAGTGGGGTCCCCCAAAAAGCGACTCCATCAGTGGGGTCCCCAAAATGTGGTGCCATCAGTGGGAGTTCCCCAAAATTGACTCCATCACGGTGTCCCCCAAAAGCGGTGTGCCCCCCAAAGGATGCTCAGCGGTGGGCACACCGCCCTTTTCCCCTCTTTTTGATGTTTTATTTCTCAGCTTTCTGATTTTTGGGGTGCTGAGGGGGTCGGGTCCCTTTGGGTACCCCCCAAAACTCAGCCCCAGGACCCCCTCCTCGCCTTCCCTTGCGTTTTGAAGAATTTTGTCCCTAGCAGGCACCCGTTCCTTGCCGCAGAGCCTGCTGGGATTTGTAGTTCTTCCCGCCTCCTCCCCTCCACCACGCATGCGCACATCTCCCCGCCCGGCCAGTTTGAGCCGTGGAAAGCGAACCGCTCGCCGATTGGTCGCGGCGGGTGGCCGGGCAGGCGGTCGCCTGCTCTTGATTGGCGGGGGCGCGCCTTCTCCTTTCTGATTGGCCGGGAGCGGCCGGTGGGCGGGGCCAAGGGACGGCGGCGGGAATTGTGACGGCGGCGGGGCCGGGCGCGAGCGGCTGGAGCGGAGCGGTGAGGGGGGGAGGGGCGGGGGGGACCCTGAGGTGGGGAAGGGCCCTGAGGGGGGGAAGGGCCCTGAGGGGGTCTGAGGGGACTTGAGGGGGGGAAGGGGGATGAGGGGGGGCTGAGGGGCGAAGCAGGGGCTGAGGTGGGGAAGGGTCTGGGGAGGGGAAGGGCCCTGAGGGGGAAAAGGGCCCTGAGGGGGAAAAGGGCCCTGAGGGGGGAAAGGACCCTGAGGGGGGAAACAGGGGCTGTGAGGGGGCCTGAGGGGAGAAACGGGCTGAGGGGGCCTGAGGGGAGAAGCAGGGGCTGGGGAGGGGAAGGGGTCTGGGTGGGGGAGAAGGCTTGAGGGGGCCTGAGGTGAGCAAAGGGCTGAGGGGGGGAAGGGCCTGGGGGAGCCCTGAGGTGGGGAAGGGCTCTGAGGGGAGAGGCAGGGACTGTGAGGGGGCCTGAGGGGAGAAGCAGGGGCTGGGGAGGGGAAGAGGACTTGGGGGGGGGCTTGAAGGGGTCTGAGGAGGGCAAAGGGCTGAAGGGGGAAGGGCCTGAGGTGGGGGAGGGCCTGAGGGGGGCTGAAGGGAGAAGCAGAGGCTGAGGTGGGGAAGGGCCTGAGGAGGGGAAGGGGCCTGGGGTGGGGAAAGGCCTGAAGGGGCCTGAGGGGAGAAGCAGGGGCTGGGGAGGGGAAGGGGTCTGGGGGGGGGGAGGGCTTGAGGGGGCCTGAGGAGGGGGGAGGGCCTGGGGGAGGCCTGAGGGGGGGAAGGGGCCTGGAGTGGGGAAAAGCCTGAGAGGGCCTGAGGAGGGGAAGGGGCCTGAGGGGAGAAGTAGGGGCTGGGGAGGGGAAGGGCCTGAGGGCGGTGAGGAAGGTCCTGGGGTAGGGAAGTACCCTGAGGGGAGAGGCAGGGGGTGAGGGGCCTGGGGTGAGGAAGGAGCAGGGCTGGTGCCCATGGAGCTGGGGGGGCTGTGTCTGGGCTGGGGGGGTGGGTCTGGGGGAAGCTCAGGGGTTGGGCTGGGGGGAGTGGGGGGAATTGGGTGAGAAAATGGAAGTTTTGGGAAAGGAGTAGGGGTACGGAGGGAGCTGGGGTGGGTTTGACCTGTGCAGGTGCACGGGGAGGGAGCTCTGGGACACGAGGGGAGCTAAAAGGGTGAAAACATGAAGGGTTTGGGATCTGGGACCGGAGCACAGCTGGTAGGAAAACGGCTGGCAAAGCGCAGGGAGATGTTCCATCCCTCGGTGGATCGGTACGGTTACACGGGGGGAAAATAGGGCTGCGAGAACTCGTGCCAAACCGGCGTTTCTGTCTCGCTTTGCTTCTCTAAAAGTCAATTGTGCTCAAGCGAGCTCGGCTGCTCCCCAGCAGGTCTCCTCCTCCCTTTCCTGCCCCGCTCGGCGAACGTGTCCGCCTGGCCCTTTTTCTTTTTCCACAGAGCTCGGGCTGCCGCGGACGAATCGATGCCGCTCCCCGTGCTGCCGCACCCCGCTGTGCGGTCAGGATTGTACCCGATAACACCTCCCAGTTACCATGGATATGGGCTTCCTCTCAGAGCCCTGCTCTAGCCCTCCTCGTGCAACTACATCCCGTAATGATGTCCCTGGAAGTATTCGCACTTGGCAGCTGGGTGTGCTGCGAAGTTTTGAGCTTTTTATCCTCTTTTCTTCCAGGGTTTTGCTGCGGATTGTCATGACTCCGGGTGTTTTCCCCTGATTTGCTGGGCCGAAGCGGGAGATGGCGACGGAAGCCAAGTACAGCATCGTTCGAGAAGTGGGCCGAGGGAGCTACGGGGTGGTTTACGAGGCCGTCCTTAATAAGACCGGAAGCAAAGTGGCCGTGAAAAGGATGCACTGCGACGTGCCCGAGAACGTGGAGCTGGCTCTGCAGGAGTTCTGGGCCCTGCAAAGCATCCAGCGGCAGCACGAAAACGTGATCCAGCTGGAGGAGTGCGTCCTGCAGAACGGGCAGGCCTTCCAGCCCATCGGCCATCGCCTCAGGAAGTCCGACAGCCACCTGCTGCTGATCGAGACCTGCCTGAAGGGCCGGAGGTGCATGGACCCCAAGGCCGCCTGCTTCCTCTGGTTCGTCATGGAGTTCTGCGACGGCGGCAACATGAACGAGTACCTGCTGTCGCGCAGCCCTGACGCCCAGCTCAACAACAGCTTCATGCGGCAGCTCAGCAGCGCCGTGGCCTTCCTCCACAGGAACCAGATCGTGCACAGGGACCTGAAGGCCGACAATATTTTGATCTCCCACAAGCGTGGCAGCCCCATAGTGAAGGTAAGGGGATAAAAGCTCTGCCCAGACCAGCTTGTCGTCCGCACGCTCGCACGGTCCCGTCTTTGGGAGCGGTCTCTTGGTAAGTTTTGTGATAAGCTCTCCTCAGAGCTCGTGATAAGGGCGTCGAGAGCATCTGATGTCCGCTGTGGGCTGGGTTTTAAGAGCTTTGGAAGGAAGTGGAGCTCATGATGGCTTGTATCTCTCAAGTCCTTCGTCCCCTGCTCGTCCTGCGGAGAGCTGCAGCTCAGGGTTGTCGAGCTGCTGCGTGCTAGATAATCGGAGAGATCAGCCAAAGACGAGGCAATGTTTTCTCTTCCCTTGAACCTTAAGAACACACAGTCCTGTTACAACAGCTAACGCTTCCAGTATCGCCGCCTCAAGCACGCGATTCTCAGCTTAAGGGGAGGTGGGGAATGCTCGGGCTTCGTGTGAGGTGGTGCCCGATCGAGGTAAAGGTGAGCCAGCTGCGTTTCTGGAAGCACCGGCGTGAAATTCGGCTGTGTTGCCCTGAGAAGCAGCTGCAAAGCTGGGAGCCGGCTTCCTCCTGAACTCGCGGTCCCAAGAGTTCCATAGCCGGGCGTAATTTTATAGCTCGGTGCCTCGCGGATAATTCACGTCTTGGCCGCTCAGATCAATAGTGATATTTGTGCTCGGACCCGGAGAGCCATCGAGGGACGCTTAAATCAATGCCCTCTTCATCACGGGACGATAACGGCAAGGCCAGAGCTTCGGTGCGCTCCCCGTGGGGCAGTAAGAGCCGCTCCTGCCTCAGCTGTTGCTCCAGGTACCTTTGTGCCCAGTCAGATTTGGTCGGAACGAACTTCGCACACAGAGCAATCGGATATTTGGTTCCCTCTCCCTAGGGAGGGGAGCAAACATCAGGGAAGGGGCAAGGGACGGGCACCTAAAGGACAGGACGCGGTAGCTCTTCTCCACGAGGGGTGCCACCCGACAGCTCTTGGTTCTGTGGGGGATTTCTGACTGGAATTTGTCGGGCCGCTGCTTGTAAACGTCCCTGGGAGTTTGGTGTCTGCGAAGAGCTCATTTTCCTTCTCCTCTTCGCAGGTGGCAGATTTTGGCCTCAGCAAGGTGTGTCAGGGGAAGGGGAACGTGAACCAGCACCGCTTCTCCTCCGCCTGCGGGTCCAACTTCTACATGGCTCCCGAAGTGTGGGAAGGGCACTACACGGCCAAGGCTGACATCTTTGCCCTCGGCATCATTTTCTGGGCTATGGTCGAGCGGATCACCTTCCGGGACGGGGACACCGAGAAGGAGCTGCTCGGTGAGGACTGGTGCTTTTTGCCCCAAAAGCGCAGGGCGAAATCCCTTCTCTCTAGCGCAAATTTCTCCTGAAGTGGCTGCTGTTCGCGTAGGGTTTCCAGGGCCTGAAAACGTATCAGTAAGGCAGAAGGAACACTTCTTATGTCTGCAAATTATTATGTTCAGAAGGTCGTTCTTCTGCCAGTGAATGTGTGTGGCTGTTGTTTTTTTTTTTAATCCCAAAAACACTTTGTGGGGTTTAAAGGTCATGGGAAAGATTGCTTTTGTCTTCTTTGCTGCCGGGCTTTCCTTACCCCAAGGAGCTCTGCTCAGAGTGGGGTTGGCCCCGGTGGACACCAAGGAGTTTTAAGACAGAAAGCGCTTGGTGACGCTTGGTCTTCGCGGAGCATTCCGTGTCTGTAGGCTGCCGTTCGCTCAGGAGCGCTCCTAATGCTCCCAAAACCCAAACCTGCCCTGCCCGGAACTGGTTTTAGGAATTTGCTTCTACCCTTGACTTGGCACGTCCAGGGGACGGCAGCGCTGGAAGGATGCTCTAAGGAGCCAAGCTATAAACTTGGCAGGGACGTTTAGATCAGCCTCGCTGCGCCCTGGCTGAGTTTCCTCGTTTCGAGGTGCAAACTCTCCCAGGGATGACTCGCCCGATGGCCTGCTCTGTCCCAAACCCCCAAACCCACCCCCCACACACGCGCGCTTGGAATACGTGGTGCTAAACGATTTCAGAAAAGTATATTGTGGTGGGAAAATCCATCTCGAGAGCAGAGAATGCCGGTCATGCAGATTAGCATAACAATTGCAGGCATCTACCCTGGCTCTGAGATCGTAGAGCACCTGTCCGTCTCCTAAACGTTTAAATTTTAAACTTAAAAGGGATTTCTACACAGGGACTTGGATAAGCTTTTGCGCTACCCCTTTAATTATTTTTTTTTTTGAGTAGGCTCGGTTCTAATTGTATTATTTATTTCTCTTTAAAACGCCAAACGTTGATAAACGTTTTAGTTCCTGCCTACAACAGCAAGCAAGCGGTTGCAGCTGAGACCAAAGCATGAACAGATCTCATTAAAATAGCCGCCCACCAACTCGAGATAAGGAGTTTGCGTGGCCAACCTTTTCCCCACGCAGGCAGGTCGCTGCCTTTGAAACGTTTATTCTTCGCCTGGTGCAGGGGCAGAGCAGCCCGAGCGAGCAGAGCTGTTTTCACTGTCTGTTTGGGAAGCCGGTTAATCATTTTTCAACAAGCGGTGAAATTATTTAGATGGCCGGGAGTAAATTTACATTTCCCTTCCTTAATCTCGCCGAGGAGAAGTTGGCGAACGGCAAATGGCGTGCGCTGTCATTTTAATTGAAAATTGTTTGACTTGCTGAGCAAATAGGGTTTGTCTTTAACTCTTTCGAGTCGCCCGAGCCAAGCTCAGTCCCTTCCTTCCCCCTTCGAGAGCTTCCAGGCCTGCTGTCGGGGTGAACCAGGACCAGATGGAGGAGGTTCCTTTCAGTATTTGACCTGGCCTCCCGAGCAGTGATCTTCCCGGTGATCTTTCAGATGTTTTGTCCTCCAGATTGCCTCTCCCTGCTTCGCGTGGCAGCCTTTTGCATAGATTTTCCCCTCATTTAAGCCGACTCCTTCTACCTTGTGTTCAGGAACTTACATCTGCCAAGGCAAGGAGCTCATTCCTCTGGGCGAGGCGCTGCTGGAGAACCCCAACATGAAGCTGCAAATCCCTCTGAAGAACAAGAAGTCCATGCCGGCCGATCTCTGCGAGCTCCTGCACGACATGCTGGCTTTCAACCCCAAGGAAAGGCTGGACGCCTTCCAGCTGGAAGCCCGCATCAGGCAAATCTCCTATGGCAAGAAGCGCCAGCGCTCGCTCTCGTAGACCAAGGGCGCTCAGGTCAGTGTCTGTGCCAGGCCCCTCTCGCTCCCCGTGTGGGTTCACGGGGTTTTTAGCTGCTGACCTGCTGGCCAAAGCCCTCTAAAATCGAACGTGACCCGGGGCAGTTCTGAACGCTTAGCGCCAGAAGGGTGCAGTCAGATGGGAAGGAACCACCTCGTTAAGTTAAACGTGTGGGAAGTCTGGGTGAATTACCTCTGACAAAGAAACCTCTGTCTCTTTAACGGTGTGCGATCAGGGAATTGGCCGTGTTGCTCCTCGGTCTGCCTGTCCTTCATCCGAAATCTCAAATGCTTCCATAAATGGGGGCAGACTTCTGGCATCCCTCCAGCGCTTCCCTGTGCTGTGTTTGTCCCTTTTGTGATGTATTTGCTAATGAAATAAAACCCAAGGTGGGTGAAGTTGCTGTATGTCTGTAGGCGTGCACCTTGGGGATGTTTAGGTGTTTTTTATGTTCTCCTGCCCTGGGCTCGTTAACACAAAGGCCTCGATCCAGCCTTGCAACAACACTGACTCACTTTCGTGCCCACTTTTTTAAAAAACAAACAAAATTCCCAATCCTTCTGAGTTTTTGGTGACCTCTAGTCCCTACACGGATGGAGGTTTGAACGCCCAGTATAAAATCCAAGACGTTCTGTTGGATTTCATGTCTTTGAGCAGTTAACAGCAAAGACATGGACTTGCAGAAGGGAGTTTCCAGATTTTCAGCTCCTGTTTTCTGCCGTCGTGGGCATCGTGGGGTTGAATTTGTTGCATGCATCGTAGCAATGAAGTCTCTTAGGTCCTTGTAAAGCACTAGTACTTATGAACTAGCCTGGAAGTCTTCCTCCCGATGTATTCCAGAATTACCTCTCCTCTTTCACACCTGTATCGCTTATTCCTCTTCTAATTACTTTGTATCCTAAGGCCCTTCTTGACCTGAGTCCTTTCAAATAATAACATCTGGGTTACAGTAAAAACTTTTGTTTGCAGATGCGTAACCTTCTGTTTTCTGTTACCCAGTCTCGTCTCCTGTCAGTTCGAAGGTGAACGACCCTGACTGTCTTCATCCTTTCTTGTAATCATAACACCTCAGCCTTGGTGCACTCCTAATTGCTCATCGGATGTTAGTGAAAGCATTTAATTAAACAAGCCTCTTCCCAGTGCCCATCTTGATAAAGCTCTGCTCTGGTGTCTTCGTTTCCAAATTACCCACTTCAGTTTTTCCCTTGGGCCAGGTTAGCTGCCGCGCGTCTTCCTCTTTACTAATTGCAGTCTTCTCCTGTTTGTCTAATACTTTCTCGAGCGGTGCTACATCAAACGTTTCCGGAAATCTCAGTGGACAAACCCAACGCTGCTTAGCCAGGAACGCCGCTTTTGTCACCGACAGCTGCTCGAGCAGCAGCCTGCTGCGCTCGGCGGTTCTGGGGGCTCCGTCCCGCGGCTGGCCTGGCGCGCTGTGCTAGCAGCAGTGCCACTAGTTGGCAGGCCAGCCCCGAAGTGGTTTGTCCTACGGGAGTTTGAAAGAACAAAGTAAAAAGGTTGTAACGGCGCGGCGTCAGGTTTAGTACTCTCCATTTTCCTCTGATTTTCCTTTTTTATTACGATCCCTTAATGGGAAACAGGCTTGCAGAAAAAGGGTGGCACAGCCGGGGCGTACAGACTGCCCTGAAAAGCCCCATCGATCTGCCTCAAACCTCTTAATTTATCTTATTTTCCTGTTAGGTAGGGTACGATGTGAATACCTGCCCTGCCTTCTTGGGGCCTGCATTCTGAGCCGGTGCAGTGGCACAGCGCTCCGTGCCACACGGCGCCGTTCCCAAGCCGTTGGAAACGCTGAGGCACTGATTTGTGGGTGCTCCAGCCCAGAAAACAGACCCATTTCATATCCTCTCCGTATCGTTTCCTAATCTAAAATCAGGAGTAGCCCAGAACCGGGGTAGGGTTCCTCACAGTGCAAGGCCTTCAGAAAAAAAACCTCTTGAACCAAACAAGGCACACCTTTTCCCATAAACAGTGGGTATGGGGACCTGTGGTATGGTCGGTGCCCTTGCCAAGCGTATTATTTTGTAACTTCATCACGTTTCTTTCGTAGGCGCTGTGTCCCACCACGGTCTGGGGGCCTCGCAGACGGCGAACGACTGATTTCTTTCGCAAGGAGTGGCCGGATCAGGAAAGAACGAGACGCCAACCTTGCAGGCTTCCGGTTTTCCCAAACGGTTGTATTTAAATGGACGATAACTTTATTTATTTGTACAGTAATTTTAAGAGAACTACAAATATTTTATTTTTGTGCAACATCCCCCCCCCCCCCCCCCCCCCGTGCTTTTTGTACTTGTGTTCTTTTATGCAGCCAGTAGGTAGGTCAGAGCTTGGCTGGGACGCCTTGAACCGTTTGGCACAGCCGCACAGGAGTTTCTGAACCTGCTTTCCGTTGCGTGTCCTTGGCGCAGAAGGCAGGAGTTGTCTTTACCAGGTTTACTTGGAGCTTTTCGTGTTAATTCTTCGCTCCGCGTCGCTGGGCCACGTAACTAAGCGATGGCTGCGGAGCGAGCTGGCAGAGCGTTCGGTGTCTGTTCTGCAAAGTTTTAACAGAAACAAAAAATGTATTTTCCTCCCAGTAGCTTTTGAATATTCTTGCTTAGATTAACTAAAATGCTTTCTTAAAATAAATACAAAGAATGTTAAAGATGCCAACTCTTGATTAGAACGTATGCGTCACTAACACTTAAAGTAGCTTAAGGAATCGTGCTTCCTGCTGTGCTAGCTGCTTGTGCCAGCTGTTCTCACAAGGGAAACGAGAAGGACTGAACTGGAATCTTGGCAGGTAAACGGGGAGTCTAATTTGTGCCCTGTTTGAGAAATATTTTCATGTATCTGCAAACTACTGCTGATCCCTGCTTTTCTTAAGAAGCCGGGAGATCCTGGAAGCTTCCTCCGACGCTCTTCTGATGTGCAGGGGTGAAATAGTGCCCTTCAGGGAGAGCTTCCTTCTGTAGGAGAGGAATAAACTGCCAAAAAAAGATAACTTAGGGAGCTCCTTTGCCACACAGAAGACCTTGGCTGACTATGTTTTTCCCACCCTGTCCTACTCCAAGAAGGCTGGTCCTTAAGCAGCGCGATACGAGCTAGATTCAGGGAAAGCATCTTTCTTCCTGCGCTGCCTTCACCCAGGGGCTCCCCCGGCCTTCCAGGGGGAGGTGCAACGCTTCCTCACCTGCTCCCCAGGCTGTAAAATTCAGTCTTTGGTCGTCCTGCTCAAACAAGCAGCAATTGAGCTCTACCTTTTGTCGTTCTGCTTTGCAGAGCTGCCCCTCTGAAGTACGGTTTCTTCATCTCTTCCTATTCCCGTAGCTGCTCCAACTCCCTCGTCTGCCCTGCCGTCTGCTCTCAGAGCAGGCCAATGCTGCCGGCCCCACGGGAGTGTTTTTACTCGAGACCAGCTCCATTTTTCTGGAATACCGATGGGTCTGCACGCCCTCACAGCACGTGGACAAACGTGGGGCACACAAATGGGTGTTTACTCTTCTTTTTTTCTTATTTTGCTGTCTAGCAGTGTATCCTCACAGCTGCTGCTGTTTTTAGCGCTCTGCACATCCCTCGAATCTCCGTGCTTTATAAATTAATAAAATGTTTGGTTTTTTTTCTTACTGATGTATCAGAGTGCAGTAATACTTAGCATCTGCTTTTTTTTTTTTTTAAGTGCCATACGTGATTCTAGGTACGATAATTCAGTAAGTCTTACTCTAATACCGGCTGAATTGGTAAATGAAATTCTGCAATGACAACCTCTAATTTAACTGACTGCTTCGGGAAGGTGGGGGAGAATCCCGGAGCTGCTGGCTGTGGCTCTCTGCAAACAAGCTCAGGATTCAAAAGTGATCTAAAGGGTGCACGTAATGCCTGCACCAGGGAAGGAGCGGGATAAAATGGAAGAGGGAAGGAATCTGTGGGATCCTCCGGGATCAAAAGCTGGGTACAGCTCTCATTGTAACGATATTTTGGTGGAGAAGAAGGGAAAGCTGCAGAAGAGTTGGACAGAGATCTACAACTGGAAAAGGGGGCTGGGGAGAAGAGGCTGGGAGCTTGCTTGTTATGGAGATGATGAATTCCTGGTCGTTGGATTCCTGGTCCTCCCTCCTGGTGCTACGGGAGCTGGGGGATGCGTGGGTTGTGGAGATGTGGCACGGTGCCCAACCGGGCTGCTGAACGCCCTGCTGGCGGCAGGTGTGTAAGAGGGCTCCAATTATTAAAGTTTTTAGAAGATAAATTTGTGAGTGGCTACTGGCCTGTGATTTAGAGCAAGTTTTCGTTCAGGGACTTCCTAAACTCAGCTGCTGCTGGGGCTGAGGCGCCCTGCTCCTACAGCTTTCCGTCCTCCTGGCTCTTTAGGTACAAGGCATCGGGCGGAGCAGCAGGGCTGCTTTCCTAAAGCACCAACCCCTAGGAATTCCTGCGCTGGGGTAAAGTAGCTGGCTCTTGGTTAAAGCTGCTGCTCTGGTGGCAAGAAAGGCCCGTGATGGTGACAGCGACAGCGAGTGACTGCGGTGTGCTCAGGCCGAGAGCAGCGCTGTTGAGCGCGTCGCTGGGCGGCAGGGCTGAAATCGGGTGCCTCAGCACCCTGCTCCCCAGGCTTTGGTGCTCCTCCGGGTCCGAGCACGAACCTCAGTGACTAAGGATGCGCCACGCCATTGATTACCTGTGGTCCCAATCTCCCGAAACGATGGAAGAAGGGAGAGCAACGCGGCGCCGTGATTCAGCCTCGTATTTCACCAGCTAGCGAGCGTGGAGCTTCGCCCTTCTGCTGCGACTGGGAAAAATGTGTGAGTTGTTCCTCATTGTTCTCCTCTCCCCGCGCCGAGCCGTGCGTGCATCCGAGCAGCTCGTTAGAATCGCCTCCAAATGCCATTTGTCCGTCGGAGGCAGGCACTGAAATTGATTGCTTTGGATTAAGGATGCTTCAGACTAGTTAACTTTTTTTTTTTTTTCCAGTGGGACAGAAATAACATCGCTCACAGAGAGGCGAGATAGCCGGGGGCAGAATTTATCAAGGGTAGAATTAAAGACTTGCTGCGGCCCCGGTCAGGATGAAGTCAGTTAACGCTGGTCTATCTGTCTCCAAAATTAAGCACCGTGTCCAACTCATTCATCAGCAGAACCCTCCGTTAATCACAGGGCCCGGCACGTCTCGCCACGCAGCAGAAGCAGGAGAGCTCTTCCCCGTGCCGGGTTCCTGTGCAGGCAACGTGTGACGACACCCACGTGCCCCGGCTGACGGCGTGCGGGACCATCGTAAAGAGTTCGGCTCTGAGAAGGTAACGAGCTCGTACGGCTCGAGCTGTCAGTCTCTGTTGGTCTTTCAAGATTCTTCATGCGCCCTTAATTGATTTTTTTGCCGAGGCTTTTTGAAGTCGGAAGCAGAGGTTCGCGCCCGGTAAGGCTTGCTTGGCTCGCCTTTATTCTCGCGGAGCCGCAGGATCAGAGACTTTAGATTAAATTGTTTTTAAATGGAAGCAACGTGCGCTCTGCTGGGGTTATTCACCCTGCCGAGCAGTGCCTGGAAGGAAAAGAGGGAAAAGCCCCCGGGCTGCCCTGCGAGAGGGGCTGTGGTCCCACCACGTGCTCCACGGTGGCAGCAGGACACAGGTGTAGTACCCAAAAACCCATCACTGTTGTCCCTCTTGCAGCCCCTCCAAACACTTGGCTGTTAAGTTTTGGAGAAAGCCGTTTCGATCCTGGCTTTTTTCATCTCTTCCAAGCCGTGCTGAGAGTCCCAGCCCCATATAACTGAGGGCACGGATCCCCCTGTGCTCTGCTGGGATCAAGCCCCTGGTCTCGTGGCCTTGCCACCTTGTTTTTACAGGCTCCCCTAATCCTAGAGACCCAGGGAACTTGCCAAGCCAAACAGCATCAGGCTTTACTTAAAAATATACTAACAGGAAACAAATTCCCAGCACTTCTGTCTGCAATGAGGCAGGAGTTTGAAATCCCGGTGTTAGGGGAGGGGAGATCTGCTAAGGGTGAAACTTGATTTGCACAAGTTCTGGGGGAAAGCATCACAGGTGGCGCCTTACCAAAGGCGGGCTGATGGCTGCAGAGTGGTTCGGAGATGCTCCCTAAGGCAAACAGGCACCCACAGAGGAATTTGTACACACTGACTTCAGGTTAAAAAAGAAAAAAAAAAAATCTTTTCCGTTTACTTCTCACCAATGCCTGCTGCAGACAAGCCCCAGATGAATTCAGCTGTCAGCCTGGCACTGAGGAGCCTCAGCTTTTTGCTTACGTGAAAGATCGAGGCCAAAACCACTGCATTCGACTTTTCCCCCGCAATTTTTAACAGACCGAAATAGGGGAAAAAAATATAAAGGCAGCTGTGGTGCCTCAAGAGTTTAAACCCACCGAAGCAGCTCTGGGGGGGGGTCAGAGCGGAGGCTGGTGGTCTTTAGAAGGGGGCTTGGGGAATGAAACCCCACAGAGCCACAAAGGGCCTGAACAAACTCGTGCCCCTGGCTGAGACGGGGCAGGGGAGGTGACAGCACCCATAAATCGATGTCAGACCTCACCTTTCACAGGGCAAAGGCCCAGTGAGGAGCCCAAAGGTTTCCTGCTGCTTACCCGTGGTCTGAGTGCTGCTGTTTCACCTTGCCTTTGTTTTTTTTTTCAAACCACTCTCTCCTTAGTCTCATTAACCAAGGCCGATGAGCACAGCCTGATCACGACTGCTGTTATTTTTTTTAACTCGGGTTCCTTTCTGGCTCCTGCTTCTCTTGATTTAATTTTCTCCTTTTCTTGCAGACTCCCCGAGCCCCCGGCGTGCTGGCTTATTGCCCTGCAGGCAGGAGGCCGCCCCCGCTGCTGCTGCACCACGGACACGAGCGAAGAAGGCAAACAAAAAACCCGAGCTGGCAGGAGGGGCTCGGTCCTTGGGCACCTGCACAGCCCGGCCACCCAGCGAGCTGCTGGGGCACGAGGCTTTGCAGGCACCAGAGAGCCTACCTGGTGTCTTCAGGTATTTCTGGTTAGTGTATTTTTTCTTTCCTTATTTCTCTCTTTTTTCCAGTTCACTTTTTGATATTGGTTAGAGCTGCCGGGGTTTTGGAAAGCTAACCGCGGCGTTGAGTTACCAGCTGGACACAGGAGGTGCCAACCAGAGTCTGAAAATGGAGATTCTTTATTTCCCCCCCAGCTGAACGACATTTGTTCTGCTAAACTCAGCCCTTCCAAACGTCGCTGTACAAATCGCCCCCAACAGCAATGTCAGCAGAGCAGCTCGGCCGCTCCTGCCCGTACCACATTCATCGCAGACTCGGCGGCCTCTTGTTTTATGGCTCAGCTCCCGCAAGCGACGCTTCATCAGGCTTGAACGCCTCGATTTTTGGGGTGGCATCCCCCAGCTGCCCTGAAATCCCCAGCTCCCTGCTGTGGTTGCTCGGGCTGCAGCCAGACGCCCTTCCCCTGGAGCTGGCCCTTCACGGCGGAGTTCCTGTCCCGAGCCGCTCGACGCTCTGCCAAAAGCCATCAGCGCGTCAGACCCCCGCCCCGTGGCTCCTGGGAACAGCTTTTTCTCTACGAAAAGGTTGAATCGTGGCCAGCTCGTTCATTTTGTTTGATCTGGGCGCTCACCCACGGAGCTGGGAGCAGGACCCACTTCAGCCGGCAAAGCCGCAGGCAGACAGCGCAGGTACGGCACCAGGGCAGGCAGCGAGCAAGCCCGCTGCACGTGGCCACTCGTGGGTTTCTGTAGGGCAGGGGGCTGAACAGCTCTTTTCTTTTTTTCAGCTGCAGAGCCGTGCAAGCAGAGCGATGCCCGCCGGGTCCTGCAGGCTTGGGCTGAGCACCGCAGCAGCATCAGGCCCGATGGACGCAGGACGCCTCGGTGTGGTGCTGACGCAGGGAAGAAAACCGAGGGCTCAGACCTGCCCGAGGAGCGCAGGCACGGCCCTGCCTGCCTCCACGCTGCTTGCTTGCAGCAGGGGCGAGCACCGGGTGCAGCGGCGTCCTTCAGCAACGGGCTCGCGGCACGCTTTACCCGGGCACAGAACGTGCTTTCTTCTTGGGGTGAGCACCTGCGGACACCTGCATGACGTGGGCAGCAGCCCCAAGCCCCCTGGTAGCAGCTCTGAGCCCGCCGGCAGCAGCCCCAAGCCCCCCACCGGCAGCCAAGCACCGCTGGGATGCACGGCAGCGGTGGCAAGAAACAAGGGCAAAAGCCCCCGTGGTCCCCTGGGGAAGGAGGAAGCCTTGTAAGCAGCGGCCAGAGGCACCCCCCAGCCCCAGCAGGGCTCCCCCTGCCTCTGGCAGCAGCAATCCCGCGCGAAGAGCGGCTCCCTGCAGCCGGGGAGAGCAGGAGCTGCTCTGCAGCCCCGAGCTCACCGCGGGAGCGGTGGGTGCACTTAGCAGGCTCTTGCTAATCACTACCGAGGCAGGGGCAGAAGAGGATTTGAAAGCAACGAGGAAGGAGGTGTATAAATAGAAGCAAGAGAAATATTGAACCTGGCAGGGCTGCTTTTCACATCAGCGAACGTAAAAGCACGGCAACGGAAGCGGGGCGCGCGCCCCGGTGCTCCTGCCCCGAGCTGGTTATTGCTGCTCCCGCTGCACCTGAGCTCCTGAGCCTGTCCCCCCGCTGCAGCCAGCGCTGAGGAGCATCAGCATCCCAAAAACGACAGCCCAGGAGAAACGCAACACGCTAAAATGCCGTGCTGCCCGAGCCAGGCGAGCGAAGCACGAACTGCTCCTGGCATTCAGAGCAGCGCTGCCTTTGGCAATTAGTTGCCGAATGCAATTAGCCGACTTCCTACAGCACAGCTCGGTAAGGAGGAGGTGCCTGCTCTGACACGGGTGTTGTTTTAACGAAGGAAAAACCAAACTCGTGTAATATCCCCGACTTTCGGAGCGTTGCAAATAATACATAGGTGGACAACTAGAAAAAAAAACTTCCTTGTGGCCGAGCCGCCTCCTGGCCCCGAGGACCAGCAGCCCGGCCGGGAACAAGCCAGCCCAACTCGCCCAGCCTCAGCCCCGGCTCCTGGAGCTCAGACGTCTGCACATCACCTGCCCGTGTGAAATCCATTATAAGGCAGCAGCGGCGACACGGCAAAACAGCGAGCAGGAACTGGCCTGGCAATGAGCAAGACCGCGGCTGTGCCCTACAAGCCCCGGTGCAAAGAGCAGCTCTGGGTACAGCTGAGCTGTGCCTGCTGTACGGGGTCGATGCTGTGCGCCCATAGCCCCACCAGGAGCCTGTTGAACCCCCCCCAGTTTGTTATTTGGGTACCAGGTCCCGTACGCTGCCCCTCTGCCCGCCCAGCGTTAATTAAGTGCAGCTCAAGGGGCGGTCACAGTGCTTCAAGCACCGGCACAACAAGGCTCCGAGCGGCCCCTTTCCTCCCACAGGTTCTCACTTTGCCTCTGCTCCTTCCGTTTTTGCAGCTAGAGCTGTGTGAAGCCCTCCTGGCCATCACGGATTTATTACTGGTTGTTCCCGGTGTGCTTCAAGCCCAGGAACGCTGTCAGCCCATCGCAGCGGCAGCGGGAAGCGTGGTTTTGCTTCGCCTCCCCCCCGCCAGCCTGCGGCGTGCAGGGCAGGCAGCGGCCGTGCCCAGGCTTGTGTCCAGGCACCGCAGAGCCCCAGAGCTCTGCTCGAACCCGCTGAGACCTCGCACATCCGAAGGCACCTGCTAACAGGGCCGGCTCCCTGCAGGCAGTGGACACGTCCCAGCGTATTTCTGAGCCCAGGCAGACGCACAAAGCAGCAACTCGGGGCATCAGCCCCCGCAAAGCCCAGGGTGGATGCAAGCAGGGCGCACACCAGGAGCGGGATTTGGAGGAACTCCCCCTGCCCAGCGGAAGAAAAAGCTCAGGCTGAAGCACAAAGGCACTGCTCGTTCGGCTGCGTTCACCTCACCCGGTCGCATCGATTCATCACGCGGAGAAACCAACCCCAGCCCCTGCAGACCAGCCCGGCGCGCCGGCTGCGCGCAACGCTGAGCCAGTGCAGCACAAAAGCGACACAGGAAGAACAGGAAAGCTAAAAATAAGAGCCAGAAAAAAAAGTTTTATTTCTTGATAAATTGGCTAGTAAGCTCAAAATGGCCTTAAATAAATGTATCCGGTATTTCCTGGTTTTGCCAGAGGGCCAAGCTTTCAGACATGTGGAAGCGTTGAGTTTTTCTGGCGGGTACCTGAGAGCGGGGCCGGCAGGGCTGAAAGCATCATCGTGAGTCATAATTTGGTACCAGAACACCCAAATTCCGCGGAGCACCTCAACGGTGCTGCACAGCGATCGCGTCCCTTCGCAGCACATCCATTTTCATCTCTGCTTTTAGTGGCAGAAGCTTAACATGCCCCATTTACCAGTGGCTCGGAGGAAGAAAAAGCAGTTCAAACACCTCCAGAAGCAACAGCCTCCGCCTCCCCTCTTTAAACCAAGCCATCCGTAGAGGGCGCGAGGCTCGGCCACGCGCAGGATTTGGGTCCCAACAAGGTTTTCACCCTCCAGCCCTTCAAAGGCAGGGCACAGGAGCCTCCCCTCGAACATTAAACCTTTATTGCCAGGTGTCTCAGCTCCCCCCCGAAGGGACGCGCTGCCCAGCAGCCCGCTGCCTTCGCAGCCCGTGCGTCAGCAGACGTCAGCGCGGTGCTCGCCGCTGACCCCGGCAGCCGCCGTGCGGGAGCAGCAATAGATCACGGTGGCAGAAGCGCATTTACTGCCCGGCGCCGCGCCGCGCCCGCCCGAGCTTTCCTCGCGGAGCTGCTCCGAGTTAATCACGTGTGGCCGAAGGCTCGTTATTTGCGAAGTTTCCAGAAGGCTCCTGGCAGAGTCATTTGTTATATTTACTCCCCCAAATGTCAAGTCCTCTACAAGCCGCTGCTCCGCGTTTCTACCCCATTTTTTGATTGAAGCGCTACGAGGAAGCAGCGGAGGAGTTCAGAGCTCGGCCGCTGCTTTCTGAGCGTGCCGGCTGCTGCGGCGGCACCTTTCTGCTTCGTGGCTCCCACGGATTTGGTAAAGCCAAGCAGGCAGCATCACCGTGCTTTTTGAAACCTGGACTTGCTCATGACACTGGACACCCACCCGCCCTGCACCCTCCTCGCCCACCAAAGGGCTGGGAGGAGGCGAGGAAGGTGTTGAGCTCTTCCCCCGGGGCACAGCTCTCTCACGCCTCGCTCCGTTTGTGCAAGGAAGCTTTAACATTCCTGTATTTTCCAGCTGAATGAATCCCGTCCTGGGGGAAGTTAGGGCCCAAATGCTCCCCAAAGCCCTTTCCAGAAAGGAGGGGAACAGCCGGGAGCAGCCCTCGGGAATTCCTCACGGGCAAATCGTGCCTGAGCAGCCTGACTGCCTTCAGCAGCGAGGTGACAGCAGTGGGGACGAGGACAGCTGATGCTGTACACCTTGACCTTGGCAAGGCTTCCGGCACCACTGGCAGACGGCACCTTGTGCCCAAATCTGTGAGCTACGGGACAGAGAAATAGAAGACTGGGTGCAGAAAATGAAGATTAAACTGGATTGAGCCTAGTGGAGGGCACCGGGGTGGTTGGTGTTAGGGTAAAGCTTTTTCACACTAGAGGTGGTCAAATATTGGAACAGGGACCTGGAGGGTGTGGGCTCTCCACCATGGAGATATCCAAGCGTTGGCCGGACCAAGCCCTGAGCAACCTCAGCTAATCGAGCCTGCTCTGAGGGAGAGGTTGGCCTGGAGACCTCGGAGGTGCGACTGTGTGTCTCCGCAGAGGTTTGGGTTACATTTTAGTCCCAAATCCTACCACTAGCAAGGACTGTACTGGCTTTCAATCCTCAGTGGCCTCCCACCACACAAGGATCGACGCGCACGTCCCGGGATGGACAGAAAGCAGCCAAGGCAGCAGAAATGATATGCAAAGAGAAGGAATTCATTCGTTTTTGAACGCAATTTCAACGCACGTTAAAAGCCCGAAAGATAGCATCAGAGAAATAATGGACGTTTTTCACACTAGGCTGCCTGACAGGGCCCCCAAATTCAGAGCTTTCAGTTCACCTGTGCTTCAGTCCTGTATTGCAATGCCTCAGAGCCAGCCCCGGATATCCGGCAGGCTGACGTGGGTAACAAGACACACGTCATGCCCATCGCCTCTCCTGGGGCAGGGGCAGCTCTCAGGAGAACTGTGTGCTCCAGGGGAGATGCCCCATTTGCTGCCGTGGGCTCTGGCATAAGCAAGTCCTTTGCAGGTGGCAGGCTTTGGTTTTCAGCTTCAATCCAGCACCGTGAGCTTTCCTCCTAGGATGAGTCTGGTGTCGTCCTCTCTCCTCCTGGCAGCTGGAGGGTGAGGGCCTCCCGGGGCTCAGTCCAGCC
Source organism: Anser brachyrhynchus (assembly GCF_964034855.1). Lineage (NCBI taxonomy): Eukaryota > Metazoa > Chordata > Aves > Anseriformes > Anatidae > Anser > Anser brachyrhynchus. The sequence goes on along the minus strand of NC_137696.1, from coordinate 124,674,612 downwards.
TTTTCACCATGTACGGCCCTTCCAGCTCGTAGCCGATCTTCCTGTAGTAGTTCCTTGTGCCAACACCTGCAAGAAGGACAAAAAGTTTTGATTCAGGGTGGTAACAAAGCAGTTTGAGAAGCCAGGGCCAGGCAGGGAAGTCACTGATGTGGAGGGATGGTGCCAAAAGGAGCTGCCTGCTTTGACCTCCCTGGCTGCTGTGCCAGGGTAGGGATATTTGCTCATTAGCACCTGGACTAAAAATGCTGTTTTTGAGGGAGAAAATGATGTAACGTAGCTGTTCTTTCTACCCTGAATCACGCACCCTGTCCTCTGTCCTGGGAAAGTCTGCGAGCTGCAAGGGAAAGAGAAAGAAAACAACAGCGAGACATGTTTGAGAGCCAGGAGTTCGGAGCACCCCAGGTACAGCAGAAACCAAAGACGGGCTCTCGAGAGGAAGCAGCCCAGCTGCAGGCACCATTACCAGGAACTGAAGGGCTCTAAAGCCCGGCGAACTCTGTCCAATCGCTCTCAGAAATGAGCTCATCTCCACTTCAGATAGACGAGTGGGCCCCGCCGCCACAAATCCAATTTCCTCGTTGAAAAGGCAGCCTCCGAATGCCTCCCTTCTCAGACGGCCTCTTCCCTCGCCTTCCTCTCTTAATGAGGCCCCGCAGCGGCGCAGCGCGGGGTGAGCCTGGCCCCACAAACAGCTGCCTTCCCCGCAGCGCCCTGCAGCAGGACAGGTCCATTAGAGCAGCCTTCCCCCTCACCTTATCTAATTACTCACAGATGCAGACATTAGTCATCAGGAGGAGGAGGAGGAGGAGGAGGAGGAGGAGGAGGAGGGAGGAAGGATTTGGCATCGCGGCACCGTTGTGAGCGCAGCTGGTGGGCAGGGACAGGAGGACAGCCAGGACGCAGCCCTACGAGAAAAGCAGCCCCTCGTTCCTCTAACCTCACCCCTCCGGCCGGTTCCTGGAAGCTGTGGCACTTGGAAGCGGCTCTCCAGGAGTCGGCTGCCATCTCCGCCAGGCGGTGACCCGGTGCAGCTGGCGACCCTCTCGGACTCCACGCCGCTCCCTCTCCGGCAGCTTCAGCCTCTGCCTTTTTGGCAGACTCGGGGAAAGGAGCCCCAAGGTGCTTCCTGAGTGCACGCTGCAGTAGCTACCGAGCTGCTTAAGTGCCCCAGCTCCAGGTAAACGCCCAGCCAACATCCTAGAGAAGCGTTACGTTAACTTCGGCATGGGAAGAGACGCGTGAAACATCCTCGTCTCCCCTCATTCCGGCTGAAGCTGAAGGGATCCGAATTCACTTGGCTTCAGCACGAGCCTGGAGGCAAGGAGAAACACCAGCCCGCTGCAACCCTTCCACTCCCTCCTCCTGATCCCTACCCAGGGGAGTCGGGATCTCCGACCCGCAGCAAACCATCCCCTTTATCAGTATTTTGCCTAAAAACCCTCTGGGTTAGCAGAGATGCTGGGAGATGACACGCAGATTTTGGCAGTAAAACAGCAGAGCCACCCCACCGGTGGCACGACTCAGATAAAAGGATTAGCGAAATCTAAGCCGAAGAAGAGTCCTCTTGAAGCTAAAGAACAACTGGAGTAATTCAGGTGATGGTCTTAAACCCACCTTGATTAGAGTTATTTAAAATTCCCCTTTTCTTCCCCCAAGATCTTGGGAGATGCGTGGATTTTAAAAGAAGGCAGCCGAGGAGGTTGCATCGGAGCACTGTGTGCTGCCTCCATTAATCTCGCAGCTATTAGGAGGCGCTAGTTAAGTGCCAACTTCTTCTCATTTGAGGGCGATGGGTTCAAGCCATTAACAAGACGGATGATGCAGTCGGCCGGCCCCGTGCCCCCGGGGTCCCACGCGGCGCTGCCCCGCAAGGCACCTCCGTCGTCATCCCAGCCGTGCTCGCGGCGCAACTTCTCGCACCATTACCGTCCTTCAGCAGCGAAGTCTTCTACGGGGAGGAGGCAGGAGATGTCCAAGCTGAGGGCTGAGGTGAAGGCACAGCACGGCTGCCTTGCTGCACATCTCCAGCTTGGAGCTTAGCTTGCTCTGAAAGGAACCGCGCTGAAATGCAGCAAGGTGTCCGTGAAACAAACCCACGCGCAGCACGGGAGGACGAGCAAAGGCTTCGCTTCAGCTCTGAACCCAAAGGCTAACCAGCCCAGCCTGCAAGATCCACCAGGATGCCATTCACACGAAGGCCTTTCTTTGTAGTCAAAGCCTATCAGGAAATCACGGGCGCTACGGAGAAAGGACATTTTGCGATCAGCGTGACACAACTGGAAGAGAAACAGGGTGTTGGAACGTGGAATTAAAAGCAGGCTGGCAGCCAGAAACCACTCTGCCTTCTTCATCCACCAGAGAAGTAAAACCCAGTAGGCACCGCTACATGGAGTAAAAGATCCGTGGGGCACTAATAACTGCCGGTAAATCATCTCCGTTGTGAAATTATCTCAACTTCGTATGAATGCAAAGCCCAAACGACAGACAAAGGAGCAGGACTATGCTGCTGCCTTCTGCTCGGGAGAGTATCAACGTAAGAAAAGTTAAGAAAAATCACAGGTATTAAAACTACGTGCCATTTCGGCTGCTCACAAGTCACACTAAAGCTAAGGGCTGGAGAAGCAGCCCGCAATGCCTAACACGCACACGGTACTTATCCATAAAGCGTGCTGGAAAGGAAGGCACCCGTCTCTTCCCAAATCCTCGCTGCTCTGACTTAGGGCTCACCTACACAGGGTGGGCCAGCTGGATCCAGGGCAGCACGCATCCCACTCGAAGTTGCACCTGCACTCACGGGACAGAAGAGGCACCGTCTGAGATGTACCACAAAAGAAATATCACACGAGAATGGAAGAGAAAGGCCGGAAGCTGTCCCAGGAAGCTGTCTGACCTTCTAAGCCAGGATTAGTTGCATCTCTCATTCTAGGTTTTTTAAAATGGGGTTTTAAATATTCCACATCAAACTACATGGTCGAGTAGAGCCTGAAGCCAGCAGAGGTTTCAAACAACCACTTCCAGGCACCACCGGTGGCTGGGAGAGGGGATGGGGCTCTCGGCACACCGACCTGGACAGAAACCCACGGCTCGGGGCCAGCTGAGGTGTTTTGGAAGCGTCCCTCGCTGCAATCTTCCAGTGACACATCCCCTGGCAAGGGCTGCCGCTTCGTTTCACAGCCTTTTGTTCTCTTCTTTTGGTAGCGGCTGAATAACGGCGCAGCCTACTGATAAAACCCCCGAGCCTGGCTTGTTACCATAACATTTACACCGCAAAATTAAATAAATGAAAAAAAAAAGCTCGCCTGTGTTAGGGGATGGAGAAAGGTGACCGCTGTGCCAGGGTTAAACACTCCTCTGGCCCAGGAGGAGGACGGTGGAAATCAGCTGTCATGGCCCACGTGCAGCCCCCCTGCCCGTGCCCTTTTCTGTGCAGAGCCCATAAATACACTCTTCTGACTCAACTCTGCCACACGGAAATGTTGCAGTGCAGCAGCAGAGGCCGAGCATCCTCAAAGCTTCCTTCCCCATGGCTCACTGGTCACAGAACTAAGTGAAAATGAGACTGTTTTCAGGATCATTAAAGAGCTCCTAATAGTTCATAAAATTTCCATAGCAGAGACTTACTGAGGCACACGAGAGGATTGTCTCCACGCAGGCCTCCACATCTTTTGGCAGCAACCGAAATCCTTCCCGAAGCAGCGCGGTCGGGGCGAACAACAGCTCACGGCTTCCTTCCCCCTCTGAACATTTCTTAGAAGCAGCCACGGGGCAGCACAAGGCACCGAACCCGAATCGGCCGAACTTCCCAAACTGCCTCCAACCATTAGCGTGCCGACCGCAATTCTGCCGAGAGCGAAACCTCTTCCAAATTTTGTGGGACTAAACTACCAGGCTCGGTGCTTTGCCTTGGGAAGAGGGAGCTCTGGGCTCGCTGTGCGGGCATCACCTGTAGGATCTGTCGAGTAGGATCGTCCTCCAAGGGTGCTGCGAGAGGGATTCGTGGTTAGCGCAGCAGAGGGAGACCCTACACTCGAAGCACCATGAACTTTGCCAGAACCAGCAGCGAATCTGAAGCCAGGCAGTGATTCTGCCACAGCTGGGATGTCATTTTTGTGGTTGCCAAATGGCACAGAGGAGGAAGAGACCGATGCTTCCACGCACGCACAGTACTCACAGGGACATCAGCAAAAAACACAGCGGCTGCACGGAGCTGGGCTGGGGGCTTGGAAGCCACAGGACAGCCCAGAAGGATCTGAATTTTCAACACAGCTAAAAGAGCAGAGGGAACTGAAGTGCTGGGAGGGTCTCCCTGGTCTCCAAGCACGTCTCCCGTGATCGGACTGCTGCTGCCAAAGCGCTAGGAGCATTCAAAGGCCATCTTTCATGGATCACAAAGCTCACATTTTGGAGCTCTCAAGACTTGGGGTCGGGTGACTTGGAGCGTGATGTCAGCGGCGAGCAAGCAAACACAACCCTCTTTTTCCCCATGAGTGTTGGTGGAGACTCTGGACTGCTAGTAAAAGAGAAGTTTTAGGTTTTTCTTTATGCTTCTTGCCTTGACCTCCACCAAGTCCAAGAAGAAACTTGGCTGGCCGAAAGAAAAATGCCTCGTTGTGAAATCCACTGCTGTTCAAAGTCTTGTCTCCACGCAGGACTTCAAAGCAAAGCTGACATTTAATGGCACTTGGCAGCCACTCAGAGCATCCAGAGCTCGGGCAAAGAGACTTCTTCAAGTTGGTAGGACCTGCTTAAATGAGGAAGGGTCAAAACCATGGGTTGAAATACTTAAGAGTGGCAGGGAAAGATGAGAAGAAAGAACTTTTTCTTGTCTATTGTGTACTGGACGCTAACTAAAAAAAACCCACATCGCGTTTCCAAAATGATACATGAGTTAAGAATGCGCAGAACATCCATCCCCGACCTCTGATTAGTTTGCTTTGGCATTTACAGTTTTCACAATGCTGGATTTTGTCTTCAGGGAAAACACAAGGCTGCTTCGTGTGAATCGCTAGCAACCAACCGCCGAGAACGGTAACAATGGGGAAAAGGCGAAGGATTTGAGATAACCAGAATGCCTTATCAGCACCCAGGAAATGGGAAAAAAAACCACCATTATTAACATTGCTGAGGAAACCCGAGCGTTTCAGAGCAATCAGAAAGAACATTATTAATTTAAGAAACCAACGAACAATCCTTACATCAATCCCTGCAGCAAAGATTTCTTTTTTAGATTGGATAATTGTCACCTTATTTCCCCAAAGTTCCTAAAGATACTGGGAGATTAAAAAATAACAGTAAGGGCTTTTGGAAACATTACCCAGTGTCTCACAAATGTGATACTCTCAATTTTCCAAATAGCATGGAGAGGAAGCACAGACATGCTCACTTTTCTTTTGAAACAGCGGATTCTGTTGAGAATTACTGAGAGCTACGCGTACTCTGGCAGTCATCAGAAAACATAATCCAGGAAATGCAAATGGAAAAGAGGAATATAATATTATTTTTTTAAAAAAAGAAGATCAATGAAAGTATACATCAGCTTTAAAAACTGAGCACTTGAAACCATCTTTAATATTTTAAAGCATTTTGCATCTCTAAGCATGTCAGAGCTCTAACAGAGCCACTCTTCCCATGTTTCAGCCGTCTCTGGAGGGACTGAAGGCAGGCATGGGAGAGTTCAGTATTTCGTGACCTCCTCCTGCTGCAGCAACCACAAAGAGCTAATTAGCGTCGCAGTTAGAGCTGTGATTTAGATATATCTTTATGTACTTACACAACTCTTAATACCACCGTGCGTGAAGGGCTTCACAAGCCTTGCTCTTGTAAGGGCTGGCTGATTAACAGCACCAAAGGCACCGGCAGCGATCGTGCCTAACCTGTGTTTAGTTTGTGCGTTGCCGTTTTTTGAACCTGGAAGCGAGATCCGCACCTGAAAGCCTCTATTTTCTTCTGTCAAATGAAAGTTGTGCTTTCTTCCTGCACAGATTGCTTGCCAGCGATTTTAAATTACTATTTTCACAACACCTCTGTCTAGCAGGGAGGTACTGTCATCACCACGTCCCAGAAGAAGAGCCGAGATCCCAGGCAGCTGGGTAATTTGTCTGAAATCACAAATCAAGGCTGTGATAAAAAGCATTTTGAAGCCTGCGTCTCTCTTCATCAGCTCACCAGCTCACCTCTCTGCTACAAAACACCGATAGCTTTCATATTTGAGATTGGATTATTTCTGAAGCCGTGACCCACCAGCGGAAAGCCCCGCATATCCCCGAGCGTCCCCGCAGCCAAATCCAGTCCCTGCTCTGAAAATCCACGTTAGAACCAACACTGGGGGCTTGATGCGAATGCAAAGAGATGCCGTCCCTTTCTGATAATGTTGATCCCTCCTCCAACTTGCGCTCAGCTTCTGCTTGATAAATAAAATTGATGGAAAACTCACCTCTAAGTAACGCCAAGGGAAACCTTTATTCCCTCCTTTGCAACCTGCTCTTCGTACACCTTTAATTTAATTTAATCCGATTTAAATCTATGATGGCTTGGCCTAGTCTATGACCTGGCTAATTTGAAAAACTCTTTTCTTCTTTTACATCTCCCGCACAAAAGGCAGCATCCCCTCATCCAGCTCCCGCAGTGACGAGGTGGGAGGCTGGAGGTGCCAGCAGGAGTCCCGTGGGCTCCAGCAAAGAGTCTGACCGCAGCCTCGTAGGCCCGAGTGCTTTGTGAGACACAGATGCACCAGCCCCGCTCTGGAAAGGTATCTCAGTACCTTGACAGAATGATTTAGTGAACCGCTTATGAAGTTTTACTAAAGCAAAGAAGATACACCCCATTGTTCTCACCCTGTCCCACTGAAGAACCATCTGTGGGTAAATGTACAAGGAAAACCACAGCAAAAGCCTTAGGTTGTTAACAAATTGATCATTCGGGCTGATCTGTTCTTAAAGCCAAGTCTCAAACCCAAGACTGTCACCAGTGATGCAATAAGTAATAAATCCAGTGGTAGCATTAAAGAACTGGTTTTGCAGCATTCAACTTTCGGGGTGCCGTTCAGCACACAGGAGGTGCCCTGGTTCTACTTGCAGACCTGCCGTTTAGAAATCAGTTAAGAACCATCCCAGAGCTTCCAGATGGTGAGATTCCATCTCATTGATCTCCTTATTACAGAAGCAATATTTCATTAATGACTACACCGGCCTGCCCCAACCCAGCTGCACTGAAAGCAGCCCCGGTCGGGAGAGGGAAAGCCTTTAACTGGGACAGACGAAGCCAGAGCTCACAGATCTTCCGACTCTACCCCAAACAAAATGAAATATTTAAGACCTAATACAATAACTTCTTTTTCACTTTAACGAAGTGCTGCCACTGGTGTGGCCACCGGGCATTGAGAGAGACAGGGAGAGCGAAACGTTTCTGCTACTAACCCCCAAATTTGTCAAGTTAAAGGTTTGTGAGATTTTAGATGCACAGGCTATGTAATGTCTTGAGGCTTCTCCCAGAGATAGTTGCTGAAATATTCAACCCATCTGGTAAAGTATTACTGAGAGACCGGGGATTTAGGATGACTCACCAGGCACCAGAGGAATTCATGATCAATTTTCTCTCCTATGGCCTACGAGATTTTAAGCACCAAGGAAGAAACACTCAGCAATCTCGAGAGCTAGCCTACCAGTTATTAAACTGGCGTTACCTGAGCACCCACCTCATCCCATAGCAGCTCTCCAAGGAAGCTCTCCCCACGCAGTAGACAGCTTCGGAAACAAGTTTCAGCAGCCGCCCAGTGCAGGAAGGTGGGGTCTGAAATCAGCCTTTGCTTCTCAGCTCTCTCTCTTGCTCATCAGAACCGGGGGGAGACCATTAGCGGTACAAACATAATGTCTGTATCGAGGAGCAACTGAAAAGGTTTCCACAGATCTAGAGCTGAAGAGCTCAATCAGACGTTAATGACCACTGGTGAGCAAAAGGAGGGAGAGAAAAGAGCAGAAAGAAGAGAGCAGAAAGGCTCCCCACACCTCTCAGGAATCCCTGCAATGCGTTCCCGTAAGCGACAGGCACATTCAGCAGTTCAGGTGGCTCTGCCTGAAGGTTATTGCCCCGGACACCTTTAATAAATGCATCGAGACACTCCAAAATACACTGCTACTGATTAACGAGAAGTGAGAATGACCAGGCAGGGAAAAATCCATCAGGATTTAACCTCATTGCTGCCTGTGTTTTGCTTTATTGCCCCTCTTGCAAATTCCTGAGACGATTCCTAAAAGTTTGTGTGTTGCGGAGCCCAGGAGCGCCACAAGTGGACGGAGTCACTCAATTAACACATTTGTACCTCTGCAGTGCGAGGAGGTGCTTAAAAGGCTCCAGCGTGGCAGCTAATGAATGAACACAGGCTACCTAGCCTCTCGCTTAGAACTGTGCAGGCATCACCCCTTACCTGCTCTGCAGAAACACCGTTCGCTTGGCTTTGTTCTGAACAAAGCGCACGGGGATGGGCGGCTCGTGAGGGCTGCGAGCGTTTTTCTCCAGCTCTTCCCCAGCTCCTCGGCTCCTCTGCTGATGCAGCTAACGAAGCAGGCCGGCGACGCTTGACATCACCTGATCCTCCACACCCGCCATTCAGAAATCCAGCCTGCCTTCCCGTCGCCACCTTCACCCTCCGCGCACTCAGGCGTGAAGCATTCCTGGCCTGCGTCCACGTTAATTTTCTACTTGACAGAACACAAATAGAAACCTGGTCTGGGGGAAAACTGATCATCTTGCCGCATAGTAATTAGCTTACAGCGGCGGGGGGGGGAACGGCGGCGGTGCCAGACCTCCACACCGCCGCGATAAGGCTGCTACGTCACGGGGCTGGAGCGAGGCTACAGCGAAATCTCGCTGCAGGGAGACATTAAACTACTGCTTCAGAAGATGAGGCGTGCCGGCGCGGATTTGGCTGCTGTTCCAGCCACCTCTCCAGTCTCGGAGTAAATTATCAATGAGGTGCGTTTCAAGGCAACCGGGGATGGTGTAGGCACAGGTGACAAAATGCCTGCACTTCAAAGGAAAAAAGGAAAGGGTGCTTATTAAAGGACCTCTGTGTGTTTGGCTTTAACAGGGCGAGCACCTGCGATAGGGGAATTCAATCTCATCCCCCACCCCTCCCGAACAAGCATCTTCTGCACAGAGATAAGGAGACAATCCTGTTGGTACAAGCCAAGCTAGCCTGCTTTTCCGATGCCAGCATAAACAGATAACGCTGACAGACGTCACAGCAGATACTGCAGTTGAAAAAGCTCTTCCGTGCAAGAGCACTGTATTTATAGAGCTGGCTTTTACTGTTCGAAAAGTAATTTACAGTCTTTACAACACGTAAATACTTTGTCCGCTCATTCCCGGCCCTTGCCCTTGGAGTCACCAGCAGGCTCACCTAGGGCACCTCCGCTTTCAGATTCACTAAAGCAGGGAGCCAGCTCACCTGCTGCGAGCGGCGTGCTGTTCAAGGACAGCGAGTGAAACACCAACCCGTTAAGGATGACACGGCAGCAGAAAGTTGCTGTCTGTCTCCTTTTGGCAGCCGATTTAAGACGGGTAGGTAGAGGCAGAGACAGCTACTCGGCGGCTGGATAACTTCAGTTCCTCTGCTGTGAATAAAAGGAGTCCTCAGTCACAGCCCCACCTTGGATCACAGAGGTAAAACAAAAAAGCCACGTACTGTCACTGTTAGATGCCACTGGTACTAAACCTGCTGATCTCTGCTGTCTCTACAGTAAGTACAGGTGGAGGGAGCTGCTTGTTCTGAAATATACCCTGTGCCGATAGGGCTCTGCACATGCCAGTGCTGTAAAGCTTAGAGGAAAGTGGCTGTCACACAGAGATGTGTGTAAATACGTGAAGGGCACAGAGAGGCAGTGCCGGACAGCACAACCAGTGTTTTGAGATGATACCGTTGGAAACGTACGTGTACAATCAGTGGCTATCCTTGAGGCAGGAGGGGACACATCCTTTAAAGCAAAACAAAAAAACCCCACACATCAATATTACACCCAGAGTCAAAGCAAGGCATTTCGGTGCCAGGACAGGATGTTGGTTTGGCACAGCCCCAACCCTTCTCACAAAGAGGAGCACGCGATTAAGGACTTGGCAAGGAGCTAGCAAAGCATAACAGCCCAGATCGTGCTCGGAGCCAGGGGAGCGTAGCGTAAAGCCAGGCTGCCTGGGCACGGGCAAGCTGTGACGCATGGATGTCTCGTGCTCATTTATTGCTAAACTGTGTGTTGGCACCGGCTGGCCAGAGCTGCTCAGGTATCTGCCAGGGCGCTGGGCCATTCCAGGGGCACTAAGTCCTTGGGAGGGAGCTTGAGAGTGTGTGTGTGTGTGCTGCTGCCATCGCTGCGCTGCCACGTTCACCCATCTTCACCCTTCTGTCCCTGTAGACCTGCTGCTGATAGTTTCTGTCCAGGTTTCCTAGATGGCTGAAGTGAACGACACATGCGTTAAAAGAACAGAAGCATTTGGGATGGGAACTTCCTCAGAGCTGCACCTGCATCCACATCATTTAAGTGCACAACTGTTATTTGAAAAGGAAGTAGGGAAACATTCCTGCTACATGTCTTTCAGTATCACGTGTAACTATCGCACATTGAAGAGGAAGGTCTCAGTCTTGAAATTTTATTTTTCAGATGCTTCAAGTAATTGGAAAGCACTGGCTTCAATCTCTCTGGTCATCATTACTGCAAAAGCCAGCCACCAAAATGAGAGGATGACAACAGAACAATCAAGTCGATGCTTAGAGGAAAAACAAAGGCTCCATAACGGAGGAATTTGTGTAAGTACATCAAGGCAGGAGCTTTATGCTTCTGTCATCTGGGGGGGAGGACTCTGGACTTCCAATATTTAAAAACGTTATATGCTACGTTCACATGCTCATCACTGGTGCTGCTTTAAAGAAAGTGTAATTCTTTAAACACGTGACTTTCCTGAAACCAAAGCACTACAGTGAAAAACACAGGCCCAGCTATCTTACCTTGGGTCACTAGTGTGTGCATCCCCGTACGACTGCCCGAAGTACTTGCTACACGACGAGGGTCAGATGGGGCTGGTTATGGGATGCCGAGCAGCGAAGTCAAAATAATGGTAACAGGAATACTCAGGGAGACAACGGGAAAGGTTTTAAAGAGGGCTGCCCTTCATCCACCGTCACTTAGGCTGAAGGATGACTTCTCCCAAGCTCAAGGTAACCCAGCGAGGCATTACAACCAACACTAGAAAGCTCGCGGAAAGGGATGGGGAGAGAAGTTTATCAGTTGTTGCAGGCAGACAGACTGGCAAGGCAGCAAGTCCCTCGAGGCTATCGGATACAAAGGCACTCTCTCTGACTTTAGAAGTCCTTGAGCAACACGCGGCTGGGGAGCGAGACGACGTCTGTACGCTCACCCGATCTTTACTCCCCTCCCCAGACACCCAGCATCGGCCGTGTCAGAAATGACATATTGATCTGCCCCGCTGCAGCGCGCTCATGTCCTGATGGAGGCAGAGTCTGGAGCAAAGGCGTTGCAAGTTGGATCAAAGAACAACAGGTACGAGGGCTGCGCCGTGCTTATGCCGCAGGCTGGGAGGAACACGGGTAACAAGCACAGAGCTCATTTGTTTGCTCTAAATCATCCTCTGAACGCTGTGCAGCTTCTGACAAAAAAAAAAAAAAACACGTACTGGTTGAGTCACTGCATGCAACAGCTCCTCACTGACTCCCAAAAGGAAGTGCCAAGACCTATGGGCTGCAAAATGGGAGAGGCACATCGAGCTCTCCAAAATCCCACCCTAAATAAACAGATACCTGTCCGCTGCTTCAGTGGTCCCCAGAAGTCCCCAGAAGGGACTGAAGCAGCATCATCCTTCCAAAAGGAGAGAAAATGCTGAATGCAGAACTCGAGCACCTAGTTATTGCCAAAAAGGAAGAAGCAGTTACAAATTCAACAAGCCTACTGGCCCATCCACCGGTCTCAAACACCAAGGTTGTTGTTTTTTTTTTTCCTCCACATTTTCAGCGCCTAAAGACATGCGGATATCAGAGGAGGAACGTGTTTGAAATTGTTTTAGTGTAATTTAGGTTTTGGGGGGGGCTTTATTAAAGGGGAAAAAGATGCAAATTCCAAGCAGGTACAAGTAGAAGCAAAAACAAAAACAAAACAAAAAAACACAAAAAGCAAAAAACACACAAAAAAACACACACCACCACCACCAACAACAACAAAAAAACAACAAAAGGCAAAGAAAACACACATGCAATTACAAATGCTGGAAAATGGAAAAACAGACATTTCAGATCAGACCTCCCCAGAGCTCTGAATAATAGAGTGATGCCTCCAGGGTCTACCATTCAGCTACCCAAGCCTGCATACTAATATACTACTCACATCAGAAGAGTAGAAAGGCACCACTCATGCAGAAAATTACCTTAAATGAGCAACGACTTCATGATAAACAAGCCGCTTGCTTTTTTACTTTGCTCTTTGATTTAGGTGGTGGGGGGCACCTCCTCCCTACCACTGAGGAGCAGAGAGCACGCTGCTGGCTCTGCGCAGAAACCCTGCCAAGCAGGCCCCCAAACCGCCCCGTTGCTGCAAATGTTTAATTCTGGTTTGTTTGGTCAAACACCCAGGGCTGAGACTGCAGTCACCAGCATCCAAGGAGGCAAGCTTTGAAAAGAGCATTCGGAGAAATCTGCATGTTGGCAGTACCAGAGGTATCACCGCGGCACCATGTAAAACACGAAGGGAGAATATCCAGGGCTTTTCTCGTTTCCCGTGCCATCGGTACCCGAATTTCGCCATGCAGTGCCAGAATCCAAACTGCCCGTCCTAACCCGGCTCGCAAATGCTCGTCTTGCCTTGCAAATGCACTCCTAGTGCATTTGTCATTGATTCTATAGTCAATTAAATGCAGTTCTCCCACCGGCCCTCTTCAAATGAAGTGATATTTAACTAGATACTCCACGAGGCAGCTGCTGTACAGCCGAGCTTGCTTTGTGCATCATTCCCCGGTTCATTGCCTGCGATGACTCCTGGGTGCCTGATGCAGGGGACCTCAGATTTTCCTTTGTTTGAGAGTAACCTTGCATGGTTTTACATACCGTTGTAATGGCGATCCTGTTAAATCCTGCTGCATCTTTTGCCTTGTCTGCTTGCAGATTAAACATCTCCAAGAGCAAAGAGACAGCTTTTGAGAAGGCAGGTTCAGCTGAACCTGTTTACCCCAAGAACAGCAAGAACAAAATACCGTGGAAAGAGTCTGCTGGGAAACACTGACATTTTTTTTGCTAGGAGTACAAACTAATGTACTCTGAAGGAGCGCAGGAACTGATGGCGTTCATTTGCACAGTCCTGGTTTGTATGTGCTTGAAAAGGAAAATCTGCTAACTGCTTGACGAGCACCTCAGCTCCTGGCACAGGGAGAGGACCTCACCCTGCTCTGCTTAGGGCGAGCGCAGCTGATGAGACGTAGGATGCTCCCCAGCCCACAGGGTGAAACCAGTAAACCAGGGAGCAGAGTTACTGCTTCTGTACCAGCCTCCAGAAGTGGGCAAAGTGCACTGGAGATAAGTCTGCCTTAAGCCAGAAGTAATTCTTGGCTGAAGCAGCGGTTGAAAAGGTGGACTGCGAACCTGCATCAAAATTTGGGTTGTAAACACGACAAAAGATGAAACCCATGACTTGACGAATTCCAAACCCAAAGCTTTGGCTAAAAACAAGCTTTAAGCCCTTAACCCCTGTGCAGGCTTGAAAAGGAGGATTACCACTTGTGGGCAGTGTGAGAACACTGGCGGTCAGAGAGGAAGATTCCTAAGAAAGAAAACTATATTTATTTTTAAATCCCTAAAAACTGCAACTGCTCACAGTTCTGATTCAAGGCTATTTATACCGCTGCGTATTACAAGTCGCTTGCATGGAAGTCACCTCCATTTCCTCATGAATCTGATCTCTGAATACTTCCTGCCTAAGCCAGCCTCACAATTTGTGGGTATTTTTTCCCCAGCTGTTTGGGTTTTATAAACTAGGGGATTGTTTGGGTTGAGGTTGGAGAAAGAGTTGCTGAGGATGGAGGGAGCACAAAAGGTATCCCCATACATTCAACCCCTGTGTCAGGTTTGTCTTACTGGTTCTTCCTCGGCCCGCTCTAAGGAAAGCTCCTGCAGATGGAGACAGGAAAAAACACGATGGAGCACACGCTAGCAAGGAAAGCATGCACGGAACGGTCAGACGGATACACTCCTCTGAATTGACCAGATTTTCAAAACTTAAACAGAAAAACAACAAGGTATCTCAGTGCAGCATTGCCTGGAGATTGTGGGATGTCCATATACACAAAGCCTTACCGAATGAATATAGCTGAACGTGTTTTAGGAAGTGGGAACCTGGGACAGATGCAAGCCAGCCAAGAGTCTCTGGTGTGTATTATACAGAAGCAAGGCCACACGACTATATATTTTATGAAACTATACACTTATATATGAATTTATAAAAATATAAAAGCTTCCTTCCAAAACATGCCTGCAGAATGCTGTTTTTTGCAGCAGTGTCCTTGCTTAAGAACAGCAGTATTCCTGTTCATGCCCGTACCAAAATCCCAGTTAAGACAGTATCAAGCCTATTTTCAAAGCTGTTACATTCTTAAACCTGCAAAAGTGAAGTTTGTTAAGAACTAGGGGATTGTACACAGTAGCTATTCCATAGCACCAACCCACTAGCACGGGTTTATCCTTGGCTTCTCCCAAATCCACCTAATTAATTTTTTTTTTCAAAGGCCATCAATCTAAAGCAGACAAACATCACAGAGGCAATTCATTAACGTCCCCGTATTTCCACTTATCTTGGGCCACTTCTTCTCTTATTAATAGCTAATAAGATTGGCGTTTCTAAAAATATCCAACCAGCAATGGAAGTAAAACTCCGGGGAGCCCTAGCAAACCCCATCAATCCTCGCAGCACTTCAGAGCCTCGTCCTATGGTCTCCTGAGTGCACCTTGCCAGTTGGCAATCTCCGAGGCAGCCCATGAATCAACATCCAACAGGAACTCTGAGGCACTGATTACTCGAGTAATTTATTACTTCGAAGGTGACCAAAAGGCTATTTACATGAGCAAATCAAGATACTTCAGAGTACCATCGAATGTGCCCTGAAACTTTACCTCTGACTTCTGTGCCAGCTCAGTTTCTCTCCCCTTAACGCTTTCCCTTGCAGGTGAATTTAACACCGGTATGATGCATCACATTTACTTTTAGAAAGTTCTGAACCTCCGTAACTGCAAAAGGCAAAGGCACAGTTTCCTTAAACACATGAGACAGTGTGCTCGAGCAGCACCAACAGACTGGGAGATGAGTCACCGACTGTAATGAACGATTTTATCTCTCGTGGAGACCACAGAAAACAGGTGGTATTAGTTTAATTTCTATTCGCAGCCTTGTGATTGTGGATTCCTGACTGCTGCAGCATGCATAGGAGAAAGATGTTGGGATCAGTCACCCCAAGCTGATTATTATGGCCCTAGCGATCTTAATCAGGAGGCAATCACGACTTACTCACTTGTCTCCCATTTACATGTTTGTATCAAGTGATTTTACAGTACCGCCTGATACAGCATATAAAAATGTGAACACGGTGAAATACGCCACTGACTCACTGCTGAGGGGGAAGGAATTTTTGCCCTCCTGGAAGCAAGAAATGGGAAAGTGCAAGACACGACGCCTGACCCAGCGAAGGGGACATGCGAGCTTGCAGGGAAGTGAAATACTGTTTAATTAAGAGCATTGACTGGGTTACACGTGGGAAGGAAGCGGAGTCAGAGGGGAAAAGATTGTGACTGAAGTCCTCTGGGGTGCCTGGACAAAAGAAAATTGGCTCTGGCAGCTAACACGCTCCTCCACGGAGAGAGGTTTCCTAGCAAGTGGTTTCCTAGCTCTAATGGCCACAGCCCGAGATGTCAGGAAATGTTGGCTACCGCCTTCATCAGGAAGGGCAGCAAACCACCTGGACAGGAGAGAGATATTGCTGCTGTAACCTCGCTAAAAACAGACTAGCCATGATTTTTTTTTTTATTTCTTCCCTGTTTTTCGTAACAGTTGTGACAGCACTGCTTGTTTTGGATGTTGTACATCGATACTTTCATTTGAACTGACCTTAACCTGCCTTGAATTAAATTCATTTCCGAGGTAACTTCAAGCCACGCTTCAGTCCAAGGCTGTGGCAAAGAACCTGCCAGAGACTCCTGGAGCCCTCTGGACATACCTGGCTCCCCGATTCCTCCTCTACAGGGTGAGCAGACCCCAGAGCAGCCGCATGACTCCTGGCGTGCAGAGAGGAAAACATCTTCAGTGATGGGCAGAGCAGAGCAAGGCTCCCTGGCAGCAGCAGGGCACCAGGGGACTCCCTGCCGCTTGGGGGCCCAAGGAAACGTGCTGCCCTAAATAAATCAGTAGGAGAAGCCAGGGCAGGGAACAGTCGCAGATGATGACTGCTGCTGATTTCTAACCAGAGCTGAACCTGAATCTTAGAGATGAGCCCTAACCTATAGCCAATAATCACAATCCTTTGTAACGCCTTACCTTAAAACCTCACGCATTTCTTTTGGAAGAAATGAAAGAGAGAAGAAAAGTATTTCTAATTTGCAAAATAATAATTGTCAGAGTACAGAAACTCAGCCATTCACTCTGTTACTTTACCAGCAGAGCCTCGGGAAGGTTTTGGTCCAGAAGGACTAGCACTGACCCACATAGTTCTCTGGCAGAGAGCATGCATCGGGGACCATTCCCTGAAGAGGCAGTTTGGACGTTCTGGCACTATTTAATTAACTAGTACTGATGTAGCCCTTGAATGCCAGACTGGAAAATACTGTTGAAGAAAGGACACTTAAAGAAAACACTGCAACAAAGCATTAATAAAAACATGTAGTACTAATGAGATAGGGAGCCCTGCGAGAGACATTTTGAAAGCAGATTTCCCTTCCAGGCTTCTCTCTAGACAGTAGTGAAAATTTTGCAGTATGTTGGAGACTTAACCTCTCAATGGCTTCTCAGATTTAAAATCTATTCCGAAACCAAAAGCGGCAAAAACAAGTTCATCCTCCGATGCAGAAAGAACTTCTGTCTGCATTTGTATTTCAGATAAAAGTTACAGGAGAACTGAAATTCAAGTGGAATCATCTCCAAGGAAACAGCTGGAAAACTTCTGTTCTTTGCAGATGCTGTAGTATTCTGTTATAGAGACAAATTGTACCGTATCGTACTTTGCAGTTCAGGAAAAAAAAATATTAAAAATCACAGACAAGGTCTTAGTAAGATGACACAAACTGTGCACGCAGCAAGACAGACTTCTTGCACTGCATTTCAATGCAAAGAATACATTCTTCGTATCAGATTCCTAAAATACAGCTAAAATTAGTAACGTGAATGCTTCAACAGATCATTTTTTAGCAATTGCTATGTGTTTTCTGTTCCTGATGAACTAAATGTTCTTCATCACAGAGAGACTGTGGCTGCCTCTCTCCATGCATCCCAAACCGAGACGTTACTGGCAAAAATAACACCAAAAAACCAACATTTCCACTTGAGGAGCTACCTGGTACGGACATTTCTTAACCAAATGAAATTCCCAGTTCAAATTTTCAAACTGACTCCTATGCAGCAGCCATAGGGAAACACGAGTGGCCTGTGTCTTAAGAAAAGAAGGAACAGGGAAATCTAGAGAATACAGAATTATCTTGAAGCATCTGGCTACTGCCGGCGCATTGTCCTCACTCAGGCTCTGGCCCTCGTCACAAGTACTTGTTGAGACAGCTCACTTCAGCTATCCTACACCCCGTGACATGACACAGCTGGAAACACGCACACAGGCTGTTCCCTTCAGCACTCGGCAGCTTGGATCAGATCTGTGGTTTGCTGCTTTTCAGTGGCGTTTGGTGAGGAGGGAGAGGATTATTGTTTTTTTTAAAAGGCCTAAGTTACAGCTCTTCTTGTCAAGTCCCAAAGCACAAATGAATCTTAGGCCAATAAGAGTTTCTCTCCCCATACAATTTACCAGCTTCCTCTGTTATAGAACCTGTAAAAGCTTTCTGTAACTACCGTAACTGCTAATATAGGAATAAATTAACGCACAAAGGTAGTTCTGACCTTGACTTCACACACACGCGCGCGCACACACTATGAGCTGATGCCACTCTTTTTAGTCACAATGCCTTGAAAATGAAACAGGAGAAAGGGCTGCAGCTCTTTCTTATACAGCTCGCTTCTTCATGATAATGCTTAATGTATCCTAAAAGCACATCTGTCCACCCTAATGACGGTACTTGCAGAAAGGCTCGAAAATGGAGCCTGGCAATTTTCTATCCTCACAAACTCTGGAAAGCAGCCCTCAGCAATAACAACCTGTGACGGGGCCAAATCAGCGAGTTCAGAAATAGCAGCCTTCGGAGGAGGAAGCCACCCATGGTCACGCAGTCTGTCTCCTTCGGCACTAAGAGCAGGATGGATCCCTGCAGCGCATCCTCTGGTATGCTGCTTACGATAATAGTATTGTACTGGACAAAGCTATGATGGAATTTGACTCCATTACTAAGAAGCATCTGCTGATGCTCATTTTCAAGCTAATACGATGAATGTTCACAGCAGTGGTGCTAGCTGTAGTGGGTTTATTTTCAGATTAAGATGAAAAAAAAAAAAAGGATAAAGCAAAGGTACCTGAAATTACAGCAATTTTCCATGACCCATGCTCCTCCTTGGCTATTCTTTCTGCCTCCTCCATGAGCAACATACCAAATCCCTGTAACAGGAGAAATAACAGGAAGAAAATATAAGTTCTGTAAAAATAGAAAAGTATAAGCAAGGTCAGGATGTAAGCATTAGTACATTTCCAACAGACCTATGTTCAGGCACAGGAATGATCAGAATCTTATTGCAGGAGAGGGCAAAGTACAGCGGCTTGGGAAGAGTCCTGCACAGAGGTGTACAAACACTGAACGTTACCGTGCAGCTTTCCCAGTTTTCGGTTCTTTCTTTTTCAGAACATGAAATTATCCACACGCAGCTCTAGTGCCTGGCAGCTTCGCAGTGGCAGAAACAGAATGAAGTTAAATGCAGTGAAGGTTAAGTCAACTTGGTGCGCGTCCCATGACTCCTCGTGCTGCAGAGTCTATCCTGCTGAAATTACCAAGCCCAAACACAGCCATCCATCTGGATGGCTGCCTTGCTGGACCTGGCCTAATGCTAGGGATTAAATATGGAGCACGGGCACTGGATGCAGGTGCCTATACTGTCAAAGTGCAATTCTGGCCAGGGACATCGGTTGTAGTGGATGCGCCTAGAGCTGCTGTTGGCTTTTCTGATATAACTGTTGCCTTAGTGCCTCACAATCTTAATTTCCACTGCCCCTCTGGGAGCCAGGAGCTGTTACCGTGCCCATTTCAGGCTGAAGAACTGAAGCACGCAGTGGCCACCAGGCTTGTCTGAGTGTCAAGGCCTGCATCAAGTCACCTGCGTGCCTCCTGCAGACCCACACCGCCCTCCAGAGCTCGTGGGACACCTACGAGGCTCAGCTCGTGAAATAAAAGATGCCAAAGCAAAAAGAATCACGGAAGATCACGTTAATATTCTGGACCAGATCCACACCTCTATTTATGTTTGGAAATCTTGCACAGCAGGGGTGCTACTGGAATCAAAATAATGCTTCAAAACAAGGGAAGAGCCTTTCCACTCTATTTAACAACTTAGTTGTCTTATATATCTGGCAATAATTGATGGGATTAATTCACTTCTAACATTAGGATGCAGGAACTATCCTTGGCTCTTTGTTCATCTCTTTTCCTGACACGATGTACAGACTCAGGCTGTGTTGAAACCGAAGTGGATGTGATTTAATTCTAAAAACACTTAACACTTACAGGCATTTTTAAATAACACACAGAAATTCTTCATTCTAAAATGTTCTTCTAATCAGAAATTGTCCCCGCAACAGCAAAAGACGTTTTCTGCTTAACCTCTTGAACGCTGACAACTCTGAATGAACATCAGTGCGTCATATGCCATGAAATTTCAATTTCCAGCCTATTTTAAGGTTTGCAGTTGGCCACTTCCAATTGATTTTTTTACTTTTTATTTTTTTAATACTTTTTGATGACCACTTTTTCCTTCCAAAATTTTGAAATGTTAGCTGTTTTGCAGTGGATAAATTCACTGCTCCTTTATTATTATTTTTAAACCAGCCACTGCATTACGGCTATATGTCATCAGCGTCCAACGAAACCGCATCTTAACACATATACTCAGGGAAAGATTAATAAATACAAGGAAGTTAATTTAAAACATCAGTCCTGAGCAGTTCTGGCACCGAGGACAAACTGATTGCTTTTTTAAAAGCTCAGTTGAAAGGTTCAAAATCTACCAGGGCAAAATTTAATTCACATTTTTGCTCACCGCAAGCCACAGCATGTTACATGCAGCAGAAGGATAATGTGCAATTTTCATACAACTCACTGCAAGGAATCAGAAACACAGCTTTCCACTCCATTCTTTGCATTTTAAGATAAATATTCTCTCGTTCGGTAAATGTTCCCTTGAAGGAAAACTGGGAAGGACCAAAAAAATCTCGCCTTCCCATCTGTAATTACTTTCGATTTCAGAAGTGAAATTCATCTATTGAACAAGATCCATTTTAGGAGGAAATAAAAAGACACAATGGATGTATCCCTTTGTTTTGCTCTTACTCAGTTTGCAGTGAAGTCTGATGTACATACAGTACAGGATATCACAGGAAAGATACCTCAGAACCAGAGCTGCTTAGCACTTGAAAGCCAAATTAGCAGCAGGTAATGAGCTCTCGTATTGTATGGGCATGAGTAACGCCGATAGCATTCAGCCATGCTTTTTTTTTTTTATCTCAGAGCAGTAGCGACTGCCTAAACACCATCACACTAGCAAAAACTCAGAAACAGCAGGATTTCAGCACAAGAAATGCAAGAAGGAGCTTAGATTCGATTCTGTTTTTTTACTGCAGTTGACTGTATTCCAAACAAAGAATGAACCTCGGAGATGAAATTAAATTCTTCTCTAATTAAACTGGGAGGGGTGAGGTGCAAAAAAGAAGCACAGATGAAAAATAAAGATGGCCTGAGGTACCTGGTGCTGAAATTTTGAAGGATCCCGGCTGCTCACTGGGACCACGCTCCCATACACGTGCAGCTCCCGGACGATGGAAACACCTCCTTTCAGCTCGGGTCTGAAGGACTCCTCGGAGCACTTCCGCAGTCGTAGAAGGCCAACGAGAATATCTTGTTCTGGGTCTTCATAGGACAGGAAGGTCTCCCAGCCACCATTAGCCACGTAATCTCTTCTAACCAATTCAATCTGGTCGAAGAGAAGAAGCAGTGAAGAATACAAAGAGGAAAAGAGAAAAGAAAAAAAAACTTCAAAATATTTAAGCAACATGTTGAACAGACCGAAACCAATTTCATGGATCCATAAACTATTATGATTCAGAGAAAACATGAAGTGCTTTCTTAAAGGCCAATTTAATTCTAGATGGATTTTAGCAGTACTGGATAAGAACTGATATTCCTGCAATCATTAAAGATAAAAACACGGACCACTTTAACAGAAACATTTTTGACAATGGGACAGAACTAGTCTTCTATGCCTATTTGCATGCTTCCAGAAGGGCTGGTAACCCACATGGCTGCCAGTTTGTAAGTCAGCAACCTAAAACTGTGATTCTTAAGTTACTTTTCATAATTACTGCAAGATCAATGGGGGCAGCAACTCTTTCGACTAACCAAGGGACTTGCTGTAATTGAAATTCAGTTCCAATAACAACTTAGCTAATATAGAATGAGTGGTTTTGCATCTGCCTTCACTAAATCTGCATTTAGGGCCATGTCTTTACTGATTTGCACAAGAAAAAGCTTGAGTTGTCTACAGAGCATGGGTTTTCTAAGCAGCAGTCAACTTTAGTAATTATCAGCTGCTTTTTTTTCCCAGCAAACACCCCGGATATACCTACACGAGCAAACTGCAACAAGAGTCGATCTGAAACAGTGTCTGTTGAGTTCCAGAAATCTTTGCAACACATCATAAATTATGTGTGCTTTACGGAATCAGCAGGATGTGCCTGCTTACTCATTTAGATTGTACCGGAGACACCGAACCGACCCTGACGGGTACCCTGAGAACTGACCAGTAACAACACACCACTTGCCTCAAATCCAGTTTTTGCTAACGATCTACATAAAGGCGGTTCTGAAGATCACAGCAAGTGGAAGGGAAAAGCAAAGTGAGAGCTGACTGTGGGGAATACAATCAAGATCGTGCTTGGGTAGAAGAAATTGGTTCTGCAGAGCACCTAGAAGCTATAAAAAGTAACTGACGGAGAAGAAAGTAGAAAGAAGGAAAAATGTCTTTTTCATGTTATCATGACCTACCATCATCAAGGAGCTGCCCCAGGACCCAAAAAGCTACACAAAATTAAGCTTCCTCACGGCAACACGAGACCTGATCAAATCTCACGTAACGGTAGTTGCGCTTATTTGTAGCAGAGTTAGCACTGAGTTAATTTGACGTATCCTGTTGCTGATGATACGAAAGTCACATCTCTGGCAACGAGAGTCACTCTATTTGTGCCCTGAATTGATCTGCGGCTGGAACAGCGACCCATCCTTGCTGCAGGGACTTCCTTGCCCACGTGCAACAACCAGCTGCTAAGCAGACCAAACTTATTGCCCACATTGCCTGGCTCAACAGATGAGCGGCAGCAGCCCTTGCTTAGCTTGTGGTATTGAGGACCTGATGCCCACACACAACATGTTTGGGGGTTTTCAGTTCTAGGCTCACCCCGCGAACTAGGCACCCGTTAATGTCTCGTGTACATTAGGTGTGCTCCTAGAAGGCACCTTCTAAATTAATCTGAAAGCAATCAAGTTTTTGTGTTTCCTGATGGTTTTGAAGTTAGGGACTGATGATCAGAGCATTTATTTCAAAAGCCTACCCCTGAGCAAAACTAAAACCATGGTGTAGACATAACTCCACAACTTTGAAAGACTCCTTTAACTTTAGGAATTCAAATGTGAATGGCCAACAGGAGTGGATGCCCTGTGCACAAACGTGGCACTGGTGTATCCAACCTTTCCTTCCTGGTGGCACAATACAGGATTGATTCCCGTGTATACCTGGCCATGCTCTTCCCAGTACTACTATAGAGACTCAAGCAAATGACATCTGTATTTTTTTTTTCTGCAAATCCTCTAATACCCAGAAAACCATGAATTAAAGATTTGTTTACAGAAAAGCCATAAGGGATTCTGTCGCCTGCCTGCTCTACTCCATGACGAAGCCTGGGTGAACACAGCTCACAATTAAATCCCTTACTGACTACAGAAGCAGGGCTCATTTCAGCACTGACGTACAGCTCACAGGGTAAGTGCCCGAACAGATGTCTGCCAATGTGCCAAATTCTCTGGGAGCACAGCTACACTCCAGCTTGCTAAGGACGGCTGGCGCAGGCTGATCCAGATCTACTCCTGTGTACATAACACCACGAGTAAAATGGAAATGTACAGGAAAATAAGAGAGCATGAGATTTTCTGAAATACCCAGATTGGGCTGTTAGTGTCATATGGGGAACCCACTGCAGACAAGCAGTTAGGTTAAAGCTTAACGCTAATTTAAAAAACACAATGTTATTACACACTGCTATACTGAGAGTTCAAAGCAGCAAGATTTGAGGACTTCTGAGTTCTCCTGAGGACAAAAACTAGTAAACGTGGCTCCATTGCTTGTTGTCCAGTAGGCCTAGAAGTTACGCCATTATCCAATCCAAAAGGCACTGGTAGACAGACGAAGTAAGACTGCAGGAACCTTCACCAGGCAGCTTTATACTATTTGTATTTTAATAGCATCATAAGCACGTAGCGGACAGCCTCATCTGCTCAGAAAAGTCTTGGATCAAGTCTTTTGTACTCCCCACTGGGCATAACAGAGGGGCCTAGGATAAAAAAATCCCCTTAAAGGGTCTGCAGCGACTCACGAGATGCACAAAGCCTTCTCCTCCTGGGATACCGGTATAAATTTGGCAAAAGTCAGCCCTGCTCACCTCCTGGTCGGGCGGTGCACAGCCACATGCTGCACGCTGCAATTCCCTATGTCAGTCCCTCATCTAAACCAGCCCGTGTGCTGGGGAAGAATAATTCTCATTAGGGTGGGTGACCGTGTCGATATGCAGACCTATTAAATGGCTGGTACAGTCTGTCTGAAACTTACTTTGACAAATAAAGGGAAAACCCAGGTGCAGATTACACTTGACCTAAAGCAGCTACTCCCTGCTTTAAAGTCTGCCTTACCCTCACTAAGGCTCTACACTGAGATCATTGTCTTGATACAAAAAATCCTGTTTTGCAGAAACAGCAGCTTCTTACAGATATGAACCTACATTAGTGTTAAAGCAGAAATTGTAACAGAGCTGTCATTGCCCCTTGCCTTTCAAGAACCGTCAGTCCAACCTCTCTTTACAGCAACAATCCACCAGAGCATTTTAAGGCTATTACGTAGCACTATACATCTTTAACCATCCTGAGAGCAAGCGAATACCTTCCGCTGCAATGGAGAAATGCCACTAATTGAAAAGGGAGCTTAGAGACAGCTCTGTAAATAACCAGCTACAGGCAAGTAATCTACTTCAAATTGATTTTTTTTAAAGACTTTTAAAAGCAGGCACACCATCACCATTATAAAAATACATACAGCCTACTGATCCTGAACAGAAAGAAGTTGCATAAAGTGTAATTAATTATAGGAAACGATTAATTTATTTTACATCTGACATGATAGTCTCTCTTATCAAGAGAATATGTTGTTTATTTACAAAGCCGAGAAAAACATCATACCTTGTCATTAGTCTAAAGCTCATGAAAAATGATACCATTTTCTGAATTTTTCTCTTGGTTGCTGTCATGATAAATTTTGCTAAGACTACATAATGACATCCTCCTGCCACTCAGATAGATGAGTTTAACAAAGGGAATATTCAACATAATGTTGCTTTGAAAACCCTGTGATAAGCTATTTGCTAACTACTCAAGAAATTTACAATTTAAATTAGATTAGCACTGCTGACAACAGGCATCTTCGGAAGATATTTTGTGAAATGACCACAGATTAGGAAACGGGGAAAGAGCAGAAAGGCTGCATGGCCTATGTACAAATGAGTCTGTACAGCCTCAGCACAAACCTACTAAGAACAAGATAATTTATTTGGGATCATTATAGATTTCCATGCTGGATTTCTGTTATGCAGTCAGCAAGATGGGAAATATTCCACTCCAGCTGACTCTACATAATGGCAGGAGAAAAACAGAATATGGCTCCCAGTAATCTCTGATTTGCAAAGTGAGAACATCTTTCAGATACTAAGCTCGGAGAATATTCATGCTACTTCTGGCACCTAACTTGGAGCCTCTTTGACGCCTAAACACTCAGCAGAGCTTCCAAAACGCAAGTGAGAGGACCTCTGCTAGGAATCTCTGTGTTGACACATAGATTAGTCCCAGTTTAGTCAGTCACATTTAGAAAGTGGGTATGTGCCCACTGCACGGTGTGTCATTCTGACAGCTTTCTACTTGAGAGAGGCAGTACTTGCTGTCTGGCACAAAGAATTCATGTTTGAAAGAAGAGACAATATGTGATGGACAAACTCTGTAATCACTGCAGTCTCTCCTTGCTGTCAGCAAAGGAACAGGAAGAGAATACTTCCAGGATGTCATTTATATGGCACAGCATACGTGCGTACTAAGATGGATCCTACACGATGTGATGTTAGAAAGCTCATCTCCTTGGTCCCAACACGGCCATGGACGTCCTGGCCACTCTCTGGAAGAATCGATCCCTTCTTGTAACTGGAGTGAGATGGAGGATTAGTTTCCTGAACTGAATGCCTGAAGTTCAGCAGTGTATCTTTTCCTTTCTATGAAATAAGCACGGCAATCTCTTTGTGAACTATTTCAGGAAGGAAAAATACACCGTGTGTTATATGCTCAATGGACCTGCTGACATTAATATATACAGATAGATGTGCAGAAGTGGATTTATACATGCTCTGTTTGCCTATACAAACATACACATTCACACAAAAGGCTGTAAATTCACCTTGCTAAATATTCATTCCTGTTCAGCATGCACATACTGTGGTTTTGCTATTTTCCAAATCCATTTTTTTTAATGGGGGGGGGAGAAAAGGGAAGGTTGAGAAGTGGTAAAAAGAATTGCTTATTTTTTTACAGCAGTGCAAATACTCAAATAACTGGTGACTGTAGTCAGTTCGTTGAACATGGTGGCCCATAAATTCCAACATGTGACTGCAGTCAAACAGAAGACATACAAAGCTGCTGCGAAAATAAATGGAAAACTGGATCCAGCTTCAAAGGCAAACTGCAGGGCTGGATGTTCAACAAATGGATCCCAAAACCTCCATATTAAATGCAAGTAACAAATTGTGTCTGAAGCAAGCTCTTATAAAGCAGACAAATCCTACCTGATACGGTCTCACTTTATGGTGAATTTCTTGAATTCCAACCTCTCTTGTCCTTACATCACGACACTTGGAAAAGAAAGGGAGAGAAAAAATACATGGGAGAAAAATATTAGGATCTGAAACGCATGGATTTCCAGCCAACCGTTGGGTTCAAAACTAAGCTGACATAGCATGAAGTTGCGAGGTTGAATTTCAAACGGGTAGGCTTCAATATATAAACGCTTACCAGTCCATCCCTGATACATGTTGGAAAGAGGTCTTTGTACTAAATGGGAAGACATGCTGGTAAAAATCAATCCCCTGAGCAACCATTATGGTTCGTGAGGAAAAGTACCCTTTGATTCACAAACAGCAGGGTCTGGAGGGAAAGTCAGCATCCATAAAAGAAAAGCAGAGAAAGACTTTGGCATAATCCATTTTCACCCTACACTTGAAAGATCTAACACTGGCAAAATCTATGCCAAGGCACCAGAGTCCTTAACTAGTCAGTTTATGATTTTCAGCAACCCTTTTCTTGCTTTTAAACAATCGCACAAGAACTGTTGCAGAAGACCTACTCAAATATAAGAAAGTAAAGCTAACGCTGATCTGGCCTCCACAGAGGCTTGGGTCCAAGAGAAAGTAGAAAACAGACAGCCAAAAGAGATCTTCTCTTCCTTAGAACTCACACAGAGGAGGAGACAAAGCTCCACGCTCAGTGCTGAAGAGATGGGTTACAGCTCACATAACCTTTTGCGCTTATCAGCAAAACCAATGGAAGTTGAGCAATTTGGCAGTGATTCGTGTTAGTGAACAGTTGTGATACTCCTAGTGCAGAGACTGTGTGAATTCACGTCTTAGCAGGCCTACTGTCAAGTCCAATGCAAAGGTTAATCCAACTTTTGTCAGCCAAGCACAGCCACAACGCTTTTACCCAAAGCAGCTGGGTTTCAGTTGCTCACTGCTGTACTTGGAGGGAAGGAAGCCAGCCTTCACCAACAGGCTGTAATTGCTCCATCAGCAACGACACCTACCTGTCCGTATGTTTCCAAAAGCCAGACTTTTAGACAGGAAAAGAAGGTGTCAAAATCCAATTCACACAGTAACTCGGAACGTCCACAACAAGCACAGCTCTATCTTATGCCCTGTGCTCTTCTCCATCCTTTTAAATACCATTATCAATGTAGAACAACAATCTCACAAATAGCAGGAGAAAGTGGGTTTTGTTTGTTTGTTGTTACAGTGGGCTATGCCAAAACTGGGATTCACTGTAGTGCCACGACTCTAGAGCAAACTCTTCTTTGTTTTACAATTGTTTGACTACCCAAACAGCACAGTAAAAAGCAGGGCACTTCCCTCTCTTCATTAAGAGCCACAGACCTGAGAAAGGACGATGTATTCTTGGATGATGGCTTTAAATTCTGTGTCCCAATCTATCGTTTGCACGTCTCCCGTTGCAGCCAGTGGCTGGCAAGCACAAAGGCCAGCACCCTGTGCCTCCAACAAGGCTGCTCAGGAATAATTTCTTTCCAGCAATCGCAAACACCAGTGGCGGTGTTGGCGCGCCTGATCCCCAGCCCTCAAAAACTCCTCACCGAGACATTCTGCAAAGACAGGATAAGCCAGAACTGCCACAGCTGGCTGATCTTTACTGAGCATATATATATGATTCCTGCAAGTCCCTTCCTCATCTTGGCCTTCTCTCCTTTTCCAAGCTAAGAGAAAAAAGGACAAAGCACGTTTCTAGTTTTCTCCTCTGACACAAGGAAATCACACCAGTACCTTGTATTTCAAGCTATATTGCAGCAGACTGCCTGGTTCCTCATTCCACCAGCTGCAGTGTTTCTGCCTCACTAAATTAAAATCTATAATCATCTGCACAGCAGCAATTTTTTTTTTACAGATTTGGGTCTTCCCACAGCGATGACTGCCAGCTTGACGAGCCCTTTAATGGTTCAGCTCAGTTACTGGGCTCAGCCCTGACCGCCATGGATCAGGTATCCCCGTTTCTCCAGCTGGTCTTGATCAGGTTCAGATCAAGTGAAGTGGTTTTAGCATCAAAACCAGGGAAGAGTTCACTATTAGCCCTAAAGAGCTCAATTGAAAAGGCTTAGCTGCAGCACAGAGGTTGTCCCCCCTGCCTGGTTTTGAAGTGAAAAGCCAGCAGGAGGGATGGAAGCTTCTGCGGCCAGAAAAGCTGTCTGCCAAATCGTGGCTTGCTACTGGAGAGAGTCTGGAAGGAATGATTTAAGGAGAAAGTGCAGGGCATCAGCTTAGGAAAGATTAAGTTGGTAGAGAATGCCCAGCTGGAAGGAAGACAGTCTGGAGTTTATTTGCTGATCTTTTGCACCGCAACCGCCAGATCCAAGGGAGATGGCAAAGGCAGTAGGGAGCTACATGTAGCCTAGAGAACAATCCGTGTTAAACATCAACAACATAGTTCAGCAGCGTGAGTTTATGTGGGGCTACAGGTACACAATACGCAGCACAGCAGATGAAACCTTTATTATTGCTTCTTCGGTATCCTTGGTATTTAAGCAAAGAGATTAAAGGTTAGCTTGTGTACATCTGCAAAAGCTGTAATTACTGTACGGCCTCAAACCATTCCTTTACTTCTGTTTTCTTTCTTTTTTCCAAAGCCTTCCCCTCTCCTCCCATGTGCCCTTATTAGAATAAAACAAAATCTAACTCATCCAGAAGCACACGCAGCCACACATCCGGATTTGGCTTTCGCATCCCTCCTAGTACACCAAGGCTCTCACTATAGTCTGGGTTGCCTCTTTCCCATCCTGCTGGATGCAGTAACACCTTAAAATCTCTTTAAGGAAAGGTGAGCTAGAGGGAGGGAGCACTAAATCACAATACACATGCATGGAACAGTCGTGGGGAAGATCTGCCTCTGCACCAGGACACCAAAGCAATTAAAGCCCTAAAGGAACTGTGTGAAGGAGAGTGGGGTTTGTGTGATGTTTCGTCTATGGAGCTGGGTGTCCCGGTCCCAAGAAAGGCAGAACCCAGGCATAACTTCACCAGAGGCTGCAGGATCTTCAAACTGTGGCTGAGCAGACTGTATGGGGCACAGCCAACAGTGACTGCCACAGTGACCTCCTGAGGAGCATCACGGCTGGCAACGCATACCTGCCTCTGACTTCAAGTATAACTGCACTTCCTCCCTCCTCTCCTCTCCATTCCTGCTCATATTTTTTATTTGACCTTAGAAATATCAAGAATATCAAGTCTCATTTGTCTGTGCTGAAATCTCTCTTTGAAGACTTGTCTGGCCTCAGCCTGAGAGCTTTTCTTCCAATTGTTAGTCAAGTAAGTGCATGCGTGGGAAAGAGAAAGGAAGAAGAATTTCTAATAGCATAAATTAAAAATAAACACTCCTGCCTTCTCTCTGGTTTAAAAGGTTTCGTTCCATTAAAAACCTGAATATCAGAAAATATTTATCAAGTACCTTCAGGAACGGGGGCAAATTCTAGACTAAAAACCAACAAAATGTGTCAAACAAAAAGAGTTTTTCCAAGATATCATCACATCATATTCTGGTCACTACTTTCTTCTCAAAAAGGATCTGCTACTTTGTGTGAAATTACCAAGCAGCTCTCCCTCAACACCAAGTGACAAATATTTTACCTGTGTCCCAAGATCTTTCATCCTGGCCAAGGCAAGCTCTCTCAGGTTCCCGTGCTCCACTCCGGAGCTCACTAGTGGCATCGGAATATCTCTGCGTGTTAAAGGAAAAAGAAAAACCTCAAACAACTGCATTAGCAGGCAATAAACCAGAAAGTACCATTATGGTCACCTAGGCCATGATCCCAAATAGCTGACCACAGAACGTACCTGAATTACCTTTGTTTCAAGTATTTGGTTGAACAAGAAATAACACAGGCAAAAATCAACTAAAAGCAGGAGGAAAATGAAGGGAAAAAGCAATAGAGTTCATTTTAGTAAAAAAAGACCGAAGACGAAAGTAGGCTTTTACAACCCTGAGAAATAAGCTACAATTTTGCTCTCGGTTCTTCACTTGGAAAACTGAAAAAAGGATCACCCAGCCCAGGCTGTGCCTAGCCTTGGACTCCATGTCAGATGTTCTTCATGGTCCCTGCTGCTGGAGACCAGGGGTTGGGACCCAGAGCACACCTTTCTGCCGGGTCTGAGCTGAATGCACGTCGGGGAAAATACATCAGAATGACAACGTTTTTACGTTGGGAAGCTTGCTGTTTAAAAGTGAGAAAGTTTTGTTTAGCTGATGATTTGCAGCAAAGCCCAGCCAGAAAATCGAGGGTCTTCCTGTGGGAATATAAATCAGTGAGCCTGCGAATGGCAAGACGCCCTCTTTCAGCTCTCCAAGGCAGGTACTAAAATTGAATTTGAAAGGAAGACCAGATTTGGCCTCTCCACTGCCTTCCACAGGAGTTTGTCCCACTTGACGTCAGGAAAGCAGGATACCATCCCTAGGGAAGGGAGGATTTATGCACCCAGACCAAGCTGAGAAAGAAGCATGACGATTAGAAGGACATCCCAACCACACACACCTTCTCTTTAATGCAGCATTCCACAGCGGTTCCAAATGCTTCTCCTCCCTCCTCCTGCTCAAACTCCACCCTGGCCCTTCTGATAACACACCAACCCAAGTGCTCTACTGGAAAATTCAAAATCCCTCAGATCCTCTACAAAGAACCAAGGGCTATACAAGTGTGAAAGACACTCAGCATGTTGTAAAATAGGTTGGTCTTAATATGTAGACATTCCTTGGTGAGTATTTCTCCTTTGTCTACACAAACGTTCAAAAGAGTAAAGCACAGAGTATCACAAAAACATACAGAGAATGAGATGGTTCAGGGAACTGGTAATGTAATTAGCTTAATCCATCTTGGTTCAGTAGTGACTGAAAGTCATCACCATCTAGCAGCTGTCTGATGACCTCTTAAAATGTATTAATTGATCTATTCGGTTCCTTGAGGACTTGCAGTCGCATCACGGCCACCATGAACGACTGCTGGGTTTGGCAGCAGCTGTATAAAAGAGAAAGGTCTTCAAGGGTCCTAAAGACTTGATCCTTGTGCTGCTGTTGCCTTACAGAAGTCTGAGACACTGGCAGGGGGGCAAGAAAAGGAGTTTTCTTTTACTGTAAAGAATGAAACAAGTGCTTCAGACTCCACCATTCTCTTCCCATTTCAGCATCACACACCACCAGTTCCAGTACAGCTTTCTCCAGCATATGGTTTGTGTTTTGCTTCCCCACCCTGTTTTCCTTGCTCTTCTTTCTCCAGAAGCCAAAAGATCCATGCAAAATTCCGCGCCTCTGACCCTCGCACGCCAAAATGTTGAGGCAAAATGCAATTAGCCAACCAGTTCATTTATTCCGTGGATTTCTTTGAGTAAATACGACGCTGTAGAACCAACACAACATACTTCAAAGAGCTTCAATTAGAGGAAATGAGCACTTCACATTGTGACTAAAGGACACACTAGAGGAGAACAGCGTTTTCACCAGGGCATGTTAGATCTACAGTGATAATCTAACTAAAATGCCTTTTTTCTAATTATGGAACAACTCCAAAAAAGTCAGACTGTATGTATTTCTCCTAGAGGGACGTAGATAAAACAGCCTAACATCTTCCAGTACCAAGTCTTTAGTTAAATCCAGAGTCAGCTATGAAAGAGCAGATAATCTACTGTAAATAAATGAAAGATTACAAGATACAGTAACTTGAGCCTCTCTCATCTCCCTGCTAGGCAACAAATTAAATTGAAATATAAATGCGAAAAATAAGCTTTTTAATAAAAAGCAAGCAAGAAATAGCTTCTCTAGCTGCACTTCAAATGAGGGCAGAGTATTTAAACAAATACCCTGTGTGCATCACTAGTGTACACATTAATGGCCTGTTTTGAACACCCACCAGACAGCAATGTACTGATTTCAGGAGCTGTTAAAATGCAAACTAAGTTGAAGGATACAGGGGATTAAATCCTGACCTTACTACAGTTCATGTGCAATTTGCCAGAAGCTTCAACGGGGCCTATTTCATCTTCTGTTTGTCGAATGCGCAGGTTCACAAACATTCAGGACAAATACAGCAATAAGCATCTCCAGAGTTACGAAGTAACCACGAAGAATTATTCCCCTCCAACCAGCCATTAAAATCTCAATCTTTCCGCGGTGTTTTGCCAGGGACGCCTCTCCTGTGCTCCCCCAGGTCGTTAAATTGAGTATTTTGAACATGCGGCAGACCACAAGAATATCAAGTCCCTTGTGTTTCCTGAAAACCTGCTACTAGGGACCAGAGATCTCACCCGGTGGTCTTAATAAGGAAGGGGATGGATGGCTCAGCCTTCTTCTGGTGGTGCTTGGTACAAAACCCAATGCACGTACCAAACAGCCAGGCAGCGTGCAGGGAGCTCAGCACAAGCTGCCTTCCAGGAAGGCAAGCTGAAACTGGAAGGATGGCAGAAATAGAGCCTGAAATGCAAGAGGTGAAGGAGGGAGGAGCTGGGGAAGCAGACAGGAGGGAGGTGGAAAGGGAATGTTGCAGGGGGCTGCAATGGGGAGCTGGAAACGGTCGCTGTCCTCAGCGAAGCAGTGCTGGGAAGAGGCCACGAATCCTTCAGAAATCTGGCTTTGTTCATTATTCTGCTGCACAGTCACACAATGACCCCGAAAGCAATTTAGATCAAAGTAATAGCTTTTGGACTTTGCACTGGAGGTGTAAAAATCTGTAATCACCAAGAACAAGTTTCAGATAACATTGAGGCAGTCAGCAAGAAAACAGCTATTCCACTGGAACATAATAACTGACAGCTGGATGACAGCTGGACGGGGGCTGCTGCCGCCGACAGAAGAAACCCGTCATCAGGCTCTGGGAAAGCAGCACACCACGCAAACCCTTTGCCAGGCCCACGTTCTTCAGGAGATGACCTGCAGACTTCTGCTTTCCTCTAAGAATAATGCCATTTGTTTCAGGTACAACCTATGGTAAGAGCATCACCAACAAAAGGGCCACTACATCTGTACCGGAATCCATCAGGAAGAGGGAGAAGAGCATACAGAGGGAAAAGACAGGAGTTTTGCTTTTAATAATGCTTCGACAAATGATGTGAACAGCCTGGGGGAATATCAAGTAGGTATTTCCTCTAAGACGTGTTTTGCTTTCTTAATCAGCATCACAACCTTCTTCTCAGAGCTACAGCCACGAGTCTCTCGCAGTAGCGGAGATCTGCAGGAAGGATCTCCTGCTCACTGAATCCATGTTACCAGAGTGCTGGAACGTGCTCACATTCATCAGCCTAATCAAGTTTTACTGTCTTCCTACTTTCTTCTCCTCCTCTTCGGTAACTCTGCAAAGCTCCAGAATCTCATTCCTTTGGCTGACAGAAAATTTCCAGCTTCCTGTGTCGCTTTATCCGAGGCTATTTCCCATTTCGTTCCGTGCCCAAATCAATCTTCCCATTTCTTAGAAGGTTATTTTCCCTCTCTCATAAACTTGCAGAGATTTTCTGTCCACCTCTATCCTTCAAAAAGAAGACTGATGCGCCTGTGCACACACTTCCACAGTTCATTTTCTTGAAGATGGGGATTATTCCAGATAAGGGCTTACCAAAGTCTGCATTAATACCTCTGTCTCTAAGAAGTTATCTTGGAAAAAAATGCTTTCCACAGCTGCTTTCACCAGTGGCTTATTTATATTATGGACCAAGGCAGTGGAAACATTTCCTCCTCTGCTATTTTCACATGGCAGTCTCCCAGTTTGCAGCACAACCTCCTCAGAGCTTGATCTCAAACTTGCCTGAAGTGCATCTCGTTATTACTCCAGCTTCAACTCCACCAGATCCTGCTTGTGCATCCTCTCTTTCAGTGATGCTTTGCACCATCCACAAGGCTTCCTCAGTGCCCTATTACTTTTTGTATTAGTGTAAATAAATACAATTTTGAGCAAGACTGTTTTTTTAAATGGATGTTTGAGAAATTCCACTGATAAGGCTGCATCCAGACTTCGTCAAGGCTACCCGGTGTTTCTTGCCTTCAGCAACTTTCTTCTCTGCCTTGTTTTTCCACTTATCCCTGCCCCGTAATACATTTCCAGACGGGCACAAAAATCAAGTACCCTACAGAAGTCCAGCCAGGTGAGGTGTAAAGCACAAGGCTTTCTCATTCTGCACTCTAGAGCTAGGCACTGGCACTGTTTCTGGCTCGTGTAGCTGGAAGCCAACTGAGTAGTGCCTGCACATGCAAAAATAGGTAAGTGTGCTACAGCCTCCCTTCCTACTATCAGACACGTACAAGATAACAGCAGAAAAAATAATCCAAGAAGGACCCCACACTGAAAACACAATGCTAGGGCAAGTATTACTTACCGCCCCGGGAAGGGAGGTTTCTGAATGGAAATAGCAGCACTACCATAATACACTTATGAAAACCCTGCAATGCCCATGGGGAAAGACAGGAAGTCTTTAGAGCAACAGGAAAAAAAAAAGCCTCGTAGCTCCTGTAATAAATATAGGAAACTTCGCCCACAGCCAAGAGGCAATTATCCATCACTATCATTAGAGTACTGCGTGTGCCACATCCTATGCTGGCAGTGAAAATGGGGCCTCCAGAAATCCTGAAGTTTCTGGGTGTATTAGAGAGGCAGTTCAATTTAAATGGTTTCTCGTTCTACTTGGCCTTTCCCATTCTGAATAGACAGGAGGCAGTTTAAAAATCTTTAGTGCATTAATGATTGCGACTGAAAAATAGTAACAGGCCGAGTCAGATCTGGCTGTGATTAAAGCAAGAATCCCTCCAAGTGCAATAAATCAATACCCAAAGCCCACCACAGAAAATTACCTCTGAACACGGTACACACGTGTCCACGGTGGGACGAGAGCCAAGATTCTGGCCACCAGATCCACAAGAGTGCTAGGGGGGTAGCTCTTGTATCTTCCAGTCTTCCACAGCTCGTACAGGCCAGTGCCACGGATCACGAGCGTTGGATAGAGCTTCATGCCGTCCGGGCGAAAAGCAGGATTCTCAAAAAACTCCTGCAAAAGTGGAACAAAAATGTGAGTCAGAGAGAAACAAACCAGATCTCCTGAGGTTTCAATGCCCTAACAAAACTAATTTCAAGACGGGTTCTGTAAAACACAATTGTAAGCGTGGCTTAGGAATGACTGGCTTACATCGAATTTTCAGTATTTATCAGTTCACGGCGTTTTTAGAAATAAAAGTATATTATAGACTTAAAGGGAAAGCCGATAAAGAAAAAAAATCCACATGACAATGCTACCAATCAAATCCGTGCGTTGCCGCTACCTTTCAGCATGAATTCAATAGATACTGCTCCATTTATTGTAACAGACTCTGCTCAGAATTAGAACAATAGAAATGAGCGCACTTATCTTCAATCTCAGCAGACCACATTTAGAGATTAATCAATGTGTCTGGGACACATCATTTGAATAGCAATGAAGAAAAACAGATTTATTCCACAATGAGGTTCTGAACAATCCTGGAGAGCGGGAGGACACGCTGGATCTCCTGCTAACTTCTGCGAATAAATCGCAGCGGAGAGCTGCAAACTGAACAACGCTAGCTCGCACTACACATCCATCACGGTGGTTTTTTTTTTCAGATTAAATTTCAGTAATGACAATTAAAATAATTTACTAATAACAATAATAATATGTTAAAAAAACAACATGTAAGGCACCCTGAACCGAACAGCCATTAAAGTGACTTAAGTGATGGTATAGGCCTTCTAACTGCATCTCCAGGCTAAATATAATATTGGATTAGACCACTGAACGCTTGAAATCTACAGCTTGATCCCTCTCCAGCACAGTGTTCTTGTAATAAATAAACCTCAAGTTTATTAAGCTGAGTTAACGGCCGGCTATTGCGGTCCCACCAGTTGCTGCGCCAGCTTTGGTGCTCCCCAGCACTTTGCTTTAGTGCTTCGACGCATTCACGTGGCCCGGCCCCGCTCTGCGACTTCGCTAGGTTTCTTGCCGCTGCTGTGTGTTAAACCAGCTCCCGGAGCGCTCCTGCAAGCCCTGACGCCGGAATAAAGTGCCATTAGCAGCCTGCTGGGAGCAGGACCTCCCCGCGCCGGCAGCGCCGAGCGGCTTTGTTGCTGCACAAACCCATCCTTTAACTGCTCAAAGAAACGGCAAATGGTTTGCTGCTGGCTTGAGCGCGCCAAAATAGATCTGCACGGGCTCGAATGCGTGCAAGATCCGGCACAAAGATGGGAGGAAGGGAGCGTGGTGAGAGGAGCAGCAGGACCACATCGGCCTGGGCCATCTCAAGCAGGCGCCCTGCCGAAGCCCCGGCCAGCTCCAGCAGCCTCTGTCCTGCACGCCCACACCGCTGCTCCTGCTGGGCGGCTCCAGAGCAAAACACATCAGAGCGAATACATCTGTAAAAATGAAAGTGGTCAAAAAACCTTTTTCAGGCAGAGCCGCCTCCTGAGCCATTGTATACATCTGAACAGAGACCGGCACAACCGAGGATTCAGCCTAAGACACAAAACAAGATACGGACTGTGGATCAAGTCCACGTTGCTGCTGCAAAACTAAAAAACTGTCAAATCCTGCATTTCTCCTCAAAGAGTGCCCAAGACACAAGGCCACGAAGCACCCCAGAGGGACAAGGTACCTTGTGTGTGTCCCACTAAGCTGTGCTACTTGTGAAGTGAGTGGTTTGCAGAGAAACAAGCCAAACACAGACAGAAAGCGATGACTGGACCCTAGCATCACGGCGCTCACGCTGGAGTGCGTGTGGGTACAAAAGAGGTAAAAAAGGTTGGTTTTCTCCTTTTCCCAGCTGTTTGTGCACTCTATACAACCCCCCTGTTCATCATGAGCCTCGTATCACCACCGGGAGAGGAAAAACACTCATTTTGCCAGCTCCGTGAAATCATCACCATCACCATCATCTCCGAGGCGAGGACGTAAATGACTTACTCGGAGGCACTCGGGGCTGGCTCGCGCTCCCCAGGCAGCGGACGTGATGGCTCCCTGCCCTGCCCACGCCTCCTGCCAGCTCCAGTTCCCGCAGACCCTCGGCCAGGATGACTCACCGATGTGGGAGAACGCATTTTGGGGAGAATACTTTTGTTTCGGCGTTGGACTGGGTTACGGAGCAGCCTATCGAGCAGCAGAGGTGAAGTGGTGGAAGCAGGATCTGCCCCCAGGTGTTGGGTCTGCTTAGAGCACCCCTCAGAAGGGCTCGTCCTCCCCCTTGCCCCAAGGGTTCAGTTTGACTTTGCAGGTAAATCATAAATATCATAAATCATAAACACCATAAATCATAAATATCCTAAATCATAAATATCATAAATACCATCCTGGTGGCTGAGAGGGAAGGCAGACGTGTGTGCCCTTGGCCAACCACTCTCCTCACTTCTTTTGTGCCAGCCCCAGTGTGCATCCGACCCTCAGGACACAAAGAGGGAAAAAAAATGAAATTCACCAGGCTCATTTTCGAAGCAGCCAGCTGAAGCAGGTGTTATCCAAAATCATACAACATGTTAGGGGTCAGAAAAATAAGTCGGAAAAGCGTTGTCCTGGACCAACCCAAAAGGACAGCCTCCCCCCTTCTGTGGGTGGTTAGAGGAGCTCTAATGTAAAAGAAAGCAACTGTGAAAAAAGGAATGAGACAGTCTTGTAAGAAGTGACTGCTCTAACGAGAGGAGTTATATGGCCAAGTAGAGCTGAAGAAGAGAAAGACATTATGGTAAGAAAGCAATGACGCTTCCACAATGAGATACAGAAAGGTAAATAAGCCACTCCAGCAAGCAAAAAAGCTTCCAGATAGGCAATGTATTAATATTCGCAACAATACTGAGCTGAATGCAAAAGCATCTATGATTCATCAGGCAGAATATTTAAAACACTCCCTGATTTACATTGCAGATTAAAGGCAAACGCATCAGCACAGTGCTAAGGTTAAAAACATCCAGCAGTCAAAGGCAAGGTCAAAAGTTAAGGTTTCTAATCACATCATGAATTTTGCCACTTTCTCCATACTGTGTATTTTCTGTCATTATATAAAGCCAGCTGATAATGCTACGTCATATTTCAGTAGCACTGGCGTTAAAAAAGCCAAGTTTCATATTTATTTCTTAAATAATTTCTCAAAATATTCCTCAAGTTTAATTAATATTAATTATTTTTTGAAATAATTTCAAAAATACAACAAAGCAGCATCTCCTTTCTTCCAGAATCCCTTTTTTCAGTGGTAAACTTTAAAGAGTTTCCATAAATCCCAATGTTTAAAGGCTTAACCTTTTCCCATTTGTAAACAGTTTTGATTGAGTCTCTCATGAAACAAAAGGAGCTATAAAATGCCAACACATTCGAAGCTTTAGTAGTAACTGTAGCCTTTCCTTTTTTTAATTAGACACCTTAAAAGGTGTCTTCAACTGATAAAAACGCTCAGAACAGCTTACTGCCAAAACAAATTTAATCCCTTGTGCAGCATCTGTTCAGAGACCACCATCCAAAGCACCTCTGGAGTCAACAGGAGGCTTTCCATCAGGTCTAGGCAGGCACTCGATCAAGACTTAAATCCACTTCTGCTAATGCCCTGTGACGCAAGAGGCTAACGACGACCTGGAGAGAAAGGATCCCTACACATTTCCAGTCTTTTTGAATCACTTGAGGACGCGGCGTAGTACTCTCACACGCATGAATATTCTAAATGGAAACACATACAACTTCAAAGCTACTAAACCAATTTTCTTTGAACTTCCAGTTCTCTCCCCTCTAGCTAAAGACTGTAATCCAAGTAGCACTTAACACTTCTTGTATAATAGAGATGGATGCTGGAGTAAAATTTTAAATTTGTGTACGTAGATGATGGACAGGATGTAAAGGATTGTCATGGTGGTTTAATAATAATAAATACATATATATAAATTCAGATCAGTCAAAGCTTTTAATGATCTGGAGGTTCATAAACATGAGCATTTTTATACCCTAAAATAATGTGTGTCATAACCTTGGCCAATTTATGTGGTAGGAGAGAAAAGTTGAGTACTCTTTCACAGCAAATAATATATTGAGTAACCAGAAAAACCTGGAATTCACAATTTTTTTTGCTTCACCTGAGCTCCATTAAACATACTTTACTTGTAGGAACAGCTGCTCTACGAACTACAAACAATGAATCTTAATAAGATCCCATCAGCACACATTCAGGCTACAAGGTTATACAAGTTAGCTGCTAAAATGTTTTATGAGAATAGTAATTGATTTTACTAGCATATGCCTTTGTTGTAGAAGTTCCCTGTTATTAAAGCTAATGGCGTCTGCAGGATCCATTCATCCACCACCTCACAAACTCACTGCCACTGTGAATAATCAGGGTCCGACGGGTGTAAAGTTAGTCATTTAGATGCCAAGAAGCCGATGATTTTTCCATCAAGGCAGACGTATCAAAGTGCATGATGGAATCCTTTTGTTCAACTCCCATCAATTGCTTTGAGTCTTATAAATTGCATGACACTGTAATTGTTGTCCAACAAAACAGACATTAGTTAAAAATCAAAAGTCAACATAACACTAATGTGAACCAAAAAAAAGCTCAGAATATGAGATGGAATCTGGAGGTGAAGTCCTGAGCTCAAATATTTCACTTTCTTATGTGTTTGCAACAACCTTTTTGAATTATAAATCTGTCAGTCAACCAGCTATCTGTTCACAGTCGCAACAGAAAGGTCACAATCATTTGGAATCATAATGAGACTACATAGTGGTTTGGTCCCATTTTCAAGTTTGGCCATAGCACACATCAGCCAATATTAAAAATTTCATCTTTCCATTTTCATCTGATTTTACTGACCACTCTAAGCACAAAAAAAAAAAACAGAAATGTTTTGAAGAGACCCAAAAGCTGTAGTTCTTCCCCTCGCTCCAAAAAGAGAATATTTTTATTGGATTCCATTTCATCTTCTTACCAAACAGAGATTCAGTTGCCATCTTTAATCTTCCTGCTCTCAAGAAGTTCGACTGTTGTAGGAGATATCAGTTATAGGATAAGCGAAGCAATTTATGTTATGCGTTTTACAAAAATGTCAGGTTTTGTTAAAAATAAAGGTCACCAAAACCTAGCTTTTAATGACTGTCCACTAGAAATGAGGTGCCTCTCAACCTGATTCCATAAACTTGAATTGGTTCCTTTGCTATAGTCCCTGCATTAGACAGATGATTAAATTCATGTCCGACTGCATTAAAATGAATGGTATCTTAACTCTCCATATCGCAGCATTCCTTATCTCCATCAGCCGTATTATTTATAACTATTAACAGTGGTAACACTTGAAAGCTACTGCGTTGAGTGACACTTCCAGCTCTACAGGGAGTGAACAATCACTTAGCAGTTTAATTATATGCATTAATAGAAGCTTGTGGCTCAAAAATGTGGCTCCATTTTAACTTGGAATTTGCATTTTCCCCCCTCTTTCTTGTAAATGCTGCTCTAATTAAAATGTAATGATAGGATCTGCATTCACTGATACTTACAATGGCCTACTGACCGAGAAGTAGAGACTGTAATGCCTTTTTACTGCGCTTTGGTACAGCCTGCGATTACATACATTGTCAGCTACCAGATGTCACCTGGGAAGCAGGGAAATGCAGTGCCAACAGCGAACCAAGACACAGTCATTTTAAAGTCACTTAACATCAATATCTGTCAATTGTGTGACCTTTGTCGTCCCGTTAAGAAGTTACCAGGAAATAATAAGATGCTACTTTGCAGCTACTCTGGACACCACCTTTCTGTAGACAGAATTCTGATAAATTAGACATTTTTGGATACAGTTTTATCACACAGTGACAGAATGGTGAAAAAAAATCATGATTACTGTAATGCATTTTACGAATTGCATGTGTGTTATACACTGTGATCATAGGATCACAGAATATCCTGAGTCGGAAAGGACCCAAAAGGATCGTATCATAGAATGGTTTGGGTTTCAAATGGCCTTAGAGATCATCTAGTTCCATCCTCCTGCCAAGGGCAGGGACACCTTCCACTAGAGGATCACTTGGCTCCACACAACACCCCCCAAAAACCAGACCCTGTGTCTGAGAGCCTTGTCCAGACACTTCTTGAACTCCGGCAGCTCGGTGCTGTGACCACTGCCCTGGGCAGCCTGTCCCAGTGCCCGACCACCCCTGGGTGCAGAACCTTTCCCTCACACCCAGCCTGACCCTCCCCTGTCCCAGCTCCACGCCGTCCCCTCGGGTCCTGTCGCTGTCCCCAGAGAGCAGAGCTCAGCGCCTGCCCCTCCGCTCCCCTCGTGAGGGAGCTGCAGGCCGCCATGAGGCCTCCCCTCGGCCTGCTCTGCTCTGGGCTGAACAAACCCAGGCACCTCAGCTGCTCCTCACACGCCTTCCCCTCCAGACCCTTCACCATCTTTGTAGCCCTCCTTTGGACACTCTCTGGTAGTTTTAAGTTCTTCTGATATTGTACCACCCAAAACCGCTCCCAGTGCTCGAGGTGAGGCGGCAGCAGGCAGAGCAGAGCGGGACAATCCCTTCCCTCGACCAGCAGCAGTGCCGGGCCTGATGCCCCCCAGGGTTTGTTTGGACACCAAGGTGAACACGAGCCAGCAACGTGCCCTTGTGGCCAGGAAGGCCAACAGTATCCCGGGGTGCAGTTGGAAGCGTTGCCAGCAGGTCAAGGGAGGTGATCCTGCCCCTCTACTCAGCCCCGGTGAGGCCACACCTGGAGTATTGTGTCCAGCTGTGGGCTCCCCAGTACCAGAGGGACATGGAGCTACTGGAGTGGGTCCAGAGGAGGGCTGCGAAGATGATGAGGGGACTGGAGCAGCTGTAGCACCAGGACAGGCTGAGAGAGCTGGGCCTGGTTAGCCTGGAGAAGAGAAGACCAAAGGGAGACCTCATCAATGGGTCTGAATATCTGAGGGGAGGCTGTCAAGAGGATGGAACCAGACTCTTCCCATTGTGCCCAGCTACAGGTCAAGAGGCAACAGGCAAAAAAAAATGAAGCCCAGGAGGTTCCATCTGCATCTGAGAGGGCACTTGTGTGCTGTGAGGTGACAGAGCACTGGGACAGGCTGCCCAGAGAGGTTGTGGAGTCTCCTTCTCTGGAGATACCCAAAAATCCGCCTGGATGCCATCCTGTGCAAAGTGCTCGGGGTGACCCTGCTAAGCAGAGGGGTTGGACCAGACGATCTCCAGAGCTCCCTTCCAGCCTGGGCCATTCTGGGATCCTGTGATCTCCCAAAGCCACCTGGACGTGGTGCTGGCCACCCTGCTCTGGGTGTTCCTGTTGGAGCAGGGGTGGGATGAGAGGACCCACACGTGCCTCCAGCCTCAACCATTCCCTAACTCTGTACGTGCCTTCCATGCAAAATGAGCACAAAGACAATGCAGAACATTCGGTGGCAATAAGGCAGATGAGCCCGCTATGAAAGGGAAAAGCAAGCTCTCTAGTATTT
This sequence comes from Anser brachyrhynchus, assembly GCF_964034855.1. Classification (NCBI taxonomy): domain Eukaryota; kingdom Metazoa; phylum Chordata; class Aves; order Anseriformes; family Anatidae; genus Anser; species Anser brachyrhynchus. The sequence continues at coordinate 124,631,650 of NC_137696.1, read as the reverse complement.
CACCTCCGGCAAGCTGGAGCTTGTTCTGCTGACTGTGCACACCCACTCTCCAAGGTATCTTTAACTGGCATTTATTTTAAATACCTATAATTAAAATACAATTGAAATATTTCTGTAATAGACCCTTGGGAATTTCCAAAGGTGCCTTGCATTTATATGAAGATGGTATGCTGAAATCACTCATGCCAAATATAACATTATTTCTGAGGCCTGTGAGGAAGGGGAGCGTTATCTATCCTCAAAGAGCACAAAGAGGTTTTTGGGGGAAACGACTCTACGCTGCAATTAGTAAATCCTGTTGTTGCGTCAGTGATGTCTGATGCAAACACACTACAAGGTGGCAACGTTTTTAATTAGGCTCCTCTGAAACGTGTATGTTACAATATATATGGTATCATGAATCTCTGTAAAATTCATTCAAAGGCAGGCTTAAAGCAGAGAGAGAGCAACTCATTTCTGCTTTACGTCTACACTCATGACAAAATCATGACAGATCTCCTACAGACGTGACCATGGGACAAAAAGTTTCTAAAGCAGGTGATCCCAACTTCCAGCCCTCCAGAAGGTAGCTGTAAAGCATCCTGCAATCAAGGGAGCAAAGGCCATTTTCCAGGTGAACGTTGTAATTTTCCTGGCTATTGACAGCTATGTAATAAAAATCCTTTCAGTTCCTGACATACTGAAGCTGTCAAATTTCACCAGAGTACATAAAATATGATTTTGGAAACTACTAAGCCAAGAAAACAGTGCCATAAAACCCAACATTTCGGCCACAAAAGGGTCAGTTCTGTGACTATTATTAACACCGTTTTTTAGCCCATCTGCCTGCAAATTTCTTCAACAATAGTATATATTAACGTGAAAACAGCACATCAGGGCACGCTGTAGCACAGTAGCGTACAGTAGGTGGACCAGAAAAGTTTGTTTCATGTTCATTTCTCTAGTCTTTAAATTCCTGAAGGTACAGGCTCACAGTACTCGAGAAGTTTCTCAATAGCACATCACAGAGGACCCTGATGTCTCGTACTGAACTATTACAACAGCTCAAGTTAACGAGAACGTATTTATTGGTTGCCACTTAATGGAATAATCTATGTGCTCACTTCGGGTTGTTCCAGAGTGCCTCATACACAGCCTTTGAATGCCAAATAAGAAAAGTGGATTGGCCTGTTAATGTCTGGAGAAAACACCATGAAAGACCTTGTAATTCACCCTTCAAGGTGCAAAAGCTGTTATTCCTCCACCCTTCCCTGGCAGCACCCAAACCATGAAGTCCATGTGCCAAAGGGAACTTTTCCACAGGTGTCTAACACAAGCTAATCCTCGCACTATCCAGCTTCAGAAAGAAAGCATTAAACATAACCAGACCACTCTTGGGGTGCAACACAACAGTCATAGTGGAGGTGACCTAATTTACAGGAGCATTTAGCCCACAGATGAGGTGTTGTCTTCAGTGAGTTATTTACCAATGCTATGCACTTCAGTTTCATAAATACCCTAACTCTAGGATATTGCTGCTGCTGGCCGAAGAGGGAACATGCCTGCCTGCCATCCCATACCTTCCCTGGTCTTTTTGTATCCCTGGACTGTTCGGATCTGCATGTTGCCTCCTGTCTAACGCTGTCGGATAGTCGCTTTCTGCAAGGAGATGCTAGCGTATGACAGTCCCGGGCACCACTACAATACAACTCAATAAGGAAAGAGACATTTCACATTTGGGAGATGCCTTGGGCATCAGCAGCATGACCTTGGAGCGTGGTTTTGACTCCTGAACACAGTATCTACGCGAACACCAGACAAGTCTCTCCAGATTGTGCTCACTGCACCGAGCAGCCCCATCTGCTCCGTCTTGCAGGTGCTCCAAGTGACTCTCCATTTATTACGCAGTTCTGGAGAAACCCATGAGAATACCTCAATAAATTTGCTGTGAAGTTTCACCTTCACTTTTACCGAGCACAGGACTCTGGCCTTTACGTTGCTGGAAGGGTCGGCTTTCCCCTAGGGCTAAGTATGGGAAATACAGCATTTTTCATTGTTTTAAGTTAAAACACAAGTTTTGCGACACAGATCACTTTAAAGAATGTCTTCTACCCTACAAATCATTGAGACCAGCAACTCTACAATCTTTTTTGATAATCTAACCCTCTTTCATCAGACCTCTCCTCTCCATAACAAGCATCAACACAACCACATGCTCCCTCCTACCCGACTCAGCCCTGCAAAAGCTTCTCTCAGTTATTATGTTCACAGCAAAACCATTACGCTTTTCCATTATGCTTTAAAGAAAAGAAAAAATCAAGTCCTTGAGGATTTAATTTGGACATCACGGTTTACCACCCTCATAGTAAGCATACAGTTGCTGCTGCTGAGCTGTGCTAAAATACATATTTTACTAAATGATGCTTTGTTTGCCTAAATGCCTAGCAAATTTGCACTCTATCCAAGACGCATCCTTTTATTCCTGTACTGCTTTTCCATTTGGCTTTATGTTCCCAGACATATGCTCATTATTGACTTCAGCAGCAAGGGGCCTTAGTGAAAGAAGCCCAGAAAACAACTTCAGAATGCTGGCTTGAAAACCACCACTTGAATAGATAGCGCAACTGCATGAGCCTACGCAACCCACAGTTGTCTGGGGATTGTTAAGTTCCAAACCGATCTTTTAGTTTGGGTAGAAAAAGGGTCTCAACTGTACCTTTACACTTATCAGAAGCTTTTTCTGAATGGGAAGCTATTTTAAAGATAGCGATGGTTATTAGCATAACCTTTACGGCTGCCACGCCGGAGGAAATTTTATGTGCGGACAAAATACTAATTCACAAAGACAAAGGAAGCAACCCAAGCAATCCAAAACGCAGTCTTTCCACGCAGCCTTGCAAATCATCACGTTAATACTAAAAGGTACAGCAACGCGTACCGTGTCTGGGCAGCACGATGCAAGGCAGCGGCGCTCACGCCGCCACTGAAATCCTCACCCTCTGCATTTTCCGGTTTAAGTCGTGACACCTTACCCATGTCACGCAGAGGAGAAGGGACCAGTTTTACCTGTACTGTTCAACTGATTCAGCTCTTCTCTTCCCACACATCATCACACGGAGGGTTGCAGCACTAACTTTACTTTGTTCTCACATTGCACATATCCAAAGAGAGAAATCTGATGTGCTTTATAAGAAACCTATCCAGAGCTGCTGCAAACACACCCAGTGAGCAAATAAAAGTTGGTTCCACACAGACAGTGGAAAGGGAGAGAAGCTTTGTGCACGCAATTTGACCATCTGCAGCAGTGGGCACAAGCCGGGCCTTTATCTACACATTTTATCCCCAGAAATATGAGTGCAATTATCTGTGAAAATAGTTTCTAAAAATAGCCCGCTCCTTACTACCACGATTCCCATTAACATAAAAAATTACCATGGCGTTGGCCACAGTTCATGAAACTATAATTGTTTGCGAACTGAAGAGCTTTTTAGCTCTAACGTTTAGGAAGTCTCCAAGAGAAGCTCGAGTAACTGTTTCAGAAGGACTGATCATTAAACACTGCCTAATCTGTTTCTATAAATGTGCCCGTGAAGAAAAAAAAAAAAAACAACAGAAGAAATTTTCAGAGGTAATGCTGGCTACCTGCCAATAACAGTGTTTCAATGAGACGTTTAGTAGGAACTGAAAGGAGAATCATTTACCCCACTAAACATTTCAGAGATATATTTAAAAACAGAGATAATTGTCTTCCCAAAAGAGTACAAAAATCAGTGGAGATCAGCAGTTTAAGCATCTTTTATTACATTTATTAAAAGCTCCTGATAGCGCTGTAATAAATTACCTTCATTATGAATTTCAACTCCTTAATAAAAATGAGAGCCCTCCGGAAAACTATCTCCTTATTTACAGCTAAAGGTGATACAACAGTATTTAAAGTTTTACAACACCAAATACATTACAGAGAGAAACAGTCATATTACCCGTTGCCTTACTTGACCACTATATTTCTCTCTGATGTTCACACGCCAAAATAAAGCCGTAGCCCTCTGCTTAACTTAAGCTTGGATGCATCAGGCATTTCACTAAAATTAGTCTATTTCTGATACATGCTTATTTAGCCATTCCTTCAGGAGAAAAAAAATACAGCCTGACACATGAGTGTAAGAAAAGGAATTTTCTACCAGACTAAAATAATTCAGCGATGGCATTTTATTTAAGAACCGTATGAATGGCTCTAATGAATCGAACCAAATCTCTTCAGTCTGATACTTGTCTCCAATACAGACTAGTAAATGGTCCTGCCTACGCTTTTCCCATCAGCTTTTTATTTATATGAGACTTCAGTTGGAAATGATGAGGCCAGAAAACCTCCCTACTGATCACCTCAAGGAAAAGGAAGGTTCTGCCAATGACTTGCTATGACACTTCCTCTGACCCTTCCCACACTTGAAACTCCTCATCTTCTGGCCCTCCTTCTTGTTCCTTTTCCCTTTTTCTGTTCCCCCAACTTATTTCATCTACACAGGGTCTTTGAAGTCATTTGAGATGGGCTTACAGACATCCCTTCTGAAGGACCAAAATGAACCACAACGGTAAACCATACATGGGAAAAGACCCCTAAAAAATAGAGCAAACAGCCCTGCCTTCTCCGTTAGTAAATGTTACTAGCTTAGCAGTATTTATACCAGAAGAGATCCAGCTTGTCGATGATACTATTGCTACTCAGTGACTCTGCAGAAACAGAATGAGGAATTAGCAACAGCATCCTGGGAATTCTTTAGCCTCCTAAAGTTTTTGCTTAAATCCAAAGTTCTGCTTGGTAGCCCCGTTGGCAAGTGTGATTCATGAATCCTCCCAACCATTTACCCCTAGAGTCACCTCATCCCTCTCGTGCTACAACAGCAAAGCTGAGTGTTTATCGCGTTCCACAGAATGAGGTGTCTGCTCTGGTAACAATTCCATTATTCCCGCTGAGCCCTTGATTTATTCTAGCTATTATTCTAATTATTTTCTCCGACCACCTGCTACGTGAGGCACTGCAAAGCGGTCTTATCGGCTCTGCTTGCATTTGCGAGCTAGAAGCAGCAGAGTGCATGTGTGTGCACGCGTGCACGCTACCTGACACGAGGACACGGGCGGTGGGAGGGAGCCGAGGATGCTCCCTCCTGCAGCGTGTTCCCGTACTTGGAATGGGGTGAAAAGACCTGAAGGAGAAAGGAAATCCTCCGAGGCTATAAAAAGCATCTGTAGTAATGGGAAAAAAGGGGCATGCTGGGGGAAGGAAGGGTGGAGAAGCACAACATAACTGGTACATAGAACCAGTACATCCACTCTGGTTGAAAAAAGGAGCTGCAGTAATCTTTATACTGAAGACAGACAGAAAGGCAGCCACCTGCCCCTCACTGTAAAAGGGACAATATGTACATATAATAAAAGATGTATCTAATATACTTACTCCTATCAATAAATTACAGTTTTGAATAATCATGAAAACACTTTCCAGGAGTACATTTGCTATACTCACATCAAACTTTGAAAACACAGATATGCTTGCAAAAGAGGAACTGATGGGCATCAGAGCTGCTGGATGGAAGAAGCAGGTAACACTTCAAAATCAATAGGTCATGAGGGACAGAAGCAATGTTACTCTTGAAACCATAATTACCTGTTCAATTTGAAGAAGCACCCAGTATTTTTAGTATGCAGTCAGCACAATCAGCAAGTTATTATCTTCCCAGGAGAAACCTCCACGTTTAATCTATCAACTGGTAATGGAGGCAGTGTTTAGACCTCCTTCTAAAGTCATCTGGGTCCCTTTTTGTCCTACCCTTCCCTGGTCTGAAAAGTGCACAACTAGAAAGGAAGTTAGAATCGCAGCAATTTATTTTCTCTAAGCTTATTTGGAACTACCAGAGAAGCAAAAATCTGTAAGGATCCCTGACAAGGCGCAGGTGTCTGTCCCCAAAAAGTCAGAGGTAGCTCATAGCAAGATACATATTTGTGTGATTTAGGAGAATAAAGAACCACAAACTGTGTAAAAGAGCACTCCTCCTCGCGAACAGCTTGGTGCTGTTGCAAGAACACAACAGATGCTCTCCTCTTGGTTCCTCTCTTTGTTCTCACATTAGTTTTATGCAATAGAAGTGTCTAAATATTTACCAGCGTGGACTAACATTTACACAGCACAACTTATAAGTTGTTTCCAACAACTCAAAGCTATGATAGAAAATTTTGGGTAGGAAACAGAGAGCGTACTCTCTAGCTGAATCCCCGGGAAAGGAGGCATTGCTATCTGCTTCAATCACGTTTGCCAGTGCAGGGCTGTGGAAAAACAAAACAAAACGAACGGCTGTTTTCACCCTCTCCTCTCTCTTATTTAAGACAGAGCATCTTTTAAAAATAAATTATAAGGCATTTAAGATAGGATGAGAAGGGCTGAGGAGGAAGGGAAATGGAAAGGATGCCTCTTGTTTACCATTCCATCTTGAAACGTGTCACAGTGATCCACAACCTCTCCACTCTCGTTCCCTGCAGCTCCGTCTCCTGAAAGGCACAGCGATCACTTAGCTGCCCATCAGCCTCGCGGCTGCCTCTTTCACGCAGGTTTCTCCGTGCACTGGCTGGTCTCAGAGTGCAGACCCTGTGCACCTCTCCAACACGTGCATTTTGGTTCCTCCTCCTCTTCCTTCTCAGACTTTCCTCTCTTTAAACCAACACCGGTATAATTCCTCTCCACGTTGCGGTGCCCGAGCACCTCTTCCCCAGCAGCCTGCCTCTCCGTGTCCTATTTCTCCTCCTCACTCTGCAGCATTCACACTGCTTCTTGAGGGCTTCATCCTCCACGCCGATTACTCATCCTCCAGCTCCTCATCTCTACACTCGCTGGCATCCAATCTTAATTTGATCTGCGAGTCCTGCTTCAAATTTCTGAACTCATTAACGAGGTGTCGCTTGAGCTGGCCACCCCATCGCCCTCTCTGCATTCTTAAATCCCCCTCCTAAGCTATCACCTGGTTTTCTTTTTTCCACGGCTTTGCATTTCTCTTGCCCTCCAGCCAGCTTTTTGGCTGATTCCAACCCCTCACACCAAAATTCTGATCTGGTCTTACCCCTTCTTTTTCTAAGACCAATGATTTCTTCATCAACAACGTGCAAATTCCTTCCTGCCATGTTCCAGAGCTGGCATACCACCAACTCTGATGTCCTCCCAGCTCCTAAAGCTGAGGCTTGTCCTGCAAAGATATTCTAGACAAGCTGACCTTCTCTACTCTGCTTTCTCCTCTTGCTTTTCTATGCTAACCTCTATTTTCCCAGCTTTTTTTTAACCCCCCTTGCAATTCCAGCCTTTTCACCACATTCTTGTCCCCTCTTTCTGAGGACTTCGCCTTTTGCATCTTCTATTTCTGCAACAATTGTCAGTAATAAATGGAGAAAATCCAGCAGGGCACTCCCTTTCCCCTGACAAGCAGGGGAGCCCTGCAGCCTGCACGTATCGCAGGCAGTTGAGCATCACTTGAAGTTAAGCAGTGCTGGAAGAGTACTTCCAGAGTGCTTGTGCACTAAAAGAGAAGCAACTCCAGATCCTACTGTGGGAAAGCCCTAGCCATTTGTCATGGATAAGCAGCAGAGAATAGTAATAATTAAATAAAATAATCCTTTCTATAGAAGCTTGAAATTCTGCCTTAAATAATTCCTCCCTCTTCAGTTTTACATCTTGCAAATACTTGAGATTACTGTGTCCCCTTTGCTGGGTCTCATCCAAGGACAGCTCTTTAAATCTTTTAGTCGGTATTGCTGTTCTTCCGTCATAAATCCTCCCCAGCCCAATACTACTCCAAGTAATGACAGGCCCATAAAGAACCCAGAACTACAGCTGCTACTTCACTAGGTATTGAGTCGGGTTTTGCCATACCCCGCAGCACAAGTAATTATAGGAAAACACAGCTAATTTGATGTCCACTCCTACCCTCTCTCTCCCCTAGCATTATAAGAAAGTAATCCAGGAGCAACAGAGGCTGGGGCATGAATTTTGAGCTGAATTCACTTTCAGCTGTCACTGACTTCATCCTTCCTTTTCTGTGTGTTGCCTAATTGCTTTGCCCCAGACTTCTCACGTTGTCACATGAACGCAGTATTCACTAAGTGCCATCTATGTTTATGATGTGCTCGAGGAATCTGCACAAGATCGCTTACAAAAAGCACCTACCACAGGTTTCAGAACTTCCTCCATGTGCGGTACAGCCGCATTCTGGATTGCTTCTTTCTGTAAGTGTCTGTCTGCAGCACACCAGGAAAAAACATTGTTTCCTGCCTGAACTTCTGATCAATACATTCTGTTGCGCTGATAGTTTTTTAGTGCCAGAAAGCACCCAGTCTGACCTTGCAGAGAAATATACCTGTGATTCCTACATCGTGACTGCAATTTCTGAACTATTTTAAAAAGACAACCCACTTGGACTTTAAAATAATGAGATCATGAAAAAAAATCTACCGCATTATCAGGTAAGGTGCTTAATTCCCTATGATGTTTACCATTTGCTCTTTATTTCTCATTTCAATTTCTCTAGAAATAATTTTATATTTTCTTCCACATCATTGATAACGCTATTGAGCGGCGCTGAGCCAAGAACAGAGATGCTATATAATACACCTATACACTCTACTTTGCAATTAATTACCTTCGAGATAGCATGCTTTTAACTTTGAAACATGCACTATTGTAAAGCCAAGGAAAGAAAACCATCTTGGAAAAAAGTAAGAGCCCTAGTTAGCATTGGAAGAGCTATATTCCACTGAGACCTGAGTGACTCAGTCTTTCATGAGGCAAGGATATAATTTTCTGGATGAAGTAGTTCAACAAATCTTTCTTACCCTCCACCTTCAAAAATGAATTTTAAATTGTTTGTCCTTAAGAAATAATTCCGGCCCAGTTCCTAACTAATAGCTGAGCTAAGAAAGAGAGGCAGAATGAGATGGAACAGCTGGAACGAACCAGAAACTCCTGGTGATCCTAAGCCATACTCACAACAAACTGGTCCGTGTCCCTTTCAAGCCCCATGTTTGGTAAGTCGGGCATCATGTGTGCCACCACTTTGAAGCCAGCATCCTTGGCTAAGTGAAAGGACTCGCACACAGCCTTCACGGTGTGACCTCTGGGAAGAGAAAAGGAGAGATTTAGAGCCCCAGACACCCAAGAGAGGCAACCCAGGTCATACAGAAAAAGACACGTTTTTAATTCAGATTATTTTCCAGGAAATGAGCAGGGCTGAGTTTTTTTTATCAGTTTATCACCATCCAAGTCTGGGAACGTGGCTGCTATTAAGGTAAATTAAGCTAGTGGCTAAAAGCAGTCGGGTTTGCTGTTTCCGCAGCAGGTGAACCACCCCGAGAGTACAGCTTTCCAAACCCCAGCCTGAGAAACTTCCAAAAGCTGCTGAAATACCGTGTAAAGTGATGACACAAGGAGATGTCACAGCACAAGCTAGGACACACTGCACTGAAGACTCTGTATAATCAGAATAAACTATAACCAGAAACAAAAGCAACAGAAAAGGAGAAGGATGGGGGCTACGTAGAACCAGCTGGTTAGAAAATCGTCCTCACAAGAGGCTTGCCAAACTTTCAGGTACTCTCTTTAGAGCAAAAGGAACTCTTCACAGGTTCTGAGAGGTGTCAGACCTCCAAGACATAGACCGAACCGGGACTCGGGAAGGATTTCATGTTCTTCCCTGCCATTAAACCACACCAACTCAGGCTTGCACTGCAGGAGCTCGGAGAGAGTGGGAGCCTGCAGGGGCAAAGGCTGAATCACACCTCACTCATCAGCCTCTAGCAAACCTCTCCATCCTCCACGCTTCAGGAGCCTTCTTCTGCCTCCGCAACAGCGACCTCCCTGACTGTGAGCAGCTCCGGGGAGGTGCCCATCACACGGGATCAGTCTCCCCACGACGTCCTTGCTGTTGCTGTCGCCCAGCTGCGAGGGCTCTCCCGGCGCTGGCTGACACTTGCAGCCATTTCTGCCCCGTCAGCATCTGCCGCCGTCGTCCTCCCATGGCGCTCGCCCACCAGCTCACCCTGCCTCTTGGAATTCCTCGCCAACGGATCAGCTCAGCGGGCGGCTCTTCCTCTCCTCGAGAGTCTTCTGGATGAAAAATCGATGCCATCTGGGCATCTCCACGAACGCCTGCCTTCTGCCGAGACCTGATGTTAACCAAAGCAAACAGCCACTTCCCTTGTTTTAAGGACCTTTTCCTTTCTCTCCGCTGGTAGATCCTTCCTCTGTTAAACCCCTACCTGTATTTTTACAACTACAGTTTTATTAATGATTTTTTTCAGAAGTATTATGGTGTTTTTCCGAGACTGTTCAAGGACAGTATTACTCTAGACCTTGAGTAGCCTGAGGGGAGTAAATGGGAGACTTGCTTCATAAATAAAAATTATTTTCTTATTAGAAGTGGAATCTGAGCTGCATCAATAACTTGATTATTTGATGCCTAGATCTGTTCTTGAATATTTTTCTGCCTCACAGCCACCCAAAGCACTCAGAAACCTCACTAATGACTTATGGAACATAATAGAAAGTAATTTCCAAACAGTTAGCCTAATTGGTTGTAATCTGACATTTTGCTACAAGCAAAATATTAAAAGTTTGAAGCAAAACACATCCCCCACAAAGTAGGAGAACAGAAGCAAAATGAGGTCATTTCAGAAGAAAAAGAAAACTTGAATCACTCTTCTCTACAACTATATGCCAATTCATTGTTCGGAAATGTTGGAGTGGGGCATATGAACCAACAGCCCGTGTTGGCTCTGCTGTGAGAGCCTGCAGCAAAGCCTTTTAGGAATTCTGCAAGCAGCTTTGAGAATGTCAAAAACATTTAAAAACATAATTCCATACAGGATTAGTTCTGAGTGAAATAGTCAGTAATATACTACTTCATTCTTCTTCTGATTCATCAGCAGGAAATCAAGGGTTCATTAGCAAATTCGCAAGCCAGAAGTGACATGCGGCTCTGAATGATTTATGGCACCAGCTCTGATCTAACACAGAAACCACAGGAAACCCAAAGATGACTGCAGCGATCGCTAAGTGGAGCTTTACAGTTCCACTTCAGGATAGGGCACCTTTTAAAAGGAACTTGTGAAAAAAAAAAAAAAAAGATTTTAAAAGCTGAAAAGAAATGATTTGTTAAATTTACAATGTGTCAGAAGTAACCAGTAGTGAATACAACTAGTCGAAAAGTAAGATCTAGCCCAGGATGGATCTTTTCCTTTGGAAAGCTCTGACATCTAGAGGAGGAAAATACCACCTATAAATGCGAGCTGTCTGCTCTTGGACTACTCAATAAATGGCTTTTCCAGTGCAGTAGCCTGACTGTTTCATAGTAGTGACGTCCTGAGCTTCCATGCACAAGCAAGACTACGGCTCAACCCGCAGGAAGAAACTCATTTGGGATTCTTACTTTAAGCCTCTAAAAGAAAATGTCCAACATTTTCAGTTTTGCACTACTGCCTTTAAGGTAGGTATTAACAAAAATGTGTTTTGCTTATTGAGCCATACTGCTTCTGTCGTTATCTATGATTATGGTTATTAAATGTCTTTGGTCGGTGACTGGAATATACAACGAAGGCAAGTTGTACAAATGTCAGATGTGAAAAAATGATCAAGAGAAGAATCACTTCTTTCAAAATATCATCAGAATTATCAGGAAAAAAAAAAGGAAGTACAATGAAAGAAAAAGATTAGCTTTCTTGCCTGTAAGGGATGGGATGAACAATGTATTGCACACTCTCCTACGTAGGACAGCTGTGCTTTTGGCCACAGGTCCAAGATGACAAGGAATAAATCACAGGCTTCTTCTGAACCTATTTTGCCATCCCTAGACGTGTTGTAACCACAGAATGACTGGGGTTAATCCATCAACAGGTGCCATTTCTCACTGTGTCTCACCCCCTGTACTTGCCATCGTCACTTCTCCTCTCCCATGCTCAGCAGAATAAGGTGTCTGGTGCAGAGAGCAGGCTGTTTGCTGGCAAAGAGCCTCCCATAGATTACACTGCATTGTATCTGCTCGAGACTAAAGATTGTGAATTATGTAGGATGAGAATTACAAGTTCTCTCCGGGCACATTTTCTCCTTCACAATACTGCATTTATTTATGAAGCAACAACAACAACAAAAAGAGAGAAATATACAGTGCAGGAAAAGATCCTGAGTTTAAAATACTACAAATAACTCCATTTTGTTATAACATGGTCTACACAATGCCACAACAAATTCCATGAAGCCACTGCAGTTTATTACTTTTTCTTAACAGACATACGGCCACACAAGCAAGGAAACGAGCCAAATGTTTCAATATTTGATCTTAAATGGGTGTTCAAATAGGGCTGCTGTTCCGGAGCATTTCAAAAAGCATACCACGAGCATTGCAAGTTCCTTCTCACCTGTTGGTGTCCCTGGCCACGTCCTCATACACGCTCTGCACTCCGATCTCCAGCCTCGTGCAGCCGTAGGACAACATGTCACTTAGATGCCGCTTCAGGCAGTAATCGGGCCGGGTCTCTATTGTTATCCCGATGCATTTTGTCAGGCTTCGTTCCGAGTACCTGCAACAAAAACCATCCTCTATTAAAACTGTGAAGCTGTCGCAGGTGACCAGAGAAGTTTCCAATGTCTTCCAGGTGAGTTCTTTGCAGTCTCCATCAGAATTAAAGTCCAGGTTTAAAAAACGATGATCCCAGCTGGCAGGGGGCTGCCGACCTCACTCCAACACGCGCCTGAAACAACACATGAATACACACGGTAGTAAAGGGCTGGGGTTTGCTGTGCACAGAAGAGCTGACCTTGGTACAGCCTTGCAGGGTGTTTTTAAACAACACCAGCTCGGTAGACGCTTGCAGAACAGAGTGAGCCTTCGGTACTCAGCATCGCCCGAGCAAAAGGGGAAGTCCGAGTAGGAGATGAGAATTGGGTTTGGTTTTGGGGATGGAGCAAGGATGGTGTGAGCACTCGTTTCCACTTACAACCACAGAGGATCTCACGTTAGGGAGATTTTGGTATAGCAGGGACATTTTTGATCAATTCCTACAGCACACAGATAGACCGCAGGGATTAGGACCAGAGCCAGCCATGATCTGAAAACATACAAGCCATGAAAAACTACACAAATCATCGCCTTTCTGAGCCAGTCGCAGGCTCTCAGCTTCATTGAGTCTAACACCGAAACAGAGCTCACTGGTAGCCTTTTTCCCTCCTCTCCCCCATTTATCACTGGATGTCTACCAGAGACTAATTGTTCCAGCCAGTGTAAAAATCCTCTACTGACGACAAATGGTAAGTTATTGACCTACGAGGGAGTAAAACAAAAGAAAAAGGAATCCAAAGCTGCCTTGAACCAAAGTTCGCGACAGGAAACCATAAATCAAGACGAACTCCTACACCACCAGCAGAGATGATACTCATTTCCATTTAAGAACCATTTCACATACCCCCCCCACCCAGTAGTCACCTTTCCTGCAGAATACGGTGGTTGTGTAAGAGGACTGCAGCACAGGGCAGAAGATTTACAGCAAGAAGAATGAAACTTCCTCTTCTGAAGCCATTTGAAACTGCGGAGGTAATCTGGATAGTTCCCAAATTGCGATGTGGGCAGGATTAACGGCTGCCCTCCGAGAAGAGCATCGGTCTCTTTAATGCTCCCCAATGATGAAGATCTCGGTATTCATATTAAATGTTGCTGGAAAGAGGACACCTTGAGTAAGAGAGAGACGTTACGCTGATACCTGAAAGAGCACTGCACACCACAAGCCACCAGGATGACTAACTTCAGTTCTTTATTAGGTAGTTTATAAGGATTCATCACCTGGTTTCTGGCCCTGGATGGCTGGAGACTTCTGAGTCAAAATAAAGCTCCGGAGAGTCTAACTTTTAGCATGGCAGAGGTCCAATTTGACCAAAAAGAGGAAAAAAAAAAGGCAAAAAAACAGGTAGATTCAGACTCATGGGCAAAACTTCCATTCTAACTGATACAGCCTAAGATATTGGGGGGGGTAGACAATAATGGCTGTCAAAATAAGCATCTTTAAAAAAAAAAGAAAAGTATAAAACATTTCAGAGTTTGTGGCTCACTGATCTGACAGACTAACAGAACAAGTGTTTATCGTGCCAAGAAAAACACTGCCAATGTGAGATTCATTAACATCAGCCTAAAAATACGCTCACTTTTAAAGACGCCGTGTTTTGCAAGAATTAAAGAGAGAAATTTTAGCTAAGGGAAAAAAAAAATAAGTCACCGGATAACTCAGCCATCGTGCCAGAGGGGACGTGCTTGTATTAAGCACCTGCAATCATGGCTGGAAATACAGAGGGGAGACAAAAGTAATTATATTTCCCCCCCTGGAGCAAATTTATAGCTGAGTTATAAGATGCTGAATCTAACGAACACCAGCAGACCCCAAAATGATAACACCTACTGAGGGCACCGACAGGGTTTCAGAATGGTGCCAGGGCTGGCAAAATTCTCTTGTCCAATTCAATGCTGGAAAGAGACACGTGTCTTAACTATGTTTTATTATTTATTTTACGTTTTATTTATTATTTTATGCAGCGGACAGGTAGAGCACAGCCTAACACTTTGCTTTATTAACATAAAAGCTTGAATCGAGTGGTCCCCCTTTAATTAAGACTACAAACTTCCTTCAACTAACTGGAAAGGAGAAAGAAGCACGCGATCGTCAGCCATCCACCGAAGGCACTTCTGGCAACGTATTTTTATCATTTCCTGAGTAGAGGAGAATAAACTTGACTTCTCTGCTCCCTTTTCGTGACTTTTGAACTTGAAACACTCGTTTGGATATTCACCATTTTTTCCATTTGCAAAAAGAGCGGCTCTATTCCACTTGAAATGTAATCCTAAAACTAAGGGAAGGCACAAATAGCAAGATTACGAATTAAGAAGCCAAACAGAGAGCACCAGAAGTGGACATCGATTAAAATCTTTACTAGATTTATGTAACCTGGTGTTGGATGGAAGGAGTAATCAATCAGTACCCATAAAAACTGTAGCAATTATTATTACGCCGCATACAGCTGCATTACACAACTAAGATAATTTTTTTCATTTTTAGACAAATAGATCTGCCAGTATTTAACGCTGAAGCTCACCGTTTCCCTATGCATGGCCAACACCTCCGTTGCCAGCCAGGCTTTCATAGAAAGGGCCAACAGTGAGCTATAAAAGAGAGCTTGGGGGCCTTAAAAAGGCAGAAAATACTACTTAGAAGGTTATCTACTAAGTGTTGGATTTAGACTGAGACAGAGACTGAATTTTTTTTTTAAACCAGCATGGCAGTATTTCTTATTTCAAAACACTGTCAGGATCTGAGACAAATGTGTAACAGCCAACAGAGAAAAAGAAATGACAAACTGATATATACTTGACTAATACTTTACTTATTTTTTTTGAGTGGAGAAAGCTTTTTTTTAAAAAAAAAAGTATATCTTTGAAATCTAATCCTGATTTGTGGATCTCAAGTCACATTTTTTTAGTTTTTATTATTAAGCAATGATTTCTGTAATGATCTGCAGTAGATTAGCTATTTCAAGACTGACTTTGCTTATTGCCTACCTCTCCCTGGGTCTTTCCCGATGGAGCTGCCCTGCCTCATCCAGCAGCAGACCCACACTGGTCTTCCTTTGCTGACAAGGTACCTATGGAAGTGAAGTCCTTCTTGTTGCTCTGCAGTCCCTTGGAGTTTCAGCTCCAGCTAAGCTTTCCTCGTGCCCTCCTTGCCTGCTTGTATCCCTCCTGGGTATCCCATACCACATACTGAAATCCCCCAAATTAACTGTGCTCCACCATATTGCAGGTATCAGGGTGTCAGACTACACTGAAGAAGTTTTGTGTATCATTCATTACATTCAAGGATTAAAACATACACTTTTTTTTTTTGCCTTTTCTCAGCACTATCTCCAGTTTTTAAGCATTCTTCTTGTTGCCTTTGATATCAAAAACAGCCACAGAACTTTGCAGACACACCAGTGCTAAATCCAGATGGAATATGATTTGCCTATTCCTATCCAATTTTCCACTATTTATACAGTCAAGGGTAATTTGGCTGCTGAATCATACAGAAAGCTCATGATAATGTGACTTAACTCCTAAATCTTTTCTAGATATTTCGCCGCTTCTCGGAATAGAATCCTGCCCCATTCCTAGAAAAACAGCTTTATTTTTTTCCCATAACAAAGTACCCAACTTGCTCGTATACAACATGCTATGGAATACAGATGAATCCCTTCTCTGCCCATCTCCAATATTGATAGCATCTGCCAACCCTCAGAAATTACTATTTTAACACAAATATTAAACGCGAGGCCCAGAGGCAAAAACAACAGAATCCTATTAGAAACCATTCAGGTCAATGACAATAATTTTCTGCAATGTCTGTTTTGAAAATCAATGTAATGAGTGACATGTTGTTCTAGTCTCTATTTTAACGTCAAAATATCGCACTCAAGCCAAATCTCTTGGAGAAGTTTAAGCACGTTACGCTCAACTTTTCCAAAACCCCGTAAGCTCGCTAACAGGATCCAGTAACTTATCGTGATAATGGAAATGATGGATTTGACTTCCCTTAATCTTTAAAAATAACAGACATCTAGCCACATATCCTGCAGGAATGGCACGCTAGCCAAGGCACACATTAAGAGGGAACAGACGCGATCCAAGCAGGCAGACAGGCTGAAAGCAGATAGCTATAGCTCTGAAAAGAGTGACTGCAGGATATTTGGTCACAAGAGGTTAAGATGACCTTGCTGATGACTAAGGCAAACAAAACTATTATTAACTGAAGACCAGAAGAAGTAAAACACAGAAAGTCCTGAAAAATGAGATGAGCCCAACGAGCCGAAAATTGCACCCAATTTTGTGGTCTTGTATGTACAAGCGGAGCAGGTTTGCAGGTTCATTCTGGTGTTAAATGTTTGTGATCTGGATTTCTTCCAGAATCTGAGGGTGGAAATGGATTTTATCTTCTCAAGCAGCAACAAACACCTCATGGTATTTCACCTCCTTCCATGGAACAGTCTTAGTGCTCCACCTTCAAGATTTCCTTTGGCTTTTGAAGTCAAATTTTTGGAATGCCCTGGAGGCACCTTTTGGGGGACTGTTGGGTTGGGTGAGTGGTTCTACATCCCTCCCTTCCTTCCCTACAGACAGGTACACCTACAAACGTCTTGCTTTTTATCTGTAGTACAGCAGTGCTGAGGAATCCCAAATAAGAATCCAAAATCTGTCACGCTCTAAGAGCAATCAGAAATCAAGATAAGTATACAGCACAAGATGACAGTGGGGCAAATTTAATAACAGACTAACCACAGAGATGAATTATACAAATGAAAGAGATGCTAAGCCATACAAATGAAGCAAATGAGATCCAAACAAACCTTACGATTAGCACAGACATAGCTAGTAAAAAGTCAGTTTTCTGCATGATTACAGAACTGTCTGAATCAAGACGAGGCACAAGAAAGACTATTAATTTTAATCATTAGAGAATAATTGAGTGGATTTGCAGAGAAAGCCAGTACATAAAACAGACCTTCAAATCAGAATCTGCCTCTTAAATAAGCAGGGATTTTAGATCAAAAAAGCACCTCGCTCTCCACCAGACACAGCAGTTTCACATAGGCTTGCAGGTACTTTCTCATTTAGAGAAAAAACAGATGGCACAGTCCTGACATAAGAAAACCTCCTTTAACAAAGCCTCTGCTCTCTCTCATTTCAACTCTGGTCTAGAGACAAAAGTCTCATCAGCTCCGAGACCCGAACATCAAAGAATCAATTACCTACGAGCCATCCCACAGCAGCATCCAAACTCCCTGGCTGGGATCGGCGGCAGGATGCCAGACAATACAAGAAGACTTGCCTTGTCCCAGGAAGCTCAGAAAAGAAAAACTGTGAGAATCAAGCGAGTTAACACTGTGTACGCAGCATGGTCATCGCATGCCTTTAAACCATTTATCTGCTTTACAGATTTCTAAGTAGGAGACTACCTATAGAGGAGGTAAACAGAAAGGCAAAAGAGCAGAAAAAGACACAAAAAGCAGCTGAAGCAGCTGAAGGGCAGCACCAAAGAGAAACAATCACCGAGAGCAAGAAGTTTTGAGGTGAACCTGGCTATAGGGAAGGAAGGGAGGGATGCAGAGCAACTCACCCAGCCCAACAGTCCCCCAAAAGGTGCCTCCAGGACGTTTCAATGTGACTTCAAAAGCCAGATAAAACCTTCTTAAGGTGAAGTAAATAATGATGTTGCTCGCATTACTTGATCAGCATTGTTGCTCATGCGTTACCCAGCAGCAGCGATTTCCACACAATATGGTGCTCTGAGCTCTTACACGTCCCAGTCGGCAGTCCCAGCTCGGCTAGAAAGGGAAAACGATGAGCACCGCTGCTCATCTACCCTCAGCCTGCTCCAAGGAAAATTAAATACGAAATCCTGCCTTAGGAGAGATGCTCAGAGCCTTGCGGGAAGAGGAAAGTGTTGGAGGGCTGGGTGGGAAATGAAGAATTTTAATCAGGGACCAAAGGAGCCCTCAGCAGAAGGCTGCTGGCCTCCAAGTTTTGCTTGGAGCAACGATGACCGCGAAGTTGAGCAACAACGGCTGCGAATGTCCAGCATCTCAAATAAGCGTGACTTCTTCCCAAAAAAGCACTTCTTGTGCCCTTGAATTTAAGGAGCATCGCCCAAAAGGAACCCTAAACCACACGTGTGCAAGGCAAACGATGATGTCTGCGCATACGGAATCATGCCAAAAGTCACACCCCGGCTTTCTGAAGAAGAACCTGCTGATAACAAAGCACACCAGCACCTTCTGCATCCTCACCCGTTACATAAATGGCCTCCTTTTTCCCGATCCCTACTAGCTGCGCTTTATTACCACGCTGCTCTCTGAGACGCAGCTAGCAATAATTAATTCAACAGCTACAATTTCCTGCTAGCAAACAGGACAGGTGGCATCTTACTCACCAGACGGGGTTCAAAAGTTGCATTTTTGACGATTGCCCAGAGCAGGTATTTCTGAAAGCTCAAATGCCAGTTATTTGGCTTTCTGCAGCTCCCTTTTTATTACAACGTTTCAGAGTTTTCTTTATCACCGCCACCGCGAGTATGACAGACTGCTTTGGTTTCTTAACAGCGTCAGGTCCCCAAGGTTCAGCTCTCAGGTACTGAAATCTTACATTTACCTAAAATACAGTAATTTATTGGGTAAAATATAACTTCCCGATTTTGATAAAGTAACAGTATTTATACCCGCTAAAAGATAAGTGAGAACGAATCTTTCTTTCCCCCCGAAACGCCACTAACAGTTAAGTCACACGTAAACACGCTCCCTCCTGCTGGGTAACCCGTGTGAAATCCAGGATAGGGTCTGCGTTTAAAATAGCATCTGTTCTGAAGAAAAAACCCCAGAACTTACTGGTTTGCTCTCTTTCTTAATTTGTTTACCAAGCTGCAGCCACAATGAATGGATCTGACATCAGAAAACCCTCGGAAGAAAAAGCTCAGCACGAGCAGAGGCAGCCCACCTACGTTAAGGCACTGTGGACCCACCCCGAACAGGGCTGTTGGCACCGAGTAATTAACCGCCTGGCTCTAACGAAGGGGAGGGAACGATACTGGCTCTGGAGGGAAGGACAGGAGGGGGTTACGTGGTTTATTTTTGTACCATTCACAGCTTTCACAGAGCACCAGCGCGTGAAGGAGCTCCGGGCAGGGAGGCTGGAGAGAAGGACCTCCACTTGGGCAATGCTGGCTTCATACACACACAATTATTTCAAAAGCCACCGCGTGTCCTCAGAGGGCACACGAGCAGGGCCTGGAAGGTTTTTCTTAGCTCAGGAGGTAAAAAAAAAAAGGACACGGAACAGGAACCCCGGCAGGACCTTCTAACATCGGCGGTTGATTTTGTAAGCCAGCTCCCATCCATCAAGTTGGAGGCAACGGCAATATAGATAATGTTTGTTGTTTTTTCCCTGCAACAAGTTATTAGCAAGCTGTAAGCGAAAATACCAGGACGAATAAGCATATGCTAAAGCGAAATGTTTCAAACAAGAAAAATCGCAGATGCACGGTTCTACCCGGAGCAAAGCTGCAACTTCTGCTTTACCTCTGTCAAAGCTAAAGGTTTAGGGGGAAAAAAAAACACTGAAATAAGCCTTAAATGGGAAGGAGAGTGCTTATCTCATCCTCCCTTATGCTAGCTCTTTGCCCTTCTCAAACCTGGTCCTGGTCTTCTCCATGCTTCTCAGGATTTTATAGAGCCTCTACGATATCACTCTACGATGTTTTCCCCAGTTCTACAGTGTCATTCTCCTCCCTCCCTCCCTGATTTTTAAAACGAACTGAACACAGTTCAAGCTGTGAAGACATTGCCGAATTATGCAGCAGCATAACAATATTTCCCATTTCGCTCCCTGTTCCCTTCATTACGAACCCTCACACTGAGCTGGTCTTGTAACTAAAACCGAGCATCAAGGCTGGGTTTCTCACCATCACCTACTACGACTTTAAAGCTTTCTTCCTGGGTGCCATCAGCCAACTTGGAGCTCACCGTCCTGTAGGAAAATAAGGAGAACTCTTATTTTTACACACATTGCTCTTCCTCTGCATTGATTTTCCCCTGGCCCCTCACCACCCACCCACTCAGCATGGTGAAGGTCTTCTACAGTTCTCTGCTGGCAGCTCATTGCTACTGCTCCACATAATCCAGCACCACAGTAAATGGTGTCAGCAACCCTTTTCAGATTATTTACGCATCCCCCTACCAGATTCCAACACAGACTCCGCTGGGGCACCGCTTATGACTTCCCTCTCTTGTGAAAATTGATGACCTGTTCCCTTTCCCAACTTCCTTCAGTTCTTAATGCACGCAAGACTTTCAGTCTTATCCCGTAATTTTTTAGGATGCTTTGGTGAAAGAGCTCACTTTTGGAAATCTAGGTAGTTTCACCTATTTGTCAGACGCTTCAAAGGCACCCACTACAGCCTAGAAGTTTCGTTGAGCCAGAGGAAAAGAGCCCATCTGCCCTAGGATGAAAACTTGTACCAAGAAAACAAGAACCTCTCTCTCATTCTACACAAGGAGGAGGTGGTTTGCTGTTTTAGCAGGTGAGACAACAAAAAAAGTTACCCTAATAAAGACACTGAGGTCCAACACATCAGGGTATTTACTGAGAGCAAAACACAACTTTTCCCAAGATGTTGGCAAGAAGAAAATAGGTAATTTCCTTGTAAAATGTCCACTTCTTAAGCCCATACCCAATCTGTTAGATGAGGAGTGTACATAATTCCCCTCAATATGAGCCGGATACTTTGAATTGCAGAGTAATATATGAATGCCAGTAAAAAACCACATGCGTTGTATATGTAGAAGATGCAACTAGTCCTACAAGCCATGCTGATCATTCCAGCTTGGATTTCAGCAGCCAAGACAGTTCAATGAGCGGGTCAAACCATAGGTGGGCTACCCGTGCACTCAACCAGCTATTCCAAAACCCCTATCCTTGCTTCCAGGATGCTAGCACGGCCTTTACGCCTCCTTTGATTACCATTAATAGCACTTGGAAATGGCAACCAGAGAAAAGAATCCATGAATCCTGAAAGACTTCAGACAGAACTGCAAAAGGAGCTACAAAAGAAGAGATTCAGGTAATCAGAAGGTTGAAGGCATTACGAAGATCTGGGCTCGCTACAGGGTAAGATTTCCTGTGCCAAACAGCAGCTCCTCTCCTATTTGAAAAAAAGAAAATAGTTTACAAGTAATAACATACCTTCCTGTGCTACCAAAATCACGCAGTTATCTTCCGAAGTGAGAAAAATGCCCACACGTGAGGGTCACCAAGCCCCGTGTTGTTTTCAAAACCACTTTGTGGCGCACAAGAAAAGCTTGGGAAAAAAAATAAGCTCAGCACAAGGAGAGAAAACTGGAGACACTTTAGTGTATGAAGTTTTAGAAAGACCCAAATGCATTCCTTAGCAGTAATTTGGGAGATTCTGCCCGGTACTGAGGGACAAACCCTAAATACAGCCCCACTCTCGGCTCTGAGCACCAGTTCTGTGCAGCACGGTGGCCTTGCCCCACACAGGATTTAGGCAGAAGGCCCAGCTGCAGGCTCCATTTGGTTAATACCCCATTTTGGTCAGTTCTGCCATTCAGGTATCCCTCCACCAAGCAATACGCAATCAAAAAAGAAGTGGATTTTAGTCCAATTTTAACTGTCCCTTACGCGGATTCCAGCACGATTTTATTTGACCTTTAGTTCAATTCCACCTCCGCCAGGCAATCGATCCCAGCTACTCCCACGGGACAGGTTTTACTCCACGTCCTTTTCCCTTTCCATCCGAGCGTCCTGAAGTCGACGCAAGGAGCAACAAACGACGTCGGAGCAGTGACACCGAAGAGCCAGCACCTCGTCTGCCCACCGCATGCAGCCCAACGAGCAAAACCTGCACGAGGAGGTGCCCAACATTTGCCCTTGGCTCCTCACATCCTTGCGGTGCGATTTAGTCGAGGGAAACTTGAAAGAACAACAAATTTAAATGCCTGTGACCAAATCGATACGACCAACAGTCAAGTCGTAATTATATAGGCAGTTTACCATGGAATAGTCAATACACGGTTACAGACACGGGCTAAAAAGGGACTGGGGAGAAAAATGCTTAGGTCTAAAATTAAGAAAGAAATGACGTGACAGGCTCTTTTATTAAATCTAAGCCGGAGCTGAAGCTTTTCTCGCTGCAGTTGATGAGAAAGGCTGCACTAGGTGAGACTTATATGTATTAAAAAAAAATCTAGTTCCAATTTCAGTTCTGATATTGACTCACTGTGGCCTAGGGAAAGTTGCATATTCTTAGTAACAACCACTTCCTCGCTGTTATTGAGGAAAATAACCGCTTCTGGTGCTGCGTAGACGTCTGACAGCTAAATGCCCTAAAAGCTCTTGTTGCATAAAGACGGTGTCCAGCGAAGACCTTGCTTTGTAGTTCCTGCATCTAACCTATTAAAGGAAATTCATCTCGCCCCCACCTGACGCCCCTCTGAAAACATTCGGCTGGAGGAAGGAAAACAGCTTGATTGCTAGTTTGAGGAAGCAACGAGATCGTACCAATAAAATGATAAGCAGAGCTAATAAAAAGCAGTCATCAGCCAAAACTGCCAGCGAAAAGCCCTGCTTTATCTCGCCAAACTCACTCCCTCGTACATAAAGCACCAATATGATCTCTCAAAAGAGTGCTACCCAAGCCGTACACGCATTTGTTTCCTCTGAGCATGTAAAAGGACATGTCTGGGAAGGCGCTTGCTGCGACGGACTACGAGACCTCTCCGGTGCCATTTCCCGGGCTCCATTTGTCACCATCATGGCTCCAACGCAGCGCAAGGTGCCCACAGCTACTGGGCTTCTAAGGAGCGATCGAGCTCCTCGCTTTGGAGAAGTAATTCAGCTTTGAGCTGCTGGATTCCTCCCGCGGCTCCTCCTCCCTGCAAAGGGCACTCCTGGCTTGCACTGAGATAAATGCGGAGCAGAGGAAAGAGAGGATAAAACAAGGGAAAGGAGTGTGCAAGGAAAGGAGAGGAAGGGTGACCGCTCGTCTTAGGTGGCTTGGGACAGGAGGAGGTGGGGAAAAAAAGAGAAGACCTGGAGAGGAAAAGGGAGCAGGAACGAGCACTGGAACAAGTAAAAAGCTACTCTTGCCTCAAAAACTGGCTCAAGTCAGTTGATATTGAAGCCACAAGGGTGCTTCCCACCAACTTTACAAACCCAACGACCCCAAGCAGCGCACAGCCTGTCCCGGAAGGCAAACCAGGCGAAGGTCTTGCAGGCGACCCCATAATCCAAGGCCCAGAATTAAAACGTGCTGGTAAAATAGTGAGCTGCGGTTTATGGTTCCCCCAGCTCTGCCGGCTCCTCGCTTTTCAGTACTTGCCTTTGCAAAGCGCCGGGCCGCGAGGAGGCTCAGAGTCCCACAGCACATCAGCTGCAACACATCCCAGGAAGGCGTATTTCAAAAGCAAACAGCCTGTGCTCTGCTCGGTGCTGCCTTCACAAAAACCGCCCCAGGAAAACCACTCCTTGACATCTTTCCGTAAGAGGATGAAAATTAAACCTGCCACTTGCCTGCATGCATACTGCACCGCCGTTTTACCGGAAAATGGCTTTTCTTTTAAGGGAATTTAGCGCTGTCGAAAGGCAGTGGGTCTCAGCTTACAATATCAATGAGGCAAGTACAGCACAGCTGAGGGAACTATAAACCGCAGCTCACTATTTTACCAGCACATTTTAATTCGGGCTGGAAAGCAATCTCTGCTGAAAAGGAGGAGAAAAGGTAGTGCAGGCTGCACGTTACCTCTCCAGGGCACGGGAGCAGTGGTTTGGGATTGCTTTTGAGTTCAGCTCCAGGGAGCAGAAGCCCAAGCTAGACCCAAGAGATGCTCGCCATCTCGCACCCTTACGGAGCTCCAAAGCGAGTCTGATCTTCGTCGCACCTGGAAAACTGGAACGCGACGGCAACCAAGGCAATGCTTCCGTAATGCCCGGGAAGGTGTGACAGTGCCTGTGCTAGGGAGGCCCTAGGAAATGAAGCCTGAAAGCTTATTTAGCGCACGATGCACCTTCTCTTTGTGGCATTACCTTCGGATCACCAGCGTGACTTGAACTAGAACTGTGTAATAAACAGACCAAGTTCCTGCTCACACAGGTGACCAAGCTGTGAATCAAGCTCCGTCTCCAGTCCCCAATCCCACCCGACCACTCGGATCCCATCCTAGCATTAACATTTTAGCGCAGGTCACCGGAGAACTTGTTATGCTTGCCAAATTACACACGCACAGCAGTGAAGCAGCAAAAATGAGAAAAGTATTCCCTTTGGCAGGTGTTCAGCAGTAATTTGCTGAAAATGTACAAAAAAAAAAAAAAAAAGCACCGAAATTCATTATTTAGCTCTGACAATGTCATGACCGCTAGGGCCGTCGTCCTTTCCGCCCAGGCAGGAAAAATGCAGATCAACAGCACTTACAAACGGGTTTCCATTAGGTGTAGCCTGAACGCCTGCTATGAATGAACACTACCACCTCACAGACCTGTGCCAAAAATATTTTTGGTACCGACATCTACCTTAGAAAACCCGAAGTCACCTAACGCCAGATGTCCTGGTGCACGTGGGCAGAAACATGTGGGTACGGATTCCTCAATCCACCTTCCCCAGCCAGCGCTCGGTCGCAAACCTGAATATTTTACATCCAAATGAAACCGCTGCGGAAATACTGAACAGGACAGATAACAGGGTAGGCAATCACTTTCCGTAGCTACGGGAGGAGAAAGATAAACAGCTACTCCTAACGAGATTAGGATACAATCTGATGAAACGACTTTCACTTTGGCATCTTCCAAATAACACACCTCAGCAGCTAAAAGTTGGGTCTTGCGGTAGAAAATAAGCAACTCAAAAGTAACAGGGTACTGACAAAGGCCAGCCGACTTTGGGGTAATTTTCCTCAAATTCTGCCAGCAGGGAATATGGTATCCATACTGAAGGCATTTAGGGGTAAACGCTGCAAAAAAAATAGGTTTTAATGGCAAATGCTGCTTCTGCACCACTGGAGAGCTGCGTCGAAAGCTGGGAACAAAGAAAACCTGCCCGCCCCTCGAGAACATTAGGAACCAGCCTCCAAATCCCGGGGAATAAAAGGAAATTTAGGCAGAATCTCTGTCGCAAACGATCTGGCACTAAAACAACAGCCAGTTATCTCCTGCCTGGCACAGAAAAATCACTGCCCAGTCAGATGCCCCGAGGGATTTGACAGACAAGCTCTGATGGATACAAGCCACAGTAATTTGCAGTGCTGCTGCCTCCTGCTATTCGCTTCCCTCTCCGCCAGAAGCTGCTGCCTGCTCGGGGGGGGGTGCTGCGGATCAGGATAAGTGCCCACAGCCCCCTTCGACGAGGAGCTTAAGCTGGCAATTACGGCGCTTTGCGCGCGGGCTGCGAGAGCTTACCTGTCGCGGTACCCTCTCATTACGGCGAGGCGAGAGGTGAGATGCGACTATCAAATTTTCGGCAATTTGTCGCGGGGCAATTTACCAGGCCGGGCTCCCGCAGCCGAAGTAGCAGCAAGATCCTCTCGACTCTCTGTCCGCTCCAGATTATATTCATTTGCCACGGGGTGAACGCGGGCGGCCGAAGGGTGGACAAGTGCGTTTAGCTGCCTGTTTTGGAAGCGCTAACCTCAAGCAGAGGGTCAAGGTAGATGGAGGAGAACAGCAACCTCCCCAAATCGCTCCTGCATGAATCACTGGAGCCAGTGAGTCAAAGCCCTCAGTCATCTTCTGCCGGAGTCACAATTCGTACTGGGAAAGCACAATTAAGATACATTAGTGTAACAAGCGCCGCTTGTCAGCAGAGCCACCTGGACGTCAGGAGAGCATCTTCTTCGCCTGCGCTAACCCCACGGGGAAGGACGTGTGCTGAAATCTCTTTTCCTAAGATTCCCGGTAAAGCAGAATTTCCCACAAGTGGTGTTTGCATCTCGCTGGCCCGAGGTGAGCTGCAGCAGCACAGGAGCACCGTGCTCGGGCGTCACCCTGGGTCACTTCACCACGTCTGTGAACTGGTAAACTGCGGCAGTAAGACAAGACGTACCTGCAGAAACCTGCACCTTCCAAGGCTCCTCGAGTCCTAAGAAGGGGAAATTTGAACAGACTTTGACTTTGGCACGGTGGCCTTTTACAGACAGGTTTATTCTTCAAGACTGAAAAGCAAAGTGAGGAGCTGCTCAGCGGCAGTCAGCCTGCACGATCGCTGTTTCCTGTAGAGAAATTGCAGCTCCTGTTAGAAGAATTACTGATGCACGAGCCCTAATGTGGGGGTTTGAGAAAAGAGTATACGGAGCTTTCCAGAAAACACATCATCTGATAACCAAACAAAACACATTCTTCATGGGTTGCCCAGATCTGGTGCATTCAAGTGACTTCCAGCTGGGTTTTAAAATGCATCAGGAGCTCCACACATCAAACCAAGCGCTGCTCAAACCTCCAGAGCTCGTTTTCTATTTTTTTTTTTTCCTCAGATGGGCTAATGGGACTTAAACTAGGCACACAATAAGCCAGCCCCAAACAGCGGTTATTTAAAACCTGTGCCCTCTCTTCCAGAGAAGGCTCTCAAGTAGCTGGATCCATCTGCTCACAGCTCGCCAAAAGGTCAAGGTGGCTTTTGGGATACCTACAGGAAATTTCCTCGTTCGTAATGAAAACATTTGTGGCAGAGGGAAGCGCTGCTGCCTGCTCACCAGCCCAGCTGAGAGGGAAAACACAAAAGGACGCTTGGCAAAAGCAACCCACGACAAGGCTGGGCTGAAAGGCGCTCCCACGGTGTTGGCCAACACTCGGAGCTGCCATTTCATAGAACCAGAGAATTTCTCCGCAAGGAATCCGGTACGGCCAACAGTTTTGTAAGTTCTGCATGTCAGAGGCTGATGCACATGGAAAATGAGCCTTGGATTACAGACCTAGCAGGGAAATAGTTATCGTGTCTGCTGTGCACCCAAACACTGCTACAGAAATACCAGGTAGAGGAGATGCTCGAATTGCAGAACATGAGACTCCAGCAATTTTGTTCTCTTCTTCCCTTGTCGTCAAGATCACGATGACATGATCGATCATCAGAATAAACACCATGTGATAAAATTTTACAAATACTTCCTGTGCATTTTTAAATATTCTGAGGGAAGGCAGGCCTGAAGGTGCAGTCCAAGGAGCTCCCGGGTGCGTCGACTCGGGAGACCTCTCCACACTTGCCTTTCTGAACACAGGCGAGTTCTCGTGGGGCCTCAATCACTAATTAAAAGTCAGCTCCCGGCTCGGAGAAGAGGTGCTCAGCCCTCGGGTTATGCGGTGAGTCACTGTTGCAGTTAAATATGCCCAGCACCTCCAATGACTCACGGGTCAGGTGAGAGGAGCAAAACGATGGGGAGAAGTCACTTTGATTTGCATGTGTATTTCACACCTTCTCGGTTCCTGTTTTCCTTGTCCTCACAAAAGAGCAAAGGCAGCCGCAATTAGTGGTCAAGTCAACGCTTTGACTTGATGGGAACAACTCCCGGAGGAAGATGCATTTCTGTAGTGACAAAAAATATCTATTTTATAGCATTTCTTCAGCAGTAACTACAGCTCCCCTCGTAAAGAAGGGAAGCTTATCACCAAGTCCACAACCTCGTGCTGATAGACATCCAGAAACGCACTGAAATCTCCTACGTGGTGTTCTTGGCACATAAACGTTAGAACTTCTTGGTCTTGTCACACACACTCTGCAAAACAAAAATCCCCTCTGGCTCTGCTATTCTTTGCTCATTCATCAGCCAGCTTCTTTCTCAAGCACACCAAAGCGCCTCCAGCAAAGACTTCTGTCTGAATAGTCTAAGAAGTGTTTATTACCTCAATAGGAAGGTACTGCAGGAATATTAAACAGCAGCAACACTTTCTGGGGGAAGTTGTTTCCTTCCTCCACTCGCAGCAGCGCTGCCACGAAAGCCCAGCAGTTGCTCCGTTTATCTTTTTTAAATCGCATTTTTGCTTGACCGGTTCTTGTGCATAAATAGGGTCACTTGGAAACTCATGCTTTATTCAGGCATCCATTAAAAAAAAAAATCTGAACCCACTTCAAGTCCATTCATTCATAAAGGATCTCCCTAGTGCTTTGTAAGTACGGATATGAAAGGAGATCTTCACACCTCCCAAGTTAGCTGCCCCAGTTTACCTAGAAACAGCTTAAAGCAGCAACCTAGCTTAGATGCTCTCAGCCATCCCATGAAGATGACCATAAAGACCTGGTTTCAGGTTTATTTCTTCCACAGCAGCCGGCGGGAGCAGTGTCCCACCTCCCTGAGACAAAATGCTCCAGTCCTGTGTCACTTCTGTCACACAGGCACTGCTGGCTGTGCAGCTGTGTGATCTACCACGTGGCCAGATTTTAAATCTCTAAGCAAGCCAGGCGGCAACTCAGATCATCACCAGGAGTCCAAGAGCCAACACAGTTTGAGGACGTACTCCTTCGGTCAGACTTGCAGTGCTGGCTTTGTGAGGAACAGTAAATACCTCCGAGGCAGGCCACAGTCGTAGTGTACTGGTGGAACCTGCACAGGGTCACATCCCTCTTACCTGATGAACTGGGACCAGAAGCTACAGTGGTTGAGATGGTCAAGATGAAGAAAAATTCCAGATTACGTCAAGAGGAGGAGCCCTTTGATGCTGCGTAATTTAGACAGTAAAGGTCAGCTTACCAATACCACTGGAAAGACAACATTTGACATGGAACTGGACCTCAAGTTTAGGAGGAAGAAAAGAAATGGCTGGACTAAGGGAAAAATGCTGGGTTCACAGTTAGGTGGACTGAAGCCTTTATAGATAGATGCTGCACTGGTTTGATCAAGGGACATGCATAGAAAGGCTTCAAAAAAAAGTATTCTGGCTGAAGGTCCTTTTCCCAAAGAAGGGGATCGCTGTACAAAATCTAAAGTTAACCAATTATTTTCATGAGAAGGAAAATTCTCAAAGCTGGCACGGTTCCATTAAAAATAAGGGGTGAGAGAGACCAGATCCCAGGTTACAGCCAAATGCAGTACGATATACAACAAATAAAACAGTACAATATAAAACAAATAAAATACTGTCAATATTCCCCACGTAGCATGGCTTCTGCCAACGGAAGTAGCGAGGGGGAAAGGCTGAATCCTCAAGTACAAAGAGAAGCATGCAAAGCTGAATTTATTTCTTCCAAGTGCCATTGCCCATCTCCAAACAGCACTGCAGTGACACAGTACAACAGCTCTATGCAAGCAGCATAAAAAGTAAAAGGTCTGATTCATCTCGAACACAATTTTCTTGCCTCTGGAATATTTAGAAAACGCAACATGAATAACTCCCACATACTTCCATTTACTAAGCATTTAACATGAATTTTATGTTAAAAATACATATCGCTTTATTTATCTGCTGGAAAAAAACCACATTGTCAGTGCGGGTTTTCTCACACTGCTCCGTTTGTGTGCTTGCAAGGCAGCACACTGACTTCAGTCACTTAGTTTTCGCATGCTCTTAAAATTACTTGGTGACACAGTCTGTGTCGTAATTAGTTTCCTCGGTAATCTGCAGAGCCAGGGACAGACTACTCGAAAAGCAATTTTGTCTCCAGTAAAATTAGCTAGGCACCCGCAGCAGAAGACGCTGAACAGCCACGTCCTGAACCACCTGACGCCCGTACGAGCACAGCGCCAAATTGAGCAGACACCTGCAAACTCCACCCTTCTTCCAGAGCGAGCTGGGTGTCCTTAAGTGCTCACAACCGGCGTGCTAGAGCAAAAGAAAAGCAATTTTTTTTTTGCAACCTGTTAGCTATTTTATTGCCTTGATCGTTGCTCTTGCAAAGAGCAGCACTGCACTTTTTGTCTGGTCTTCGAATGACAAGGGAAAAAAAAAAAAGAAAAAAGAGAGTAGAAGCGTTTGCTGCCCTCCAGAGGAAAACCAAATGAAATTACAGCTTTAAAATATGATGGTAGACATGAAGCTAGACAAGGGCTGGTCCTAACCAGCTTTAAAACTGCTTTCTTTAGTGGATGACAGTGGTATCGAGGAAAATTCACTGCTCTGAGCTATGACAACAAGGTGACAACTAAAATTGTTAGAGGGATGGTCGCCTAGTTTTAACAGCTCCAAAATATCATTTTTTTTCGAATTTGCTTCTCAGTTTCACCCTACAAAATGTACCTGGAAAGTTGTGGGTTTAACGAACCAAAGCACATGTAACTCCAAGAGTCTCCGATTTTCGGCTCACCAACTGTACAAGGAGAAGAAGAACATCTCCCCGTCACTCAGAAATACTGCAAGGGTAACTGCGTTGGAGACCGCAAGGGGCTCAGAGCTCCTGAGCACTGACGCTCTCGGGGTGAGTCATCCCTTACGGGAGCTGACGTCTGGCTTTCCTCCAAACCAGGATCAGTTCCCCTTCCCAGCTAGAGGAAATAAATCCCACGGCAATGGGATTCGTCACAACTTCAAGTCAAGGTGACGAAGCATTAAAGGTAGAAGTCCAGACGGAACGCCAAAGAATTAGGAAAAGCTTAGCATTTCCTAAAACCACGGCGCTACGCAGTATGCACGGTAATGCTGGAGGCTGAGCTACAAATATTCTGTGCCTAAAATTGTTTAACTGGATAAACGCTACCTTTCAAAAAAATGAGACACGAATATTCAGTGTTTGCTGTTCTTAACAGCAGCTGGAGAATACTTTTAAGTGATTACGTTAAAGAAAATCAAAGCACTTACCTGACAGCCTCTGCTACGTTATTGGAAGTGTGACCCGATAAGGCATCGTGAAGGTTTCGGATGAAGTAATCTCGGTAGTCTTCAGGCAGGGCCATGAAGGTTCCGCCCATCACGATGAACTCCACTTTATCCACGCTGTGGCCCAGCTGCTTCAGCTGTAAAAGCGCCAGTGAAAAGTTACCAGTGACTTAGCTGAAAGACTCTTCTGAAAGCCCTGGCACTCCTACACCATAATAGTTTCCTTCACCAGTTGTCCTATCCTCTATAAATGACAAACTATTAATGCTTTTGTACAGATTTCTTATAATCCCCCTCCAAAACCCAGGGATTACTTCTCTACTGCAAGAACACAGTACAGACTCTGTGCCCAGTGCAGATTTTCGTGACAAAGCAGAGTACTTTGAGCACAGCAGCTTGCCAACGTAGTTACGCAGGTTCCAATTTGAAGCTAACATAGATATGGCCAGTAAGAAGTTTCTTCACTTCTGCTTCAATCCATGCAGAACCATCCTTAAAAGCTTGTGGGAGAAAAGGACTACGCTGAAGCCACGGAGAATTTTCCACTGGGTTTGGAGATAAACAGGAAACCAGTAAAAGCAGAATAGGACTAAGAATGAAATCACATCTTTTAATTTTCCAGCAAAGACCGAAAAAAATCATTTTGGTAGGAAAGACACTATTCCAGTAATAAATTCTAAATGTAAGCAATTATCAAGAACTAGCAGTTGCCAAAAATCTCTACAATCTTGTTGTAATAGGGCCTCCTATCAGTAATTAAGTACCCTTCAGGAAAGATAACATCTCATAAGAGTTGCAAAACTTGTTATTTATTTAGTGGAAATGACAGTCAGACAATTAAAAGGTTTAAAAATAATTCCTCCATGGGGATCAAGTCAGGCTAACTTTGAATTACAGAATCATGGAAAAACTGAGGGTGGAAGGGACCTGTGGAGGTCACGTAGGCCAACCTCTGTGCTCAGAGCAGCGTCAGCTAAAGCAATTTGTCCGTCACGGTGTCCAGGCAGGCAGCGAGTATCTCCAAGGACGGAGACTCCCCAACCTCTCTGGGCAACCTGTGTCAGTGCTCAGTCACCCTCACACGAAGAGCGTTTCCTGATGTTCAAACAGAACCTCCTGGCCTTTTCCTGAGGAGCCCAGAAGCGGACACAGCTCTGCACGCGTGGCTTCAGCAGTGCTGAGGTGAGAGAAGGATCCCCTACCTCGTCCTGCTGGCAATGCTCCCGCTAACAGAGTCCCCAGAAGTGAAAGCTGGGGCACGCCGCGAGTCACCGGCCTCCAGCTGGGCTCGGTGCCGTTCATCACAACCCCTCCCACTCACCAGCTCAGGCAATTCAAAGCGTTATTGGTATTTGGATCACAAACGCAACGCGCTCCCCTTTCACTGTACCTGTTCCACTCTGTGTCTCGTCTGGAGATAGGGGTCGTACCTAGCCCGAATGGCCCTCATGGATGTTGGCTAAAAAACACAAAGGGATTAAAAAAAAAAAAAAAAAGTTAACACAATTAAAGACAGTGAGAAAAAGAACAAAAGTCAACTTTCAGCATTGAAATGGATGCTTCAGTTTTATAAGAACTCGACCCTGAAGTCTTCAAACTCACAACTAGAGAGCCCATCTCACTGTAAATTTAATTTGGCTCCTTAATTTTGTAAAAATAACAACAACAAAAAAACATTTTTAGCCCACTGAGATGGCAATATGAGAAAAAACACAATTTTTCAAGTGCATTACAGCAGGATGCAAAGAATCTCTGACGATTCAGAAAAAAACATTGCAAAAATCACTAGTGAAATGTTTTTCAAAATACCATTTTTTTTCTGTCCTCCTCGTTTTAGTTTCTCTTTAGTTGCACACGTTACCCAAGGAGTGTCCTGTAGAGCTCAGTTTAAACTTCAAATATTCTTTAAGTTAACGTAATCTTTCATTTGAAAACCCCAAATTACTTTTTATATTACTGGCTGATGTAAGCCCATTAATAAGACTCAGAGAGAAGATTTTGAAGTATCTTGTGTATCCTGGATTTGTTTGGTATTTCCTCATGTCGTATGAACAGCTCTGAAGGATAAGGACTCTTTTAATCACGCACAACTCCCACATGCTGTTCGTACTAAACAAATGAATAAAACATATCCCGAACAACATGAATTACAGAGCAGTTACGTATACACAGGACTTTCCTTCTTTGCACTAACATTTCAGAAACAAATTTCACGACACCAAAAATGGATCACCGCAGACAAAATCCATGTGAAAAGGCTGCCACCTCACCATTTCCCAAATAGATTAATTTGAATGTTTTAATTAGAATGTATTGTACTGTATTTTGCTACTTTACATCGGTGCAATGGCCCTGAGTTTTTTGTGAAAACCAGTGACAATAATTTAGTCACAGGGAGATCTTCTGCTGTGTTATGCTGTCAGCAGACAAGAGAGACCTATTTCTGCTCTACATATTTAGTGAGATATCACTGCAGATGCAGAGACATACTCTCAGACCAGGATATTCTAAGGGCACGGATGCAATATCAGAGGCACTAACAACTAAATAAGGGGCTTTTTTCCTGTAGGCTGGACAGGACTAAAGCAGGTCCAGTTTGAGCAGGATGCTCAGGTCACTGTCCAGTCAATATTTGAGTCTCTTTAAGGACTGAGATGCCAAAAGCTCTCTGGAACCCTACTGAAGTGTTTGATGACCCTCATGTTTAACATTCTTTTCTTACAGTAAGCGACAATTTTCCATGTTCCAAGGCGTGCTTGTTGCCTCTCATCCTTCCAGTGGGCAGCTCGAGGAGGGGCACAACTCTGACTTCTTTTTACCCTTCCCTGAAGCCCTTCCTGAGTACAAGTAGGCATCTATGCTTCTGCTGGACTGTTTAGTTAGGAAAATTTTGATGCAGATTGATAACTCCTGCAGGAACCATAGCCAGTATTCATTTAAACAAAGCGCATGCAGCAGCGTCCCCTGGGAATCAGCGATGTCACCTTCAACTGCTCTTACTCACTCATCACTTTCCACAGCTGGAAATTCAAATTAACAGCTGTTCCCACACCAGCAGGTCATGCAGCCACAGCACAGGAGCTGCACTCGTCCTGCTCAGAATCACAGGCTGCTCCACAGCGTATTACACGTGTAACACTATGAACAGCTGCAAGGTGAGGAAAAAGAAGCAACTGCTACAAAAATTCGGAAGAATTTCCGTTCTTGTAGTTGAGCTGCTTTGGAGCTCAGAGTTTGCCATCTGCTTTTGTTTCTTATTCTTGCAGCACGGGTGAATTTGTAGAATTAAAGAGCAGCCGAATCCAATCTTACAGGGTGTAGGCAACGCATTATGGCAGACAGAAGTAATTAATACCTCATATCCAGTGTAAGACTGCGTTGAATATTCAAAGTCAGAATCAGGCCCACCTGGGCAGTACCTGCAAATATCAAAAGACAGAAAACAGGCATCAAACTCATGCAACTGCAACAATTAATCTGCCCGAGGTATGGATATAGAGGAGGGTGCAGGTTGAGCAGACACTGCTCTGACTACCCCATCCCTCACCAGAGAGGCAGGGGAACACAAATTCCACCTAACCTGACCACAGCAGCACATCAGCAGCTCTCCTGGCACTGAAGAGCTCTCAAATCCACAAATACAAACGCACAAAAAGAGAAATCCACAAAAGGAAGCCTTTACTGGCTCAACCACTGTGGTACCTTAATGCTACCCGGACTAAAGCTGGCTCACAACTGGTCAGAGTTTTCTGATATCCATTAACACTGCGAGGAAGCGAGGCTAGACATGTACAAAAGCTAGGTATACAGAGCACTGCAAAACAAGATCGCTTAATTTTAATGAGAAAGAAGTCAAAAAACCAACTCAGATCTGTCGAATTACTACATGAAACAACTTGACAAGACTAAACAGAAGCAAAACAAACTGTGAACATAGCTCTGGAACATGGCATTATTGTAGGGAGCTGCCCTACAGTTCTGGACTGATTGTTACATGCTGATAATTAGATTTTAGAAAGAGTAATTTTACAGTCATAAACAGTTTGAACGCTTTTCAAAAAGTTCCATCCAAAAAATTGTCTCTGATGCAAAATATTTTTTGTTTGGCAAGGAAAGACAAAATATGGACATCATCCAGTCACACAATCTGCATTTATTTTCCATGTATTTATTGAATTTAACCATCTCGATGGTGAGAAAGCTTATCCAAATTTGTCTGTTGAACTTAGAAACACGCTAGCTAATAAATACTCACATTTTAAGCAGCATTCTAGGGCTACTTGAGAAGAACACAGTCCATTTACTTTGGTTAACTGTAGCTTGGTGTTAAACGACAATTCCTGCACCTAGAGGCTGGTTTGGAGCTCATTCTTTGACGCAGCAGGACAGACCTGCAGCCATCCCAGCACGACAGCTAGCAAGGAGAGGACTGGTACGTGGCAGACGGCGATCTAACGGAACACAAATTTATTCCGAAGTATCCTCAGCTTTCTTCTGAGGGTTAATGGCCAACCTACTGCCATTGCGTGTTCAAACGTGACCTGACACGGGGAGGTTGGCAGCCCCGCCAGCTCGAGCTGCGTGCACTGAACATGGTAAAGGAGCAGTCAGCGCACTGTTACGGTGCAGATCTTCAATGCACGGAGACTAAGATAACGCCATCTCTCTCAAATCGGAGGACACATTTTGTTCCCCGCATAATTGATTGGCTTCCTCATCGCCTGCCCTGCACGCTCAACCCAAATCATCTGTCACCATTATAAAAATTAATTACCAAATTACCATGGCCGAATTAACTGGCTGGCGAAAGTTGTGCGATCCAATTGAAGAGATTTCACATACATAATTACCTGGAACATCTCAAACACAATAGCTGCTCATCCAAAAACAAGCACGGAGCCAGCTCGCTCTGCTGGGCAGCTGGTAGTGAAACACGCTGATGTTTCAGAAGTGACAAGGTGGAGAAGAGGAGCAATGTTTTTAAATAGACGAGTTGATACGCTCAGGGAAAACAAAAAGCATGCGATTTCAGGAGCGCAGACTCTTAAAGCAAACAGAAGCAATATACTTCAAGGTAAACTGAGCTTGGCTTTCTCAATTAAAATAAAAGTCAGAAGCTATTCCCTTAATACCGCAAGCTCTTGGCAGCTAGAGGCTTTCCATCTGTGCTCTCATTTCGTTCCAGAGCCAGGCAGAGCCAACACCAAGCAAGTCTTTCATAGACAACACCTGCACCTCCTCAGGTGGGTTTCAGTTCAGTAGTTTTCAAACTTTTTAGATTGAGCCCTGCTTCCTTTCTGTAATTGTCTTCTCCTGTCTTATGCACCCAGCCTACTCTCACAAACACAACACGTGCACACACCGTCTCAGTAATACGACTTGTATCTGATCGTTAGTATATTCTCCTAATTACTACATTCACAAAAGTTTCTAATTACTGAGGTAAGTAAAGTTTCACCCGTCAAAGAAGAAGGTTTTCTGCTTAAAGGAAACCTGCAAACAAGTAGAATTCGTAATGTAATGTGCAGGTATCAGCAATCTGCAACTTAGCACTTGTGCAGAAAAGTATTCTGTCCCTAACACGGTGCTCCTGCAATTTATACAAAATTATACAAATAATACTGGAAAAGAGCTCTCTTTTAGGTCACCCGAGTCATACTTACACACATATGTTGCCCGTAAAGTTAATGTGTGGACACCTGTGTGGTTTACACATCACAGCCACGACAGCAATCTGAAATAAGCAGAATTACAGCAGAGAGAAATTACAGTAATTGCTTCTGAAGTTACAAAAATAAAATGCATCTTGGATGGCTACGTAAAAATGCGCATCTGCAAGACACTATTTAAAGATGTTTTCTGCTTAGTCTGCCACCTCAAATATCTGTGCATTAACTCTTGAGAAAACGAAGATAACAAATGTATCAAGAAGCAGGAACCCTATTATTAAGTATTTTCGTAATTCAGAATAAACTGGCAGTGAGCAATAAAGACCCAGGTGTCATATCGAATCTGATTAACCACCCTGCCAAAAAGACACGCTGACTGGCACCTGACTGGCACACAGGTATTCACCAGGACCATCTAGCACGCATCTAAGACAGCGCAAGGGTGAGAATGTGCCTGTAAGCACCCCGAACACCATCTGGAAGATGAAAAGGGGGAGATGAAGAGAAGCAAAAAGACATAAAGAAGCACAATAAAAATAGCTTCCTCCCTCCACCTTAGCTGAGTCTTTTTTCCAGGCTGGTCTCACGCAGCTCTTCACACATCAAATGTAGGCACTACACAAGATGCCACCTTCCCCTTTTGCAGGAGCAAGGGGAAGAAAAGAGACACACACTTAAGATTTTCTAGTGTTTACTGCTTCGGGGCTTCCGCCTTGGAAAGCACATTTCCAATTTTCAGAAATTCCGGTTGGAGTAAGAGTTTAATGAAATATTCTAAAGCCAGAAAAAAGGAAAGTAACAAAATTAAGATTTTTTTTTATAGTTATGAAAACTGAACACTTCTGGGATCTTGGTTTCTGGTGGTTGGGTGGTGGCTTTTTTTGGTTTAAGCATGCTATCTATATAGCAGAGAAGCTTGAAAACACACAGCTGAATCTCACTTATACCTGTATTATTCTTTTCAGCTTGAAATACCTTTCCAAGGAACATGTTAAATCCTAACATTTCACCTTTGTTCACCAAGAGGGCCTGCAGATTAAGCTGCAGTGTTTCTAACAGCAACTAAAAAGCTAGATATGCTACCCTGAGACAAAACCTCCACACCTCTTTCTCTTCTCCCAAATGCTCTGCAAATAACAGCCCTGCAGGCACATCAGAGAAGACAACGTGGAACCTGGCAGTGCAGCCAGCACATTTTCGTTGAAGTTTCTGGACACTGAATGCCCTCCTCTTTGAAAATAATTAAATCCATGATAACTTATCAATGAGAGCAGGGGAGGACGGGGGTGGATGGAGAGAACGACGACATGCTTACCCCGCTAGCAGTCCTTATGGGCTTGGCCTTCAGCTTCGGCACCAGCACCTTGCGGTACTGCGGCGGAACGGCAGCGATGATGTCGACCAGACGTGGCTGCGCCGAGAGCCCATACTTGGCTGAAGTCTTGGTTTTCAGCCTGAAAGCAGAAATACCTCCAATTAATGACCCCATCCGGATTTTTGTACCCATTCCCACAGCAGCTCCATCACACTGCTTCGGTTCAGCTCGTTGGGGACCTAGGTGGGTTCACCTCATTTGCCTTTCCAGGTAACTTATTGAATACAGTAATTCCTTACAACAGCTGCTCTGGGTATTTAAGATACAGAAAATAAACTCCAAATAAAGTCAACTAACAACAACTGCCAATGTTTTGAGTCTCTGTACGTTTTACTCCTAAATGTGGTTTTGCCAAAACATTGTCAGAGGTGCCCAGAGGCTGTCTTCACCCATTTCCAGTGATTTAAGTCTTTTCCTAAGATTTCCATCCGATTAATCTACATTTGCAAGCTCTAACTCAGTTCATTTCTAAAACATTTATATAAATTATTTCCAGCACCAGCTAAGTGTTTACAATTATACGTGTAAATGAGATACGCTGGGACAAGTTCAGTTTTTATTATTCCACAAAGGTAAAGAAGAAAGAAGTTTCTGCAAACAGCAACTTCATTCATGGGACGCTGCTAAACAAGTTCAATGTAAACTTTATCTATAAATTAACCTCTCTTTTCCCTGATAGAATTGGCTTTGGGACTATCAGGACGAATTCCACACAGGTGGAAACACAAAAAGACGATGACAAATTTCCCTGAGCTTTTCACCACTTTATAGTCTGCCAATGAAGTAGTAAGGGGTAAATTCAAATCACCACGATTAGCAGATCTTGGCATCTTTAGTGACTGCATCAGTTGACAAGGGCAGACCGACCGATGTCATCTCCCTGGACAGAGAGAAACCCGGGGGTTCTGGTGGACAGCAGTGCGCTGTTAGAGCAGGTCCAGAGGAGGCCACGAAGATGATCAAGGGGCTGGAGCACCTCTCTTACGGAGAAGGCTGAGAGAGCCGGGGCTGCTCAGCCTGGAGAAGAGAAGGCCCCGGGGGGACCTCGTTGTAACCTTTCAGTACTCGAAGTGGGCTTATAAAAAAGATGGAAAGGGACTTTTTACTCCATCAGGTAACAACAGGACATGGGAGAATGGTTTTAAACTAAAAGAGGAGACATTTAGATTAGAGGTTAGGAGGAAATTCTCCACTCAGAGGGCGGTGAGGCACTGGCACAGGTTGCCCAGAGAGGTTGTGCATGCCCCGTTGTGAGAATCACAGATACTTCTCACACCATCCCTGGAGGTGTTCAAGGCCAGGCTGGATGCGGCTTTGGGCAACCTGATCTAGCGGGAGGTGTCCCTGACCATGGCAGGAGGTTGGAACCGGGTGGGCTTTGAGGTCCCTTCCAACCCCAAGCCATTCTATGATGATTCTGTGATGGGCATTATCAGGTAATGGCAAGAGAAATGACAGTAGGTTGTGAAAATAAAACATAAACTAAAGGCCAAGCATCAACAACTGTACAGAACATGTTCAACACTGGTGGAGCAGCTCCTCAGTGTCATCCGCCAGTGACTTACTTATTCAGATTCACGTCTTTTCCCTGCTCGTGAGCCTCAATTAGTTGTTTTATGATGTCGGCTATCGTCATCATCATCAGTTCTGCATGGCTGAGATCTCCTGAAAGGGGAACAAAACAAACCATGTGTATACCCACTGCTTTCTTGTTGCCTGTGACAATCCAGGTGCATTCACTCTGTCCCTCATTTTCAGTATTTCCCACAATTTCAGGGCATTGTTCCCTCCAAAGGACATTTTGCCACTGCGCATCACTCCTGACTGGCAGCAAGTGACAGTCGCTGCCTCCTATCATCGTGTTTTTTTTGGCTTTTAGGACAAACTCTATGGTCTTCCATCAAAGTGATGTGCACAACAGCCACAAACAAAAAGTCCGCGGAAGCTAAATGCCATCAGCAGGCTAATCTGATGCTGCCAGTGCACATGGCAAGGAACAAGACGCATTCACTGGAGGCCGGTGGAGCAGCCAGGTGAGGAGATAACCCCGTAACCTCATCAGACACACGCAGGGGGTTGCTGCAGCAGCCAGCTCCTCGAAGCTTCCCCCCTGAGGGCTGCAAAGAGGGTTAGTGCTGCACACGCTGGATATTTTCGTTATATTTATTCCACACCGGCTTTGGGAGAAGAGAAGCATTGCTATTAAGCGATCTGACCCCAGACACGCTTATTTTAGGTTGTGCAGTTCGCTTTACACCAGGAAGTGTTGGCGCAGTAAAATACCAGGCACCAAACTGGGCAGAAAACCCACCAGTGGGGATCTGGCCGAGCACGCTCCTGCCCACCCAGCTGTAGCCTGTGCGAGCTGACCAAGCCAAGGCACAGCACCGGAGAGGTGCTCACAGAATGGTGGAGCGATTTTGGGTTAAAAGGAGCCTTAAATCTCATCAAATCCCAGCCCCCTGCCGTGGCCACGACCCCTGCCCCGAGCCCAGGCTGCCCCCAGCCCCATCCAGCCTGGCCTTGGGCGCTGCCAGGGGGACCCGCAGCTCCCCGGGCGGCCCGATCTCACCCTTACCGATACCGATACCGATACCGATACCGACACCGATACCGACACCGATACCACCACCACCGGCCGGTACCTGCCCGCCGCCGCCCCATGCCGCCGCCCCGCCGCTCCCTCACGGCCCCAGCCGCTGCCACCAAGCGAGGCCGCCCCGTCGCGAAAGCGTCGCCCGGCCGGCAGCGCTGCCGTAAAGCGTTTGCTTCTCGATGGAAATTTTCCTGCCTTTTAGTCATAGTTTATTTTGTTTTGTCACATTTCACTCAGCTTTATTGATTTTTGCTGTTTTAGCGGTTTTGGTGACATTTCGGGGCCCCCGGCAGCCGCACCGCACCCGCTTGCCCCAGCGCAGCCAGGCCCTGGCTCCCCCCCCCCGCCCTTCTCCCCTCCGGCGCTAGGTGGTAGCAAAGTATTTAAACGCGAAATCCCAATAATAAATAAAATGTTCAAATCTGACAAAAAGCCCCAAGTCTCTCTGTGAGCAGGAGGGGCGGCGCGGATCGGGCAGGGGGGAGGCAGGAGGCCTGTGGGAGACGAGGGGAGCAGCAGAATTAGGGAATCTTTAGGGTTGGAAAAGACATTCGAGATCACAGATAACAGAGGGAATGGCCTCAGGTTGTGCCAGGGGAGGTTCAGGTTGGAAATGAGGAGACATTTCTGCTCAGGAAGAGCGGTCAGGCACTGGGACGGGTTGCCCAGGGAGGTGGTGGCGTCACCGTCCCTGGGGGTGTTCAAGGAAAGGTTGGACGTGGTGCTTGGGGACGTGGTTCAGTGGTGACATTGGTGGTAGGGGGGTGGTTGGACCAGGTGATCTTGGAGGGCTTTTCCAACCCTAATGATTCCGTGATTCTATGATTAAGCGGGGAATGTGTTGCCTCGTGGCCCCAAACACATGCTTCTGTCCCTTTGAGGTCCTGTTGATTTCCCCCACTGGAGTCCAAGGAGAGCTCCCCACATGGCCAGCGCTTGGCTACCTCCAGAGCTGGTGGCAGAGTGAACTCCGAGCCGCTGGGAGCTCTCTCCCAAGCACCGCTGTCTTCAGGCTTGTGGCTGACAAGGTGGGGCAGCCCTGCGCCTCTTCCAGCCGGTACAGCCCCTGGCTCCGATTTCGTACGAGATCCTTCCGTGAACCTCCAGTTACTTCTGGAGCCCATGTGAGCTTCAACATCTGCCACTTCTTGAGGCAGGGACTTCCATGGCTGAATTACGTCTTGCATGAGGAACTACCAGTGAATCCTAGAATGGTTTGGGTTGGCAGGGACCTTAAAGACCAAATAGTTCCAGCCCCCTGCCATAGGCAGGGACCCCTGCCCCCAGCCCAGGCTGCCCAAATCCCATCCAACCTGGCCTTGGGCACTGCCAGGGATGGGGCACCCACAGCTCCTCGGGGCTGCCTGTTCAGTGCCTCAGCACCCTCACAATAAAGAGTTTCTTCCTAATGTCTAATCTAAGTCTTCCTTTTTTTAGTTTAAACCCCTGGTATCTTAACCTGTATCCATCTATCTGCTTTTTTTGTTGTTCTTGCAGTTAGCCAGAGCCTCGCTGGTGCCTGCCAGCTCCAGCGTCTCCTTGCCCACGGCCTCCTGCTCAGCCAGCAGGTTCTGGAGGATCCCTTTGTGAGTTAGGGGAACCTGCCGCTGAGCAGAGGGGAGAGGCTGCCTGGGCGAGAAAAATGCTTTGCAGAGAAGGAGGGAACAGGCAGCAAGGAAAAAAAAAAAAAATAAACAGGCCACCTAAAAGAAAATCAGGAAAAAAAAAAAGAAAAGAAAAAAAAAAGGAGGAAAGAAAGAGATGCTGGCAGTTGTGATTTATGGGCTGGTAAAAATCTTTATTTGAAAACCTCC
This sequence comes from Anser brachyrhynchus, assembly GCF_964034855.1. Taxonomy (NCBI): domain Eukaryota; kingdom Metazoa; phylum Chordata; class Aves; order Anseriformes; family Anatidae; genus Anser; species Anser brachyrhynchus. The sequence goes on along the minus strand of NC_137696.1, from coordinate 124,588,820 downwards.
TGATTTGGGGCTGACCGGAAGATTTTCAGCATCACACTTACAGCTGGTGCACATCTGGGGACTGAACAGGAAGCAAAATTTGCAGGAAGGGAAGAGGGCACACAGAAACTGCCGCGGGTCGGCTGTTACCACTGTGTGGGTTGGTTTATGAAGCAAGCAGAGCCTGCCCTGGTGCCTTAGGTCAGCATGCGCAATCTTGCAGGTAGATTGTAGCAGAGTGTATGTGTGTGAGACCATCCTGCCCTCCCCATCGTGGGTTTGGCAGCCTCCTGCCCGTTCAAAGCAAGATCCCAGGATGGAACAGGTTGAAAACGCAGCTTAGACCATCTGCTCCCGTTGCTACCATTCTCTTGGTGCCTTCAGGCCTTTTTGGAGAGCCAAATTCAGTTTCCTTCCCCCTGTTGTGCTGGGAGTGCCCTGCAGTGCCTGGACCTGTCTGTACCAGTGGTTTTACCTCCCAGGGGGTCTCCCAAGCATCCTGTGCCAAACAGCAATTTATGAGTGGTTTGGAGAGTGGTTGTGCTCAGGATATGGGCTGCGCAAATGGTTAGAAAGCATCTATCCAGGTGTCTATCCTCCTGCCATCACCTTTCTCAGACCTATTGCAGCAGCTGCTGCACACCAGGGGACATTTCAGATGCGATTGTACTGTCAGAGTTTGTCTGCTTGCCTAGCCCATGCTTTGGGCTACCTGGGACACGAAAGCAGTTCCTTCCCCTGAATTATTTGGGGGTGCACACACTACAAAGCATCCATCTGGAGGAGGCCTGGGATGTCTCTGTTGTTTGAGTTCATCCCCTAAAAGAGGACACGAGCATATGAGAGGTAGGATGTCTGTGCTAGACACACGGTAAGGCAGTGCAAGCGTGCCAGCTGAGACAAGGCAATTGATTTCAAGCTGATTTTCATACCCCTCTCCCTTCTCTTAGCACTTACGCCCACCAACACAGCCCTACACACTGACTGCTCACCTCCCCGTCCCTTTGTTACGTGAGCTGAGCTGTGCTCCCCATCTGTTATCAGCTTCATCCACCTATTACAGCAACTTTTTATCTTACACGTAGCTACTATCATCAGCTACTTTCCATTTGCCGCAAGGTCTCCGTGCTTTCTGTAGCCATCTCTTAACCTGTTACAACCCTTGTGGTGCCACACGAGTTGGATGTCTCCAAAAATCCTTGGTTTTAATCTAACTGTGCTCCCACCTGCAACTCCTATCATCTTCAGCTACACGTAGTCCTTCTCCCAAACAAGGCTCTGTCTTTAGCTCAGAAGAACAATAATCGGGAAAACTTCATTTGGGCTAAAAAACTACAGTACCAAACTCTGCCATTGCTCCCAGCAAGGAACATGAGGTAAATTCAGGTGGAGTTTTTGGCAGAAATGGATGGTAAACCTTGGGTAAGAGGAGGCTGGCATGTTTGGGTTTGTTCACCACATCTGAGCAGGGCTGTAGCCTAGGGCTCACATTCTGATCTTGCTTGTACTGGTGGAATTCAGATGCAGCAGTGCTGATTCATTGGCCTGTGGGGTTTAAAAGGTACTTTCATTTCTTTAATCAAACGCTACGGCTAATCAGAGTTGTACAGGATCTGGAAATACCAAGCAGTGCAGGGAAATGAGCATCTACAAGGAACGGCACAGGCATAACAACCTTCCTCTGTAGTTGTTTAGCAATTTCTTATCCACACATCTCGAGGCGCGTTATAAGGTGGGTAAATAACCATCTGCCCGTGCAGATCAGCAGCCCAGGGCGCGGAAGGTGATGCAGCTTGCCTGAGGCCAGCCAGCAGCACAGAGGCAGAGGCAGATGGCTGGGAGTGTGTCTCTCTGACTCTTTCTCTTTCAGATTCTGACCTATTCTGCAACCTCAGGAATGTTTATAAGGTGTGTTGCAAGTGCACGTATTTTATTCTAATACTATAATTGGTAGAAGTTACATCAAGGCGTTCGTTATACAGGTCTGCTGTTACTTCAAGGATAGGCTACTGGGCTCGGCAGTTTCCTTGACAATGTTGCTGTTAATTATTTCACGGCATCATAAATACAAAAGCGTTATAAATCGGAGAAGCCTGAGCCTTAAGATGTACAGTGAGCACTCAAAATGCTTGGTTTGCTGCAGCAAAGGCACAGTATCTGCAGTAATGCCTGAGCACTCAGCTCCAAGACCCTGGGAACGTTACCCTTTGAGTGAGTATGCTCACTGGTGAGAAAAGAAAAGCCACTGAGGCAGGGTTACATCATTTCCTTGCATAGCCATTTGCCGTTTGGTACAAAGACCTAGCACTGAACTGATGCCCAGGAAACTACCCAGTGCCTGGAACAAAAAGGAGGCTGGAGCAACAGTTTGGACTTCAGAAGCCGTAAACATCCACGAAGCAATCCATTTAACTTGATTTTCTGTGGGAAGAGGTTTGTGAGGAGAGATTTGCAGTACCAGGGAATGGATGTCGATGAACGTTTTGGGTGGGATTTATCCTACCTGATTTCTGGTGCCCAAAAGTTAGCTTTCTTAATTGAAATTAGTCAGTCTCTTGCGTAATTGATGATGTAAGAGATAATTGCCATCTGCAAGTTCCCATTTCAGCTAATCATTTCAGAGGTGACCTGCTTAGACTTAAGCTCTCAGGCCGCTATTTTGGTTGAGACGAACTGCCTCTTCCAAGCATCCAGAGCAGCTAGAAAAATGAAAGGACAAAAACAGGGAGAGGGAGATGCGCTAATCATTGCTCGGGAGTTGGGATTTATGTGGTGTTTGAGCAAGTACCCAAGGAGCAGAGTCTACTGGCAGAGGCTGTCCCTTCAGTTACGATCCACGGTGCGTTGTGCCCAGTGCCTGGTCTTGACAACGTCCAATGTCCGTGTCTCTTGTGCCAAAAATCTTGAAATCCTCAAGTGACACAGTACAGAATAATCTGCTCACAGAGGGGAAAGCTTCTCCTAATCCTTGTCAATTAGTAGGTGGCATTTGCTCTGAAGCGTGGTTTCTGGTCTAAAAAAGGCTGAGAATTCATGGGTGCGCTGTGGCTCATCCTAATGTATGGGAAGTTTTAGCTTTATCCCAGTCTGGGTTATGATAAGGCAATGAGTTGCAGTTGCTGTGCATTCAGTCCCCTTATCCTTAAAAACTCCTATTCCTTACATTTTACTGGATACTTCCTTAATTATAGAAAAGACAAATAAAAGCTCATGATTTACAGTCTCTTAAATAATTAAACTAGTGTCAGCTCCCCGCAGGAGTCACGTGCAATGCTGTAATCCAGAGCGTGGGATTTGATTTCATTCTCACTAACACGTTCTCACTAACATGATTGATATGATGGGCTTGCCTTGTTTAACAAGAGAAAGAAGTTCCGTCTCCAGTACAGCACTAACAAGGGTTTTCTTCAAGCATTTTCCCTGAGCCTCCTTTCTTCCACATGTTAAAGGCTTTTCCCTTAAATTCTGTGGTGCTTCCTTCACAGTCCAGCTGATTTGGCAGGGACTGTAGGTTACAGCTGAAGGATCATATTAGTGTTGGTGACAAACCACTTGCTTTGTAGGGGGGATGAAGGTGTCTGGTAGTCCTCGCTTCTTTTCCACTGCTCACAGGCAGGCCAACTTCCATCATTCTCGGGGAAAGCATCACAGAGCAGCTCAGGCCGTGGGATGCACCCCAAGGTGTCTGAGCAACACACAGGCAAGCTCAGCGCCCTTGAGGTCCAGCAACCGTAGCAGGGATCTGCACAAGGGTTTTCTGTGCATGGTCAAAAGTCTAGGTGAACTCTGCAGGGACGACGTACCCAGAAGAAAAAGAGGATATAGCACCAGTTCAAGAGCAGCAGCAACACGAAACCAGGCCGAGAAACACATCAGGAAAACATTCCGACTCCAGCTTGGAAACAGGAGATCCCACCTGGAGATCCGAAGGCAGGAAGGAGTCATTGCATCAGCTGCTGTACTTCCAAAAAAATACAAAGTCATTGCTCCAGCACCTTGCTATCTAAGCTGGCTGCAAGGCAGTTAAGTTTTCTTTTGGACAGCCTAAGTGAGAATGGATGCAGGACCTTCATGCTCATCTCTTTACGTGGTGAGGTCAATGAAGAAAGTCTTTTCAAGTGCAAGAGCTGAAAAAAAATTAAAACTGGGTCCTTGCAAACGACTCAAAAGCAGCTGTTCTTCACCAAGCACAGCCTGTGACTCAGGCAACATTGCTGCTGTTTCCCCAATGCCAGGCAGATAAGCTTCTGTTCTGCTAAGATGAAGGATACACTGGATCCTCCCTTACTCTGTATCAGATCCTTGGTTTGATGGAGGAATGCGCCAGGGCTGAGCCTCAAACACTGGAGATGCTAGATGAAGGTGAAAAAAAAACAAACGTGAGAATCAGACAGATTAATTTAGCCAGAGATTTCACATTCTAAACATATATAGGTACCCAGCCAAACCTTGGGATTTTGGTGGTATTTAATACCTCAAATACTTTTACAAATCTGGATTGAATGGTTAGTTTCCTTTCATTAATCCATTACAGAGAAAATAATCGTGTCAAAACATCAAAACTTCTCCTGCCCAGCTTTCTGATGATCTGCAAACACGGCCGGGACAGCCCATGGAGCACTATCTAAAGCTGGTAAGTTTACCTTGGGAAAAGCCTGGCAGAGATCGCAAGGCCCTGGAGAGGTCACTGAAGGAATTAAGACCCGACTTGTCTCTCTCTCTGATACAAGAAATACATAGCTTTGCCTAGCAAATTGCCCCTAATCCAAATGCAATCCGTCAGGGGTAATTTACCTTGGTCGTTTCTGTGCTACAGCAACAGCAGTGGTAGAAACAGCTCGCATGTTTCTCCGAGCACCTGTTCCCTGCTATCCGAAGCCCTTCCCTCGTGCACAGTTTTAAAATTTCTTATGCAGAAGACGCTGGATGCAGCAGGGGTCAGGCAGGATGCTGCACATCCCTGCACGCTCCCTTCTCCACCCACCTGGAATCGCTCATAGCCACTGGGTAGCCACTTCCCCGCAGGAGCTCCCCTCACTCCATCCCCCACATCCTCTCTGACAGCACCAAACTACATCTTAGCAGTTGCAGATCGCTTCACAGGCGCAAGAGACTGCAGAAAGACACTTCCCAGTGCCTCCCGGTGGGAGCCGAGCGCCGCATTCCTGGGAGGCCACGGCAGCGCTGCCAGACCAGCAGAAATTCCCTGGACTGACTGGAACAACCAATAACGCAGCCAAGCCCAGAGCCTACGCATAACTCTTCGTGACTTGGCCCCAGTCCCACGTGGAGCCTTCCTAAAGCTCTGTCCATGCAGTGCTACGTCAGGGTGAGGGCCCTAGTTAATAGGACCTTTGTGGTGGAAACTTATGAAGGACTGTAACCCTCTACCCTAATCTTGATGCTTTCCTCTCTTGGCTTTTCTAACCAGGATGTATTTTTGTACAGCTTCCTACATGAAACAGTCTTCAAGTGTTTTCCTTGGGCCTCAGAGCAGTCTTTCCAGTGCCTCCCCCAGTGCCCTTATCTGTGTTTAAATCCTTTCTTTCATCTGCCACAGAAGGAGTTGGGATCGCTCACTTGCATTGTGGGCCCTCCTCATGGGGGCTCTGCACCTGCTAAAAACACTAAATGCTGGGGAGACCCAAAGGGCTGATGGAGGTCCCAGCGTGCTCAACCTTCCCCTAGGTGGGACCATTAATAATTACTGGATAGTCACTGCCAAGTGCCAGGAGCTACCCTCTTATCCTACTCCTGTGTTCTCTTTGAAAATCCTAAGCAGTTTCACATCAGAGGTCTCTTTTCCTTTGTTCACTCCAGGTTCTTTATCCACTACCCTTGTGCTGTTAAAAATCACCAGGGTTCAGCCTGCAGTCCTTACGTGGACAAAGCCTTTGTGAACTAAGAGGACTTTTACCAAAATCTGCAAAAATTTGTGTGTTTCTGAAAGATACCAAATGCTTTCCCAGCAGGCTGCAGACACCGAGGGCCTTAAGGAGATGCTGGGTTTATCGAGAGGTGAGGTCTGGATGAATAACACCGAGAATCTACGTTGAATCTAGGCAACCCTAGACTGAAATGGCATAAAACCGGTTTTGATGGTGTCGGTCTGCCTCCTTATTTTTGGAAGGCATTCACAGATCAGCTGTTTTGTCAGCTGTTGTCTCCCTGGAGTTGATTTGCTTTACCCCCTAATTTTCTGAATGCTTGGTACCAGTTCCTCCTGGCATCTGTCCAGGGCCTGGCAGAGCTCATGGACTTCGGACTGAGCCCTGCTGCCACTTACGCTCTAAGATCTCTTGCTCTGCCACTGAATATCTGTGAGTCAAACCCACGTGAAGCCCATGCCAGTGTTCGATATCATGGCAGAAGGTGGATCTAGCAAGTGCTAGATATGAAGCGAGAAGATTTTAGCCATATGTTCTCTTCTGAGGCACCAAATCCCCATCATCTGGATTCCCACCATCCAGAATGACTGCCTTCTCCTTCGCCCACGGAAATGTACTGCCAGCACCATCTCCTTCCCTCCCAGCACAAAATCTGGGTACCAGCAATCTCTGCAATGAGCTTCCGCACGGGACACGGCGGTATACTAACGTGTAGACCTGGCGTTCGTCCTCGTGAAGTCTTTCTTTCCTCTTTCGCGTGGCTTTGGCACTGGGGCTCGAACAGGCGCTGGCCGTATCCCGGCGTTCCACTGGGAGCTCTGGGCTAGGGTCTTTGCTGCTGCTTTGGGGGTCAGGTTCCCGGCTGACGGGCGAGTGGCCCAGCTGGGACGAACCGGTGGTTTGGGAACAGGCTCGAGATCTGCAGTAAGTGACAGCTAGGAAGAGAAGGCAGTAAGTATCATATTATCATCCTAACAGTCTCAGAGGGACTGAAAATGTTGGAGGCTGTTGAAAACTTGAATCTATAAATGAAACTCATAACGATGATACAAGCATGTCTTACTGCAGTGACCTGTGTTCTGTTATGAGTTTACCTTAAGGACAAAAAGATCCAATTAGAAATTGATGCTAGTAGAGCTAAACCCATGTTAATTGGTTCTCGGCATTAATTGGTATCTCAATGCACAAATTCTCCCCTGTGCATATGGCTGTGGCTGATTCCAGTCTTGCTTGCTCTTTGAATTCTCACAGTGTAAGGGATAACGTTTATTTTAAAATACTGTTCAATGAGCATTTTACTAAGCAGTACAGAAGTTAAGCAAAAATAAAATCTTAATGACACAGTGATTGTTTTTTTTTCCTTGAAAAAGATCCCAAATATCCAAAAAACACAGGTTGTGCATACCAACAGCTTTGGCTTTTTTTTAACTGCAACAAATTATTTGGTAATAATAGTGAACAAACACCAACAAAACCAGACATCGACGTAGAAACTCATTAAAAAGCAATACGGGCAGATAGACTTCTGTGAAACTAGAGTCCACAGTAAAACGGTTGTGCAGAAAAGTCGATGCTGTTCTGCAGTTCCTGCCCGCCTCTTTCCCTTTTCCATTATTTGAATTGGCAGCAGTGGCAGATATATGGTGCTTCGTGTCTAATTGTCTAGTAATAAATAAGCAACCCAGCAACTTCTGAATATCGGCCTAAGGGAAGGCCAGGGATTATACAACTGGCTAAAATACTCCAGGTTCTTAGCAGTACTTGATGTGTAACAGAGAGATGGTGTAATATAAGCAGCTGCAGCTTTTCTGTCCTAGTGAGGAAAGCACAATGCCACAGAAGCAGGAGTAGTTGCAGCACAGATCTGACTGTACCTTGCTTTTCGGCTCCTGTGTCTTTGGTGGTTCAGTTTTAGAGTTTATAGGGACAGATGGGTAGAGTATCAAAGCCAGGCTATGCCTTTAAAATTAGAGTGACATATATAAGCTGGGTTTGAATTCCAGACATTATACTGAGCTATTTTCACTCTCAGGGGTGGTCCCATGTAGTTCAACAGGATTTCTTGTATGAATCCGTAAAATTCAAAATAAGGTTTGCAGAATATAGGTGGTGTAAATGTACACTGGACCAGACTGTGTTGCATTGCCAAGAGCCCTGGATCTTCATGTGGGATATACCCACACAGAATGTAGATGTGATCCATCCTCAAAACACCAATTCCCTATCTATATGTCATAGGATAATGTATTCCTGACTTCAAATGCTGCAATCTTACTACCTTAGGCAGTGAGGCAAGAATGAGTGATCCTGTCAAAAAAAATGTTATTTAGTATGCACTAAAAATAAGTCAGTAATTCAAGAACAGCTGTGAGGGTGGAGCAGTGTCTCCAACAGAACCAAGCAGGCAGGCTGAAAGGCAAAACCAGCCCCTAATTGCTGACATTGCAGTCATTTGCAAAGCTGTCGAAAGCATCAACCTGATGGATTTTTGCCTTCCTCATAAAGTGTCTGTGAATTTTGACATTTGAAGGGGATGTGCCATGAAGCTGCCTCTTTTGCTGAGAGCTGCAGAAAACTCCTTATCGGGAGTCCTCCAGGGAAGAGAGCCTGTGTAAAGAACACTGATGTGGCAGCGGTGACACCTGTGAAGGGACCTGTGGGGTCAGAACCGAGGAATCACAGCAGGGCAGCACAGCTCCATGCCAGAAGGAACAGGAGGGATGAAACAGTGGCCCGAAACACAGCCGTGTGTTCCACGCCTGGCCTGCTAAAAGCCCAAATGAGTCACTGAACCCATTGCATTCTTCACTTTCCTTTGTATGATACTGGGACAGCAGCCGCTGAAGGCAACGTAAGCATCAAGGTGGTACAGGCAAGCCACAAAGCCTTGATCCAAAAAAGTGCTTAAAGAGACAATTGACAAGGAAACTGTACTTATCTTTAGTGTAAGGCATTTCCCTGCGTAAAGACAGAGCAGGCATTCCCACCCCACCGTGGAGATGGGGAGGTTGTGTGGACATGCGTATGAAAGAAAGTGGCCCTTCATTCAGACACCTAATTAACTCAATTTATTGTAATGCACTATTTAAGGTAATTTAGATAATTTACTTTAATTTATTGTAAATTAAGTGTGAGTCTGGTCACATTTTCTACTACTATTTCCGTGATTACTAATAAACTCCAAAACCCCACAAGTTTACCAGGAGGAGACTTCATTCACCATATGCAAACCTGGAGCCAGTGGAGGTAATTCCAGGAGTCAGGTCATCACCTTAATTACACGTTTCTTCTATTTTGGTGCGTTGTTGTTTAGTCTCCTGAGCTTAGAGCTCCATATAATAGCCCTTTTTACATCTTCATTGTTGGCTGTAATATACCTTATTCTCATCTACTTTCTGCCCTTGAATCATTGATCTATTTAAGAGCTTCATTTTAATTTGACTTGATGTTTGCTTGCTTGGGGCACTTATTCTTTCATCATATTCTATTCTTCTTCCAAGGATTTACTAAAAGATTTGAGTATTAAGCTGCTTTATTTGGAATTGATTAAGTAAGAGTCTTTTCACAGGTCTTCATTTCAACAAGATTCTCCAGCGCTACCCTAATAATGAATGGAAATTAATTTTGGATGATTCCTAGTGAGTTATACATATTCTTCTATGCATCAGCCTACTGTAACCTAACTTTTATTGTCCTGTAGTGTTGTAATCATTAATGGCCAGCGTAACAGCAGGATTATACTTTGTGATTACACAGAGGATAAGAACCACGGCCCTTGTGCTGAAATTTGTACAGCTCTAAACTCAAAGCAAATACAAGCGTATTTTCAATGTAAAGGTCTAGGAAAGAGTGATGCAGCACAGACTATACCAGATTTTTAACACAAAAAGAAGCCAGTGCTTCCAAGGTTGCACAGGATAAAGACATGGAGCTCACTTAACCCTGGCTTACGCTGTCCTAACTGGCCTGAAGGGACCAAGGAAGGATGGTGGACCTGTCAGGCCTCGATAGCGTGCAGTAGCTTTAGGAATCTTCCCAGGGCTTTTTGTGGGGAGAGAATGCGGTACCCACTAACTCTGTGTGCTCCCTGAGACGTAGCATTTTGAGTCAGCTGAATACTTTTTGGTGACTATTTGCTACAGGAATAATAACGTCTCTTTAAAACTATGAGCAGCCAACAGAAGGGGACACATACATAAACACAACTCAACCCTGTACTAGAGAAATTTATAGCAAAAACTCCCACTGACTTTATGTAGAAAGGTTCAGACTTGATGCTGGGAATGAGACTAGGTGCTTGTGCCCTGCTGGGCTGCAGGTTAAGTAACTTTCAAGTTCCTAAACTCTAGGGAAAGAAAATCAAACTCATCTCTTTCTACCCTGAACTAAGATCCTTTCACCTCTGTACTGACAATAAAACAGCTTTAAATTTGAAATGAGAAGCCATGGTGGGATGAAACTCTGTCAGGGCCCTCTGATCTAAGGGCTACAGAGGAAGCCATTGGAGAATGGAAATTGTAAGACACGGGCTGCATAACTTTAATTATATTTTCTGTTCCTTGACACTGACTGAATCCCTTTCCTAGCAAACAGGCTGTATTTGGGTCAGGAGAATGCCTCTCAATCTCAGGAGACAATGCCTCTCTTTTATGTAAACCTTCTTTAGCTCAACTCACATGCGTTCCCTGGCTTTCGTCGCTTGGGAAACATGCTTCCAGGTTTGCAAAAACCCCCGATACGCTTGTGAGCACATCTTTCTTCTGGCGGCTATTTGCTGCCATATCTACAAAAGCTTAGACCCATGATGCTTTCTGGAAGCCTGACTTCCCTAGACTCCTTTCATGTGAGGATGCCCTATTTTACCCGCAATGAGCACAAAGAATCCTCAGTGTTAAGACCTTCGGGCTGCTTGCGCAGGCTCAGCCCAATGAACAAAGCATAAACTAACTTCAGACTGCAACAATCAAAAGTCGCGAGCACGGAAGAGCAGCTCTGGGGAAAGATGCGAGCGTCGTAACTGATCCAGGGCTTTGTAGGGCGTGGAAACTGGTTGTCAGGATACTGAGCAGTAAGCAAAGCGAGGGAGGAGCAGACAGCCAGATCACTGCCTGCACACAGCCGGTTGCTGTCTCTTTTTTCCCACCGAAGGCAGATGGACTGTGTCTAGGCTGCAGAGAGAGGCTGCCCCTGGAGCAGCCAGACGTGGCATGCTTTGTGTCCTCCTTATGCCTCCGTCGCTTCTGGCCAGATATCTCCCCTGAGGACAAGCACAAAATGCGCCTGGCAGCCTCCTTACAGTCAGGAGCAAAGTTTTGCAGTTACCGAAGTTAAGTAAATGCTCTGAACTAAAATATTCCTGGGTGTAACTGACACCGGACCCCAGCTGATATAATTACAAGCCGGTGATACTTACCAGTGATTTTGCCTTCCGGAGCTTATTAGATCCACGACCTGCTCTCTTTTTTTTCTCAGCTGCCTGCCGGCTGAGGTCTGGGGTCTCTCCTCCTCCCTTCTTTCTCCTGCAGAGTAGAACCGAACAGTATTAACAAGTGCTATGGAGTTGGTTCCCTGGCGTTGAGAAGAAGAAAATCCCTTATGATATGCCACCCAAAAAGACATGGCTTAAGCTAATACATTTTATCTTGTACCTGGAGGAGACCAAGAGCGCACAATCAGTTGTGGCTCAGAGAAGAGTGGTAACTTGCCTTTTTTTAAAGTAATGATAATTTCACAGCACTCAAATGCTTGAGACTTATGGATTTAAGCTAAATCCACATAAACAGTGTTACATCAGCTTAAGGGAATTCACAGAGAGGGAAGTTTCACTAAATCATGTCAGTTAGGTCCATAAGGTTAGAGGACTGCTTCTCAAGTTATTCATTGTTTTTTAGCCAAATATTTTTTCTTGTACATGTATATAAATTTGTTTGCAGCTACTATTAAAGTTAATATAATTAACTTGCAGACTGGGAATATTCCAGAGTATGAAAATTAAGTGAAGTACACCGGATTATGGCCATTTGTCACGTTATTCCAATATCAGGAGTAAAATCAGTACTATGAGAAAGTTTCTTCAGGAACTCAGGTTTGCTTGGAAGGTGTTTGTTCCCCTTCCTCATTCCAATTCTGCATATCACAGGTAACTTTACAGAAGCAGTAAATTTAGAGCAGTGACTCTGTGTGCTCTCTGGGTTCATCTCCCAGCTCCATCACCAGCATCTCCGGGCTCTTGGAAAGAACGCTAAAAAGCACATTGTGAAAAAAATATATATGATTTCACAGGGTGGAAACAGATTCTAAAAGCAACACATCCTAAAAAAAACAGGGCCACGCCGCGTAACATGCACGTCCTCCCAAGCAGCCAACACCACTACGTCTGCTATTCACTAGTCCCAGACCAGCTGCAGATCAAGAACCACAAAGACGAATCAGACAAATTATTTCAAATAGCAATTTGAGGAAAATTACCATCTCTTGGTAAGCACTTCACTAACAGCCAAGAGAGAAAATTCAACCCAAAATATTATTGTAGGGAACGATCTGCTCATCGTTAGATAGAACACGGTCCCTTGCCAGAAGGAGTTAGCACATGCAATGATCTCCCCTCGTTACAACTGGGAGCATTGGAAGAGGTAAAGGAGAGGCTCTGACTCCATTCTTCAGAGTCCGGTGACAGCACTGGCATAAGCCTGTTCACTTAGAGAACTGAAAAAAATGAACTATTTATGCAGAGATAAAATACCAATAACCTGCCAAACCTGAGCTTCTGGTCGTAAATTAAGGTATGAAGCTCTACTGCTGTATTCTAACGTCCATGCCCACGGTGTCAGAGCATCCCTCTGCAGCAGGTCCTCACCACGATCTCACTTCCAGGTCAGGAAAATAAGGAAAATAAGCAGTGAGGATGAGTTTCTCAGCGCTGCAAAGGAAGACGGCGTCAGAGCTGAGCTGGGAACTTCAGGTCTCACTCCCAGTGCTGAACTCGGTGTTTCTCACCCCACTTCTCTCTCTCAAGGAATGTTTTAAATTCCCACAAGCCGAAGGTTTTAAATTCCCACAAGAGAGTATTGGGCTGGCTATTCAGAGACATGAAAAGCGAGAGGCAGGCGTGAGGATTCAGAAGAGCAGTGAGACAGCATGCCCTTCGCACGCAAACCAGCCCCTTTTTGTCAGAAACTGGGCCTAGGCTGATGACAGAACAATTACTGAACGTAATTATTTTCTCGTTGGGTAAACACTCCAGTACAATATGCAACTGTTTTTAGAGCCGGCCGCTGCCCATAAATTATCCGACTGAATTAGCGCTGGCTCCTAGGAGCCACGGCTGGTTGCAGGGGGGGAAAGGAGCTTTCATTTTGGTCGAGCTGCTGTCACGAGGAGGAGCAGGGCTCTTCCTTGAGGCACAAGGACACAATCTTGGCGGGGGTCCAGCGCTGGGCTAGAAGCAGAATTCATTAGTCATGATAAAGTGGGAGGCAGGGCTTTTTGATTTATCGGCACCGAGCGGCACACCACCAGATGCCTTCCAGCAGAACCGTACGTGCACGGCCGGAAAGAAACCCCCCTCCTGGTCCTTTTTAGGCAGGTCGGGGTCCCAGAGGGAGTTTTATAACTTGGCCCCACACTGCAGATAAAAATGCTTCATTTCACCTTCGCAATATTGCTCTGTGCTCCTGAAGAGACAAACCCGTCCTTGCTGGTCTCTGTTCTGTTTGCATTCAGCTACCTGGACAGTTCGGGCAGAAAACAAAACAGACCTAAAAGAATTCGCCTTTATGATAAATTGCTCGCATACGTGCAGCAACACTGAAAGCTGCTGCTATAATTCTACCGAGTGATTTTGATAAACCCTTCCAGGCAATTTGTAATTCTACCCGTCTGTATCTCTGCTCTATCTCCTCGCCACTCCCTCGACTACGCATCTGCTCATCGCTGTGCTTAATTTCACTGCTCAGTGACTGCGAAGCTTTTCCCACACTTCCCCATCTAAAGCAAATAAACTTTCAGCGAACATCCACCCCGATCGCTGTCCCAGCTCCTTCAAAGTAGCTGGGGCAGGTTTGCCAGCGAGGCTCCCGAGTGCCATTTTGTTTTTATAGTACAAGCTCAATGCCTTCCAGAGCAAGCAGAAAAAAAGAAAAAAAAAGATTCAATTATCATCCAGATTGCAAATTAACCCCTTTCTGCTGTCCTTCCGGCACTACCCAGCAGGATTTCTCCTTCCCAGTGGTGTGAAGCACCAGCACCGGCCAGGCCAAACCCTCACCCAAGTGCTCTACAGAAATTTATTTATTTGTTTTTCAAAGGTAAATGCCCAATTACGGTCTTATAAGCCAAAGAACACATTTTAGGTCTTATGTGCTAAAGCACATATTTTGTGTTACATCTTTTAGGACTTCCATTGACTCCACTCTCCTGCAAAACTGAAAATTGAGCGTAGCTTGGTACGCCTCCCGTGTTTCGCTTTGGCTAAGCAAAGCCAAGTTCTCTGCTACGGATTCACAGCGGCGTAGTTCTGATATTGCTGAGGAAGGGCGCTTGTAGCTAATGATGCCTCTGTAAAGATCAACAAAGAAGCAGATGGCGGCCCTGCCATTGAAATGACAGCATTTTGGCTGCAGAGGCACCCTGTTATGATGAACAGGAGAGCTCTCTCCTCTCTTTGGACCAGAAAACAATCATAGAGCGACCTCCGGCTCAGAGAAGATTTCAGCCATTTTCAGAAGCCATGAAAGAAAATATATATTTTTTTTGTTACCTCTTAAATTCTGCAAAATTTAACCTGACATTAGGCAGATTAACTTTGATCCAAAGAAGTAGCCAGCGACTAGTCTCACACACTGCTTTGATGATGGCGTCAGGTATTCCTTTGATGTAATCGTGTTTGTTCACAAGGAATTTTCGACAAGTCCCTTTCCTCAACGCAGCAGAACTCACATGGAAAGAATGGTTTGTTTGCTCGTCGCTCTCCAGCCAACCTGCACGCCAACAAAAGCTCCTTCTTGTCCTTCTCTCTCGGCCGTCACATCGGCTGTCTGCTGCTTTTCTGCTCGTTCTGCTGCGTCTTTTTATGCATGCTTGTAACCTGCCTCAAGAAAATAATTGTTCCTGTCTGTGTGCATTCAAACTGCAGCAAAACTCATTTCCGCTCCCAGACTACCACTGCAAAACCCTATATTATGGGAAATCAACCCTATTGTTTTAGGAATCTCATTTTACATAGATTTCACTACTTCTGACATTCGCTTTACATGAAGAGTGGATGTTATGCCCTTGAGCTCCAAGAATTCGTCTAATCTGAACAATAACTACACCTCACACAGCCTAGGGGGGCAGAGATTTTTATCTCAGCTCTCTGTTTTACTTTACAACCCTGTACACTGGTCAGGCAGGGTCTGCCTGAGCCTGCAGGCTGCAGTAAGGTGGATCAGCTTGCACAGCACTCGCAGTACGCTCCCTCGTTCAGGCGACTAGATACCCGCAGAGCATTGCATTCAGCAGTCCAGAACAAAGCCTGGCATCACGGAGGGGCACGCTGACCGTGTTGCCACTGTCAGGCAGCCAAGAGCTGCCAAAACTGCTGGTTGGCAGCCACTGCCACCTCCAGCAGATGCCCACGCTTGGGGACAGCACAAACCTGGCATGCGACGTGGCACCGCGGACAGGGAGCCAAGTGGGGTGCCAAGACCAGGTCCCCAGGCTGCTGCCTCCAACAAAGAACAGAGGACACAGAGGTTTAGTGGGAGGACGTCTGCGAAGGGGCTGCAGACCACAGAAATGAAGCACCAGAACGTCTTTAGGTAGCTGGGTCAGCACCTGGAACGGCACACCCGTATTGCTGAATAAGAGTCATTACAGACAAGACTACACACTAGCAATTACTTTCAGCTTAAGTGATATTAAAGGGAGATCCTCGATAAACAAGTAAATCTCGCAGAATTCATTTTCCTCTCCTTGCGATAATCCCCTGTAATTATGGATAAACGCCAGATTTGCTAGATCACTAGGCATTAAAATATTCTCCATTGCATACAAGGATAGAAGCTCAAATCTCACTTAGGAGAAGAAAACAGTCAGTGTGCTTACTGTATCACTAGCAAATCAATCGTTTGCATATGGTCGTCAGCTGCATCTGCATCCCCGTGCTGGAACAAGTGACTTTTAAACGTTTCAAACAGGGGCTGTCCCTTTTTTGCTGCTCAGCCATGACCAGCACCAGGGAGCCCTAAACCTCACCTACGCCCTTGGGAAAGGCTATGTGGAAACACTTAGCACAGCTGAAAAATAAAACCAGCACCATCATTTGCAACAAGAGGCATTTTGGCAAAATATTTAGTTAAAAGCCTCAAAGAACTCTACCTAAAATGGCACTAGAGTTTGGAAACATACCACAGAAAGAGGGTGAGGTGGAAACTGGAATGCTCTTTGAAGTGCTGCAGTATCCAGGGACCAGGGGACGCGGATTAAAAAATGATTCATAAAAGGCTTTTGCTCAGACACTGGGAACTTTGCGGAACACCCCGGAGGAGCGGTGGGTCCGGCAAAGTTAATCGCATTGAGAAAGAACCCGTGCAAGTGCGTTACTGCTTAGCCAAATAATCACCGGGCTGGGGTAATTCAGGGCTCGATTGTTCCTGTGCACAGGGCTAATCTCAGCTCTATCGGTTATTTACTTAATGTACAGTCTGGCTACTTTCGCTGTGGATTAATTGGTTCCCAAGGTTTTTGTTGGCACAGTGAAGAGGAATATCCTCCTCTCTGCAATTTCGGTTGGGTGAGAATCTGGGCAGCCCTTCTCACGGGGACTCGCACAGGAAGGAGGCAATGGTCAAGCTAATCCATTACCTCTAAACCAGGCTCAGATTAATGATAACATTACCACGATTTCATGAGTTACTACACATCAGCTGAACCGAGGTAACTGCTGTGAGCATGCCCATGAAAAAATGAGAGGCGGCAGAGATTTAAATGAGAAATGGGCCAAATCCTGCACCCAGGCAACTACCACAGCCTCCTTGCTATTGCTCCTGCCAGTGCTTGTTAACGTACAGAAATCCGACCACAGACATGAGATTCTGAAAATATCTTCCACCAGATGTGTCAAAGGAAACCATGGGATGGCCCTAACGCAAGGGAATGTGCAAAATTACGCTTTGGGTCAGAAAAGCCTTTCTTTTGCCAGTTGCTGACCAGGTAATTCTGGGAGCCCGAGAACTGATGGAGATGGGCAGTCTATCCCAGGCAGTGTGGATACAAACACTACTCATTACTTAAATATTATATAGTATATATACACACATGCATGTTTTTATACCTGCACCCCTTTTAAACATCCAAATCTCTTTTCAGCCAGAAGATCCTTGAACTGATAGAATTATATTTTATCACAATTAATTCATTCTTCCTCTTCCGTGCAGAAACTGCATATTCCTCCCATCCTTGCAGCTTTGTTTAAAACCTCTTGAACAAACTGTTGTCCTGATTCTTCCCATTACAGCTGTG
The DNA here is from genome assembly GCF_964034855.1 of Anser brachyrhynchus. Taxonomy (NCBI): domain Eukaryota; kingdom Metazoa; phylum Chordata; class Aves; order Anseriformes; family Anatidae; genus Anser; species Anser brachyrhynchus. Next base: position 124,571,451 of record NC_137696.1, on the reverse strand, counting down.
TAACTTCTCCAGGGGTTACAGCCTGTTTTATAGGCAGACAGTAACAAGCTTGGCAAATGCTCTGCGCCGAAAGGACACAAACTAATGCAACTACAAGAGGACCAAGATCAATAAGAGAAAAGGGAAAAGGGCAGCACTGCATGCTAGCTTGGGTTTACAGCCAGGCTGGTGCACTAAAATGCTTCCAGGCAGCTCGGAGCACAGGCAGAGGGAGCGTGCAGAGGACGTGGACATACTCTGTTACAACAGACAAAAGGGAAGAGACTCTTACGCCTGCCTCGCCTGCTCGATGGGATCGTAGTTGTCGAGGTAGTTGAATCGGATGGTGTCTGTAGGATGTCTGTCTGACGAACGCCACGGTGGGAGCTCTTTTTTCTCCTTGTTCATCCTCCTTCCTAGCACAGGAGGTTTTGCCTCTGGGATGTTGCTTCTCACCGGTTGCACATCAATAACTACAAATTCGTCCTTTGGAGGAGTCTAATAAGAGACATGAAAAGAAGATAATACATTTCATCCTACAATGAAAATTAAATTTATTTTGCCTAACTTTAGACTTGTGAGAATTAGGTATTAACTCAAAATTAGTCTCTCCAGGCTCTGTTTTGGTCACTGGGCAGAAATAGGGGCCCAGACAGTGCATGACATTGTCCATGTCCTGAACGCTGTATTTAGATGAGCTGAGCTCCATTTGAGATGTGTTGGCTTCATCCATTGACTACGGAAACAGCCTACAGGGGAATTTGGTTAGAATTAGAGATCTGAGTTTTGAATTCAGGGCAGAGACTCCTACCCTCACAGCTTCACAAACCAGGCATCCAGATCAATGAAACTCAGGAGAAAGCAATGGCTATGGAGTGATGCTCCACCTTCCCAGAGTGGCCCTGCCACCTCTGAAGAAGACAGAATGGGAACAACATCAAAGGCTGTAACAGGCAGATTTTCTGCTTTCTTTCCTTTTCACCAGCTAGACTGATTCTGAAACTTCAGCAGGGGTCACGTTGGGCACCCCACTCCTGCTTATCAGATTGAGACAGGCTATCATATGTTGTAAAACCTGGGGAAGAAGAGAAGGGAACACCCTGAAAGGGTAGGAGGAGAGAGAGACCTTGGTGATTGCTTCTCTCCTCACCAGTGAGATTTTCATTTCCCCCACCCCCCCCAAGGATGGAAGAAGGGAAAGCAGAGCACATGGCAACACATGAGCTTAGATTCTAATTTAAAATTGTGTGTCTTCTTTTTTACTAATGGGAGACCAGAGAAAGCTAAAGAGTTAGGAACTCTGCCAGCCCAGAATTTTCCCACTGGTAGGAATATACCTTTGGCCTTGTAACATGCAGCTCTTTCACCATCTCAATGTAATGTTTCTTCCAGATTCCTTGCTCAAAGGGGGTTGGAGAGAAGTTGATGTACCAGCCAAAGCGCAGGCACTTCAGCATCCAGAGCTGATCCAGTTCAGACAGGTATTTCCAGTGCCAGCTCACCTGCGGATGCCCAGTAACCACGTATAAGAGCAGATCAACACCTTGGGGTTTCAAGCATCCAAGATTATATCTAGAGACTTATCTCCTGTGGATGCAGCTCCCCTGTGTCCTTAAACTAGTACAATTCTTCAGCACTGTTTACGCTCCATTTAAACCCAAATTCAAGGTCTTTCCTCATGATGTGCTCATGTATAAGCGTTGGCTGAACTCCAGTGTACGGCAAAATACTCTAAAAATCACTGGCCAAGAGGAAAGACTTCAGCTTATTTGGAGCAACTGCCTGCATTTTTACTCAATAAGCACACAGATGTTGAAATAAATGCTTTATTAGTGTCTACTGACAAAAACAGAAAAATATCCCCCCACCCTCGATCTGATAGACACGTTCTGAATGTTTTCTTCCTAGCCATGATCTGCTGTTATGCCCCATCACAGAGTCACCTTGCATCCAATGCTTCCTCCAGCCTAAGGGCAAGCATCATCTACTCGTACTACCACGCTTATAACAGCAGCCATCCAATGATATGACCCAAGTAGCACTGTAAAGACTTTTCTTCCTAATATCCTAACCTATCTGCTCCCTGTCTGTGAATGAATACTGTGAATTTCATCTCAATACAATCTGCTGGAGAAAGAAACTAAAGCAAGTTTTAAACAAGCTGAGATCTTGATGTATTGGTATTATATTACAGAGTGCTATGGTAGTGCTTTAACCTTAAGCTTTAGTGGTTTTTTTTCAGATATTGCTGTCACCAATATCTAAGCTTATTCATTCATAACTACCTTGGGTGTCACTTTAAGGCATGAAAGGCCATTTTTGGAGTCTTAGCAGACTGAATCCTTAGACACTGTGCTCAAAAGCACATTGATAACTTCTCTGCTTCTCCACAGCCAGCGCTTTACCTTCGAGCATTTTAAAGGATCTGTTTTTCACTATTTTTCTGAAAGCATTGTATGCACTCCTTTACAACAAACACAGGGCAACACTTTTCAAAGCAACTAATGATTCTGCACACTGTGTGAAGTACTTTAAAAGAACATGGTTTTTAGAAAGTGCCAGGCCTCCTTCTTGGGAACAATCAGCCTTCTAAAGCGCCATGCATTAAATGCCTTAGAGCAGAGCACCCCAAATTACTCTTCCCTTTCATAAGTCTCAGCCAATCTGGTTTCATTTAGGGTGTGGGGAAGTGTTGCATCCAATCTCACACAAGTGCCACTAAGCATATGGCACCGGGTTGCAAGGTCAGAAAGCATTCTTGCATTATTCAGGACAGCACTGGCACAACTTTATAGTAGTTTAGTGCTGTTTCTTTTTTTTTTTTTCTTTTTTTTTTTTATCTAGCTTGACCTGACTTTCTGAACCCCAGTATGTGTTGGCTTTTTTACCTGTGCACATCGACAGAGGCTCCGTGGGTCCAGGAAGGAAAAGATGTACAAAGACAGCACTCTGGGGAGCCTGCTGGTGAAATCTAGAGCTTCGGTGGGAACTCGATCCTGGAGCTGCTTGGCACAGAATTTCTGCTGTGACAGGGAGCAGCGTTCCAACAGGTCCACCAGGATCTTCCGCCTCTGACCATCTGTCCACTTGTCAAACTGAAAAAGGAGTTTCAGGTTCTGAGAAACCGGAGATTCAGCTTGTTAAAATAAAGCACGCATGTAAGGCAAGGGAAAGTGCATAAGCAGCAGCTTCTGGTGACTCACTCAATAGCAAAGCACGTAGGAACTGGGAACAAATGGAAAAGCTACATTAAAAGAAACTCTGAAGCCACATAACATATGATTTATAATCCTCAAAGGATCCCAGATGGCCTAGTCGAGGACACACTCATGCTCACAAGACTCCTGGGACCAGTTATGAGACTTGGTTTCACTCGTGGAAAGAAAGAGGCTCAGATGTGTGTTTACAGGATTGGGTCCTGAGCTGACTGCTGCTTCCTCTTCTATCCTGACACTTCTATGGCCCCCACTACTGCAGGATTTGGGAGCCTCACAATTTGCAAAGCGTTTATTCTCACACCGGAGAGAAATCCCCACTGCCTTACAGAGAGCTGGAGCAAAGAGAAACTCAATCAATTGCCAACCCCTCACAAGGAAAATCAGTGGTGCAGATCCGGCAGCACGGTAAAAGAGATTTTTCCAGGCATTTCTGTCCTTATGCCAGACACCTAAAGAGGAGGATTAAAAGAGTTGGACTTCACTGTGGGAAGGAGCAAGCACTTGGGTAACCAGGCGAACACGTGCTGTTGATGCAACGGCACCAGTGGGACGCAGAGTGGGGCAGAGCTGTGTAAACAGGGTGGGAGCAACGGTGGCGGTACCGGTGTTTAGCTTGTGTTGATAGCAGGGGCTGGAAAGGGCCCCGTCAGCAGGAATCTCCTGGGAGGAGACTGACCTCATCGCCACAATCTGTGCAATCTGCCTCAAAACCTGCAGGAGCAGTCCTGGCTGCGAGGGCAGCGCAGGGTGCCAGGAGGGAGGGAGTCTCAGGGGACCATTTCGGCAGCATCAATAGGGCAGCAAACGGCGCGGTATAGAGGTCCTCTTCCAGAGGCAAAATGCAGATTTTGGTGAAGTCCCGCTTCATCCTGCTTCCTAGCAGCTTCTTGCAGCAGGATCAGCTGCAGGACAAGCTCACCTTCCTTACGAAGGGCAAGCTCCTGAGGTGCTGGGCCTGTCTGGGGAGCGCTGCCTTCCCCTGCTTGTCTCTTCTCTTCTTGCCCATAGCCATAACACACGCTCGTCTTTCTGTTTCCTGAAGCCAGCTTTCCACAACCAACTACTGGCTCTCCATGGGTCAAATCATAGTAATTTCTGCATTTAACCTCAGGGGTATTTAAAGAACTTATTGAAACATGACCTCCACAAATTAAAAATAATAATAATAATTTAAAAAAAGTGCAGCTCTTCATATATATATAATATATTTAATATATATAATATATAAAATATATAATATATATTATATATATAATATATTTAATATATATAATATGTATGTAATATATATAATATATATAAGATTCAATTATATATATATAATTAAACAATTTATCCAGCTCCCTACATATAATCTTCTATATATGAAGATTCATATATATATATATAAGAAGAGCTGAGTAAATTGTTTAATGTCCAATGCCCTTCCCTTTCTTTTCCTTTCAGAATATCTTTCCCTTACATCCCTTTCTTTCCCTTTCAGAACAAAGCAGACCAGATATTTAGATCTTTTTTCCTCTGCTTCCCCACCAAAAAATTACGGTCAACTGGTGGACTAGCAGAATTATGGTCTAAAATAGACTGTGCAGATGAAAAGTAGCTGAGATGTAATTCATTTCCAGATCATTTTAATGAACCCTTTTTTTCTTTATTTATTTATATTTTATTTACTTACATTTCATTATTTATTTATATTTTATTATTTATTTATATTTTATTATTTATTTATATTTTATTTTATGTATTTAATTCCAGTACTGGACAATAAACTATAAGAAGTAAATAGCTCTTCTCCTTGCAGACACCTCTACAGGACCTTGAAGTAGGTCAGCAAGGACAAGAAAGGGCGCAGTGGGCATTCCTGAGATCCCGGAGACAAAAGCCAAGAAGAAAGCTCCCAAATGCCCAGGCCTTTTCATACACAAACCGACAGGGAATTAAGGAATACACCCTTTCCCTCCCATCCCTATTTTGCGTATAACTTTCACCTCTAGTGAAGTTCAGCAGAGCAAAAACTCACGCAGGGCTTTGGGATCCGGCACTGGGAACCACGTCCCCTGGGACCACCCCACCAGACCAGGGTGCACCAGGGGCCACAGAGAGGGTCTGGACATGAAGGGCTTTTTCTTTAACACGGTGAACTCGTTCATGATCACAGCTACATCCTCGTCTCATTAAAACAATCTGCAGTCACCAGTTTGCAGGTAAATTTCTGCCATATATGTTGCAGGGGGTAACTGGCTCATCACTCTCTTCCACACCGAGAGGTGAAGTGAGCTGATCAAAGCAAATAGCTTCTCTTTCAAAGGGGCACAATATTTGCTTCTGGTTAACTCTTCCCACCCAGCCACGGCTTTGCAACGAAGCAGTTCCTCCCAGCATCCTCCTCCTGAGCTCACACCACGAGGCAAACCCCATCCAAACCAGCGTCACGCCGCCACCAGCGCGGGGACACGCAGCTTCTCCGTGGCACTCGGCAGCAGCCGAGTAGTTAAGCAGGCAGAATTTGTCTCTTTTCCAGCATTCGCAAGCGTGTCCCCATCCCACTTTTGGCTGCCTTGCTCCGTGCCTGTGCCGAGGGCAATCCAACCAGTCAGACTGGATTCCCCTTCTCAAGGCTGCGCCTTCCCCAGCCGCAGCAGCCAGGAAGGGTTTTCCCTCGCTCTGCCTTTCCCCCAGCCCCGGCGAACAATGGCTCTCCCCGGGGACAGAAGGCCCTGCTGGCCACAGCACCGGTCCCGCGATCGGTTTACAATTAATCCCTGAGTGCACACACACAAATGATGCAGCCGGACATGAAGGGGGAAGCCCGGGACCTCGGTGGCGAAGAACAGAAGCTCTGCTGCTCAACCTAAAGAGGCCCCTCTCCTCTATAAGACGCCGGTTGTACTAGAACGGGACATAATCCTGCCTCCCAGGCGGCATATTGGCACGAGTCCGCAGGGTTACAACTACATGCAGGCACCCCTGTGCTCTGCGAGGGTAGCACCGAGTCCCCTGGTCATCGAGGCTCTCCGGGGACACCCCAAGTGCAGAACAACGTGCACGTGGATGGAGAGGATTCATCTCGGCAGAGCAACTTGCCTCCCCCCCAACCATCTCCCGGCCCTGAACATGGCTGAGAAGAGAAGGGATGAAGCAGGCAGGCACCTGCGATCCACCTTGTACACGGGTCCAGCCAGCAAAACCCTAAACGTCACTGCTGTCAAGTGGCTCCTTGTTGGGAATTAATGACTAGCCCATGGGATCTGTTCCTTTTTGCTTTCACCACTGCACTTCGACACCTAACCCTGAAATTTTGGAGGAGGAGACTCCCGGGAAGGCCGCTGAGGGGCACGGAAAGCCAGCAGCTGGGTGATGAGGAGCTGGAGCCATTGCTTCTGCACCATGGCACCAGCACGGGGTAGAGAGGTGTCCAAGGGTGGGGGCTGTAGGGTCTGGGACAGAGCTGCCCAAACACCACTGACCTGGGCTGTGGGTGTCCTGCGAAGCCTGCAGCTACCTGTCCAAGGGTGACAGTTGTCTGCAGGTCCTGTGTCTGATCTGCCGTGCTGTACAAGTGCCTCAGCTGCCCCAGGATGTTTCAGATGGCCCTAAGGGACTTTCAGTTTGTGCTCCTGAACCCTGCCCTAAATGCCCCAGCTCCCACCGTGGTCAGTGATGGTGCAGTCGATGCCGTCAGCGAAGCCTGGAGAACACCAGTTCAGCTGAGCAGCCACTACTGCTGCCTCTACCCCAGTAAATAAAGGTGCCCAGGGCCATTTTCTAGCGATGACACCAAGAGGCAGACGATGCACATGTCCGTACCATCATGCTCTCACCCTTCACAACAGGGTGGCTGAATCCACCCTGTTCTTTTGGCACGGTTCCTGGCTGAGGCTGATGTCCAAACCGTGTCTGAACAATGCCTGGAAGAGAGCTACCGGCCCAGGCCAAAACTGTGCCAGGGAGCGTGCTAACAATTTCGTGGTGTGGATGAGCGAGTTCCAGGACCTGGGAACATTCAGATGCGCTGTATAAATTACTATGACAAGATGTAGCCCACAGGGTGAGTTGAATCATTGTCTGGGCTCCCTGACTTGTCTACATCTCATTTGGCTTTAGCGGAAGCTGCGATGCTCAGATCACCTGGAGACACTAAAGCTTTGGTGTCTTAATCTACAAGTTCAACCCCAGCCTCATTGTCAACATATTAACCCGGGTGTCAGCATGATAGCATTAAGCATTAAGGTAGAGCAAAATGCTTTTATGTATTGTAAATTAATGGGAGGAATTTTTGGCTTGCAGTATTGAAAGACAGCAGAAAGGGAGGCTGAGAGGGAGCACGTCAAGGCATCTGCCCCAGGTGCAGTATAGAATAGCAACTGGAATAAAACAGAAGAAACCAGCAGAGAAATGTTAACCCTTTCCCAGTGCAATCATCAAAAGGGTTTCAGCTGAAAGTCAGCAGCGTAATTTATCTTTAATATTTTTCTGGAAGGTGTAGGGGTTAAGGATTTAGTGTGACAGAAATTCAGCAGAAATGCCTCCCGTAAGATCAAAGCCTGCAAATACTCAAGCACGGGAACAGCTACATAGGACAGGCTGCCTCCTGCCACCACGCACTACCGCTGCTTCCACGAATACCCCGATGAGTTGAGAGCAACCTGAGCCAGCCAAAAAATTGTACAGGGTCCCGTCATACGTCTTGAATACTGCAGGTGACAGCACAGCTAGTCCCACACCCTCTGGGGCTGCCCAGCCATGCAGAAGCAGAGGAAAGAAATCCCTTCAGGTCACGCAGTTCATTGATTCTCAGCCTGCGTTTTAGGGACCACAATAGGTTGGGAGACATCAAAGATGTTCTGTGAGACAATTGCATAGAAATAACAAAATGAAAACACACACGCATAGTCCCTGAATGCATGCAAATAAAATGAGGAGGAATAAAATAAACAATAAACTTAGAACATTTAATCTAATCTTTTTTTTTTTTTTGGCTGGCTGTAAAGGATCACCACTCTGGCAACGCCGCACAAGGAAACAGTTCTGCTTTCCCAGAAGGTTAGATGGTCCTTCAGTTTAAAAAGGTTCAGAAGCACTGCACTAGTTCATCTCCTACTGCAAGGCACCTTACCTAGACCATTCGTGACAAGTGTTTGTCTAACCTTTTCTCAAAGGACTCCAGCACTGGAGATTTCCACCCAAAACCCTCAAGGCAAGTTATTCAGGCAGTGAATTACCTGTAGGTTTTGCTGGTGGCTAAATCGTATCTCAATAATTATGATTCAAGCCCATTTCTTGTCCTACCCAATGTAAACATGGAGATCAGATTATTCCCATTCTCTTTGTGGGGAATTTTTGTGCGTTATTGGAAAGATGTTGTTACATCTTTTATTCATCTTCCCTAGAGTGAACAGATCATTTTCAAATTTTCTGGACTTAAGAACATTCTCACCTTTACCTGTTTTCAGAAGCATTGCCAATTGGTCCTCAGCTTTCTTAAAATGCACTGAACGGCACTGGGGATAGCTCTGCCTTTCAGACAGCCCTTTGGGATATTCCCCTTTTTTACAATTATAAGACAGTCATCTTGTATTCAGTTTGTGATGCATCATAACTCCCAACAATTTTTATGCAGAATTGCTGCATAATCGAGTTTTCTCATATCTGCAGTTTTTGTAAATGTCATTCTTACTTGTAGCACTTCTCACTTGTCCTCATCAAATTGCAGATCATTTCATTTTGATTTCTGATCTCCAAAGTTCATGAAATCACTCCAAGCCTGATATCACTTGCAAATCAGTGTGTACTTTCCATTTCATCACCAAAAATACCGAACGGTTCTAGATCTGGGACAGACTTCAGCCTCCCAGTTTCATAATAAATCACTTGTAACAACACCGAATGTGGATTCCCAGCCATACAAACCCACCCTTCAGCAGTTGCATCCAGTCCATACTTCCTGAGAGCACTACAAGAAGGCCATGCCTATCCGTGGAAAAAGTCCTGCCAAGAGCACTGTGATTTCTTGACAAAGTTTCTCCCAAACTCCGAGTGCCCTAGGCTTTGCATACCACATATCATAATGCCAAAGGCTTTGAAGGGAGTTAAGAAGAGCTTTTGTGCTTTTTGTGCTTTTTGTGTTTCCACACCCTTTTCATTGGCATGATGGATGGCAGAAGCACAAGGAGAATTAACTCTGAAGGAACATGATGACAAGCACTGATCGAGTGACATAGAAGTGTTAGGTATTTAACCTTTCAGAAGATGTTTCAGCACTCTTCATTGCATTTGGGGGAAGGTTGTTTCCAGATTTTGACTCTTTCAAATGGGGTTCCAATAAAAATGCTTTTGCATTTTTGCCAGCATACATCCCATGGGCATTATAAAGCATCCGCCAATTTTCAAGAAACAGGTTTTAGGTCTGTCAGTTACTGACTATCATGTTAAAAGATATGTTTTAATAATAATAATGGCTTTTGCACAATGATCATTCAATTATTGTGTTTTCTTGGTTTCCATGAAATCCCTTATTATCAAAATGCATGCAAGTCAACAAATTATGGAAAGCATATTTCCTATAAAGATGAATAATTCGTATGAGGTTAAAATCAAAATATTTGTTTATAAAAGCCAGTTCATTTGCAAAATAAATTCCACATGAGTGACCTACTGGGCATAAAGAATAAGCACCATATTTCAAGTAAAGTAACTGTGCAAATACTCTTTATCAAAGAGCGCTGATAAGGAGCATCATTTCTGTACTTCATAGAATCATGGAATCATACAACTGCTTGGGTTGAAAGAGACCTTAAAGATCATCTAGTTTCAATGAGATTTCAATTTAGCTTGTGTGTGATATGTGACTACACGCCTGGTTCTTTGGTTCCGTTTACAAAGATGTGCATAGGGCTCAACCATGCAGTTACTACTGAGCCCTTTTAATACATTCACTCATTTATTGCAACAAACTCACTGAGTCTGTGTTCCTCTCTTCATAGGAGACTAAGCAGATTACAGCTGCTTTCTCATAAAGGTCTTTATATAGGTTTTGCCTCATAAAAGAGAAAGCACAATGTGATATTTCAGGTGTGAGCTTAGGACTAAGGCAAATATTGTGCCACTGCGTGCTTTGCCATCAGGTTCCCAGGTAGGTCTCTTAGAGCTGTATTCCTTTAAAGCTGCCAGCTACAACTCCCTTCATGGGCTACAGAAAGAAACAGGCATCTCTAGAGGGCTGTTCTTTCATCCCACATTAAGTGAGATGAATTACCCTCTGGAAGCACTGCTTTCTTTCTCTCTGTTGACTGTACATGGAGCCTGTGATGACCAGACCAGCCAGGCTTAAATATCTATGTTTCAGACATGCACACTCAGCCAGAGAAAACCCATCCTAAATGCCAACCTCGCAGTGATTTGTGGCTGGGGCAGACGAATCCTATCTCAAGTCTCTCTCTGCCCCATTTTTTCGTCAAAAACAGGGTGGCAGCACTTTCCTGTCTCACATAGGAGTTGTGAAGATAATGACAGTGAGAGATTGCGAGATGCTCAGTGATTGCAGCATTAGGAGCCCTATGTGTGCACTTAGTAGATAACATGTCATTTATTACCAGCTTTAAAGACTTGCTAGCAGGCAATGGCAATATCTAAACATCCAGTATCCTCTCTGAAGACTTCACAGACTTTTCCCAGGGCTTCTTATCCCATTTCAGATCATTTTGAAAATGAAATATGATTTCCCAAGTTCAGAACTTACAGAAATAAGGCACTGAGGAAATTTACACCTTTAACTTCATCAAAAGTACAGCAGTCACAGCTCACTTGCACATCCACATGAGGCAAATGAACCCCTTTTTCAAAATAGGATATGTTATATACTCTCATTACGGCAATCTCCCGATTAATTCAGAAACCCAACAGTATTTAAATATATATTTAAAGGGAAAAGTTTACCCATTTTCCAAGCAGGGCTCTTCTTTCTTCAAATACCTATAAAACATAAACACACAAATAAAAATGAATACTTAAAGAGGATTCAGTATTTCTGAAGAAAAAAATACAGCTTGAAAAAACGTTTGTGCAACCTACAAAATATAAACAGAATCACAGAATGGGTGAGGTTGGAAGGAACTTGTGGAGATCAGTTAGTCCAAAGTCCCTGCTGGGTCAACAGAAACAGATTGTTCAGGGCTACGTCCAGCTGGGTTTTGAACATCTCAGATGAAAGCTCCACAGTCTCTCTGGGCAACTTGTTCCAGTGTGTGACAACCTTCATGGCAAAAAAAAAATAAATCCTATGTTTAATGGAATTTCCTGTATTTCAATTTGTGGCTATTGCCCCTTGTCCTTTCCCTGGATGATACCAAGAAGAGTCTGGATCTGTGTCCACGTCATCCAAGTCATTAATGAAATGTTCATTTAAATGATCCTGGCCCCAGTGTAAATCCCTGATGTACTCCACCAGGGACTAGCCTCCAGCTGACCTTTGTGCTGCTGATCACAACACTCTGAGGACCGTAAATCATTTTTCAGTCCACCCCACTGTCTATTTTTCTAGTCCACACTCCACCAGCTTGCCTGGGGAGATGTTATGGGAGACAGCATAGAAAACCTCATTAAAGTCTGAAAATCAACCAGTCTTCCTGGACCTCGCGTCTCTCCAGGACCCTATCCCAATCAATTCTTCGAAGCAGATCACTGAAGAGGTCAAGGTCTGCTCTCCTCATGTCCAGGGTTGCGATCCTGCTATTTGCTTTGTTCTTTCCTCTTGGTATCCTGAACTTTATCACTGCAGGTTGTTCCTTTAACTGTAGGATACTCCTGAAAGTTCAAGGGCTATGTGAGCACACCTACGAAGGACAGCTCCGGCAGACTGGCTGCAATGTGCTGCCTCACTTCTCTTCTTTGCAGCTCACCCTAGCAGTCTGCCCTCTTGGGCATACAGTGACACGTGGTGTCTCACGTGCTTTGGTGAGACCAGAAGCTGCGCTTCCTAGATCTTTATTTTAGAGATTTCAGTTCTCCTGAGTTGGAGATATTGGGTGCCTGAAAGCTCCTAGAATGGACACAACATGAGTAGCTATCATACAGCCCTGGCAATGGCTTCAATCTTAATGCAGTGAGACTGGTAGGAGTAAGAGCAAGACCAGTCTTTATGGCTCATGCTGTGCCTAGGCACTTTACAGTGACAACTAACAAGAAGGATGATCGGTATCAAAATACAGCGGAGGACTTGTGATGTTGACCTTTATCCATAGGGAGCTAGATCTGAAAGCACCAGCACGTGGCTTCCCACTACCACAAAACTGCCTTTACACTCAGGATTGTGACCTGGCAAGTGAGGAAATGTTGTAGATGTGTTTTCTTTCCAGAAGACAGATCAAAGAGAAAAAAGCCCAGCTTATAACTGCACATAAAAACAGCTATTAACCACAACTAGAAAACACGCTTGATCATTATAAACTCCAAACATGTTATTGCTTTGACAGCCTGCAAAGAAGGTTCCTGCAGAGAAAGACATTATCAGTGCTGATGTCTGGGACAGCAGTTGTCAGCGTTAGCTCTGTCTCTCTCAGCAGGAGTGTCTCTCGTGAGGGGTGGAAAATGTCATTTCTTTTGTTTGCATGTTGTCAGTTATTATTTGCTTTATTTGCATGTGGGACACTTGGCAAAGTTAAAAACAACAACAACAACAACAACAACAAAACACTCTAACAAGCTGAACTTGGAAAAGGATTTGCCACAAGCAAGTGATGAATAGTCAAAGATCTAAGTTTTGGGTTGGATAACTCCAGTGAAGCAGTGAGCTATTTATATAACTGAAGGCAATGTTAATGGCCTTTGATCAAAGAAAGACGCATATTTGCTTTCAGCATTCTTGGAGATACATCTGAAGCCGACTTTGTCAGAAAGTTCTGCCTACTCCAGGCACTTGGAAGCACTAATTAGCAATAGAATGGCCCCAAATTGGTATAATCATCCACTGACTTAATCAAGACCATGTTTACTGTCCTCTCCTCCAAAGCCTTCAAGTTATACCTATGGAGTACCTAAGCTGGCTGGCCTTGGATGCAGCCTAAGGCCTAGATTGCTCCCAAGACCTTCCATCTCACATCCGTGTCTTTAGGTGGTTTAAAACAAGCTCAAGTTCAAGGCTGCCTGGTGAATCCCTCCAGCCATTGCTGCAAATGCCACTGGGGGCTCTTCTACCCCACTGCTAGCAGAAGGGAAATCATCTCTTCCTTAAAGGCAAGACTGACACTGAAGTCTGCCCAGTTTTGCTGAGGGTGAGCATGCTGCCCTGTCTCCTGCCTTTACTACCTCCTCAGCTGTAGCACACCCTTGGCATATCTAAGACCCATCTCTGGTTTTCTGACCATGAACGTTGCATAATTCATCATTTCCTAATTCTGGCTTCTTGACTTCAGTCTGTCCCTGATGGTGATCCTGGCTTTAAAGCAATCGTAGCTGCCCACGGCCCAGTAGTAACACCCTGGATGTGCTCTGACAGCTGCTGTAAGGGCAGAAAAACATAGATGGAGGCTACAACATTCAGGATGTACAACGGGCAGGAAAGATCTTGGGTCCTGCCAACAATGCGGGCAAGTGCACTCCTGATCATATATAAAAATCCAGAGAAACCTGCAGGAACTACTGTTGAAGCGCCACATGGATTAACCAAAATTAGAAAGGTAGCAAATTTACGCTGCTATCTGCTATTGAGTCTTCTCCTAGCAATGATTTAGATGGAGCTTAAATGCTACCGCTTTGGATCAGCTCTAAATTCTCACCACTGCTGTCCCTCATTTCCTATTCAACTAACAAGTTCTTTTCTTACGCACCTCTTCTCTCTATGCTTTTATCCTCTCATTGTTTTTCACATACCTTCTATCTATAAACTCTTTTCTCCCTTCACACTTTGCCTTCACTCGAGTGCAGAAATGAACAGAGATATGACTGTATGAAAATGGCACCTTCTCACTCACTGGCTCCTTATATATATCAATTGGATTATCTCCCAATTTCAGCTGTCAGCAATATTTTTGTTTTCTGCTAAGTCGGTAGAGCCAGCGCTGGGAGTAGCACAGTGATAAATGAAGAAGAGTTTCAAGCAGGTCAGTGCTATAAAACTTGGATCAGAAACAAGTAAAGACGTTTTATCACAAACTTCATCACTGACCAGAGGTAGTAGGAGGTAGGTTCTTTCCTACCTGGCACATCATTAAGGGCTGGAGTACACAACAATCCAAGATGAGCTTTTAAAGGTTTTGCTGCAGCTAAATGCAACATCACACTGCTTAAGGAGCAGAGGAGTAAGAAGTTGGGAAAGGGCAGTTTTACCCACGCACTCACTGCTAGTCAAATCACACTTTATTGCACAGTGATGTGCGTCTGTAAAAATGTGTTTTAAAGAGTGTAGGAAACAGACATTAAAATGATTCAAAGGCGGGAGAATCTGCCAGATTGAGAAAACTTCAAAGAGCTCAATCTGTTTAGTTTATCAAGAAAAGATCAAGTGTTGGCTTGAAGCAGAGTAAAAGTACTTCCACAAGGAAAAAATGCTGGTTACAAAAGAGTTTAATAAGCTAGCAGAGGAAGATTTAAATGATGGTAGCTAATGCTACAGGTATTTAGACAAAAGACAAGGTTTAATCTTTTAATGGTATGGAGGATTAACAATGAGAAAAGAAACTGAGGGAAGTGATGAAATTTTCATTTTGTGATAATCCCAGAGGCACACTGGATACCCTCACGGAAGATATATTTTAGCCAAATTCAAGTTACGGAGCTCCAGACAGGGAGAACTGTGTGAAATGAGGGACTGAGAAATCCAGGAAGTCATACCATGTGATGTAATGGCCCACTCTGGATTAAATTCTGTGAATCATCAACAGAAATTGAAACTGAATTCTGAGGGAGGAATATGCTCCTGCTGACACATGAGACGTTAGCAGATCCCAGATATAGTATGCAGAGTGGGAGACTAGGAAATGCATCTTGTTATTTATAAATTGAGTGCATCACTTCAGCTAACAAAATATCAGTCTGGCCTCATCACTGCCAGGCTTAGCAGAGGAGACAGGTACTAAGATCTCTCCTACAAACTGAGCTGGAGCTCACTGGCCACTCAGACACTTGCACTGACACTCAGTTTGCTCTGGGGTTAAACTGAAGTCTTCTGAGGCAGAAAAAGAGTGATTTAGCCACTTTCACTAAGAAATGAATACATATTTGTTTGTTTAAAAACAATTGTTTGGCAAAATAGCAATACTTGAACTACATACTTATGTGCTTTAAACAATAAAGGTTAGAGCTTTCAGTTTTTACATAACATAGGAGGTTTCATGTGTATATGTATATATAGACTATGTATGCTATATATATATGTACTTCTAATAGTAAAAAAAAAAATCTTTAAGTTCTTATTCTATTACTCATGACCTACACAGCCAAAACCATAAGTTATTTTTTTTCTGGGACTTGAGAATTTGCCAAGTGAAACAGAATTTGCTTTAGGATTTGCGAATATTCAAGACCCAACTGGAAAAGGTCCTGAGCAAATCCTCTAGCTCACTCTGCCTTGAGGGATTTGACTAGGTCATCACCAGAAGTCCTTTGCAAACTCAACAGTTCTGTGATTCCATGAATCCAACCCATTTGCATGGAACTTGCCTTGTCATTCATGAGCTGATGGTTCAGCGGAGTCCACGTGCTCATCTTGGTTTGTAGCTTGGGGCCATCCATGTTTCTAGGAGGTGCAAATGCCATAGATGTGTGAAATGGGGAATCTCTGGCGTCTGCTCAGCACCAATGGCTACAACAATTGGACAGAACAAAGACCAGCATTATCTCTGTGCTACTCCATTACACGTTAGTGAAAAGCAAATCATTTCAAGATGTAATCCAATGACTTCATAGCACAGCTACAATACAAGCAGAATTATTTGAAAGTCAGTTAGGAGTAACGCCTGCATTTTATTTTATGCACCCACAGTAACAGCGACCGTAAAGCCCAGATTTCCTGATGGAACCTCTGTGCATTAATATATTATAAATAGTTAATAATTAAGCAGGTCTTTCTCATCGCAAACGTTATTGAATATGCCTTTGATTTTTGCTGCATAAATGATCACAACAGGGTATCTGCAGCAAGCTCGAAAGCACATTCGATTTCTCTTTCCAGTTGTTGTCACTGAAAATTTGAGATAGCCTGTGCATCTACTTAAGTGACACTAGATGGGTTTTTACTGATTTTGATGGGCATATAATGCCAGGTCTCCGAGGGCCAATTTGTTTCTATCACATTTAACTGAACGAATGAAATCCAGAATGGTTCAGAATTGACTGAAATCTCTCAGCGTCCTGTCGTCAGGCAGATTGGTTTTGACATCTGAACTGACTGTGCTGCTCTTTAAAACTAAAAAAATCCTAGGTGAAGTAAATAAGGCATTTAAGAAAATTTCCCCTTGCCTTTTGTGAAACCAAATAATTGGACGTTGTTCAGGCTAAGCCATTTATTCATAATTGTTTGCCCAAAATAGGAAAAGCTTTTTTTTTTCCCCCTTCATCCTGTATCCTGCAGCTGGATTCAGCAGCATAATGTCGTTGCTCACCTCAGGAAACCAATTTCCAGACTGGAGGTTTAAACTGCAGCAGCCTGAAAACCAGGTCATTTCTTTACAAGTAACATTAAAAAATATCTCTGTTTCCTTCATACAGATATTAGGTAATTGTTCTGTAAACACTTCAGACTGTTTTAAAGCTTCATGGTGGCAAGGTGAACAATAGGACATTGGGAATGAAAGAAAAGGTAACTCCATTAAGTAACTCCAATGTTATGTTGCCAGCTTACCCTGAATCCAAGCACCTCAAAACCTACACAGCAAATAGACCTTTACAGCTAACACGGCTTTAAGGCTCACAAAATACACTTTCGTGAAAGCCCAGTCCTTCTTTCCTTACCCAGGCAAAATTCCTGTCTATATCAATGGGAGATTAATCTTCAAAAAAGCACTGCAGGATCTGTCTGGGCACATCACCTTTTTTGATTAGTTTTTCCTCCTCTTCTCTCTTAAGTTATTTTGGAATCAAAGAAGTCTAAAGAAAAAAAAAATCAATCAGTTATATTTTTCTCTCTGCATCTGGTGATGTAATACGGACCATAGTTTGAAAATAAGTTCATTACAAGAGTCTGAGTTCTTTCTTTCTTTTTTTTTTTTGTTCTATGCAGATAGGAATTTTAACTTCCCACAGAGAAGCCACTAAAAGCTAAAAAAGCTTACCAAGGCTCCAAATCTTCACATTCTGTAGTTGGCAAACGTTAGAGGCTTCTTGTGCAATTTGGTATGTGCAT
Source organism: Anser brachyrhynchus (assembly GCF_964034855.1). NCBI lineage: Eukaryota > Metazoa > Chordata > Aves > Anseriformes > Anatidae > Anser > Anser brachyrhynchus. Next base: position 124,553,919 of record NC_137696.1, on the reverse strand, counting down.
TATGGGTATGCATTATGATGGGATCACTTACTGGGTTGTTCTTGTTGATCTTTTTTGTTTGTTTGTTTTTTTGTTTTCCCTTCAAGGCCCCTGCCCTTTTCAATGCACAGAAATACGACATCACGAGCTAGAGAAACAGCTCCACTGCCAAAAAAACAGGTTCAGGCAACCATGTCCTGTTTTTCAGGGACAACCTTCTACATTAGTCACAAAAACATCAGTTGTCACTGCAGCACACTCCCAGCCCTGGATTCATGTTCCAGTTTGCCTCCCCTGTGCATGCAGGGCTTTCTTGGTGCTGGAACAGCTGCGCTCACAAAGCACCTTTCCGAGCTGGCGTGTGAAACAGCAGTGCCTCTGGACCCTCTTGTGCTCCTTACGTACCGAAATTGTGGCTCACAGCACAGCTGGCAGAAGTCATAGTCCCTGCTATAAAGCTGTTTTCTTGAACTGCAGTCAACGTTCAAGCCTGATATGTAAACCGGGCTGCAAAGGCAGGTACCATCAGGCAAGAAGGTGAGCGTAGCCAAACTTTTTACATTCGCACATTAAGTGCCAGCCTGCTATCGCTCACTCGCTACCCCTTTCCTAAAAGAAGCACCCAAACAGCGCCCGCTCTGCTCCTCGTCTCTGCAGCTACGCTTGAAATCACAATGAGGGGATGCAGGCAGGGAGCAATCAATGTGGCAGCAACCCCACGTCCAAGCTCAGTGGCATGTGTCTACAGAATGAATTCTTTGGTGAAGTCAGGACTGCACAGTGTCACTTTAGAGCACATGTTTTACTTGAGTTCCTCAAAGGCATGCCATGCCGTATGTGCTGGGACTTGGTTCACTTACTAGGCTTTGAATTTCATGGGATGCATCAGAGTAGTCAGCAGAAAACCCAGAAGCATTAGAAAATCTAGAAGAATTTCACCTCTAACATGCAGCTAGCCCAAACATTGGACTGCAAGCTCTTTACAAGCCTTCTAAGAAGAGCTTTGGTTCACTGACTACGGTTTAGCTATCTGTTCTCCAAAGGAAAACCTACACTTCTTGTCTTCCCCCCCCCAAGTCCTCCCCATCCCTGGCAGGATTAACAGCTAATCCTGCTCCTTCAAGAGTCTAGGGTAACTCTGATCAGAGTTAATCTGTGACATGACACTGAGGTGGCTGCAGCAGCTTGTTCGTTGTGCACTAAAAAGCAGCTGGTGTGGTGTGCAGACCTGCGATCGTCAGGCTGTTTAGCTAGGGCCCCACGTTTCTTCTGTAATAGTCGTTATCTTTGGACTGGTTGCCCAAAATAACATTCCAGAGATTGCTCCAGCTTGTTCTTCACGTATCCTGGGATGAAATTAATCAAGCTCAGCTGATTTGGAAACATTCAACCAGCAAGAGACATGAGATGATGTTAACAAGAAATCAAGCTTTAAATATATATAAGGAGAATGTTCATTACCCACAGAGAGGAAGCTATTGACACATGATGCTAAAAAATATCTAATATCCTTCTAATAGGAAAACTAGAAAGGCAAACTAGGAGTGGGTGGCAGGCATACAAAGTAGCAATGCAAATGAGATTTGGGGGAAATTCTGGCAAAAGACCAAGTTCTGTGAATATATGCAATGTTTTCAGGTTGGTTGCATTTGACTAACTTTGTATCAGGATGCTTAGAGGTCTCTAGCTGTTTCAAAGCCGTTGTCTTACACAATTTACAGAGAGCATGTGGGCCTGGCAGAGCACAAGTGTTAAAAACGGGTAAGACTAGCAGGAAAACTGTGCATCGGACAACTTATCCCCAGCTCCTAAGAGAACTCCCAAAGTAATAATTTAACTGGATGGTAATAAGGAGAGGGCTAAGAACCAACCTTTATTTGTCAAGAAGAAATAGTGCAAATCAATCTGATTTCCTTCTACAACAGGCCCTGTGAACACAAATTGATGATATATCTTAGTTTCAATCCTTTGACGTAGATTAACTTGCTATTCTCACAAGCAGGCAAATAAAACTGGGCTTTGGTGATACTTCTGCACGGGTTACTACTGCCAGAGAGTACCTAGGAATGGCTCAAATGAAAGTTGGAATGAAAGGACGTGTTGAGTGGGCATCCAAGAGGTTTGTGCTTTTTGTGATGTGTGAAGGCAGCAAACATTAATTCCATAGGGCAGGGAACGTGAGTGGCATTGTCTAAAGTAGCAAGACAATTTCAAGGCTGATCGCAAACCAGCTGAAGCCAATGGAAATACTTTCACTGATTTCAGTGCACATTGGGTCAAGCCCTTGGCTTGAAAAAATGTGATCACATTTCAGAAAGATTAGCAATACATAATGATCATATCATATTAACTAAGGGCACAGGAATCATTCCCTTTAGCTGGGTTAATCTCCGCTTAACCCTCTGGAACGGCATTCCAGAGGTTTGTACAAACCATACTCAAAACAAGCCCTTCAGAAGCAGACCCACTTTATTAATGTTTTTGACCACATCTGTGTAGCAGTAAGCCTTTGTGGTTCAACAGAGCCTGGTGCACTCAGAGGTTTAAGAACGCATTTTGCAGGGAAATAGTCTAATCACATTAATCGATGGTGCAGCCGAATTCAGCTTTGAATAAACAGAATTTGACTGAATGAATCTAAAGCTCAGGCAAGACAGTCATTTTTATTGTAAATTAGTTTATTGCCAATAAACAGTTTGCTGACTAATGCCATGGAAGAAATGCTTTAAAGAGTAGTAACAGAAAAGTGGGCTAGGATACAGGCCAAACTAAGGGGCATTCAGCACAGAAGAATTGGAGAGGGCAGGTCTGGAGGGAAAAGATAATGTGAAACAGATACTCATATTAGAGGGACTCTGAGAAAGATGGCAAGAGGAGAAGGGCAGCAGGCTAAGCGCACACATGCAGTGATTTACAAAATGGAGGCCAACACTGCAATCCTCCTTTCCCCTGGGCTAGCCCTTAGCCCACAGGCTGCAAAGCCTTGATATTAACCTGACCTTCCACGTCTCTTACCTGCTCTTGGCGCGGCGATGCCCTCAGTTAACACTTGTGCTCTGACTGCGTGATATTGCCATTTCTCCTCACTGCAGCATCAGTCCTCTCTCGGTTATCCCCAGGGCCCCAGAAAGCACTGAGACCCTGGCACAGATGTTTGCCCTGCTAGCTTCCACGCTCGCCGTGGTACCAGTGCTACAGGATCAATAAATGGCATTCCACAGCACCAATAACCCCCAAAACCTTGTGCACCTGATGTTTCTGGGTCTCCCCAACATCACCACCTCTGTGCAGCCTGCACGGCCTTAGACTAACACCCTTACCCCTGCCACAGCGTGCTAGACATATCAAGAACCCAAGGCTCGAGTAACCCTACGATCCCCCTTACCACAGAAAGTGAGTAGCTAACTTCGCATTTCTCCGTGGTCCTTGATGCCCACTGAGGAATCAGTACCTCCATATCCCATCCCAGAAACATCTCCACTGGCCCAGCGACCCCAAATCCCTTGTGCTCTGCCATGCCACTGCCCCCTCACCCCTTGCTGTGGTGCTTTAATTTCCAAACCCCCTTCCTTTTCCCCACTCGGCTCCAAAAGGACCTTCTCTGGTCTCCAGAGCATCAGTAAACCCAGCGATCTCCCCTCTGGTACCTGCCTGCTCTCCTCTGTGTCCACGTTACGGACGTCCTCCGGGATCTGCTCCAAGCCCCGAGGCACCGACGCACGCTCTGGTTCCACAGCAGCCTCCTCGTGTCCTGCAGGGCCGACGTCCTCCCCGGGGCTGTCACGGTCCCTAGGACATTACACCCAGGGAACTGACGGGTATTGATTCCCAACACCTTTTCGCCCCTAAATCACACAACAGCAGGTCCCTTTTCGCAGAATCAGCCTGGCTGGGGTTGGCAGGGAGCTCTGGATATCACCGGGTCACCCCGAGCACATCACTCAGGACGGCATCCCGGCGGGTTTTGGGTTTCTCCAGAGACGGAGACGCAAGAAAATGAAGCGTTTCCCTTTCTACCCTCGATCTCAACCATTTTTTTATTGTTATTTTTGGACGATCTGCAATGCTCTCACTTCGGAGCCCCCCACAACCCCCCAATCCTGCAGCATCCCCATACACTGACGGCTCCCCCAACCCTTTCACAGGCCAGCAGCGCACCCCAGCCGCCCACCAGTACAAACCAGTGCTGCTGCCCCCCCTTACTGGGCTCCTACAGCACCTTAACGCCCCTTCCCTTGGGACACTAAGCGCCCCCCCAACAAGCCCCAGGACCCCATCCCAAACCCGATGCCCCCTCCCCAGCCCTGCAGCCCCCCAGTCCCTCACGCCCCCCACCCCAGGGGGCTGCCATCTTCTCCCCCCCCGCTCCTTGTAGGGCGCCCCTCCCCTCAATTCTCGCCCCCCCCCCGGCTTTCCAACGTCCCTCAGTGTCCCCTCGGTGTCCACCTGGGCCTGAGATCCCCTCACTGCCCCCGGACCTCCCCCGGTTTCCCCAGGCACCCCCCCCCCCCAAGGCCGGGCCGCGCCGCCCCTCACCTGCCCCCCCCCCCCCCACGGCCGCATCCCGTCGCCACGGCAACCGCTCGCCTCCAATCACGAGCGGAGGAGGGGAGGCAGAGCGCTCTGCGTTCCTCTACCTAGCAACCCAGCCCGGCGCTCTCTGATTGGCTCCCTCGCCTCGGCGGGGAGAAGGGAGGCGGGGCGGGGCGCGGCGGGGCGTGACGCCGCCCGGGGAGGGGCGGGGCCGGCGCTGCGGCGGGGGCGGGGGCGGGGGGAGGGGGCGCGGCCGGTGCCTCGCGCCGCCACCTGAGGGGGGAAGGAGCGGGGCGGCGGCGGCGGCGGGAGCCGCGCTGAGGTAACGGCGGCGCTGGGGGCACGGAGGGGGGGACAACGCGGGTCGGGTCCCCTCGGCGGTGCCCCTTCTGCCCCTTTGCGGCTCAGACGGGGGCAGGGACACCGGCTCCTGGAGGCGGTGTTGGGGGGGGGGGGCGTCCTGTAAGGGGGGGGTCCCTCATGTCCCCTCAGATCCCCTCATGTCCCCTCAGATCCCCTTGGTGTTCTCTCATATCCCCTCATATTCCCTCAATTTCTCCTCGTATCCCCTCCTTTCCCCTCGTAAACGTCCCCTCCCGCCGCCGCGGTGCCCGCTGCCCCCTCCCCGTTTTCCCCCTGCTGAGGGGGGTTCGGGGGGGGCGATGCCTGGCAGCGCCCTGAGGAGGAGGAGGAGGAGGAGGATGAAGGAAGGTGGGGGGGGCTGATGCTGGTCCTTCCCTCCGCTCTCCCCCTTTCTTCTCCTCAGGGCTGGCTCCCCCCCTGCTCCCGTCATGGAGAGGGTCTGGGGGGGGGGGGGCCTGAGGGGGGTCCTGAGGGGTCTGGGGAGGGGCCGGGGGGGGATTCTGGGGGATGTGGAGGGGTCCTGAGGGGCCTGGGGGGGTCCTGAGTGGTCTTGGGGGGATTCTGGGAGGGGGTTGGGGGGTGCCAGCCCCGTCCCTTTGCTGTATGGTGAAGCTGGGAGGCCAGGAGCTGTGTGCGCCCTTCCCTTCCCTTCCCTTCCCTTCCCTTCCCTTCCCTTCCCTTCCCTTCCCTTCCCTTCCCTTCCCTTCCCTTCCCTTCCCTTCCCTTCCCTTCCCTTCCCTTCCCTTCCCTTCCCTTCCCTTCCCTTCCCTTCCCCTCCCCATGCAGCAGGACCCCTGGAGGGTGCTGAGCCCTGTGTGAGCACATTGAGGGTCCAGGGGTAAATGGGGGGGGACTCGGGCATCCCCTGCCCCTTGCAAGGGGAGATCCCCTCCAGCTCCCTGAGCTCACCACGGGCTCAGATGGAGAGAGATGCTAGAGCTGTCCCTCTGGACGCACGGACTCTCCAACAGGATCTCACGGAATGGCCAAGGTTGGAAGGGAGCTCTGGAGATCGTCTGGTCCAAACCCCTGCCAGCAGGGTCACCCCGAGCGTGTTACACAGGGTGGCACCAGGCAGGCTTCGGATATCTCCGGAGGAGACTCCGCAGCCTGAAGGAGGGCGAGCGGAGGAGCTGCTGTCCGTTTTTTTCCCCCCTCTGCCCTTGCAGCACAGCGGGGAGCAGCGTGAGCATTGCGGGGCCGCTGCCGTGTGCCCTCCTTTCTCCCCGGAGCAGAGGACGTGGGGGTTACGCTGGGGTTCTCCCTTAGCCCGTAGCACAAGGGGAGTCCAGCGCTGGAGTTTCTTTCCCACTGACTAATTAAAATGGAGCGAGGAGAATAACGTATTCTCCTTTTGTGCCTCGGTGTGGGTGGGAAGGGGTTGGGGGAGCACTGCCGATGCGCGAGTTCCTTTTCTTTCTCCCCGCTCAGAGCTGGGTGGGGAACGACGAAGGTGACATTCTCCCCTCGTCCTCCCACTCGGACAGGGGGAGGCTGGTTTGTTGTATTGCCTCCTGCCTCCGGGAGAGGTAACCCTGAATACATACAGCCACAGCCTCCTGCTAACAAATGTGTTGTTTTTTTTTTTTCCTCATTGCTCCCTTCCTACTGTAGTAGTAACTTAGAAATGTCTTCAAAAATGAAAATACTCCTGGGGTTCAACCTTTTCCTTTCATGATTTTCCATTCTTTATAATAATCTTCTCTGCATGTCTTAATTTATGCTTTGCAGCAGGCATTGGATGGGCCTGTCTGATTATAAATAACGTATAAATGCATAACCACACTAACAAACTAGTTGCTTCCTACCCCTTTTGCCCGCAGTTTTTTTGCGGTGCCTTGGGGTGGATGGGGAGGCATCCCCTCCTCCTCTTTTATCCCCAGTGTCACCAAAAGTGTTGGGTTTTGTTTTTATGTACATATAAAAATAACCACAAAATTTCATATGTAGAGGCTTAACAAAGAGTACCCAGAACTGGATCTGTGGTAAGAAGCTATCTTGACACTGAAGATTGCTTATTACAGCATTCGTCTGTCTACACCAATTAATAGGTCATCTATATGCTGGTTTGCGAAACTGCCGTCTCCTTTCGCAATGGTACGGTCGTGTTTTTTTTCTGAATTTCACCCAGATTTGTTTCTTTTTTTCCCATGAAAAGGCGCTGGATGACTGGGCTGCATAATTTGACGTTCTTTGTAGCTCCACTAAACTTTCTCTTCGTTTTCTTTACGGTGCTATATGGTGATAGGATCCCGAGCATAAAATGGAAAAATCCTGAATGGATGCGATGAATTTTTTTAAATTTTTTATGCAGTTAAAACTTTTCATGTCTTATTAAGTCTGAATGTATACGTGCTTTTTTTTTTTTTTCTTCAGTTTGAGGTTATGGGGATGGAAGAGGATGGGTGGATTTGTTTGGAGTCAGAATGTCATTAATCCGATGATTTGTGTGAAGTGTTCTTGGAGTTTTTCCCAAGGCTCTAGATCCTGACCCGGGTTTGCCCAGTGTCTGTGCTTCACACTTGGGCACGAGACCCGGTGGGAGTTCATTTTAGGTTGCTTCTGGACCTCTCTTAGGAAGCGTTAGCTACTGGTTGCTGCTGGAACAGCTTCTGAATTATAGGAACCGTGCTAAAAAGGCGATTGCTAATCCATGCTGCAAGCTCGCTTCTCTCAAGTAGTTTAATGGAGTCTTCCTGAGTTGGTGGCTGAAGTCTTAAAAAAAAATAATAAATAAATTAGAAGCAGGGATTTGGAGATGAGAACAAACTGTAAAGGTTTCTTTTCCCGACTCGGGGAACCGCTGTTAAAACCAAAGGGCTAGATTCGCGGGGGGTTAGGCAGCTCTTACAAAACGAGGTAGGATTTGGGTTTGTCTGACTGTAATTTGGGATTTTCTCATCAGGTGAGAATATGCAGAAACCTTCAGGATTAGGTAATGCCGCCTGGAAGGTGGAGCAGCTCATGCGGGTTTTGTTGGTTTTTTAGTTCTTTCTCTGAAAGAGGTACCAGGTTCTTGAAAAATAAGCCTGAGAAATTGCTTCCTTAGGCCAGAAGGACATAGATTATCAAGGCCATATGACTTTGAAATTGGGTGAAAATGAGGTGCGGTTAGATGTAGCACATCTTGACTATTTTGGCTGAGTTTGGTCTTTTAAATTCAGCGCGTTGACTGCTCTTCGCAGCCATGCTTCCTTGCTTCAGTATACGAGCAAGAGGCTTTGATTTGGTCTGTGTTGGCAGGTTCTACCTGAAGTTTAGACAGTTCCCTTTTCTGCTTTTTTTTTTGTCACTTTAGATGTCCTAGGTTTGGAACAACTTTATTCTTTGTGTACTTTAAGTACTTCAGTGCAGCTTCAGACATGGATTCCCCATCAGGAGCTACGAGAGAGGAGGCAGCCTGTGGAAGCAGGCTGTCAGAGATCCTAATTTCATGTGGTTGCGCTTAACATTTTGGTCTTTTTCCTGCTTGCCTGTTTGTTTTTACCAGCCTGTCTAGAGCAGCTACAGCCAAAACCATTGCTTTACATGATCTTAAAGAGAAGTGTGGAGTTGTTTAGGTTGGAAGGAACCTCTCAGGATTATCTAGTCCAACCCGCAAGGTGTATGAGGGTTTAGAGGTATACGGCGTTTAATTTTTTTTGACCATAAGATGGGCCTGTGTACACAAAAATATGCCTATAAAACTGTTGTGGTCAGCTGATAGCAGCAGAAGACTGCCAGTTAATTCAAACTTAGTGATAGGTGTGACATAGTTAAGGAGAAAGGGGAAAACTTTTTCCCTCTCTGACTCGTAGAATTCAGTTCCCTTCCTGCATGTCGAAGAAAACCCGTTAATCTCTCGAGGTTAATGGAAGTCTGTTCAAATTTGTGATCGCCTCCTCTGGGGAATACTGATGGAGTACTTGGGGTTGTCTGGTTCAAGCAGTATTTCTCGTTTTCTGTTACCTTTCATTGCAAGCCGTAATTGTTTTAAAAGCACTTGGCCAGAGACCGAAACGTGCAAACTCACTGCTGTAAAGCAAAATTGCCGTAACAAAAGGGCTTCCTTGTGGTCTTAAGGCTCTGTCAGCTTTTTCAACGCTTTAGCCACCAGTTGCAGTCTCTGTTCTGCAGCTGGGTGCAGTGTGCTGAGGTCCTGTTCTTCTCCAGCACCTTAGCACCAAGAAAACGCGGAGCCAGGCTGGGCAACGAGCGCTGTTTAGATCCTCTCTGTAGGCAAAATGGAGCCAGCAGGACCACGAGAGGTAGCACCCGTGTGTTTTCCATCTTTTGGTGTGTGTAGAAAGCTCAGAGCAGGCTGTCCCCTGGCTTATCCAGAGCTCCTGGGATGGTTTCAGGGGCGCAAGGTGTGAAGTGAAAGGTGCAAGTGAAACGGGTGAGAGACGACCCAACGAGTTGCTTCCATATGGGCTAAAACTGCATATTTGGCCGCAGCTAGCCGAACCACGAGCGCAGCTGGTCGGGCAGAGCAGCTCCCTGCAGTCCTGCAAGCTGGGACTTGCGGGTTGGTGGTGGCGACTGTTTTGTTTTTGTTTGGTAATTATTCAGCAGAAGTTCTGTGGCCCTGCACCGAAAGATGCTATCGCTGGGAATGCACCGGCGGAGGGGCTGAGTCATAAACAGCTTGGTTTCAGCGTGGCCGACGACTTGTACTGCTCACACGGTGCAATGTAAAGCGTGGGGTTTTCCTAAAAGATATTTTCCTCGTTGTAAACACGTTTTTTGCCCCCCTTTTCAGGTAGAGTTTTACGGCACGCTGCTATTTTTTTTTCCCCCACCAGAAAAACTCTAAAACAAGGATTAAAAATTGCCAAGGGACCTTGTAGTCTTCTGCGTGGGAATTTGAAGCGATTTGCCTGACAGGCTGTTTACAGCTGAAATATTTTAATCAATGACAGGACTTGTAACGTGTGCTGTTTGTTGTGTTTTCTTTTCGTCTTAGGGGACCTGACGAAAGAAGAATGTAACCTGGCTGCTGTTCTGTCAGGATGGGGTCAATCGTGTGGGAATGTGGTTAAACGTCTTAATTCCTTGACGTAATACGTGGTGTATAAGGCCGTGAAAAGGAAAGGCAAGATGCCTCGCTCAGTTGCATCGTCTTTGGGACCAAGCTAACAATGTTGTGCACAAAGAGAGTTCCAGTTTCGAAGAGCCTTAAACAAGGACTGCAAATACTGCTGTTGGAGTGAAATCGGGAGGCACAAGAAGAGTCGAAAAAGCTTTCTGACTGGGCTCAGTAACTGGCCCCATCCGCGGTGTGGAAGGATGGCTGGTAGCTGGATGCTCTGTTACCTCTGGCTTTTGGATGCCTTGGTGGGGCGCTCGAGAGGGCACAGTTTGTTTTCCTGCGAGCCCATCATCCTGCGGATGTGCCAGGATCTGCCTTACAACACCACCTTTATGCCTAATCTCCTGAATCATTATGACCAGCAAACAGCGGCGTTGGCGATGGAGGTAGGGCTACAGGCTTTTCATCACTTTGTATGGTTTGGGCCTTTAATCGCCAAATAGTTTTTAACAGAAGATAATAAGTTATCTATATTAGAAATAAAAATGAAAAAATCAGTATATTTAAGTATATAAAAAAACCAAAACAAGCACCACTTGGAAAAGATGTATTGTAATGCATACTAAAATATTCTATGACTACAAAATGAGCCTTTTTGGGTATAACTGAATGAAACACTCTGGATGTGTTTGTGTGTTAGTCTGTTACTTGAAATATTTAGACAGATCGAGAATGTATATTTGGAATGGTCTGACGCTGCACTGAATGCCAGGAAAAGCATACTGAACAATGAAGAGAAGGCTTCCAGTTCTGAAGGCTGTGTTCTTTGGTGGTTTTGTAGCGTTTGGCTTTTTCATACTCCTTTAAAACTTGGTGTGGAGAAAATGAGAACAATGGGAGGTACCACGAAAATAATAGGATATTAAAATATTCTAAATATCATATCTAAATATCTAAATATTCTAAAAATCATTTCTGCTGGTGCTTGTCTAACCTATCTTTGGAGAACTCTCCTGATGGGGCTTCAGCCACATGCTTGGTCTTTTCCTCTACAGTCTGGTTTATAGAAGACCTATGTTCACTGCAGTCAGTTCTCCGTCCTGTTGCATGTCCCGCCAATGGGGTTTATTGCTGGGTGTTCTGCGGTATGCCTAAAACTGGGGGAGAAATACAGAATATTGGGCACGTCTCACTTCCAGCCTCTTCCAATATTTCCGTGAGAGATCTGTGCAAAACAAGCTTGTTTGTATTTTTGAAGTGCTGAGGAGTCCTTGCCGGTAGATACGCTGTGCTGAACAGAGAGAGAAGAAAGAGTAGTCGTGTTTTCATCTTTGAATGCTTTTCCTGACAATACCGAAACTTAATTTAATTGCTGCTGTTAAATAACAAAAAGCCTCGGCTTTATATAATCGTTCCATGGAAGGGTTGTGAACCAGACTTAACAAGCTTTTTACTGCAAGAAGAAAATAGAGAATCTTCCATTTGCTTTGTCTGAAAGAACTATGGGCTTGCATTTCAGCTATTCATTTGGATGTGGCTAGGGATTCCAGTTGTACCAGGTACGTAGCAACAGGAGCAAAGGTGATTTTAGAAATGATGCAGGTAAATTCTGAGCGGGGACCTTTGAAAATCCTACCTGTAAGGAGGAAAATGGAGCCGAAGCAAGATTAATATGATAAAAATGTGAACAGCAAGTTGTGTGACGAAGTATTTATTGCCTCCTTGAGAAGTGGAACTTAGGATATTGAAGGAATCGGTGGAAACCCAGTGGGTTGAAGAGGTCTGGGATTTGCTCGCAGAGGTGTGGTGATGGTGAGTTTCTGTTGGTGAGGGTGGTAGGAGCAGGTGGTTAGCAGTGTGATGAGAGCCTCTTGATACTGTTGTGAATAACTTAAAGCTAAAGCCAAACCAGAATGAAGTATTATAGAGATCTTGGTTATATTTATGAGCCGCACTAAGCCATAAAATTCTGGAGGACAGTCAAAATAATAAATATTTTATGTGTTGGGGGGAATAATGCTCATCACATCAGTGGGGGTTAGCTTATTTTCTTGGACTTGTGATGGTTTGTCCTATTAAAATCTCACCTGGAAGCTTGACAAAGCAGTACGAAAGCAAAGAGGCAAGTCAGACACTGGGAGTAATTAAGGAAAAGAATAAAGGCCAGCTGTTGTTGTGGAGTTCTGCAGTGCCATGGTTCCCAAATAGCTGGAGCGCTGGGAAGTTCTGGGCTATCTCAACGACCGCGTTTGGACTGAAAGAGGTCCAGAGAAGAGGAGAATGGTGGCTTAGGGAACGTGTCCCCTGTGAGCAATGTTGGACTGTGGTGAGATGCTTTAGCCTGATTTTAAAGCAGAAGAAAACAGCTGCCGCCATCGTTAGTGGCAGGCAGAGCTTTGTGGGGGTTTACAGAGCTCTGTCTCCTCCAGCGCAGGAGCCAGGCTCCATCAGACGAAGCTGCTGGAAGCTAAGTCAAACCAAAGATCCTTCAGGTGGTTGCAGAAGAGCTGTGAAACTCTTGAAGAATATTGTGGACGTAAAAGGTTGTGGGGACTGGACCAGAATTTGGCAGGGAATGCCAATGGTGGTGGCTAGGTAGAAAACCACATGTAATACTGACTTCCCCCTTCACTGAAAATCAAGAAGTGGTTATTCTCTAACTTGTTGTAAACCAGTTTCCTGCTCGTTTCATTCAGTACCCTTTTGTTCCAGTATTCTGCAGTTAACCCCCCTGCTGCACGTGTGATTTTGGAAACCTCAGTTTTACCCCCCGGGGCGCTTTTCCTCTCCAACTTGAATTCTTCCAGCTGTTTGGGCTTTCTTCTTGCAGCTCAGCTGCTTCCTTCCAGGCTCGCTTCAGCTGCCCTTTTCCAGCTCGGTCCTTGCCGAGGCGCGGGGATGGGAATGGCACACTGCTCCACATGTGGGCACGCGAGGGATTTCCCCAGGAATAATGTCGTGCTCATTGCTGCAAATAACGTGCTGGTGATGGCCAACATTGTGTTGTGTTTTCTTTTCTTCTGGCTTTTGTTGCATGTTAAACGACTGATTTCAGAGAACTGTCAAAATATCCCGTTCACTTTCCCTAATAGCCTCTTTATGGCCGTTGTTGGAAGCAGAGCAGCGGGCTGTACAGACCCGCAGGCCGAGCAAGAAGAACTGCTGCAATTGTTCTTATCTTCATAAAGTAGCTTTCTGTAGGGCGAGGGAATCAGTGGAGACGCAAATGTTACTGCTCTGCTCGTCTTCACAGGGTGAATGAGCTGCGTGAAACGCCGTGGCTGCAGCTGGGGCAGCAGCTCAGTGCCAAAGCCACACTTAAACTTGGCGTGGGTGCGTTGGGGATACGTATAGCTCTCCCTTTGCCCATATGATTAGCGTGTAGGTTGTTTTTTCGTGCCTGGGGTGGGCTAGGGCTACGTCTGAATGCCCCATGGGAAACAGGAGGGCTGGGCGAGGAAGCACGGCTGTCCTCGGGTGGCAGACACACAGACGCCCACACCGCCACTGGGCGATTTGCAGGGGTTGCTCAGGAAGAAGGATGGAAAGCTCCGGCTTTGCGTAAGTACACTTTGGCTTCTGTTAGCCTAGGCTGCCCCTTAAGTCCGTATTTAGCAGGAAGGAAGCTGATTTTTAGTTTTTGGCTTCTTAGATGTTACTTAATGTTCCAGTCGTATGGTTGGAGCGCTCGGAGCTGAATCGAGTCTATTCGAGCTGGCGTTGTGATGCTGGCTGGCAAACAGCTCTCACTTCCGAGTCTCCTCTAACTGCTGGGAGCATGAAAGAACAAGGCAGCAGGACCTGTGTGATTCATCTTGTGTATTTATGAGGGGGGTTGCGTTTCTCGGCTTTTCAGGAGCGCTTTTCCACAGCAATTTCCAATAAAAACTGTCAGAGGAGTTCAGCTCATACTCTGGATTTCTTTCTTCTGGCTGTGAGAGTACCCTGTGATGCCATTCTTGCTGTTTTGGTGACTACCAAATCAGCAGATAAATTAGAAGAAAATAGTCTAATTTTAGCTTTCAATGCTAATGGGTGCTTTAAAATAACTCTCTTAAATTTTGTTTTAGTATTTAGGGTGTTAGTTTCTAGTGTTCCGTCAGTTGCTTTTTATAAGCTGAATTTGTAAGGGCTTCCACGACAAGAAAGAGTGAATGTGAAGTAGAAAAGAGAATTCCTGCAGCTGCTGTCTTGCCATTGGTACATTCATTGTACTTTTCTTCCCCTGCCATTGATTGCCTCACTGGAGGAACAGCTGAAACCTTACTCAGAATCATAGAATATAGGATAGAATCATAGAATCACAGAATCATTAAGGTTGGAAAAGGCTTCCAGGATCACCTGGTCCAACCACCCCCCTACCACCACCGTCACCCACTGCACCATGTCCCCAGGCACCACGTCCAACCTCTCCTTAAACACCCCCAGGGACGGAGACGCCACCACCTCCCTGGGCAACCCGTCCCAACGCCTGACTGCTCTTCCTGAGCAGAAATGTCTCCTCATTTCCAACCTAAACTTACCGATACTTCTCAAAAACTCCCCAAATCATCAAGTTGCCTTTTAAAGTCTTTATGCTAATCCAATTCCTCAATAATTATAAGAAAAGTGAATGAGTCATGCCATCGGTGTTTTGTTGCGTTCCAGCAATATTGGTACAAGATATCCCGATTAATCCCCGGAAAATAGCGTGTTACCCATTACTCCCTCTTATTACGTGCTGGTTCATACCACAACCAGCTGCTGTGCCTTCCCTTACTCCTCACAAAGGCCAGGCCTTAAACTTGGTGCTGTGCTACACCCCCAAAGCCCGGCGAGCCTGGAGCGAGGGCTTTCTGCGCCCAGAGGCCCGCAGCACCCCGCTGTCTCAGAAGGGGACCAGCCGCCCTCCATCCTCCGATAACATCTGCTTGCCTCCTTTCCAGCCCAGACGGGAGCTGCTCCACGCCCGCTCCTTCTTTCTAAAGGAGCTGCTGGATGAGGCAGACCAGCGCCCTGCTCACTACAGGGGCCAGGGCCGTGAGATGGTGCTCGCAGAGGCTTCACGGCGCCGGGAGCTGTCCTGCCCTGCAGTTCTGCACAGCTTGGCCGCCGCAGGGTTCCCCGTGCTTCGCGCTGCCTCAGGGTGTTCTCCAAATGATCCGTGATCTGTAAGCGGGTGGTTTCTTAGGGGGACCGTCTAATGGGGTCTGTCTGCTGTGCTGTGGGACTTCAGGTTCAGGGCGACAGTCTGATCTTAGAGTTCAGTACTAGTCGGTAATTTAAAACAAAATTTATGACAATTATTTTAGTATTTAGGGTGCTGGTCTTTACTGTTTTACTTCTGGTGCTCGTTTTTTATTGTTTTGTCAGCTGCTTCCGTTGTGTTACGCAGATCGCGTGCTGGACAAGGCTGTGGCAGCAGGGAAGTTAAATTAGCCCCGTTCCCCTGAGGAATCCCATCTTGCTTACTCACCCCTTGGATTATTATTGCTGTAACATGGAGAACTCTCTTCCCTCCCTTTTCCACTTAATGTTCATTTGGCCTTGAGGGATTTGCAGTGATTTTGGCTGCTGTAAGACAAGTTTTGTAATCAAATATATATATATTTTTTTATCAGAGAGCATGTAAATGTTGGTAGCTTGGAGATTGAGAGCACGTTATCAAAGCATTTCTTCCTGATGAAGAAAAGTGGTTTAACGTGATGATTGCCAGCCTCTTTGCAGTTCAGTACACCACCAGCACTTCCTTCTCCCCACCATGACATTTGTGGGACCTCCCAAATGAGACGAGGGATCAGGGGACAGGAAGCAGACAGAGATGAGGCCTGAATGGGTCCCTCTGGGTGCGTGCAGAAGCTTTCCCTTTGGGATCAAACCGGAGGTGAAACGCTCCAGAAAAGCGACGATACATTCACCGTGCGGACAGAGGAGGTAACGTGCTGCTGCTTGCTGCTGGCTCGCAACTTCCATTCCCCTTTTGCATATCAAAGCGGAGCAGCAGTGGGATAACTTCGGGGTGCACCATTTTAAGGTTGGCTGGTCTGTAGGTGGGAGATGCAAGGGGGGGAATGGCAAAGTAACGTTACCCACAGCTGGTTTTTCTGCGGTGTGAGGGGGGCGGTCAGAAGGGCAGAGCAGCAACGCTGATCCGCTCCTTCTATGTCACTGCGGCAGGGTTCAGCAGCGTGGTTGTTGAGCTTTGAATATTTAGAAGCAAAGTCAGTGAATAGTTGATGGGTTTAACATGGAACAGACAACTACAGAAGTGAAGACATCTGGTTTTTCATCCCCTTTTCCAGGCGTAGTGGTTTTTTGCTGTATGAATTCTTGCAGGTGATGTTATTGACCTGCTGCAGAACAGAGTACCTGCTACAACATTTGCATGCCCTTGCTGGCTGCATTTCTGATTTATTTTTTATGTGATGTGTGTGCATATATATCATAAACATTTTTATGATATATATATATCATTTTAAAAGATATTTTGCATATATATATATATATATAAAAAACACAGTTTTTTGTGGCAGTATATTTTCTTCTTCTTCTCTCCGTGGTGATCTTTGGAGTCCTAAAACTAGTTTATTTTTTTCCCTTCGAAGTGAAAAAGCATACCCAGACACGGCATCGACAGAAGACGTGGCTATCTTTGTTCTCACCCTGCTACCCTGCTCTTAGCACCTGGGGTAGGTGCTTTTGCTGGTACGTCAAGTTTCAAGTGGCTCCTGGCAGTGTTTCTCAAATAGCTTTTCCATCAGGCATATTATTACAGAATTGAGATACCAGGGTTTGGACTCACAGAAGCACAGAATTGATGGGGTTGGAAGGGACCTCCAGAGACCATCGGGTCCAACCCCCCTGCCAAAGCAGGTTCCCTAGAGCAGGCTGCCCAGGCAGGCGTCCAGACGGGCCTTGAATATCTCCAGAGAAGGAGACCCCACAGCCTCCCTGGGCAGCCTGTCCCAGTGCTCTGTCACCCTCACCGGGAAGAAGTTCTTTCGCATGTTGGTGCGGAACTTCCTGGGCTCCATTTTGTGGCCATTGCCCCTTGTCCTGTCCCCACAGAGCACTGAAAAGAGGTTGGCCGAATCCCTCTGTCTGCTGCACTTAAGATATTTGTAAACATTGATGAGATCCCCTCTCAGTCTTCTCTTCTCCAGGCTGAACAGCCCCAGGTCTCTCAGCCTTTCCTCACAGGGGAGCTGCTCCAGGCCCCATATCATCTTTGTGGCCCTCTGCTGGACTCTTTCCAGGAGATCCCTGTCTTTTTTGTACCCCAGAACTGGACACAGTACCTCCAGGTGAGGCCTGACCAGGGCAGAGCAGAGCAGAGGGGGAGGATCACCTCCCTTGACCCGCTGGCCACGCTCCTTTTAATGCATGCCAGGATCCCGTTGGCCCTCTTGGCCACGAGGGCACACTGCTGGCTCATGGCCAACCTGTCGTCCACCAGGACCCCCAGGTCCTTCTCCTCAGAGCTCCTCTCCAGCAGGTCGTCCCCCAGCCTGTACTGATACGTGCGGTTGTTCCTTCCCAGGCGGGCTCAGAGCAGACTACTCTCTCAGTCCTTGTTTTCTATAAGGACCAGGGAGAATGGTGCCGAATTCACTGATGTCGGCTCACGTGGTGAGGTTCCCACCTGCCCTGCGGTTAGTGCTGCCCCACTTCTCCTATTTCGGAGTGATTTCTTTTGAGATGTGGGAACTGACTTTATTTCCCGCTGAGCAGCAAGGGTGGGGAGAGTGTAGGGCGGTAGATCCTTAACTTCTTCCCCCCTAAATTCCATCTTTGTCCCTCAGTTTCTTTTGCCTTGCCCATGCTCTCTCCCCTTGTAAATCTCAGCAGTTTTCCTGGGCTCTTCGTATTCCTCAGTCCTGCATCCAAAACTTGTAGAAGCGTAAGAACGTAAAGCTGGTGGAAAAGTAGGTTTTAATTAGTTGGTGTTGTGTAAGCACCCTAATCTTAGACTTTAATTTGCAGCGAGGATTAATCTTCTCTTCAGTGTGTAAGATTATGGTGCCACAGAACAATGGAGCTGTACGTGATCATAAGAAAGCAAGCTGTGCGCCAGCTGATTAAAGCCTGCTCCTTCCTTTACTTTAGGCTTTCCTATCCCTACTCCAGATTTTTATCTTCGAAATCGCCATGTAAGTGTTTTAAATTATTTTATTGTTAAACCCAAATGTTGGTCTCAAAGCTGGCACTACAAAGGTGACTGCAGAGCGCAGGCAGAGCTAACGTTGCTGATAAAGTAGTGCTTAGAAGTTCTTGCTTTAGGAAATCTGAGGTTTGTCTGTTTGAAACCCATCCGTTTATGGCTTCGGTTTTGACCTGTAAAGGGCACGAGCATTGTGTGAAGGTGGTAGAAATCCCCAGTGGGCGAGACCTAGTTGGGAAGAACTAGAGCTGTTATGTTCCCAAGATGATGTACACAAAAAGTAGTACGCTCTGGCAGTTCGGCTCACAAAAGGAGGCTTCTGAGGAAGGCGGCTTTCACCTGAGGACCGTCAGTCCTTTTCGTCTCACACTAAGCTCCAGTGAACTTCCAGATAATCTGAATGAAGTGTTCAGCGAAGACGGAAGTGTTCAGTATCTTCAGACAGCAAGAGGAGCCACAAGCGAGAGAAGCTGAAGCACGGGCTGTGCCTATTTGCCTACTTGGAGGTTTCTAGAGGTTTAAATACGGAAAAAAAAAGGGCTAGAGGCTCGTCTTGGACTAGAAACCTTTGGAAGTCTTAAACCCAAGCCGAGTAGCACCCAGGAGGAGTTGCGTGCTTTGTTTTTCGGTGAGAGATGGAGTTTTAGGTGGCTGCCGTGTGGTGTGTTTGGGAGCGCGTTGCAGCTCTGACAGCTCTGAAATCCCGACTGAAGGAGGAAGGTGTTTGTGGATGCAGGGGTACCCAGATTGGGAACAGCAAACCAAAGGCATCGGGGAGCTTTCAGGTCCCCCAGCAGACCTAGAGCTTACTCAAGCGTGCGGTCTGTCCTTGGACAACAACCAAAGGGGCTATAAACCACAACGTGCGTTTGAACACGAGCGGTCCCAGCGAGGAACCCCTGATCTTTTTCCCTCCAGGGGCCATATCCTTGCACCAGATAAAGGAATTTTAGTGTGGAGCAGCAGGAAAGACTGGAGTACCGAAGAGCACTTCCTTTAACCTAAGAGTTAAAACTTTTGTGTAGCTCATCAGTGCTCAAAGAGCAGAGCTGGCTGCAGGTGTTAGCAACCTGTTTGCTCTTCCCTTTGCCTGGCTACAGGCTTTCTCCGGAGAATAACTTCAGCAATAGTGTTCCCTCGTCTTTTATGTGCGCTAATGAGGACACAATGCCCCACGAATAGTTTCAAAATGCAGGCTAATAGTGAGAAAATGAAGAGTAGGTTTTTTCTGTTAAACCGCTGAACTCCTGCTTGCGCGTTGAAGATGAACTCTGTCACCGTGTTCCCGTTTTCTTAAAGGAAAGGAATTTTGAAGGATTGTTGGACTGGAGCTATGGAAATGAAGTTCAGCCTTAATAGTTCAGTGCGAGGGTTTTGAGTTTAAAGTGAACGATCTACATCTTAATCAACATTATTCACAGTGGGCTTGTTTTCAGGGTCATGCAGGCAGATGGCTCTGCGTTGGGGCTAATTCTGTAGCAGCTGGTGGAGGCTTAAAGAGGAGTTATTAGGGAAGGTGGGACACATTAATTTATTTTGCATAGTTAGATGACGATGTGCTTTGGTCAATTGTAGCTTTACACGTGCAAGTATAAACTCTGAGGCAAGAGAATGTGGTGCCAGAGCATTGAGGGAATATCGGTCTTAATATTTACCTCCTCCCACAAGAGTAGTCACTCATTCCCATCTTTTTTTCTCTACCTTAATTAAAATCATCTGGTTCCACTGGGGCAGCTGCTGTGGGACGAGAGCCACGTTTGTGTGCTGTGGGTAGGGTTTGGAGCATCCCCCAGCAGGGAATCACCGCTTCCTCATAGCCCACCTCCCTACCGAGACCTTTCTCTCCCCCCGTTACGTTCTCCCGAGGTTATTTAGGTGTTTCAAGCCCAACTTGTTCGCTGACATACCAGCTTGAAAGCTCTTTAGTTTTCTGTCCTTTTGACTTAGCGTTCTTCCCGAGCGTGTTTCTCCCCGCGAGAAGTTGGCAGTGATGTAAATGACTGTGGACTTGTTTAAAGCCATGAGGCTTGGCTAGCGTGGACTTCTCATTTTGCTGGCCACTTGGAAGTGGTGTTTCTTTCCTCGTTTTCTCTAGTGTGCGGTGATGCTTCCAATTACAGGATGGCTGGGTTCAAAAACAAAGCCACAGCAGGCCGACAGGACGAGACTAAGTATAAAATAACTTAAACACCAAAGAGAAGTTGTCATAAATTTTACAGTTTGTCTTGCTGCTGTGGCTGCATTTTCCTCATTTGTTTTGGGAGAGATTTATAGGGAGTTTAAGAGAAAGTTAGGACGCCTTCCCTGGATTTGAATAATTTTTCTATCAGTGAGATGTTCCTGGGTGGCTGCAAAGCTGTTGTGTTCTGTGGCGTGAGAAGGATTTATCAAAGCAGGTTTTTAAAATTCAAAGGATAAATCTGCTTAAATTCATGAGTGTGCCAGCACCCGTGCTTCGTCCCATCCTGCAGATTTGTCGGTCGCCTTCCTCAACTTGTATGGCCCTTAAATTTCTTCAGCAGTCAGTGGCAAAGGAGTTAGCGCGAGTTAAAGATGTTTCATCAGGAGCTGGCTGCCGCTGGGTTTTTCCTTTCCAACAGCCCACCCGCTGGTTTTGTGCCCTGCCTTTTTGTGCTGCAGATGCAGCGAGCAGGACCACGCTTTTCCTTTCAGTCTCACGTAGGGTTTTATAGACCGGCCTCATCCCTCATCCTCCTGTTGTCTCTTTTAGGGGGCACAAGAACAAAAGTGTGCCCGCCCTGTATTTTTATGTAGTGTGTGAGCATCGCGCCATGTTACTGTGGATAACCCCGCTCTTGCAGTAACCTCAAGGCCTGGGCTCGCTCCTCCACATCTCACAAGCCTTGCTGAAGACTGGTTACACGTGTGAAGCTCCTGGTTGATATCCGTGAAGCCGTGCTGCTCCCAGCTGTCCGGGAGGCCTCCGAGGGTGCCATCAGAGCCCGCTGACATCGCAGGGAGGATTCAGCATCTTTCCAGGAGAAGCACGAAACACTTGCGCTGCGTTTGAGAATCTGCTGATTTGAAGCAACGATGTCGGCTTAACGTCCAAGCGGTAGTGGAATTGTTTTCATCCGTGAGGCTTCGTTTCTCTTGGCTCTGAAACGGCCGCGTCTCGCCCCGGGTGGCCGCGGTCCCGTCGCCTCCGGTCCCCCGGCCCCGCTCTGCGCGGGGCTCAGCAGCCAGGGGTTGCCCTGGTAACGGGGCAGGAAATTTGAAAAGAGAGGAGCTGAGAGCAGCGGCACAAAGGCTTGGCTGCTTGGAATTTGAACGAGGAAGGAAGGCTGCTCGTAGCTCAGCTGCACGCTGGAAATCCAAAATGTAGCTTTTAGGAGTTGCTGTCAATTGTGGGCTTGTTTGCGTTCCTCGATTTACGGAACAGAAGTTGTCGTGTTTGTGGCAGCGAGAAGCATCTTTAACTTGATGATCCCTGTGGGTCTCTCCCGACTCAGATGCTCTGTGATTCTGTGATTAAAATCCAGAAAGATAATTCTGACCAACCATTCACCCAGCTGTCTTCCCCTCTCCTGGCCCAAATCCATCATTCATATTTGAATGTGTTCTCTGAAAATGTCTTTGAATATGCACTTCTTTGAATACGCAGTAAATCGATCGTACTGTCCTTTATCTGATGCCTCTGAATCCTTTTTTTTTTGTGAAGGAGAGAACAAACATGCAGCTCAGAATCCTTAGACCCCTTAGTGGAGCTCCTGCTGACGGGCATTCCTCGGGTCGCTCCTGGCACTGTTTTAGCACCGGTGTCTGACCCTGGCAGGTGCGGTGCGGAGACGTAACTGCAGGGCAGACTGAGACTGAAGCTTGGGCTTCCATTTCAGGCGTGATGCTTATTGTCAATAACAAAGAAGTGTCGAGAAAACAGCGTCACACAATAGTTAAGTGCCTTTGTGATGTTTTATCAGCATACGTGATTTATTATTGAACGACTCCATTTATACCAAACTTTAATTAAAGAACAATGACATTCCTTTGTCTTCAGATTTTCCACGCTGGCTTTTCAAATGAACAAGTCCGTGGTCCTTAGAGGGAAATATATTTCCTCTACAAGAGGTAAAAACTCGCTTAAATGACTGGGTTTGAAAATTTGTCTTCCAACTGCACTTCTACAAAATCTGGCAACTAAAATGCTGAAAAATCTCGCTCTGAAGAGTATCACAGAATCACAGACGTTTTCCTTAGTTTTATTTGAAATCACAGGCAAATTATTCTTGTTGCTCAGAGTAACCTCAATTAAGCGGCATCACAAAAAGCCAACATAATGCTTCAGATCCATCAGTTACTTTTTTCCCTGACACAACAGGAGGCAGTTGCTTTTGTCTGCAAGGAGAGAGCTTCCAGGCTGCTAAAGCTCGGGCTTCGTTGCCCCCCCCTGCTCAGGTCTAGTTGTTGTTAGGAGCCAGGGTCGTGGAGGGGACTCGAAAGGGGTGCTGAGTTGAAGCCAGGGCTGTAAAAGATCTGCAGCTCCTACAGGGACAGCGGGTTCCTCTGACATAACCTGTGGCGCCCACCAGAGAGGAGTCAGCGTGGTGGATCTGAGGACACAATTCTGATCTGCGTCGTGTTGGTCCTCATCCGTGAGGCTGGAGGTCGCAGGAGGTAAGCGTGAGTGAAATCAGCAAAGGGCTACTGAGCAGAACTCATCATGAAACACTAACAAACACGTGCGTGCACTCCTATCCCCTGTCCTGCTCCTTGTGAAGCTGAAGAGACAAAGGGATCTGGGATCCCGGCTGTGGTCTGCGGGCTTCCTGGGGTCCTGCAGAGCAGAAGCACCCTCTGACAGGTCTCAAGGCAGCAGCCAGGTGAGCAGCGCTCACACCATGCTCTGCCTGCTCAGAGCCCTGTGCCTCGTCTTCATGTGATGCAATTTTCCTTCCCTTTAAATACAGACGGTTATAAAAGGGATTTTGCAGTGTCAGGCAATTATTCAAACAGGCAATCAATGGGAAAACACGCTTACCCCCTCTTGTCTCTTGCATCAGCCTTGATTGCTTGCATCTCCCAGCAATTTAAAGCAGTCTTTCCCAGTTATCTGACCTTCTCTTTTATAGTTTGATCCCACTTACTCTGTTCTGCATATATTCCCTAGCTACAAACATCCCTGCAGTAGATTTTGTGCAGAACCTGACACGTTGAGTAAATTTACAGTGCTTGTGAGCATAGTTCTCCGTTTGAGATGCTTTTTGAAGATGTACTGCTGCACCAATAGATACTTGCTGATATTTGCTCCTCTTTATTCTGTCTTTCACTGGGTAAGAATTTGGGTGTACTCCCTGTGTTGGGAGCTCACCAAGTAGCCAGGCAATCCTTTTTTCTTCTCGTTCCCATCCAGCTGTGTCCCCTCTCTCCACCCACTGCCTTGTTAATCTTATTACTGTGTTATGCCTTGTCCTGCTTGGCCAGAGCGTTTCAAAGACACGCAGCGTACGCCGTGGGAGCAGTCCTTCCCAAAGCTGATGGTGGTACAGAGAACTAGGCACAACGGTATGGAGAAACTTCTGCACCTTTGAGGGCAAAATATTGCTTAATCTATTTTGAGAGAAGCAAGCGTGCTTTTAGGGTGCCGCAGAAACAAATAAGCAGAGGCACTGTGGGAATTCTGTCAAATATTTATCTTGTGAATTATTAACTAAAGAAAAATCAACTTGGGGAGCCTGGTTTGGTTCTTAATTTGACAGTTTTGTTCGGGCTTTCCGAATTGGGCCCTCCGATGCCTGTGCAGCAGATAACAGCTTGCTGGCCAGCCCAAGTTTGCACAACTGCAGGTTTTTCCAATTCCCTTTCCCTGTCCTCCCCTGTAGGGCTCATTTGTGACCTCATTAACTTAGCGCTGAATGGGAGGGGTAGAGTCCCCCTATGAATCTCAAATTTTAATTTGCAGCTGCTATGCTCCGACATGTTTTTAAAAAGCAGTTAATTATTAAAATTAAAGTCACCAACTAATTATCTTCAAGCTTCTATTTGGACCAGAAATCGATTTTCATTTAATACGTTGGAGTAAATTGAGGGTTTCTCAGGCTGTTTCTCCTCTTTATTACTGTCTGCTTAAGTAAAAGGCCCATTTAGTGCCCTCTTGCTCCTCCGTAATTATGTGCAAGGTTGGGGTGGACAGTCTCTTTAAAAAGTTTAAAAATAATAATTAAAAGAATCCCAATAAATGGATTCGGTGCTTGATCAGAACATACAGAGTCACAGGGGTGATAATGACATACAGACTTGCTGTAGGCTTGCTGTAGCCTCGCTCGGAACAGGCACGCTTGCTGCAGTGATGATAACGAAAGAAAAATGTGTTTTCAGACACCGAGACCTTCCAGAAATGCCACCCAGTTTTCCCAGTGTTCGAGTCCAGTTGCACAGATAGCACCCAAGAAGAATTTTGTGTGGAATACTAACGTGTAGAAAGCTGATCCAGGAGTTCAGCTCGCTCGGTCACCTCCAGCTGTTGGCGTTGTACTCGTGGCCGTGCAGCCAGCGGCGCAGGAGAGCTGCACATGGAGCCCCTGGCAGGCACTGGGCAATGCACTGCTGTCACTGTTGGGGTTTTCTTTTTTTTAAAATTAAGTATTCAAGTAAATGCATCAGATTTCCTAAATAAAATCTAGATTTTATCTAGGTCATCATCCAATATCTCCCCAATTAATGCATGTGAAGACTACCACCTACTACAGCTTTACTTCTCTCCTGTTAAGAAACTGGCTGAAGTTATCACCAACACAGGTATGATCCCCGGAGAATCCTCCCAATCAAAGTACTGTGAACGTGTCGTTGGGGCACGAGAGAGGGATGGATGATCATAAGATGAGGCAGAAGGAGCCGCCGAGCTGATGTGGAGGCAGCCCAGCCTGCTTCGGACTGGATCCCGTTGTGATAAATGCAGGCAGGGCTGCGGAGCGTGACCCCGCCGCCGTGAGAACCGCCCCGCGCTGTTTGTGCGCGCGAAGCAGCCTGCTGGGCTTTAGAACTAACGGCAGGGCAGAGCAGCCCCTGCCCTACACTGATAGCCTGGCCTTTCTGCAAATTAAGTGTGAGGAGAAGAAAAGCATTGCCGAGCTAGCAGACAGTAAGTTTTAAATATTACTGTCTGAAATACCCTTAATTTTGAGGCCCAGAGATGTAAATGCCTGCTCTCCAACTGTTGATGTGTCTCCGTGTGCATGTATTTTTGCTGGTATGTAGATATAACAGATGGCTTGTAATGTTAGATTGAGACACAGCTGTTAAAATATTAGCATACATACAGATAGGTTTTGTTTGCTGTGCAGGATAGTTCTTACAGCATTAATCCAGCAGATTATGTTCTTATTTCGGTTTGCATCCTATTATTTATACGTAGCTGGATTGGATTGGTGTCATGCTCTGTTTCTTTCCAAGTTATATACCAAAAAACCCTCACGTTTCCATTTCTAAAGAGGCTTTGTTGTATTACCTGAGTGTTTTTTGACTTTCAATTTGGACAATAAATACTGGGCAGAGCCAAGAAGAGTTCCCACCATGGGCAGCCAAATGCATATGGAAATAAATCCCTTTGGCATCGCTAGTTGTGATGGGAACGTGTTTGTTTGTTTCCTATAATAGTACATTGCAAATCGGTGAATAGTCTTAGTGGATATTGCAAGGTATTGGAAGAAGTATTTAGGTTAGATGTACTGTGAACCTTTATAGGAGTAAAGTTTAGTCATTTAACCTGTGATGGGATGCCGATCCCATGTGGGCAGGCAAGGCGTGAGAGGTTTGGAACGGCAATTCCTGCTTTCGTGTATGAAACGGGGTGTTTTGGCGGGTAGGGGGATTTTGTGGGAGGATGTTCACAGCAGCCTGGCGACCAGGGGAGTAGCAGATAACTTCCTGAATTCATCTGGTGTGTTTTTCCCCGTAGCCTCCTGCCTGAAGGCTGTGCTCCTGGGTTTTAACGGTGTCAGCACGCGCTCTCAGCCATAGCGAGAAGCCTTTGTCTTCTGTCTCATGGAGCTAATGATCTAAAACTCTGGGCTTTGCCTTAAACACATCCTTGTAACATCTTCTGTGTCCAGCTGGCTGCGGGGCACTTGAACTCTGTTACAGATGGCTACGAACACGCTGCGTGTCTTGAGCACCACAGCTCAGGGTGTGATGTTAACTGGCTGTAAGGTCAGCGTAGCTGTGCCCTGCTCTTCCTCCAGTAACGTCTCCGTTTTGCACCTCCTGCATTGCTACTGGAGTTTCCCAAGCTCACTGTAAGGCTATTAAGGTGCTAAAGCAGCAAAAAACTGCCCTTAGAAAGCATGAATTGATCAACCCGAAATATATTGTAGAAAGTGCTGAGACTAGGGGAAGAATATTTAGACGCCAACACTCACAGGTCTCCTCATTGAGGACCTTATCCCGACTTTTCACACTACTGCTGGTCCAAGGGCAGCACGCGGGGCTTTGAGGTGAGTTTCATGGCCAGTTCATACCAATCCTAAACCCGGGGCAGCGCGAAGGAGGCTGGTGGCAGGGGAAAGGGCAGGGCTTGATTAACTTGGGCTTGCTGTGAAGCTGCACCCTGAGGCGCCCGAGGTGACAACTCGAATTTGTCCTCGTTTCACAGCCGTGTAGGAGAGCGGTGATGGCAACTCCACAGTGCACGGTCACTTCTAGGGGAGTCAGCACGCCGTGGATTCCCCTCAGTAGTTTGTCAAGAAGCACTTCAGCCTGCGTGTTGGAATTGGGAAAACAGAAGTCTTCTCCCATTCTCATCCCAGTGGAAAACATGCTAAGCTTCCTGGGGTTTGCATTGGCTTGAAATGTTGAGTTCTGAGATGTTGTGTTAGCTGTGTAAGAAACCACGGCTAGCAGAATCACACATGAAGTAGTAAAAAAACATCAAGTCTTTGAGAAAGGGAAGAACTTCTCTTGAATTGAAGGAGTATTCAGCGCTGGTTAAGTTGTGTTTTAAAAGTCCAGCTTGCCGAATTTTATTCTGCAGGGTCTGTGGGGTTTGTCGTGTGGCAGACACTGTTGTTCTGGCAGTAAAAACAAAAAGGTGAAGCTACTCCGACTGGGTTTTTGAAGCTTGGCTATGCCTTTACTGTATCTCTTCTCGCGTTCCCTATTTTTAGAAATTCCCTTTCTATAAGCTCTGAAGGACTTGATCTTGCTACCGAATTCATTGTGCGCTCTCGAGCTAGTGTCAAGTCTTCTAACAGATCTCGATACCAAATGTTTTCCCTCCTTCACTCAGCAAGATAAATTTTTGAGCGCCGTGCCAACAGCGCGTTTTTATCCTCTTCACTCCTGTTACTCTTCAAGGAGACAGACCTCCCTGGAGCTGGCAGGAGGAGTCGGTGAGTCCCTGACATGCAGATCAGTCTGCAGTGGCAGAGATGAGAGAGAGAGAAGGTTGTTATCGCTAACGCTCCACTTCTCGTAATGGATATCCTTCTCCTTCCCACAGCGACAACAGCACTCGGAGCGTTTTTCGGCAAGCATCAAAGCATCGATCGCGCTCAGCTTGTACTTGGAAGGTTGTCTTTGCAACCACAGGATACAGAAATGTGTTATTTAAATTGAAATTATGGGTCTGTCAGGACTTAGAGCTCCTGCCGAATAGTCTCTTGCTTGTCTAGGCAAGTGTGCTTGACAGTGTCTTGTCTTAATGGTGCCTAAAGCACTGGCCAAAGGGCTGTGTATTTATTTCTCTGTAATGCTCTGGAATTCTCCCAAGCCCAGCACAGCAGGCATATGGAGAGGAAGGAGGAAGTCCGAGCAGTCTCAGCTGTCTTATAAAAACTAACACTTCTTGCAAATGGAAATTGTTTCCAGGGCCACCCATCTGCATTCGTCAGCTCCTAAACAGAAAGATCACATTTAGGAAAAGTGCAGCTTGGCAGATGGATGCCATCTTTCCAGTGTCTTCCAAAGGAACTTCAGAATTTAAAATGAAGCAGGAGACCTCTTTAAAAAACGAGAACAGATTGCCTTTTAGTCATGTAGACAGAGATTGATGTCATTTTTTGCCCTTTAACTACTTTCATCTACATCTTTTTTTTCCTGTAGCTGAGAAGCTAACCTCAGCTGTCTGTTTACAGACCAGGAAGCTTAGGGTGGTTTGCGTCATTGCTGCCCTCTCACAAGTAAGCCGGGTGAAATAATTGGACTTAGGTTTTGAAGTGAATAACGGGGTGATTGGTTTAGTCTATAACACGAGAAAAATATAATCTACAAGCATACTCATTGCTTGGCATTTTTATTGTTGGAATGACTCGATAGCTTATTTAATATGGGCATTTATTTTTAGTACTAAATTAAAACCGTCTTTTTTTTTACTTCCCAGTAACTGAAGTAATACCAAGTCAGTATAATCCTCATCGCAACCAGAGTTTTTCCAGCTCCCATCAAAGTACGTGAGGTGGGATATCAGGGGCTGTGGGTTAGGTGGTTCGTGACGGTTCACACAGAAAATACGAGAATATCCTTCATCCGTGCTGAACAGTGGCCAGAATTGTGACCCCGTTCTCCTTTTCATACCTGCATCGCTCTGTAAAGCTTAAAATAAAAAGTGCACTGAGTTTCTCCAGACAAGGAAGTTGATGGTGAGGTACGCTTTGAATGTACACGACGCTAAGTTTTCTACCCAAACTTTGTCTTGGCACTGTGCGTTAAAAGTAGGCTTTGGCAAATAAATGAGCCTGCTGCCCTTTGAACATATGATCTGTGGAATAAAGCTGCCCTTCCATAATTCCTTCAAGGTGAGCAGGCGTGGATTGTTTCTAAAAGAAATGAAGGGACTCTTACACACCTGGCTGCTCGTTTCAGGACCTTTCTGCATCCGTTTCTCACGTGGCAGCGTGGTGCTCTCTAGCTCAAGGCTAACCCGAGTGACAGCAGCTTTGTCACATCCTGCTGTGGCTTTCTGAAGAAGTCAGTGCCCCGGCTCACAGCTCTTTGCACCCCCCCGTTTTTTAGGAAACACCACTTAGGTTAGGTCAGGACTCTGAAGTCCAGCCTTGGCAGCAGTTGAAGTGGTCCAGCAGCTGCTCAGCCCCGGGCACTGGCTTGCAACAAGTCACTGCTAGCATCCCTTCGGTGCAGGGACCTGTGGGGTACAGGCTCCAGGACGTCTGGTGAGATTCAGAGGAGCAGGCAGAGGTCGGAGCCATCAGAGAACAAACTGCTACTGCCCCAGGTAAACCAATTCTGCCCAAAACAGTCTCTGGAGAGCATTCACACGAGCTGCTCTGCTCTCAGAGCCCTGCAGTCGGATGAGAAGTGTGGATATCAAACGGGAGGCAGGACCACGTTTGGGCTAGCCAGCGGTTGTCCGAAGAGTTAAATCCAGCTGGGGAGGCAGCCTGGGAAGCACTGCTGCCCGTGCCCTTTGAGATGCAATTCCAAGTTGTGTTCCAATGAATAGCAAGCTAAATTCAAACCCAGGGCAAGGCAGACAGAAGGAGCAGGGTGGATCTGTACAGAAGGAGCAGAGCGGATGCTATCCTGTGGCTGGCCTGGGACAGGATTCGCCCTGAGGCAGTTGCTGCCACTGGAGAATTGCAACAGCAATTGATAGTCAGAGCATCGCTCTTTTCCCGTGAGCCTGAGGGGAGGAAGCTTCCCTCCTTCCTTCTGTGAGTTTGTGAGGATGCTTCCCGGCTAGGTTTGTGTGAAGAGAAAGGAATACATAACCGAACAGAGTCGAGAAGGATCACCAAAATCTTGTTGTTTAAATTTTGCAGTTATGTCACTTCCCAAATAACAAGCCAGCTCAATGACTACTGCTGTACAAAATAAAGGGTGGAATAGTTTGTTATCTCGGTAATAACAGTTCCACGCTGTTGTTATAGCTAGAGTTACTGTTCTTGCTTTGTAATTGGCAGTGAGAATTTGCTATATATACAGGAGGAAGAACCTGCACGGATCTCTGTGGCTTTCCTTTCTCCTTCATCCCCTCCAGAAAACCAAAAGAACAAAGGCAAGCAGGCAATTTCTGCTCGCTGGCAGAAGACAGCCATTCAACCGTTGCCCAGGCTTTGTCTTTTCAGCAGACAGGAACTGTAGGGACAGAAGGACCCGGGGCCACGCTGCTGGGAGTGGGGAGATTTCTGAAAGGACCTATGCAAATGAATAAGAAGATTCTGGGGAAAAGGGGAAGAAGAGACTGATACGGTTGCATTGCAGGGTGGAGAGCTCAGAGAAAAGCAGCGATATGTTACCTGATACACAACACCTGCGTGGCAGGGCAGGGGAGGGATGCGAGGGGACTTATTCAGCCTGAAAGAAGTCAGGCTCGTAAGGCAGTTGCTGTCACTGGCCTTGAGGGAATTTGGATGGTCATAAAGATTTTTCTCAGAGGCAGAAGGACCAGGGGGTGTACAACTTCAGATACATCACTCCGTTAGGTGATCTGGCTTATTTTAAGTACTTAAGTACCTTCAGGAGCAACACAGGTGTTTATTTCTTCTTAACCATTTCTCTCTTCACTTTCCTGGATCTCCCAGGACTTGGCCTGAGTCGTTGAAATTTGTTTGACTGTTGTGTCTCCTCTTGTCCTTGTTCTTTTCCCTTTTCCTCTGCATGTCGAGTTGTTCAACAGGCAGTCTTCAAAAGCACAACCCCCTCGAACAGAGAGCCTTTTGTTAGGAGCCAAAGTGGAGCTGGGGCTGTATGGGCTAAATGTCATCATTTGCGCTGCTTCCCTGGGCAAGATCGTAAAAAACTCTCAATCTCCCTGACTTCATTTTTAATAGTGAAAAACATGATCTGTAGATGGAAGTGACTTTTCATTTTAGGAGCTGCAAAGGAGGAGTAAGATAATTTTAGAGTTAGGCTGCTTACGGGCACGGTGCTGCTGTTACTGGTTGAAAAAAGCTTCTCTTCCTCAGTCTCACAAGGAGTGGTTGTCGAATTTTCTCATTTTCTGTTGTCCGGTGTAGCCTCTCCATGATTTTAAAATAAATGGACTTGATATAATTCATAAGAGAGTTTTTGTCTGCCTGCAGTTGCTATTTCAGGAGACAGAACGGTGCGAGAGAGGCCTGGAGCTGCTGAGAAGCAGAACAGCCAGCACTAGTGGAGCAGTCCTATTAAATTATTCCTATTTACGTAGATTTCTTCCGTGTAGTTTGGGGTGAGTATGTCTGTACTGTCTTTTGAGGTGTACGCCAAGACCATACTCAAAAACAGACTTGCTCTTTGCAGGGATAAAGAACCTTAAGTGCAGCTAACGTGCCCTCTGGGGCACAAGGGACTTTGCCAGTGAAGATTCAATTACACCACTGTTACCTCAGATGTTCCAGCATCTTCATCCCAGCCCCAGCTGCCATGCCAGAAGGGGGTGAGTTTCTGCAGACCCTATGTCTGAGGGCGTTGTCCCAACACTTCTTGAACTCCGGCAGCTCCGTGCCGTGACCGCTGCCCAGGGCAGCCTGTCCGAGTGCCCGACCACCTCTGGGTGCAGAACCTTTCCCTCAAACCCAGCCTGACCCTCCCCTGTCCCAGCTCCATGCCGTTCCCTTGGGTCCTGGCGCTGTCCAGTAGACGGTGTCCAGAGACAGCATCGAAAGCTTTATTGAAATCCACAAAGATTACATCGACTGGCTTCCTTTGGTCAACCAGCTGGGTGATCTTGTAGAAGGAAATCAATTTTGTTAGGCGTGACCTTCCCCTAGTGAACCCATGTTGGCTCTGACCAATAACTGTGTTGTCCTTTAGGTGTTTTTCAATAACTCCCAGAATAATCTTCTCCATAATTTTATCAGGTACTAAAGTGAGCCTGACAGGCCTGTAATTGCCAGGATCTTCTTCCTTGCCCTTCTTGAATATTGGGACCACATTTGCCAGCTTCCAGTCAATGGGGACCTCTCTGGATTCCCAAGACCATTGAAAAATAATTGAGAGAGGTCCCGCGATGACACCAGCCAGCTCTCTGGGATGAATCCCATCAGGTCCCATGTATACATCCAGGTGGAGCAGCAAATCCCGCACAAGTTTGGGGCTGACTGGCCATTACGGCAGCCACCAGCTCAGAGCAGGATGAGCAGGGTGCAAGGAAGCGCTGGTGCCTTTGTGCTCCCTTGAGCCTGCCTCCCTGCTTTGTCCTTGCCCTGCGGTGGCTGTGTGCTGGAGCTGGCTTTGCCCCGCTTTCCGATGTGCACACCTTGAGGTAAGCTGGCACCTTCCTAAAGGAGGGAGCTTTGTGCAAACCAAACGCATCCTTAGTGAGGGTGAGCAGGAGAAGAGAAATTTCAGAAACATCTTCATGGAAAAGAGAAGTGCGGTGGAGCATTCAGCAGGACGACTTGCAATTTAAGGGTGGGTACGTGCGAGACTGCAGCAGCAGGAGGCAGGCCTTTGGGGGAACAAGCATTAGCCACTAGCTTACTTTTATAAAGAACTCACTTCGTTTTCTTATTTCCTAGGTCCTTTGAAAAGAAGGGAAGTTAAACCCTCCCCAAAATAAAAGCGGAGTTTTCGTTTTCATTTTCCATTTGCAGCAAATAAAGGATGACATTATTTTGTCTTTGCCAGTCGTGTCAGGTGTCAAAACTATCCAGAAGCAATTTCGTGGATCCTTGTTTCCAAACACTAGGCTTATCAGTGTTATAGGCGATAACTTTAAAAATAAAAGCGTGCACGTCTGAAGTAAATATTTAGTCGAGTAGAAAGTTTTCCGTGGGTAACAATGAGCTTGTAAATGTAAATATTTTCCAACTGCTGCTTCCTTTTTCCTCCTCGATAGCTGCAGAGGTTTATACTGCCCCTCAGGTAAGCTATTGCCAAATAGTTACGGCTCTGTTGTTATGTGACGGCATTTCCAGAAATGTGCAGCACTGGGGAGAATTCAATCGGCTTGGTAAATACTAGTTATATTTTAAAACTTCAACAAAATCCCAACGTGGTTGTGTCTTGTATTCCCAAAATGAACCTCTTGCAAGGGCCGTCTTAAGGAGGAGATAAGAAAGAACTGATATTTGAAGATTTGCCTTGCTATTTTTGGTAATTCTCACTTATATAGTCACAGAAGATGACCTCTTTCTTGGTGGTGGTCTGTTCTGCCCTGTAGTTTGGGAAAAGGAAACGTTGAATTGGTTTAAAATACTTTCCAGGAAACTGCTGCTAAAAATGTAATCTTTCTAGCTCTCGAAACAGCCTACTCTTCAGCTTCAGCAAGATTTAGGTTTTTCTATATATAGCGGGTCCATTTCTGCTTCTGCTGCTGCAGCAGACTGAAGATTAGATTTCTTGCTAATCTTGCCAGGCTGTGGAGAGGGGACTGGTTTCAATATAATGGGCTTGTTAGAAAAATGTATCTGGAAGAGAGTTCGTGTTAGCTTACCCTGCAGTATTGCCTTGACCAAGCAACTGTCAGCTTTTCCCTTCAAGCTTTATTTGAAATACAAGCCAAGGAAAAGAAGGGGCTTGCGAGAGGGCCACTGCTGGTTCTGCACTTTGGAGGTAGCAGAGTCATTGAACATTCATATAGTGCTTTGTTTCGTTCTAGTTTTTGTTTTAATCTTGTAAGTATGTATTTTGCTATTCTGTAGTTACTCTTAACAGAATGTAATTGATCTTAGGTTGATATCTAAAGATACGGTGAGGCTTTGGGCAGTGGTCAGTGATAGGAATTACATATTGACTCCTGAAGAGCTGTAGGGCCATAAGAACAAAATGAATCCATGCTGGATAATAAGAAGATAACATGGATTATCAGCGTACACCAGTTTTCATGAAGTTACAAGTCTCTGTTCTATTTCTTTCCTTATTTCTCACCTTCAAAAATGTTTAAGAACAGCTACACGTTGGCTATTCGTGGTCGATTTTCCCTCAGAGTTTCCAAGTGCTTCTATCGCCATACCACCGTGACTTAAACCTGTTACAAGGCAACGAGTAGCACAAGACACCGGTTCCTTGTTCTCATTAATTTCCTTCAAGCTTTCATTTCACAGCACTTTCTGTTGGTTAGGCAGGAACAGGCATACCTGCTGTAACTTCGCTCTGCTTACAGCCCTGAGCTGGAAGCGAGGAAGTTTTGGGTCTGTGAGCCTGTGTGACTGTGGGTAGCGCGTATGGTGGGACTGTTTTCTATCTGCAAATAAATGGTGAGGACAGAACTGAGATTTTAACAGATTGGTCTCTTCGGTTGGACAAGATGCTGCGGGAAGAACGTAATGGAAAATGTCCCGTGTTTGTGTTTTTTCGAAACAATCAAAATAAAGAACCCAGACCTGCTGAAAATATTTAAGAAATAGAGACAGGATTTATGGTTACTTTGTAGGGATCTGAAAATCGTATTTGAAAAAATCACAGTATGTTTTATTTCCATACTGTGAAGGAGTCTTACATTTTCTGATACTCCTCAGATTGTGGTCTGGTCAATTGAATGTTTTTTTTCATATTATCCCTCTAAATAAGCACTTAGCGATTCATGACGTCCGTCATTTAAACAAGCAATGCAAAGAAGTTCATACGACATTTATTGGAGAGTGCGAGTCTGAGCCTGAATCCTCAAAGGTGTTTAGCTGTCTAATTCCCATCGATTTTGATGCAAATTGAGTACATAAATGTCCCTTGTGAGTCTTTGTCATTGTCCCCAGGCTTCTTACTTGCTTGCCTTCCTAAAATGCGTAAGTGCTGTATTACGATGATCGGTTCTTCCAGCAGGAAAAGTTCAGAAAAAGAAGGTTATGGTTGTGAAAGCCCTAACACCTCATTAGTCAAATTACAGCTTCCTGCTGAAATGTTCTACAAAGCTGCCGTTTGAAGCTTTTGAATTCTCCCTTTTCTTTTCCAGCCATTTCATCCGATGGTGAATTTGGAATGCTCCAGAGATTTTCGACCATTTCTGTGTGCCCTCTACGCTCCCGTGTGCATGGAGTACGGCCGTGTCACTCTGCCATGTCGCAGGCTCTGTCAAAGAGCATACAGCGAGTGCTCCAAACTCATGGAGATGTTTGGGGTCTCTTGGCCTGAGGATATGGAGTGTACCAGGTGAGCAAACCTGTCTTGTTTCTTTCGGAATCCCGGAGCAGTATTTCAGATCATAAAACATCCCAGATCATACTAAAACAGACAGCTGAAATGTGTTCCATTACAAGTGCCCTTATTTTCCCTTCCGTTTGTGTCACAGCTCGTTTCCTGGGGAGGAAGCTGAATTCATGTTTCTATCATCTGCCCAAGAGATGAGTTGAAAATTTCTGTAGGCAATTACTGTAAAATGTTATGTTAAAATGTTAATGCATATTGAATGAATGAATTTACCAATCTAGTTTTCCTCTTCTTTGTCATATAGGCAGACCTGACTTTATTTGCTGTACCAAAGTAGAACAGATGATACTGCTCTAAATTCCTCTGAGAGTTATACAAAGTTACACGTGCTGGAGATTAATAGCCCCTTTTTCTGAAGGGGAAGCCGGCTGGTTTTGCAGAGCGTATAAAATCTCTGTTTTCAGAGATTCTACCTCTCGTTGAGCATGTATGGAAAGACATTTTCAGCTTTAAGTTACACAAATTCAGGCAAGTGGTCATGGCACCGAGCCTGCCTCAGTTCAAGAAGCATTTGGGCAACTCTCTCAGATGTGTGGTTTGATTTTTGGGTGGTCCTGTGCGGAGCCAAGAGTTGGACTCAGTGATCCTGTGGGTCCCTTCCAGCTCAGGATGTTCTATAATTCTGTGATCCTTGTGAGTCCCTTCCAACTCAGGATATTCTTTGATTCTGTGAGATAACTTTATAGCAAAGCGTTCAGTGATGTTCTGATCTATTTGAAACACACAATATACATGTAAATGAAAGCAATGTCTTCCTGCTTTTTTTTTCCTAATAAGTGACTGTAACAGCTAATAAAGTACAGGAACACGATCAGAAAAAAATAGTTTCTCACAGTTGGATAGGAGAGAAGGAAAAACAATCAAAAACTTCTTTTAGCAAAAGAGTAAAGTCAGAGGATGCTTCTAGGTGCTGATAATCTGGGTCAAAGATTGCTCTTAGTCTGTGCTCCAAACAGGTGCCTGGGTCCTTCAGGTCCTCCTACGTACGGCCCACACCAGTAGTGAAATTCCAAACCCACAGATAAAGCTACCAAAGCTTTGCTGTGTTACTGTTAGAGTGACAGAAAATGAACTGTGGCAGAGGAACCTGCACGCTTAGCTTATGCTGTGCTTGCTGAGGAGATAACATCTGGCAGAGGGGGGAACCGGGCAGCTATGCGTGGAATCCCTCCAGTCTCTCCTGGACTGCATCTCCAGCTGCCCTTAACCTGCCATCAGTTTTACCTAACTGCAGGAGTATCTTCATCATAATTTCATTTATTAATGACAGTAGCAGTGCTAGGCTGCATTTTTGGTCTAACTCGCTCACTGTCCTGTCTGATAGCTAATGCAGTAGCGTAGGGAAATGGTTTAAAATGATAAAGTCATTCTTCCTTAGGCACATCAGTTTACACTAAACCTAAATTTAGAGACTTCCTGAGATGGATTTTGTATCCTCACCTTTATGCTTAAGGCTCCAGTAGGCACCTTGCCCATTTATTTCTCTATTTTTAAACCTATTGTACAGTTTCACCATCCACTGAAGTCTGGGAAAATAAGTTCTAGACTTTGTTTATATATAATGTGGTATTTCACTCATTACCCGTTATTTGGATTAATATTGTTTTCTCTCCAGTCCATGTGTCTAAAATCAGACAAATAAATGATGTTACTGGGCTTTGCAGAGTGTATTTCTTGTAAATAATTCTTTTCTTACTTTCTAGATTCCCGGATTGTGATGAGCCATATCCTCGCCTTGTTGACCTCAATTTAGGTGGGGAGCCCACAGAAGAGGCCCCAATGGCAGTGCAGAGGGATTATGGCTTTTGGTGTCCTCGAGAGTTGAAAATCGACCCTGATCTGGGTTACTCTTTCCTGAGGGTACGGGACTGTTCCCCTCCTTGCCCAAATATGTACTTTCGTCGTGAAGAGCTCTCCTTTGCTCGCTACTTCATCGGAGTGATCTCCATCGTCTGCCTTTCTGCTACCTTGTTTACTTTTTTAACTTTTCTGATCGATGTCACAAGATTTCGCTATCCAGAAAGACCGATAATATTTTATGCTGTCTGTTACATGATGGTGTCGTTAATTTTCTTCATTGGCTTTCTGCTTGAAGACCGAGTAGCGTGTAACGCATCGAGTCCTGCCCAGTACAAGGCTTCCACAGTGACCCAGGGCTCTCACAACAAAGCTTGTACCATGCTTTTCATGGTACTCTATTTCTTTACCATGGCTGGCAGTGTTTGGTGGGTCATTCTTACCATCACGTGGTTCTTGGCAGCCGTGCCAAAATGGGGCAGCGAAGCGATCGAGAAGAAAGCGTTGCTCTTCCACGCCAGTGCCTGGGGCATTCCAGGAACTCTAACCATCATCCTCTTAGCAATGAATAAAATTGAAGGTGACAATATTAGCGGCGTATGTTTTGTTGGCCTCTATGATGTGGATGCATTAAGATACTTTGTACTTGCACCCCTCTGCCTCTATGTTGTTGTCGGAGTTTCCCTTCTGCTAGCTGGCATTATCTCTCTCAATCGGGTTCGCATTGAAATCCCATTAGAAAAAGAGAACCAGGACAAGCTAGTGAAGTTCATGATCCGGATTGGCGTGTTCAGTGTTCTGTACCTCGTGCCACTGTTGGTTGTAATTGGCTGCTATTTCTATGAGCAGGCTTATCGAGGTGTGTGGGAGACGACGTGGATTCAAGAACGCTGCAGGGAATATCACATCCCGTGTCCCTACCAGGTGAGGAAATCAATATGACATGTTGAGGAGTGCAAAAACTGGATGTTGAGGGGTTATGCTAAGCCTTAATTGTCATCCCTAACTCAAAGTGCTGCTGTTCTGCAAGGGAAGTTTCTTACCAGTCTCAAGGTATTTGGATAATGTGTTGGGCCTTCTGGAAGACTAAGTATTGTTGGGAAATTGGAGGTTTGCATCAGCTGTGTGGTGCTTCTTTTTATAGCTAATAGCTTTGGAGTTTCTGGTCCATATGGAACCTACACAGGATATAAGACGCTATTTTAAACCGACTTCAAGAACACATCTTAATGAGTTTATTTTTGGCCTTTAGATATGTGATAGAAGTTCTGCTCTGAAGGAGTTTGGCATTTAAGCTCAGTTGTCGTCAGCCTCCTTACTGCTTTTTCGAGTGCTTGTTCTCCTGTAATGGTTTTGTTGCCTTGATCAGCCTACAGGTTCTGTGCTCATTTTAAAGCAATCTATGAATGTGTCAGAAACATAAAATCTTACTTGAAATGTCTGCTGAAGAAAACCAGAGGTTACAGCTCATCAGTGCTGTTGGTAAAGAAAATTACACGTACCTACTCTGTGTTTAACTGAGTTGTCACAGAACAGCAGACGGTAAGAGCATTAGATACCAAACTGTCCCCAGTTTACGTCACTGTTACGCTGGTGCAGTTGCAAAGAAAGTATTTGTGTAAGTATCAATTCCTTGAATCCTGCTTGCCTTTTTTGAGCCAAAGTAGCGAATTGGTTTTGGAATGGTATTTCTTAAATGCTGTCAAATAAGATGCAGAAAATAACTTAATTTCAAGAGGATTGTATGGCAACCATTTATTACATAGCTGCACAAGCATTTAAAAAAAAAAGTTAGTATTTTTGCTCTAAAGCAGTTAAAACACCAGCTGGGTCATCAAAGCTCGCATTTTAATGCAATAAAATATCACTTAAAGGTTTGGCTTAGTTTATGTAGCTTGATAATAATCCTTTTATTACCTTTTAACCCTTTTTATTGTTTTCTCTGTTAAATTTTATTAGGGTGTGACTCTTCCATCCAATGTGTGAGCATTTTTATGGCAGGAAATATCTGTCAGTGGGTGTGTTCAGTTTCATTTGCTTGATTGACTCTTCATTGCTGCAGTTCTTAACATGTTAAATTGATTGATGTCTAAAAAGAGGGAAAGAGAGGGACAGAGTTTTCTCAGTTAATTCCAAATACCCACCCATATGCCAGTCTAAAATGCATATTGCTTTCTCAGAACGTAGAACAAAGAGTATTTTAAACATTGAAACCTCTGCTGTCTGAGGACCAAAATCCTGGCTGGTGGAATAATGAAAACATGTAGTAAAATGCTACCCAAGTCTCTAGAAAACCGTTAACATAATGGCTCAGGAGGAGTCAAAAGAACAATAATGGTTTCATTCACGTCAAATTGGGTTGAAGGACCCGTAGAGCCTGGGGAGTGTTAGAAGGATTTTTCTTCTAACCCATCCAATTTTTTTTTGTAAGCTAAACGTGCTTCCCCAATTACACTACCCAGACTTATAATTAAAACAAATTTCCAAAGCAGTGGGGAAAAATCATTTTATGCTTAGTTCGTGCAAGTAAAATAGATTACTAAATGAGGGGAAAATTTAAAGCTTCCTAGAGAGTATCACTTGCTTGCAAAATAGCACCATATTTTTTTTAAGCCTTGATGGTATTTAATTTTAAATATTTGAATTTTGGGTCCTGACATTAGAATATCAGCTTCTTCCATATTAGAAGAAGAAAAAAAATCCTAAATTGAGAGTAGCAGTTGATTTCACAGTGGGCGTATGTTTTATGTGCATGGCTTAGATGGAGTTGTGGTAGTTGGAATCTTCTGCTTGCATTGGCACAGGTTTTCCAACACCTGGAACTAAATATTCCCCAAAATGGAGGAAGCGAAAAGATAGTTTTATGCTTTGACCTTGATTTCTGGCAGCCTGGATGCTTCCTGGGTTGACCTGGCCACGTATCACGGTGTTGGATCTGGGAGGCATCTGCCTTGTGAAATGTTTTGTTCTTCTGTCTAGCCTTACAGGATTAGATTCGTGCCATTCCTGCTGTTTCCGTTAATCTGAGCAGTGTAAAGCTCACCCATATAAATAAATCTTTATTTTTTTTCCCCACAAAGACAGGAAATCGATATTACCTCTCCTGGAGGAAGAGGTGCAGGGCAAACAGGAGCTGGTGTTACCCTGCCGTGCCCCTCCAAGGTGCTGGGGAAGACAAGGAAGGATGCGGAGGGTTTGTAAAAGCAAGCAGCAGCTCTCTCCCCATGAGCACACCCCAGTCCTCACATTTCTCTAGCATTTGCAGGTCAGGTAGGAGCTTGAATCTGCAGCCTGGGCAGCAAGTGCAGGTAAAAAAAAACAAGGCAGCTGTTGTCCCTCTCGTACCTGGCCTGTGAGGCTCAGGTGAGCTCCAAGATGACCCATCAAAAATCGAGCAGAGCGAATATTGTTTCCTCGAGTCTCCTTTAGCAAGGAAAAGCCAACTAGTACATTGAGGGGTTGGGTTTATTTACAGTACATTCAGTGTATCTAAGGATTAAGAAATTTAGTCGCACTTTGCCCACTGCAGGGTATATGCACCGTTTTTATGTCTAACGACTTTAAACAGGTTTGGGAGAGCGAAGAACTCAGGGAGTTGAGTTTTGTGTCAGCCTGGGCAAATTCCTTAAATGAGTTTAAAATATCAAGGTTTCTGTGTTAGATCATCCATCTTTCAGTATGAATAACGGCAAATTGAGTAAGTAGTTACCAGAAATATTCATTTGTGTGGCTTCTGATGCTAGGACTATTCAGAGTAATTGCAATGATGTGCTCTGGTTGCAGTCAGTGTTACTCCTCTGTGAATTACCTGCTCACAGCAGCCTAAAAATGTCATAGCCCGTCCCCTTCCAATCTCACCAAGGTCAGTACTTACATTTTGTTGAGGGGGAGGCAGTGCCTTTGTAATCTACTTTCAGCACAGTAATATTCGAATGAAAGCTGACTTTTTTGTTGATATCCCACTTTTCACTCAGTGCCTTAAAAAAGAAATTCACGCTTGGCCTCAAAAAATGGATTTCTGTTTTTGTGGAATAAGAGTTTGTAGAACGTAAAATAAAATTAATTTTCACTAGCTATAGAACCTAGTACCCCCATCATAAACACGGAGCACTGTAGCTGGGCTGTGTGCCTTAAAATTCTGATCTGATCTCTCATATATTATTTTTTTTGTGAGTGTACAGTACAATTTGGTATTGAGATAACGTGCAGAAATCAGGGAAAAAAGCACGGAAGCATGACACAACCCAATAACGAAATAATCCCGTCTAGTCATCTGTTTTGCTGCGATTACGTGCTTTTCTGCTGTTCCTGCTGCTTCTCTTTGTAACAGAGGTGGTTCTGCCGATGGCGTCATTCAGCCCCAGAGTCGAGCGCTGGATTTCCGTAACGTTGGGCTCCAGGTGGGGCATTGGGGAGGTGAGGTTCTGCGTGCTCCTAATGCAACGCAGAGTCAAGCTTTAAGCCTTTGTTATCACTGAGAAAATGTCCAACGTGACTATTTTTCATCATCTTGTCTTTGATAATTTTGACCATTCTTAGCAGGTTGTAGCTGTTGCCTTGGCTTTTTCATCTGAATCCTGACCCAAAGGTTAGCTGTTGGTTTTTCTTTCCTTTGTTACATTGCAATTTCCACTTTGTGTGCTGATGGAGCGTGCTGTGTCTCGGTACCAAATTCAGGTGCTGGGCTGGGATGTGATTTTGGCCAGTCCCTTCGCAGAATTGCAGAATCCATTGGGTTGAAGAGGCTCTGAACGTCACCTCTTCCAACCCTGCTGCTCAGGCAGGGTCAACCCAAGACTGTGCCCAGTCGGGGTCTGAATTCCTGTTGATATAAAAGCTGGAAGTTCACCTTTGCATCAGAAATCTGTTCTCAGATATATCTGAGATAAGGTAAAAGGATTAAAAAAGGCTGAGGTGCATACAGGCACCGTTACATACGCTTGATCTCCAGGCACAGCAGCGTTTTGTTCTGTACAAGGAGACCGGCAGAGGTTTGTTCCTCTGGGCAATGACAAAGGCGATCAAACTGGGACACAACGACCTGCCCCAATCCATGGAAATACGTCTCTAAACTGAGATAAATTTGGCTACAAAAAAAAAGTGAAATAGCGACGTAAGGCTGTCTCCAAGCATGGTTGTAATGTACATTCCTCCTATGAAAAGTAGGAGTTCACGTGGTCGATACGGCCTGGCTCTCTTGGAGTGGCAGTTAATGGATGTTAAAAGCTTTTACCTCTTTTATTACTCGCATAATTGAACTGCCTAAGGTAGTTTAGGCCTGAAAAGGTTAATTGGACTGATCCGCAAAATCAGGTTTCAAGCAAAATAAAGAAGGTCTTGAGTTAAGGTACGTTTCTGTTCAATCCGAGTGTAAACAGACTCTCCGGAGCTTTCGCAAATGCCTCAGGGCTGGGCTAGGCACTGCGCTGGTGGGAAAGACGTCTCATTTAGATATTACAGAGAAGAAAGAAAGAAGATATTTCAAAGACATTCGCTACCCTACTGCGAGTCCTTGAGAAATGGAACAGGAATTATCTTTGCTTGTGACGTGATATGCATAACTTGCCCACCCATGGGGGCAAAAAGTTTCGTTGGGGTGAAACACCTTAGTGCTAACTAAGAGTAAACGTCGTGCTGCCTGCTTATCTTGTCGGTGGTATTTAGAAGTTTAGAAGATTGGAGGGAGATGTGGGTAGCACGTAGGATTTACTGTAGACGGGGAAGACCTGATAGCAGGATAAGTTCAGTTTTGTGTTGTAAACTCACTTTCTTTTTTTTATTTTTCATTAGGAGCTGGGTTCTGTGCTGGGTGCTGAATGTCCAGTCATTGTTGCAGTATATTCTGGGTAGATTCCTAAGCCCGGAACCAGAAGGAAAAGTAGTGACAAGAGAGCATGTAGAGATGGAAGGCTCTGAAATGCAGATATCCAGCTGTGGAGTCGGTTTCCGACAGACTTAACCTGTGAACAGCACTGGGCATGTGCACAACGTCTGCCCCGCTTTGTCATCTGTTTCGTTAGCTTTTGGGCTTGGCCTCATATAAAGCAGTGGAATTTCAGAAGAAAAATAATGGGGACCCGTCATTGATCCCCATGTATCTAATTTCAGATGTCTCCATCTGAGCCAGTCATCCTCGCTTCCTTTTCTACCTGAGGCAGAGGAATGGGCACTTTTGGAGTGATTCGTTGGATATTCAGATGAATTGTACCCTGCCTTAATTTATTGCGTGGTTGAAGAGGTCACATTTGCTCTTATTTAAATATATTTATGTTAGGAGTTTTGCTGGAAAATTCTAGGGCTATTTTTGGGGGCAGGGAGAGGAGAGGTTGGGATTTTGCTTTTTTTGTGTGTGTCCCTCCCTTTCCCTGGTTACTGTGCCTATCTCTACAAGCCTTTTCTATTTTCCTTGTGGTCTTAGCTTTAAAAAATTAAAACCTCCTTGATTTTTTTTTAGGGAGTTAACTAGTAAGAGCGATGCTTTAAGAAGATGTAATGCTGAATGTCATTTCTATCAGCAACAGAAACAGACGGTCAGTCCGGGCTCTTTTTTCCTCTCTGCTTTATCTGTTGCACTCGGAGACAAGGCTCCAGTCTCGCCATGCAGCGATGTCAAATGGGCTGCTCCCGACCATGGGAGTTCTCACCCACTCACTTGTGTTCATTGCTGGTGTCAGAGAGAAAAGAGAGGATTAATTGTGGTTACCTAAGATACCAGCAGCTTAAAAGGAAGGAATGTTTTCTTAATAGTGCCTCTTGTCTGTCGGTGGCAGTTATATGTATCTAGTACAGGCACAAAGGAAAACAAAGCTTGCTAATATATTTCTGTTAATGTTTAAGTTGAACCACGTTACAGATTATTTTAATGCATTGACAGTTAATATCAGAGAAATTGATTTTAATATTAGCATTAATCCCAGCTTCTGATGCTTTTAGGTTCAAGGATTTGTTGACTCCTTTTCCCATTTTCAAAAATGTTTTGATCTAATCAATTTTATTTTTTTTTACTGTAAATTTTCGAGGTCATTTTAGACGTGTGGACATTAACACTTCAGATAAGTATCTCTCCATTTCAGCCTCTTGGATCACTGGCAATTAGAAATGGCTTTATCTGCTTGTTTTGCATCCTTCTCTAAAGGTTGCCCGCGTAACGGGGGTGGGGGAAACGCTTCCAAGTGAGCTTAATTCCCTCTTGGCGTGGGCTCGTCCTTCCTTTCCTTTCCGCCTGGTGCCCTGAACAAACACCGCAGGAACATTACTGAAACCGGAGACTGCGCATAGCTTCTTGCAGAACCCTTTCAACACGGGGAAGCTTTCTTATGAACGGGTGCCAACTGTGAAGCGACCCCGGTGGTAAAGTACTGGTAGGCTGCGAGCCAGGTGTATGTATGGGAGCGTTTAGTCGTCTGCTTTGCAGTTCCTTCCCTCCGCTCAGCCTCGCAGCTCGTGGTGCTGTCTT
Organism: Anser brachyrhynchus; assembly: GCF_964034855.1. Taxonomy (NCBI): domain Eukaryota; kingdom Metazoa; phylum Chordata; class Aves; order Anseriformes; family Anatidae; genus Anser; species Anser brachyrhynchus. The sequence continues at coordinate 124,509,600 of NC_137696.1, read as the reverse complement.
TGAAAGAAATTGCACAGCAGCAAAAGAGACCCAGAGATGTGCTGCTGAACTTTCAGGTCAGGTTTTGCAGCCTGTACTTGTATTTGGTTTTTATACGCGCAGAATAATCTTTTTTTTTTTCTTCCCCCAAAAAAATCTTGATAGGAATTTGAATTTACAGAAAGGATTTAAAATTTTGCAATGGCAAAGTTGACTCGCATGCACTTAAGAAATGCTCTTGTAGCAGCCTGTCTTTTCCCATGGCTGCCCTGCGAGTGAAGTGTAACCCCTGTTGACACAGGCTTTATTTTCATGCACAAATGCTTTAGAACAATTGCACACGCGGACCAAAGAGAAGAAAAGATGGGGCTTGCAAACATCTTGCCAAAAACAGTGACAAGAAGTAATTGTTGAGACGCAGAGCCTGCTTTTTGGGGTGCAAATTGCGTTGGGATGGAGTTTCCCCATTTTTCTTTGCAGCAATACGCTGCATTTTCTGGGTTTTGCAATTTTCTTCCCTAATCGGGGGTTTTACCGTGATCTTTTTAAATACAAAATGTCTCAGCTGTTTTACCATCTGCGTTACAGTGGGTCTTCAGAAACATGCGGGGGAGTGCTCTGAGCTGGATAAAGAAAAGAGGCTTTGTTGAGAAATGTCTTAGCACCATTTGTGTGTGGCACAGGCATAAAGAGAATATATTTGGAGATGTCTATAAACCTAGACTTCTCCTCCTCCCTCTTTTTTCATTAGTTATTGTTTAGAATTCCTCTTAGAAGAGGTAATGGATTTGCTTAAATCCGCCCTAAGGAGTTGCTTCTTGCTTGTTGAATGTAATTATTCTGTCCTCCAAAAAAAAAAAAAAGCGAGGTAAAAACATATTTTCCATATTGCTGTTTACTCAGAAGAGACTGAGCAAATCCGAATTACGAACTCAACTTCTTTCAAAAACAAAAGTAATGTCAGCTCAGCAAAAGAATAGTAGTAATCACAGGATTACATCGTTTTCTAGGAGTGAGTCAGTTAATTTCTCCTGTTTTACAGACCTAGGAAAAAGAATATATTCCAGCTAATTTCTTAGCTTTATTTTTAGGCTTAGTAAATCAGTGCTCGCTCCTTGCACATAGAGGACTGATAAATCCTGCAAAGGATGCAGTGTATTCTCTTATCTCACCTTGGCATGCATATGATTTCCAGTCAATTAACATACTGAGTGAAAGCAATCATTTCATTCACGTGAGTCATTTCTTTTTTTTTTTTTTAATTGGGTTGGCTGAATTAGAGACAAAGAAGCGTTGACTTCTCAGCCATTATCTTCAGACTGGCTGAGCTGGCCATGTCCCTGCTTGACTCCTCAAGGTCACCTTTTCTTTTTTTTTTGTAGATTTTGTTTTTATTCACTATTTTGCTGAAGGCTGCTTGCCCAAGGAGGTCAGATCTTGCTGCTTTTGAGTTTTCAATTTCACTCAAATTTCTTTATAATAAACATGTTATATGTCTATAGCAGCTTTTAATTCTGATTATTAGGGGAGCGCTCTTTTTCCACTGATGGTTTTCACGGCTATTAATAAGGCAGCAAAGCCATGAAGTCAGGAGCTCTGTTTTCTCTGGTTTTGAGGCACCAGTCGTTGGTAACAGTCAGAATTTAATGTTGCAGTACATGCGTTAGCCACCTCAACAAAGATTTAGCTAAAAAATTAAAGGAAATCGCATATAATTTGTGTTGAAAATTCTAAAGAATGATGCGTTCAGTGATGATTATGACTCCCATCACTGGGTTTTGGAGTCGCGCTGAGATCTTGGACAGTGCTGTTGAAATAGCTGTAGACGAGCTTGCAGATAGATCTTTAGTTTGGCGTTGACTGTACATTTTGCCAAAATGTCAGCGAATCTAAGTGAATTTCAGTCAGGTGGCTTTTGTAGGGTTCTCTGTAGCATCCCTTGACTACTGCAGGGCTCATCCTGCCAGCCCAGAGGCACGAGATTGTGCACCTCTTTGCGCTTAGTCCTGTCCCCATTTGGGTTTCCATCATCTCATTATTTGTTTTCAAAGAATTTCTAAAACTTCAGTCCTGGAAGGTGCTCACATTGCAATATCGTTGGTCCCAGGGCTAGCAGCTCTGACGGTTATGCCACTAACAATAGTTTTTCTTCTGAAAGCTTCAGCTTTTCCGGAAGATGTGACTCCAGCCACCAACTCCATAGTGCCACGGGATTACGTGCGCAGCCAGCTCAGTTCCACCGTCAGGGTTGTTGAGAGGTTTGCTCAATCGTTTGGTGTAATCCAGTTCAGAATACTACCTGTAAGTAGAAAGATATTTAATAGAAAATAGAAAAATATTTATTCTCTCCATTTTTTTTCTAAGCCTGAAATCTTACTAGGACTGTACTTAAAAACAACAGATCTATTTTCATGGTGGAATGCAATTAGGTATGTAAATTAAGTTCACCTATAGGACTTGTCCAGATTTCTTGCCATGCTCTCTCTGTGCCTTGATCTTGTGACACACCCACTTGGCTTAGCCGTGGTGGGGCTAAATAGCGTGAAAATGCAGAGAAAAGGAAAAAGGCACTCGCACGTTTCAAGTTTGAGTTTTAAATTATTCATGTGAACAAACGGTGCTCCCCAGCATCATCCTTCTCCAATTACTGCTTCTCTGAATCGCTCTGATTCCCAGAAAAGTAAATGCAGCCAGAGGGTACGGTACCCAGTATCTCTTCCCAACATCTCTGAAGGCTTGCTTTCCACACCAGCTGAGCCTGCTCAAGAATCAGCTGCGGCTTCAAAATACAATTGAAGAACATAAGAATACTTTTTTTGTATAATCTTCTTATATAAATAAGACTATATTTGGGTTTCCTAAAAAAAACGTTTTATTCACATTTGCCATTCATGTTTTATATTCTTAGTAATACGGATTTTTACTTGTTGATGTATTATTTCCTTATTAATATGAAATTTATGAATTTAGTGTATATTAATTTATGAAATTAGTATATATTAAGTCATGAAATTAGTATATATTATCTTTAACGCTGAGTTATGTTAAAATTACTGTGTTCTAAAAATGCCAAGACCAGGGCCATTTCACAACGTTTTCACCATAAGAGAGTTGAAGTACGAACCCCAAACTGGAAAGTGCCCAGACTGATAAGCAATATCAAAACTTAGGATGTGCGTCATCTGCCAGGAGCAGAACGCTCCCGAAACCAGTGGCAGGGCTCTGAGCAGACTATGCTGCGGCTCCTGGTTGAAATTCGGGATTTGTCTCTCTAAAAATGCGTTATTGTATGTGTTTAACGGCTCAACTTGGGTATCTGAAAGGCTTGTGTCTCTAATCCTGAAGCAGCTATTTTGGGAGAGAACTAAGAGGAGGTTTGTGTAGAAGGAGAGGTTGGACGTGGTGCTTGGGGACATGGTTAGTGGTGACATTGGTGGTAGGGCGATGGTTGGACCAGATGAGCTTGGAGGGCTTTTCCAACCTTAATGATTCTGTGAAATAGAGCATTAACAGCTCTTCGTGTTGCACCTGAGAGTAGCTGAGGCTGGAAGGAGCTGCGGGTCTGTCGTGCCAAGCGCCCTGCTCATGTAAATGATCGTTAATATTCCATTCACACTATAATTTGGAAAAGACCTCCAGACTAACACACGCAGAGTTTCTGGCTGTGGAGAAAAAGGGAAATATTTTATAAAATCACGTGCGCTAAAAAAACTATTTGTTTCTTCTCCCCCAAACTTCTGTGCTTGTGCTTGAAGCTGTGGTTTGGCTAGTGTTTGTATCTTTGCAAAATTACACTAATCTGTTGCTTCTGGTTTCATCTGCAGCAATTTCACAGCGCAGCAATTACTCACTCAGCACCAGCATTGGAACAAATCGCGCCTCGTGTGCAGCGAGTTTCTTCCGGCACGGCATTATGTGGCTGACTGCATTGTGTTGGCTCCAAAAAGGCTGTAAAAAGAAAACAAGAAAATAAATGAAAAGTAATGAAAGGGTGCCAGAAAGACGGCTCTGTTAGAGCTTGCTTTGGAGGAGGAGGGTGTAAGAGTGTACGTAGCCGTGCAAAAGAAGGGATGCAGTTAGGGTTTTAGAAACCCAGATGGACAACGAAAAGAGCTACTGAGGTCAAATGGCAGTGCTGGCAGGGTGATACCGTGGTTGTGAATTAAACTGAATTGGAAAGGAGAGAATTAGGTGAGAAATTGGAGGCGGGGAGGAGCTCACAACTTCAGGATGGAGGTGGGTTACAGAATGGCTCGTGTGTCACTGCTGCCTGCTGCAGCTCAGGGCTTGGCCTGACCAAGGATCTTCCTTTCAGCCCGTCTTAATGCCAAGTGTCTCTGCTCAGGCAGGGGGATTTGGGAGTGGGGATGGGTTCCAAGCTTGGCTGTAGTTAAGGTTGCTGAATTTTGTCTTGCAAGAATTGAATAAGTTTAAGAGTCTATAATGCCAAAGATTTGAATCCAAATAGCTTGTCAGCAGCTGTGTTGACAGAAATCAGGTTTTCTGGTTCATTAGGTTTCTGGTTTGTTCTGTTTTCCTGACTCACTGTTTAATTCTAAATTAAGTGCTAATATCTGAAGTCAGAATGCTGTTTGTTTTTCTGAATGGCAACGGTGAGCTTCCAGCCTCTCTGGCCACGGGACAAATTTGCCAAATGCAGACAAACCACCGCAGTGAGCCCTCGGTATCCCCGATCTGAGAGGTTTCCCAGTAATTTGGGTAGGCATCTCCTTCATCTTGCCTTAATCTTCAAGCTGTACGGAACAGAGTGTGGTGGGTGCCAGTAAACCAGCATTTGCTGGTAAATCATTGTTTCAGCTCAAAATGTGTTGCCCCGTTTTAGCCCATGCCAACCACAACCTCTGTCTTCACATCGCTTTTTGGTGAACACCGAGATTTAAGAAAAAGATATTTGTTTCATCCTATGCGTTAGACACCTTTGGGTGAGTCGTGCCTCGACTCGAAGGGATACCTTGTCATTTTAATCCCTGCCTTAGCCACAGGTCTGCAAGGGGGAAAAAAAAAGGGTTCCTTGGAGGTGTTACATCAGCTACAGCTCCCAGGGTGCTCGGGAAAGGGTCTGAAATGACCCAGCGTGAGGAACACGCCTGGGAACTGCGACATGATTCTTTTATTCCAGTGGCAAGAGGAATAAAATGAATAATGAATTGTGCCGGGTGGGGAATTGTTGGATTGTTCTTCTCTCTGCAGAGCATGTCCAACTTCAGCTCATCCAACCACAGGAGAAGGAGAGAAGGGACAGTTCTCTCATGGTGGTACACTCAAGTAGCCTTACTTTTCTGACGCTTAATGCCTGCCTTTAGTGCTAAGAAACTTGTGATAGCGGTTCCTCGCAAGGGTAAAAAGCAGAAGGCAGGTGCTTGGGCAATCTCTCTAATTACAAACCATAGCTAGCACTTAAAAAATTAGTTGCTGTGATTGAATGCTGTCTTCCGCTTCAAGATAAAGCCACAGACGACAAGACGTTCCTGATAGCGTTGCTGAGATTCAGCTTTCCCCAGATGGACGGGATGCTCTCCCAGAAGCTGTTTCCTGGAGCCGCAGAACCAGCGTGTCCTGAGGTTGTTGTAAGACAGCAGCAAGATCTTCGCCGAGGTTGTAGCCTCCTGCATTCAAGTGAAATCCTTCTAAAATGCATTGCATTTTAGCTGTACAGTAGAGAAAGTCTTCATAAGGATGCATTTTTGGGGCACTTAGATTGAATTCCTGAAAAAAAAAAAGAAGTGTTTTAGACGAGTTCAGCACGCTGATATGGATCTGCAGTGCCCGAGCTAACACCTAACTTCTGTGGTGAATAAATTCCCTCCAGAACAGCCGATAGCCCATTACGATGGTAATTTTGCAGCTTTTATTACAGTGCCTTATTTATTTATTTACTTTTAGCTTGCGTGAGGTTTCCGAGCTGTTACTGGCCCCACTCCTGCACAGGCTGATCGCTTTGCTTTCATTTCCACTCTGGTTGTACAGCCACTCGGTAGTTATTAAGTAATTCTGGAGAAGAGTTTGTAATGCTTTTTCGTAATTGTTCTAACCGTTTAATTGTTTTACTGTGAGCCAGTGGGCAAAGTAGATGGATGGTGCTTTCATGCCTCTGCAGCTGAGGAAAGCACAGTTGGGAGCAAGAAACAAGGGGCAGCAGTTTTCTCGTGTGATAGCAGCGACCTCGGAAATTCGGCACTCCAGGCCCTGAATGTTCATGTTTATTCTGCTCGGAATAGTCTAGATGCCATCTGAGCCGTGTGGCTTTTGGTATTTAGAGCCGGAAAAGTTCCCTTTTGTTTCTTTCGGATGCGGGGAGGTCTCCTGATCCTGGTGTGACTGCTTCACCCCGACTTGCACCATTCTGAAGCTGCTGAAGGATGTGCTGGCTTCCTCAGTAGCTCTTAAACGAGGAATAAATCAGCTTAGCCATTACTGTTTTACAGTTGCTTTTAGTTTCTCAATTCTCCTGCTTGTGTTGCCTGGCAGCCAGAACGGTTGCATGGATCCTCGTTTGCTTGTTGGGTAAAACAGGAGAGTTGCAAGATTTTAATAAACTGGGAAAATAATTTTAGTTTGCAGAGAAAAATGCCGCTGCATTTTGCTGGGAAATGAGCAGCGTCAGTGTAATATTCTGAATTTCAAAGCAATGACAGTGATGGAAATGGTTATGAAAGCGAGACTGCTGGATCACGTTCCCTTTGGTCTTTCCCCCCACTTCTCCTATCCTCAACAAAAGGACGGGTTAATTTGAATTTCATTGCTTTTTATCCTTAGGGAAATATCGAATGATCGGTCTTATTGTGGAACCGTGCCCCAAAGGAGGGGGACAGGTGTTGGGTTTGTGCTTTCACTTCACATGTGCAGCAAGCTCATTAATTTGTGATTTCATACATTGCAGTGGGAAGAGGCCACTGGGCTCTGCCACTAAAAAGCAGCCGTGATTGATCGTTCAGGGGCAGGAGGGGAAAATATTCAGAAATTAGTTATATAAGCATCTTAAACGAACAGTGCGCCTACAAAGCGGCATTGTTTTTCCCCGGAGGAATGCTGAAATTGATGTTTTTAACCTCCTTTCCGAACACCTGCTACTGGGAGCTTCGGCGGGGAAACAAAGCGTTGACACCGAGGTCTCGTGCGCACCGAGGGCAGCGCGCCGGCTCGCCGCGGGAGCGGGTCACGGAGCCTCGCTATCGCCTGGGCGATCTCCGTACCTGGCAGAACTCGTTGGCTGCTCATCGCTGGGCGAAACAGCGGTACCCGTGCTGCTTGCGGGACGTGTCTCAACACAGCAACCCCTCTTGCATCTGCATCTCACCGCCTGTTTTTTTTTCCTGTTAGCTGAAAGCCTCTGGAGACCTAGAGCTGCACAGCAAGGCAGGTTCAGCTTAGATCCCTACAATCCCGCGTTCACACGGGAACCCACGTGAAGCTTGTTGAGATTTTGTCATCGTGCCTGTGCAGCGGCTGCAGGCTCCATGTGCAGGCTGCCACTGAAGGACGACGCCAGCCGAATCTTGCTGGCTCTGCCAAACACCGAGTTGCGTTGCTGGAGTGCGTGAGCCCCTCCTGTGAATGCAGGAGGGCGATCAGGTACGAGGGAGGATGGAGCAGCACCACCAGAGTCATCTGTCCTCTTGGAGAGGTTCTCATCTCAAAAGCCATGGCCACTGGCTGCCACTGCTGTGATATCCCAAGGGAAGGCGGCTCCCAATGTCGAGCGTGCCTGCAGGGCAGGCCCTAACCTAGAAAGAAGGGCATTAGCACAGCTCCGTAAGGTCCAGAGGAGAGCTGTGTCTCTAGATTTGAGCCAGCTGAACCACAACAAGGTGTTCTGGAGGCCTCCTGAACGTGGTGAAGAGGAGAGCTCAGCTCAAAAGCGATCAACGCTGCCTACGATGCCAAGCGGCCAGCAACAGTGCCAAGTGGGAAACCGAAGAAACGACTGAATTAAAATCACTTGGTAGACCTTCAGTTGTTTCTGCTGATAACATGTTGTAGGCCTGTCCAGTAGTATTACTTTGAGGTTTCTTCCTCTTTGGCTGCATCTGCAGCGGAGCTCAATCTGTAAATATTGAAGGGATCGCTTTTCTGAAGTGATTCATGCTTCTCCGTCTGTGCCAAAAAAAGTAGTATTTGAGAGCTGCTACACGGAGCAGTGTTTGTAGCTCAAATAGTCGCCCTCTATTTTTAGATGCACGGTGGAACCTTTTATTAGCTTTTCGCAACTTGGATCGCTTACAGAACAAGGCTGAGAGTTGAAGTTGATGCTTGTGCAGATCTGATTTTGAGGGAAATGAGTGTAATGCGTCATCTGTGGTTGACACTGAGCTCCTAAAATTAGGCAGCTAAGGTGAGCTGGATGGTGCTGCAGTTGCAAAGGGTATTTTGTGAGCAAGTACCCCCTTAGATACCTGCTTCAGAAGCTGAATAACTAAATCCCCTTCCACTGGGGAAGGGTGTGAGGATGTTCCCCGTCTCTGCCTGAAGGGTGGAGGGAAGTAGCATGTTACCATACGGAAATGACTGCAGTACATCAGCATCTTGTAACCCAAAAATGTAACAAAGGACACCTTCAACTCACCTTACTAAAATATTCTTAAATCTCTTCTTGATGCTTACAGCTGCAGTAAGTACATAGCATGCACTTACAAAGCAGAGCCGAACGGCGACAGGCTGCCTTTGCTGGGCTGGTCAGCGTAGATATCCAGAGGGTAACTCCAGGTGTCTTTATTTGGGAAATATTTTGTGTACGAGTTCAGAATAACTATGCAGCAATTGTTTTTGAAGGAGTACCTTTAAACGTCGTCCAGCTGGGTGTTTGGGAGGGTAAAATCAAGTTTCGCCAGGGAAGTTTCAAATAAGCTGTATGTTCACATTTTAATTCTCAAAAGCCGTGTTTCAGTTTCTTTCTCTCTGTTTAATTACACCAATAGTTTAGCTTTCAGGGATGTTTTTGGAATGAAGTTTGATGTTTGTAGCAAACAGTATCAGTGGTGTAGTTTTCGCCCATCTCATAGTTGTTCTCATAAAAGGACTCCCACATTTTCATTCACAACCTCTTACTAGAGAGAGATTTTCTCTGAGAATACAATTTTAAAAGAAAAACTTCTTATTCTTGCCATTTCTCAATTCCCAAACTATATATTCTGCTAGACTTCAGTGTTGGTACTTTCAAAATTGCAGTCCTTTTCCATTCTTAAGTTGAAATACTTCTAGAAGAAAGAACAACAAATATATACAGTTTCTTAATATATACAGTTTCCTAATTTCCTCACTCCTAAGGAGGCATATAAACCCAAGTAGTGCTTAAAGAAGTGTGCGTGTATTTAAACGCAAAGACATTTGCTTATATCCTGATTTTTTTTTGAAATGCAGATTGAAAGTTCATTAAGTGCCGTATAGGCACCGTAGATCTGGGTGTCTCTGTTAATTTTCTTCATTTCACCCCAAATTTGGGTGACTTCTCTCTAGCCTCAAATTTGCCAAAGGATTTCTTCAGAGAATTGCCCAAGGTGAACTAACAGAAAGGTGAACTGGAGAAGAGGAGAACGTTATCATCTCTGCAGACAGGGAAGGGTCGTCGTCTGCAGCCCCTAGGACTGCACGATATATTATATATGCCCTTCATCGTTTTTCTCCAAGAAGATAAAGAGAAACTGAGGATCTTGCCCAGTTTTCACTGTCGTCTTTGCACACGTAGAAGTTGGATGGCTTGTAAGGGAGGGCGAGACGTTTGGTGGTGCTGGAATTGCTGCCGCTGGTGCCTTGGCTCCGTGGTCCCAGGGACTTGGATGCTCTCAGCAGTCATGCGGATTGCAAGAGGCAAGCTGAGCTTTGGAAGCTGAGCACATACGAAAAATAATTTTAAATTAGAAGTGCTGCTGAAACAGTCTCAGCATTATACTCGCCGTCGGCTGGGATTTACTATAAATAAATACCCGTATTTCTACAACTCTCAGTGCTGTGGTTGGGCAGTAAAGCAGAGCAAGTTAGCAGATGCTTTTGGAGAATGTTTTGCGTTTGACTAAAGGAGTGGGTGAAGTTTGGATGTTCCAGGTGAAATTATAATTCCATGTATCAGGAATATATGTAACCGTGTCAAAGTTGGTAATATTTGCATTGTAAGTTGTAATTTTGACTCTTCCCAGATAGCCATGCAGCATAGCAAAAGTGGGGATCCCCTGGGTTTCAGCGGGTGAACACGAGGGAGATCTGTGCAGTTTCCCTGCTGTTCAAAGCCGTGCAACCTGTTCTGCGTTTAATGAAAGAAAACGGCAGTGTTTGGGGCTTGGAATGACATCAGGACTTCTTGGAAAGGGGCTCGGAGGCTTTGGGTTTAAGCACCTGATACTTACAGTTTTATATTCCTGGAGTAGTACTTTCAGCTTTGGTTTTTCCGATGTTAATAGCTGTAAATGTCTCATAATCCGCAGGTAGAGGTTGTTTAAAGCAGGTGCAGTCACTTCAGTTCTAATGATTTCTGAGTCTCATATGTGCCCCTACGTGAATTGCTGGCTTGGTGCAAAGAAGCTCATGGTCGAGAAACGTGCGCAGTGATGTTTAATAACGTGTTTTGCCAGAGAGCAGGATCTGCTTCCCTGCACCTGAAGGTATTTGTAGTATTTCTTTATTTCTGTTTTTGCCTGGAATTATTTGTAACACCCAGCACAAATATACCAGGCCAGAAGTTTTGACATCAATTGATTTAATAAAATATTTTTGTGGGAATAATATATTTTACTTAGTGAAGCAGGGGCTTCTGCTATCTTCAGTATGAGCAGTACCGCACATCACAGCGCCTGATGGCTCTGACACAATGCAGTCAGACTCCATCAAGAAATACAAATGCCCTTTCAGAGCACTGAGCAACTCTGAGTTTTAGTGCTAGAACTGCAATTTTATTCTTAATGCAAGAATTACAATTAAATTCACCTCAGGCAGGCAGGTATTTACGCTGGGGATGGCTTGGCCCAGCAGACAAGCATTATATGTAAATAAAAAAATTTACCTGAGCATTACCTAGATTAAGAAGTGATGGATTGCACCATTTATTCCACTTAACGCCACATTTGCACATTATGAAACGAGATAATAAGGTTAATTTTTGAGAGCTTAATTTTGGTGGGTAGTTTTATATTGGGTAATTGTTAATATCTTTTTCTTGGGTGAAACCTCACAGAACGACTACAAAACCACCTAGAAAACTCGTTTTGCATGGTTAAATGGACACAAGCACAGAAAGGTCTGTAGGTTGGCCAAAGATCTACAACTTCAGCATTTTTCCTGGGGCATAAATTGATGGATAATACAGTGCTGAGGAAGGAATTGACGTGGGGAGGGCCTTGATCCCACTTAACGCAAAGATGAGCTTGGTGAAATACCGTATAATAATGCTCGTGATGCTTCTAAATTAAATTTTGTGTCCATTATGAAAGATTGGCATCTATTTTCTGAAGACCACTATTGATGGTCCTGAATTCTGGTCGTGTTCTGTTCTGCCACGGTTGTGCTGTGTGGTTTTGGGTAAGGCACTTAAATTCTCATCTACAATGGTGATGTTAGTCAAAAATGCGTAGTAACACAATGCGTTAGAGCAACTGTTGCTGTATTTTTGCTGGCCCATTTTGCTGGCTGAGCAGTGAGGTGCTCTTGTGGTTGGAAACCCGTCACACGCCAGTCTGCTTCTGGTAAACCATCCTGACACAGAGACTATCTAATAAGTTCAGACTTTCAGTTTGAGGGGGAAAAAAAAAAGGTGATGGTATCGTTTTAGGAGCTTGTAGATGTGTTTCTACATCAAATATAGGCTCATAGGATCAGGGGGAGGCTCTGGCTGTCGCCATTAACCCCAACATCTTTTGTTAACTACTAACACTCACCCTTAAAAGAAGCCAGGCCCCACAGTTCCTGCTCAGGAGCTATTCCAAAATCCTGCTCCTGTACAGCTAGCATTTCTCCGAGGTTAATGCAGCTGTATTTATTTCCTACTGCTTTCCATTTTGTTGTTTCATGCTCTGCAGCAATAATTTTTCTCTCACCTTTGAGCCTTCATAGGCTCAACGTTGTTGCCAGACAGGCTGCCTGTCCCCTGATATCCTGCTGGCCTGTCCATGTATCTCCTTGGCTTTCAAGAAAGATGAACTCGAACTGAGTTTCCAGAAGCACACGAAGTATTTCAGTCTCACTCGTACCTTAAGGAGTGATATTCTGGCTTGGAATAGCTTGTTTGGAATTGTTTTCCGTTTCAAGCAGGCCAGAACCTACCCAAAGCATTCATTTCTATCATCTGCGCCAGCATCAGTCTCAAAGCTGTTGCTTCAGGTACCTCTTGCTGCAAAGAAACCTGATTTTGTGAGTGTCTCCCCACGATTAAACAGCCCCAGACCTTCCTGCCATACTAACCATTGAGCCATTTGGGTATCTTAGTTATCCTCTTACGTGCCTTCTGCGTTTCTGTTGCGATCAGAAGAATTTATGTGAAGAGCAGTTGAATTTCCACTCATTAAACATCTTTCCCAGCCAACGTTACGCATCGTAAAACCATTCTAGTGGGAACCTTGCGCTGCCACCCATTTCTTCAGGCTCCTGCTCGCTGCGGGCAGTCGTGTTGCCCTGCCTGGCTGCTGCCTGTGCTGAGACTTTTGGCTGAAGCCTCGTTTAGGTTTTCTGGTCAGCACTCCCTCAGATGTGGCAAAAAGCAGGGAACCTCTTGCTAGGCCCCAAATCACTCGACAGCCAGCGGGCGTTTGAGCTCTAGAGGACCTTCCGTGGGGAAAGTGTAAGTAACTGTCCCGCAGAGGCTTACAAAGGGCTAAATTACACCAAAATAAGCCATTAGTTCCTTCTACAGCCTTCTTTTAAGAAGACCGTGGTGTGTTTCAGGCATGCGCTTTAGGTCTTCAAAATTTGTCCTTGAAGTCATTTTGGGGTTGGGTTGTTGACTCAAAAGAGTGCCTCGATGCCTGTTTGGATTAAAACGACTTACAGCCTTCCTAGAAAGAACGTCTTTGGATTTTTTCTTTCCCTTTTCCAAACAACTCATTTTTTGGATGGCTATTTGCAAAAATCTTCATCATGAGCTTTTTCAGGTTCAGTTGGTGCCGTCAAATAAAGGGGAGAGGCCGGAGGTTTGCCGGGTCAGTAGGAATCGTGCAGGAGTACCTTGCTGACGCCTCGAGTTCCCAAGGGGGGGAAGGCGAGGGTAAAACCCTCCGTTGAACGGTGAGGAATAAAGGGCCAGTGTTAAGCATCCCATGAAGCCTTTCAGTGGGACTCTTTCCCAACAGCATACGTAGCACCTGGTTTTATATAGGTTAATTCTGTCAAAGAAACGAGTCTTTATATCTTGTAGACTAGAAAATATTTCACAAGTTATTCAGGGCGCAGACAAAAGACCAGAAGTACAAATAAAGGCCAAGACCTCCCAGCAGCTGAGTCTTTTGTTTCACTCCACAGTGGGCTGTACATCACGTTCGGTCATGCTCTCTAGGGCCACGAAACAAAGGAACCCTGTTGATGTTTACTTTGGCTCAAGGCAGAGACAGTTATTTTAAATGAGTTAATAAACGCAGTAGCGAACTATGATGGTCTGTGTAACGTTCTTTTCTCTCCTTTTCTCTCTGTAGGTCACTCAGATGAGTCGTCCAGATCTGATTCTCTTTCTCATGAAATATCTCATGGCTTTGGTAGTTGGGATACCCTCTGTCTTCTGGGTTGGAAGCAAAAAGACCTGTTTTGAGTGGGCTAGCTTCTTCCACGGACGCAGGAAAAAAGAGTGAGTATTGATATCTAATAGATAAACCAGCTGAGAATGGGCAAATAAACTCCTCTTCCCTCATTGTCCTGACGTAGTATTTTGATCAATCTTTTATGGTGGCAAGGACAGGAGCAGATAGGGTCAGCTTTCTTGGAAATCTGTCGTTATTTACAGCGGAGCAAGGAAGGACAGGACAAGAAACAGCTCCAAAAAAAACCTGAAGAACTGTCACACGTTTTGCCATGATTATTTTTTAGTCCCAGAAACCAATTTACATTGTTCTCTCTGTTTTCAAAGTATTTTTTAATGAGAGTTAGGTTTTGGTTAAATATTACAGCTGCTCTGCCTTATGCTGAGGGGTGCAATTGAAGTTTTCATTTGTGAAGGTACCTATCTGGCCAACTGAACCAAACCTTTAAATTGAAAGTAAACCTAAGTTATTTTCACCATGGTTGCAGTTAAAAGCAATTGTCTCTGCTTTTAATCTTCCCGTGTGCATTAGACGTTAGTGCCAAAGCAGTTTGATAAAATTACAGTGAGAATGTGTTATAGCTTCCTGAAGGCTGAAATTAACGTAGACTGAGGTATGGCATAAATTTAGGGACAATCCATTTGGTTATGTGATAGCTGTGAATAGCTATTCTCGTAATGGTAAATATTGTCTTGTAAGCAGCTGTTTCAAACGAGATCCACACGCAGAGCAAGCCTTCAAGTGGTGCAGGATCTGCTCCGTGACTTTGACTTGTCCATCCGTAGCAGAACTGGCCTTGCGCTGAGGTTAAAGGAAAAATACCTCCTGTAGAGTTGGAGCAGAGTTGTATTTATTCAGAAGATAACCCAGTAAGATATGCACGGGATTAACAACAATTTAATAGGATTTTAAGACGTGTACATACATTTAGGTGAGGTTTACGTGGAGGTGACATACTCGTTTGGTGGACAGAGGACACAGGAATAGAGTTAGCAAAGGCAGAGGAGGCTGTTTTAGAGCGCGGTCTTACCTTGGACCTGCAAGAAAATGAGGAGGAGAAGCGGGGCAGATGGAGGAAACTGGACATGAAAGAGTAACATAGAGAATGCGGGATGAGAGGAAGAAACATCCCCATAAAAAAAAAAAAGGACTGCAGGTGTGGTAGCACCTCCTTCCACCACGCCGTGGTAGAGCAGCCGAGCACGTGTCCCTCCGCCACCCCTTCGCAGCAGGGGATTTCACAACCGAGGGCTGTGGGACTGTAACCGCTGAGCCACGGGCTGCCAGCCAGTTGCTCCTGCCTTGTTATATATGTCGTGCTACATAGCTTGTATTCCAGCTGGTGTTCCCTTCCCGCTGCTGGTCTCAGTCCAGATGTAAAATGCTCACCCGAGGGAGGAAGCCGCTCCTCCTGTTCCTTGAGAGGCAGGTCCCCGGGGAATCGGAGCGTGCTGAGCGTCAGCGCTGTCCCGAGGAGATTCTTGTGACAGTTACGTGCGGGCTAAGGCCATAAGCAAACACCCCGCAATTACTCTGCGTGTCTAGGCTGGAGGATCAGATACAGGGAGTATGAAGGAGACAAGAACATGAACTTCAGTGAAATAGCCAAGTGCAGGGGCGCTTCGAAATTAGGTAAATAGAGCCATTATAATGTAAATAAGCGGTCTGACTTGCCAAGCTGTAAGATTTGACTTGTTCTGCTTGTAAAATGCTTCTAGTGCTGTTGCTGTGATCATTTTCATGCCTCTTATTGCAGCAATTAACATTAACTATTCAAATTGCACGTCTCGTACAGAGTTGTAAATGAGAGTCGTCAAGTGCTGCAAGAGCCGGATTTTGCTCAGTCTCTTCTGAGAGACCCAAATACCCCCATCATCCGCAAGTCCCGAGGCACTTCCACCCAGGGCACCTCCACCCACGCCTCCTCCACCCAGCTGGCGATGATGGACGACCAAAGGAGCAAAGCGGGCAGCGTCCACAGCAAAGTGAGCAGCTACCACGGCAGCCTGCACCGCTCACGTGATGGCCGGTGCGTTTCCTTCTCTTTAAAGTCTTGTGGAAAGTTGGGCGAGTCCCTGCGAGCCGGGAGGTTGGCCACCGTGTTGCTAGAACTGGAAGTTCTGCTGGTGTTTACGGTCTCCGATCGCATCTCCTCTCCTTTTTAGCGTCTAGGTTAACAGATAGATCACCGTGGCGTTTTCGGAGTCTGTGTCAGTGCCAGTGAATTGCGCAGCCTGTGTTCAGCGATCTGTGCTGCACCAAGTGCATGGGAAAACAGAGCTGTCCCACCGTCAGTTTGGCACTTTTGTGTTTGGCTGCGCGTAAATGGCTTCGGTTTCTGCGAATAGTCATAGCCCTGCTGAAATAAACAGTACTAAGAGTTACCCACTCTAACTCGAGTAGCGAAGCGTTATAACACCATTTATCATCAAGTATTTACTCACCTAATTATCAATACTCCGCACAGCGCTGTGGCAAGAACCGAGCTGCACGAGGAGCTGGAACAACTTGCCTGAGGCTGCATGAGCTAAACGACGGAGCAGGGAAACCTTTCTTCATAAAAGCCGAGGGTTCGTGTGCGTGTGCGTGCACACGCACCGAGATTTATTTACATTCTCTCGTGCCTGCAGTGCTGCTAACAATTGTCCTCTGTTTTTCCAAATCAGGTACACTCCCTGCAGCTACAGAGGCGTAGAAGAAAGACTACCTCACGGCAGCATGTCACGACTGACTGATCATTCCAGGCACAGCAGTTCCCACCGGCTGAACGAGCAGTCGCGTCACAGCAGCATCAGGGACCTCAGCAGCAACCCAATGACACACATCACGCACGGCACCAGCATGAACCGCGTCATCGAAGAGGACGGGACCAGCGCTTGATCGGCTTTTCTGGGGAAGGAGGGCTCGCCGGGGCTGTACGGCTCGCAGTCCGTTCCTCGGCGGCGCGATAACGCTCAGTGGTACCGTGCCCCTCAGCGGGTGCTGATCTTTGCATCAGGAAGCCGAAACGGGCTTCTCCGATTTGAAGCCAGAGTTGTTGTAGTTGCGTCAGAGCTAGAGTGTTCAGCGAGTCTTGAATTACCGAGTAAAAAGCTGGTTGCCTCGTTTGAGCCTACCTGTAGGTAATTATTTATTTGATAACTATTTACCCAGCATACACCATTGCTGAATTCCTTATTCTTTGTTTAAAGAAAAACCTTCCCCTCCCTCCGATGCGTCTGCGTGTCAGTAGGTGTCACCCTTGAAATCTCCCTGACAGGGCCACGGCGAGAGCGTTCCTGGTGGGCATAAGGAAGCTCTTGAATGCTGAAGGGATTCCTCCACGCAGCTCTTCGGTCCCTGGCCAGATAACAAACTGATCCGTGTTCTCATCGAGCCCAGGGGGAGGGCCCCGTATTAAACACTGTATAAAGGACACACAGCAGGCAGTTTTAAGTGGTTAACACTGGAAATGCGACAAAGGAATGAGCGCTTTGCAGAAGGAAATGAAACTGTGCCGAGGATCACCGGCTCCTCCCGGAGCTGCTTAGGCTCAGTTGTTGGGGTGGGGGTGGAGGGCGGGGGGAGGCAAGAGGCAGGGAAGAGTGATTTTTGTATAACTTGTATTGTCCTTGCTTTTTTACAAAATACTATTTAAATTTTCTACTTGTTTACAATTTATGTAGGAAAAGATGGATTTTAAAACCAGTTATCTAGATACTATTCAGCCAGTTATTTTTAGATGGATGTACAGAAGCTGAGATTGCCTGTTCCTATCTATTTAAAGAGAGACTAGAAAAGCTGGGTTTGTCACCCGAACTGGGAGGCGCGCAGCCCGTTCCTTACAAGCAGAACAAATCCTGTTTACAAATCCTGCAGTCCAGGTGAGGAGGGCTGGGGCCGAAACGGCCGCGAGGAGTTCGGTCAGGGACGGCTGCCCGCCTTCCTTGCGCCACCCCGGCTGTTTCCTGGGGGTTGCTTTGCACCGAGCAGGGGGTTGGACACGGGGGACACAAATCGAGGCAGGAGCAGAGCCGGAGAGCCCTCTGCGTCGCTGTCTCAAGGGGAAGACAGGTATCCACCACAACCCGCTGGCTCCTTCGAGCTCGCATTCACGATCAACCTCCGCTCTAGGTTATTTCCTTTTCATTCCCTCCTGTAGATTCACAGCAGAGAATTCGGTTTGGGCTTTCTTGGTGTGTAAATAGTTCGCTGGAGTCCAAGTCTTCACTGACACCGCAGGCAGAAGTCGAGGCATGGTTCGGGTGGCGCAGCGACCTCCTGAAGCATCTGCTGTAAGATTCGTGCAGCGCGAGGAAACGCTGACTGCGATTAAACCTACCTCAGTAATTACTGCAGATCATTGCTGGGAAGTGAATACCTGTTTTTTCATTGCCCTTACATAATTCCCTCTTTGACCTGCTTGAGGCGTGTTGAAAAGCCTTTGCACATGCCTAGATGGCACAACCTTGAGGGCAGAAATAGGGCAACAACCGCGATGCTGCGCACTTCAGAGGCTTTTTTGAGCGGCAGAAACTGAGCTGCGCTACAATTAGGCACGTTAATTGTAGCTGATGACACAACAGCAAAGCACGTAACCGTGCAGCCTTTGAAATCAAAGGTTGCTCGGGGAGCCGTGGTGTCTTTTAGAGAGATATTTACTGTAAATCATCTTTCTTGCTTCCACCAGGCTTTTGTTCCAAAGGAGAAGCACAAACCAAAAGCAGCAACAAAAAAACAAAGCTCAGCGAGGGCTCTGCACCCTCGGGGGCGCTGCGCATCCCGGGCTTTGTGCTTGCCCCCAGCTCCCTGCCTGCTTGGGGAGCTGCCGCGGGGATCGTGCGCAGGGATCGCGCCCAGGTACGCCCGGTCACCTCCTCCAGGGCACGTGGGCATGCGAGCACTTTCCAGTGAGGTTTGCTGAAAACACGACAGTTCCCTGCAAGGCACAAAGGTGAACACCTCCCCTTCTGTTTCGCTCCCCAAATTCAGCTTCTACTGAGTGACGTACTGCTTCAAAGGGATGATAGTTTTAGGAATCTGAATCCGCAAAAGAAGCCGGATTACAGTTTTTTGTAAACGCTGCCACTGAACTAACGGAGGTCAAGTGGTTGCGTTGATCTTCCTGGCTAAACTTCCAGTACTGTGTTTTGGTAATGGGAGCCCGGCTTTGACGTGCTTAGAGTCAGGAGGGGAATGATGGAGGTCTGAAATACATCCTCCCAGAAATTTGCTAATTTGCGAGGTTGAATCCCCACATTGTTCCAGGTGGGTGTGTTTAAGCTGTTCCTTGCTCGTACATCCCCCGCGTGAGCACAGAGCACTCCCACCACCCAGGGAGCTGATTAAAACGGAAAACTCAGTTCTGGGTGCATTTTTTTGCTATCCCTACCCCTGTAATCCCAACCCCTCTCTTTTATCTTCCAACCCTGAATCAGCGCGCTGCTCTGTGCTCCTGCACGGCATTCCTCCTCCCCGGGACTCAAAGCCCTTCACAAAAGCCTTGAAACAGGGGTGAGATTGCCCTGGCAGGGCTCGGGCTCCCAGATCTCACATCTGGGGGCTCGGGAGCCTCTCCGAGTGTGACTGCAGCCCAGGTGCTGTCTCTGCCCGCTGTACCTGGGCACGTTTTTGGGGTGCTTTCAGCACCCGCTGCTAGCGGGTGAGAAGCTCGGCCCAGACGCCTGCCTTCTGGGACTGGTGCCAGTGTTTAAATCCCCCCCGCAGCCGAAAGCGGCTCCCCGAGCTGCAGCGTCGGCTGCCCCACGTACCTGTAACTGAGCACGTGTGCGGCGGGTCGAACAGCCGGCCTTTGTCCCTCCCTAGCAGATGCATGCTGCGGCCGGTGCACGAGAATACCGCTTTGCGCGATCGTGCTGCCAAAGCTTCCAGCAAAACCCACGGCTTCTTATTCCCAGGGAACCGAATCTCCGTTTTCTTCCCCGTTGCAAACCGTGCGCCCTTGCCCTGGCGAGGCGAGTGCCAAGGGCTCTCCGTTGGACAGCACCGTGGGCTTTGCTCGGGGTCAGCACTGCCCAGGGGCACAGGAGAGGGCTCAGAAAGTGCAGGCATTGCCCCCCGGCCCCGCGACAGCAGAGTCCCCGAGGCCGTGATGCTCGCTCTGTCCTAACCCCTTTGTGGCTCCCGCCAGCCACCAAACCCCGCGAAGCGACGCTGTGGTCGCTGCACGGAAAAGGCTGGCTCCGCAGCACGGCATCCGCCTCCCTGCTGGCTTGGTAGCGCTCATCTTCTGCAAAGCCTCAAAGCCCAGCGGCAGCAAAAAGCCACGTTTTTATGTGAATTTGTTCCTCTGCTCGATTGCCCTGCCTTTTCTTAGCGTGCAGAGCTCAGTTTAGCTGCAGAAGCTTTTCGCTGTTGGCCGTACGAAGCGCGTTCGATGCCTGCCAGATGTGGGCTGTGCGCCTGCGCCGCGGCTGGGAGCGGGGCATCCAGCACCGCTGCCAAATCGTCCCAGCGAGGAGGGAAGGGCAGCTTCTGCCACCGAAACCCCTCGGGGGCTGCAGGAGGAGCCTGGCGAGGAGCTTGGAGCGGGTCTGGGGGCTGAGGACCCCAACGAGCGAGCAAACGGGGCTGCGGAGCGGCGCGTCCCTGCGCGGGGGGCACGGCGGTTCAGCCCGAACGACCGAATGTAGACCTGAATGTGAAATTTCACTCCTACGCCGATGCACGCATTTTGTAACAGATCGGGATTTATTCTCGTGAGCGGTGGGATGTTGCACGCGGATTTTTGCCTCGCGTCAACCGCCGGAGGGGCCGCGTGCCGAGGGAAGGCGGCGCGTGCGACGGCGCTGCCGTCTCCGTGGGTGGCTGCTCTGGCACGTGTACGTGCCGTGACTTCGTTTCTGGGTGAGAAGAGGAAGTGTTCGTGTTCGTGAGACCCGTGCGTAGAGGGCACCCGACGTGAGCCGGTTCGACGCGCGCTCAGCTCCCGGTAGGCTTTGTTTACAGTAGTCCAGTGTCGGTTTCGTAACGTTTAATTTTTAGCACTTTACCTGTGAGTGTACAAACTGGTTACGTCGTAGTGGGTGTACGATTTTAATTTTAGCCCTTTGAAAGTTTTTAATAAAACCATGTAAAAATCCTAGTCTCGTCGTGAAAGCTCTCTGATACGTCAGACTATGTCCCCCTTAAAAGCCCCATTTCGGAGGCAGCTGTGGCGAAGGCAGCGCGAGGTTTGTGTTAGATTTCACTCCAGCAAGCAGCGCTCTGAATAAGAAACACTTCCTAGCCCTAATGTGCCTGTAGGATCTGTAGTCGCGGGTGCCGGGCGTCCTTCCACCATGAAGCAGGATCCGGCTCTGGTTTGTTTTACCCTCGCCGAGCAGCTGAGAGCTCCAAAACCAGCGCTGTGTGAGCAGCGAGCTAAGGAACAGCTCCGGGGCTAGGAGAGAACGGGGCTGTTCGGGGCTTTGGGCTTTCTTTTTTGGGGTTCGGTGCTGTGCTGTCTCTTGGTTTGTTCACAGCAAGGGCGATGGTTTCCCTCCGGGCTCCTGGTCGTGGACCCGAATCCCTTCCTGCCAGGTCAGAAAGGCGTCGCGTGCCCTGGCTTTGGTGAGGAGCTGCTGGATGAGACCCAAACACGTCCCTGGAACCCACACAGGTCGCTGCTGCTTCCTCCCCTGTAGGGACCAACCCGGCCTTTCTGCTGCAGGTTGCTTCTGTAAAACAAATCTTCATTCTTGGAGGAAAAGTAAAACCCAGGAGGAGTCCGGCTTCGCTTTTGGGTCTAGGGGGAGGTGGGAAGATCCGCTCTGCTGCTTCCGGGCAGCATCTGAGGAAACATTTTTAGCGCTCGGCTTCAACTACTGACTTTATTTCTTGGTGTTTTGTCTTGGAACGCACAAAACATCCTTTTGTTTTCTTCCTGCGGGCTGTTAAATCCTCCTTGTTCGGTGCAGGCACATCCTGCGCTGCTGCTCCTGTGTGCTGGCCCAGCGATGGAGCGGAGGGCTCCCGGGCTTTGCAAAGCGTGCTGAAAAATCCCTCAAGGCCCTGAATTGCAACATAATCCAGCTACAAATCCCACCTGGAACCCATCAGGAGCAACGAGCCCCAACATACCTCCGCTGCGCTCCTGCCATGCCTTCAAAGCCCGCTGCTCTCCCCTGTTTCAGCCCTGCGATCAGATAAGGCTCTGCCTCTGCCAAAAGACGCAAAACATCTGCTTGGCTGCAGAAAAATGGGATTAAATGAAAGCTAACTTTGCTCCTAATTTATTTTTTGGGTTTTTTTTTTGGAAAGGCAGCCGCTCCTGCGCCAGTTCTCCCTTGCACAGGGTTTTGGGGCTTTCCCTGTGCTCCCCCAGGGGAGCCAAGCCCCTGGGGACAGCGGGATGTCGCCGGCCCCTCGGAGAGGCCACAAAACCCGGTGCTGGCCAAGTATTTGGGGCACATCTGAGCCGCGATGCCGGCTTTATGCCTTCCCAACCGCCCAAATTAAACCTCCCCGAACGCCCGCCAGCCCAGGCTGCCCCCAGCCCCACCCAGCCTGGCCTTGGGCACTGCCGGGGACGGGACATCAAAATCCCAGGAGAGAGAGATCCCAGTTAGAGCATCCCAGGAGAGAGAAGCACGGGTGGCTTTCACAGGGTCGTCTCCATTTCCCCCCGCTGCAGCAGCAGCGAACCGAAGTCCCTACGGCTGATCAGGTCGGTCAGATCGCTCAGCACAGCGAGGGGACGCAGCGGGGACAGCGTGGGAGTGGACCCAGCAGCAGCTCCAGGCATCGCTGAGCCCCTCTCCTCGCCCTCCGCTCCTTCCCTGAACAGAGCCCCCGAAAATCACGGAGCGATTTTTTTCCCCAAGCGTGAACCCTCCTTAAGGGCCTTTCCTCCCTCCTGGGGCAGCACGGGGCTGGGGGGGCCTCTTAAAAGAGTTCTTAGAGCAAGCTGGGTGCGGGCGCATCCCAAAGGAGACGAGCTGCGGGCAATTACGAGGCCTCAGCCCGCAGGTGCTGAGCCACGGCGGCGCATCCGGGCAGCGTGCGCGGGGGCCTGGGGACCCCCATGGGGTTGGGGGGTCCCAGGGGAAGCCCAATCATCTCCCCCCCCCCAAAAAAAAAAGCACCATCCGCGGAGGCCCGGCGGGATTTCCGATGCAATAGTGCCACCCCGTGTGCCGTGCGAGCCGCGGGCTGCAGCCACGAGTGGCACCGGTGGCCCCAGTGGCCTTGGCGAGGGCGCGGGTGGGCGACGCGGGGACCCCAACGCAGCGGGGCGGTGGCACCGGGGGGCCCGAAGTCCCCGGGGGGGGACGATGCGGCCATCGGGGGGGCGGCAGCAGAGGGGCAGGGGGTGACGGGGGCGTCCCCGTGGCATTCCCAAGCCCGTGGCCGCAGCGCCCGTGGCCTGCTCCCGATGCGCGAAACGTCCGGGGGCTGCAGGGATGCCGCTAAAAGCAGAGAAACACCGAAAATGCAGAAACTGCGTCAAATTCGGGACGTTTCCGGGCGGGAGGGCGTTTGGGGTGGGAGTAATTCCCCGTTTTCTGCTCTTCCCTGGCTTGCCGGTGGCCGGCAAGCGGCTCCTGGACCACGCGGTCGCCTCCGCTGCTTCGTGTCCTGCTCTGGAGGGGTCAGTCCTGTGCTAAGACAGTGCAGGGGAAGTTAATTCCTCTTCCCGTTCTCCTAGACTCTTTTAAATACATAAATAATAATATTTTCTAAATTTTGGGTGCGTGCTTAAAGCCTAGCAGCCAGCTGCTGACCCAGCCCTCCAAACCATGCACGTACTAGAAGGACTAGACAAGGAACCTTCCCTGAAATGGCCCCATTTAATAAATTTAATAAATTCCCAATAAATCGGCAATATGGGAAGCATTCAACGTGTCAGTGAAACCGAGAGATCTGCGCGGGCTGCGTAGCTGGGAACTCAGAGTCACCGTCCCTCGTGAAGGCAAGGCAGGGGTCGTGGGATTCGCTTCCTGCAGCCTGCTCCTGGGGAAAGATTTGAAATGTTTCTGGACCCTGCTACCACCTAACGCAGGTGCGAGCCCCCGGCAGAGGGGAAAACACTCACTGTGCGTTTCTGGAGGGGACGTGGGGGGGAAAACGGCGATGCCACCCGCGAACCGAAGGGCCGCTTCTTCCAGGGGGGAGCTTGTGGGGCCCTTCGGGTCCGGTCGGGCGTCACGACGCACTCACCGGGCCGCTCCGGGGATTCAGGGGAAGGCGAGGAGCAGCCAACGCCGCACTGCAAGCCCGCGAACGCTCCCGAGTAACGGGGGGAGGATGGGTTTGGCACAAGGCAGCCACCAGGCCTGCGACGTGGTCACCGTCCTCTGCTCGGGGCAAGAGGCCGATCCCGCAGGAGCCACCGCTGTTGGCACTGACGAGCTGATTAAAATCGAAGGGGAGAGGTTGAAATCGAAGGGGAGAGGTTGAAATCGAAGGGGAGAGGTTGAAATCGAAGGGGAGAGGTTAAAATCGAAGGGGAGAGGTTAAAATCGAAGGGGAGAGGTTAAAATCGAAGGGGAGAGGTTAAAATCGAAGGGAAAAGACTAAAATCGAAGGGAAAAGACTAAAATCGAAGGGAAAAGACTAAAATCGAAGGGAAGAGGTTAAAATCAAAGGAAAGAGGTTAAAATCAAAGGGGAGAGGTTAAAATCGAAGGGAAGAGGTTAAAATCAAAGGGAAAAGACTAAAATCGAAGGGAAAAGGCTAAACTCCCTGCCGGGTCCCCGGGAGCTGCCCCAGCGGCGCGTGGCGGAGCGCAGCGGCTCCTCGCAGGCTTGGCTTCACCTATTTCACCCCCTTTCTCTTAGATTGTGTCTCCCCAGCTGCACTAATTGCCCCCAGCTGCACTAATTGCCCCCCAGCTGCATTAATCACCTCTCCCCGGCTGCATTAGTCACCCTCCCCAGCTGCACTAATTACCCCAGCTGCACTAATTGCCCCCAGCTGCACTAATTGCCCCCCAGCTGCACTATCACCCACCCCAGCTGCTCTAATTTTCCCCCCGTCACGTTAATTACCCACCCAGCTGTACTAATTGTCCTCAGCTGCACTAATTACACTGGCTGCACGAACTCACCCAGCTGCATTAATTGCCCCCAGATGCACCAATTCCCCTCCCCAGCTGCATTAATTACCCTCCAGCAGCATTAATTGCCCCCAGTTGCATTAATCACCCCCTCCAGCTGCATTATTTGCCCCACAGCCGCATTAATTACCCACCCCAGCTGCTCTAATTACCCCCAGTTGCATTAATTGCCCACCCCAGCTGCATTAATTACCTCTAGCTGCTCTAATTATCCCCCAGCTGCATTACTTACCCCAGCTGCGTTAATTACCCACCCCAGCTGCATTAATCTCACCCCAGCTGTATTAATTGCCCCCAGCTACATCGATTCCCCAGATGTTTTAATTACCCACCCCAACTGCATTAATTGCCCCAGCTGCATTAATTACCCAGCTACACTACTTACCCCAGTTGCATTAATTACCCCCCAGCTGCCCTAGTTACCCCAGAGCTGCATTAATTACTGTTAGATGCACTAGTTACCCCCAGCTGCACTAATTACCCTCCAGCTGCACTAAGTACCCCTCCCAGCTGCATTAATTACTTCCAGCTTCACTAATTACCCCCTCAGGTGCATTAGTTGCCCCCCCCCGGCTGCACTAATTACCCCCCAGTTTCACTAATTACCCCCAGCTTCACTAAGTACCCCTTCCAGCTTCATTAATTACCTTCACCTTCACTAATTACCCCTCTCAGCTGCATTAGTTGCCCCCCAGCTGCACTAATTACCCCCTACCAGCTTCATTAATTACCCTCAGCTTCACTAAGTACCCCTCTCATTTGCATTAATTGGCCCCCCGGCTGCACTAATTACCCCCAGCTTCACTAACTACCCCTCCCAGCTGCATTAATTACCTCCAGCTTCACTAATTACCCCTTTCAGCTGCACCAGTTGCCCCCCGGCTGCCCCAATTACCCCCCAGCCTCACTAATTACCCCTCCTAGCTGCAGTAATTACCCCCAGCTTCACTAATTACCCCTCCCAGCTGCATTAATTGCCCCCAGCTTCACGAAGTACCCCTCTCAGCTGCATTAATTGCCCCCGGGCTGCACTAATTACCTCTCAGCCTCACTGATTACCCCTCCTAGCTCCACTAATTACCCCCCCAGCTTCACGAATTACCCCTCCCAGCTGCACTAAATACCCCCCAACTGCACTAATCACCCCCCAGCTTTACTAATTGCCCCTCCCAGCTGCACCAATTACCCCCCGGCACCACTAATTACCCCCCGAGCACTAATTTCCGCCCCCCGCCGCCATTTTGTGGTTCAGCCACCAGAGGGCGCTGGCGGCGCGGCCTCGCCGCCGCCGTCCCACAATGCAGCGGGACGGCCGCGGCTCCGCGCGCCTCCTGCGCTCGGCTGGGCTCGGAACCGCTCGGCTGGGTTCGGCTCCGCTCGGCTGGGTTCGGCTCCGCTCGGAAGCGCTCGGCTGGGTTCGGCTCCGCTCGGCGGGCCGCGGCCGCGGGGTGAGCGCGGAGCCCCGCGCAGCCCCCGCCCGCCCCAGGTAAGCGCGGCCCCGGCCCCGCTTTTATTTCTTTTTTTTTTTTCTGAATCTTGTTGCGTCTATTTATTTATTTACCAATTTAGTTTTTAATTTGACCTTTTACTTTAATTCTTTTTTCCGCTTCTTGCGTGCTATTTGTTTGTTTACTCTACTTTCCCCACCTCACCTTTTTTGCCCGATTTTATTTATTTCACTGCATTTATCGGCAGTTCGCCTTCCTTAGTGTACTGCAGTTATTTCACCCCACTTCTCTTACCTTATTTCACCCATTTCCTCCTCCTTTATCTATTTCACCCCCCTTTCTCTTACTTTATTTCACCCAATTTCTCTTGCTTTAATTATTTCACCCCATTTCTCTTGCCTTATTTCACCCAGCTTCTCTTACTTCATTTATTTCACCTCCTTTCTCTTGCCTTATTTCACCCAGCTTCTCTTACTTCATTTATTTCACGTCCTTTCTCTTACTTTATTTCACCCAATTTCTCTTTATTTCACCCGTTTTCTCTTACTTTGTCTATTTCACCCTCTTTTTCTTACCTGATTTCACCCCCCTTTCTCTTCCTTTATTCATTTCACCCCCTTTCTCTTCCTTTAATTATTTCACCCCCTTTCTCTTACGTTATTTCACCCATTTTCCTTTTCCTTTATCTATTTTACCCCCTTTATTTTACTTTTTTGTTTCACCCCATTTCTCTTACTTCATCTATTTCACCCCCTTTCTCTTACCTTATTTCATCCCGTTTCTCTTCCTTTCTCTATTTCACCCCATTTCTCATGCTTTATTATCAGTCTCCCCCCACCCATCCCTTGGACATTTCCCCCTCCCGTCCCTATCCCATCCCCGTCGATTTGGGTGCTCGCAGCCCCCTGTGGGGCGAGGGCTGGAGGCTGCTGCTCCTGGGATGGTTTTGGGTCAAAAACAAGCAAAGTTGGGGTTAACTCGTGCCTGGAGGTCCTGCTGCGTGTAGGCGTAGCAGTCGGGGTGAATGTTGCTGTGAATTTGGTGATCTGGGGAAAATCGGTTGCTTCTAAAGGGCTTCAGAGCCCCCTGTGAGCATCCCCCGGAGCGGAGGCTCGTGCCTCTGTGGGCTCCCCCAGGGTGAGGCTCCTCAGGAGCCCATGGGTGCCCATTGCGGTGTTCCTGGTGTCTCACCGTGGTCTTGTTTTGCTTCCTCCTCACCCCAGGACGTCAGTCGGGAGGGTTTGGGGAGGCAGGAGGATTTGGGGAAGTGGGGAGGACCTGGCCTCCCCGGTACGGCCTCGCTCTGGTCTCTGCACCCGGTGCCCTTGCGCTGCCTCCCCGGGGCTGCTCAGGACTTGCCACCTCTCTCACGTTGCGCTTTGGGTTGGTTTCTTGTCTAAAAATCAGAGATTTGGATGACCCCCCTGCTAAGGAAACATTTCTGTGTCAGGGACTCCGCAGCAGGGGGGCTGGAGGATGCTGTCCGTGGGGGAAGGCGGTGTAAGTCGTGCCCCTGGGAAGGGCGCCCATAAAAACACAAAAACCCTGAGATATTTTTCTCCCTGTCGCCATCCCCACCTCTGTAGACCCGGGACCAGGAATTCCTGGGAATTCGGGCTGGAGGCACCGGTGCCATCGTTTGTAGGGTGCTGGAATGGTCCTGGTGGGTGGCAGAGAGCTGGGATACTGAGGGAAGTGGCGTTTCAGTGGGGAAAAACCAAAAACGCTATGTCCTGCCCCAATGCGTGCTTCCAGGGGACTCAAGGGGGCACGAGGCCCCTGACCCCATCGTGATGGGACCTGCGGCTTCTGCACGCAGCGGTGCCAGCGCAGAGCCCCTGGCTGAGGCTTTAAAGCGGCGTAATTCGTTAAATGCAATCCAGTGTCCTCTCTGACACGTTTTTGGGTTCTTCGTGCCGGTCTGCATGCTTTGGGGAAGGGGGAAGCGTCGTCATCCCTGCAGAAAAGTTTGACGTTTAGCAGCAGATGAAGGCGTTGCTCTGTTTTAGCTCCTGTCATTGCTTTTTTTTTCCACTTTCCTGCCCCCAAATCAGTCATATACGGCTGAAACACGAGCGTGGGGGACCCTCTGCTCCCGTGTCACCTCCATCCGTGCTCGTGGCAGCGGTGATTCGGTCCCCGGGACAGCCAGAGCATCCTGAAAAGGGTTTTGTGGCCGTGGGGTGCGTTATGATTGAAGGCTCATGGTTGCTTCCTTAATCTCTTCTATTTCCCCGCTCTCCCTTGGGAAAGGGATTTCCAGCCCTGTGTCGGTGTTTGTCTTTATTACATCTCCTGTCACTCTTCCGTGGGTCCCGGGAGGTGATCGGCTGGGGGGGGGAGGTTGATAATTTGCTGCCAATTAGCGGGACCAGGGCAGACCCGGTGAGCTCCGCGATGCAGCGCGGCCTCGGGATGCTTTTTACCTCCGCCGTGGGTCTGAACCTGCCCGGAGCTGCTGCGAAACCTTCAGCCGCCTGCGTGGGATGTTCCTCAAAAATAAAGGCGCTCCGGGAGCTGCTCTTTCCCCCCAAAGCAGCGCTGAGACTCATGCTGGGTTGTGTTCCTGCCGGTTAGGGGGTAGCTCTCTTGTTAGTTGACGACATGTCTGCGGTAGGAAATTAATAGGAAAAGGCTTAAATTAATCAAGGGAGGTCGATAGGAGATGCTAACGAGCGCTTGCCCTTCCCTGGGGCTGCCGGGAGGCAGCTCCGCGCCTGGGCGGCCTCCGCGGGCGCCTTGACTGGAGGCCGGAGGTGCAGGGCAGGCGTAAACCCCGTGATTTGGGTGAGGAGAAAGCGATGAAATAATCGCAAAGCTGTTAAACAGCACCCTGAGGCGAAGGCGGCGGGTGCTGAACCCCGCTGCACCTTCCCAGCGCTCCGTTGTATTTGCATCAGCTCCCGATCGTGGTTCGTTGTGGTCCTGCAAAACCCTCTGATAAAAACGGTAAAATATATTAAAAAAAAATGCTTTTTTTGGGGACGCCTTGGGCTCTGCAGTCCCATGCCAGGCTCTCAGTGCCTCGTGGCTCTGCCATCACTTGAAATCCCGAGCGTGCGGCCTCGTGGCTCGCCACGTCGTTCCCCGGGCCCGGGGATTTGCAAGAGGTTTGCCGACGCTGGTATAAAAATGAGGAGATGTCAGCACGTTTGTGTTTTAAAATCGACCCCACAGAGGAATCCCGTGGGGACACACGTGCTGGCTGGGGACAGGGGGGGGCCACGTGTGGGATCAGGGCCAATACTTAGCATTTCCATCACTCCCAGGATATTTTCTCGTACTTGGCTGGCATCGGAGCCACTTCTTTTAGCTGAAGATCAGAAAACTCTGGAAAAAAAGCACCCCCACCCCCCGAGCAGTTCGTTCTCCCCCAGCTTGCGTTTCACGGTTCATCTTTCTTTCTGGCTGTAAGGTCTGCTGGGGCCTCTGGCTTCCTAAAGAAAAGGTGGAAAAAAAAAAAAGGAAAAAAAGAAGAAAGCAGGAGTTTAATAATAGATCAAAAAATGAGATTAAGCACTAAGTCAGCACTGCCCTGCACTCTCCCTTCCCAAAAAGCAACCGAAAGAAATTGCAAATCGCCTGGAAAAGAGGGGAGTGGAAACAGCAAAGATGAAACCTGATGCGAAGGATGGATGAGGTGTTTATATTTTATTTAACAACCGTGTGCTGCCGCCCTCCCCTGGATTTCTGTCTGAGGTGAATAAAAGAGCAGGGCTGAACTGGGATGGGGAATCGAGCCCCGCAGGTGAACGCCCGGAGCTCTGCGTGCTCCTGGAGGTGGCCTCCAAAAACCACGAGGCCTTGCAAGGTGCAGTTTGCCTCCGATGGTGCTCGGACCACGTTCTCTCAGGGGTTATTAGTCACCGGCAAAACCAGAGAGGGCCTTTCGGCGTGTCTCGGCCTGGAAGGGCGTTGGATGGAGGCTCGCACCTGACGAGACACGAATCTCCTGGAAGGGACGCTCAGGCCTGGCACCAGGCGCTGAGGCCGCCAACCCCGGGCTTGTTGGTGTTGGCTGCGAATCCTCCGGCTCCTCTGGCGCTCGGTTTTGGTGAGGCTGTTGTCGCAGGCCGGGCGGGATGGCCTCGGCTTCTTCGCCAGCCCATGGAAAAGTTTGGGAAATGGCAGTTCGCAGGGAGCTGCTGTCCTGCTGGCTCGGCCTGAAGGTCTCCAGAGCCAGCGTGGGCATCGGGTAGGGCTCAGGTGAGCCTCGCTGGAAGGGTTCCTACACGGTCTTGGCTGGAGACAGGATAGCAGGCCTTTAGTCTGACCCAACCTTGCTGTTCCTACCACCTTGTTTACACCCACAGTGAATAAAATACCGAAAGGGACACGAGGCACAACCAGTCCCCTCCAGCATCATCCTTGTCCAACCTGGGTCATGCCGTGGGGATAAAGACCCAGCTGCAGGCTTTTTGGGGCTAAATAGGCCACTTCTAGGTGCACACAGTCTTCTAACCCCGTGCTTCTGGAGAAGGAGAGAGGCTGGGGAGCTTCGTCCATGTCAGCTGCGGGTGGTATGGACACGGCAGGAGGTGAATGCAAGCGGCAATCCCAGGCGGGGGGCTGGCACGTGGGGCTGGGGATGTTCGCTGTGGGCTGCCAGAGCAGGAGAAGAGGCAAAAGCTGCCTGCCTGCTGGAAAGCACCGCTCCCACGTGTTATTAGCAGCCTCTCAGGTCTTAATTTGTCTTCTTTGTCACCACCTTGGGCTCAGCTCGGTGCTTTAAGAGTTGGAGGAGAAGCTGTTTCATTGCCCGCTGGGCTGCTGCTCTTGTCTGTTCTCCAAAAGGAAGCAAACCAGATGTGCCAGAGCTTAAATTTAGGGGGAAGAAAACCCAGAGCTTGGCAACAGCCCCTTTTCTCAACGAGGAAGTGTTTTTGCCGTCCACCTTTTCCTGAGGCTGAATGGGTGTGAAGCGCAGGGAGAAGACGGGGCACGGTTGCCTTTGCTGTAATTTCAGTGTATTCCGCAAGCGGGGCAGTTGGGATTTCTTTTCAAGTTGCTTTGCCAACTTTGGGTGGAGAAAAAGAGCTGAAAACCTTGCCTTGGTGGATGTGGGATGGAGGCAGGGATTATTTTATTTACCTGTTTATACTGGTGACACCCCGAGGCAAAACAGCGAAGCCGGGGCCGCGCTGCCCGCTGCGTAGGGCTTTGAAGAGCGCTCTCCCCCCCAGATCCTTTTTCCCGGCACCGACAAGATGAGCACCAAAGAGCCGTGACTGAGTCAGCAATGCAGATGCCATCAAACGGCTGCTTTATTCCAGCGCGTGAATCAGAGCACAGCCGTGGCAGAGCCTCATATCCTGCGTCTCCTGATAACAATGCGGTTACCTCCGAGGAAACAAAATGCGGAGAGATCCCAAAACGCGGAGAGATCCCATTGTCCCGCCTCTTTAGGGCACCTATAACGCATTGGCACCAGTGGTCCTTATTTTATTGCAACTCTTGCAATAGCGGGTGTGGGTTATTTTATTTTGTAAATCCTACGGCCTGGAGTTAAAATGTATTTTTTTAAATACTTGTGGAAGTGATCCAGCATGCGCATACGCACTCGGAGGTATAGGAGGGGATAAATAGGACTGTTTGCTGGAGCACAAGCAACTGGAGTTAACCCCTGTCCGACCAGTAAGAGCAGCGCGTGCCACCAGCATGGGTGCTGACTGCTCACCCTACAGGCCTTTTTAATGCTGCCTGCATCGCGTTCTCGGGGAGAAAGGGGGATTAGCTTCATTTGGCCTTAAAATTAGTCATTTGCCTCCAAACTCATCTTAATTTCCAGGCTTTTCTCTCCTTCAGTTCACTTGGAAAGTTGTATGCAGGGGTGAAGCCCTTTATCCCCAGATGTTTTCTGCTTCTCCCTCCCAAGGCTTTTCCATCCCCAAACACCGGTTTCGACGGCACGGACCGCAGCCAGAGCAGCGACAGCGTTTCCTTCTATTGTTCTGGTTCCCCCCACGACGTCCACGCGCTGCCGCTGGCTTTTGCATCAGCAGCCTCCCTTCTGCTGCTCCCCGGGGCCCGTCTGTGTCCTGCTCCTCCTGTTGTCCCTCTTCTGCACCCGGCCGTGGTGGGACGGCCAGGCATGCGACGGCGCGGTTTATATCCCTCGAACCAGACGAAATGGTGACATTGCGCAAAGAGCTGGCTGGATTGTTCCCTAGTGGCAGAGAGGAATTGTTTAAAAGACAGTTCTGCTGCTCTGGTGGGGGTGGGAAAGGACAATTTCTCCCAAATCCCTCTTTTGGAGGAGCTTGCTCGTTCCTTGGGATTTTTTTAACCAGCGACTGCAGAATTTGGTGGGGGTTAAAAACCATTTCCGCGGTTCCTCGTCCGTGGATTTAAGGGAGAGCTAGTTCAAATGCTACATCAGAAATCGCGCGGCAGAACTGCGGAGACTAGACATTAAATAATTAGGAGATTGCACAATGAAGTGCTGGAAGGTTTCGCACATGCCACAACCTCTTTCGATCCAGCTGAAGCTCTGCAGAGATCTGTGTGAAAGTTCTGTGCAGCCAGGCTGGAGAAGGCTTTGCTCCCTTCTGAGCCTTTGTAAGGAGAAGAAAACGGGAAGGAAAACTCATGTTGCGTCCCCAAAGACTTTGTACTCTCTAAAGCTCAAGCGTGGGAGCTCCGAGGTTCCTCCTATTTTACAGTGTTTGTATGTGCTGGGAGCAAATGATCTAAATTAATTGTTATCTTTTCTCTGCTTCCCACGTCTTCAAAGCGCTGCCATCCAGCCAAGCTGCCTCCTATCAAATCGGAAACACGAAAAAAGAAAAAACCTTCCAGACTGTGACCGAAGATGAGAAATGTTGGTCCCCAGGGGCTGCATGGTACGAGCTTTGGGCCGTGAGATGATGAATGCAACTCCACAGTTGCTCGTTCGTGCTCCAGGAAAGGTGTGCTTTGGGTGTAGGTATGTCCAGCACTAGAGCTGAGCTCTCTCCAGCTCCTCTGCGAACGTCCTCCACTTTTTCTGCTGCAGTTAAAAACAATCGGAGGGCTGCTGGTGTTTTGAACAACCTTGCCCACCTAGGAAATTATGAGCTTGGATTTGTTCAATCGAATATTCCAAAGATTAAGAGTGAAAATAGCTGAGCTTGTCAGCCCCAAGGAATTGTGTTGCAGCCTGGGCTCAAATCCATCACCCGGAATCGGGAGGCTCTGGCAGGGTATTCTTCATCCCTCAGCAGAAGGCATCGCAGCGAGATCGTTTAACTGTAATTCATCAATTTACCAAGCCACTTGATTAAGCGGGGGTTGGAGAGAGGCTGAAGGGAGCGCATCTGCCTGTTGTAAGGCATCTCTGGCCACCTGAGGACTTTTTGGCTTGCGTGTCCGTTGCCTTTCAAGTCTCCGGGAAAGCCCATCAGGAGGAGAGCCCAGCAAAACTTATTCACAGTGGTGGTGAAACGAGAGGAATTGAAGAAATAAAGGAATTCATGTGTTTGAGCTTTTCCTCTGCGTGCTACAGCCTCAGCACCCCTTAATCGTAGTCTGGAGAGATCCTGGAGATGTTGGAGTGGACATCTGCAAAAAAAAAGGGACTTAAGAAAGTTAGGGGGTTCTTTATAAATGTGGCATTTTGGAAATTTCCTTATTCCGTAGTACATCCGAGTACTGTTTTTTCTGGGTGCCCGTGCCGAAACCTGTAGGTTGTTTCCGTGGGTGATCTCTGCTCGGAGCCACGGCGGCACTCCCTTGTTTTGCCCTTGCGATCAACATCCACGTTGTTTTCTTACCAGATTAGACTCAGCCTCATTCGAAGTTACCAGGCGTGTGCGTTTGCGCCACCCCGATAACTTCGGAGCCTGCCAGAGTATTTCAGTCAGCCCTGACGAAGAGATGCAGGTCTGCAAGGGTAATTAAGGCTGCACAAGATGATGGCAAACAGGCCCGAGGGGCAACCCAGGTACCTGCGGAGCCTCGGGGAGAGGAGCAGCTCCAGCTTGCAAGAGCAGATCCCTGGCAGTGCCCACGAGGGACCATGGTGGGTCTGTACTGAGAGGAAAACATGTTTTTCGTTTAAATGTGGTGGTGGTTCGGGCAGAAGTGGCTCTGGAAGAAGCTGGCCGTGCCGGGGAGCTGTGCGGCTCTGCGGGATGCGTGGCTGCTCGCCTGCCTCCTGGGGAATCGCAGCGAAGGACTTCGGCCAGCCCGGGACGCGAGATGGCGAGCGGGTCCTTCTGTATGGGCTTCTTGCAAGTCCTATTGTTTCCTTTCAACAAAAGCGAGAGGCAAAATGAGAATTCATTTGATTTTAATAATAAAATACCTCCAAGGAGATGAAGCAGAAGAAACTGTTAACAAGAGGAATAGCTGGAGATTAAAAACAAATCGTCTCTTGCACGCATCCAGGCACCTTCTCCTCACATAACATGGGAAAACTAAATTGAAAATGAGCCTCTACAAATTGTCAGGAAAGGGGGAGAAAAAAAAAAAAAAAGAGGATGAGTCAGCTCTAATCCTGCCTATCTGAGCCAAGGGGAAGGCTGCCTGGTGCTCATGACGGATTTTTGCAGAGAAGATAACGCATCAGACTGATGACAGCCCGCAGGAAACACTGCGAGCGGCCCGAAAATTGCTGGTGGGTACTTGAATGTCACCGACCGCACCGAATGAATTGTAGGGCTGAGTCGCAACAATTTCCCTAAAGCTGTGCGTATTAGCATACAAATACCGAGGAAGCGCAATCTCTGAATTTTTTATCTGCTTCGGCTCGAGAGTCAAACAGGCGTATTACTGACGTGTCGCCCATTTGAATCAATTGTCAGCGGAGAGGATGCATCGGGGTTTATTGATAATGTTATTAAGGTGCTTAAAAACACGAGTGTGTCGGGTTTATTCTCCCTTCAGTAACATATTGCTGTTTCTAGCACTTTTAAAAAATATTTTTCCAGTTCTGGTCTCCTCCGGAGATCTCTGCTGAGTGGGGCGTTAGTAATGGAGATGCTCTGTACTTCCACGTTGCCTTTCCTCCCAGAGTTTGTTATAAGCCTGACCTCGTTCTGTAGTTTTCTTGAAAATTTTGAGGCAATTCCATTTGCTAGAGGAAAAACTGAGGTATGGAGCGATTCTGGGAATCTTCCCAGGGTGGTACCAAAGGTGGAGATGAGAGTTTTAGGACTGTGATTTACCGACGCTCTGATGAGTAGGTTCTGCTGTTCGTGCGCGTTGCTGTTGGGTTTCTTTTGCCCTGGTTAAACCACATCAGCTGAAATGCAAGTTAGTGGCCAAAACTTCCTGTTGATCTCCGTTGTACTATCACTGCATCCGCTTTGTTTCCTCTGCTGCTCTGCCCCATCGCTGCCTGTGCAGAGGAGATACAGCAGCAGTCTCACACCCACTTGAGAAGTAATTCTATAAATTAAGGGATTCGGGGTGTTGGGGGAAATATTTGAGGTAGTAGGTGTCTCCAGGAAATGCAAAGGAAATTCTGCCGTGTGATAGAGCAGTGACTGGGAGCCCAGCATTTCTGCCTTGGGCTCGTCGGTTTTTTAAAGTTCCCTTTTAGGAGCTGTGGCAGATGACTTTGGCATTTTGCCTCTCTTTCCATCTTTAAGCAGTTCCTGCACCTACGGAGGTGGTTGTGAGGATTAGTCACTGGTTTCACAGCCCTTTGAAGAAGGCGAGGGGTGTATAACAGCTCCGTGGCTATTAATGGTACGGCTTACTAGGAGAATTTTTTTACAGCTGAGCTTAGATACGCCAGGAGAGAGCCCCAGCAAGCTGAAACGGGCATCGCTTCGCTGTTCTCACCCCGGCCGCTCCATCCAGGTGATGGCACCGGGTTGTCTGCCCTCAATATCTGGCTTGTGGGCTGCGGCAGGAGCCCTCCCTCTCCTTGCTCCTGGTACACGTCCTCCCCTGGCCCTCGGCCACAGCGTCCGCCAAGTTGAAATCTGGCTCCGAGCTTTTGGCTCCCTTCCTTCTACGTGTTTTCAATTTTGTTGGCTTTAACAGATCCCGGTGGCATCTTTTTATGATGCGCTATATTCAGCTTCTTCTATTGCTTCTAGTACA
This sequence comes from Anser brachyrhynchus, assembly GCF_964034855.1. Classification (NCBI taxonomy): domain Eukaryota; kingdom Metazoa; phylum Chordata; class Aves; order Anseriformes; family Anatidae; genus Anser; species Anser brachyrhynchus. Next base: position 124,473,373 of record NC_137696.1, on the reverse strand, counting down.
GTAACGCTCCTGAAGTTCAACCTGTTTTTTTAATTAAAAAAAGGACAAGATGTAGTATTGTTCTGTTACACTGGGAAAAAAGGATTTTGAGAGACGAAGCATTTTTCTTATTCCTGAGCTGGACTCAGTGGTCCTTGTGGGTCTCTTCCAACTCGGAATACTTTATGATTCTGTGGTCTTTAAATTGGAACGACTTTAAAACTCCACACAGTGGTTTCGGTGGAACATTGCTGTAGCTGGAAGAGCAAATTACTGATTTTTCTTGCCCTCCTGGGAGCCAGTATTGGTACTGATTAAACACGTGCGTTGCCACCTGTTGGGCAGTCTCAGAGTTTCTGATGAGCTCCTTGAGTGCCTTGCTCTTCAGACCTGAAAATTCAACTGCCCAGTGCTTACCAGAGTGCATCAGGTATGGTCTGCATCCTCTCCGATGCCGTGAGCGTGCTTCCACAGGCATTTTCGGCAGGACTGACATTGGCCGAAGCAGTCGTGTGCTCCCCTTCCACCTCTGCTCACTGGTGTTGCTCTTCCTTCCATCTGCTCATGACACAGGTGGTGGGCAAATTGAGCTGTGGGAGCAATCTGGGTTAAAGGAAGACATTTAATGAAAGAGGTTTTGCCACATTCCTTTTACTTTAGGATCATCTTGTCCTTTGCATGAGAATAGAAATTAATTTCGTTTCAAGTTCTGAAAACCTGAAGACATGCTGAATAGATAAAATTGTTTCTATATATAGGCTGCAGAATTCCTTTGTGCAATGGAACAGTTTGTTTTCATTTAAACCATGTATTCAGCACATTTAGCTTAATTTTATTTAACTACAAATTTTACATGCCGTTTTCCTACACTCTAATTGTTTTTTTTTATTTGTGACATAAATCCTAAGTACAATTAAAAAGTCAGGCTAGTCATTAAGAAACTTCGTTTACCATTTTTAACACAAAACGTGTGAACTTGCATGCTTTATTAATTTATACAAATGCCCAGCTGAGAAAGTAGGACAGCTCTCCAGTTAGCCAAAGGCCTGATTTACAGAGAAATAGCCCTTTGTTGTTCTTTTCCAGCAAAAGGCAGCCTTTGGTAAGGGAAAAAAAAAAAAAAGACTAAAAATACAAAGCAAGACAGTTTAAATCAGTCACTTAGAACTGAACTATTTTCTCTGGTTTGCATCAATAAGTCCTGTAGTCACGGGAGAAAAGGTAGGGTGGTTGAAAAAGGGTTGTCGGGCAAGTTAGCAGCAGCGATCCTCAAGGTCGGGTCTCAAGACCGCTGTTAATTAATGTATCAACAAATGGAACAGCAGAAACTAATGGTATTTGAAGAGGTCATCGAAATAGGAAAAATGGGATCTAGCATAAAAAGAATGAATGAGTTCAGGACTGTTTGTGTTAAGGGGACATAGCGCAAGCTCGGATGCAAAGTAGGGTTTTCCTATATTGGAACTGGGCCGTATAGGATAGGAGAACTGTGATGTACCGGTGCCAAGGATACGTACCGGGATCACGTTTGTCATCCAAATTATTTCCATTAGGGATAATGAAATGTGAAGGCCACTGCAGAAGGTGTTAGTGAGGTATTGTTTAAAACGTACTCTGTGCTCCTTGGCCGCGCAGGGGAAGGGTGTCTGCTGGAAATGATCTGGAGAACAGAGCAGCTGCTTCACAACCCCATTAGGGGAGCTGGGATGGTAAGCCAGTGACAAAAAAAGGCAGAGAAAAATGATATTCCTTCTCTATAAATACACTCCCATAAACACCAGAGAGGGAGAAGAGTCATTTAAGTTAAATGACAATTCAGGCACAAGAACAAACAGCTCTGAATATGTTAAGGCTGGAAATGAGCAGAATGAGCCTCAAACCAAGTGAGGCTCTTGAATAGCCTTCTAATGGGAATTGTGTAACGGGCTAAAAACCTGATTGCTGTGAAGATGGAGCCTGATAAATGTATTAATGGCATTATGCAATGACGTTGACTTCAGCATTAAGGGATCAGGCTCAGGATTTCTGTCCCGCACTTTTGCAAATATACTTAAGGATCCTGCAGGTGAGAGGAAAAAAAGCTAAAAAGTTTTTGTTTAAAAAAAATATTTGCAAAATGATTCAGCTTTGAGTTGGTTTCTGCATTTCTAATGCACTAATAATAGAACTGAGTGAGCTGTGGAAAGAAGAAAGTATCCTTTCTGCCCTGCAAAAAAGCACAGTTGGCAACTGTTTCCCTATTTTAGTGGTCGATTTTTGGCAGCAGGCCTGTCGTGCTTAGAGATATATATATATATATATATATATGTATATTTTCCAATTTAAATCATTTTGGTACCTTATAGTAAATTTAGGCCTTGAAATAGATTGTGCTTAAAAAGATGACATTTATTATTATTTAACTTTGTAATGATGCTTTCTAAAAAACCTGCAGCACTTAGTGCTCGCTAGAGTTTCTTATTGATCTTGTCGTTCTCTTTATTGATCCCCATTTCCCCCCTCTACCAATAATTCCCCAGATTTCTTGCCGCTTTGCTAAAATCCCAATAAATAAGATCGAATGCCTTTTTGGCCAAAGAGCCTCGTTATTTTATCGAAGGCAGGTGCCGAGTTATTTTAGCACAACGTAACTTTGATCTGGTGGCGCGTTTTACGCTCCATATTTCCATGCCTTTTATGTTTCCATTCATACTCTGTCCTCGAGGCTTGTGTGCGGCTGATGCCATGGCTTCCCCGAGTGCTGCTTGCTCCAGTCCTTCGTCCCAAAACGGAGAAATCCTGCGTGGAGCCCTCTGCAATTTGCAAGGACCCCTGGCTGGAGGGGGCTGGCGTTGATGGTGTGCCGCGTTGTTACAGCTGAGAGCACCCAATGTGCACATGGGCACTCAAACGCAGGCTGGGGAGGTTCGTTCCAGCTTACAAAGATTTCTGAATTTTAGCTCAGGTGTTGCGCAGAGCTGGTTGAAATGCTGCTGTCCTGTGCTGCCGTGGCTGAGCGGTGGTGCAGCTCATTTATTAAGGCTGGGGGCTTGAGCCCGTAATCGCCTGTGTGTTCTCCTGGCATCCCCATGCGTGCTTTTTATTCGGCTCCTTCATTCAGGATGCAAATGGCAGATGGTTTTTGTTCTTTGGTTTCAAGACCTCGTTGGAGCCTTTCAGCCGTGCAGCCCGGTCAGCTTCACAAACCAGTCAATTACCTCAACTTCCCTTTATGAAACCGAAAACCTCGCAGACCCGCTTTGATTTTGCTTAAACCGAACCAATTTGTGGAAAGGAGGCTTGAATTGAGTGATCACGAGCAGCTCTTATTATCACATCCTCGCTATTTGCCAAAAGTCTGCGGCAGCATCACCTCCTGTTTGTTCAGCGCCTATTTTGTGGGGAAGTCTGTCAGCTCTTACATCCAGGGCTCGCAGGGCCCCGCTGTTAGTATTTGTTCTTCCTTCTATATCTGGAATTTAAGGCTCCCTTATCAGCCAATTCCTAGGACTATTTCTTTCTCGTCATTTTAAAAGGCTCTCTGCACACATCCAAACGTGACGGTGGGGTCTCCAGCGGACCTCTAACACGATCCCGGTAGACAGCCTTTTGCAGCCTTTTCCCCAAGTGACTTTAATCCGGACTGATCGTTTCATGCATGCTATCGCTTTGGATTTCCAGCAAACCCAGCTGATTCACTCGGCTGCACAGCATTGTCCCAAAACGTTATTTAAGCAGCGTTTTGGGATCGCACGTTTTGGGTTACATGTGTAGCGTGCACACTCAGGTCTGGCTTTGCTTTGGGGTTTTGAGGTGTTTTTTGTGTTTTTCACCATGTGTATGTGTTTACTGGCCTTCCTCAACATATCCTGACTATAATTTCGAACAGATCTTTTTCTAACGGTCATGTAGGAAGTATTATCTCCAGTTTCCACTGTGGCAGCTGAACCCGGGGACAAATGAAACAGCTGGCTTAAGCACGCGGGTCTGCGCCAGCGGAGTCTCGGTTCCCGGAGTTTTCTGTCTCTTGAAGCACTCTCGGCAATCTGGCAGGTTGTCAAAGCCCCTCGAATTGCACGGACTCGAGGGTGAGCTGAAGTGCTGGAAACTCGTGGCCTCGAGTCTGGTTGTTTGATGCAACAGAGCACACGCTTAAAATGATGCTTTTGTGCTTTACCGAGGAGGGGCCGAGCGGCTTGTTTTGCAGTCGCTTTTAATTTGAGTTTAAATACTGCTGAATGCTTAATTAAAAAAAGTGCTTTTGGTAGACGAGGGCGTAATGCACAAGCTCCGCTGCAGTTCCAGCATGTAGGTGGTTAGGGATTCTGCTAGATACAAATGAAACGATTGCTTCTTGTTAACTCCTGTTTAAATATAGTTCAAATTACGGAATATTTAGTAGAACTGAATAAGCCATGGCTTGCCAGCTTTTTCATACCAGTAGTTACCAGATGCTTCTGTATTTATAACCTCGCCATCTGTTCCAGGGTGGAGTTTGGGGGTAGTCTAGGTATTTGGATGTGTCTTCTTTCTTGGGTGTCTCTGGAAAACTTCAAAGCATCTGTTCCGAGATGAAGGGAAGCATGGTTAGCTGTAGCGGTTAAAGAATTCACGGGAATTCTACAGAAATGCGGCAGAGCCCTTGGCACAGCAGGGCTCAGGCGCTGAAGGAGCTTTGACCAAGGGATTGTGTCACAATCGTAGCTGAGATCCAGCGTGGTCTTTGCTTGGCTGTCACCAGTCCGGGTTGCTGCTTCCTGCTTCGAAGCCCATCTTTATTAATAGTCACTGAAATTTCCAGGAGCATTGTGATATGAACATCTCTTAACTTGCTTTTTTAAAAATTTCTGTAGATAAATTTTATTTAGACACATCTTAGATATTTTTTTTTTGATGCTGGGTGACTCATCTATTTCTTTTAGAGTGATAAGAGCTAAGTCTAGATAAAAAGAGAAATGAGCGTAGCATGTTCGGGCAAATTTGCTCTCCCTGCTGCACATCCCACAAGGGCCGAGGTGTGGATGGGAGAGGAATAACCCTTTGTAGGACGGATAAAGGAGCTCAGCAGGGTATTTAGTCTTGGAGTTATTTAGTACAAATTTAGTCTAGGAGTTATTCAGTACAAAAAACTCCTGTGCCATGAACCCACCTGTTTATTGGCTTGTGCGGAGCACCTTTCTTCCATGGGTACCACCGTCACGCAGGCTGCTGGGAGTAACAACTTGCTGTTAATTCACCTGGTTAGGCTTGATTCACACACTCTGACTGAGTCGTGACTCTGAATGACTCAAAGCATTTCATTTTTTTAGGTAGCCGTAAAAAAGGCAAAGGAAATCAGGGCTAGGTCCACAAAATTGCTGTGGAATTGCTGTGAGTGGTTTATGGGCACGTGGGGCAGGAAGACAGCACCCTCTGCCTTCATCCTTGCACACCATTGAGCTCCACCAAAGCCTGGAGGGACTCGTCATACGGAATTTGGTTTGCCGGTGGTTTTGGGGACGGGCGAACCCACGTTTCGGTCAATAAACTACTTGTGAAAAATACTCACCCAGTGCTAGTAACAGCTTTCAGTCGCTAATGATCTGGGACACGCTGTGGGAGGAGGGAAAGCTGCATGTCTCATTACCCATCCTCTGAGCCATCTGGTCTCTCACGGTTTGTTTGTAACCACCGTCCTAATCTCTCCTAACTTCATTGTTGCTGAAATATGAAAATTGCCCTTTTAGGCCCTGTGGTTCTCGTGAAGATAATAACATAGCGTGGTTATGTAGGGGTTTCTAAACAAAGCATAATGCAGTCATTTAATGAATTTATCTAGAATGTTTGCTCTTAATAAAATGTGTGGCGGTGCAACTCGACATACTCTGAGTGTGATCCATAATACTACGCCTTAAAACAAAACCTTCTACCCCATTTCTTGCCTCGATTTTTCTTTCTTTCAAGTAGCTATGTAAAATGGGCCTTCAGTAACAAGGGCACGGACATTTCTTTTCCTGACTCCTTTTTACTACCAGGCAGTGTCCTCTAGCACCCCAGCACCTTGCTGAAAGCTTTCCCTGCGTTTATAGACTTACTTTCTCCTGCCATCGTGATCCGCTTTCCCTGTGCAGGACGCTGAGAGCTCCTTGTCCTTGCTCTTCGGATTCCAGCTGGAGCTGTGCTGGGTCCAAGCCTGCATTAGTATTTGGGAGGAAAAAGTCTTTGCACTTTATGTCCATGTGTCCATTCTTATGCCAATTTTTCCCTTTTTTTATTGTTTATTATTACTATTCCAGTATTATTCGGGTTCTTGCTGAGTTTCCCTACATGCTCTAGCCCTTGCTTTGCTTTATGCCCAGCAGTAGGGTGTATTGTTGAAGTACTTTTTGTGCCCATGGGGTCTTCAACGTAACGTGCTTTATTTAAATGTTGCCTACCCCTGAAATGCAGCTACTTACACTGCAAAGCCTGGCAACTGCTTCAACAGCATAAGCAGGACCAGGCCACTACTTTTAGGACATAAAGTAAGGGGAAAAAAAAATCCATATCCACTAAAAACTGCAGGGGAGATTGTAAATCATCAGAATGTAACTACCTAAACTGGAGTTTGGCCAGTATTCCAGATAAAGATTTCCTCTCTTGTGAAGTGTGCCGTGCGTTATCTGATGGACAAAAGCGGACAGAGGCTCAGCAGGCTTGAAAATTTAGGTTTGCCGTGTAGGTGTAGTTGTTCCATAGGGGCTGAGAGATGTTTATTACCTGTTTAGCACCTACAGCACCCTGGGGGCTAACAAGCGACTGAATCCTATGAAATCTGATGGGAATGTCTGAGGTTAAGAGTGCAGTCCAAATCCACAAAACTCATGAAATCCACAGATGTTCAGGTTTTGGTGCCGCCTCCTGTGGAAGGGAGGAGAAAGAAGTTAAAAAAAAAAGGTTTACCAAAAGGCCCATAAGTAGGGAAAGGATGAAAGTTCAGGGTCCTCCCCTCCGACTGTTGTTCTCTTGAGGATCAACGGATGTTTTTCTGAGGTTTATTCCAGGCCATGGAAGCGTGCCATGGATCTGTGTGTTGGCTGGCTCTGAAACTCCTTAATACCTGCTTGAAATGACTCGATGTAATTTATAGCACAGAGGAAACATCGGTGTGTTGGATGCGAGAACCACGAGTGGGATGAGAGGGGGAATTTGGTGAAGGTGAGGGAAAGAGGTCAAGTGCGGACTATTGAAATAGAGAAAAAGAGGACACAAAGGAGTGGTGGCATCCACTGTATTAAATTGCAGCTGCCAACTGTAGAGCTACTTAAAAGGTAACACAAGGGAGATTGCCAGCATGAAATTATACACAGGTGTCTAAATAAGTTGTTCTGTGAGCAGAGGGAATAATGAAGCCAGTTTTTCTTAGATTTTGGCTTTACCCTATAGCCTCTGACGGACAGTATTTCTTCCCACTCCTGGGGTGCGTGCCAGCACAGACCCTCACCACATTTCCTCTGCTAGGAAAGGAGTCATGCAACTTATATTTGTTTAAACTGTTACTCATCGCAGCTTAGAGACTGCCCATTAGGATCCATTTCTGAGGTAATACCTTACGTGTGCTCTTGGATATAGTGTATGAGCAGGCTGTAAGAAAACAAAAGCCTTGATAGCAGAAAGGGTGGGAAATGAGGATGTTTGAACACGATAATATTTCTGTTGGGATACACGTAAGGCAGCTGAGGAGTTTTAGCTCGATGGGAGGGAAACGGAAAACTCCCCTTTTATGCTGAGCTCCTATTGCATTGGAATAAGAAGGGGTCAGTACATGGAGAAGGGGTTTGAATCTGAAGCTGCCTACATCAATGTAATGTGTAGCAGCTTTGAGACTACTTTGAAAGAAGCATTTGCCATGCTGGCTGCTGTTCCTGAGAGCTTGTTTCCTTTTGGGAGCCGGGATAAGAATTGGTCTCTCGCCTTGTGTCCTGACATACAAGTTCTCCAACTGTATTTCTTCCTCAGCCAGGCCCTGAAGGGATTTATTGTCACCTCGCATCCTCGAGCAGAACTCCAGGTAGAGCAGGATGGACAGCGTCACCTCATGTCATGGCAGGTGTCGGTACACGAGTGTGCTGGGACAACAAGGCTGTGTCCAGCAGTTTGGGTGATAACCTTGCCTTTATACTGGGAAATGCCTTAATAATCTGTCTTCTTTTTCCTGGAATATATAAAATATTGTTTGTGAGATCCTTTGAACGTGCAGTACCTATGCCTGCCCTTTTGTACACACATTCCGTTTGTGAGATTTCCCTTTGTATTCTTTAACAACAGGTAGACCTGCTCTCCCCCTCACCCCCTACGGTTTTTTCATCTTGGTATAAAAGTTAGTTTCTTTACACATGTGTTAAATGACTGTTAAAAAGTGCAGAGCGGTGGAAAAGTGGTTTCTTGCAGCTTTCAAGTGCTCATGTTTTATTAAAGCTGAGATTCCTGGAGACACGCTACAGTTGCCACCCTACGCACTCCTATGGAGATAAAACCTCATTTCTTCTGTCACATTCTTTAGTCCCCCAAAAGTTGTCAATTTGGGTGCTTTGGGGTGAGACTTGATTCCAGTAGATAGGATTGCCTCTCAAGGGGCCCCAATATATATGCAAAATGAAAGTGCATAAAATAATAAAAAGTACTGAAGCTCCGTTTGGCTTGGCTTTCTTGTAAGATGATAACTGGCACCATCACTTGCCTTTTTTCTCCCCTGTATTTCCTCACTGATTTTTATTTTTTTTTTCTAAATCTTTTGTTTCAGTCACCATCTTTTGCTATGTTTGGTACTTGTCAGCCTACATTTTACATAGCTGCTCTTACTTAACAGCGTTAATGCTGTTGTCAGCGTAAATGCTGTTTAGTCAGAAAACAAAGGTTAAAACCACGAATGACGTTTTACACCGCTATAGTATTTAAACCTCTTTTGTCCAGATTGAGTCATAATTTGTGATATTAATGCAAACTGTCCAGATTGGACCTTGATGTAACTTGGTAATGAAAGGAAATCGGTGGTGATGGTGTAGTACCAGTAAGCAGGGTCTGTAATCACTTTTACATCTCTGTATCAGCATCTCAGCATATACTTATTTTCACAGGCCCTTTTACCAGAAACCACCTATATATATCTCCAGGGGTTGATGGCAACCTTTGCAGTCCCAGTGGAGTTTTGACCACAGAGCCGAGGGGTGACTGAGCTCCATGTGTGCACCTTCTGCCTCACAGGGGTGCTGGGGCACAGCTGGGTGCTTCTGGGGCACAACTGGGGGCTTGTGGGGCATGATCGGTGGCTGCTGGTGCGCAACTGGTGCCTACTGGGGCACAACTGGAGGTTTCTGGGGCACAACTGGTGGCTACTGGGGTACAATGGGTAGCTGCTGGGGCACAACCTGTGGCTGCTGGAGCATGACTGGGGGCTGCTTGGGGCATGATTGGTGGCTGGTGGCGCACAACTGCTGGCTATTGGGGTACAATCAGTGGCTGCTGGGGCACAACTGGGGGCTACTGGGACACAGCTGGTGGCTATTTGGGTACAATGGGTGGCTGCTGGAGCACAACTGGGCGTTACCAGGGCACAACTGGGGGCTGCTAGGGCACAGCTGGTGGCTTACTGGGGCACAACTGGTGTCTATTGGGGTACAGTGGGTGGCTGCTGGGGCACAATTGGGGGCTAGTGGGGCACAGCTGGTGGCTAGTGGAGCACAACTGTGGACTACTGGGTCACAGCTGGGGGCTGCTGGGTCACAGCTGGGGCCGCGGGGGCCATGCCAGGCACTGACAGGACCCCGTCCCCTCACGGCGTCCCCTCGCGCCCACCTTTAGGCGGGAAAAGCGCCTGGGCGCAGCGCGCATGCGCACTGGCCGGCGCCCACCTCAGGGGAGGGAGGGAGGCGCCGCTCCGCCCCCTCCACCATTTAAAGGGCCAGCGCTCCGCCTCGGCCGGCCGCCCCGCTCGGCGCCGGCAGCGGGCGGCTGTGGAGCGGCCGGGAGCTCTCCGGCCTCGGGCACTTCGCCTTGTGACGGAGCAGAGCCGGGGCGCTTCGGCAATTCTCGGTAGTTTCCGGAGCGGCCTCCTCCTTCGCGTTCCTTGCTCCCTAAAGCCCTTCGGCAAGTTCCGCCAGCGCTTCGGCTATCTCCGCCGGCCCTTCGGCTCAGCCCGTTAAGTTCCGCCGCCACTTCGGCAACTTCCGCCGGTCCGGTCGGAAATGGCCGAAGACGTGAGGGAGCCGGCGGTCTAAGGGGAGAAACCCGGCCGGCCGCTCGGAACGAACCAACTGCGCGCCGACGGCGGGGGGGGCCGGGGGGGGAGCGGGGCAGGGCAGGGCGGGGGCAAAGCGAGACAGGGGCCGCGGCTCCCCCCGCCCCCCGCCGGCCCCGCGGCTCCGCCGGGAGGGCGCAGCGAGGGCGCCGAGAGGTAGGCTGGACCGTACCACGTACCGGGGGGCGGGGGGGCGTTGATCCCCCCCCATGGCGGGGCAGGGCGTGTGAGGGGAGTGGTACAGTCCGGGGGCACGGCCCCTGAGGGCTTTTTGGGGGGGGGGGGGGGTATCCTTGGTTTTTGTTTTTTTTTTTAGTTATTTTAAAATGTTATTTTTCCAGCTCTTCTCCCCTAAAATGTAGGGGTCTCTCCCTAATAAAAAATCCCGCTGAATAGTGGAATTAAACTAAATTAGTGGAATTAAACTACATTAATGTCGGTTAACGCATTACCGCCGCCTGCGTGACACCCAGTTGTGCTGGTCCCCAAGGAAACAGTTTTGTCTGAAGGGGCCAGAAGTGGTTAAATTAGTATTAAATTAGTATTAAAGGTTCACTAAAGCACAGTGTCCTTCAGAGAGGTGCTGCTCCGCTGCCGCGTTGTCAAAATTCGTAGCTCGTGTGGGCCGGTGGCCTCATTGGGTAGTTTGGCTTGAAAATTGCTGGTTTCTGTGCCGTGAGGCCATTTAATCTGTAAAAAAATGGAGATTAAATAAGTCTGTTTCCTGAAGTGGGTGTCACATGCAGGCAACTATCTGTTTTTGGGGAGAAATCTGCGTGTGTGAGGTGCCAGAGTCTGTCACAGGCGTGTTTTGATCGGTGTTTGTCATGTATCTGAGGTACTGTGTCACGTGGAATGTGTTTTGTACGTTGTCACGCTTCATCAAGCGATGAATAATCCTAAAACCTCTTTCTATTAATCACAAATGGGCTGCAGTGTGATTATGTGGGGGTGGGAGAAGTGTTTTCCCCTCACAAATCCCCTAACCTCACGTGCCACCCACGGGTCCTGGTGTTACGCGCGGCTTTACCCGTGTTCAGATACGACTTTGCGATGTCTCTTTTCGGGTTTTTCTTTCCAGAAATCAGACTTTGCATCGGTTCAGTTCAGTGTTAAGAGATCCCGGAGCAGGGGTAATTGACTGCCTTCATTTGAGCCCGGTACAGCCAAATTCCTCTGGCAGCTCGGCTGTGGTACTGACAGCCCTCGAACTCCTCTCTGTCTTTTTGCAGAAGGGAAGTCCAAAATAGTTTTCTGAAGTTCTCTAATTTTGCAAGCGGAGACTGTTAGCTCTCGTGTTCGTTTGCACGTGAGGACGGCTTTTGGCAGTTGGTAAATCAGAGCAAAAGCAGCAGATACAAAAAACAAGAAAAACGTGGTTGTTGGACTGCTGTGGTTTAGGCTGTTTCTCAGTGATAAACTGCAAAATTGGAAGGCTGTTCTTGTGCTGCTAAGGTGGGATGGGAGAGATCATCGTCTTCCGTGCAATGTTTGTAGCGTGGATCTCCGGGACTGTTCAGACAAGGATTTAAATGGTGTTGAAGCGTTCCCAGGGCTTGCTTGCACATGGGGAGCTAGACACCATCTTGAGTCTGTTTTCCACAACTATTAAGCTTTGAAATCCCATGAAAATCTTACGTTTTCTTTAGAGTTTGTCTCTTTTTCTTCTGTCTGTGTATTTGTTCTCCCCCCCCCCGCTGCCTGATTTTCCTCCTTGCTGTTCGACTGCTGTCACCCATCCCAGCTGCCTTGCCTGTTTTCCCAGGGCATTCCCTCTCCTTCCCACAACGATTTCACTGGGGTGGGAAGTGCAGCTAACCGCGCGTGCCGGCTGTTTGAAGGCAAGATCACAGCAGTCAAATGCGGGTTGGTTCCTAGTCCAGAGGCAACCTTTCTGCTTTGGAAACCCCCCAGGAAAACAGAAGTGGAAGGGACCTCGCAATCTTTGGATCCAGTCTCAACAGCAGATTGGTTTTCCTGGTTCTTGTTGTCTCCCTTCCCTACCTGTTACCTGTGCTAAATACCCCTCCTTGGCTCAGGAACAGACTGAACGTTGTGAAGCAGTTCCTAACGCTGAGATTTTAACCCAGGTTGGATTTTTTGCTGTTACTTTAACATATTAATTCTAACCCAGGTTGGGATCCTTATGTCCTAACCACCTAGCAAGCAAAATACGTGTGGTTTTCATGTTTCCTTGAGAAAAAGACAGGTGGTATTCATATGCACGCTTAAGCATGTGACAATTTAAGGCAGGTAGGAGTCTCTCTGCTAGTATGCAGGGGTAGCATTCACGTGGGATTTGGGATACGCAGCTGGGATGTCCAGCTGCCTCATACAACCCATGCTGATGCTGGCTGGGCTGAGTACGCCTGCAGCGCTGTGGTTGCAATTTAGACGTATCCTCAAAAGCGGAGCCCACGGTTTTTTCTCCTTGGAGAAGACTTTAAAGTACTGTTTACCGGTGATTGCCGTGGTTGAGTTGGCTCCTGCAGCCTAGACGTCTGATTCTCAGATGCAAATCAGGTGGATGTTGGTGGATGCTGCCTGCAAAGAGGTGCAAAGCCAATTTGAGGTTTTGGGGCTTGTTAGGAAGGATGAAGACAGAAGCACGTACGGCTCCGTGGCTTACAGCTCATCGATCCCTGCATTGCCCGGGTGTAGGAAGCCTTGAGTGCTGGCCAACCAGGTGAATTGATGTCAGTACACAGCAGTTGCAGGCCTTGAAGGGCAAATCGAACTCCCCATTTTTCTCAGATCGTTGCTATTAGTTAATTAATGCCCATTACCAAGCGAGAGCAGTTTTAGAGGGCTGACTAATCTGTCACAAATGGTTTTTTGAAAGCATGTTTTGTAGCTTGACTTGCTACAATTCTTGGACAATCCCTGCAAGATTATTCTAATTATAAAGAAAGTTCCAATATCTTTATATATTTATTTATTTATATATATATATATATATATAAATCTAAATAAATAAAGTGCATAGGTGTGCTGTGCTCCCTCTGCTGGCATTTGCCCCCCCGTCTCGTGGTGACTGGCAGTAGGTTTCTCAAGGCTGTGTTGATACGTGCAGTTGAAACTGTGAAATGGCCTTTCTCTTGTTAACGAAACTGATTGAAATACAGAGAATTGAGACTCATAAATCAAGAAAATTAACGTTTTCTGCCCCTCTGGGGGGAGGGAACCCTAAGACTCCCATTAGGGACTAGAGATTATCTGTTGGTTTGATGTAAAAGCTCCCTGGGAAACTTGTGAAGTGGTTTTAATTAGTCTCAGGACTTCTGCCCATCCTACCGGTTTCTTTAAAGGTTGGGATCTCGTCGCATGGAGTCGGGTGTGGATGTTTTTTTTTTTCTGCCTATCCCCTGCCCTTCCTTCCCCTTCCGTGAGTTTTGACACATGAAGAAACCGGCCGTCATTTTTCTACAGGTGCAAACGACCGCCTGAAAGCAGGACGTGGGCTTAACCCATGAACGTAGGAAACCCTCGTAGGTTTCTTCTAATACGAAATCCTAAATAACCTTTCCCGCTGTGTAGGTAACGCTTCCTTCTTTTTTTTTCTGCAGAGTTTCCAGCTGGTTAGCCTTTTCCCTGCCTCGTTTCATAAAACGCTTCTCTTCCTGATTCAGGATACTTACAGGTGTCTTCCCATCCGACGCTCTTCTCGGGGATGCTGGCAGTGCAGGCAGCCTGCAGATTGATCCCGCTCCTGTCTCATCTTGGTAAGGGTGCTGCTGTGCTCACGAGCTGGTTCTGACACCTGGCTCTGTAGGATGAGCTTTGTGCCAGCCTTTTCGTGCTGCACGAAGGGATTGTGGAGCTACGTGTGTCATCTCAATTCCGTGCCAGCGTTTTGGTCATCTATGAACTCGTTTGAAAGTGAATTCGATTTATTTGAAAGCCGAAATGTCATTGAGCAGGAAATAAGTTGTTCCACGCATCTGTTGCCTTCCTTAGGGGACACTTTATCGCAGGTCGAGTACTTCCTAAGTCCAGTCAAACAGATGATGGGTTTGTCTGGCAACTTTTGGGTCTGTTCAGCCTGGAGAAGAGAAGCCTGAGAGGGGATCTTAGCAATGTTTATAAACACCTGAAGTGTGGGAGACAGAGGGATTTGGCCAACCTCTTTTCAGTGCTCTGTGGGGACAGGACAAGGGGCAATGGCCACAAAATGGAGCCCAGGCAGTTCCGCACCACCATGCGGAAGAACTTCTTCCCGGTGAGGGTGACGGAGCGCTGGGACAGGCTGCCCAGGGAGGTTGTGGGGTCTCCTTCTCTGGAGACATTCAAGGCCCGTCTGGACGCCTGCCTGGGCAGCCTGCTCTAGGGAACCTGCTTTGGCAGGGGGGTTGGACCCGATGTCTCTGGAGGTCCCTTCCAACCCCTACAACTCTGTGATTAGTGTAGAAATGGGGTCCTTTGCTTATATTAAGGCAATTAAAACCATCAACACCCTCCGCTATGTGGTCCCATCAACACGTCTCGGTTCTCCGGTGCGAAGGCGTGCTTTGCTTTACCCTGTCCTCGAGTGCCTCGGGATGAAATCCGTACGCGTCTTTCGGCGTTCCTGTTCCGGGCAGGAGGAGGTCGTTTTATCACAGGCCTGCTCCGCAGGCACGCGGTGGGAAGCGCTGTGTTCGGGACCGTGTTGGCGGAGGGCTGCTGCCACGCAGATGACGCCCGGGAAAGGTTGGCGTGGAAGTGCTGGAGCTTGTGACGAGAAGAGCTGCCAAGCAAGTGGGGGAGCCTCGGAGCCTAAACTTGCGGAGCGGTGGCGTGAGCTGCTCCCTGGGTTTCTTTTAAGGGCTCGGTGATGTCTAAGCAGAGCTGGCCTGAACTCGCTAGGGAAACTCGCAAGGTTCTGTGCGTAAAGAGGCCGAAATCCTGTGGTATCGGCGAAGTAATGACATCAAAGCCGTGATGTGTAACCAGCAGGTGGGCAGGAGGCAGGGCAGCGTAATCCTTCTCTTCCTCGTTTAGAGGGAAGCTGCTGGCCGGAGATAACACGCGAGGCGGGCGCCCACCGACTCCCAGAAATGCACCGAGCGTCTAACAGCGTAAGTCAGCGAGCGGGCTGACACCGTCCTCAGATTATTCATAAAGATAGCAGTCCCGCAGCAGATGGTTTAAAAAAACAAACACAAAGCTTAAAAAAAAACAACCCCAAACTGACCGTGCGTTGTTTTGGGAAGATATTTCTTCCCTTAGGCGTCTCTCCTGGGAAGAGCTCGGTAAATGAATCCGCCGCCTACCTGCCGCACCTTGATTTTCACGTGGGGCTCGAGGAGGAGCCAGCGATGGGCAAAGCAGCCTGAGATGGCTGCCCTGGGAGGCTGCCACTAATTACTGTGGCGGCTGACAATAATTAGCCGCTGTTAAGCCTTCCCTCGCGAGCTCTCAAACAAAAACAAGGACGCGGCGGGAGGGAAGAGCTGTCCTTGCGATGGTCTTGTGGAGAGGAGAAACTGAAGCCCCAGGTGGTGGATATTTTGGTGCTCCCGCGAGGAGTGGGGCGCGGCGCCGTGCTGGGGGAGCAGGTGGGGTTCGAGGCACCCCAGGAGCTCGGCTTTGTTGCTTCCCACGACCCCTCTCCGTGCAACAGGTCCCCGCTTCGTGGAAAACCCCCGAGTCGGTACCGTGTGCCAAGTGGCGGCGGTGATGTGAATCTCAGAGCTGTTAACAAACGAGATTTAATGCTAATAAGTAATAAAAAGGTTGAAAGAACTCCTACCTTTGGTTCCTCACGCTTGCCCCCGGGGTCTGCCGGCTTTGTTTTCACTCCGTGGCAGTGATGAACGGCGCCAAGGCTCCTGCAAGTGTCTCAGGGGTGCGGTTAGTTAGGAGCTGGAGCTGGCAGGTGTCTCAGGGCTTGGTCCACGAGCTAATTTTTCTCCTTGAGGAACCAGACCTGCTCCTCCTCCGCAAATAACTCTGAAAAATACGAGGACGATCTTGATTAGAACGGCCGAGCTGCGCAATTACCTCTTCCTTGTCGAAGGAGGTGTCAGGGAAATGTTTTTGCGTCGTTCCTGAGCTCGCTTTTGGGGCGGCGTTACTCCCGCAGCAAGGCCCGGAGCGTCTTTCGGAGCCGTTTACCCAGGGGCGAGCCGGGCTCTGCGCGGACTCGTGCCTTCGGATCATTCCCTCGCCTTGGAGGAGCGGCGTGCGGTCTCGAGACAGATCTCGGGGCGGTTTCCGTACGCCTCTGCGATAACACGTGCGCCGGCGCGGCGATCCCGCTGGGTCCTGACTCCGGGACAGAAAGTGGCCGCGGTTTGACAAAGGGAATGGGGTTGGCTTTATCAAAAGAGCGAGTTTCCTCTTCTCAAAACTGGAATTGTGAACGTTTCTTGCTGCTTTGCAGGGGTGTCTCGCTCCCTGCTGTGCTGGCCCTGGGCCTGTTCTTAGCCTGTTTCCTTCAATCTCCTGTGCGCCTATCGAGGGAGGGCTTGGACCAAACCCATCCCCTGGCTGCTGGAGGAGGTGGCCTCGGGCCCTGTCCCTCTCCCAGTCCCTGCCATTTCCATGACGAGGAGACTCAGCGTTGCTAACCCAGAGGCAAACTGCTCCTGTTCTTTTTCTGTTTGCTTTTTCCTTCCCCTTTTAGGCCCCGGGGGGAGGTTGCTGGGCACCCTTCCCTGCCTTTTCTCACCGTCAGCTTGCTGTCTTAATTACCCCGCTGCAGGATATTCCTGTCTCCAGCCTAACCTGGCTCTCCGAAGACCTGAGATGCAAACGCTGGCGGTGCCGGAGGAGGAGACCGCTCGTTTGGGAGGATTTCTGTGTTTTTGACGCTCCGGCGTGCCGAGTTTCGCTGCCGCGAGGCCGTGCAGGATGGCTGCCTGGTAGGAGCCGGCCTGTTGCTGCTTCTCAAAAGAAGGAAGGTCACTGGAGTAGGAGGATGCTCCTTTTTCAGGCCCTGCGTGCTGCCGGGGGGCACGGGGCTGTGCTGCCACACGCAGTCCCTGTTAACGGGGACCGGAGTGGCACTAAAAGAAGAAAACGCCCCGTTTTGGAGGCCGCTTGGCAGAGGGACGAGCGGAAAGGCGCGTGGTGCTGGTGCGAATCTTCCGAGGTTTGGGCGCTTCTTCTCATTGCCTGGCTTCTTATCCCGAGGCCTCCTGGCTCCGACTTTTGCTCTTCTGTGATGAGAAGTGAAATTAATAATCTCCCTTATTTCCCATACATGGCAAGGAATGTCTTCGTTCTGGCCCCAGTTTAACAGCAGATGAGATCTGCTTTGGGAACCAGCCTCGTGCAAAAGGAGAGGGAGAAGAAGAGGAAACGCGCAGCGGTGTAGCCTCCTTGCTTTAAAACGCAGCTTTGATGGTTCCCTGGTAGCCGTATCCTTATTTAACTGGCTGCGCGCTCCTTGATCTTGTTCCTTGATCCACGTAACAACCAGAGCTGTAAAGACACTTCGTTAGATTAAAAAAAAAGGGAAGGCGTGTGTTGCTTGCGGGATTGCATTTCGGTAATTGTTCGCAGTGACCTTTTGGAATCTCAGAGTGGAAATTAGTTTGCTTGACTGTCTCCCAGAGCAGCCCCTGGCTGAGTGCGTGTAGAAGGGAATGGAGCTGTTTTGTTGTTGGTTTCTTTTTTAATTACGTTCTGACAGCAAAGCCCGTTCCTCCGTGTTTATTGCAGCTCTGGCTATTGCAAAGAGCAAGCTATCTTTAACAGCACTTCCGCAGATGGCGTTTTTCTTAAACTTTGTTGGTTTTTTTCTCATGGAGATGCTTTTCTTGGAGCCCAAACTGCTTGTCCTTGCTTGCCCATTATTCAAAATATTGCTTTTTATTTTTTTTTCGATCTACGGAGAACATCCTCACTTCATTCTTGAACGTCTAGAGCTGTGACAATGAAAGAGCTCTGGGTTTTTGTCACTATATTTTGTTTTTAGCTTAAGTTGTAACATGATTAAGCTACAGAACCGTGCCAGGTTTAGGATCTGTTTATTTGTTTTGCAAGGCTTTAGCTAAAGCCTCGTAAAATCTCGTTCCTTGGATGCGCTGGGTTGTGGTCAGAGGCCACCGTGGGATCGGTATGTCTGAAAACGTCAAATGCTTTAGACCTTGCTTCACATGAACTGTGTGGCTGCAGAAAACCTGCCGTTCCTGGGGACCAGCCCAACGGCTTCTTCTTTAACCCTTCTGAGGCATCTTGTCTGGTGTTCCTCCCCTTTCCTATCTAAAATCTGGCCCTTCTTGAGATCAGAGGGTCAACCGAGAGGTTTCACACAGCATTTGCCTGCTGCTCCTCGTTTCTCAAAGCTATGTGGAGAGAGCCTGGTCCTTCGGGTGCACGAGAGGAAGCCCCGTGGAAACAAGTGGTGGAGAAGAGGTACAAAATTGGGTTCTGCGAAATGTTGAGAAGCAATATTGCACCCACAGAGACCTGCCTGGCTCAGGTGAAAATGAGCCTACAAAGAACTGTCCCGGTGGAGCAGGAGGGCAGGCAGTGGAGATCACAGAGCTGTAGGGGTTGGAAGGGACCTCCAGAGACCATCGGGTCCAACCCCCCTGCCAAAGCAGTTCCCTAGAGCAGGCTGTCCAGGCAGGCGTCCAGACGGGCCTTGAATATCTCCAGAGAAGGAGACCCCACAGCCTCCCTGGGCAGCCTGTCCCAGCGCTCCGTCACCCTCACCATGAAGGAGGCGTTTCTCATGTTGGTGTGGAACTTCCTGGGCTCCATTTTGTGGCTGTTGCCCCTTGTCCTGTCCCCACAGAGCACTGAAAAGAGGTTGGCCAAATCCCTCTGTCTCCCACACCTCAGGTATTTATACACATTGGTGAGATCCCCTCTCAGTCTTCTCTTCTCCAGGCTGAACAGCCCCAGGTCTCTCAGCCTTTCCTCACAGGGGAGCTGCTCCAGGCCCCGTATCAGCTTTGTGGCCCTCTGCTGGACTCTTTCCAGGAGACCCCTGTCTTTTTTGTACCGGGGAGCCCAGAACTGGACACAGTACTCCAGGTGAGGCCTGACCAGGGCAGAGCAGAGGGGGAGGATCACCTCCCTTGACCTGCTGGCCACGCTCCTTTTAATGCACGCCCGGATCCCGTTGGCCTTCTTGGGCACCAGGGCACGCTGCTGGCCTGAACTTTTTTGGCAAAAGTGGGCTTTTCATCCTTAAATCTGACTAGATAGGCCTGAAGGGCGCTCTGAATTCCCTGCTAAACTCCAGACAAAAATCTAACGCTGTTGGAACTTGCAGAGCAGTTCGGGTGTGCGCTTCCTTGCTCGCAGGGCCCCTGCGAAGAGTTTGATCCGCCCCCCTTCGTTTTGCTGAGCCTCTTAGGAATAAGTGACGTTCCTCAAGCTGTGAACACGAGAACAGTTTAGCTTGGGAAAAAAAAAAAAAAATAATCCCCTGCAAACAGACAAGGCAGTGCCCAAGCCATGTTTAAACAGCAGCTAATGTGGCATGGGGTGAACTGGATTAAATCTGTCAGGGGGTTAAATCTGTCAGGTTTTTAATTCCCAGGTTCAGTAGAGCTCTTGTTTTTTTTTTTTGTGCTTTCAGTGAATTATACATACATATGTCTGCTCGTGGGGTGATTTCCTTCGGCTCCCATAACTAGGGTACGTCCAGAGGTGCGACAAAAGTGCTGTTAATTAGCGCTACAAACCTTTTCTATCTTTTTATGCAGCGACAGAATTAAACCCCCGACCACCTGAGCTGCAGCGCTGCAAAACGGGGCTGCTCCCGAGTTTGAATCTTGTCTTTGCAGGCACCTTCCTCTCGCCCAGCAAGGTGAGCTCCGTGCAAGGCCCCTGGGAGGAGGCTTCCGCCTGGCTGTAGCGTGAGCGGTGCCTTATTTTGATTTGTGCAATTGCTACTGGAAGCGTCAACCTCCTCTGCCCGCGAAATTCGGCTGAAATGGCCACTGACTTCCGAAGTTACCGAGAGCAGAGAGGCTGCAGTGCCTGGGTTGCTTTCCAAATGAAGCCGCTAACAAACAGCACAGAAAATCCAACCTCCTACAATTAACTCTTGCTCTGCTTCAGTTTTCTCCCCAGGTGTTTGTCCTTCTCCCTGCTGCCTTTGGGTCTCCTTTCCCAATTTTGTTCTGAGCCTGGGTTTGCTTCCTCTTTGTTTTCTTGGTGTTTGGCCTCTCCTCTCCCCCAGTTAAGAAGTAAACGAGGAGCATTTCGTGTTCACACATGTAGCTTTATTTCTCGTGTGCGCCCTTCTCTGCTGGTGGCACCTCTGACCCGAGCAGTTCTTCGGGTCTTCTCCATCAGGAGAGGGCTTCTGTGGCTGGTTATTTAAGAGGGAGGCTTGGTCAGCACTTGGTTTTCTTCTTGTCTCCCTGTGATGCCCTGCTGGTTGGGATTTTTCAGTGATCTGTTCCTTCTAACCTTCAGTTTTGGCCCCATTTTGCAAGGCTTTTTGTAAGCAAAGGACTCTGCTAGGATGAAGTAGCACATGCAGCAGGGCGAGTGAGATCCAGCAGCTCTTGCATCCCCCCGTGACCACGGAGGAAGAGGAGAAGATGCCATTGCTTCCGTTTCCTCTAGCTTTTTATATTGAAAGGGGGAAAAATGTTGGCGGTCTTCACGTGAAAGCTG
The DNA here is from genome assembly GCF_964034855.1 of Anser brachyrhynchus. Classification (NCBI taxonomy): domain Eukaryota; kingdom Metazoa; phylum Chordata; class Aves; order Anseriformes; family Anatidae; genus Anser; species Anser brachyrhynchus. The sequence goes on along the minus strand of NC_137696.1, from coordinate 124,452,591 downwards.
ACACAATCTGGGGTCACCCTGTTTCTTCGCTGTGGCTGCGGCAGTTTTTATTCTTCTTGCCTGTGCCGGCACGAAACTCGGAGTCGCGCTGATGCTGTGCTTGGTCCGGGGATGTTTCTCTGGAAAACAAGCACTTGGGGAGAGATCACATCTGTGGAGAGCTGTTGCTGACTCACAGCATCGATATCTGCTGGCCTGTGCTCGTTGTAAGCAACTGGGTTTTGGAAGCTCGTAAAAACCGCAGAAAGGGACGCGAAGCTGAGCCTGGCCTGCAACTGACGGCTTCTTACTGATTTTTTTCCCTGTGGTTTCTGTCGAAAACCAGGAGTAAGAGGAGTAGGAGAGTTGCAGTTTATGGTGAAGTTGTGCCTGATGTGTTTTTAATTTATTATTGTCATCCTCGCTGACTCGGCTTCCTCCTGTTTCCATCGCCTTCCCCCCTATTTGGCCTTATTTTCGTAGAATTCCCCTTTCTCTGAATTTTTCCAGTTCTCCGCCAGCTGCGGAGCGGCAGAGAAGACAGCAGAAGGTCCTGCTCGTCCCTCGCCCCTCTTTTGATGACAGGAGGTGCCCCGTTTGTCCCCAGACCCCGAGCAGCGTGTCCTGCCGCCTCGTCCTTTGCTGCATCCGCTCCTGTGGGCACGATGCGCTGAACTGAAATAAATTGCAGTCCTCGCGGAGTCAAATATTGGTCGGTGGCGCGAGCCGGCTTGGCTGAAATTTCGCGGTGGAGCAAACCCAGCTCGTTTCGCACGTGCGTGTAGGCAGCTTCGTTGTGGATGGGCGGTAGGGGAATGAAGATGTTGCCTTGAACCCTTCTCAGGGGGAAAGGAAGAGGAGCCCAAGCTTTTCGGTGGCAGTAAGGAGAGTGGGGGGTGGTTAGAAGAGGCGTTATTTGGGGATATGATAAAAACTCTTGCTAACGAATGAGGTCGTAAGACAAACTTGAGGAGAAGCTGTTAACTGCGCGCTATTACGGATGTCTTGAAACGATCTCTCATGCTCTGGTCCCTTGCCGTGCCCCTGGGATGTTCTTAATCTGTTGAAAGTGAGATCCAGAAAAAGAAAAAAGAGGCTGGCCGAGGTTTCTGCGGAGATCAGCAGACAGGACGCAGGGATCTGCTGGCGTCATTTCTTCCGTGGAAGCTTCACTCTGTGCACTCTGGAAAGACACCGAGGACCTTCCTGTCCTGCATGGGCAGCTCCAGGTGTTCTGGGAGATGCTGCTGTGGAGATGCAAAGGGGTCCGAGGGATCTCAAGCTGTTCAAAAGGGCCTCGAAACAGTAAGGACGCAGCTTTAGGAGCGGTCCTGCTTGAGTGACTGCAGGGATCTTGTCGCTGCTGCTGTGAATCCCGTGGGAGCTGGTGTCAACGATGAGCTCCTGCCCGTCTTTATTAAGACACTTTTTTTCTTTTCTCCCCCCTGTTTTCGAGCTGTCCTGGCCTTTCGGCGCCGTTTATGTTGTGGGTGATAAGATTTTCATTGTAGCCTTCAGCCTCACGGAAGCTTTGTGCCCACAGCTCACCAGTTCTTCACTAGCCCAGCGAGCAAATGCTTTATATGCTGAAATATTTATCATATTGCCATAAAGGTCACAGAGAGCAGTGAAGGCTCGGTACAATACAGCCCTGAATCTTCGCAGAGATGCTCTGTCACCGCTCTCTTTGGAGAGCTGCGTCTTCCTAAAGTACCTGGGGTAACTCAGCCTTGGCACGTGGCTTTTGAGGCATGTGCTTGGAGCCTCTGTGGGTCGGTCCGTAACTTACGCTGAAATTTAATGCGTTTAATTCTGTATTTAACTCTGGGTGTGCTCTGAGGCAGGCACGAAGGGCAGAGCAGAAAGGAAGACTTAACCTTGGACTTCTCTTGACCGATGTAAGTAATTTGCAGAGCTGTAGGACCAAATCTCTGCGATCTTATTTCCATTAAGGCTGCAGCAATCTAGGCTCGTTGTTAATGCTGGAGGGCGTCGGTGCCCCTGCCCGAATGGCTCGCTGCGTAGCGCGAGTGGGAAAGAGAGCGATGGAGAGGCCGTGGCGTGGGCTGTGACCCGCCTTCCCCTGACCCACGACGTGAAGCTGAGCTCGGCACGGGGAACGCCGGGCTGCGAGGAGCCTCTCAAACCATCCCCGCCGGTGTGTGGATGTCTGCGGGTGGTTGTGGTGCCTGGCTGGGTGTTAGCCAGCTGCTGCCCGCGTCTCTCTCACCATGCTGTGGCTCAGCTTAGATGGCCGAGGAGCGTTTCGGAGTCCGGCCTTGTAAGTACAGCTCGTTAACTGAAGCCACGCTTCTTGTCCAGGCTGCCTCTTTATTTTTAGTCCTGCTGCCTGTCCGAGCGGTATTCAAGTCCCTCTGGCTTCTCATCTACAAGCATCTGCCTCTGATCCCCCTTGTTAGATGGGGACGGTGCCGTTTGTGTCCCAGGCAGCGGCCGCTGGCACCTGCAGGCTCCTCCGGCTGCCGTGGGCTCTTCCCTCGTCTCACTCCTGGCGATTCCTGCGTGTGTTTGGCATCCTTAATTCGAGTACGTCCGTTTTCAGAGCCTATCCTGAATTCCCGCCTGCTCTTTCGGACAGGGCAGGCAGCCGCTTGCCTGCGTCGCGTGGACAGCCATCCTGCACCCAAGCAGGTGTTTGCTTTTTTTTCAGGAGTGTTTCAGGCCAAGTTGAGGGATTTCACCGGGTCCAGGCACCTTGAAGCTCACGGTAAAAAAAAAGACAAAGGATGAGAGGCGCTGTTGCTGTACGCCTTAATTGTACAGGTAGGGTTTAAAAGGTTATCCCTACCTGAAGGCTCATGTGTAGGGGGATAAAGGCTGGTGGCTGTCGTGGGGAGGCTGCGCCGGCGGTGCAGATGTTCGGGCAGGGCGCTGAGGCGTTCGTTTTCTCTTCTTGCCCACTTCTGGGTACATAAGCTCCACGGGCTGGCAGGTAGGCAGGCAGTTAGGAAACGTTTTCATAAACCCTTGAAGGTGTCGTGAGCTGGAGAAAAGAGGCCGCGTGTGGTCTGTCGCTCCTGGCTGTGGGGCGCACCAGGTTGGGAATTGATCGGATTGAGACCAATAAATATAAAAAGCCGAGCTGTGACCTTGGTTTGCTGTGTGCTACGCCGTGCCTTCACGGGGACACGGGAGAGCAGAGATGGTGGTAGAGCAAGGAACTCCTGCGGCACATCCTGACATCATCATCATCTTGGTTTGAAGAGCTAAGAGCTAATGAACTTGTGGTATTAATCTTTATTTATTCATTTTTTTTAACCTGTTAGGGTGAGGCCAGCATTCGAGCAGGAGACGTTCAGGCTGGGAGTCCTTCGGACAGCTGTAGCTGCCTGTAACGAAGCCGTTTCTTTTCTTCCTTTATTTCCCCGAGCTCTGCTTTATAGCCGGTGGAGAACAACAGCCGTTTGTGCGGCACAATTCATCTCGTCCTAAGCAGACATCTTGAACCAATCAAGTTTTATGTGCCCTGGAAGTGCCTGCTGCTTTTCTCAGCTACAGGGAGAGCCGGATCCGCTGGTCGAGGTGCGGTGGTGATCGTCCAGGGCCAACCCCAACAGCTCTGGGAACGAGAAGTGGCTCGCACAAGGCCAGACCTCGGTGCTGGGCAGCTCGGGAGGCTGCACAAGCGAGCTCCTCGTAGGTGTAGCTTCCTCCTCCTCGGAAGAAGGAAGGGGTGATGTGACCTCTGGATTTGAGACGCCCGTTTGGTAGCAGGTCAGGGGTGGCGGCACATTTCTGGCCATTTGGGGGAGAGGTGTGGCGTGGTGGTGCAAATATCCACGCAGAAAGCTGAAGGGCTTTTTCCCAATCCCCTAACCCTGGAAAGATCAGCCGGTTCTTGCGGGTAGGACGGGGAGAAGTCTTGGTAACAACCTTGGAGGGGGATTTATCCCGCTATCCCGGAGAGGAATGGGGTAACATAAAGGCTTTCCCCAGTGATTTTTGTATCCCTGGTCAGATGTGCGTTGCTGGAGGAAATGGCGCTGAAAACGGCCGCAGAGCTTTTGGTTTTAACTCTCTAACTTGAGCCTGGGTCACACAAAGCAAACCCTCCAAGCCCGTGAAGGGGGTTTTGTGGGGGAATAAAGCTCATTGTCAGCTGCGGTGTTCAGACCCTTGGGAAATCGTGACCATTGTCTGGGCTATTATTGCTTAATAAAAGCTTCGCATTTCCTCATTCAGGGTCTTGAAAATCCGCTTCTGTGCTCTTAAAAATAACCCAGCGTGAGCCTGCGATCGGGAGCATTCAGGAGAAATTCTTCAGCCCTTTAAAACAAAGTGAAGGGAGGGGAGGAAAGCCCTCCTCGAAGTGCTTTGACTTGCTGGCAAAGAGCGATTGTGGCTGCCCGGAGGAGGTGCGGTGGGGCTCGGCTCCCCTCCGACAAGGGTTTGTTCCCCCACAGCAGGTTTGGGGTGCAGCCGCGGCCCTTCGGGGAGCACCCCCAGGCAGGTGGGTGCATGGATGTTTGCCGCTGGCGTCTGCGTTTTGCTTTCTGGGGTCGTTTTGGGAAGGGTGACTTGTGCAGACCGAATTTCAGGCAGGGCAGCGCTCAGGGTGCTGCTCCTGCAGGCTCCCTGCTGGTTTTGGGGCGCTGCAGGATCTTTTGGGTGGCTGGTGGGGACGGAAATGGAGCCAGCAAACGTCACACTGAGGGACTTTGGGAACCAGGAGGAGCAGGATGGGTGCTGCAGGCTCGGGACGGTGAGCTGGGGGCTCTGCGGGGTGCTGGAGCCTCCGCTCTTCCTGACTCCTGCTGTGTGAGGTTATGGCCCTGCACGGAAACCCTTGGACTATTTTGACAATCCATTTTTTTAGTCCCGTTTCTTTCCTCCTGGGCGTTCTTCAGTTTTATTTTCCTTCTGCTTGTATGGGAATAATTACGCCGCTTGTTTCTTGCGCTCTTAACTATAAGGAAGAAATGTCTCCGGGTTTATTTTCTTTTCCTTCCACATCAAGCGGTGCAGTTCGCGCTGTGAAAACATTCTGGGCAGCAGCCGCTGCCCACGTAGGGCACAGAAATGTGTGTTCAGTGGTTGAGCAGCGTGCTTGCTCGGGGCGTGCCGCCTTGTTTTGTTCAGCGCGAGTGTCCGCGCGCGGCCTTAGCCGTGGTTTATCGTCGCTGCTGAGCTGGGGAGGTATCACTTAGGGTAGTAATTTGTGCTTTGTGCAAGCCAGAGGACGCGAGCTAACGTTTGCGGGAGGCTTGGAAATAAGCTTGCTTTCGGAGCTGCAGGTTGCTGGCGGGACGGAGGCCGCAGCGTGAGCGGGGAGCTCTCAGGATGATGCTGAGCCGCAGCAGGGCCGCAGAAGAGCCTTGCTAAGGCAGAGGCTGAGAGCTGGGGTGTTACTGGCCCAGTTTCACGGCCGAGATAAGAAATTCCTCCACGGGGAAAGGAATACCGTGGAATAAGGCACGGTCCTGCAGCAGGTAAATCTTGCCTCACCTTTGTGTGGGTTGGTAGGAGCTGAAATTTTCCAGGTCCCCGTATGCACCGTGGAAACGATTTCTGTGCCTGCGTCGGGAGAATTTGCTGTGTTTTAGTTTATATCCGTGTGATTAACGAGGTCCGTACGTTAAGAATACAACTGCTTTTCTCCCTGTTTTATTATTTTTTTGCCACTAGGATCTAAACATACCTAATAAAAACGCAGACCGAGGCCTCTTCAATGAGGCAATAAGTCATTCCTGCTTCCCTTCTGAAGACAAAACCACCTCACCCACTGGCTTGCTCTTTGTGCGGGCTTCTGCTTTGCATTTCCGCGCGTCCGTCGTGGCATGAAGGCCGCCACAAAAGGCGGCGGGAAGAGGATCAACGGGCCGTTGCGGCGTGCTTAACCCCGAACTCTTGCAGAGGGAAACCCTCAGCTTTCGTGGGGCCGGCTGTGGGGTTGCGATGACGGAAAGCGTTTGGGGAGAGAAAGTGAGTGCTGAGTAAGTTTAGCGCGGTGTTGAGCTTATATTTAAGAACAGGAGCCGCTAGGAAGCGCTTTAGAAGTGGAAACATTTCCAGTTTTGTTCCCCCCCCCTTTGCCAGATGGCAGAATTAGGTGATTTTGGGGAGCTTCCACCAACTGGAGGGCAATCTGTGTCGCCAGCATCTTGCCCCTCGGCTGACGCTGCGCGCAGCCACGTGCGCGCGGTGAACGGGGCGTGCAAAACGCTGCGGGAGGACGGGTATGTGGGGTCTGGTTTCGAACCTTCAGTTACGGGGGGAAATAGCTCTGCTACAGGAACAGCTCTGGTTTTCAGGCACGTTGCTGCAGCAGCGCGCTGTGGTTGTGGTTTCGCAGCCCGAGTCGGACTGCGAAATCAGATTACGCTTGCACGTGGCGGCCGCGTGCGAAATCCCGGGCGGCTGAGAGCCACGGTCACTGTGGGGCTGCACGATGGGGGTTTGGGGGCTGCAGGGGCCTCTCCCTGAGATCCTGTGCCTCAGCGTGGGTCTGTGTCCCAGTGCTGCTGCTCGCCGCTTCTGCCGGGACATCACGGCAGGGTTGGACTGCGAATTGCAGCGTTAGGGTGTCCGAACCTGGGACGAGAAGCTGTGTGCTCGGTTTGGAAAGGCTTTTTCGCATCTCACAGGTTGACCTCGCATGTGGCTGGAGTGATGACAAGCTCTGAGATGGGGCCCCAGCCAGCTTTTGCCAGAGAATCAGAGTTGTAGGGGTTGGAAGGGACCTCCAGAGACCATCGGGTCCAACCCCCCTGCCAAAGCAGGTTCCCTAGAGCAGGCTGCCCAGGCAGGTGTCCAGACAGGCCTTGAATATCTCCAGAGAGGGAGACCCCACAGCCTCCCTGGGCAGCCTGTCCCATTGCTTTGTCACCCTCACCGGGAAGAAGTTCTTTCGCGTGTCAGTGCGGAACTGCCTGGGCTCCATTTTGTGGCCATTGCCCCTTGTCCTGTCCCCACAGAGCACTGAAAAGAGGCTGGCCAAATCCCTCTGTCTCCCACACCTCAGGTGTTTATAGACATTGCTAAGATCCCCTCTCAGTCTTCTCTTCTCCAGGCTGAACAGCCCCAGGTCTCGCAGCCTTTTCTCATAAGGAGAATGCTCCAGGCCCGTCGCGTGGCCGTGCTCGGACGCTCGCTGCACCAGGGCTTGGAAGAAGAGGAGGAGAAGCAGGGAGCCTTAGCGGCTTGTGTTCAAGGACTGAAAGCCAGCGTTTTATTTCAATCTATAAAACAACAGCTCTGTGAGTCAAAACAGCTGTTGGAATAGGAGTCAACTGAGACTTCAGAAATTCCAGCCCTCGAAGAGCTTCTGGGGAAGGTAACCAGGGGCGTGCTGTTGTAATGCCCTCTTCTGATGGGCAGTCAGACCCTCGTAATCAGGTTTAGCCGGGCCACACATAATAAGTGGTACTTTATTTACAGACTTGCGCGTTCACTCGTGGGCAGCGAGGCCCAAGGAGGAATTACTGAACCGCGGACACCCAAAGCAGCGAGCAATTCAGGCAGAACTCACAAAACCAAGCCCTCTGCAGCAGCGGTCCCTCGGTTAGTAACGTTAATTAGCGAGGTTCAGCTCGGTGAATATTCCCGTAGCACGCTTTTCCAAAACATACAACGCCCTAAGCTCTTCACCCGTGTAACGAGCGTGTGTACAGCGATGTTAATTAGCTGCATCCCTCTGAGGATGCCCCCTCAGGGGGTGGTGGTCCTGGTGGGCACCTGCTGGTGGTAGGCAGGGGCAGCCCCTCCGAGACCCACTCCGGCACAGGTCTGCGAGCTCGGCTGTCACGGTTTTGCCCTTTGTTTTATTATCCTCTGTGCGTTCTGCTTAACAAGCGGCGCCGTTCCTAATAGGAGTTATTTCCAGGTTTGCCATTAGCGCCCCGTTTTAATCAGCGCCGACGAAGCGCCTCGTGTGATGTGTTCTCCAGGTGGGCGTCGTGATTCAAGGGTCCTTCAGAAAAGCTTTTAGGCCACGAGGGCGGCTCTCCTTGTGCCGACAGCAGTTTGAAATCCCTGCCTCCTATCAGCCATCCCGCAGTACCACCTCCTTCCTCCGGCTTGCACAAATAACTCCGTGCCGAGGAGAAGCTTCCCCCCCCGAAAATGTGGAAGTGCCGCTTGTTCTGCAGAGCCAGCAGGGCTCTGACATTGCTCCGGTTCGATATCCGTGCTGATGGGATGTTCCTGGGGTGGGGGAAACGTCTGGGGGAGGCAGCAGCTCTCTACAGCTTGGTAAAAAATAAAATTAAATTAAAAAATTCCCCTTGTATTAACACGGATGGGACGGAAGAGGGTAGTGCTCTTTGTTTTATTTGTTTTATAATATATTTACAGATATTATTATGTGAATAACATGGCTGCAAATGAGAACAGAGTTATCCTTTAATTTTTATATACGTTCACCTTTCATTTTTGTATATGTTCAGGGTGAAAAAGCAGCCCGGGATCAGCAGGTCTCCTGCCTGAGAGGAGGGCCGTTCCCCCAGATACGTGTGCTCCATCTCCAGTTGTAAATTTTTGGTATGGCCCAGAAAACTCCGGGTTTTGCCATTTGATGATAATTTGCATTTAGATTGGCTGCCCAAAGGGGAGTTGCCGGCGAGTCTGGCTTGAGCCTCGTGCAGATCCGCCTGCGAGTAATGGCATTTACATAAAAACCGTTAGCTCCGTTATTGATAAACGTGAAAGGCATCCGTTTCGTTTAATTTTCTGATGAGGAGCCTTTAATCTGAGCGCACAGTAAGGCTGCGGCAGTGCCATTCCTGCCCCCCGTCCCTCCCTGCTGACCCCTTGTTGTTCCTCGGGCCGGTTTCGTTGGGGTTTTTGGGCTGGGGGACGTGGAGTCCTCGGTTCCGATTTCCTGAAGTAGCCAGCTGTCACGCTGCACGGTGGGGAATTATTTAATGCCCCTCTTAAGAGGTGTCTCTATTAATCGAAGGGGGATTTAATGTGTCCCTGAAGCGTAATCGGTCTGCGTGCGGCGTATATTGACGTGTCTAGTGATGCGTTTTGCTTCTCTTCGCATCGTAACTGTTCCGTAGGTAATTTTTTGCTTCATCAGAATGGGCTTCAGCACAAACTGAGTGGCTTCTTATTAAGGGGATAAGGTTAAAATTCTAAATTTGAAATCTATTGAAGGAATTTCCTTGGTGCATGCAGGGTGCAGCCACCTGAGCCTTCAGGACCGTGCCTTAGGAAGGGAATTCCTGTCTCGGCGGCCACCGAGGAGGCCTTTGTAACAGCATGAGCTCATGTAATGGTGCCTTGGTGACCAGTGTGCCTCAGGAGGAGTGATTCGCCATCCCTGTAGTAACTGCTTTTGTGGAGCTGTTGGTGTTATTCTTACATAAATATCTTGCTTTGCTCTTGGTTTGGATCAGGTCTGACCTTCTGAGAGCCTCTGGAGGCCACCAGTGCCGCAGCTGACTTCAGGCATCGCAGCGTTTTTTGGTTTAGGGCATTTCTGGTTTGTGTAGGGCATTTCTTGTTTAGGACGTGTTCCAAGCTTTACCAGCGTTCTCACTTCTCGACCTCGGTGTTGGGGGGTGTCTGTTCTGCTTTCTTTCCTTAGCTGGCTTCTTGAACGTGTCACTTTGTCTATACTTACAGCTTTTCTTCTCCTCTAATAGGATCCAGACAAATGAGCGGGGAGTTGGGCACGGAGGAGAGGCAGATTCCGCTTGATCACCCTGTACAGTAAGTACCCTGACGTCTCAAGGATGAGATTTGCCGTGCTGCCTAATGTTGGCTTAAAACTTGGCTTCACGGGGGAGCAGCACTAAATCTGCGTACTTTGACAACACCGTCCTACAAATACCAGCTCCCTTGGCTTACCTCCTGTTTCGTTTCGAGGGAAGTGGAAGCTGACAGCTCCAGCTCCTTCCATCCGAAGGGGGTAAATCTGCCTGCATCCCACTTCCAGCGGTGTGCACGTTTCAGCAGAGCGCAGAAACAGTGCGGTTCTGCCTCGTACCTGCTTGAGGCATTGGGAAGGTGCACCGAAGGTGTTGCCACGTAATTTAGCAATGTGTCGTTTGGCTCCCTGTGCAGCAGAGCAGAGGAGGCTCGAGGGGCAGGAGAGCAAGGGGTCACCCGCCTTGTTAGAGGTGTTGAACTCAGTGGGGAGGGAGGCTGAGGGACCTGCCACAGCGAATATAGGAGTTCCTTGTAGAGGCGTGCGGTAAAATTGGTTAAATGAGGCTTGGTTTTACTTGTGGGATGGAAGGGGTAAAGAAAAAAAAAGTAGTGGAAAGTGTCGCCTTAGTACGCGGTAAGGACGGCAGGCTTTTTCTGAAAGCGAAGGAGAAAATCCGTATTTCACGGGGAATTTTTACACATTAAAATATCTCGCATGCATGCTAATGGGCTGTAATAACGAGCCTGTGCTTTATGAGGTGTCTACAAATATTGTGCAACTTGCTACTGCGAGGGACTCGAGCTAATAAATACTGGTTAATTGGAACACGTTGGCCCTTCTGGTGCGTAGCCAGACTGAAATAGTTAACTGCCTACTCCCGGCCTCTGGAAGCTGAGAGGACGCTCCGCTTTTGGGTACAAAATGCTGGCACGGGCACAGCAGGTGAGTGTGGGGGCTGCTCTGACTGACCGAGGCGGCTGCACAATTAAGTTCACTGTAACAATCCTGGCAGGCGACTCCCCTGAGGGTAACGCGGGATGATGAATTTTGAAGCTGAAGGTGCTCGTTAACAAAAGACAAGGACGAAATCACGCTCTTGGAAACCGGAGCATGTCAGCAGGTTGGTGTAAATAAGTCCTGGGTGCAGGGCAGTCAATTCTGGTACCTCCTGTGCAGGAAGAGGAAAAAAATGAGGCTTTCTAATTTGTGGCTTCTTAACATCTCCTACGCCTGACCAGTGTAGCGTGGCATGCGAGATGTCCTTGGCTCAGGTGTTCTCCTCGTGCTTGTTGCGGCATTGATTCAGCTCGTTTTACTTCTGGATCCAGGACCATCTTTCTGCCCTACTGCTGGGATGTGCCAAACGCGCTGGGGGCTCCCTTCTCAGCTGGCGCGGGAGCTGCTGCACCAAACGTGGGGCTGAATACTGAAACTGAAAGTAGCAGAGAGGTCGCGCGAAGAGCGGACGCTGCCGCTATCGATCAGGGGTGCCGTCGTGCCGTGGCCTGAATTGACAGATCTAATCCCAGGGTGCGTTCAGAGTCAGATCTGCTGACTGCAGTAGCTAAAAGAAGTCAATACCATTGAATTCTCCTTCTCCTCGCCTAGCTTAAGGAGAACACAAAGTTGCAGCCTGACAGCCCCGCAATGTGCGGCACGCCCCAGAGCTGCGTGGGCTTCCCTGAGGGCATCGTTTGGCCTGCAGAGCATCTGTTACGGCTGGTGTCTTGTGTGGCAGGCTCAGCACTGACCTTCAGAACCCGCTACACGTTTGTGGGCCTGATGGCTGGAAGAACGAATGTTGGAGACGAGGATTTGAGGCTTGGAGGCCCTTTGTATGGCCGAAGGTTGTGATTAAAGCAAGAAGGCTGCGCGTGTGAATTTAGGTCAGTAGGAGACAGCTGAGCGAAGGGATCTTGGCAGAGGGATGGAACAGAAGAGATGCTAGAAACAAGGTCTGTCTGTGGTTGCTGTAGAACAAAATGGAAAAATAACTGGTTTCAAGAGTCTTTAAGTCATTGTATACAAGCCTCTGTAGCACTAAGTATCTAGATAACTGGGCTGGGGGTGGAATATAAAAATACTTTCAACCCCGGCTAAGTACTGGGGGAGGCTGCATTGCCGATCTTCCCAGAAGAAGCCACAGGCTTCTGCCTGCTTTCTTAGAAACTCAAACCACAGCAAACGAACACCTGAGCCACAGGTCTGTCCTCTCTCCAGCAGTGGCTGGTGGAAATGGCCTTTCTCTCTCATTAACTGATTTAGCTGCTGTTTGAACCCACACGGGCTTTTGGCCTCTGTCCTGCTGCTGGACGTGTCAACATTCAATTATAACTGTGATCAACCATCTCCTTCTGGTAACTGAGCTGCTGCCAACTGGTTTAATGTACTAAGCTCCTGTACAGGGAATCGTTTGTGTGTTTGCCTCTTCCATGCTGTTCTGGGTTCCGTAGGTCCCTGCTATGCCCCTTGCCAGAGATCTCTTCCAGACAAAAGGATCCAAATCTACTCTGACTGGCCTCCTTACAGGTGGTGTGCCGTGTCTCTGACCATCTTCACTTCTCTTCCGCCCCCTCTCCTCGTGGCGCTGGCTTCTGGTCCTGGTGCACGTCTGGTTTTCCTCTCTCGAACGTTCTCGAAGTCGTCCTCGTTAGAAGCTTGAAAGAGCCATTAGATTTCTGAGGGCCCATCCTTTTTGTTTCAGTTCTGTGTTTATCCTAGAAAAGAAGCCAGGAATTGTGTGTGTTCCACATAATAATGAGCCATAGATTTTTTTTTTCCTTCTTCTAAAAAGCAGGAGTTTGTGTCTAATCTAAAGACTCTATCAGAAAAGCTATGAATAAACCTGATGCATTCCAGCGCACTGAGTCACTAGGACAATATAGTATTTAACAAAGAGTCCTGACAGACGTTGTGTGGCTTTGTGCTCAAGCTGTCAGCCAGGATATGAGCTGTATCTTCGTATCCTGCAGCAGTTTCGGGAAACGAAATGGCTGCTCGTGTGCGCTGCGTCTTGCAAATGGGGACAAGAAACGCTCTGGATGTTAAAGCTTCTCCTCCCGCTCCGTCGGTTAAGAGGTAAAAGGATGCCAAAAGAGTGAGTAGATACCAGAAGAGTGAGTAGCTCTTACTTAGATAAACATCAAGCAGTGTCAACAAGCAGGTACTGATTTTGCAAGGGAAGGGCATGCTCCTCCATCCCCTGTGCTTTGCGTAAGTCTTATTTTGTTAATCCTACTCTTTAGTAGGACTAGCAAAATAAATAGTGGGACTAACAAACTGCTGGTTTCTACTTTTGGCTTCCAAAAAGTAGAACTGAAATGGGGCACGATTAAAACTGTAACACCCGGGGTTGTAGTCGCCCGGTCTGCAGATTGCCACGGCACGCCTGGGGCTGAGCCAGCTCTGTGGTTTTGTCTATCTGCCCTGACTCATGTCCCTGGCTTTTGTGCCGCCCGAAGGTGAATCACAGCTCCCACAAGCGTGGTTAAAGCCTTGCTCTGTGGTCAGCCTGAGAAACCTGGTCCTCAGTTCAGCCAGGGAACGTTTGGGTGGTTTTCTTCCTGAGCACGGAGCCGGGGCTCTGCAGACTATCGGAGCGGTGTTTCCCTGCCTTCTCCCAGCCTCACGGCTGTTCCTGCCTTTGGGCGTTTCTTCTTTCCCCTCCGTTGCCTTCCCCAATGCTCCTCTTCGTATCTGCTTTTAAAACCAAAGAGCCCAAGCAGTTGTTCAGGCTTGTCTGTGCTCTGCTGGTGGCTTTTTTTAAGAGAAGCCGTAGGGATCGGCTTCCCTCTGCCTCACCAGCCCCTTGTTTCAAGGGGTTTGCACCCATGCTGATTACCATTAGTAACCGTACTCAGGCTGTCCCAGGGGTGAACTGTTGGCCTGAGGTTTTTTTTCATTCTTTCCTTGCCCTCTTTATATATATACGGCTCTTTCTCGGTCTTCTTTTTACATGTGCTCACACGAAGCTGCACCCGGCCAGCCTGCCCCGCAGGCAACCTGCAGTAACAATTTCAGGTACAGTTTATCAAGATAGGAAATCGAGAGTGATTTTAATATGGTTGGGATCAGAACAGCCGCGTTGGCTGCTTCTCTTGTTGATTTCGATGCTCATTTTGCTGGGCAGGGTGTAAATGCGCCAGACGTCGGCCCCTCTCCGAAAGAGGGATCAGCTCCTCCTGGGCAGCACTGGAACAGTTTATTTTTTCTCTTCTAGTGCGTTGTCTGAATAATATCCTGCTCTGCCCAGGAAAAGCCCCTTGTCACGGAGAGGCTCCATGGGGGGGAAGCTGCATCTGTTGACTTGGAGCGAGGGAAGGTTTGGGGACCTCGCTGGGATCCCCGCTGGGATGCAGCGACGCTCGGAAGGCGCCGTGCTCTCCGTGGGGAGCTCCGAGAAGCCAACCAGCACCCAGGGGGCTTTTTCTTTTAATGCGGCCATTGAGATCTGGACTTGAGGCTGCGTGGGACAATGCTGTAATGGCAGAGCTGTAACAGGCGGCCTTTGTGACCCGAGTACAAAGCCGGCAGTATTTGCGGAGTGCTCCCGCTTGCTGAGCCTGTAGTATCAGTCCGGGTTCTGTTCCCCTCCCTTCCCCTCCAGGAACTGGTTCACACTTAGGTAGAATAAGTCACTGTTTGTGTGTTTGCTTCTTTTCTGCTTCCAGTTCTTGTTGAATCCCATGGTTGGTCAGAGGAAGAGAGCTCAAGTGAGGCTGACATCAGCACGTCGCGTACGAGATCCTCCATAACGTGTTGGTGCAGGTCTGCGGCTCTCCATCCATCTTGTCCACTTGGTGTTAGCGTTTGTTTTTTTTCAGCACTGAATCTCGAAGTTCAGCTGTCCCCTGTTGGGCTGTGGCTCCACAGTTCCCCTGCTGCTCTTCTCCGGGTTGTTTCCCGGGTTCATTCCCGAACCGTTCCTGGGAAGGTCTGCTTAATGTTATTTGCAGGATGAGTTAGAAAAGCTGGGTTAAGTGAACCTGTGCGATGACACGGGGTCTTCCCTGCAAACTAAAGGCTACCTTGGCTCTAGCCTGCGCCCTGGCCAGGTAAATAAGCCCGAGTTACATCTAGATTTGCCGAAAGGATGTCGTGTATGGATAGTAGATTAGCTTGAAAGCTGACCGCCTGTGCTCGTTAAAGGATTGCGCTGGAAGAACGGGCTTAGCAGCGTGGGGATCGGCCAGCTTTCTGTTTAATACCTTCTGGCCTCCCCCTGCTTCTCCCGAGTGCAATTTCATTCATTTATCCAAATCGGGGTGGTGGGAGCCCGTCGTGGTGGAAGCCATTTCTCTGTGTCGACCTTGGCACCCGGGAACAGAACGGTGTCGCCGGCTCTTAGCGCGAATACTCCAGGGGCCAGCGCCTGAGGACAGCTTATAACTTGCTCGTGATAGGAAAACGTTCCAGCGATTATTTACCATAATAAAGCTATTTCAGAGCGGTTAAAGAAGTGTTAAAGGGACTCTCCGGGAGGTTTGCATTACTATAGTAACGATTAGGGAGCAGGGAACAAGTTAAGTAATGTTTGCCGGTAGCGCTAATTTGCTTCTGCGAGTAAAATCTACAGACAGCTGGAGGTAAACACTCTCTAGATAGCCTCGGACTCGCTAAAAGATTGAGCGGTGAAATTTCGGTTTGGATAAAAGTACCTCATCTCGTGTTGTCAGACGAAGCTTTTCCTCCGCTGAAGGTTTGGAGGAAGGCCCCTGGGGACGGCCGTGGGAAGCACGAGTGAAATCCTCCTCGCGTTTGTATGAGCCAGGAAGTTTCCGGTGCGATCGGATCACGGGAGGCCCTGATAGGAAAAGGGTTTACTTTGTGGGATTGCTCTGTCATCACTCAGCAGGATCATTGACTTCTGATTGGGAAGAAAATCTAGCCCGACGTTCGTGTTTGAGGCTCTAAAGCCCTCTTCAAAAGGCAGAGCTCTCACTTCAGCAGCGACTGCTCTGACAAGAAGGATGCTCGCGACTCCATCGTGCCGGTATTGATGGAACAGCTGCTGGTCGAACATCTTGCTTCTCCCTCCTGCGTGCTCCTCCTTCCTCCTGCTGCAAATCAGAGGAAGAAGAGTGGGAATCAACGTTACCTCCCAAAAATAATAGCGAGGTTTTTGCGTTTTTCCCTTCTGGAAATGTTTTTGGCCCGTGCTTCCTGTACTCGGTAGGGCTCAGACCCGCTGCTGGTGATGCCGATGGCTGGACAACGCTCGTTTCTTGCAGCCCCTTCTGCTGGTGCCACCTCCAAAGCGGCACACGAGCTAAAATCCGAGGCCAGCCTTTCTGTGGGATGTACCAGCCCTGGGGGTCACGGGCATCTCGCTGCGGGGATGCTGCTTGAAGTTTTGGAAGAGGAAATGTTGGTGCAGAGAGGTGAGCGGGGGGTCTGGCTTACCTCGCCGTGACAAGTACTGGGCAGAAGAGGTTTCCCTTCTGCTTCTACGAGCAGGCTTCAGCCTGGACCTCTTTTAGACAGGGGAACGTACCTGGAAACTTGAATCTTTAAGGATAATCTCCGAAGAGCCAGGATATTCTCTTGCCTGGTGGTGTTTCCACTTCTGAAAGCAAGAGCAGGGTGTGGGAGGCTGGCGCGAAGTCGTCTGGATCTGGAATGAGTCTGGGGGCGTTGCACGGTGCCTCGACCCTCCCTACAAGCGTCTGGGGTAGCTGCAGCTCTGGATGCTTTAGGTCTTACAGGTGTAGTATGGGTCTTATAAGGCAGTTCCTGTGAAAAATATGAACTCATTGCTGCACTGAAACCCTCCCTGAGGCAAGGAGGATGCACTGCTTCCCTTTCCCCTCCTGCCCCACGTAGGGGATGCTCTGCCTCCTCCTGCCCGTCCAGATGCTGTCTTCCCCCGTGGACAGATTTAATGTCCTTTTCATTCTGCCTCGAGCGCTCACCGTGAGGCATCGCGGAGCTGACGCCTTTGAGGAGGAAAAGAAGCCTTCGTTCAGGTCTCCTGGGAGCTAATTTACGCTGATACTCTAGGGTTTGCCAGTCAAGTGTGTCTTTGTTTCTCTGCGCTTTTGCCTCTGGGATGTCAGGGTGTGATGGTTTGTCAGCTCTGCTGCTGGCTCGAACCACGGCTCCGAATCCTTTGCAGGATGGAGCTTGGGGGGGGAGCTGCCAAAACATTTGGCCTGAAAGCGAACGTTTCGGCCTTTCCGGTCGGAGCTGGGGTTTGTTGATCTTTCTCAGCAGTTCTGGAATCTTTCAACTCGTAACCTTTTAGACTGAAAACTTTTTTATGATTATTATTAGTTGAGTTTATCAGCAATACTGCCGTGAGATTATGAAGTGCGTGGGAACAGAGACCAACTTCACCCTTGCCATCCCTGATAGATGTCACTAGCGTATTATTGTCTGATGTTGTGTTTTATTTTAATACAGGAAGACATTCCTAAGTATTTAAAGAAGTGTGTGTTATAGCTACATAATTTTTCAAGCCATAATTAGGCAGAAAATAAAAAAAGGGGCAGAAGTTGGCTGCTGGCTGTTGAACACCGAGTTCTGCATAATAGCCGGAATTGGAAGGTTTCCGTGTCTGCCTTCACGCGCTCCAGAAACTTGGTAAAATGGAGCAAAACCTGAACGGGAGAAGCTTTGGAAAGGTCTGTTGGGAATCTCGGAACAGCAGGGGGTAGAGAGAAGTATCAACAGCCGCGTCTTCTGCCCTCACAGCCCAGAGCTTGTGTTCAGAGAGGTTTTCCCCCTTGCGGAGGAGGTGGAAACTTATGGAAGGAGGCAGGGAAGGGAGCGGGGGAACCTGCTGGCATCGTGGCATCTCCTGCACCTGTGTTGTTTTTTTTTTCCTCCTGGTCGTTTCATTCAGAGTAAGCGTTCCCATTAGGTCGTGTGTGCGTGAAAAGGACTCGGCTGCTGTCTGAGGTGGATAATAAGTGGGGAAGCCAAGAGCAGCGTAATTTATAACCTGTGAAGTGACTCTTCAGAGCTTCACCGAGCGATGAGCCAGGCGCAGGGAAGTCGTCTGCAGGTTTTTCCCCCTTTCCTCCTAAACCCGTGGTCATTCCCTCCCTGGGCAACCCGTCCTTCGCCGCCACCAGCTTTGCCTCAGCTTTTGTCTGCGCTCAAAAACGGCGCCGCTTTAACCACGACTGGTGGCTGCTCCCCTAGGGCGGAGAGGGCGGTGGCGATACGAAAGCGTTTGTCACGATAACGGGACGGCTCACGCCTGGGGTGGAAGAGGAATAATGGATGGGAGGTGCGGCTTTGGAGGTGGAAAGCTGTCTAAATTTAGAGCGCGCTCCTGCGTCGCAGCTGAACCGGTACAACGTCAAACCGGCGCTGCGAGGGAAGGGTTCGCTCCCGCTGCTCTTTTTTGTGCTGATGTGCACCCGGTTCCTTCCTTCGCGGCCGAGGTGGTTTCCTTCCAGCTTAGCTCCCCGAGTCAGCTCCTTGGGGATGCAGGCTTGGAAGCAGGGCACGAACGAGATCTCTTTTCGGCAGCAAGAGGCCGTTAGATCAGCGGAGCTGCAGCGTGAAACCACCTCCTAGACGGAGTGCTGCCCACCAGCAGTACGTGTCGGTATTTCAACGGTGTCTGCAGATGTCCTGCTTGCTCCTGGGGTAAGTGATGCGTGGGGCAAGCCCTAAAAGCAGAGCTTTTGCATCGCATTGCTGTCCAAAGTCAAGCCACCTCTCCTGGAAATAGCTGCATTTGCTTGCAGCCACCTTGCTTCGAAAAAAAAAAAGAAAGAAAAGTGCAGAGAATTGTGGGCAGGTCGCTTATGCAGCATATGCTCTGTGATGTTCTCTGTGCTAGGGCCAACTTGAAGAGGAGGACCAAAAAAAAAACAAAACGTTTTGCTGTTTCTTGCTGGATGTTGTTGGATCCTTAATGGAGCTCGTTGGCAGCAAAGCATTCCCTCCCCAGGGATCTTTCCAGAGTCATTAGGCTCGGTGAAGGATGATCTGGAAGGATCTGCCTGTAAGAAACTGCTGCTTCTCCCAAGTGTGAAACATTTCCTGGGCACAGGAGCTGTGAAAGGGGCCCCGGCAGCCACCCCTGAGCAGCTGCAGAGTGGTAACGGGAGCGCTGGGGATGCTGAAGGGCGGGCAGGAAGGTTGGGAAATATCACTTAAATATTTACTGCCTGTGAATATGTAGTGCAGGCACCACAGAGGGGAAAAATCCTTTGATTTTAAAGGGCAATGTCAGTCCCCAAATGGAAAACGGTGGCGTGAGGCCGCGTGTAAGTAGCAGCTGGGAGTTGGGAGAAGGCTTCCAGCCTCCTTCTGAAGTTTGGGTGGAAAAAAGGGGGTGAGTTAAACAGCTGGTGGGCTCTTTCTGAAACGGTTTGCTGCTTTCGACAGAGGGCTTTGAGCTGCTGTGCCTGGTCCCGAGCTGTCCCGTGCTCGTGTCCACGGGCTGGCAGGGTTCTCAAGGCTAGGGAGTGATGCATGCTCTGCGTTCATCTCCTGTGGGCAGGAGAGAGTGAGCAGAGGGGGGGGTTATCGGTCTGTAGGAATTCAGGAGGACAGCCTGCCAGCCTCTGCGAGGTGCCGCACCTGCAGCTGGAGCAGAACTTGCTGCTCTTCTGCCCTC
Source organism: Anser brachyrhynchus (assembly GCF_964034855.1). NCBI lineage: Eukaryota > Metazoa > Chordata > Aves > Anseriformes > Anatidae > Anser > Anser brachyrhynchus. The sequence goes on along the minus strand of NC_137696.1, from coordinate 124,433,419 downwards.
TGAAAAAGCAGCCCTTGCTCAGCAAGGTCTTTAATGCAATTTCTCGATGTTGCTGTGATAATATTTTTAATGCTGCGTTTCAAGGGAGAAACCTTTACCGAGTGTAACCTTGGGCAAGGTTTGTAAAAAAAAAAAAAAAAAACAAACAAGTGAAATAGGAAGCGATAAAGAGTTGGCAGTCGCGCAACTATGGATTTGTGTGGGAAGGTCAAAAATGTGCCCTGCCCCTTATCGTAAAGGGTGAAATAACGTGGCCTGGCCCCTGCCCGCAGCGGGGTACCCACCCCTGCCAGCTCTCGTCCTCCTGCAGCCTGCGGTGCTGAGACTCAGCACAGGTAAGACGTGCGGTGTGTTGCTCGATGCTGTGTCTTCCGAGGGCAGTGCATGTCCAAAATGAGACCAAAAGCCACGAGGTTATGTCAGGAGGACCCCGGAACAGCAGCCAGGTAGGGTCGGTGCAGCTGCCTCACGGGGCGGTGTGTTAAAACAGCACTTCTCATCTGGAACTGCCTGGATTCGGAGGCGTCGTCGAGATGGAGCGTGCTGCAAATGCATATATTTCTGCAGGAAGCGCTCTGAGCGTAATGGTCACGTTTAAAAATGTTTCTGTATCTACCTCACCCTGTGCAGCCTTAATTTAACTAGAAGCCAAGGGCAGGGATGAAATTTCAGGCCAAAAAATGTGGACTCTTATCACTGAAAACTAACAGTGCAGTTGAGATGCGTTATTTTAACCCCTCTGTCACCTTCATCCCGAGCGAGCAGGTTGGAGGAGCAGCTGTGAGCAGCAAAGGAAGCGACTGGCTGCGTGGGAAGAGCCTGGGCTGGATGTGGCACACGAGGCAGGGTGGGGAGAGAGCTCCTGGGGGACCCCACAAGGGCAGGGGGTCAGAGAAGGGGTAACTAAACGCAGCGGCAAACACCTGCTGCCTACACCCCAAAACATTTCTGGCGTCTCCTGGCAGTGCCAGGTTGCAACAGCACGCAAACACGGGAATTGCACAACGAGGTACCTGCTTCCCTGGCCAAGTTTCAGCTTTACTTGGGTCTTAGGTCTCAGCCTTGGATCAGCAGAGAGAAATCGGCAGTGCCCCGCACCGGTGGGCGCTAAGCCGACTTCTCAGCGGTGGTCCCGGTGTGCTGCAGCACCTAGCAGCCCGGTTTTGCGAACCGTGCCCTGTGCTGCGACTCTGCGAGCTCCCAGGAGAGGCCACCGAGGCAGAGGATTAGCGTAGGGAAAGCTTTCCAGCTCCTGGTCTGTGCGCTGGTTGGGCGAGATGATCTTGAAGGTCTTTTCCAGCCTTAATGATTCTTGGGTTCTGTGGTCACCGTGCCCTGCTGGGATCCTAAAAGCGTAAACGGGATCCTAAAATCTCAGTATACGTGCATATGTGTGCGTATATGGGTTTATATACCTAAAACCTAGTTACGCTATGGGTAGAAATACTGGGAGATGGGTTTTTAGCAAGGCAGGCTGGCCCAGGGGGCCGGTGAAGTGGGGTTAGGGAGCAGTTGGAGTTGGGATGGTCAGTTTGAAATGGGCCTCACCTCCTGCTGTAGGAAAAAATGGCTGGAATAACGTTGAATTTGGGTAAAATAGTCTAGACTGTGAGACTAGGTGGTTTGAATGGCAATTTGTATCCCCTGACTCGTATTTCTTGGCAAGTATTTTAGGCCAAAGAACGCTTTAACTCTGTACTCGGGATATAGGACACTGGTGGACCTGTAATTGCTACTGAGCTGGCATGTCCAGGGGAGCTGAGACGCTTGGCTGCACGTGGTTTTGCTTGTTTTTCCTCCTGGTTTTGCAGTACCAAGTGCAGGAGCTGTGTTTGTCCAGCTTCAAGGTGGGGAAGGACAACTCTTCACCTCTTCCGAGGTCCTCCTTCCATGTTCAGCAGTAGGGCAGAAGGGGATCTTCATCAAGTCCATGTTAGAGAAGAAATGAAAATGAGAACGAGGTTTTAAACCATCTATTTTACACCGTGTTCGCATCCAAGCTTCTCCTGGGCCGTGCATCTGTCGGAATGACATTTTTCACAAGTTGTAGATTTTCTGCCTTTTGCTGCTTTAAGTCTTTGGATGTGCTCCGCTTATTCTTAGGTTCCCTTTCCAATCACACCATTAGATGTATTTCCATATGAAATACGTAAATAATCAGCTGCCTTAAGGGCATCTTTAAAGAGGGAAAAACTCCAAATCTGCTTATTCTCATGGTAAGATCTCAGCCGTTGTGGGTTTGGGCATTTTAGTTCACGTTTGTGTGTTTATACATATTCTTCCTGCCCTTGCAGATGTTCTCAGCTACTCTTCACAGATCCAACACACTGACCCTTCTCCTGTCAAACACAACATTTTCCATGTAATTTTGGCAAGTAATTGACTGCTTTTCTTTTGGGGATGAGATCTTTCCTGCAGTAAAACTGCCCCGCCAGCGCAGGTGTCTCAAATTCTTCGTGCCTCTTCTGCTTTTTTGGTAAATATTTCACTGCCCCTTTTTTTCTTTGTCTCCACTGGTTCTCCCTGCTGTAAGGCAGCCCGCTGGAATACATTTACACTAATAGTATTTTATTTTATCACGTCGGAGAGCGGTGCACTTCTATCCGTATATAGAACAGGAAGCCTGTTGGGAACAGTAGCAGTAGTTGCTGATGGCTGGGCATAAAGCTATTTCGAAATGCTTCTGTGTGCTGATCTAATGTCTAATTAGAGGGAGGATGGATGAAACCTGGTTGTTCCTGGATTCGCAGGCATTTGCCTCGGGCTCGGTGAGGAGGAACCGAGCCAAAGCTGAGGACTCGGGTCCTTAATTGGAGCATCGCGTGGGGGAGAGGCTGGAAATATTTCTCCTCTTACAGCAGAAGAGAGCTGGTGGTATGGCAGGCAGATCGCTGGGGGTAACGACGATGGGGTTTCCCCTGCCTGCAGGGGAGCTCTTGAAGTGGCAGCGTGAACGTAGGTGAGTGGCACAGGAGCACGGGACGTTGCCCTGATTTGTGACTTCACAGGGGCGAGCGTCTATAAAGTGGTGTTGAAAAGCAGCAGTCCCACAAGGACTACCTGAAATGGGGAAGACATTTCACAGCCTGAAGCTCAGTCAGTCTCCAAATCACCTGTGATGAAGAAGAAAACCAGATGAAGAGCAGATGATGGATTTTAATTCATTTTTTTGCTACTCATAAAGGGACGGTGGTGTTTTAAAGCATTTTACAGTGCTCGTATTCACTTCTGCTGTTGATCTTCACAGCCAGAACTGGCTTGCTTTTCCTCTAGAGTCAAGATTTCTGTTGTGGCAGAGGGAAGGAAAAGGTATCTGCTCTGTCCTGGCTGTGCACTGGGGACAGCTTCTGGGCTGGAAAGGTTAATTTGTGCTTTAATGCCGTGTATATCTGTGGGGCACTTCGTAAGTAGAAAGAGTAGATACCTTATGTTGAAAGTGCCAGACATACTCATTCCTCTGTGCAAAATAAGGATAAATACTTCTTGATCTGCCAAAGGGGGCTATGTGGGTTTAATTAACGCTTGCAAAGTGCTTGCGGATAGCATCTTTCATCTGAGAACCTAAAGGCGAAATATATTCGAGGCATTCTCGCTCAGCTTTGCAATTATTCCTCCAGCTGTCGTGAGCTGTGCCAACAAAAACTACTCTCCTGTCATCAAGGGATTGTTGATGCCCTGTGACTTGTTTTGATTTTGATACTCTCTTCCCCCTACTCCTTTTCCACACTCGCTATGCAAAATATAGCACGCTCTCCAAATTTGGAGGGGAGAATAAAACCTGTTCTTTTCCATCACAAACTATTTGTGTCCCATGTTACATACCCTTGGTGGGGGCTCTTTTTTCCCTCTTTTATAATTATTTTTATATTGTCATCATTTATCAAATCCCAGTGTCTTTTGGCCAAGGTTGGGCAGCGTGCCGGTCACAAAGTAGGGAAATGAGTGAAAACATGGCCTGTCACTTTTTATTTTGAGGTGGATGTGAAATACCAGATGAATCCCTCCATCCCTTGGACTCGAGTTCCTATGAGTTCATAGTGGCAGCACTTGGGTAGCTAAGACCTACAGCTTTGTTCTTCTAAATGCTGATTTTATTGCTAGAAGTACTTTGTGAAGGTCTCTTTAAAAATCTATACCACTCAAATTTAGTTTTAAAGGAAGGCTTGGGTATACACATAGTTTCTGAGAGAATAATATTAAGCCTAACAATTCTTAGACTCAAAAATTACAGGTTCAGCCCAGGTTCTGCTACAGCCTTTCTACAAGATCCTAAGCACATGTGTGTAAAATGGGAAGAGTATTTCCATTTTGAAATAAGTTCAATGTTGCTGATACTTGTAGTGGGACTGGGTCCTTGTGTGCTGCATCTGGCTGCCTTCATCCATCCCGGCGTGCCCTTGTAGATGGTGTTTGGCACAGCACAATTTTAGGTGAGTTTGTAGGTAGGCTGCTCACGGGCTGCCTACGAGGGAAGTACAGATGTAGGAAAGTGGGTTTTAGGAAAACTGGGTGCTCCAGAACACCCCCACAAGTCTACCACTTAGGAAAGTTTAACTATTGCTGTTATTCTTCTGAGGATTCATTAATCTTGACCTTAAAAGCGTATGAGACTTTCTTGATTTATTTATTTAGCTTGAAGGAAGTGGAACGTATCATTTGAAGTCGTTGAATGTTTAAGTTCATAATTATGTGTGGGAATTAAGGCTACAAAAACACTTCAAGAGCAGCTATGTACGGCCACTTTCATCAGCCCCCGTGCTGAAGCTCGGTCTGTTTGCTTTAGCACTTAAACCCTTGCTCCTGTTTGCTCTTCAGTGTAATGCTGTGGGAGAGCAGGCTGGAGTCTGTCCCACCCCGTGCATCTCTGTTGGGCAGTGAGCTAGCTCTTAGTGACAAATTCTTGTCTTATTGGCAAGGATTTAAGAGCCAGAAAAATGAAATGCGGTGTGATAACTTGTTTTTTTTTCCCCCTCTTCAGATCCCAAGCCACACACTGCAGAGTACATGGCAGGATGTGATGTGCTTATTCTCTGCTGCCTGATGCTTCTGGCTCAAGGGATGTGATGCTCCAAATTGAATCGAGCATCCCTGGCTCCCGCTAGGGTGGGGGAGATGTGTGACTTCATGGAGATTTGTGTCCCTGTTTGCTAGTGTGAACTTCGTTATGGGAGCAGGCTTGTGTGACTCCCACATAACATGTAGAAAATTTTCTTCTCCCTAGAAGAGAATTCTGAATTCTGCCAAGCGTGTAGTTGTTTTTCAAGCAATAAATCCCAGCGTGTTGCCTGCACTTCGCTCCTTACCAAAATCCGTGGTATTTGTTGGGTAGGGACAGCAATAGCTGCGATGCAGCCCGGCACTGCTGGCCTGTGCCTGACGCCTTCAGAGGGAATGGAAGAGCTCTGAGTCAACAGTGACTTAACCAACAGGTCTGAGAACAAGAGATGAGCTCATCTGAGCATCCTAATAGTCATTTGTTCTTTACGCAACCGTGGAGGTTTGAGCTTAGGGCGCCGTGTTTCCAGCTGCCCTCAGGCTGCCTGTGATGTGCTGGGAGGGGTATTCCCAAAGCAGGCCTCAGCCGGAGGAGGCTTTCTCGTTATTTCTTGTGTTAAAGAGCTCGTGACGCTTATTTGAGAAATGTCAGGCACGATGCTTGTTTGAGAAATGTCAGGGAGAGTGTTGCCTGGTATTTGGAAACAAATTTTGCTTCACTGTCCCTTTATATTTATGGTTATTGCCTCCTGCTAACCCCCTTTCCCAACCGAGGAGACTGTGCCCCGTTTCTGGCAGGGCACGCAGCTCTTGTGGCAATGGTCCTTCAGGACCAGCAGCCTTGGGTGGGGAAATAAAGGGTGGGTGGCTTCCAGCAGGGCCTTGTAAGAAGAAATGAAGCAAACTAGAGAAATTTCACACAAAGTTTGTTTCGCGTTGAGATGAGTAACGAGGGAGACCGTCGGCCTGAACCTTGCTCCCCTGTGCACCATCCTGGGCTTCTCTTGCTGAAAAATGGGACTCCTACTCCGGCTCTTAGGGGTCTTTTTGATCTTCCAGCAGAGCTTCATCTGAAGAGAGCTCAAAATTACGCCTCTGAAATTGCAGTTCTGTCATTCCAAGCACAGCCTTGTGTACCATTGACAGATAATTCCTCTCTCTTCAGATATGGGGAGCCATCGTACGTGTTGCGCTCTCCCAGCTGCGTATTAGCTACTTTTAGCTCTGGGGCTCTTCTGTGCCTGGATCAGAAGAGATCAACAAGTTTGTCATGATTTGTTTTCTTCTGTATGTCTTGAATATGGCACTTCTGAGGATTTTTTTTCCCCATCTCTATCTTGTTTACTTGAACTTGTTGTAGGCCTTTCCTTTGGGCCTGGATTTAGTTGTTGAATTGCGCCTCAGGAACTTGAGCTGGTATTCAGTCATCCCTCACTTTAAAAGCTCGCTGGAAGTCCATTCTTCATGCTTGACCTCTGCTGTCCGCCCGCCCCGGTGGCCTTTTCATTCTCCTAGCAGATCTGCTTTTCTGAAGCCGGCTGAGTTATTCCCCCTCACCGCCGTGTTGTTTTCCCTCAACTGGTGTGCTTAATTCAATTCATATCCTCTAAGCAGTCTTTTTTGCTTAACAGAGTTGATGCAGTGAAATGAACTTGGAAGATGAATTTGTTATTCCTTAATATTTTCCAATTCCCTAGTCTCCCGTTTTTTGATCAGAAACCTCCCGTTGAGCTCTTTTGTGAGAGCTTTGTCTGTCAACTTTTTCTCTTAACGGCTGGCTGCTGGGCTACGGCACTCAACGCGCAAGTATAATAGCCCTGAGCATCGTGTAATGCTTTCCATTTGCAGGATCTCGAAGCCCCAGACAGCTGTATGTTCACAGCTCTGCGGAAATACAGCCGTCCGGGAGGCACAGGGATGATCATCGACTGCAAGGCGGTCTAGAAGAAGCCCTTCCAGAGGAGGGCCTCAAAAAGGCTTAGAGGACTGCAGCACCTCTCCTGGGAAAAAAGGCTGAGGGCTGGGGTTGTTTGGGGGTACAAGGGGTAATGGTAAGCTAAAAGAGTAGATTGGGGTTAGATTTTAGGAAGAAACTCTTCACGATGAAGGCGGCGAGGCCCTGGCAAAGGCTGCCCTGAGGAGCTGTGGGTGCCCCATCCCTGACAGGGCCCAAGGCCAGGCTGGATGGGACTGAGGGAAGCCTGGGCCCAAACAGGTCACCTAGTGGGGCCTCTTTGGGACCACATGGGCTTTAAGGTGTCGTAGAACCCTTAAGGTTGAAAAAGCCCTCCAAGCTCATCTGGTCCAACCATCCCCCTACCACCAATGTCACCCACTAAACCATGTCCCTAAGCACCACGTCCAACCTTGAACACCCCCAGGGACGGTGATGCTGAGCCTTTGGTTTGGGAACAGAAAGCAGGGCTGAGGGTGCCACAGGATGTTTGGAAGAATTGAAGCCTTGAGGTTCACAGTCCATCTGCATATTCAAGCGCACTAATTTGAATTCAACTTGCCTGGTTCAATTGCTTGAAGTTCGTGAAGTTTGGTTCTTACTCGGAATGAAATTTGCCCGAAGGTTTGCCTTAATTTACTTCCAGAGTAAAAGTAAGCCAATTTGAAAGAGGTCGCTTCTGTAAATAGAGGTGTAGTATGGTCGAGCTGATTGGTTTTTTTTTATGAATACTTCTTTTAGAATAGCTTTCCCCAAATGACCTCATAGTGAGGTGAGCACTGGATTAGCACCCAGGGATTCTTGCTCTTGTCACAAGATGTTGGCTTGCTTTTATTCATGCCCTGTTTATTTGCCTTTGATGTGGGCATACTGACTGGGTACCGGGTGTTCTGTCTCACCACGTTTGTGTTTGTTTTTGGGGTGCACAGCAAACCTACCACATCATCAGGAGGAATCTGCCTTTCCTGTCCCTCTACACAGTAAGATAACTTCAGTCTAGCAGAGCTGGATTAAATTTAAAATAACTTTAAACCAAGTAATATTTTTGTTTCTTTGTGCCTTTTTTTTTTTTATCCTGTAGAGCAATAAAGCAATAAATTAGAAAAACTGCTTCTATGCTTTTAGGAAATTGCAATTTTTGTTTATCCTTTTTCTGAAATCTTCGATGAGAAAGTTAATGTTTCTGTGAAATGTAAAGGTTTTAAAGATGCTCCAAAAATGGTCAAAAACAAAGGAAAGCTTGAGTAGCTCATGAATCTGTTTTCTCATGGATTTTTTTCTTTGTGGAGGTACTAAAGGCTGAATAATCTTGCTTAGAACTTGATTCTCAGATTTCAGGGCAAGCCTGCTTTGAACCTCTCGAATCCATGCACATAATTCATCCTTCCTGGCAAATGCTCTGATCCTGGTTTTCCTTGTAAAGTCAATACATGGAGATAAAGAAGAAAAGCAAGTGTTACGATCTTTGAGCGAAGGGCAAAGATGCTGCTTCTGCAGACATTTGGAAGCAATGAAATTTGAGTGATTTTCCTCCTCTCAAGCTGCTGTTCTTTTTGTGTATTCACGTTTAAAGTCGTGTTCATCCTCCAGTTTCTGCTAGGAGGGGAACACTTGGGCTCCAGCTGCACTCCGGCAGATGGCTGCTAGGTAGGTGTGTGAGCAGGAGTGAGAGACCCACAGTTCCTCTCAGGCATCGCAGACTAAATGCAATTTCTCTGTAAAAGCACCTCGATGTGCTTTTAAGGCTAGACCCCGTAATATTGCATCTTGAAGTCATCCTTTCTACTGAAACACGTCACAGAACTTTAACAAATTATGTAGTTTTGTTTCTGTTTGGTAGGCTGAGGTTTTCTGTGCCTGTAATTCATTTGGGCAGCTTTTATTTGCATCAAGAATTAATGTCTCAGCGTTGGTTTGAGCCCATGAGTAAATACACGAAGCTTGTGTGAGTTGCACGGCCCTTGTATGCGGTTATCAGCGGTCACAGGCATCGTGATAATGCTCCTTTGTTGGCGTTAAAATCATACCGCTCCCCTCTAATGAATTCCTTATTTAATTATAGGTAAAGGATAGACGGGCTTATTAGATGGGGTTTAATTAGCCTGACGATTCAGTTTGTTAACCCGCGTTTTCAATTTTAAATTTTTCTATTCTTTCAGTCCATTTTGCTGAGTTCACGAAGTGAATACAACGGGAAACCTTCGGGTACCCGTTCGCTTTTTGCCAGGAGCAGACACCAAAGCCAAGAGCCTTTTTTTAAAATAGGGACACTCAGAATGGTGGACGTGGGGACGGGCAGTGGGCTGGTTCCTGGTGTTACGCGTTGGTTTCAGAGCACTTCAGGAAAGAAAAACATTAATGTGTATTTTTTTTTCTTTAAGCCAGGAATTTCTTCTCCCCGTAGGTCAAGTGTTTTCCCCAGACAAGAGGACAGGGATTATCAGTCAGAAGCTGAAAGCTCTTGGGGTCAGGAGCGCTTGCTTCCTTCGAGCCGAGGTGTCCCAGTGGCCATGCTGGAATATGCACCATAGAGAAGCCTTCAAGTGTCTCCTGAACTGCTCAGAGAACAGATTTTTCTCAAATCTTTCATTGCATAAAGTGTGTTTTAGTCATCGACGGTGGCCGGTTGGCAGGGACCTTTGCAGGGAACACTTTCTTCTCTTCGTGATGGGATCAAACAGAGCGCGCGGGTCGCTGCAGGGCAGGTGCTAAGTGCTAATCCCGCAGAGAGCAGCTCCTGCCCACCAGAGAGGATGTGAAGCAGCTCCGTGTGCTCTCTTACAGGGAGTTCACACATTTCTTTCCAGTATTAAGTGAGCAGACACTCAAAACGTTGATGTATTTGGAAGATTTACCCCCATGGAAGTGTTTGTCTCCTCCCCATCCAGCCCCAAGCACTTCCCCTGGTCGGTCAGGGTGCAGCTCTGTTGAGGGCTGCCACCCTTCTCTTTGCTGGTCCCTTATCAGGGGACAGTAGGGAGCTCTGGATCTCTTAGATCCTATTCCTCCATCTGTTTTGCAGTTTTAAGATGCTGCTGCTTTAAAAAAAAATATGCTTTAACGTGTTGCATATCTCTTGGGGAGGATGGGGATGGGGAAAGCCTTTTCCCTTTGCCTTTTTAGTGCACTCAGATTTTCCTGGAACTTCCCCCATCATCGTTTCTTACGGTGCTAAATCTGGACTCTTGGGTCATTCTGAAATGAGAGACTATTGCAAACAGTGGTGCAACTTCGGCGCGTTGAGACAGAGCCTTTTGGTGAGTAGGGCAAAGACTGTTGGAAACCTCAGCACCTCCAGCTCAGCACTGGCTGGTGCCAGGACCCGTTCCCTGGCCTGAGCCCTCCTGGCACCATCTGGACACAATCGCGTTGTTAAACAGCCTCCACGTGAGGACAGCCCTGACCCAGCTTCTTTTGGGAGAAGTCCCCAGCCTGTGCCACTTCCTGACCCTTACCTCGGGGCTGTTTGGGTCAGCTCAGGCATGATTTAACTTACTGCTGTAGGCACAGGCACTGCGTTTAGTCCTTGTTCCTATTATTTATCCGCTTGTGCATCTTTATTCTTGTCACCTCCCTGTGTAGGGGCTGAACTCTTCCAGATGAGGCACTCTTCCAAGATGGGACCGTGTTCTTGGGGCCATCTCTGGTCATGCTGCAGTGGTGCAGAGCAGTGTCGTCCTTCAGCTTGCTGATAGCAGCTGGTCTTCCCATGGCAGGATTTGCCTCTCTTCTAGTTTCATTTCGTCCTTTCTGCCACCTTAAAACTCTGATTTTTGTGTTATTGCCTGTCACAAGACAGGTTCTTTGTCTGCATGTCTGCACCCTCAACTATTGATGTCAGTCTGCAAATATCGATGTCATCCTGGCAAATCCCCTTCCCTGCTCATGTGTTCAGTGCTTAATGTGGAGCGAAAACCTGGGGAAGCCAAGCAAAGTGTGTCACCAGAAAGTTTTATCTCCAAGTTCTGGACACGAGGCAGCCCTGGCCCAGGGCCGGGTGCGCAGTGCCGATGGAAACCCATTGTCTGTGCACCACCAGAGGGACCGGGCTGCCTCAGCACGCTGCTGGGGTGCTGGGAGCACTGGAGCCAAAAGGCAGAGGCAGGTGGGGGGTGTAATTGTCAAATTTAATCCATTAAATTGCTTCAAAAATGAAATCCCTCCTGTTTTAAGATTTTGAAGGCGAGGGACCGAGGCTGCTTGCTTGTTGTGAACAAAGGAGAAGTTAAAAAGCACCAGGTTGCCTTAGGTGATACCTTGTTAACTGGGTTTCTTTGTGCTGTGACCAGGACTTGAGGACTTGAATACCTGATAAAAAATGTTGGTGTTGTGGGGGCCTCGGTTTTTTGTTGCTTGTTTGTTTTGAGAAACACAAGATGAGTACCGAAACCTGTTTGAGGCATGTAAAACATCTTGTGTTAGCAGAACCAGATGCGGTTGAGGGTAATAGACAAAATGTGCTAAAAGCAGATATCTTTATTCCTGTGTACTGTCAGTAGGGATTTCCCATTCATGTCTAATAATTCAGTTCCCAGTTGCAAACAGAACTTCACCTCCTTATTAATCCAGATCCCTAAGATAACGCCGTACTTCCAGCATCCACGTGCACCTTTCCTGGATGGAGTTTCTTCCAGTGATACAGGACCCTGCAGCCTGATGAAAGCAAGTCACCGTTTTTTTACCCCCTGTAGTGCTTCTCCATCATTTTGGCAGGCCGGAGAGTTTGTCCTCGCAGAAGCTGAATAAAATCAAAAGGATATCTGAGACTTTGGTCTTGTGGTTCTCCGTTGCAGCAGCTGGGTACTTATCAGAGATGCGCACGGCAGAAGGGATGGCTCAGACGGCGAAGTTAAAAGCGACCAGCTTTTATCTGCGTGCCCAGCGCGCGGTGATTGCTCGAGGTATTGCAAGTTCCGAAGTTGTTATGTGAAATTACCAGGAAATTACCATTATTTAGGTCAGCCAGATATCTTTGAGTTGCCTTTCATGTATGCGCATTTCTCGTTACACCCATACTTCAAAAAAAAAAACAACCAGGGCTGAAGGAGCAAGCTGCTGGGTGTCGATACAGCGCTTCTGGTGTACCAGTACCCTCTGGGGTCGGCATATAAATGTGAGGGAATGAAGTACCTGTGCATAATATTATTATGTGAGTGTTACGTACAGGTGTTCAGGCTGTTCCGCTTAGCAGACCGTGTTGATCATCCCTGGAGATGCTGATATTTTAGAGAAAAACAACAACAACAAGCAATGGTTTGCAAAGAAGTCAAAGCACGAGGCTTAAGTCTGTTCACCAGGCATCAGCTTCTGCGTCTGGATGAAGCCTGGAGCCAGGTTTGTGGTCCCCAAGTGAAGACTTCGTTTGAGCCTACATTAATCTCACCCTGCCATCCGTAACATGATTGCCTCTCCCAAAATTTCTGTGCTTCCTAGCTTGGGTTTCTTCGATGGGAAGGCTTTGGACAAGCCTGCGCTGTACGAAATGCGTGGTGCAAAATGAAAGAAGCCCCAGAGCTTCCCTGTGCGGTATGAAATGGAGGCGCCGTAGTTGAAGACAGCTCTGTTAGATGTTACTGGCACGCAGCTGCTTGTCACCGCACATCTTCGTGGCGCATCGGAGCAGTTAAATGCCAGCTGCCGTGGAAGTTCTGAGATCTTGGGACTGGGGGGAGCGGGGGCCCTGTCAACTTGCGACCACTGATTCATACGTGTGCTTTCTCCAGCGCTCTCATCCCCTAATTACGGCCCTGCTGCTGGTGCTGGGATGAATCAGAGCAGCTCGCTGGAGGACAAGATGTAGAAGAATCCGGGATGGAGCAACTGGATGAAGCTCTTAGGACTCCGGTCGTTCCTCTCCGCCTTGATGCGATCCCCAGGAGCTGCTCGTCTAAAATCAGATCCACCGAGGGACGGGCTGCTGCACGGGGAGCCTGAACAAATGGCTCATTTGCATGGTTCCTTCGTGTGTTTTTTTTTTTTTTGCAGAGTCTGTTTCATGCTGCGGAGCGCCAGGCTTCGCTTCTGACGAGCAGGTGTTTGGCAAGTGGAGACATCACACCACGGCTGGCCTACAGGAGGAATCTGCTGCCGGCGTCTTGATTCAAAGTCCTGGCTGCTGTTTGGGAAACTTCGGCTTGAAAAAGTTTATGAAGTTCTTTGCTTAAAAATGAAAGAAGGTCGGTCTGCTGGGCTTCCAGCCCTGTGCTTAAAAACGGGGCTGTGCAGCAGGATCTGGTCCTAGGAAGAGTTCGGTGACGTTGCCAACGGGGGAAGTCTGAGGACCGGTGGGAACCAGGGGTTCTCTTGCCTTTCTGTGCCACTGCTGCCCTGCAAATGTATCAGTCTCCTTGGCTCTCCGTTATTAGGGAGGGAGCATTTAGCCTGTTGCCCTTTGCAAACTCTAATTCAGTACTAGATCTCTGAATTTGACTCGAAATAAATCCATAAGCAGAAGTTTGACTCAAGTAGAGCCTTGGCTTCGACCACACACGGTGCTATAAACGTGGAGGCAGGCTTGGCAGGGACTTAGGCAACAACCGCGCTGTTTGCCCTGACTTTCTGTGGGGTGTGTGTGTGTGTGGATCGCTCGAGCAGAGGCTCTGGCTTGAGCAAGGTTGCTCTGCCGCAGCTCTACGTGCAGTGCCACGCACCGCACAGCCTGTTTCTTGTGACGGTTCCCGTGTACTTTGTGGGGTTTCCGTTTGGATTGGCTAGCCTGAACGATAACTTTTGGAAAAACTCCTGCAGACGGGAAAGCTTCCACCCTGCGAAGTGAAGTCTGCCCTCTCATCCTGTAAAGAGCACAGAGATTTTAACCTTTGGTAGACATCAGCCGAGAGGTGTTGTAGGAAAGGCAAAAGTTGCATGGTGGGCGTTCCTAAGCCTCGCTCCGATCCTGCCCTCACCGGATCCAGCAGCAAAAATAGCAATTATTTTAGCGGAAGCTGGAGTGGTCTTGGAAAGCCCTACCCGTGCTGTATTCTGAATAGAGAATATTTTTGAAGAAATAATTTCTTTTTTCAGAGAGATTTCAGAGCTGTAGGAGTTGCGTCCAGCGGGAGCCCAGGAGCAAAGTAGGTCAGCGCGACGGGGAGGTGCTCGTGACACTTCGCCCCCAAAAGCAAAGCCTCGCTGTTTGTCTGTTCTCTGTCCGCTTCGGCGCTGTGTGCTCTGCCTCGCCGCTGGCTGAAAGGAGCGCGAAGCGTTGCGGTGCCGCTGCCTTTCTTCTTCCAGGGAGCTGGCAGAGCCCCGAGCTGCGAACCCTTCAGCACAGAGGCCGAGCGACCGGATCGCCGTGCTGCAGGTGGGGATGGGTACACGAGACGAGGCGGTTGCACGCCCGATAACGGGTGCTGCTGCATCTTTTGCTGCCAGGTTACCCCCAAATTACTCTTCTGGCACTGAAGCTACTCCGAGGAGTGAGTGCGTTGTCCCAGCAATTTGCCGTCGATGTGGTGCGAGAGTTTTGAACCGGAAGGTGCACAAGTTGGGTTGCTTTTGGTCATCTGATTGAGCATCTCCAAACATTTTACAAAGAAATACCACCCCCTGCAAAAAAAAAAAACTAGAAGACCCCAGCACTAGGATGCCTTCAGTTCGAGCAATCTTAAATCTTGAATTTCAGAGCTACATTAGCGAGGTTTAAGGAATGAGCACCCCTTTCCTCCTTGCTTTTATTCTTTTGTTGTATTTAACCCGTTCTTCCCCGTGCCCTGCCATCCCTCTCTTTTTATTTCTTCTCGGACCCTGCAGTTTGGGTCTGATTGAAGCAGAGGGGTCAGGAGGGTTCCGCGAAGATTTCTTGCATGCTCCTGGCACGGCTCGCTCCCACGCTCAGGTTTTATTTCAGAGGCAGACTTAGGCAATAATTTAAGCCAGACCAGCCAAGATGCTTTAATTTATTTATTTATTTTCCCTTCATGTCTCCCAAGATCATTGTTTGAGACCGTCTTAGGGAAATAAATCCTGAAATAAGGTTCCTGGGGGGCGTGGGGCTCTGGGCACGGTGTGGGTGTCCCCTTTCACCCCTGTAAAAGTGGGATGAAAAAAGGAACGGGCTAGATCAATTCGGTGTAAGGAAGTCCTTTGGTCTTGTTACAGGCGAATCTGTGAGACGCTTCGCATCCTATCGAACGGGAAGCCGCTCTCGATGATATTTCCAGCCTCGGTTGCTGTTCGTAACCCGTGAGGTCCCTCGTGGCTTACCGAGGAATGCTGCGAGCGGGGGAGCTGGAGCAGATGAAGCCAATCCCCCGAGGTTGCGCAGGAGGTCTGAGATGCAGCTGGGAATAAAACCCCAGTCATCCGACACCCCCCCCCCCCGCCTTGCTTTAACTGCCGTACAAGAATTTCCTCCTAGCGTGCTCCTGCTAGAAACCGCGGGGCCAAATTAAGCGGGCGGATGGCAATCGCCGCCGCCGAGCTGTCCCATCTGGGGGATTGCTGCAGCCTTGCTCAGTTTGCTGCTAATTCGGGAAGTTTGCTGCCTCTTCCCCTCCGGCGCTCCGCCTTGCCGCGTTCCAGGCTCCGTGTCGTGGTGGGGGGGGAAGGAAAAAGAGTTCGGATGACCGTGAAGAGCCCAGATGTTGTGGCGCGGGGGGCAGGAAGCACGAGTCGGCTCCCCCCCGATGCGCAGAGCTAAAAATAGTGAGCGCGGATCTGCGCCTCCCCGCAGCTCGGAGGAGGCACGCGGAGCAGGGTGCGGGCAGGCGGCTTCGTGGCTTCGTTTCTCGGCGTTTTGGATTTCTTCTTTTCGTGTTTCCGGAGCCCCCGCAGGCCCCAGGGGAGCTCCGAGCCCCGTTAGGTCGCTGGCCGGGCACGAAATGGATGCGTCGCGGGGGCCTCTCCAGGCCCTGTGGGTGAATTTAAGATTGACAGGGAGGAAGGCAGCAGCCGCGTGCCGTAAGGCAGCAATAAACAGCTTTACAAGGTTGACATTGTGCAAAGAGTTAGTTTATTAGCTGCCGCTAGCACAGTTAGTGCCCTCAGCTCGTCCTCAGCCAAAGAATCGCCGCCGTGCGCTCGCCTCGCTGGGAGCAGCGGTGGGCGGGTGGGCGGCCCCCTTCCAGGGGGTGCAGGTCCCTTGGGGGAGCCCGTCCTGGTGGCACAGGAGCTGGACGACCTCCTGAAGTCCCCTTGAGACTTTTTGGTGATTTCAGGTCCAGGACAGCGAAGGGAAGAGCACCCACGGGCATCTGGGGGACGTTTTCTCGCCTCGCTGGGGTGTGGAGAAGGTAGGGAAGAAGAGGATCGAAGTGGCTGCCGTTCCCTGCGGCACGGAGTAATGTTGCTATGGCCACAAATCTCCCTCAAATTGCTGCAGCCAATTCATGAATTTCCTTTTTTTTATTACCTCCTAATGTCGAAAAACGAGCTGGGCTGCCAGAAACCTCTCCCAAGGAAATCTCTGCTGCCGGAGACGTGGAGAGCTGCACCGGGGGCTGGGTGCAGGTAATGAGCTGTACGAGGGGGATGCTGCAAGGAGCAGCTCTTGCTGCTACAATTCTGGGATGCTTTTGAGGCAGAAGTAATTAACTTAAACATCTAACTGCTCGTGTACATCCCATGACTCTCTTTTAATTAGTTACCCCATCTCCGGGGCGATTGGAGGTGGTCCCGCGGGGTTGTGTTAGGGCTTCGGGACCAGGCTGCGAGCAGGAGGCTCCTCAACACCCCTCATTCCTCTGTCGCTGCCTTCGGTGGCCCTGGGCAAATCGTTTAGCTCTTCCGTGCCTTAATTCGCCTAATTACCGCCTCCCAGCGTCTGCAGGTTCTTACAATCAGTGCTGCTGGCGGTACGGTGAGGAAGATCTCTCACCTTGCACAGGGGAAATCTCCAGCACGTTTCCCTGGTAATCTGCAGCCAGGTGAACAGCAGAACTCCTCTGAAAACTCCTCTTCGCTGTTTTTGTTGTGACAGCTCACAGGCGACGATGGCCGAGCCCGTAACACGAGGCTTGGCTGTCAGCGCGGGGTCGCTCGCCCCTTTCAGCGCGGGTGCCAGCAGGCGGTACCGGCGTGGCCCCGTTGACTGGAAATCAAACTTATTGTCATCCGTTTATCGACGTGACGCCCGCTGAAACGCCTCCTCGGTCCTCGCTGCCTTCAGAATCCCGGGTTGGATTTCGCCACGGTTTGAAATGATGGAGCGAAAGCTTTAGAGCATAAAAAAACTTATTTTTATTTTTTTTGCATATCTACAGTGCGTGATATTTGAGGATCTGTGAGGTTTATGGCTATCCAACGTGATGGAGCATCCCTGCCTGGGAGGGGAAAAGGCAGCGCCCTGCGAGCGTCCGGGTTAAGGGGTTTGAGCTTTTGATGTCTGTCGGCTTGTTCTCCTCGGGCTGTTTTGGTTTTGAGGGTGCTGTGGGTCTCTGTGCGGCGCCTTCAGCTTGGGGCCGGCCTCAGGACCAAGAAGCTTTCAGCACAGGGGCTGGGTTCAGCAGCCGGGTGACGGGACGAGCCTCTGAGGCATCCCGTTTGGGGCTGGAGGCGGGCAAGGGGGCAGGATCGGACCCACGGCAGAAGCTGCGTGCCGTGATCTCACTGCATTTTTTTCGTATTTGACTTTTACTTCCTTTTCCTGCGACTTGCGCTCACCAGACTGACACTTTTAGTTAATTTCCGAGAAAAAAACCACCCCTGTTTCTGCAGCTTCAGAAGCAGGAAATCCTCGTTAACTGCAGCGTGGCTTTATCAGCCCGTTCTCACGCTGGCAGCCTGAGCTTTGCCGTCCCCAAATCCCCTTCCCATGGCCCAGCAGGCTTGGTGGGGCTTCTTGTAGCTCCGCGAGTGGCTGGAAACATCAAGGCCATGCTGAACAGGTTTGGGCCACAGAGAAATTTAGCAGAAATTTATGGCTGGGGAAAGTCCTAAATTCCCCCTTTCCCCACAACTCGCTGTCCTAAACGACTTTTTCTTTTAACTCGTGACCTTTTTTCTCGCTGTTATATTAGGACGTGGGGTGGAAGCGTCCCAAATGTGTGCGAGGATCCTTCCCAGCCTCTCTGGCTGCCTGTAGCAGAGGGCAGAGCACGGAGCCAACTGCGCACGGCTGCAGGTATTTCCCACCAGAGTTGGATCCTTACCTCTGGTACAAACAATTCTCTATCGTACACCTGGGTAGGGGAGGACCATGCTGCTTCTCACCCAGGACTCCAATTATTCCTTTCCTCGTTTGCTGCAGGACCGCCTCAGCACCTCCACTAAACCCTTGCCAGTGCCCAGGACTTGGTTCTGCTCCGTGTCTTTAATAAAAAGGCTCCGGCGCTGCTCCCAGATACAGATAATAAATTCCACCCGTCCTCCGTGTGGGTGTGGAGGTGCAGAAATGGGGCTGCTTTCTGGGGAAGGGCTCTGCGGGAATCGTTCCCAGCTCCCTTCATGGGATCGGTGTGATCTTACCGCGTGCTCCAGCCCCATCGCCTTTAACTCGATTGTTCTGAGCTTACCTATCCGGAAGAGATGGAGGTTTACTAATTGCCTCTGAAAGGACCACATTAAATATCTGTAATCATTCTGGGCTTTCCAACGAGCAGAAATTGATGCTGAAACCTGTATTTTCTGGCTGAGCTGTGCCAGGGTGCCCAGAGCCCGCTCTGTGCCTCTCGGAGGATGAATTTTAGGAGGGACCAAGTGTGGAATAAGCTGGCCTTTGTGCTCCTGACTGTGCTGCCTGAAGTTTTTAGAAAAGGGAGAACTTCTGCCAGCCCGGGGGGCCTTGCTCGTGTTGACAACACGATTTCCCCCCTGGTTTTGCGTTCCTGGTACAACCAAACCTTTTCTCTTCCCCTCCTGCCTCTCCATCACGGCCAAGAGGGTTTTCTCCTCCAGCAGGCAGAGCGGGAGCTTTGGTGGTGGTTTCTGACGCCGTCGCGGGCTTCGATGAGCTGACCTTTCCATCCCTGGGGTCCTGTAGGTCAAACCATTTCCATGTTTGTCCTTCCCACGTTATGCGTACATAAAACCCCTTCAATACATGGGAGAAGCAAATAAAGCCAGGCGCTGACTGCACTCCTGCCCTCGTGCGCTGTCACAAATAAGCAAAGATCCTGCTTTCGTCTCCCCTATCTCCTCCCATCCTCTCCATTTTCAAGTATGAGTTTTCTTGGGGAAAATACTCATTTTTTGTTCCCTCTCCAGCACCGGAACAAGCATGAAGGGCTGAGCCGGGCTGTCGTCTGCATTAGGCATCGCTGATGCAAATGTAAAGCTAAATTCAAGCTTTAGACGGTAAAAAGCTGTGGCTTGGAAGAGTATTAGAGCCCTGTTACATCTATACGGGACACTTTAAATCATAAATACAATATATTTCAGTGCTCTGCAGAAGAAAGCTGCTTAGAGTCAGTGGACTAGCGCACGGCGGGCAAGGGAATCCGTTCCCCACTCCAGCTGCTTCTGTGGATGCCTGGAGCTTTGTAAAGAAATTTTCCACAGTCTGCTGCACGCATTGTAGCAAGAAGGGCAAACTCCGCTGCCGCTAACTTCGCCTTATTATTCCAATCTTTCACCAAAAAAAAAAAATAAATAAATCCCGAGGCTCGTTACGCCGTGCCTCCGAGCACGCAAACTGCCAGCCTTTCCGTGGGGCCAGATTTCCTGAAGCTTTGCATTTTAAATAAATTTAAAAAAAAAGGAAAAAGAGAAGTGTTTTTAAGGTTGAGGTTGGAACGATACGGCTTCCATCTGGGAACTATTTTAGGTTTAATTTGCAAAAACATGCTCTAAAGCACACACGAAAACAGATTGTCCTTCCCCATGTGCAGTCTCTTAAGGCGTAGGTATTTTTTTTTTGGTAGGTTTATAGCAAGAGTTACTGGGGCTTTTGATAGAGGGTCACCCATAAATTCCCACTATGGATCGTTTGGGGAAGATTAATACGGGGAATGTGTCGATAACAAAGAATTTGAAGCTCTCGCTGTGCCCAGGTAGCTCAGCGGCCGTAAAGTTGCTGGCTGGTTTCGCCTGAAAATGGGATGCGCTCAGAGAAATCCCTTATAAAAATCCCTTATCACTTTGGGAATCAAGTGTGCCCGCATGACAGCACACGTGCTCCACCCTAAACACCCCAAGAATTTACCAGCTGGTCCCTGGTCAGGACGCCACCAGGTTTGTGTGTTGTGGGATTTTGTGCAGTACGGGATTTTGCGCAGTATGGGATTTTGCGCAGCTTGGATTTGGGGAATAGCTGGAGGCAGCGGGTGATGCGAGGCAGCAAGGTGTCTGGGATTTTTGCAGGGGCTCCTGGAGACTTTCGGAAGGAAAAAAATAGCTCGTGGATGATGCGAAGCCCTGATTGTGGAAACGCCGCGTGTCACAACGAGCGCTTATCTTCGGCTCGCTCAGAAGCCCTGCTGCGAGTGGCCCGCGCACGAACAGAAGGATGTTTAAAGAGAAGTTTGCTTAAAATGTGCTTGTTAGGGTGCCCGTGTGAAACGGGCACCTTAAAATCGATGTTTGTGTTCGCAAAGCGGCGCTGGTGCTGAGTAGCTTTTACGGATGGGTAAAGCGTTGAGGACTTCTTGCAAAGGGGCCTAAACAGGATAACAAAACAAAACAAAAACTGCAGGTAAAGGTGGGTAAGGGGAGGAAAAGAGAGGAAAAAACCTGGTTTCGGTCGCTTTTGTTTTGTCGTCCCAGCTAGTTGTCTGCCAGGAGATGTGCTTCTGGGGAAGGCTCCAGTGAAAACGGCTCAGCTGCTTTGGAGTACGAGGCTGAGAAAAGAGACGGCTCTAACGATTAAAAAGAAAAATAAAGAAGAAGAAAAAAAAAAAAACAGAAAAAGAAAAGCGCGGTGACTGTTTCCCTTTAAAGCTCCCATGCCCCCACTCCTGGGAGCAATGATTTGACGTCTGGCAGATGTCTCCTCTGCAGTTCCCATGAAAATCCACCAAAGTGGAGCCAACTTGGAAACGTGGAGGGGGAAGGAGAAAAGGAGGAGGAGGAGGAGGAAGGAGAAAAGCTGCGTTGCTTAAGCATCGCTGAACACCTCCCTCGAGTTTGTGCGTGTTAAAATTAAAGTTGCCGGTGGTAGCAAAGACCTGCAGGAGTCCTGGATGGGAGGAGAAATGCGTGAGAGTCCTAGAAAGATGCGTTTGTCTTAAATTCGTAGGCTAATCCTTAAATTCGCCAGTTTTCCAAGTTATTTTCATCTGACGGTCAGCAGAGGAGCAGATGTATTTTTAAGGATGGCTTTTCCCACTTAATTCATTTTCTCTTGCCTGTAACGAAAGGAAATGGAGCGTGATGTCTTGCGTTAGAGGGGTGGGGTGGGCTCTTCGTGAGCTTGGGGGAATCGAACAAATTCAGTTTTGTGTCACTAGGCAGTGTCGGAGCTCTTGTGAAGGCAGCGTAAGCCCGCGTCTCTGCTCTTTTTTCTTTTTATTTTTGGCAGCGTAGGAAATAAGTCGCATAAAGGCCGCGATAAAGCTACGGACGTGATCGTGGTAGCTCGTAGCAGTAGCTGCGTCCCCGCTCCTCGCGTGGCTTTCATCGAGTACGGAATTGGTGCCGAGCAAATCGCGGCGTTTCCCCCAAACCGCCGGAGTTAAAGGCGTTAGTGCAATACGATAAACGACCCGGGGTAAGCCAGACGACTTGTAAACTGCGCTCCCACGAATCGTACGTGAAACAACCCGGGACAAAGCTGCCCGCGGAGGAGCAAGCAGCGCGCACCGTGCCCGAGGAAGAGGGCATGCCCTGGAGATGCCACGAGGAGCCGCGGGGCCTTGGGGCAGCCCAGCGAGCCCGCCCCGGTTCCCAGAACAATTCCCAGTTCCCAGTAGTGCAGGAGCCACTGGTGCCATCTGTGGACGCAGGGACTGGGAAACACAAACAAAGGATGTTTTCACTTCCAAAAACTGCTTGCGTGGAAATAGTAGTGGGCTAGCTTATTTAGCTCCGCTACCCGTATGTTAAAATAGACGTGGGAAAAGCTGCAGAAAGTGCACGAGGAGCAGCGGGGCAGTGTTTGGAGGGGGGAGAAAATAGCTGGGCTTGAATTCTTTAAATCTCCCGCTGCCTTTGGTGGGTTGAGGGAGGACAAAACGCAAGTCCCTTGCAGGGGGAGAGGGTGCAGGATGCTGCCGAGGCTATCGGAGGTGAAATTATGAGATAGGCACGTGCTGGGGTGGACCCCTGGAGGAAACGACCAGGAAGGACTGGATTCTCTCTTTGGACAAGCCTTGATGCAGCTCTGGAAGCTGTCCTTTGGCTAAAAGCAGGTAACTGGGCTCACTGGGGGACACGTAACCGGGTATTTGCGCTTTGCAGAGGGAGTTTCCGTTCCCTTTTTTCTGAAAGCAGAATCCTGTAGGACCTTTTTTGCTGCGAAAGCAAAATGCCGAAAGAAAGAGTGGCTTTGCCCAGGAAAACGCTGGAAGCTTTTGCTTGGACTGCTTCCCTTGGAATGGATTCCCACCGCTTAGGAAATCTTCTAAAAGGGAAGCGCTGCTACCTTACGGAATATCCCAGGTTGGTAAGGGACCCACGAGGATCGTCGAGTCCCACCTCTACGTGCTCTGCTGCGTTATCGGCCTGCAGAGCAGGGAAGGGCTGCTGTGCCGAGTCAGGCTGCGACGTGCCTCGCTTGGAAGCAGCTCATTTGCCCCTGCCGAGCATCCCTCTGCTCGCACGCTCGTTCTTCGTGCCACCCAAGTGCTCTGCTGTGAAAAGGGTTGGTAACATCTCCAGCGGGGGGCTGCATGACTCCAGGGAGCGCGGCACAAGCCAGCTGCGGAGGACCTTCATGTGGAGGTCCCATTTTTATCCCTCAATGTCATCCTGAGCACAAGCTGCATGTGCAAAACAGCTTCTTTGTGAAAGCTTTTTTCTGAGCTACACATGAAAGAATTTTTCCTCGCCGTTCCCTTCCTCAGAGGTAAGAGTAAGAGGTCCTGACACCTATTTTGTTACTCCTTGTTTGATAAACGCTGGGACTGACAGTGCCAGAACATGTCCTGTTGTCCTCATCCGCCCCCGCTTCTGCACCGAGCATCCCCTCGCTCCTTTTTTTACGCCAAGCCCCGCTCTCTCTATTTGAAGCCCTCCTTAGGCATCGTCCTGTCAGCTCAGTGGGCAGGCCAGAGCACGCGGAAGGAATTTAGGGAGTTTTAAAGGGGACCTCGGTCAGTTTGGGATTTCAGTAGTTGCTCTGTCTTGGAAGAGAGGACCTGCAAGGGACGCTGGAGCTCCTGAAGTGGGTGCTGGGGACACCCGGACCTTGCAGGTGAGCATCTCCAGCGTGTGAGCTACACAGTGCGTGGGCACGGTCCTGCTCGGCTGTAAGGGAATTATCAGCTTGAATCCCTTTTCTTTCCGCTGACTCAGCGGACGGGAGCAGCTCTTAGAGCATCTCGGAGCTGTTTGACCCCCTGCGGTGAGTCCGAGCCCGGACTGGAATAGCCTCTGGAGTTAAAGGGTAGGAGAACGCCGTAGGAGCTGATCCCCTGCTGGCAGGGTTGGGCGGGACTTTTGGGAATAAAAAAGTCATTTCCCAGCTCGTTGCTGGGAAGTGAATTGTTTTTGTGAGCTGGCATCAGAAACTGAGTTTAGCCCTGCTCTTCACAAACCTGCTTTAAGTGCACGGCACTAAGTGGCATTGGGGGATATTTGACTACACCAGTCTGCTCTTCTGATCTCCTCTCTTCCCTATTTTGCTAAATTTGCCCATTTTCTTTTACTGTCCCTTTCAGTGTCCACTGAAAAGCTTTTGCCTTCACCCCTTGGTACCAAAACCATCACAAGGTGCTTTCATCTCCCCCTCTCCGTACAATTACAAGTGCACAAACCTAAAATTCCGTCCTTGCAGTGGGATCATGAAATCTTTGCCTTGGCCTCTGCACTACAACAGGGTTTAATTTCACTTTTTTTTTTATGAGTTTCTTGCTAAATAGAAAGCTAGATGTAGACCTCAGTTTTTTTTCGTTTGTTTTTTTTTTCCCCCCTGTGCCCGTCCTGCCCTATCCCACTGCAGGCAGCATCGTAACTCTGGCACACTCCTTCGTTTCCAGCTGTGCTTCGCATCTGCTTTTCCAGGGGATTAAAGCACCGGGCAGCCTCTGTACTCAAATGAGACATAAAGGATTCGGAGCTCTGCAGCAGGGGCAGATCGTGGCCCCAGCTGGTTGTGTCGCCACTTCTACGCCACGCGTCGCCTGCGTCAGCCTGGGAAACTTTCTGCTCCGAGACGTCGCGGAGCTCTGGTTCACCTTTTGCGTTGTCCGAACGTCCAGCGGCCTCCGGCATCTCCTCGATGGCGTTCAGGGGTGCGGAGGCACGAGGAATGCCTTCTGCGCGACGGATGGCGCCGCGTCTTC
The DNA here is from genome assembly GCF_964034855.1 of Anser brachyrhynchus. Classification (NCBI taxonomy): domain Eukaryota; kingdom Metazoa; phylum Chordata; class Aves; order Anseriformes; family Anatidae; genus Anser; species Anser brachyrhynchus. The sequence goes on along the minus strand of NC_137696.1, from coordinate 124,409,152 downwards.
ATCACGTCAGCCCTCTGCCCACACCAGGTTGGGGCGTTGCACCCTCGGACGATCTCCGGTGGTGTGTTTCTGTGTTAGGCTGCTGCTGTAGGAGCCTCAGCGGCAGTATTCAGCTCCCGTAGTGCAGGAGAATGAGCTTAAGTAACCGCGCTGAAAGCAGGTTTTAGATGGCACAATAGAAGGGCGGACAGTGTGGGAAATAATGATGGTACAGGCAGATGAATGAAGGAAAAAAGAGACGGGGATGAGAGCTTTGAAAAAAAGAAAATAGGGAAGCAAGTGGATATAATTGGACGGAGAGGGGGAGATGAAAGCAGATCGTGATGTTTCTGGGACCAAGGGGCGAAGGTAAAAGCTTTTCAGTGGGCACCGAAAGGAATAGCGAAAGAAAATGGCCAAATTCAGCAGAAGAGGGAAGAGAGGAGGTCAGAAGAGCAAACTGGCGTAGTCAAATATCCCCCGATGCCATTCAGGGCTGGGCGCTTCACTCCTGCCCTCTCCCAGCCCCGCTAACACGTCATGCTCAAGGCCCCCTGGGGCTGTAAATTCTCCATCCCTGGTCCCTGCTGGGGGGAGAAGGAGAGCTCGGCTGGGTTTTCATTTCCAGGAGGACGTAGCTCTCGTGATCCCCCGGGGAGCAGAGGAGCCCTCCTGGGCAGCTCTCCGCAGCCGCTCTCCTGCGTCGGCCGTGCCCTGCTCTGCCTTGAGCCTTCTTCTTGCTGCTCTCCTCCGGCCCAGCACCCTAAAAGCACAACGCCCTGACCTGCCTGTCGTACACGGGACCCTGATAACACCTCTCTCGTCCAAACACACCCATCTTTGGGACGTAAGGGCGGGTTTAATCCCACCTCCAGCGCTTTCCGTGCCGGAATTTCCCCCGTCTCCAGCACCTATTGCTCAGGGACGTAGCTTCACCCTACCCAACCACGTTTATTTTGCTTTTCCAAGCGATCCTTACTCTTCCACGAGCTCTTCGGTGAGCACAGGCGTGTTGAGGCTCTCTGCGGCAGACATCTGCCACTCGCTTTCCTGCCGCGGCCAGCAGCGGTGAGGCTCTCGGTTAAAGGCCGGCGGTGCTTAGCAGAATAACCAAGGATAGAGCGACATGAAAAAAAAAAGAAATTTAATTTTTTTTTGTTAGTTTTCTTTAAAGAAAAGACGGCAGCAACAACTCGTGTTTCAAAGACCGGAGGAGTCGTTTCGCACTAAATATGTCGATCCGCCCGGATGCCTCCCTGTAGTCTCGACAGACCTCCAGGAGCCCCAGCTCACCGACGGATAACACATCAAAGCAGCGTCCGTGGGACTTGGCCAACAGGCACACAACGTGCAGATGGCACGGGGGGGGTGTCGTGGGGCTCTGAGCCCGTGCCCAGGGAATGGGGACTGCCGTGCTGAGAGGCCATCTGACCAGCTGCCTCCTTTTGGATGGCTCCTTGCATCAAAGGTGACCTGAAACGCTTTTAATACGGTAAAAGAAACAACAAGAAAAAAACCCTAAAGCTTAAAAATCCCAAGCCTGGTTCTAAGGCTGCTGGTGCGGGGCTGAAAAGTCTCTTCTAAGGCTTCCGTCTCTGCAGGGCAAATAAATTACCTTCAGAGCATCGGTTCCTGCAGAAACCCTCACCTTTGTAGCAGAGGTGCTTTAGAGGCACCAAATAAAGCTGCCTCGGGTTACGGAGGTTGGGCTCTGGCCGCAACTTGGCGGCGAAACCGAGATCCGCAGCCGGCAAGGCTGCCTCCGCCTGCGCCCCGAGCACCGGGCGCCCCGGGTTCAGCTGCCTCTTACCCGAATCAGGATCTGAATCGGGATGAGGGAGCAGTTCCTCGTGCATTTCCAGCTGAGGTTTGTCAAAGCAATGCGCCCCTTTGGCCAAGGATGGCCGCCTTGGTCATTCTGCCCTCCCCAAAGCGATGTTCTCTTTGCCTTTCCATTTTTCTCACGATCAGGTGGAAGTGAGCCCCGCGCAGGCAGGCGGGGGATGTGAGCAGCGTCCCCGTGGTGCTGGGGGCAGCTGGACGAGGACGAGGACCGGCATCTCCATCCAGCCCAGCCCAGGGGTGAGAAGCAGTCGGGCTGGTGCACAAGCTGAAGGCGTAGCTGACGCAAACTTAAATCGCTTTTTAATCGTCGGTAGTGCGGAGTCCAGCAGGACCCCGAGGCGGTGCCTGGACGAAAAGCAGATGCCTGCCGGCTCGGGAGTCTTCAAAACACTCCTGCTTTTGCCAGCGCTGTTTCAGGCTTTCGTCTGCCAGCCAGGTCGCATTCCAGCCCTACATCCGTCTCCTCCGGGGACGGGCCCAGCACGGGGATGGCGTTACCTCCACGTTGAGCGCTGGCGTGGCGAAACAAACCCCACAGGGCTTCTGGTGCTCGCGGCGGCTCCTGGGATCGGAGCTGGAGGAGCCGAGCTCCCCACCTCGCTCCTGACGGCTCTGTGGTGCGCAGCGGCACCTCCGTGAGCTGTGCCGTGTGTCACTCAAGAGGTTTGAGGTGTGGGCCGTGCCACTCGGGAGGTTTGGCCTCTGTCCCTCGCCTGGGAGCACGAGCAAAGCGGCGAGTGCCGATCACGGGCATGGCACATCCCACCTGGGGAACGACGGTAAAGGAGAGAGGCAAACTGGCACCGGGTCTCCTTCGATGCCAGATACCAGTTCTTTAAAGGCTGGGGCTTTTATTTTTGTGCTTTTTCTCTTTTTTTTGTTAAACAGCAGCTTGCTCAGGGACGGATATTGTGACAGTACCTCTAAAATCCTTCAGCTGCTTGAATCGCTCCAAGGAGCCAGGCAATAAAAGAGCTGGAATAAAACGTATCCCACGATGTCCTTCACTTCTGCTGACAACTGCAGTTTGAATTACTGGTGCAACCTTTTAGCATAGCTAGCTTGTAAAAACTAATAAAAAATAAAACGGAGTCGTAACAGCTCCTTGCCACCGCTGCTCTGAGGGGGAGCAGAGAGCGAAGCGGCCTTTCTTTTCGGCCGAGCTGCAGTAATATACCCTCACTGCTGCTAATGTTGTTTTCTGATCCCTGGCATTAATGCATCTTGTAATTTTCACATTATGTTACACAGTGGTTATGGGAGAAGGGGCTTTGCTTTTATCGTCGGGTATTGTTTGTCCCACGAGCACCCTAACGCTGTTCAGAGCTTGCATTAGAATTACGCTCCGAAATACCGAGCTGGCAGGGGAGAGGTTGGTTTGGGTGATGCAAATTTGGGCATCCTGTTTAGTGGGGGCTAAAGGTTTTGTGCCATTTCTGCGTGTTCTGAATTTTTAGGTCCCACATGTCTTGGGTTTCAGGGGCTCAGAATAACTGGGGTCCCCGAAAATGTTGCCAGAGCTCGGTCGGGGAGCCAGCCGGGGCTGTGTGTGGTGTCGTTCAGCCCCGAAGCGTGGATTTTGTGGGGCACGGAGAAGCGAAATCCTCAGCTGCGGCTGTTGGGTAACATCTTCGCTCGTCGTTTCCGAGGAACTCTGGAAAGGGCTTTGCAATCCGGGGAGGAATCGGGGGTGTAGGGGTCACGGCTCGCAGTTCCCGTTTCTGCAAACATCTCAGAGCCTCGCGCAGCTGGAAACGCGCCACGTCCTGCGGCTTGCCAAGCGAGAAGAGCTCTCTACGGGGTATGTTTACTTCTTCGGAGCTCAGAGATGCAGGAACTGGGAAGGGTTTCGCCAGCTAAAGTGCAGAGGATGGAGGCAGCTTTTAAAAGCAGCTGCCAGTCCCGTCGCCGGAGCCCAGCACTGAGCCGAGATGCTCCTGCTCCGCTTCGCTCCCCGCGGGGAGCGCCGGCAGAGCTCGGGCTGCGAGGATGGAAAGCATTAGCGAAAATAAGGGTGGGAAGAGGGAGATTTGGGAACTCTGCTCGCGCTCCTCGCCAAAACTGCGACCGGCCAGAACTGAGAACTGTGTAGGAGTACAGGGGCAGGATGCGGATGGCCCCGATGGGCAGCGCTGAGCCAAAAGGAGATGCCGCCCGCTGCAGAGGCATCCGCTGCTGAACGGCTGTCCTGCAGCCTTGGACCTCGGGTAGCTAAAGGTACCGGCTTTTGGGTCAGTTTGCTGTGCGTTTAGCTGCTCAGAGCAGGCGTTGTTCGCAGCAGAAGCGTGGCTGAAGTGGGATTTGAGCCTGGCTGAGGAAACGTTGGGAATTGCAGGGCTTGGGGCTGGAGCTGGAGGGAGAGCTCGTGGTGCATCGCGGAACAGCTTGGGCTGGGCGGCTCGCGGTGCTCCCCTTTGACCTTGGCCCTTAAGGAATAAAGTTGACTTGTTTTTTTTTGGTGGGAAACAGTCGAAGGGATGTGGTTGCCAGGTGCTGTCATGGAAATGTTGTCTGGTAAGGGAGCTGAGAACGCCCGCAAGCCGCCTTGGAGCTGGCGGAGCGCGGAGCTGGCGACCCACATCTCGTCCTGCTTAGCTGCAAGGAGCTGGAAATATCCCTTCTCGTGGCTGTCTGGCGTAGGGAGAGCCGTCAGCAGCGGTATTTGTGAAGCGTGCTGATCGTTTACTGCAGGTCTACAGCTCTTACAAAGCTGAGCAGCTTTTAATTAGGGGAGCCCTTCGCTCCCTTTCCGAGCCTCTGCCATGCTGAGGAGCGCGCAGTGGCAACGGGGCATTGTAGCACCCAAGGAGGTGTCCTTTATCTTGGTCCTCTCATGTTCCCCTTGGGGTCAGTCCCGCGGGAGCACTCGGGCTGCAGGAATCTCTTCTGTTTTGAGGTGGCCTGGAAGGAGAGTTTTTGCCAACGTGCTGTTCGGCAGCGTCTCTTGCACGATGCCTCGAGGCGATGGGTAATGTGTTTCTTAAGTCCATGTGGTTTTGTTTGTGTTTTTATATTAAACAGGAGAGGAACCCTCGAGATCAACACTTAGAGAAAGAGGAACAGAAGAGGAGGAGTTGATGTGATGCAGGACAGCTGCGAGCCAAGAAGCGGTGCACAAGGTAAGGCGTAAACGAGCTTTGCAGCGCCGGTCTGCTCCGTGCCCGACTTGAAACTGGTTCTTCCCTTGCTGTGTTTTAACACCACGTACCAGAACCTCACTGCGGTTTTCCAGCACCGTTCTCCCTTCTCACCATACACATTAAAGTAACGGTGAGAGATTGGGAAAGCTTGTAAGAGTTGGGCAGTGTCACCATGGAGTCTTAGTCGACCCCTTATATCCGTTGGCCGTCCACTCTTTCATTCAGTCATTTCTTATTTACTCAAAGTCCTCGCCAACTGCAGCTGGCAGAACCTCAGGGGAAGAAGCAGTGTTTCACAAGGTTCTGATTCCAGCAGTTTAAATTCTGGTTTTAAAAGAAGCACTGGATGCTGCTAAAGGTCTGAGCTCGCTCGCTTGACGTCTGCGTGCCTCAGGACCCAAATCCTGGCACACAGCAGGGGGGTGAGGATCTGAAACCACATGTGTGATCTGAAAATTTTTCTTCTTTAGTTTCGTTCGCTGAGCAGATTTTTGTCCCAAAAAGCTTTGTAACCGAGGTAGGTCTGCCGTGTAAGGGTTAGTCCATGGGCTGCTGATGCTGGGGCGTGTGGTTGACAGGGGAGCACGGGCAATCGCACCGCAGAGGCTGGAGACCGCTGCCAGCAGCACGTTTCTCCTCCACTTTTCCTGTTGCTCCTGTAGTGGAGCCAGAGGATGGGAATTTGGGTCCCTCGCTGAGAGGCAGACCCTGGGGTATTGTCAAAACCGCTGATTTTGAGCGATTTTTAGAGCGTCGTGCTCCGCCAGATGGACGCGAGGGCCCCGAAAGGCGGCTGTGTCCTAGGCAAAGCTGTTCGCTCCAGCTCCAGCCGCCTGGAAATTGCACGTGGATTGTCACTGGGAGCCGCCACGGTTAGGTTTGGCTGCCAGATCCAAGTCCTGCTCCTAGGAAAACCTGGCTGCAGTGTCACGGCCCAGACAGCAGGCAGCAGACTGGGTGCTCTGGAGGTCCCGTTTGGCCTTGAACTCTACAAATCTGTGGTTTTTCACAGCTGCAGCCCTGCTGACACGGGACCAGTTCAAGCCCCTGGTTTGACTTGCTGTCAGAAGATCTCTCCAGGAGCTCTGTGTGTCCTTGTGTGTCGTGGTCGGAGCATCTGCTCCGGGTGTGCTTGGCTTGAGCTGCTTCCAGCAGACTTTGCAACTGCGCTGCTGGTTTCCTCCAGGAAATCCAGCCCTGCAGGATGGTGCTTAGCTCACAGGATCGTGGCGATCGAGCCATAATGGTGCTCGTTTAAGCTCCCTTCTTGTTGTTGAGTTACCTTTTTGTTTTGTTTGGTGTCTTTTTAGCTCTCTCCCTGCCCCCAGCTGCCTGTCTGCGTACATCTGGGGCGGGAGAGGAGGTTCTGCCTTGTTGGAGTGAAAGAGTAAATCCTTTTTGATTTATTCCAGAGCAGCCCTCGAGCTCAGCTCCCGTGAGAGCCTGCTGACTTGGAGTTCAAAAGCTCTCACTTCTTTGAGGCCAGGCTCTGGTCTTCCATCTTGCCTCAAAGTTAAACTGAAAGAGAAAAATCTTTTCTTCTTTAAAAAAAGAGGGGAGAGAAAATCAGCGTGCTGGGTAAGGGAATCAGCCCTACCTGCGGCAGGAGGGAATGCCGGCGTACAGAATTTCAGGTTAAAATCTGGTCGGTTCGTGTCGGCTTTATTTTCAAGGACCTAGCACGTCGTTTAGGAAGTGTTTCGCCGCGATAAATACTTCCTTCCCAAGCAGTGCGCTTGGCTGGCTGAGATCCAGCCCGTGAGCCTACATTAAAGCATCTTTGGTGTTTAAAGCCCTAGACGACAGTGGTACTTCTGATCCCTAATTTCCTGCAGATCTGCTGATGACAAGGTCTGATAGCTCGGCTCGGGCCGGGTTTCGCACGTGCTCGCTGCCAGCTTTGGTCTCTGCACCGAATTTCACTGCAGGCGGGAGCGCAGCTCACCATCGCCAACAGGTTTTTTAGGAGGAAACACGAAAAGATGGGCCGAGGACATCTCAGGTGAACATTTTAGACCTCACATCCGCATTTTTTGTTTCTTTCTGCCCACCCTGGGCCTTTCGAGGTGGAAGCTAAGCTGCTCAGATCCGAGCTCGAGCACGTATGGCATGCAATGCAACCTTAAGTGGGGCTATCTAATGCTAATGTCATCCTGTGGAGCAGTATTAGCTCTGACCAGCAGTTGTTCGTATCAGATGGCCGTCTTGACATAGCGGAGGGGTCAGTTGCCACCTTAAAATGCCTGATACGCTGGGCACTAGCAATGAATATGGATTGTGAAGCCCCATACTGATGACAGGCTGTGCACTCGGAGATGCAGACAGCTATATGTCATACATAGATATATGTATAGTGCAAAATAAGTATGTTAGAGGTATTATATGCTAGCTGTCTCCCTTAGGACCCCTCTTAGCCTGTATTTATGCAGTCGTTGCTACAACTGTGTTTGGAAGGGCAGAGGTAATAGCCAGAAGACCTTTAATATATGGGACCCTCCTTTTAAAACCTGCTTTTCCCTGAGCAAGGTGACCTTGGCTCTGCTTCTAACGGGGGAAAGCAGCACTGCGGTGGAAAGCGGATGCTGGTCGGTGCCGTGAAGGCTTGGTCGGATGCCAGCAGAAGATAAAACCCAGGCTGGGTCGGTCTGCAGCTCCGACTGCAAGTGGGGTTGTCAGGCTTGCCCTGTAAAAATCTGTGCGCTCTTCCCAAGTTGTATATACTGAGTATATCCCTGGGAGGTGTGTATCATTTTATTTATTTTATTTTTATTTAAATAACCAGTGATGGTGTGGCACAGTGGGAAGAAAAACAGCTTCCTTGCCTGCCTCCAAGGACCACAGTGAGTTGGGCGGTGGGTACCGGCTAACCTGGCAGAGTAAGTGACAGCTAAGCTAGCCCTTACAGGCGTGGGAGAAATCCCGCACGATGTTTTGCAAGCCAAGCCATTCTTATCAAACTTACCGTTTTCAGGAACTATTTCAAGGTTTTATGGCCTGTGGAACGCGGGCTTGTGTATGTGTGAGAACGCCCCGGTGTTTCTGCCCCCTTTCAGGAAAAACACCTCCAGAAAGCCAGCTGCAACTGCAGTCACTGTCTGGCACGGCTGCATACAGAAAATCCATTCGGCTCCGGTTAGGACACACAGCCAGGTAATGTAGGCTGGCTCTCTTTAGTCCTGTCACCACTTCTCCTGCTCTTACTTCAGCAGAGCAAAACCACACACCGACCTTCCCCCGCAGCCCCGCGTCCTGAGCCAGCGATGAAGCAGGAGAACGTTTTTTTTTCCCAAATCGAATTTGAAACCTGATGACTGGGCCGTTCTTCAACAGCTTCCAACTTAACAATAAAGAAACTTCGCAGAGCACTTGGCAGGAGCCTCTGTACATAATTTAGATCATAATCAGATGCATTAACACATTTTAGATGGATCTCATGGGGGCCGAGAAGATGAGGTGTGCCGGGTAATTTCTTCCCAGATTCCTTCACCTGATTGTTTATTACTCTGGGGGACTTCATTTGTGGCCCAAATGTCACCAGCAGAATCCTGCTGCTTCGTGCGGCTGCATTTAGAGGAGCTCGGAGCCCGGCTCCAAATCACCTAATTGGCATTATCGTCACTCTTTCCGTCTGTGCCTGTGTCAAAGGGGGGGGTGGAGAGAGAGGCGAGAGGAACAAAAGCAGGGACGCTCTTCTGCAAATTGTTGAGTTGCTCCTGTGCCTGCGGCTCGGTGGGAGGGAAGGTGACGATTGTGCTCGACGAGCAGCGTGCTTCACGCTGAGCACAATCAGCTCCGCTTCCAGAGAGCTGCATGGGGGAAGCTCTCCCCCCCCACCTTTTCATTTCGGCTGTTAAACATAAGCAGCTCTGATTTTCATAAAGCTCCAGAAAGCTTTCCGGCACTCCGCGCGAGGAGATGATCGGACATCGCTCACGTCGCTTCGTCGTTTTGTCAGGAATCCACCCGTGCCAAGAGCGTCCGTGTTGTGAAATCTTCCCTTTGACAGAAAATTCTGTTGCTGCTTTGATAAAACGATGTTCTGCGTTTCTTTCCGCTCTGCTGGGTTGTATTACCCCCTCTGAAGGTGGGAAGAGAAGTTCCCTGATGCTTCAATGTCTCCTTTGTACATGCTGAAGCAATAACCCATCCCACGTGTTTCGTGGGCATTTATTCATCATTAAACGCTGTCAGCTAGCGTAACGTCACAGTTCACATCCCTCCCCTGCCGTGGGCTGTCAAGGCCAGGCACGGGTGAAGTGCCAGGGCTGACAGCCTGCTCCCCGGGGTGCATGGCCACTGGGACCAGCTGGAAAGCCCCAGGGCTTTACTGGTCTTGTGGCACAGCACATTTGGTGCACCCACCAAAAACCGTGTGGCCAAAACGGTTTTGGGAGCAGAAGATCCATTGGAGGCCAGAGGAGGAAGAGCACTGACATCTGTTCGGCTGGCTCGCTCTTTTTTGCTTCGTTTTTCCTTAGCAGTTGTTTATCAACAACCTTTCCCCAGGAAATGATGGCACTGGGCATCCTGGATTAGCAGAGATTTTAAAGGGAGTTTCACGACAGAACATAACTAGGATGAAAAGTTGGATGTCCTTAAAAATCAGAGGTGACTGGGCTGTTGACTTTATTTTTTTTTTTATTTATTTTTTACTTTTTTTTGTTGAAAATATCCCTCATCCTTCACTATTTACACCCAGTTCACGTGCAGGCTCCTTGCTTCCAGTGCCCAAATGACCAGCTGTGACTGATGTCCTCTCCTGAGGTCTCCTGCAGGTACGGTGCCCAACTTGTCTTGGTAAGGGCCGGGGGATGTTGCTGCAGCTGGCACAGCTCTGCTCCTGCTCTGCTTTGGCTGGGGCACAGATGCTCTTGCTTGGCTAGGCTGCGGAAGGGCTCTGAGCTTGCCAGGACAACGAAGGAAAAACAAGCGTTTTGTTTTCCATTTGCTTAAGATCTACTTGGGTTGGACTGAAGAAATATTGATTCCTGACCTCCCTTTGTACCAGAACACTGCGCCTGTTGAAACAATTGCTCAGCTGAAACTATTGGATTACCTCTCGCTAAAGCATTATTAGATTTGGGTTGCTGTGTTGTCAAAGCTGGGAAGATAACAGCTTGTTCTAGCCTTTTGTCTCCAGATAGCATAGCACGAAGGAAGCTGCTGTCGGGGGGGCTGCATCTCTGCCTTCTGAGAGCTGGAAGTGCCACAGCTTACCTGGAGTGGGACCTGCGTGGCCTCCACCTGCCTCTTTCCTTTATATCCTGCACGTGGTGCTTAGCTGCATGAGGTTTTTTTGTTTGTTGAAGACCTGCCAGGTGCTGGATCACAGCTGTTTTCCATCGCATAGGTTGGGTAGCCCCGTACCACTCATATCTGGAAAAGAAAAAAGTGGTGAAACTTTTCCAGCAATTTTGTCCGCTTTCATACATTCTGAAATGCAACACGGAAAGTATTTCTTCTCTGCTGCATGGTTTGCTCTGCGAGGCATGGCTGGTCCTTCTCCTTTATGGTGAGAACAGCGCAACTGCTGCTGAGCAGGGGAATGCGAGGAATTTAGGTTCTTTTCCTCAATTTCAAGTGAGTATACTGTACATATTCATGGCATGCTGCTCAGGCGTCGTGAGGAAGGGCGCAGACTGAAATAAGGGAGAATGGGAAAGCTAACACGCAACTTCCATCCACCAGAAGAGTTTAAGAAAGGGCATTTCCTACCTGCATCAGGCAGTAGGGTGCTGGCTGTTGTGTATGTGTGTGGTTGCCCCCCACTGGTTGGAATTGGGATGACCTCCCCATATCAAAGACTTTCCTCCCACACCCCAAAGACCAGCGTGTTTCTTCAGGTCGACTTCGGAGAGAGTCAGGAGCACTTCGGGTGCCCAGATGGCTTGTTTAGAAGCAGTCGATGTGACTGATCAGCCTTGATCTGCAAAACCACCCTGGACAAGAGGGCAATTGTGAGCTGGTGCTGGTAGGAGGAAGAAGAAGGATTGTACGGGGTCAAGGCATGGACAGAAGCCAGCTCTTCATTAAACATGGCCAAGGTTTGCAGAGGGGCGTGGGTGCTTGCAGCGGGGTAGCTGGGGCTTCCAGAGGCTGTAAAACACGTTTTTTGCTCTGAGCTATCTGTCAGCAAGGTCTGGTGACCTGTGGGGCACCTTACACCCCAAAATTAGCAGCCCAGCCCTTGCCTGAAGCCTACTCGTTGAGCAGATTAGGCTTGTGGTATGCATCAGGCTGGGAAGTATGTGGCAGCGTTAATTACAAAATGATTCGCTGACCTTCGGTTTCACAAAAATAAATCTAAAAGTAAGTTTACCAGCACTTAAATGACTGCTCCCATCGAGCTGCAGAGGTTTAGAGAATTAAGGGAAGAGCAGCCAGCACCTGGCACTTCCAGCCTTGAGTGTTGCGCTGTGCCCCTGAAGGCTGCTGATGTAAAACCAGCGACTGGCGTTGTTTTTCTGCTGGATCAAGACCTGTGAAATCAGGAAGACAGCCTTGTGACTTAATAGACCATAAAAGGATGAAAACTGTGCTCTCCGCTTTGAAACTCCTTCAAAATGGGTGTGCTAGGAACTATAGATTTTTGTCTGCCGTGGATGTCGGTGAGACAGCTGTTAGAGCAAGCTGAAAGGGAAATGGAACTGAAGAAAGCTTTCAGCTGTGGAGAAACTCAATAGTTGTGCTTTCCAGTGAGAACCAGAGAGCTGAATTCCTTGATTTCCTTTCAGGAACCAGTACCGAGTTTTCAGAGGGATAAAGCTTTTTCTTTCCTTTTTTTTTGGTCACTTAGTGACACCTTGAATTCAAAGGAAGTGTCTGACCCGTTCTTTTTCCCTCCTGCTGAAGTAACCAGAAGGAATCCAGTTTAGGATATGCACACCCTGTGTGTGTCTCTGTGCGCTGGATACATGAGAAGATTTGGGGAAATGATTATGTAGTGGTTGAGCAGAGAGATGGCAGGAGAGGAATCCTGAAAGGAGCATCTCTTAAAATGTCTCTTGACTTTGATCCAGCCCATCGAATCACACATTGTTGTTCTTGTGAATGGTTATCACCTCCTGCAGGCATCAAGTCTTACGACAACTGGAGCACCTTGAATTTTAACGTGAAATTGGTGCATGTGTCTTAATTGACCAGGTGCGTTCCTCTCTCAACCTGTAAACCTTAGAGGAGAGGAAAATGCTGAGATTTCCCCGTCTCCGTTCACCAGTTTAATGAAGAGCTTATGAAGAGTTTTTTTCATTATACATTAGAGCCTTATCCATTTCAGATAACTCCAGGAACAACCTGCAACTTCTCTTTGGCATTTGTTTAACTGATGGAACAAGCCTTGTTGGAAGGGACCTCTGGAGGTTGGCACAACTTGCCCACGATATGCCCGTGCCATTCCCAATCACCTTCTCACCCTCCATGGCCACGGGAAAGGCTCCCAGGAGAATTCTCCATCCATCCCTGCCCCAAGCTGGTGCTGGCATCCCTCGCCGGCTGCCTTGCCCTCCTCTTCAGCCCTACAGATGTTCTCGAGTGAGCTTCTGTTGTCAAAGTTAGTGCTTGGAAACTTACTGCGGATAACCTTGGCTTCTTCTTGACTTGGCTGCTCACACGCTTTCATTGCCTTCGCTAATAAAGCCTTTACAATTGCTTAGAGACACTTGAGGTTGTTAGTGTTTAAATAAAGGGATTAATTTCGGGCATCCCGCCGCTAAACTTGTACATCCTAATTTTGAGAAAGTCTGTTTTCCTTCTGAGGTGCGAACAGGCTCTGAAAAAAAACAGTTAACTGGTATCAGCTCAATGGACTGGAACTCCTCGTGAGGAGCCGCTGGGCTCCTCTGCATCGATTTACGCTTGCCGGGCGATGGAAACAATTACCTTGGCTCTGTGAAGAATAAATAGAGAGGGGTCTTGGCCATGAATACAGGAAGGTGCGCCAGGAGTGCCTGCCCTTTAAACCCACTACTGCTGATGATTTTATTGATGATTCTGAGTATTTTAACCTTTCCGTGCCTTGATTCCCCTGCCTGGAAATTGTTTCCGTCTTCCTTTTGGGGTTTTTGAGGACTGCTTAGCTATAACGTACAAAATGCCATCAAGGTAGGGTGCCAAATGAATACAAACTGTTTTATTTTTAGTGCCTTTTGAAATCTTGGACTTTTTGTTCTCCCTTTTATCTGTCTCTCTCTTTAATCACGCAAAATGGAAATAAACCCAATCATAGCTGTTGCTGGAAAAGAATCATTAGGCCCATCCAGCTGGCTCTCTCGGGGCCAGCGTGGGATTGTTCCCTCTGCTGCCTTTCAGAAGTACTTTTATCTCACTTAGTCTTGTGTGTGGAGTGATGAGGGTCTTTCTTTGACGGCCCTCTTCATTGATCCGAATGGGGAGGGCTTCTTATACATGCCTGCAAGCAAACAGACATCAGGCACCACCCATAGGGACCTGGGTTGGTTTTGGAGCCCCCCAGCAGCCATTCTGGCAGGTCCTGCTGCAAGTTTTGTCTTCAGTTGGGCTGTCTCCCGTGGTGGCATCACTTCCTGAGGATGGGAATGTAGAATCAGAATCATTAAGGTCGGTAAAGACCTCCAAGATCATCTGGTCCAACCATCCCCTACCATCAATGTCACCCATTAAGCCATGTCCCCAAGCACCACGTCCAACCTTCCTTGAACACCCCTAGGGATGGTGACTCCACCACCTCCCTGGGCAACCCGTCCCAACGCCTGACTGCTCTTTCTGAGCAGAAATGTCTCCTCATTTCCAACCTGAACCTCCCCTGGCACAACTTGAGGCCATTCCCTCTGGTCCTACCACTAGTTACCTGTGAGAAGAGGCCGACCCCCAGCTCCCCACACCTTCCTTTCAGGCAGTTGCAGAGCAATAAGGTCTGCCCTGAGCCTCCTCTTCTCCAGACCAAACACTCCCAGCTCCCTCAGCCGCTCCTCACAGGACTTGTGCTCCAGGCCCTTCACCAGCTTCGTAGCCCTGCTCTGGGCATGCTCCAGGGCCTTGATGTCCTTGTAGTGAGGGGCCCAAAGCTGAAACCAGCACTCGAGGTGCGGCCTCACCAGAGCAGAGCACAGGGGGACGATCACCTCCCTGGCCCTGCTGGCTGCACTATTCCTGACACAAGCCAGGATGCCGTTGGCCTTCTTGGCCACCTGGGCACCTCATGTTCAGGAGAGCATCAACCACCACCCCAGATCCTTTCCCTCTGCTTTCCAGCCACTCTCCCCAGGCGACACGTGGAAGCCACCAAGGGTGGAGACAAGCCTGTGGAGAAGGCCTCCTGCTTGAAGCCTGGACAAAAGTCCTGTCAGCGGCCGCGCCGCGGCTTTCGGTGCCTTCTGAGGCAATTCGCTTGCTTCAGCACCTCGCAGGAAGATGGCATTTTCCTCAGCTTTGCGCGGACTTTTTCATAAACATTTTGGGCCAGCTCCCGTCTCCGGATGAATTCGTGCTTGCGGGTGCTGTGCAGAGCCATTAGGTGCTCTGGTTACTGAGCTGTGAATGTTCAAGGGGGGCTTGGGGGGCAGAGACAAAGCCTGTGCCACCGCTGGTCGGAGAGCTTGGAAAGCCCGAGCAGAAAACATTGTGGGTGTGATTTAGCAGCACATTATCTTCTCCCTCTCAGCAAAGACCCAAGTCTAATTTCAGAGGTCAGAACGTGCTCTCACCTGGGCTTTCCAGGCCTTTTATACGGCATTTGAAGGCCATTACATAAAATTAGCTTGCTGCTTGGGGAAAGCTGATATTAGCTCCGTATTAGGACTCCTTTCAGAGCTTTTGATGATCATTTACTTGATGGGCTCCTATTCAAGCTCATAGGGACAAGGTAGAAAATGGAAGACAAATAGCATCTGATGCCGCTTCCCGACTGAGATGAAAATCGGGTGGGCTTTTTGGCAAAATCCCAGGTCTCCTGGGGTATTTTTTGGTGATTTGTGGTATTTTTTGTCTTGTTTTCTGTTGTTGGTGTTTGTATTTTAACATGGATTGCTAATGACACCGTCCTAGACAGGTCAGTGGACTGCCTGTAGAGCTGGACTTAATTTTCTTTGCCCAGTCTCCCTGATGGTCCAGACGTGCTGGGAGCATCGGGAGGCAGAGCATGTGATCCTGAAGCAGGCTTAAACTGTAACGCGCATTCAGATCTGCTAAGCAACAGCATTGACACGTTTAAATAAATCTGCCGTTGAGTAATATAGAGTGACATATTGAGAGCAATTAAAAAAAAAAAAAAAAAGAAACGGCCCAAATTTGGGAAATGACTGGAATGGAAACAGAGCAGAGATGTTACAGAGGACTTCAGATAAAAGAGAGGGAGGGCCAGTCGACAAAAGCAGTGTGTTGGAGAAGCAGGATATCCATCACGAAGGACGAGACAATAGCGGAGGAGCAAATTTATGCTGGAATTGTCTCTTGGCAGTAGGAGCCTTATCATACTTCTCTGCCAACACTGATGGTCGCAGGGATTGAAGAGATTTTCCTGCCTGCTTCAGAGAGGAGCATGTGGTGGGATGTCACCCCGCTTAGAGCAGGTAAGGTGGCAGTTCCTCTTCCTTTTTTTGTTTTTAACAGCTCAGACCTCATACAGGTGAGAATGTACATGACTGATCGCTCCAAAAATGTATTATTGGTGAGAAGCTTTGTTCTGCAAAGGCTCGTGCAACTTCTATTTTGTAGTGATGAGGGAAAAATTGTTGTGACTAGGCTGTTCTGTGATTCTGATCTGAGTATTTTGCACCAAAGCAGCTGGAAATGGGCACTCAGGAGTAAGGGGATGAAGTGAGTAGATCAGTTTGGTCTACTATAGTTTGTCTGTAGTAGACCTATAGTAGTACTGTAGTTTGGTCTATAGTTTGACCTATAGTAGTACTATAGTTTGGTCTACTGTAACCATCCTCGTGCTTTTTTGTTATTTTTATGGGATTCTCTACAGTGGTCAATGTGAGTTGTGAATTTTGTGGCTGTCTGAATGGCTTCGTTCCAAGCTGATGCCTCGTGACTGCATGGTACAGCCATGGTGAAGTTGGGGGCTGTGTTGCTGAGCCCTTCAAAGCGTGTGCTCACAGGCAGCTTTCCCAAGCTCTGGGAACGGCTCCTTTTCTTGGCTGGTTATCAGGTATTTGCTGTGGACACGAGCAGCTTTTGTCCAGTGGATGACAATAGTTAACTTGCACGCTAGCCAACGTATTAAGCTGTTAAGCATAAAAGGGAGGAAGCCGTGCCGTCCTTTGCTATATTTTTGAGATCAATTGCCATTTGTGGCTCCCAGGGAGGAAATATTGAGGCTGCACAGTGTGAGAGATGCTGCCCCTGCCCTCCTGTCCATAATGACTGATGGAAATGGCCAGAAGAGACATTTATGGCTTCCTCGTGTATTAGGACCTCTCAGCAGCTATTCTGCAAGTGGTTCCTGAAGGTGGCATGAGTTACAAGTGGCCTAATCTATGGGATGATGGCTGGGAGGCAGCGTCTTGTGTTGGAAGCAATTGCTTCCTCTATGAGCGCTTGGCTGGCAGTGTCCCACTGCCCATTTCTGGGACGCTTTGAGGATACTTGGCCCCGCTTACCCAGCAAAAGCAGCTGCTGTGCGTTGCAGATTGCTACCTGGAGTATTTTTAAGCCTGGTGCATCCCAGCCAAAGCAAGTTCAGCCTTCCCAGATGTACCCCCGCTGGTAACATCTGGATTCGCTTCACCTTCTGCTGTGACTTGGCAGTGGGGCTGTGCATGGCCGGGATTACTTGGGCAATCCATGGCCAGGATTACTTGGGCAATCCGTGGCCGGGATTACTTGGGCAATCCGTGGCCGGGATTACTTGGGCAATCCATGGCTGGGATTACTTGGGCAATCCATGGCCGGGATTACTTGGGCAATCCGTGGCCGGGATTACTTGGGCAATCCATGGCTGGGATTACTTGGGCAATCCCTGAAGTGCAGAGCTTTCAGCCACAATATCCGTGCCACATTTTTAAACACGTAACTTTTGAACCCATCAGCTGTTTTCACTCAAATGAGAGGGATACAGCTCACCAAGGCATTAACTCTGTGCAAATGCCCTAGAAATAGAAGTGAGGCTCTTTACCGGGTTTCGGAGAACCCCATGAATGCCTGAAGACATCAGACAGTAAGTATTTGGCTTCATTTGGGTGGAGGAGGTGGCCAAGCCGCTTTCCATCATTTATCGGCAGTCCTGGCTATCAGGGGAGGTCCCAGTCAACTGGAGGCTAGCAAACGTGACGCCCATCTACAAGAAGGGTCGGAGGGTAGACCCGGGGAACTATAGGCCTGTTAGTTTGATGTCAGTGCCAGGGAAGCTCGTGGAGCAGATTATCTTGAGTGTCATCACGCGGCACTTGCAGGGCAACCAGGCGATCAGGCCCAGTCAGCATGGGTTTAAGAAGGGCAGGTCCTGCTTGATGAACCTGATCTCCTTCTGTGACAAAGTGACACGCTTAGTGGATGAGGGAAGGGCTGTGGATGTGGTCTACCTTGACTTCAGTAAGGCTTTTGACACCGTTTCCCACAACATTCTCCTCAAAAAACTGGCTGCTCGTGGCTTGGACTGGCGTACGCTTTGTTGGGTTAAAAACTGGCTGGATGGCCGGGCCCAAAGAGTTGTGGTGAATGGAGCCAAATCCAGTTGGAGGCCGGTCACTAGTGGAGTCCCCCAGGGCTCAGTACTGGGGCCAGTCCTCTTCAATATCTTTATCGATGATCTGGATGAGGGGATCGAGTGCACCCTCAGTAAGTTTGCAGATGACACCAAGTTAGGTGCGTGTGTCGATCTGCTCGAGGGCAGGAAGGCTCTGCAGGAGGATCTGGATAGGCTGGAGCGATGGGCTGAGGTCAACTGCATGAAGTTCAACAAGGCCAAGTGCCGGGTCCTGCACCTGGGGTGTAACAACCCCAAGCAGAGCTACAGGCTGGGAGATGAGTGGCTGGAAAGCTGCCTGGCAGAGAAGGACCTGGGAGTACTGGTTGATAGTTGGCTGAATATGAGCCAGCAGTGTGCCCAGGTGGCCAAGAAGGCCAACAGCATCCTGGCCTGTATAAGAAGCAGTGTGGCCAGCAGGGCTAGGGAGGTGATTGTGCCCCTGTACTCGGCTCTGGTGAGGCCGCACCTCGAGTACTGTGTTCAGTTTTGGGCCCCTCGCTACAAGAAGGACATGGAGGTGCTTGAGAGAGTCCAGAGAAGGGCGACCAAGCTGCTGAGGGGTCTGGAGAACAAGTCTTACGAGGAGCGGCTGAGGGAGCTGGGCTTGTTCAGCCTGGAGAAGAGGAGGCTCAGGGGCGACCTTATCGCTCTCTATAGGTACCTTAAAGGAGGCTGTAGCGAGGTGGGGGTTGGTCTATTCTCCCACGTGCCTGGTGACAGGACGAGGGGGAATGGGCTAAAGTTGCGACAGGGGAGGTTTAGGTTGGATGTTAGGAAGAACTTCTTTACTGAAAGGGTTGTTAGGCATTGGAATAGGCTGCCCACGGAGGTGGTTGAGTCACCATCCCTGGAGGTCTTTAAGAGACGTTTAGATGTTGAGCTTAGTGATATGGTTTAGCGGAGGACTTGTTAGTGTTAGGTCAGAGCTTGGACTGGGTGATCTTGGAGGTCTCTTCCAACCTAGACGATTCTTTGATTTTGTGATTCATGTGTGCTGGTGTTCCCAGCAGTACTTGTTCGGGGTACACTGAGAGAGCAGATCTTATTTTTCCCCGAGTGCAATGCTGAGCATTGCAGGGTCTGATAAAAGTGCCAGACTAAATGAATCATCATTCCAGCTGTTTCTCCAGCTAGCTAACGGGACACCGTTAGGTTTAGGAGCACAGTTGGGAAGTGCCTTCGGACCAGGCTCTGTTCTTGGTGGGTTTTGGGTTTCAAAGGCAGAGGATTTAAAAAAAATACAAAATATAAACCAAAAAACTCACCCGTAACTCACCCAAGGAGTTATGCTTTGATGCCTTGGCCTGCAAGGCAGCATTGAAGCTGAAAGCTCTCTTAGCGGGTTTCAACTTACCCAGCCTAAATCCTTCCCTTAGGATTGCTCATGTTGGAACCACAGGCTTTGGCATGATAATTTCTCCCTTTATTTCTCCCTTTTGCAGTTTTTTTGGTGTGAGCAGGCAAGACAGCAGCAAAGCTCTGCAGAGGCTGAAGTTTATGGCACGGTGAGGAGGTGGAGGTGTGGGAAGGGGAAGGCAGGAGGGCCTGAAACGGGGAAGGTAGGATGCAGGCAGCGGAGTAAAGGTGGCAAAGAAAGCGATCTCGGCAGCTGCATTTTGCGCGGCTACTCCTGCATCCTGCAGCTGTTCATTAGAAATTCTGTTTATGCCACAGGGAGATTTGGAGGCTCTGAAGCTGACACAGTTTTAATAGACAAAGACATTTTGAGTGCAGCACATCTGCTCTGGGATGCTAAGGAACAGCCTACCATGCTGCAGAGCCATTGGTGGAAGCGTTTCATTATGCCTCTTTTATTTTAAGATCTCCTCTCTTTCATCCTAAAAAGTAATTTTTGAGGTCAAAAGAAGTGCTGCGTCTGCTCACTTAAGTTTGCAGCCGTTAAACAGCCCTGCCTTACTGGTCCTAATATCCCCGAGTTTCCAGCCCCGAGAGTTTGCAGCATCACCTTGTAGGTGATGGATCCCAAAGCTCCAGGAAGGATCCCAAAGAAGCGGGCAGCGCAGCGGTGTGAAGCCGCATTTGGGTGAGGAACACGCAGCACATACAGAATGGCACCTGGGAGTGGAGAAAATACGAGTATGGGGTCACACTTGTGCTCCTGGAGCACGGCGGGTGGCTGATGCCTCCGGAGCCTTGAGCGTGAGCAGGGAACTGGAAGAGTCCAAATAACAAGGAACAATATGTAAGCTGTGTTTATGTTTTATAAAACTAGGGAGTTTTGCTATTAGGGCTTCTGTTTTTTTTCACCAAACCCCAAAACCTCTAAGTTTCAGATATTAAGAAATGCCTACAGGGAGCCAGTCTTCCTGGAGGATGCTGCCCCAGAACACAGCCCTTCCTTTGGTTGCCCGATCCCTGCTACAGAGCTGTAGTTATTAAAAACGTGGCGCGTTGGTGATATTTAATTTAATGATTTATTTCTAGGCAGCCTCAGTCTAACCCTTAGCTTAACTTTTATGACCTGTGCCTTACCAAACCCCATCTAATCTTGTTCCGTGATTGAATCTCGCTTGTGCAGGTGAAAAGTTAATTCCTTCCTTCGCCTCCAGCCACGGCCAAGCTCCTTCGATCCTCCTTCCCCCGACATCCCTCTTAAGCCTTCATTAAGCAGAGCAACGTAAGTTTGCCCTTCACAACCGGGCTGCACCACGTGCCGACGTCCCCAATGTTCTCCACGTGTCTTTCTGCCGACCCCGTAGGAGAGCAGTCCCTGTGCTGAGCCCACAGCAGCTTTTGGGGGCTCCCATCCTGCCTCTTTCGGGAAGGGGGTGCCCTCAGTCTTCTGGATTTGGGGCTAGGTTTGCTGCTTGTGTTTCCTTATGGTGCCTTGGAGGCGAAGCGCTGGGCACCGCCGAGCCACAACATTGCTTTGTAGAAATTTAATTCTCGTACAGTCTGCTGGCGCTTATCTTCTACCAGACACTCTTCTGCCGGTTAATAACTTCATTATGCACGCCCACAGGCTTCAGGCACCGCGGTTTGTTCTCTCTGTTTGTTTTTAACTGCCGGGTTTGGCCACTTCCACATCCGCACATCCCAACCTGTGCCGTGCAGGTGTCTTGCACAGCCTTTCCTTAAGGGTCTGGTCTGCTGGGCTGGCCTCCCCCAGCTTGAGTCACCCTGCCAGGTTCTGACAGTAATTAGCAGTAATTAGCTGCTTTCTTTCTTTCACCAAAATTTATGCTTCTTTTTTCTTTCTTTCTTTCTTTCTTTCTTTCTTTCTTTTTCTTTCTTTCTTTCTTTCTTTCTTTCTTTCTTTCTTTCTTTCTTTCTTTCTTTCTTTCTTTCTTTCTTTCTTTCTTTCTTTCTTTCTCTCTCCCTCTCTCTCCCTCTCTCTCTTTCTTTCTCTTTCTCTCTTTCTTTCTTTCTTTTTCTCTCTTTCTCTCTTCCTCTCTCTCTTTCTTTCTCTTTCTCTCTTTTTCTCTTTCTCCCTTTCTTTCTCTCTTTCTCTCTCTCTCTTTCTCTTTCTTTCTCTTTCTCTCTTTCTCTTTTTCTTTCTTTCTTTCTCTTTCTCTTTTTCTCCTTTCTCTTTTTCTTTCTCTTTTTCTCTTTCTTTCTCTCTTTCTTTCTCTCTCTCTTTCTCTCTCTCTCTCTTTCTCTCTTTCTCTCTTTCTCTCTTTCTCCCTCCCTCCCTCCCTCCCTCCCTCCCTCCCTCCCTTCCTTCCTTCCTTCCTTCCTTCCTTCCTTCCTTCCTTCCTTCCTTCCTTCCTTCCTTCCTTCCTTCCTTCCTTCCTTCCTTCCTTCCTTCCTTCCCTCCCTCCTTCCTTCCTTCCCTCTTTCTTTCTCTCTTTTTCTTTCTCTCTTTCTTTTGACCAGTAAATCTGGGGGCATTTGTGTGACAGGGGAGGATGGTGCAGGACACTCACAAACTTTTCCCAAAAGCCTGCAGAAAGGCAGAGCACCGTGAGGTTTGTTTTCATCCCGTAGCCGGACTGAAGCTTAACCCTTCTGCGCCAGGTTGGGGCAGGCCGCCCGGCTCTGCAGCCCCTTCTGTTCCGCACTCGGCTTTTCCTGGCGGGGGGATTTCTCCAGCAGCAGGTACCAAGGTTCGGTCCCCACGAATAGCACGTTTCCCTTCTCATACGTGGCCAAACCTCCACGGATAGCCGTGATCCAAAGCCTGCCCATGCAGAAGTGCTGCCGGCTAGCAGAGTGATGGCGTGGTGAGGCTGGGAAGGTGTCGGAGTTATCGGGGAAAGCTTTTAGACAAGCCCATGGAGGCACGGTGATGTGTGGCATGGTTCCTGTGACATCTCTCTCCTAAAACTTCTGCAGGCAGCGGCGATGCCAGCTTACGTGGGCCACCGGGTTCCCGCTGCGTTACACACCCGTGAGTGCAGCAGAAAGGCAATTAACGTCCCCCGCCTAATTGGCAGCGTGTGAGCTGAGCGTCTGGTCTCGAGAAAGGGGCTTTTCCCCTCGGGGACCCGCTCCAAATGAACAGAGAGCTGGCAACGGTGGTGTTTGCGCATCTGAATTTGGAGTTCGCTTTGTAATGAACTGTGTCGGGTAGGAATGTATAAATGTGGGTGATTAGGGTCCGGCAGGTAATTTAGTCATTTGGCGTGATCGATCGGGCTGTCTGAAGCAGAGCAGCCTCCGCTTACCCGGTGATGAAGCGGTGTCCAAAAAGTGCAGGAGGCTGTCAGTGCTAATGAGCCCATCGCAGCCTTTCCAGAGGGGAGGAGGAAAGCTGCCGTGGGATGCACACAGCAGCACAGGCAAGAACGGGGAGGTGAGGAGAGGGTGAAAGGGCTGGTACAGGGAGGGAAGGGACGTTTGGAGCCTGGATAATTCAGCATTGCGGTGCTGACGAGCACAACGCCACCGCTCCTTGCCCAGATGTAGCAGGTGGGGTTCCCCAGTTCCTATAGGTTGTCTCTGGATGTAAATCTCCTGTCGTGCCTGGGCTATGAGGGCTGAGGACTGACTGCTGACCCATCTCGTGGCCTGCTGAAGTCCACAGGAGGCTGCCTGTCCGCTTCTGTGCTCCTTAGAAGCCCCTCGACAGGGATGCTGTCTCCAGAACTGGCTTCTCCCCTGCGTCTGGGAAACGGGCAGCCTTTCCAGAAAACCCTTGGGGACGGGATGTTTCCCCTGCGTGAGATAATGCTAAACGTTGTGTACGTTTCTGTGCTGTTCAGGCAATGTTACCTTTTCCTTAGGAGTTAACCAGGACAAAGAAATTGTCAAATTGTGCTTAATTATGACCTGAAGGTCAGAGATGAGGAGCCTGAATTCTGCCGCGTGGTTCTTCGCTGGCAAGGAGGTGGTGAGGATGCTCTTTTAGGGAGGTGAGAGAGGTTTGTGTTTTCGCCCTGGGGAAAACAACGTGCCCTAGCTATCTAGGGTTGAAAACCACCATGAACACCAAGCACTTGAGCTGCCTCTGCATGCTGCTCTCGCACGGCAGAAGGTGCCTGGCTCCTCTCCGTGCTTTTACCTCCAGACAGTTCCTGTTCGTTAATTGCTTCAAGGTATTCAAAAACAGTCCTCCCCGCCTCCCACACCTCATTTCTCCCTTTCAGTGCTGAGCAAGGTGCTGACCATGCACCTACTCCTCCAGCAGCTTGCGCGCACGATGGAGCAAGGCACCTGCTCCTCGCTTTGCTTCCCAAGTACCAAAAAAATCTTCCAGCGCTTTATAAATGGAGACACGGGGAGCGGTACAACGTCAGCGGTTGTACGTGTTTACCAAGTTCCTTGTAAAGCTCCGCGATCACTTGCTCGGAGATTTGGGGGGTGATGAACTTTGTGTGCAGGTTGTTTTGCCGTTCGGTGCTGCAGAACGTAAAAGGATTCGCTTGTAAGCTGTGCGTTTCTTCGTGCTCGTGGAAGAATAAATAAAACAATACCCTGCTTCATCGCCAGAAAACAGCGCTGAATAATAAATTTAGAAACTAAAAGGTCTGTATGTAAAGCAGATCTCACAATGCATTATGCAGAAAGCAGGAAGGTGCTGGCGAGGGAAACCTCTGGCAGAAGGCAGGCTGGGGAGATGGACGGTTTTGCGGAGAGGTCAGTGAGATGTGGATTGAATCCCGAGCTGGCACGGGTCCTGTAGTGACCTTGGGCGAGTTGTTTCTCCCTGCCTCCATTACCTCCTCTGGAAAACCTGGCTGCGGTTTTCCTGTCTAAGGATTTCCTCGGAATAAATGGATGTTCCTGAAGCACTTGGTGAGCCCCAGCCGAGGAGCACGACGGACCTCCAGCAACCACCTTGTGCAGAGGGCAGAGCAGGCAGGTACCTGGAAACACTCGGCAGAGCTTTCTTTGGCTTCTGCTAGGCACGATGCTGAGCATCTCCCTGGGTCTGCTCTCGTCCCCGTGCCCCAGACAGGCAGCAGAAGGCTGTAAACCAGCTTGTTAGATCTCCACTTGCGTGCCTCGAAGCAGTTTTGAGTTCTCCTGTGCTTTGTACACAGGGAAAAGGAGGTGTGGAGGTTGTGTGACCCCCCGGGCATTGGAGGGCGTCTCAGCTCATCCTCGAGGCAGCAATTTGTTTTACCTGCGTGTTTGGGATGGTCAGTTCTGCCGTCTCTTTGGGGTTTTCCCCGGTGATCCATCGTAAGCTCTCAAAAGCATCAGCCGAAGTACGAGCCCAGCTGCTTTATGGGGTCTTGCCTGCCCGGGTCCGTCAGCTGCTGACACTTCTTTGGGGTTTTCTTGCGCTGTAACTTCGAAGAGGGGTCTCCTGTGCCGTCAGGGCAGGACGAAGCCTGGCTGGAGAGGAGGAAAAAGCACAGGAACAGTGTCAACATGCATGATACTTCCCCCTAATGCCTGTCAGCCTCTGACTTTTTCAGTGCAGGTGATTTCCTTGCAGGAGGGAGGACGCCGAGGGGCTGTCCCTGAGTGTTTGCCCAGGGCTGCTTCACCCCGTGGGCGGGAGGCGGGTTTGGCTCCGCGTGCTAAATGTTTCTTGGCTGGGATAAAAGCTTTATAAAGCAGAGGATGCACTTTATCCCCCGAATTTACAGCTTACAAGACCTTTTTCTGGTTGCGCGTGTAGCGGCGTTGATCTTCGCCTAGGAGACTTTCTCGGTACCTGCGAGCTCTCGGGGCGGCACAAATCCCCCCGTGCTGATTCCTGAGGCACGTGAAGCATTTCAGAGTGAGCTCTCCATCTGCTGCTTGTAAAGATCTGCTCTCAAACACACCTAAAGCACACACCTAATAGATTTATTCTCCTTGTTCAGTCGCAGGAGGAGAATCCTCTAAATGCTCCTGTTCCCAAAACGATTGGAGATTTGGGGGGTAATCCTATTCTTTAAGGGAATTAGGAGGTAGAAAGTTATCGTTGCTGAAGGGTTGTTTTGTGTGTGTTTCTTTTCCCTTTCACCAGAAACACTGTTCCTCGTTGTCAAAAAAAGAGAAGGGGGAGGAATATGTTGTTCTTTGTTTAGCAAAAAGATAAAGGGCTTACACTTCCTGCTTCAAAAAAAAAAATAAGTGATTTCTATTTGATTTCGTTTTTAGTGCTGGTGACAAAGGAACGTGGCAGTAGAAACCGTCTATTCAAGGCTGGCCAGGTAAAGCAAGGACGCCACTAGCACACGCTCCCTGACCTCGCAGATCACCAGGAAGGAGCCTGCATGGCAGAGGTGGGTGCAGGGGCTCATCCTCTTAAACAGGGCCAGCAAAGGGAAGGTTTGTGCCACCACGCTGCCGTGATAACACCGCAGACTCGTCACTTGATGAGGAAGGGGAGCGAGGATGGGCGTGGGTGCACACACAGAATTTGGGAGCTCTGATTTAGCAGGCACAGATTTGTAGATTGTCCTCCTGGAGAGCTCGGTGTGTTGCACCCGTGGCACCACGCTCTGCCGGACAATCCACCTCTAGGTTATTTAATGCTGTTGGATTCTCTGGACGACCATGAGTTTAAAATTTCCGGGCTCTGTTCACAAATATGCTGAAAAAGGGACAATATTTCATTAATTTTACAGGGAAATGGACAAAAGGAGGTGCAAGCAGGGAGTGCTCAGGTGTTTGCAGAGGGACTTTGGTTACTGAACATTTGCATGACTTTGCTGGCACCCCCATATTAGACCAGCCTGGCTCTTTCCACTAGAAATGCAAAAAGCGCGAGAGCCCCCAATATTCTCATAACTTCACTGGCGCAGAGAGCCCCGAGGAGGTGAGGAAAGCTGGGAAAATATCCCTGGATTTGAAGCAGGACGTGACAGCGTGCACCAACAGCAATTCAGTCCCGCAGCCCCGTGCCGAGGGCGAAGGAGCTGCAGCGTGCAGACGAGGCGTGCCAAAGAAGTCGGTCAGATTGGCGTTTGGGAAGAGGCTGGGGTAATTACCGACTTTCTGATTTCCCAGGAGCTCTCCTTGCCTCTTTTTGTGTGCGGGTAATTAGGTCTGTCGGGCAGCAACGCTGCGTTATGTCAACAAGAGTTTCTCGGTGAGGGGCTCGATCAGTTTAAAGGACTGAATGGTGCTGGGGAGGGGGAGGAATGGGTCGGCTGCAGAGCCCAGCAACTTTCCTCCTCCTCCCAAACTTCTTTTGGGGAAATACGGAAATCAGCAGCCTTTTTCACCGGGGCTGCTCATTTCTCTTAAATAAAACTCTGAAGTCTCTCCTGGTAAGACCACAGATTGGGTTTTCATTTTAAGTCCTAATAACAATGTGTTACAACCTCCAGCTCTATCTACTTGATAGGAATAAAGTCTTAGACACTCTTTCGGACTCTCCTTCGTTACTAAAGTGCTTTCTTTATCACCAGCACATATTTCATGCTGACAGTCAATACTTTTAACTGATCCCAAGCCACGCATGCTGCATTTCAAATCCCTCCCCAGCCTCCTCTAGTCTCTCCTGTGTGGTCTTCTCTAAGCCAGCAGCAGAGTTCATTTGTCAGCTTCGGGTTTCTGAGCATATGGATTATTTTTTTTTAATTCACAGCCCACGTTTTTAGGGCAGGAGGATAAAGTTTGTTCTGTATCAGCTGAAGTAGAGGGACCAGAGGAGCCACTGGAAGGATTAGATGGCAGAACAGCTGCAGGGGATCGTGTGTGGGGTGATGGCCTGGAGTTAGCTTTCCAAGGATGCCATTTGCCATTTTAGGGAGTCCAGTTTGCCACTTCATCGCTGTTTTGGGGCCCGTAAAAGGGCAGAGCTGCTAAAATGGAACAAGATTTAGATGCAGTCATAACTGATAACCTTTGGGACTGTGTTTACTTCCTGGGGGGCTGCAGTTTTCTCTGGCCAGTCGGAAAGCAGCACATGCACACGCCTCCTCTGTCTTTTTTGCTCACGTTTATGTTCCTTTATTTCTGTCGTGTCTCAGCGCCTTGCATGTAATCCACGGCACCCCCAAAGAAGAGAACAGCAGAGCTGGTTTTCCCGTGCGTGCCTTGAAGTTGAGCTGTTTTTCAGATTCGCTGCCGTTCCAGTGAGCATGTGCTTTGGCATTTCCCTCAGGAGAAGTGTTAACAGAGCGGCTCTCATCTCCTGGCCAGCTGTTTGCAGAAAACTGGTAGCAGTTCTAGGATCTTTGATGCCCCTTTGAGACAGCGTTGAAATTGCAGGGACCGACCAGTCCGCACGGATGGTGACAGCATGAGCTTCATTTCCTGGAGAGAGCTTAAAAAAAAAATAAATAAATAATACAGACCTTAAAAACTTCTTTTTGCCTTCAGTCAGTCGGCTGCTTTGTACCCTGGTGCATGCTAAAAATCCTGCTGTTGTAGAGCAGTGGTCCCAGCGGCACGATGCAAGTGTGCTGTTCCTGCCAGGGCTCCCTGTGCCTGAGTGACAGCCCCGCGCAGCAGAGCTGGGGATTTACATTCATCACCAGCCTCTCGCAGCCCCAGCAAATGGAGGTTGGTGTACAGAGAGCAGCATTAAAATGTTCTGCCAGGAGAGCCGAAGCCTCCCCCATCTGCCTGCACCGACGACGCTGCCAAGATCGGAGAAAGCTGATTTCGTTTTTTTTTTCCTGACTTTTTAGCCCTTTTTATCCGCCCAGCTTTCTGAGATTTACACCAGTGGCGTTTGCCAGACGATGCTATGACTTTAAAAGCTGCTTTCGTTTTTAACTGCTGTGCAGCTCCCGACTGGGGGTCGTGCTGGGGGGGCGAGGGGGAAATTCTCATTCAATCATGCAGCATTACGTTACCAACAGCAAAGAGCCCTGTAACAAAAGGGGCCTAGGAACTGTGCATTTTTAGTCCACTTCTTTCCCTTTGGTTACAGTTTTTTCCTGGTTGAAGTCGAATCTTCAGTTTATTCCTCTGACACAACTTGTGTACTGCAGGGAAAAATTATTCATGACTTATCTCTGCTCCTTTAAGGTGAACTTCTGGCTTGCTTTGGCTGGTTTTCAGAGCTCTGTTTTAGCTGCAGGTTGCTTCCTCGCCTTCTTCCTGCTAATTCTCGATGAGGAGATGAGGGGAGTACGAAATAGATGTAGTGAAAAAATGACTGTCACCATTGTAGGTGACTTTAATTAAAAATTGAAGCGGAAATGAATAAGCTTCTCGTGAGGCTGTGCAAGAATTGCCGCTGTGCCCAACGCTATACTCATCAGTGATGTGGGAAGGCCAGTATATAAAAAATATCCCAGAAACGTGGGTAACTCAGATGCTACTAATAAAAAGGAAGGAAAGTTTCTAGTGGCAACACAATCACCTGGCCAAGACTCAGTGCTGAATTGGCCACATCCTTGTGTTTTATGCAAATTTGAGGTAGCCATTCTCCTAATTCAATGCCACAGCAGTTTTCCATGCGAAAAGGGCATATCTAAGCAAGCTGATACCACTTGCGTGGCATGGTGCCACGCAGATCCTAACTCCAGCATCTTTGCTGTGATGGACAGCATAGACAGGAGCCCTTTTTCCAGTTTCGACCAGAAGTTTTATCTTACGTGCAGTAAGAGCCTGCAGAGGTGGTCGTAACCGCAGTAGGTACGTTCCCTTTAAACCTTCTGCGGCAGTGAATCGAAATTTTCCAGCAGGAAATGAAAGCAAAACACTTCATCTAAAAATTCCTCATCAGCTCTAGTCACTAGAGCAGAACAATAGTGATTACACTCAGTTATGCAGTACAAATTCCCAGTGCTGCTGCGTCCCCGGATCACAACATGCCATTAGGAGGCGGGTAGGGAGAGCAGGTGTACGTCAACATCCCCCTTTTGTACGTGAGGGGACAGGGACTTGCGGATGTCAAGCAGCTTCCCCAAATTTCACAGCAAGACAGTGGCAGAAAAAGGAAACCAGATCTAAGGGCTGGGATTTTCTGGTCTGGCCGCCGAAACACGCAGCCCTAATGAAAAGCAGAGTGCTCAGCGAGAGCCACGTGTCTGCACCTGATGAATCCCATCACCTTCTCAGGTTTACTGCTCTTAACCCTGGAGGTGTTAAACACGTACAAAGGTTGCTCTTCGGAAAGAGAGGACAGTTGCTTTTAAAAACGAGCATCGTCTTAGGTCACTACGGGGTCATTTTGTTGGCATTGCCTGAATGTATGCCTGTTCTCTTGCAGGAATGGCAGAGCATCAGCCGTGCAGCAGCGATGAAAGAGACTGACGTTCCTACGAGTCTCTCCTGGCTCGGCCTCCACGATGGCTGGTGCCTCTGCATATTCATCGGATGGTAATGCAGGATGTCGAGAGCAGCGGTGGAGTTTGGCTTGAGCCCGTTGTGTTCTTCCCCTGCTGGCTGAGACTTCTGAATCGCCATGACAACGCTGTGACACTTCCAGCAACTCGCCCGCAGACCGAGGGTGGGCTGGGGTGGGTGAGAAGGTCGGCGAGCAAGGCTAACGGGATCGAAAGCTGCGGCGGCAGCAAAACGACTGCAGGAGAGCCGTCGTCGCGACACAATGAAATTCCCATTCTACTGGCTCCTCGTTAAGCAGGCACAGTAACCCTTCTTTGCAGAGACTTGCTGTAAAACCCATTTTGGTTATGGCTACTGATCCAACGTGACTGGGCACGCGGTGACTTTTGAACTCATGACCGGATATACGATGTTGCGGAATGGGGGAGTGGGGAACGGAGGCCAGCCGTGGTTGTTGAGGTGGTCCAGTCGGATCCGGCTCACCTGGCTTAGTTTCACCCTCTTTATTATCCTCGTCTTCTTTCCCCTCATCGCGCACTACTACCTAACCACCATCGACGACGCGGACGATGCCGGCAAGCGCATCTTCGGCCCTCGGACCGGCAACGAGCTGTGCGAGGTGAAGCACGTGCAAGACCTGTGCCGCATCCGCGAGTCGGTCAGCGAGGAGCTGCTCCAGCTGGAGGCCAAGCGGCAGGAGCTCAACAGCGAGATCGCCAAGCTCAACTTGAAGATCGAGGCCTGCAAAAAGAGCATTGAAAACGCCAAGCAGGACCTGCTGCAGCTGAAGAATGTCATCAGCCAGACGGAGCATTCCTACAAAGAACTGATGGCTCAGAACCAGCCAAAGCTTTCCTTGCCAATCCGGCTGCTGCCAGACAAAGACGATGTGACCTTCCCCCTGCCAAAATCCAACCGGAACTGCAGGCTGCACAATTGCTTTGACTACTCACGATGCCCGCTGACATCTGGCTTTCCAGTCTACGTCTACAACAGTGACGATTACCCTTTTGGTAGCTCCCTAGACCCTTTAATTAAACAAGCCTTTGAGGCGACTGTCAGAACTAATGTTTATGTTACTGAAAATGCAAATATTGCTTGTGTGTATATAATTTTAGTGGGGGAAATGCAAGAGCCCGTAATGCCAAAACCTACTGAACTAGAGCAACAGTTGCACTCTTTGCCATATTGGAGGACTGACGGACACAACCATCTCATCATCAATTTATCGAGGAAATCGGAAACGCAGAACTTTATTTACAACATCAGCACGGGGCGTGCCATGATTGCCCAGTCCACCTTTTACGACGTGCAGTACCGACCAGGGTTTGATATTGTGGTATCACCCCTGGTCCACGCTATGTCCGAACCCAACTTCCTAGAAATCCCGCCCCAGGTGCCAGTCAAGCGTAAATACCTGTTTAGTTTCCAGGGGGAGAAGATTGAGTCTCTCCGATCCAGCTTGCAAGAGGTTCGCTCTTTCGAAGAGGAGATAGAAGGCAATGCCCCAGCTGACTACGACGATCGCATCATTACCACCCTGAAGGCCGTTCAGGACAGCAAGCTGGACTTTGTTTTGGTGGAGTTCACGTGCAAGAACCAGCCTAAGGCGAGTCTGCCCACTGAGTGGGCTCTGTGTGGAGAAAGGGACGACAGACTAGAGCTACTGAAGCTATCTACTTTTGCACTGATAATCACCCCGGGGGACACCCGCTTAGTGATCTCCGCTGGGTGTGCCATGAGACTGTTCGAGGCTCTGGAAGTCGGAGCCATCCCGGTGGTTCTCGGAGAGCAAGTTCAGCTACCCTATAACGATGTGATCCGGTGGAACGAGGCAGCCTTAATCATACCAAAGCCACGTATCACAGAAGTGCACTTTCTTCTGAGAAGCATTTCTGACAACGATCTGCTCGCCATGAGGAGGCAGGGCCGCTTCTTGTGGGAGACCTACTTCTCCACCTCCGACAACGTTTTCAGCACAGTCTTAGCTATCATAAGGACTCGAATCCAAATCCCGGCTGCTCCTATCCGAGAAGAAACTGCGGTGGAGATCCCCCACCGGTCGGGCAAAGCTGCTGGCACAGACCCCAACATGGCAGACAATGGCGACCTGGACTTGGGGCCTGTGGAAACCGAACCACCCTATGCATCTCCCAAATATCTCCGCAATTTCACCCTCACCGCAATGGACATCTACAGGAATTGGAATTCTGCTCCAGGGCCTTTCCACCTCTTCCCCTATACTCCCTTCGACCCTGTTTTACCGTCGGAAGCAAAGTTTTTAGGGTCTGGGACTGGATTTCGACCAATAGGTGGAGGAGCAGGTGGCTCTGGGAAGGAGTTCCAGGCTGCTTTGGGTGGCAACGTCCCCCGGGAGCAATTCACAGTCGTGATGCTAACGTACGAGCGGGAGGAAGTGTTGATGAACTCCCTAGAAAGGCTCAATGGTCTCCCGTACTTAAATAAAGTGGTGGTAGTGTGGAACTCTCCCAAGCTTCCCTCCGAGGATCTCTTGTGGCCAGACATTGGCGTCCCGATCATGGTAAGAAAGATGTAGACCCTGTGGTCTCGCTTCCCGGGGGGGGTTGTGTATTAAAGTTGGCTGTAGCCGTTCTGAAGAGCGTCGGCTCGGCTTAGTCATCTGGGACAGCATTCATCTCGCATCTTTGCGGATGTCTGTACCTGATCTGGCCTCTTTATCGGGGAGAAAAACAGGGAGATGAAAGCTATGACTCAGCTGACCCATTTTAGGTGCGCGCGTGAGAACGCCATGGCTTGTCTTCTGGAAAGGCTCGTTTCTCTCCGTGACTTCAGAGGTGGGTGAACTCGGGCGAGATGAATTGGTATCGTGAGAGACAGCCTGCAGCCTTCGGCTTACGGGCTGCGGGAGCTGATACACAGAACGGTCGGAATTGTAAAAGTAAGGGGTCTTTGCAGTGCCAGGTATTTAGCACTCTGGAAACAATAATTGCGTGCGTGGAGCCCAATACGAATCCCGGGGATTAAGGGTAAGAGATTCCCTTTTTGTTGAGAATCTGTGCTCAGGCACTTCAAATATCACACTGTGAGGACAGGTGGCACCTTATAAATATCTAAATAGTGACTGTTGCTGCACCTTACCTGATAAATCTTTTACAAAAACAAGAGAGGGACGCACTGAAGCTGTGCTGTGCAGTAGATAAGGGCCTCCAAAGGCACTTATCATGTTGTATTACAAGGGAGGAGAGAAGGGAAAATGGGGGAAAGCATTAGCCAAGACCTATGTAACCATGAGAGTTTCTGTCGTAGTGAGTTTGGGTCAGATTTGGGCTGATTTCTTCCCAGCCAAACTGAAGAATTGACTCCTTGAAAGACCAATGTGCCTTCTGGTGCCCAGCTACTCCCTTGCATATTGGCAGCGTTGCTTTTAGTGAGCTAATTCTCCCTTAATTAATATTTATTTCTTTGTTTTAGGACTTCTCTGTAGTCTCCGCATGACTTTCTGCACTGGCCATTGTTAGTGATCAATATTAAATATAAATCTCCAGCTGCACTCGGAAAGAGAGCACAAGCATAAAGGCAGTAACAAGAAGCAGCGCTGTGTTGTTTGAATCCGGTCATGTTTAGAGGACAAATGGAAGGATAATGCGTTACAAATTAGGGAAGGGAAAAATAAAAGAGGGAGATGGTATTTAAGTACGCAAACTGCATGTGCTTTATGTGACAGGACGCCGCTAAGCTTAATAGCAATGTGAGCTTTATGCTTCATGCAAGGAGATTCATTGATTTAATATTTCGTTTTAGTATTATTGTGATGAATAAATCCTTCTGTTCACATTTAAAAACCCTTATGGTCCAGGGACAATGAGGAGAGAAAATTGCTTGGATAATTGCGAAATAATCTTTCACATTAGTCCTGTTGAATGCTTGAATTCTCTAAAGTCTTCGCATTGTGTCTGCTTCAAAACCATGCACTCCTCCGGAGCTGAAGAGTTGGGAATTGCTTCTCTTTGGAGTCACTAATGGGTGTTATTTGTGCGAGAAAAATATGTTTCTGTTGATGGACGCTGCCTTTTTTCCTCCGGTCTCTTTTGTACATCTACTGTGTTGGGGTCCCACTTGTTTTTTGGGGACTTTGACACGCACAAGCCTTTCACACGCACAGTTTTTCTACACGCCATGCTTTAGAAGAGCCTCGGGCTCTCAGGATCCCCTACATGAGCCCTAACCCTTTGCAGCCTCCAGGCATCCATCTCGCAACATGCTCGTCCACCTCCAGACCGTCTGGTTAGATCGTGCTGGGGGCCTGTAAGTATTCCTCAATACTGTGCCCCCCGGTTTGGCATGACAGTGGGAGAAAAACTTACTTGGGCTTCATCAAACGGTGACGCGTCCTAAGAGGCACCGCCGCAAGGACCTGGGGAGCAGAGCGGAGACGCGGTGTGCCGCAGGCAGGGGAAGAGGCAGTGGTAAGAAACACAGCCCTTACAGCTTCAGCTGCTGCTGAAAGCAACTACAAAGCTGTGGGTTTCATCTCCTTGCAGGGAAAAAAGCGTCTTTTGATGGGGAATATCCAATTCTCTCAGATCTTCGAGCGGCGCTGTATCCTTGTGTAGCAAATACGCTCCGTAACGTCCCCACAGCCGGCCAGCGTGCGGGCTGCTTGGTGCATCCCAAATCCCACCGAGGTGCTGCTGGAGCTGGTGAAAACCTCATTTTGTGCTTTTGCTGGGCAGCTTTCTGCTGGCAGGATGCAAGGAGGAGAGTTGTGCTTCCTCCTTCAGCCTGGACTGACCTTCGGTTGTTGATCAGGAGTTGGACTCGATGAGCAAAGGTTGGACGTGGTGCTTGGGGACATGGTTTAGTGGTGACATTGGTCACAGAGTGATGGTTGGACCAGATGATCTTGAAGGACTTTTCCAACCTTAATGATTCTATGATCCCTGTGGATCCCTTCCAGCTCAGGGTATTTTGTGATTCCCCGATTCTGCCACAGTTCCTTGGAACTCAGTTTTCAAATCCTGTTATGTGGTTTCAGATTTAAGAATCACGTTATGTGGTTTCTTTTCCCTGGTGGGCTGGCAAGAGCAAAGCTTGAAGCTGCGTTGGCTCTTTGACTCTTTCGTGGATAATGAGATAAACAGGGCTACAGAATATATTTGATTTTTAAAATTATTTTATTTCGGTATAGATTTCTTGCGATGGCAGCGTTTAGTAGATAAACCAGCAAGGTTCCTTAGCTGCACAGAGTGTCTGCGATAACATATTCTGGTCCTGTGCTGAGCTAGGTGCAGATACAATGTGCTGTAAAGCTGTGTGTAGTCACTGAAGGTTTCCCTTAGAACAGATGTAGATGGATTGCCCTCGAGTTTGAAGTGCCTTTGTGCCGTGCAGATTGTTCCCATCTCACATTAAGGAGATAAAAAAAACAAGGTTCCAAACGAGTATTCGTGTTTGTGAAAGCCTGAAAGCTTCCTTCCCGCAAGTGTTTGCATCTGTAGCACTTCACCGGGTGAACCTGGCAAACAGAAGAGCCTGGAGAGCGTCACCGCAGCCGTGCCGTCAGCGACGTCTCGGCCGTCCCTTACCTTCTGAGCTGGCTTTTGAACCTCAGCAATCGGTTGTCCCTCGAGATGGCCGCGACATCTGCCAAAGCCGAAATATCCTCAAGGAGTTCAAGCCTGCCCGGGCCACCCAGTGCCTGCTTTTGGTGCCAGCAGGTGGGCTCTGTTCGGGCAGGGTGGGAGCTCTCCTGCGTGCACCTCGCTAGGGAGTGCTCCTGCTGTTTCTGTGCTCCTGGGGGGTAAAAGGGAGAAGGGATTGGGATTAAATCTCTGCTCTGAACAGGCAGAAAGACTGCACCAGGGTTTGAGTGATAAGGGGTAACTGGCTGCGGCTCCTGCATTAACCTTGGAAGGATTTCCAGCAGCGGAATGAAGACTGAGTCGGTAAGGAGACCTGGCTCGGTCCTGGGACGGAGACTTCCCCGCTCAGCCTCTCCGTGCTGAGGATTTCTAAATAACATCCAGGTGACGACAGGAGAACCTCGCTCTTCGCTTTGCCGTTCCCTGGCAGCGTTTTCATCCGCACGAATAAAAGCAAAGGGAAACAAACAAGGCAAAACACCGAGGAAACCACACGGGCAGCCCACACAAATGGTAATAAGATGCACCCAAGACGATTCAGATCCCGCTGCGCTTTTCCCTGCGCTCAGGCGCCGGTGTGCTGCTGGTTTCTGGTGGCTGCGGGGCACTTGCTTGTGCTCCTCATCCCAGTTTTGGCGTAGCAGTGTGCCCAGCCCGATGCTGAATGACCAAGGTGCGTGGTTTCTGCTCCTCCGCAGCTGGCTCACTGCCTTCGTGTGGCTCTGAGCAGGGCACGGACTGGGGAAAGGGGAACAGGAGTCATTTCTCTTCTTTCTAGTCTGGTTTTAATCCTGAAAACAAAGTGTTTGGACAGCCAGACCTGCTTAAGATGTATTTCAGAAGGCTGCCGGCGCTGCGTATGCCCTCAGCTCGGCAGAGAATGCACAAAGCCCCAGCCAGCGAGCTGATTAAACTCTGGAGCAGCTTGCACTCAAAACAGCCGCAGATCCTCTAATGCAGCAATTAAATTATCCATTTCCCTTGCAGAAACTTACTTAAAGCCCCCCAGGACTGCAGCCTGAGCCAGGAAAGCAAACGGAGCTCAGCATCCTCCCCTTCCCTCCTCCGCGCGTGCTTTTTCCTCCCCACATTTCTCGGCCTGTTGGTCGTGCCTTGGAGACCGGGAATGGGAGGACTGAGCTCAGGAGGGCCCTAAATTTGGTTAAAATCTCAAGTAAAAAAATTAAAAATAAAAAAACTTGGCCCCATTGGCCCTTGACTCCAGCATCTTCGGGTCTGTCTGTCTCTCAAACAGGGCAAAGATGCATTTTTATCATTTTTTCACGTTCTGTCCTTAGTTAATGAGAAAGCAGCTCGTTTGTAAGTTAAAGTTTTGCCAGCCAAAGAGAGAGGAACCTTGGCTTTCAGGGCTTTGTACCGCAGCGCCAGCCGCACACATCCCTGCTTCCCAAAGGCCACGGGTCCAAGCAACTCCTGAAACTGGTTCGTGGAAGACGGACGGCTCCGTGGGGACAGACGCTTCATGGCTCCACTTGCAGTGGTGTGTCAGCCTCGCACAGCAATTTCCAGGCAACCTTGGCCTTTATTTCTTGCGGCTTGTCTTTTTTTCGCTCACAACTCAATGCTGACGGTCTCATCCATCGGGTGTTGGCTGGGAGAGGTGGTGACACCTGAAAGTTCGGGGCCATCGGTGACCTACGTGCAAACACCTCCAACCATCCGCTTCTTCTGAGCATGGAGCCTGTTGGGAACAAGACAAGCAAAATTCGTCCTCGTGAGCTGGTAACTGAGGTTTTTGTACCGACCTGGAGTGTGTAGGGGAGTGTTTTTAGGAGGGGTTTTTGGATAGGATCATCCGGTTGTGTTGTTTCGAGCCCGCGTGGCAGCTCTCCCCCTGCCCCAGGAATGCCTGCCTGGTTTTTGGTTCAGTTTGGGGAGCTCCGGGGTTTTGCAGAGGGTGCTGGCGTCGTGCCTGGAGCACAGCCTCCGATCCCGTAGGATGGGCAGACCCGTGGATCCACAGGCTACATCATACTCATCCCAAACCAGTATTTTCCTAGCCTGTGCTCGTGTTCTCAGAATTAATAACCCAAACTTCTGACTCTTCTTTCTTCTCCGTGGCGCACGGCTCCTTCGGCGCCGAGCCGCGGCTGGAAAAGCCCTGCGGCAGTTTGCTTTCTCCTCTTCCTCCGGGGTTGTGTGTGCTCGTAGGCATTTATGAGCAATTCGCCTGGGTTCACTGCCAATGCCAGCTCCTGTGGCTTTCGACAGTGACTAATCCTTTCCTTCAGCTTTGTTAGGGGGTAAGTAGCTAGCTTTGATCTCCGCAGCCGGTTCCAGTGGCGTCGTGTCCTTTTCTGCTGGCTCGGTGGCCGGCCGAGGAAGCTTATTCAATTTAGCTGCTTCCTTGAAAAGGAATAATCTTTGGAAAATTTCGAATCCGGCAGCACTGCCGCTGAAATGTGCAGACCTGCCCCTTGAAATGGCACTGGGTGATCGGGAGCAGCCTGGGGCGAAATGCCGTCAGGACTTTCCCTTCTGTCTGAGCAGCGTCTGTACAGCTGTCCTGTGCCGAGCCCGCTGCTGAAGGCCTGATGCCTTCGATTTGCTGCCAGAAATCCTCAAATTTGCCCTGGGATGTCCACAGCAGGAGCACGGGGAGCTCCCAGGTGATGTTTCTAGCTCGGAGGATGAGGAGCAGAGCCCTGTACCGGGCAGCTGTAGCGTGCCATGTCTGTAGCGTCAGCGTCTGCGTTTGTCCTGCGACTTCGTGCTTGGTTTTTGGGAAGAGCAGAGCCAGCCTGACAAACTCAGCTCGGGCACCAGCAGCTCGTGGACACCGGTAACTCGAGTAAACTGGAGTGGTGTGCGCGGTCCTGAGCCAGGACCAGCGGGAGCGTGCATCGGAGGGGAATAAAACCCCGTGGGTTTGACGGGACCCAGCCAGCGCACCGCCTTCAGCGGCAGCGTACCAAAGGTAGACGAGTTAAAAAATTTCTCCATGAGAGCAGTTTCCAGAGGCAGGACGACGCTGCCGAATATTCCTGTGCTGCTGCCGGGTTCGTAGCACCACCTGCTGCCTGCGGAGCCCCGCATGCTGCCGCGAGCTGCCTTACTTCTCCCACCCCTCGGAGCTTGCTGCCTCTCTGAATATTTTTTTAAGCGCGCTTGCTGCTCGGTTTACCCGTGCTGCTAAAATCCAGATGCTTGTCCCTGCGGGGCCTAAGCCAAGGTGCGGTGAGGTGTGAACGTCCGCCGATAACGTAACAAGCAGCCCGACTTCTCGGGGGTTTGCACGCTGAATATTAACTCCCACACCCTTGCAGTACGCTGCTGCTGTTTCAGCAGCAAATTATTCCGTGCTGGGGAACAAGTCGGGGGCAGAACTGAGTGTGTAGGCATTTTTTTTTCTTCCCTTTTCACCTTCTCTGCCTTTTTTTGGGACCGCTAGTGCAACTCTCACTTAGTTTATATGGCACTGCATGCTGACTTCACTTCCCTGCAAGCTGTCCCCTTGTTCTTATAAAGCCCCAGAGGCCAGGTACCTGCATTTCCCTTTCTTCCCATGCTTCCAACGTTCCCAATTTTTTGCTCTCATCTGCTTTTGCATCCGTACAGGCTGCTGTAGTTGGGAAGGGAGGGCAGTCGCGTCACCCGAAGCAGCTTTAATTTGGGGCTGTATCTCAAGAAATGGATGGGCCCCGAGGCTCAGGAGAGAAGCAGCGAGCTGCAGTCGCTGAGGTCATGAATTTGGGTATTAGATAGCCGGGGCAAAGGAAAATCTGTGGTGTTTGCTGGAAGAGGAGGGACCTCACGGGGCATTAGGATATCAAGGTTATAAAGAGGAAGGTAACGCCTGGATACGAGGGCAGAGAAAGAAATGAGGAGCAAGAGAGAGGTTTTTGTCACTCCGCTTTTTCCTTCGTGTCCGGTGTAGCTCGGAGATGCCTCCCCAAACCCATTGGGATCGATCAGCAGCGACCTTGCAGCTCTCAGGTAGATGATAACTTACTCCCGAGCTGGCGGTGGCACAGCAGCCGCAAAGTTGTTCATCTCCTGGACGTTTTTACCCCTTTCCCCACAAGGAATCTCTCCCTTCCGTCTGACGGATGATGCTTCCTCACTTCTCTTGAAATAAACTCCGGATTCCCCTCCTCCAGAGCTGTTAAATGTGGGACAAAGACCGTGAGCGGCACGCAGGGGCATGCTGGAAATAAGCTGGAGAGAAACCAAGGCACGGCGAGCAGAAAATGACGCCTGCCCACCAAAGCATGACATTGTACGTCTCGCAGAAACGCTGTAGAAAGCTATTTTTGCCTATTCCCAGATTTATTAGCAGCAAAAAGATGGGAAATCTGGTGAAGTCATTCTCGGGCCTCCCAGATAACATTTTTCAGATCCAAATAGTTCAGCAAAGTCTTTGGGTGTCTGGACGCTTATCTGAATTGAAGTCTGATTTTTTTTCTGAGGTCCGTGTAGGAAAAGTAAATGGGTTTTGTGCTCGACATTGAATTTTTAAAGCATCCTGGGCAGGGAGGTGACGTTTGCAGCTTCAGTGCGAAGGGACCGATCTCCCCGACTGCCCGGAGTCCAGGCTGGTGGAAACAGGTGGAAAGATTTTGGAAAAGGAATTGTTTTTAATTATGCCTAATCGATGTGAGCTTTGTAATTGCTAGCACGTGGCGGTCCTTAATTCCCAGCCCATGCTGCGGGGGGTGCTTTTGCTAGTCCCTCCTCATCCCAACCACCTATTTCTGAGCCATTCGCTGAAAGCATTTGTTCCCCCTTGATTTTATTTTACGTTTTAATTGATTAGCAGGAGAAGCTTAAACAGATCACCCCGAATTAAGAGTCTGAGCGCGAGCGGAGCTCTGAACGGGACGTTGCCCCGGCTCTGCCTGGAAGCCCTGGGACCTGGAGCAGGTGAACCTGTGAGCGAAGGGAAGATCTTCCCAAACTGCCTTTCCCCTTTATTTGACCACATTCAGGGCAATATCCCGCCCATTCTCTGATATTCGAGCTGATGGAAATTGCTTTTCTGCATAAGCTGTGCTCATCCTAGAGAGAAATGAGAGATAAAATGCTGATTGCAGAACCGTGGCATGGATTTGCTAGTTCTTTTCTTCTAACGTTACAGACGAGAGCTCTCATCGCTAGGTAATGGGGTTGAGGACAGACTTGCAGGCACAAAGCTGTCGTCGCTTCAGCCAGACCAGACCCATCAGAACTTCCCCAGTGAGATCTCAACTCTCTAATTCTGACGTCCTTGGAAAACTTTTAGTCTGGAGCGAACCTAGAAGCCAAAAGTTGGGTGTGCAGGTCTGAGTGCTCTTCACGCTCACTGCTCGCAGCGCCGTAACCATTTATCCTCTGTCCTCTTCTCCTCAAAAAATGACCTGCCCGCAGAGCTGACGGCATCGGGGTTTTGCTTATACACCAGATTTTATTCCAGCTTTTTCAACAGCTGCTCTGTGAGTTGTGAGTAGTCTGTCCCCAGCTCCTGCCTCCACGAATGGAGAAATAACGTTCGTTTTGGTACCTCCTGCCCCCAGACGTGAACGTCTGCACGAGAGCATCTAGGATGGGACACAGCAGCTTCTCGGTGCTGAACGTCCTCGAGCATCGTTAAACGCAACGTGTTCAAGCTGCTGAGACACGCCGAACTTAACCGATTTTAAAATAATTGCACCTGCTTTGCCGGGTGTTCTGTTTCGCAGCCGTCGTGGAAATCCTGCTTGACAGACGCCTCGCAGAAAGAGAGGGAACCCGCAGAAGAAGTAATCGTGCAGCAACGCCGAGGATTTGCACCGACGGAAGGCTCTGTTAATTAAAGCAGCCAGGCTATCAGCCAGAGAGCAACGTGTGGAAGGATAAGCTCTGCCTCTTAGTGAACGGGAAAAAAGATGTTCCCAGTAATCCCCTGGGATGGCATCCCTTGGGTTGCCAGCACTTTCCTTTTCCGCTGGAGACGCTCTCACTCTCCACTGTGTGTTTCTCTGTCTTCCAAGTGGACGTTTGTGCGTTTTCTTCCCTTTGTTGCTGGTGACCCGCTATTGCGCAGCAGCTGATGGCTTGGCAAGAAGAGCGTACCTCAGGGGTGCTCCTAAACTGCTGTGCTGTTTTTTTTACACGCTCTCCGTCTCGCAGATGAGATGTGACAGCCTCTCTCAGATCCATCCCTGAGCTCTCAGTCCCTTTGCCGCCAGACTTCTCGGCGCAGTCCCAGGGACCAGCAACGTGTCTTTTCCAATGAATTTAGGAGCGCATGAGTTCGCCAGCAGGGTTTTCTCAAGAGTGAAGGGCTGAGAGAGATCTGGACTTCAACACTTCAGAAGTTTTGGGGTTTTGCTTG
Source organism: Anser brachyrhynchus (assembly GCF_964034855.1). Classification (NCBI taxonomy): domain Eukaryota; kingdom Metazoa; phylum Chordata; class Aves; order Anseriformes; family Anatidae; genus Anser; species Anser brachyrhynchus. The sequence continues at coordinate 124,367,992 of NC_137696.1, read as the reverse complement.
TTTGCTTTAGTAAGGACAAGGCTTTATAGTGTGCGCATCTTCCTTTAGCTCCAGTATGGCTCCTCCAAGGAAGACCGAGGTTGGTACTGAGGTTGTACCTGGCCCCGAACAGCTCCCGACACATCCGTGCTGAGTGCTCCATCCCCGTAGCGCGGCTGGGAAGGCGAGGCAGGAACACTGAATATTTTTACAGAATCAGGTCAGGCTTTCCCAGTCGCTTCCTTTGTGAGCTGGTTGGGTTTCTCTCCTTTGTCCGTACAGGCTGCATTTCGCAGTGCTTCTGTGCTTGGTTCAAGGGCAGGAACAGTGTGGTCCTGGCCGTGGGCTCGTTCCTGGCTGTTCCAGCTCTGCTGCTGGGAATTTTGCAATTTGCTTTGCAAACGAATGAGCCAGCCTGGCGCGCAGAGTCCTGGCTGCTGGTATCGCACCTGCCTTGTGCATCTCTGCGCCGCGTGCTCCGGGGATCCCTACGATACCCAGAACAGGCCTGGGAGTTGAAAGCTGGTTCAGAGCAGTGATTCCTCTGTCCGGCGCGCCTTCATGCTCTGCCCGCGTGGCCTGGGCAGGATGCTGCACAGATCTGCAGCTCCCGTGCTAGCAGAACCAGACTGCTAACTCCTAGGCATCAAACTGGGCTTAAAACTGAAGCAGAGGCATGGTTCTGCTCCCAGGCTCACTGGTGGCGTGCACATCAGTTCCCGAGCTGCTCTCATCTAACCAGCCTGGTTTTGGAAAGCTTCTGGTTTTGGATAGCTCCCGCTATGATTTGGGAAAGTAATAGCAGGAGGAAGCTTCCCCTTGGGCTGGGTTTTGTAGTGCAAATAAAATGTATCAGGGGGAACAGGGAGGCTGGCACAAACCTGCTGTTTTCTTCTGTATGAAACAACACAGAGCTGCGCTCCTCCCGCAGCAGCGTAAGGCAACGACCTCTTAGGTCTCAGCCTTGGGTCCAGACGTGTTCCAGAGCCTGGAAGGGCAACATTCCCATTATACAGGACTGACCTCCGAAAGTCCTCCAGTTTATTTCTATCCGAAGATCTTCGCATCGTTAGCGAACGTTGACCAGTCCCTGCAGGACGAGGGCCGGGTAGGCAGCCCCGGTGCGTTCAGCGCAGCCGCGTTGGCTTGGAACCTGCCAGTGCTTTCCAGACTGCGATCTGTCACCGTCCCCGGCTCTGGAAGGGAAAGGTGCTTCATCCAGCAGCCTCAGATGATTGCTAGAGCTGCCAGGGGGTGTTCGGAGAGCCAGAAGGGGCAGAGAGGGCGAAATTCAGGGTGAGACAGGCTGCCAGAAGCAACAGCTTGAGGACTGAAAGGGTAAAGCAAAGGCTGGAAGAAAGCAGAGAATTTTCTAAGAATCCATTTCTGTTAGCACGAGCGTTTTGGCACCGTCACTGGCACAATCCAGGTGGTAGGATCGCTGTCCTCCCCGCAGGACGCTGGATACAGGGCACGCGTGGCCTCCTCCCAGGGGTTCCTGCAGGAGCTGCGGGCAGCAGGGGAGGCACAAACCCTCACAGCAGCGGTCAGCACCTGGTAAGATGCTAATTTTGCAAGCCAGTTAAACACCGCCACTTTTAAATGGCAGCAGGCACCTGGCAGAGAGCTGGGATAGCAGATAGGTATTTACTTGTTTGCCTTTACGTCTTACCGAAGACAACGAGTTGCATTTGTGTGCCCCTAATTTGCTAAATCAGGGCGCTCGCTTGCTGCAGATGCTCCTGCTGCTGCCCCCGCTCTCCCCAGCATGTTCTGTGATCTCCGGGGCTGCTCCTAAGCAGAATAAATTCACCTGGATTTCCTTCCTTGAATACCAAGAGGGGATTCGCCAGGTGGAAGCAGGTTTGTGACGTCTGCCTGGCTCGGAAGAGCACTGATAAAGAAACACTTCACTTCCATGCCTTCGGATAGTGCCCGTTTAATTGCAAAAAAATAATAAGCAGGGGAGAACGCCTATGAGGTATTTAAAACCCTGGCCGCAAGCGACAGCGCGTTGTCCCAAGGATGTTCTTCGGAGCCAAATAATTGCAAATAACTGTAAATAAATCTAGGCGGGCCACCAATTCAACGCGCATCTTTAATTGCGCAGCCGCTACCAGGGACACGCAGGGAGAATAAAAATAAGCGAGGCTCTGGATCTCTTTAATGTTAAAATAAGTACGCCTCTCCCTTAGCTTCCTCCGAACCAAGTGACAGCTGCACCCGTACGAAAACGAATAAATAATCAGCTTTATTTGTGTCGCAAGCTGTTTTCTCAGCTCGGAGAGGAGCAGCCCACGGATACCACTCGCGTGGTTCAAAGAGAGCCCAAGCGTTGGCACAGGTGATGTCCATGGGCGCCGTATCGCTTTTAAAAAGGGATTTCTACTAGTACCTTCCTGTGTGGTTTTGTTCTCACGGGGGGGATAATTTACGTTTGGTTTTATGTTGCATCATTTAATTACGCCTGTTTTAAAAACGCATCTGTTTTGCCGGTTTACGTGCACTGCACGCAGCCTTCGGGTAGCTTTGCAGCTAAATTCCCCTCCAGTGAAACTCTCTCATACCTCTGGAGATGAGTTTTAAAATAGTCCGTGAGATCTTTTCATCCAAACCTTGAAAATGCCTCCGAATTAGAGGTGGCAAAGCACGGAAGCCTGGAGCCTGGCTGGGCTGGTTCGGGGCATAAAGGCGAGGGGGCTGCGACTGGTTCAAGGCGAGGAAGAAAGCGCCGGGGATGGAGCAGCAGGATAATTAACCCACGGGAGAGGGGATAACGGTAACTTTGAAATCCATCTTTACAAGCGAAGATTAAAAGGGGAAGGGAAAAAAAAAAAAAGGGTGAAGAATTGCCGGAGGGAGCCGCTGGAAAAAGCAGGAGCATCTCATAGGGTAGAGGAGGCGGACGGCTTCTGAACAAACATCCCTCGAAGAGGATTTCCAAAAAGCCTCTTCGCTGGCATCTTCGGGATCCCAGCATCCTAGGATCCTAGCCCTGCCTGGGATGACAGCAGAAGATCGGCGTCCTGACAGATACCTTGGAGACCTTTCTGATTTCGCTTTTGTGCCCCAAAGTCGGTTAAACATCAGGTATCGTAAACACAACCAAAAGAGCATCCAGTTCTTTACCAAACACCGATCCTACGGTGTTTGATGTGTCTGGAAGGCGCTTTTACACCGCGTTTACGCCTGTTTCAAAGCAGAGGGCTGCAGTTTCTCCCCGAGGTTGCCCTGAGGTCCTGTGCCGTGCCGGAGTGATGTCCTCAGGGCTGGGGTCTGCTGAATTTGGATGAATTTCTGTCCTCTGCAGAGCAGGGGGGGTTTCTCGTGGTGGGAGCTGGGCTTGGCAGGAGGAGATGGCTCTGCGTGGGCAGGACAGAGCCCAGGGGCTCTTGGTGGTGTGCTTTCAGGAGGCTTTCAGTGCTGCAGGGGATTTGTGGTGGTGTCTGTGGCAATGCTGGTGTCTTCATCGGCTTCTTCACGGAAGGCTTGGCAGCTCGTCGAGCAGGCAGCTCTCACCTGTGAGGTCTTGGGGCCGGGCTCTGCCCTTTGCAGCTCCCTGCCATGTTGCATGGGGGAAGATGACCGGGAGCTCGAGAGAAACTGGGATCAAAGTCACCTTTATGAGGGCGAACTTGAGGTGTGTGGCTTCCACACGGAGTCTCCCCCGATGCCAAAGTTCCTGCGACAGCCAGTGATATTTACAGCATGCCGAATCCCTCTCCAACATCCCTCGTGAGTTCTGGCTGGTCAGTACAAACCTGTCCTGACAGCTGCGCTCCCAAAAAAGCTGTGAAGATGCTGCTGCTCCTGGGACGAGCCAGACCAGGTTAAAAATTACCATTTATCCTGCTCATGTGTATGTGAATCCGCACGCGCACGCGACCCCCTTGAGAAGGAAACCCCTTTCTGCCTTGTAAATAACCTGCCAGCCCAGCATTCGCGTGCTGTTGTGTCTGGTAGTCTGCAGGTCTTAAGGGCTGAGCTGGGCGTGTTGCTTCATCGGGGGATTATCCGGATTTTGTCCGACCTCTGAGTTGAAAATGAGTGGCCTGATACAGAACAGTTTCAGGTAAGGGTGAAGGGATTCCCGGTGCCACTTGTTCCTCTTCTGCTGGAGTGCTGAGGTTCTGACCTTGCAAATCCCTCTGGCTCATCCATGCGAAGTGGAACGGTGTGTCCTCGGTTGGGATCTTTGCCCCCAGATGCTGCCATCAGGATAAAGTACATTTTTTAGAAGGGTTCGTCCGTGGGTTCAGTCCCTGGGATGGCAGCAAGGCAAGAGGGCACAGCCCTCGAGCGTGTTCCCTGCGCGGCCGGTGCCTTGCTTCTCTGGATCTTACTGAAAACTTTAAGAGCCGGTGCCAAGAAGAGGATTGACAGGGCTGTAAATCTGCGTCGGCCCTAGAGGACTGTGCTGGCAGCAGCTCTCTGCTTCTTCCTTTTTCCCCATGTCTTTGGGAGCGGTGGAAGTGGATCCTTTTCCCGAGAACTCGTTCTTTGTCTCCCCAGATTACGCGGCTCTCCTAAGGGTGCCCTTTTGGTTTTTTCCTGATGAAGACCTGACATGAGCAATGAGCTTCCCGCTTTCTTGCAGACTTTGCTCTTTGCCCACAAATCAATCTGGCTCACTAAGCTGAGCTGTCAGAATTTCTCCAAGGGCACAGACATTCTTCATGTTTTCGCCATCAAATTATATGTGACGCTTAATTTAAAGCTTAGGCGTGAAGCCTCACTAGAGATTGCTGGAAGAAACTGATTTTGCTGAATTTTTGTATTTATGTATAAATATTCTGTATAAATAGAAAATATTGGTACTGGTTGGAGCATTCTTGCTGGGCAGATGATAGATTCATGCTTTGTTTTAGCTCTGTCTAACACTTTTACAATCTTTTTGGCCAACATGGCCATGAACAACGCCAGGAGCAAATGGATGTATTAAACAGGTTTGGGTTAAGTTTTGGGGTTTTGTGCTCCTTCAGTCAAAAGAAACTTGTGGAATGAAATCACCTCAGGTTGCTGAAAGGAGCAGAAGTTTCTAATGTGGTGTGTATGGTGCTGAGAAGCACTTTATGTCTTGCAGTTTTAAGACAAGCTTCCTAAGTGTGTCAACTGCTGGAGGGGTTTCATGATTTGGAGCTGGCAGCCACGGCAGCGACTTTGTACAGCACCACACTTGGTGATATCACTGGTGGCAAAGGTGTTGAAGCAAAATTGCCAAGGAAAAGCCAAAAATAACCAAGATAAAGGCAACCAGAAGTACAAAACCTGGGACAGGTTTGAGGCTGGAGGGGCTGGGGTTTGCGTGCAGGTCCTAGCAGTGGTGCCGTGCTCTGTGGTTGGAGCCTCCCCGTTCCCTGCAGGGGAGGGTGGCTTTTTGGCGAATTTATGTGCCTTTCTTTTAGCTCTTGGGATTTTTTGAGCTCCCCAGTGCTAGAATCTCGCTGGGTGAAGGTTACTGGTGAGTGGCTGCCTGCCGGAGCTCAGCATTTCAGCACACGCCTCACACTTGCTGAGGGAACTTTGGTGGGTGCTCACAGAGCTCTTGGCTCACAACCCCTGAGAAATATGCTAAAAAGCCGTCATTAACGTGAGGGAAGGGCAGGAGAAACGGCCCCGGGTGAGAGATGGAGAGCTCGGTCTGCTTGAACACGAACCGAGAGGGTTTGGTTATGGCACCGCCCGGTCCTGTGTGGAAGAGGCCTGCTGAGGGAGCTGATGGCGGCGGATCCCTCGGAGGAGCGAGTGGTTGGCCTTTGAGGTTGGACATCCTGAGGGACACTCAGAGGAAAGACGGATTCCCCCACTCCTGATGTCTTCAACGGGGATTCCTTTCTGTCAGAGACACCGTAGGCGGCCACAGGTCAGGTCTGAGAAGGGGCTTCTGTGAGCGGAAGCATTCAGGAGGCTACCGTCGGTGACTTGGCTTACCCCCACCGACCCCACCAGCCGTCCGCTGCTGGTTCTTCAGAAAGCATTTGGAGATCAACCAGTGCCGTGAAGTTTGGTCTCCCAGTAACGTTGTCGAGCTGGTGTTTCCCAGCAGCTTTATGGCACCTCAGGCTGAGAATCTTCCAGAGAAGAGCCGCGCTTCGAGGCCTTGCTCCACTGCCTGAGGGGATCCCACAGGGTGAGCAGGCCGCCTCCCCTGGTCCGTAAATCCCAAAACTTCTGGAACGGACTTCTTTAAACTTGGCTGGTGTAATAACCCTTCCTTTTTCACCTAGCCTGATAAGTTTCTGAGTGCATTTGTGCCCGTAAAGTCCATTTCATGCCTGAGAAATCTGGTGTTTTCCGAGGCCTATTGAAACGGAAAAACCTTCGAAGAGATAGGAATGTTTCAAGTCCCCGATTCGAATACTCCTCCCCTTCCCCCCAACCTGTTTTTACAAGATTAGCCGCTTGTATTAAAGAAGAAAACCTTCCCGAAGGTTCACTTTTCTCTTTCTCAAGAGTTATATTTCTCATCTAATAACGCCATGCCCTTGTTTCCCCAGCTCGGGATGCAGTGTGTGTGTTCGAGACCAAAACCCGGTCCTGCCGGGGGAAAAAGCACCGTGCTGAGCCGTCCCAGGAGGGCAGAGACAGGAGGAAGGTTTGGTCCCTTCTCGAATCGCTGCCTGCACATCCCACTTTGCTTTCCCGGTGCAATTGCCCAGGGGCAAGCGCGGGGATTTACAGAAGCCACTGACTAGATGGCTGATGCCAATTAGCCGCATCCTAAAAGCGCTGTAAATTGGGACAGTTCCTTTGAAAACAAGGCATCAAAGGCAGTAGCTTCAAGTTGCTTCTAACTTTCGCTTGTGCTCATGTGATGAATGTGCTTATCGAGGCTCAGAGGCATCTGACTCCTCTGTAGCATCCTTCTCTTTAGGGAAGAGTTTCGTGCCAACGCACCGATCTCTCCACCCTCTGTGCTGCCCTCTTGAAGCTTCAGGGAGTGGAAATAATTTGACATTTTGCAAATGTTCAACCTGAATCTTTCCCGAGAAGCTGAATTGAGGACCCACAGCAAGTAGGAGTCTGCTAAATGTAAAACCGTGCCCATTTCTCAGCGTGCTGATGGGGCAGAAAGTGTTTCCTGCTGCTCGGCCCCAGTTCTTGCTCTTTTGTCCTCTATCCATGCATCTTCAGCTGGTCCCATGGGAGCTGCAGGCGGGACCTTGCCTGGAAAGCATTTCCGATGGCCTGGGTCCAACTTCTGCTAATCCTCACGAGTCAGACACCCCCGGACTTCAATGAGATCAGCCTCGGGGAGGAAATGCCACCATACCAGCAGAGGCACGGCGTGCTGTGTGCTCCTAAGCAGGAGGATAAATTATGTATCAGCGCTGCTTTTAATAACTCTGCAGCCTTACTAGAGGGCAAGCTCAGCAACAGGAGGCGAAGCAGACGTTCAGAAACTGGTTGTGGCCACAAGACGTCAGGAACAGTGCCTCTTGGTGCCTCTTTCAGAAGCGCTGCGTGACACCCACGAGGGCCTGAGACCCATTTTATGGTGTCACCAAGCTGGAGGGAGTGCTGAACAGGTCTGAATAGGGGCCGCCGTTACTGGAGGGGCCCTGTATGTGTCCTGTCCCTCTGGAAGTGCTCACTGTCCCCTCCAAGGTCTGGTTGGCTGCCCTGTAGATGAGCCCCCGCAGGGGTTTGCTTTGTACGTAAGGTCATCCAGTCCTTTTCTCTGCCTCAGCCCTGCCCGCCTTGGAGCAAGGATCCCAATGCTCCTGGTGGCCCTTCAAGCAGCAGGGGCCAGGGGAGGTTCAGGTTGGAAATGAGGAGACATTTCTGCTCAGAAAGAGCAGTCAGGCGTTGGGACGGGTTGCCCAGGGACGTGGTGGCGTCACCGTCCCTGGGGGTGTTCAAGGAGAGGTTGGACGTGGTGCTTGGGGACATGGTTTAGTGGGTGACATTGGTGGTAGGGGGGTGGTTGGACCAGGTGATCTTGGAGGGCTTTTCCAACCCTAGTGATTATGTGATTCTGTGAAGGCTCAGCGGCAGCTTCATCCCAAAACGTGGCTCCTGGCACCACATCGGTTTGCCAAAGAGCCCTCCCAGTCCGGCAAGCGACGGAGAGGGAGAGGGGGGAGAAATTCCTGCTCTGGTGTTGTCTCCACTTTGCCTTCCCCTGCGGGCACTGCTCACACCGCAGCCCTCCTGGGCTGGGAGCGCTGCCGGCGCGGCTCTGCCCTGATCCACCGCCGCTTAGAGCTGCGCCATTCGTTCCCCTCCCTGCAATAAATCCTTCGTGCTTTTGATGGATCTCCAGTGAAATATTTTAATGCCTTCTCATCGAACGTTCCGTTTTTTGCCCCCAGTTGTTTCTATTGACAGATGAAAGCACTAACACGGGCTTTAAGCGGGAGTTTAATCGCGCCAGCTGTCACGCGGGTCCCCGATACAAATATTTTCCCCTGTTCATGGCTGCGGCGTGGGCTTTTTTATGTGATCAAACATAATCTCATTTAATGGCGTTTTACGGCCGTGACGCCGCCTTCTTTTCACCAGGCCAGACTTGATTGTGACACCAAGAGGAGAGCCAGAGAAACGGCTGGCGGGACGGAGCGGCGTTGCCCGTAGGTCTGCCGGGGCAGGTGAGACCTTCTCCGTTTGCACACCGTGACGCCAGTGTTTGTCCCGTAGGTCGTGCGCACGGAGAAGAACAGCCTGAACAACCGCTTCCTGCCGTGGGATGAGATCGAGACGGAGGCCATCCTGTCCATCGATGACGACGCTCACCTTCGCCACGACGAGATCATGTTCGGGTTCCGGTGAGTGGCCTCCGAGGGCGTAGCCTTCGGCCCCACGCTGCTGTTTTCTGCATCCAGGCGCTGCTTGTGGCCCTGTGGTTAAGACGAGGGCCTGGCCGAGGGCTAGCACAGCCTTTCCTGGGGCTTTCCAGCTCAAGTTCTTGGAGGAGAAACGTGTGCTAATGAATTGTTTAATGGCTGCAGGCGGGCCGATTCCAGGTTGTCCAGGCAACCCTCATTCTCGCACTTCCTAACCTTCACTCTCTGGCTTTTGCAATTCTGATAACCTTCCCGTAATGTTCCTGAGGGTCCGTGGCTTTCCAGCATGGGTAGGAAGAAAACTGGAAAACAAATCCAAGAGGCTTCTGCGCTCCATCCTTCACGTTGGCCAGGCCAGGATGGTCACGGCCCCTGCAGGACTTGGTTGCTTGGGCAAAGCGTCCCGTTTGCTCTGTGCGACGCTGGGATGTGGCAGCTATTTCAGCATTTTTCTCTCTAGAGGATGAAAAAGAGAAACATTGCACAGAAGAGGTTGCTCCCGTTCCCACCTCCTTCTGCTCCAGCACCTACGTCTTCCCTTAATTTTTCCCTGGCCAAAAGCTCCCTGATTACAAGTCCAGGGGGGGCAGAAAGCAGTCCGTAGGCTCCCGCTGGCTATAAAAGAGGTGCTGGGGTGCGAGCACGGCTCGAGGAAGGAGCGCTGCCGCTCGTTTTGGCTCCTCAGCCCGCCGGGCTGGGCGTGGGGGGATCGCTAATCCCAGAGCTCTTGGCAGCTGGCTGGGGGCGGGAGCCGGGAAGATGAAAAGGCACAAAATGCCTGGAAAGCCAAGAGGCTCTCTCCGAGAGCTGAGAAATGAGGTGTAAAGCGATTCCAGCAGAGGGGAGTAGGCGGCAGGACTCCTGGCTTCCCCCCCCAGGCCCCGTTACGGGCTCTTCAGCTGAGCCTGGATGTTTTCTTCCCCCTCTTCGGTCTCCGTTCACCTTCGCTCGTCAAGTGGAGGCTTTATTGATTAGAGAGCCTCCAGTGAAAGCTGCTTTCCAAGTGCCCGGTATTCCTCTCACCCCAAGCCTTGCTCACAGACACCTCGACCCCACAAAGCCTCCCTGTGTCCTTAGCCGGGGAAGGGACGGTGCCTCGGCGGCTGAGCCCTGCCCACAACACCTGCGTTTTGTCTGCACTTCGCTTTGGGCTGCGATTCCTGGGGCCACGAGCCTTGTCCTGCTCCGTGTGCCGCGCGGCAGTGAGCTGGAGGGAGCAAACCCCCTCCGAGCAGCACGGCCAAAACCCTTCTCCGGAGAAACCCAGCTTTTTGTCACGAAAGCGTCACGTTCGTGTGGAAGCAGGACGTGGGAGAAGCGAGGAGCGGCGAGCAGTTTCTGCTCCAGCTTTCCAAAACACTGAGAGAAAGCTCAGTCAGCGAGCGCTTGCTGGGAGGACGGTGCCAGGGCTGCTGCTGGCGCTGTTAATTACTCCCTTTTCATTACCAGCTTATATCGGAGCTTCATTAATTGGACTCGAGGCCGTAACAACAACCCTATCTTTGCTCCTTGCTGCGTTAGGAAGCGTAATGAACGCCCAGGGCCCTTGGAAACTTCATCTCCCCAGCAGCCTGCCGTCACCCTGCAGCCGTCGCTTCTGAAGCTCTCAGCAGGCAAAGGAGCTGTGGCGGCTCTCCTCCGCCCTAGGAAAACAGAAAAAGGCCACTTTCTGCCTTGTTCTGTGCCTGTGACGAAGGGAAAACCCTCCCAGGTCCACCGGGCTCCCACCTGGGACTTGTTTCTTGTAGTCTGGAGTCTCCGAGCTTGGGCGCCGACACGTGAGCTCGGCTCAGAAGCTCCCGAGGAAGCCGGGGCAGCCCCGCACGTGGAGGCTGGGTTCGTTTCCCGGGTTAGACACCGGGCACTGACGTTTGTCTTAATGATTCCTGACAGCATCACAGCTCTCCTGGGGGATCGCACTTGAGGAGAGCGAGCTGCAGCTGAGAGCAGAATATTGAACGAGCCCATGCTCTCACACACGAGCCTCGCGGTTTAATTCCCCGGGGGCCAGCGGCGTTTCGGGGTGAAGGACGAAGATTTAGCAGGGTTTGGTGGCTTCCCTCTGAAGACACCGGGCTCTTTAGCATCTCTGCAGCCTTCCTGAAAAGAGCTTCGTGTTACCTTTGCCTTGTGGAGGAGGAAATGGAGCTCTGGGGGAAGTCCCGGGGAGTTTAGGGGCAGAGGCTGGATTACCCTTATCAGGACTTTCTGTAGGAGGAAGCCGAAGCAGTGCTGGTGATGCACCCACGCGCGTGGCAACCAAAGTTTCCCATCTCGCTGGCTTTCCCCACCTCTTTCCCTGCCCTTTCACCTGAGCTCACAGTTTTCCGTGCTCTCTGTAACTCAGAGACTAACTTGAGGCCGTCGGGCTTTTTTCGTTAGCTGTCCTTTAAACACGCAGAACAACTTCGATGAGTTAGAAAACCCCGTGTGTATGAGTCACTAGTTCTTTCTTCCCCTGCAAATAAGCGACCGGAGCGTCCCCCTGGAAGAGGACCAACATGAGAAACCCAGCTTTGTGGCACGCAGCGTTGCTCCGCACTCACAGCCCATGGCTTTAAAGCAAAGCAATTGCACATTTTAATGGTGTTTATTCTTTTTGTCCAAACTACGGTGTATCTTGGCCGTTCTTTGGACCAGCAAACCCCCCCGTTTTTTTTTTACATGCAGTTATTTCCCTCACTTGCAACACCTCCGTGGGAGCAGGTCCCTTGGCGTCGGGGGCACGGTCGTGCCCGGCTTCACGTGGAGGTTTTCGGGCAGAGCCGTGCCGATCTCCAGGGGCCTCATCCAAGCTCTTTGTGTTTGCAGGGTCTGGAGGGAGGCAAGGGACCGCATCGTTGGCTTCCCGGGGCGCTACCACGCGTGGGACATCCCCCATCAGTCCTGGCTCTACAACTCCAACTACTCGTGTGAGCTCTCCATGGTGCTCACTGGTGCTGCCTTCTTCCATAAGGTGAGATGGCGTGGCCGCTCCTCCTGGAGCCTTCCTCGCCTTCCTAGAGCAACCAGAGCTTGTGTGTTTGGGATCTGTTTGTTAAGAAGAAGCTCTGATCTGTTTGTTGGAAGGGAGCGGGGCAGAAAATGGCTCCGGGACACGCGCTTCTCCCTATGGGAGGGGAGACAGAGGGCAAACAGACCTTGGGAAGACAACGGGCTCTTTTCCTACAGTCCTGGGCTGTCCTGTCAAGCGGGAAGGGGATCCCCCAGCTGCTGGCGACGTGCTGACTGCGCGGTAGCAAAGAGGGCGAGGTCTGAGGGGGCCGAGGCAGCGCGTGCTGCTCGGTGTCCCCTCGAGCAACGCTGCCCCTTCTTCCCCTTGCAGTACTACGCCTACCTGTACTCCTACGTGATGCCGCAAGCCATCCGCGACATGGTGGACGAGTACATCAACTGCGAGGACATCGCCATGAACTTCCTCGTCTCTCACCTCACGAGAAAGCCTCCCATAAAGGTAGGGAGTTTGTACTGTGGTTTGTTTTTTTTTTTTCCTCGTTTCCAGAAAAAACAACGACGGCGATCTGCTTCGTGTCTTAGGAGCGCAGCAGCGTGCCGAGGCTGCAGTCGAGCAGTTTGGAGGCTCCGGGGGGGGGGGGAACCCAGCGCCTGTCCTCTCGCTGGCGCAGGAGCACACACTGCCCTGGCCAAACTGAAAGACAGATTTCCTGTCCTGAAAGACAGATTTCCTTCCTCCCTTAGCATACAGCATGAGTAGAAAAGATTTCCTGGCTGATCTTGCGTAGCTTTGCAGAGACATTTATGCTCGTGTGTGCGGGGAAGGCCGTTGGTACGAAACCCCAGCCGGGCTCCCCCTGCCCCGTGCTAACAAACGACCGCCACAATTTTGGGCATGAATTTCGGGTGTGTACCATTCCTCTCTTTAGCGCTGCTGGCAGACTGCTCTTTACGGCTCTGCGTGTCTCACCGTTACAGGCCAGCTGCCTCGGAGACGGGCCTTGGCCGTAAATATGACGGGTGGGCTTTTCCCCAGCCCGAGGGGCAGCCCGGCTGTCTGCGGGTGTCCCCTCAGCACCCCCAGAAAACCAGAGCCCCCTCAAGAGATCTTGCTCTGGGTCCCTAAAGCAAGGTGCGCCCCAAATTGCTGATTTTGAATACAGCTGCAGCGACCATCCCTGTCCCTCTCTTGCAGGTGACCTCCCGCTGGACTTTCCGCTGCCCCGGCTGCCCCCAGGCGCTCTCGCACGACGACTCCCACTTCCACGAGCGGCACAAGTGCATCAACTTCTTCGTGAAGGTGTACGGGTACATGCCGCTGCTCTACACCCAGTTCCGCGTGGACTCGGTCCTCTTCAAGACCCGCCTGCCCCACGACAAGACAAAATGCTTCAAATTCATCTAAAAGCAGCGGGCAGCAGGCGGCTGGGCGCCCCTCGGCTCGCCGAACTTCGTCCCGAGGCGGGTGAGGGCGGAGGGCGGCTTCTCAGCGGGGCTCCGAGGGCAAAAAGCCTTCTGCTGTTGACTCCGGCCTCCCTCCCGCGGAGGAAAAGGGACGTCCTGGGTTGGGACAGGCACATTTCCCCCCCCCCGTCCTGCTCTCCCCACGGCGACAAGACCAGGCGGCGGGGCGCAGGATCTCGCGGCTCCCGCGAGGACGCTCCCTAGGATCGTACACTGAGGAATGGCGCGTTGGCTAGTGGATCCGCCCCCGCGCTAGCCAAGGGCGACCATTCTTTTTAATTATAATTATTGTTATTTAAAATGAAAGTGTTTTAGATTTGCCGCGTGAGGCTTTTTTTTTTTTTTTTTCTTCCCTCCCCCCTTCCCACCCCCTCCGGACCTGTCTGCGCTCTCGGGGGGGGCGCCGTGGCAAGGCCTGGTCGGAGGTGTTTGACTGCGGAGGTTTCTCCCCACGTCGAGGCAGCTCCGGCGATGCTGTCCCCGTACCTTTCTCCCTCTCTCCTCCCCTCCTGCACACCAGGCTCGTCTCGCCCCGTGGCCACTGCTGAGGACTTCCAGGTGTCACCCGCTGATGAGCGCCCTGCTCACCGTGCTGAGCCTCCCGCAGCTCCACGAGGGGCGAGCAAGGACGAGGTTGGTCCCGGAGGGTCCTGACCCGGCTCCCAGCACCACACCGGGCCCCGCGCCGCAGCCACGGGGGCGTTCAGCTGCTGTGCTCTCATTCTCGGTGTCCTTTCCCACCGCGGGTACTGCCAGACCTCAAAGACGGGGCTTGAGGTTGGGGACGCTCCCAGGCTCGTGTGTTGGAGCAGGCTGTGGGTCTCTACATCAGCTCCAGCACCAAGAGCAGCTGCGGAGAGGCTTCGAGCCTGCTCTGGGCTTTCGGGGGTAGCAGCGGGGTATCGGGGGCCCTTTTGGGGCCCCCTCTTGGGATCGGCCACCCTCACGGGCAGCACCGAAGCGAAGCGCCGGCCCAGCCTGGGTTTGCTGGAGCTCGGGGCAGGCCGGAGTCCCTGCTCCGCATCGATCCCCATCCCGCAGCAGTGCCCCCGGCGGGTCTGCCCGTGGGCCTCAACGTAACTGCCTTAAAACGTCATCCTCCTTGGGCTGTGTTCGAAGGGTAACCCCACAAAGGCTTCGTTAACCCCACAAAGGCTTCGTTAACCCCACAAAGGCTTTTTTTTCCCCCTTTGAGTGAACCAAGAAACATCACTGGGACCGCGTTCATGGCTCTGTGCTCAGGGCTGGTTTCTCCCCCAGGCCTTTACAGCCTGGTCCCTGAGCTCTGTGCTCGGCCCCGCTCCCTCCCCGTGACCAAGGGCAGCCTGAGGAAGCTCTTGCTGGGCACACGGGGAGGTGAAACCTCTGTGTCCCCGGCTCTCCTGGCCCCGTGTCCATGCAGCAGGGGGATGTTGTCACCCGTCTGTGTCTCTGTGTGTCCCAAAGCAGGACCAGGGCCGCTCCGTTGGCGGCTCCTGCACTCGTTCCTCGGGCCTGCACCCCCCCCTCGTGTAGCCTTCACCACGTTTTGGGGTGCTGTGACCTCTCCAGCCCCGTTTCAGCCAGCTTGTCGTGCCCACCGTGCCAGAGGGGTACGGCACTGACCCTTGGGAAGGATGGAGGGGCTCCTGCCTTCACCAGCAGACCGCAGTGACAAGGACCCAGGTGTCTCCTCTCTTTGTGTCCGTCGTGTTTTCCTTCCCACTCCCTTCTTGTTTTAACATCGGGCGCTTCGAACAGACCACGTGAAGCTTCGCAGTGTCTGTACGAACACAACTGGGGGCTCAGCGAGGCCCCAAAACACCTGGGGGGGGGGTCACGCCTTCTGCCCCTGCTCGGAGGGGAGAGCTGCACCAGCCCCAGCAGCCCTCGCCGCGGTCCCTGAGGAGCACGAAGCTCCCCTGCTGCCGGCGCTCGCTCCCCCCTCGTTAACCGGCGGTTCGTTAGCAGCGCTTCGCTCACTTGTGCGCAGCACGGGTTGCTGGTGCCAGCCACGGGTGGAGGCAGCTGTGGATTGCACTTTATATAAATAGAGAGAGAGAGAGAGAGACGCTTCCCTGCGCCTCATTGCCAGGAACCTTAGGGGAAATGTTGCTGTCCTGGTGCGGTGGCGCTGGGAATTGCGGCCGTGGCGGCTTCGTGTTGCCGTCGGGGGCTCGGCACGCTCAGCTCTTGCCCATCTCACCCAGCTCTTGGGTGGTGTTTATTATTATTTTTTTTTTTGGAAGATCCCTGGTAAATGTGGAGCACTGCGGTTGTGCGGAGCGCGGCGCGGCCGGGAGAGGCTGCGTGCCGGGTCGTGAGAGGGTTTCCCCCTTGCTGAGCCCCCCCCACCCCCGAAGGGAAGGGTTTGGGGCCGAGGGGTAGATGGGCGCTGCGTGGGGACAGGTGGGTGGGAGGGATGAGGGTCAGGAAAATAATGCCACATCCCCTTCCCCACCCGCAGAGCTGGGGCTGCCCCAGTCTGCTGCCGCTTTGGAGCTGTCCCAGATCTGCCTAAATAGACACGGGAACCCTTCTGGAGTACAGGTCCTTGGTTCACACCACGACTTTCTGCTCCTGAGCCATCCCACGGGGTTCCTTCCATCGGCAGGGAGCACAGAGGCATTTCGGGAGCCCAGCCCTGCCACCGTCCCCATCGCCCTTCGCTCCCCTGGTTTTTGGGGACCCCGGGTAACTCCGAAGCTCAGGGTAGGGCGTGCGGTTCGTCACCCCTCAGTGGCAGGAAGGTCCCTTGGTGGCGGCACCTTTCCCGAGGCCTTTCCCCTTTTTCAACATTTCTGCTGCTTCATCTGGGACCGGGGCTCGGCTGCGGGGTGCGGAGCAGGGTCCTTCCCACGTTCGCTGTAAATAACATCGCCCGCGGTGCCACCGAGCCTGTCTCGCCGCCCAGCCCTGCCCTCCCCTGCGCCCTGCTCCGTGAGCACCAGGTTTAAAGACAAAAAAAAAAAAAAAAAAAAAGAAAAACACAGACCGGAAACACTCCTTCAACACGAGCACAATATTCATATGTTGAGGTTTTTGTAAAAGGATCCAATAAATGGAGAGTTTAACTTGACGGAGCGCGTCCCTGTGCCTGCTTTGCTGGGGGCTGGGAGCGGGACGGGGCACACCACAGCGCGCTGAGCCCTGCGGGGCAGGAGCCTTGGCCATGGCCATCCCAACCAGCTGCAAAATGGGGAGGAGCAGAGGGGACGAACGGAGCTGGAGGATTCCCTTGCTGTTGCTTTTATTTTTTTTTTTTTCCCCTTTCCTCCCCAGCAGCTGCCTTCCTCTGCAGTTGCCCATTCGCCTCCGTGCTGCCTGCCCCATGGGAAATGCGCTCTTTATGTCCCTACTGCCTCGGGTAAAGGCTCGCCTCCGCTGGGAGCGTTGCGCTGGGTTTTATTTCCGGGAGAGCTTTCAGGGAACCCCAAATTTCTGGTCCCAGAAGGGAGGAGGTGGGTGCTCTGCCCCAGGTGCCCAAATTCCCGGGAGTCCGCCCCAAAACACCACTGGCGGGCAGGGATGGTGCTAACAGCGGGGGCATGGGAACTCGATAGGCACCGACCTGGCTGCAAGCTGGCTCAGCACCAGCGAAATGTGCCCTCCGTTTCCCACTCCATCTGATGTCTTCCTTGATTATTAAAAATAACAGAAGTTGTTCCCGTGCTTCTGCTCTGCCCGGCAATGCCCTAAAAGCAGGCAGCTCCTGCAGGAGCCCAGCTGAAGGATGCTCCCCCCCCCCCCCCCCGCCTCTCCACCCACAGACCTGCATATCCCAGCAGTGCTGTGCCGTGGAGAACAAAAGCCGTAAACCGAAGGGCCCGTGGCTGTGTGGGGTGTGGGATTGGGGTGCGGGATTAGGGTGTGTGAGAGGTGGGTGCCGCTGCTGTGGCGATGCCATAAATAAATCCCTACAGCCCTGACATTTTTCAGAGAGCATCGCTGGGCCTGCGCTAAGCGATGTGCAGGATTTATGCCCCCGGCTCGCTGCCAGCAATGGCCCGTGGAAGGCTTTGGGAAGAAAAATCGGGTTTTAGAGGCAGTATTTTCTTGGTGTTGTTAGCGGGCTGACAGGCAAAGGGCGGCCGTGCAGGGCAGAGAGGGGCCCAGCACCTCGGGGCCCAGCACCTCGTGCCCCGGCTCCTGCTTTCAGCCCCATCACAACGGGACTCGGGCAGTGGAACTACGGTGCCATACAGCACCTGGGGGCCCTGGGCTTGCCCTAAACCCCCTGGGCAAAGCAGAGTTTTACCCCACAGAGCGGCCAAATGGCTTCAAAGCTATAAAGAGGGGGCTGGGGAAGGGGAACAGGCAGTCAGCGCTGCAGCACAGCACCCGCAGCCGCCGGTGACTGCGCTGGCGATGGATGGGCTGATTTGTAGGCTCGGGCTGGTAAATATTAAGAGCAGTCAGAGGGAAACGAGCAGTTATTAGGCAGGCAATTAATGAAGGCCCTGCGCAGCGCTCTGTGTTGTGCCTGCAAGGGAAGGATAATTGTCACCGAGCGTTTTTAAGCCACTAAGTAATTTAATCTAGAAGGAAAAAAAAACACACACAAAAATAATCAAACAAAATCCACCCCAGAGCAAGTGCCACCCATTTTGTGAGTGCCTTCCTGGAGGCTGGCCCTGCCCCCTGAGGGGCACGTCCTGGAGCAGTGCTGTGGCAGACACCCCAACATTTTGGTTTCGCTTTTTCCCTTTAAGAATTAAAGAAAAGCCACGAGTGAGGTGTAAACCCAGTTCCTACCGCCTCTGGGACGCTCTTCTCACAGGCGCTTCTCAGCCGGGGCCCGGCTCTCTCGTGTCGCTGGGTTTAAGCTCTGCCCCCACACCTGCTTGGTTGCCAACATGATGATGGCAACAAAAATCAGAGGCACACTGAGGTGGATTTCACTGTGGTTGGGCTGGGAGCAGGAACCTGGGGCATTGCTTCTGCCCATGCAGCCCCCGTGACCGGGGGCAGCCTTGTTCTGGCCCGTTTTGTTACTGGGAACCCACTGCCAGCAAGACAACAGCGCCAAGGAGGACCAAGAGGGAGGCCGGGGCCTACACCTGGGGTGTAATTACTGCATTACCGCTGCGATGGAGCCAGCAGTTGCTCAAGGTTTTCTCAGCTGAGCTTACGCTGACCCTCAGGCTTGGCCTAGTCATGCTAGCCTGGGGCATTTCGCTCTGCCAGCTTCCATGGCCCTCAGCAGCCCGGCCTCACCTGGCTCAAGATGCAGACATCAGCCCCACGAGCTTGGGGTGAGGATAGGGCCAAGGGGGAGAAAAGATGGGGAATAATTTAATTTTTCATGCGAAACAAGGCAAAGAGGCTTGAAATACAGTCCTTAGCCCTGACAATAAAGCAGCAAACATCTGCTGTGACTTCTGAACCGGGTCTGGGAGGATCCCTGCGCCGTGGGGCTGAGGGGACCCCTCCTGGCCAAGCGGCAGGAGCCTGCCGTGGAGCCACCAGTTGACCATGGGGCAGACGCAGGATGTGGCCTTGGTCAGAGCCGTTTTGGTCCCCGTGGGCCACGAGACTTGGTGGTGGGTCCCCAAAGTGGCATGGGCAACGTGGCAGGTCCTGCGGTGGTAATGGGATGGGTAAACGGGGACCTAACGCCGGCCCCAAGGACATTGGCTGCACTTGGGCACAGTGTGGGAGAGCACAAACCTGGGGCCTAATGACTTGGTCCAGCTGCTTTTATTAAGGCTGTAATTAATGGAACAAAATCATAGCAGACTTCTTTCCTCCAGGAATACCCGTTCCGTAAAACCCACCAGTGCGGAAGGTTGATTTTAACCTTTTCTCCCCATTATCCCCCGGCCTGGTGACGGAGCCCTGGCTGGCAGGAGAGGAAGCACACCGAGAATTAATCCCTTGCCAGGGGCCAAGGTGCAGCCCCGCACATCGGCTGCTCGAGGAGCAGCCCCGCTGCAAGCACCGCTTGGGCTTAACTAGTGAGAGGGACTGCGGATGGCCACAGCACAGTGAACGTGGCATGGTGGTGGCCAGGAGACTTCCTTCCTTCTGGCAGAGATACAGAAACCCCCTCTGGTGTCTGCCCACCAAAGCGTGCGTCTCTGGTTAAAATGTTTCTGGCATCCATCTTATTCCTCCCCCTCCATTCGCATCTCTCCTGGGCTGCCATGGTTACCTCTGCAGGACTGACCCAGCCAGAAGAAACGCTATTTATTTTCCTTCTTCTGTGCAGAATGAACAAACGCTTATTTTTCCAGTTTAATTAAGACTTTTCACTAAAAGATCCCCCCTTCCCCCCATGTGTTTATTTTTCCAGCAGGCAAAACCTGTTTATAAGAAAGACATGAATCAGTTTTCACTTGCTGGACTGGCGCTGTGGAGTATTCCTGCCCAAAATTACAACAGGAAAGATGTGAAAACTTTAATTTTTATTTTTTTTTCCAGGGGTGGCAAGGCCTTTGGAAATCCACTGGCTGCCCGATGATGTGCTAAAAGTATCAGCATGGCTGGTACAGGCAGGGGTCACGGCTTTTCACCCCAACCGAGAGGCTTTTGTGCGACAGCCCAATTGCATCAGCAGTAAACCGAGCTAAAAACCGCTTTTCTGCAATTCTAATTCTGTCAATACGCGCAGCAGCCCCCTCCCAGGTCCTGAATCACCCTCACGCCGCTGTGCTTTTCATACGACTTCTGCTGCAGCAGCTTTCGGCTCTGTCTCGAGGCAGCCTGCAGAGGATGGCGCGATTTCTGTTTTGCATAAGGGGAAAGTGAGGCACCAAGCCAGGAACAAGTCCAGAACCATCCGTCAGAGGCGGGACCAGACGGGAGCCCTCCAGTTCTGTCAGTTTAGGCAGCACGGAGAGGTTTCCATGAGGGGCTCGGAGCACTGGGGTTTGTTTGGCCCACGTAAGGACCAGTCACTGCTGTGAGGCAGCTGCTGTGGCTGACTCAGGCCGTCTCACGCTTCATGTTTAAACATTTCCTGAAGACCTTGAGAAGTAGAAAACCTTTCTGCTGAATCTGACTGTGTGTATAGTGCATGGGGAAGCTTTTCTCCCCTCCCATCCTGTCAGTGAGCGCACGGCCCTGGTGCTGCAGGGCCTCGCTCTTCGCACGGTGGCAGCCCCCGAAGCAACCTCCTCGTGACGAACTGATCGTGACGCTGACTGTGACCTCCACAGCAGCCCCTTCACGTGGATTTCCTAATCCTCAGCCACTCCAGCACGGCCTCAGCAAGCCGAAACCACTGCCCTCACCTCTGCCCACCACCATGCCGCCAGGCTGCCCGTGCTCCTCAAAGGTGAATGCAACGAGCATAAGGCACAGGCTCGGGCCTGAGGCTCTGGGTTCTCAGGGTGACAACTTAAATCCCCTATAAACGCAAATTCAAGCTGGTCTGGTTAATGAGGAGAAAGACTCCTAAAGACTCGCGTACTACAAGGCCCACGCTTTCCCCTCCTTCTCCCCCGGCCTACTCAGCTCAGCCGAGTTTCTCACGCAGCCTTTGTGTGTTGAGAAAAATCTTCCTCGAGATTTAATTACAAGGTGAAATATGTCCGATTCTTTTATTCCGTTTTCGAGTGATGATAAAGAAGCTGAAGCACCGCAAACGTTGTAAACTCTTATTAGGATTAATGCTACTGCAACGAGGTTTTTATCACTTTAACGACGCTATTTCTCTCCCGCCCATGACACACACACAAAGCAAAGGTATGGATGCTGGGGTCTGTACACCCAACCACCCAGGAATCCCTAATGTGTAGGAAATATGGTGCAGAGCCTGCAACAGCAAATAGTTTTTATTACAGAGCTCTTCTTCCACTGCCTTAATCTCCCCACAGCTATAAACTGAAGTTGTTATATCTTACAAATGTGTAGATGCACACAGACAGGCAGATGTGGAACAGGCATGCGGATGCTTTTATAAACCACAGAATGTGCTTCCTCCTTGGCATTACTATGCTTTTTATTTTTAACACCAAATAAATACAAAGTAATTCCATAAAAAAAAAAACAAAACAGCAGTAAATCTGAGAAATCAGCTGCTTTTAAAATCAATACCATTAACTAAGTTTACGCCCCGAATACATGATTCTGAGAGTGAAAATCCTCGTCTGCAGTATAGATGGCTTTGTCTAAGTGACTATCGGAATTTCAGCCAAGATTTTGGAATGTGGGGGCTGACAGGACAGGTTTTTGGAAGGTACAAACAAGAGGCACTTAAATCTCAAAGGTTTTGCATGAGCACTGGGAGTTTAACTACTTCTGTACTTTTGAAAGCCTCCCTTCCCAGTTACCGTTCTGGGTCCCAAATTTGTGCTGCTTACCTTTACATACCTAACAGAAGCATCTAAGACAGGAACGAAGTTGCATCAGCTCCCAAAACAGCCAAGAGAGAAATAGGGCACAGAGGGAAAGCCAGGCATTTCCCTCGGATCGCAATCCCGCTGGAGGTACTTCTTCCACTGGTGATGGAGGCACCCAGGCGAACACAGTCTTTTGTGTGCCTTGTCAAAGAGCCTAGAGCTCGGTGGACAAATCTGGTCCTAACAGGGAAGGCGAGCATCAGTAAACACCTTGAACTGCTAAAAAAGCACAGAGCTTTCCCCAAATCCCTCTGCTTTTGTGGGGAACAGCTACGCTCTTGCCAATTTGAAGCTATTGTACATGTCCAGCATACTCCCCCCTTTTTATTTTGGTTTTTATAATTTCTGCCTTCCCAACTTCCCCATTCCTCTTTGTGCCACGTCCACTGAAAGACACAAGCACGAAGAGTGTAAACGGAGGACAGACAGGAAACTGGATCTGGTGGTTGGAAAGAAACAATGGGGAGAAAGCGAAGTCTCTCAATATCTGAGGCCATTGTTTCAATGTTCTTGTGGAGTTTTCTCAGATAAAGGACTGGGGCACGCATTGCTGACTGATGGCGTCACACAGAAATGCCTGTGCCTGCACACAACTTCACCCTGACCTTGTAAACAGACACTATTTATTTACTCTGCAATCCACATCTCCTTTAAGTTTCCAACAAACAGTTTTACAGCACAGGAATCCCCTCCAAAGTATTCCAAAACTGGTTAAAAATTAAATTAAAAAAATATAGAGATATTAAAAAATACTCCCTTGCTTTTCCATGAAGGGAAAGGTGGTTCTGGTCTCTCCGAATTAGGAAATTCTCTCTTTTTGGAGACACCCTCTGAAAAGCTCTATGTCCTTGGGCTAAAATTTCTGCAGGAATTTGAGAACCAGGTCACGCAGCTTCACCCTCAAAGGTTCGTCGTTGTCGCAGATGATGTGTGTGGAGTCCTCCTCGATCTGAATGAGGGTTTCTGCCTCCTGGAGGAGGACGATGTGGCCCTTGGCTGTGTCTTCCACCTTCACGTCACTGAAACCATGCTAGACACAGCATTGGGGAGTAAAAAAGAGATGTTACAACAACTCGGGCAAAGGGAGATGAAAGCTCAGGGCACAGGGAGGAGGAGAGGGGAAGAATATCTGCAAAATGCAGTGTGGCACTGCAGATATCCTAGATCTCTGGGATCTGCAGAGGAAACACTCACAGGATAAGCTAACTACGACCCTCATTATACAGAAGGCTTAACTACAGCACGGGGAAGCTAAAGTCAATATTTTCCGCTATGCCAGTTCATGGGCAATTGCCAACCTCAACCTCTTGAGAGACAAAGAGGACAAACGGCCCCTTTAACTACAGAAACACGCACCTGCTGACATCGCTGCCTCAAAGCAGAGGGTAGTGGAGACCAACTAAATCCCACGGTAACCTTCCTCACAGACAGTCCTGCCCTTTTTCCCATCCACTTTCTCCACGGTGTCAAGCAGGGGGGAACAGGGCTCCACAGAGCAGTGCCCAATTGCCTCCAAGTTCAGCCACCAATCCCCTCACCCTGCAGCTCTCCAGAAAGCTTCTTCCATCAGTGGAGACATTTCCAGCATCTCTTCTTCACTCAGTCACATCACCTTCACAAAACTTTTAGGAACTTAAATACTTTTGAGATCTCCTCTCCACTGTTCGTATGTATTGGAAATCAGCTGACACATGTCACTCGGAGTGACCCTAAAAGCTCTGCCTCCGTGGGAAGCCAGGAGGAATGACTGACACGAAGCCCCTACATCAGGCCATGCCTCCACAGGGAAATACTCCCTCTGCATTCAGTGCAGGGATCCACATTCCAGTATTTCTTTTGACAGCCCACTCGCCTCTCTCCATTTCGAGCCACCCTAAAATTATTTCCCCTCTCTCTGCTAGAAAAGCAGCAAATTTCTGAGACCTGCAGAAACCCACTTGAACCGTGCTTGCCACCACAGACTTTTTACCTTCTCGAGCGTCTGCACAAACTGCTCCACAGGAATGGAGCCACTCAGCAACGGCTTCAAAGGCTTACATTCTGGGACGTCCTCACTCACGCGCTTTCTCTTCTTGCTGGCAGGGGGTTGTGGAGGCTTTGGAGGGAGCTGGTGGATGAGAAGATGTACAGTAATGCGGTGAATCACACTAGATTATTATCATTTATTATATTTTCTAGGAACCACAGCTTAAAGGAGTCAATGCCTTGAAAAATCACAGTCTAGAAGATGCAACAGGTTGGGAAACTGGCAAATTCAGAGCAAGCAGCGACTTGGGGAATGAGGGAAATGGGTAATTTCTCACTGGCCTCGGAAAAAAATTAGCCTTTAGGACGAACTTGAATACAGACAGGCAAGACAGATGCTGCAGTGCCTGAAAAATCAATGGAGCGTGATGTGGGTATAATTTTGAGCTGCCTCAGAAAGCTATCTGCCTTAACTCATTCCTGAGAGCCTCCTCCGTTAGCAGGGAGGGAGAGATGGGGTGAGCACGGCCAGCGGTAGATAACCCAGCACCATGTGGGGTTAACTGCCCCCTTCTGAAAGATCATTTCATGCAGCTGAAAAGCTGATTGCTTTATAAAGCACGGTGAGGAAATTACTGTGTCAAATAGGTTCACGTGTCCTGTGCCAAGTTAATTACGCCGGGGAAGTATCAGCACTGGGCTTTCCCAGTGAACTCGCAACACAGTTCTTGGGAAAAAGGTGCTGGAGAAAACTTCCCCCAAATTTTGGCAAGACCATCTGCCAGGGACGTGTCTGCACAACGCGCAGGGAATGAGCCCGAAGCAGCCTTGTGCAGCGCTCTGTAAGCTCCAGGTGACAGCCTGGGCTCCTCGCAGCTCCGTGCCTCTCCCACCGCGCGGCATCGTGTCTGAACCTGCTGCTGTGCTGTCCCTGTGTTTCCTTCAGCAGAAAAAGAAGGCTGTTTTTCATCGTGGGAGAGAAATGCTACCTGCTCGGCCTCCAGTTCCACCAACAGGCTCGCACTGAGTCGCTTTACAAAAACAACCATTCTCCCTGAAGTTGACGAGTCTAGGTGCACGTAGGATGTTGCTTGGGCATGAATCACTCACGTGGCTCTGTGTTCATAGACTGAGTTTTCTAGAGCTCATCTGCACGTTTTCTGTACCTTTGAGAGCTCCCAGGCTCAGGCAGTGCTGACAGATACCCCTGTGCTGGTTCACCTGAACCAGTATGAGGGCTCCAGCAGACTGCACCTAGCTCTAAGTTTAACTGGCATCAGGAATCAGAGCAGAGAAAGGAGCAAACGAGCAACACACGAAGGAGAAAGCAGACTCAGCCCACTCACATTGTAATACCTTGATTTGTTTAGCATTGCTTAGTGTATCTAGGGAACTGACCTGGAAAAAGCAAGGCAGCTTGTCTGCTGTGCACGGATATAAATCTTTAACCAACCTTTATGTCCCTGCACTAATGACATTACCGTGTCGGGCCCTCTCCCCAGGTGCAGTGGGCCCAGCCCAGCCCTACAGCATCATGCACAGAGCTCCTGCACTTCCATGCATCGAAGGAGAAAGGTGATGGGGCATCCACTGCTCTGCAGGTCCACCAGACATCACTTCCCTCTGCAGAGCACTAATGCCAGGAACTGCAGTGCCAGCCTAAAGCAGGTAGTGGGAAGAGAGGGATTTTCTCCTCATCTAACCTTTGGAGTTCGCTCCTACTTCGTACGAGGATGCACAATCTGCTTCCTGGGGGACAGGGCGACTTAAGGAAGAGAGTCCCTTCACAGGTGTAATCTTTTAGGTCAACCTTCCCCTCTGACCCTCCACTCCAAGTCCCCGAGAGGCTGGCTGATGCTGATCCTGATGTACAGGTTATGGAAGACGGCAGTCTGATTTGTGGCCTCTCTTCTTGAATAATCTCGCTTCCCCTTTTATCTTAGCTAGGCACACGGCCAATAAAATAAGAGCAGGGAGATTTATATGCATCCCACTCTCTACTCCAAGTATAATTCCTCCTCCCTTGCACATGCCAGGACAAGGCAGCCGACAAGGACGCCGCTCTGTTGGGGAAGGAGTTGTTAGAGGGGTTGCCTCACGAGAACAGCTGGGGTCCCAGATGGCAGGAAACCCTGTGTAAGGATATTCTTCTCCCTTTCCCATTATACTGTACCTGCAGCACATGCTTGTTGTCTTTAGTATGCAGCACGGCAGAAACTGTTGCCAAGGAAATACCAGGCTTAATCTCCAAGGGCACGAGCGAATCTGCAAGCTGAAGCAAAAGAAGGATTGTGTTCAGCAAGTGATAACCTCAAAATGTGTATGAACCCAGCTGTGGTTTAAATTGGCAGCGTGGTATTTTTAAACATGGACTAATGAACTGTAAACACCAACCCACTGGTACAATGCCAGGGTGCTCCTCTTACCTGCCCATCCCTCCTCCTGGCTCTCACAGCTCCTGGCTTTTATGGGAGCAGAGCAGAGAGAGGTTCTCGGTAATCAGGGCGAGTCACACAAACCAAGACAATTAAAGAGAAATCTCATTTCCAAAGACATTAACTACTTTATTAATATTTCTGATTAGAAAAATTCAATCTAATTGAGCATAATTTACTGTTTGTTACCTCGATGTACAGTGACAAATCAAAGCCAGTTTCTTTTCAGTTCCTTAGAGCTGCAGCATTCAGACTACAGAACAGTTGGGAGAAGAGCTTGTCCTCAAAAACCCACTGGCTCCCTTGACTGGTGTGACATTTTTTCTTACAACACTGCACAGAAACTCTGCCACTTCTACATAATTCTCCTCTGAAATGAAATTTAGGCTTGGCTCCGGCTTTGAATTTCGGTGGCAGCCTCCCAAGATCCTCAGCACTGGCACTCCACATGGAGCGGGCAGCTGGGCAGCACCTTTCCCAGCCGGGCTTCCAAGGGAATTCTTCAGAAAAGGGTGCTCGTGAACACAAAAATTATTCCCTTTTTCCCTCGGAGGAGGTTCTGCATGACAACACACCAGGTGCCCTGGAGTCCAGCCCAGGACTGCAGCCAGGATCTAGCCCTAACCCATGGGCACATCACAGAATGCTAGGGATTGGAAGGGACCTTGGAAGATTATCTAAAATCTAAAGATTATCTTCCATTGTAAGGGCCAGCAGCCCAAGCAGTCTCCCGGGATCACTCCCAGCCAAGCATGCTCCTATTACCTGCTGCAGACCCAAAGTGTGCTCTGTCTGGGAGGAAACCTTGCAAGTGCCTCATGAAATAAATATGGCTAAGATGGCTCACGCTTTACACCAGTGGATGGGAGGGCTTTGCACTTGCAAAGGCAGGCAGCGCCTAAAGAGACTGAACCTGCTGGTCTGTTCCCAACAGTTGTACCACCAGCTCCCCAGCTTCCATCATCTCATCTCAAGAAGGAAGAGCCTCTACAAGACCATCTTCATCTGAACCCCATTCCCCTTTGTCACACAGCACCTCCAGCTGGAGCCAGACGTGAAGGGTTTAACTTCCAGGAACAGGAGCTCTTCGAAACGTCAGCTATCTACTGCCACGCTTCAATGGATCGGAGCTCTGGGGACCCAGCTATCGCCGGTCCCCTGGCAGCGAGGCAGCACCAGCTCTCCTTGGATTGCCAAAAGCTCACACACATGAAATAGGAGGAGAAACTGAATGGCTTTTAGAAAAGCACGGCATATTCCCATTTTGGCGATTATGCCACCTGAGGCAACGGAAGATTCAATTCCTTATCAAAAGCCATCTAGTGAATTTTCAACAGGATCCAAACCAGGCAAAGGACAGACAAAACAACTCAATCACACCGCTTTTCCAGAAGCTTCAGGTACCGATACCTGACTGCCCAGTACTCTTGCCTGCTGTAAATTACAGTTACGTAGGTGATTACTGTATTACTACGAAGCTCTAATCCTAGTGAACGGAGAAACAAGTCAACTTTACTTCAAAAAGCACTGACTGCTGGCCTAATCCTTTTGCCATCAAAGCACGGAGAAGGCTTTTCTGTTGGCTTCAGTGGCAGCAATTCCGATTGCTTTCTCTCTGGGACTCTGCTCAAGATCTTTAACGCAGGTAATACAGCCTTTACAGTTTGGTTTTGAAGGCAAGAAGAATAAAAATACAATGATAATCATTGCTTCAGATTTCTCCTGGGAGCTAAAAATACTTGCAGCAGGGTGATATACTGCATTTTGCAGTGGTCGAAGGCACTTTCCATTCCCATAGCCTTCCAGAGGAGGATTGATAGGAAATGGGCTGTAATGAAGCATACGCGGCAAAATGACAAACACTGTGGGGAGAAAGACCCTTAAAAAACAGAGAGATGCCTAGAATCAAAGTCCTCTTTTGCCCCTGAAGTACTTTGATATTAACATTTATGCACATTTTAACCATGCAGTTGGTAAATAGCAATACTTTAATAATTAACAGTCAAAAAGGCAGTAAGATGGACATTTAATTTTATGTTCTCTGAGCTATTGCCTCATCTCACAGCCCTCTCCATGTTGCAGCCGATCCTTTTATTATAGAAGTTCGCTGACCCAAACCAAAAAGGTCATTTAATCACATCCAGTAATTCACCCACCAACACCAGGCAGCGCTGCTATCCTCCTTTCGACTGACCTCCTGCACACACAAATCACAGAGCTCTCCCAAAATGCTGGATTAAAGAAACCTTTTTCAGAGAGACAGCAAATCTTGTCTATGCTCCAAGCAGCGGCAACTCCACCATTTCCTCTCGCCAAGCTGTTCCAAACTTTAATTCCCCTTGCAGCTAGGAAACCATGTCTTATTTCAAGGTTGAATTTGTCCAGCTTTCAGTTTGCTGGATCTTGTTACGCCTTTGTCTGCGAGATTGAAAAGCCCCCCACCATGCAAGAATAAGTGCTTCTTCCTTCCAGTCATTATCACAAGTCTAACGCCGCACGCTGGCATCAGGAAAGTCACGAAAGCAGAGGCGCACGGCGCTGAGCGCTAACAGCACTTTAATCAGTCCCCTGCATATGGATGAGCGCTGGGACTGCCTTGAGACAAACCTCTGTGGCTGCATACGTACGTTGTGTGCTTCAGTTCTTAAATTCTCTCCTGTTAAGCAAAGATTGAAAAAGAGACCAAGCAAAAAGCAAAAGTCGGTAACTCTCGGTCGTCTGAAACCGCAAGTGTTGGTTTCAGGTGCAACCACGTGAACGAACCCTGCGACAGCCGAGGGAAAGAGGAGTCAGCTGGGGAAGTTTTGTTCCATGACCAGAGCTGTCCGCCTACGTCCTTACAGAGTAAATACATTCTTACCGTACACCGCAGCCGAAACTTTCCTGTAGGATTGCATTTTCCCCAACAAAATGAGATCTGACACATATTACGTGAACCCAAAGACTGTTGCTAGCCAACTATGTATGGTTGTTTATGCAGAAAAACAACGCACATAGGTCAGGTCACACTCTGAAGTCCCTGCTAACTCCTTCACTGAGGACAACTCTCCCTGGACTTCAGGTCCCGTGCTGTATTCAGTAACCAGACAAAAAAATCTCCTCTTGGCTACAAAGAGCTAACCAGTGACTGACGATGGGATCTGAAACTCCTCCTGTCAAAAACAAATTAAGGCTGAACAGCTGGGTGAGATGAGCTGGATCTTCACCCTCCATGACTGCAGTGAAGGTAAAGTAGCAGGAACACATCAAAGGTTACCAGTAACTAAAATCCCTTTAAGACTAGAAATGACGTGTATGAAAGATTACGGCACGTGTATTTAGAAAGGGACAGAGCTGATTTTTTACATCAGCATTTCACCTGTATTTTCCAGATTTGCAGATTGTCCATAAATATATACCATCTCTCTATGAGAAATAGGACCCAGGGTTGCAACTTTGGATCAAACCAGAGAAACGAAAGACGTGAAATAGAGCTGTGACACCGCTGGGCAGGACAGACACACTGTGAACTCAACACCTTGCAAATCTTTAGAAAAAGAAAATAAACAATAAAGCTGTAATACGTTCTTTGGGGCAGGGATCGGTTTTGTTCAGTGCTTGTGCAATACCTAGTGCTCAGAAATCCTAAGGGGACCATTAGACAAGCTACTATGCTGTAGTAATATAGTAAATGGAAGGAAAATTAAAAGAAATCTTCAAAAGATGATCGCATTCAACTAATATAACAACCTTCTCTGATAAGACAACTGCTGAGGGAAGCACAGCAGCCACAGTTTGTGCTTCACAAAGCACTGGCAAGGCACCGCATGGGAAATTACAAACTGTGGATTTCTACAGCAGTCCTGAGGAGGGAAAAGTGCTGGTTAAAGGAAAGATATCCCCAGACAACTACGGGGCTGTTGCTGCAATTCCTCAAGGGTCAGTCTTGAGCCTAGTCCCATCCAATTTTTATTATTGACATTGGTACAGAACAGAGAGTGTTCAGAAGGCCCCAGTGAAGTTTGTAGAGGTACCCTTAATGGAAAGAAAAATCATGCTATCATAGAGGAAGAACCAGATGACCTCAAGAACTGGAGTCAGAAAAACAAGATGAAATTCAGTAGCATGAAATGCAAGGCCAGGGACTGGGCTAAAATTGAGGATTTCTGCTGTGAGCTGCAGCTGCTGGAAATGATAGAGGTGAAGGGTCCACGTTTATTAGTCCATCCCCTGAGGAATGAGAGTCACAGATGTGACACCGCCATGAAAAACCCAAATGCAACTTCAGAAAGTATCAGGTAGTTCTAGCAGGGATGAACTACTGCTATTACATTGGGCCCAGCAAGATCTCACCTGAACTACTTGTAAATTGTGGGTAATTTAAGTTCAAGTAAGATATGCTGAAGGGTAAATTAGGGTAGGAGAAGCTGTTTTGTAAGAGGAAACTAAATTATCTTGGCTTGTTTAGCCTGGCAAAAAGAAAGCCAAAAGGGGAATTTGATTATTGCACATAAACACCACAGGGAAAACACCAACAAAAGAGAAAATGTATTTATGCTAAAACATGATGTTAAGAGTAAGTATGTGCAGACCAGGCAGGAATACATGTAGGCTGGAAATTAGGATGTTTCTAGCCATCAGAGACTGTGGGGTTTTAAATAACATTCTAGTAGGAACAGCAGGGCCAAAAATCTTCACAATTTGAAGGTGGTGCCTTCCATTTTACGACGCATGTTTTAAACACTGTTACTAACTGTGGCTGGGCTCTGACCATGTAACCCATTGAGGGCTCTTCCACTTCTAGGTTCAAACGATTGCTTACAGTATTGGAGCTTGCCGGGTATGAAGAGATTCCCACCTACATCATAGCCCCTAAAAAGGATGCAATTTACATGTGACAGAAAAATATCCTCTCTGAATTATCAGAGAAACCCGAAGATTTTAAGACCTTCCTCTCTTCAGAGGGAGTCACCAGTTCCTAGTTATTCTAAAAACTTCAGTGGAGCTGCGATATTTTGTCTTCAGCAAAGTATGAACAGAGAACAACCTGCTTAATCCTCCATCCCTCCACTCACCTTGCCTCTCGCACACATCAAACCCCACTTCTGATATCCATTACACGCAAAGGAGCGCTCTCACGGTTTATCTTTAGTAGGAACACAGTGCCCAAATACTCCACATGCTTAAAATCTGTAAAACACCCCTTTCACTTACAAGCAGCCAAGACCTATACAGTCAGTTTTCTAAACAGAATTAAAAAACATTGTCTTTACCTTGTCACTTATTTTTATTTGGGCGACAATGTTAGGAAAGGAAGACAATTTACCTCACCTCCTACCTCCCTGCCTCTTCTTATCCCTTCACTACTGAAATGCCAGAAGCTCTGCTGTCGAGTCACTGGAAACCAGACAGAGAAATGCACAGGAGATTATTCTGTGGGCCAACGTAGCACACAGACCCAGCTTTGGCTTTACACCATCTGCTAAATCAGACAGAGTCTGAGTGCAGGAAGTCTGCAAGGATCGGATCCTGCAGAGGAAAAAAAAAAAGATATGAGGTTGTATATATGCACTGAAGGGAAGGGGTCTAGAGATTTAAATATGGACCAGGAAGCATATTAAACAAGGTAACAAGCATGCTGTAGGCCGTGGTGCTGTAGAATGGGAATTACCTGGGGGATCTTTCTAACAAGACTTAAAGGAACAAGGGCATTTCCAACAGAGGATAACAAATATCACAGAACTAAGGGCATCTATATAATCATTAGTGGGTTATCTGAGTGATGCCTTGTTGGGATTTCAGCCTCAGATTTTACAGAATCCAGGTGTTTTAAATGGGATGACAGGGTTGCTGAACAAACCCTAACTTCTCAGCCCTCTCAGTCCCTGCGGGTCTGCTACAATTCTCTCTGCAGCACATTTTAAAGTCTCATTAATTTCAGTGGATGGCAGATCATGCCGTAAATATCTAAAGGTTTTGATGTCATTGCTTGCTGTACGTCAGCCTTATTCTTCCACAGAGCCAACATCTAGCGGAGAAATAAAGTGGAGGCTGACGGGGTGTTCCTGTGTGTTTGGACAACGAAACAAATCCCTCCTTTTCCATGCACGTGGTCCAGGCAGCTGTCGTCCCTACCACTGCTTCTTGCATTTCTGCTCCGTTTGAAAGTCCGGCTAATGGAGCAGGGCTTCAGAGCAACGTGATGAATTTTGCCCCAAAAGCGTGGAGATGAAACTGAAGGGTATGTCCTGAGAAACCAACGGGAAATAATCCTGGGTGGGATTATAGGGAGCAGTCGCTAACCCCTGGCTTTTAGCCTCCGCTGTGCCAAGGGACAGCTCTAAGGAGGTATTTTAGAAGTATGATGAAGTAGATTTATGGCTGTTTAATGAAGCTCTTCCCCAGTATGCTGGGAGCAGGCAGGAAACAAATTTTTGAAGAACTTACAAGAGGACAGCGGAAGCCGGAACCATCAGGAGCAGAAATTAGCCTCAAACCTGAATGAAAAATGACAGGTAGGGCACGCGAAGATGCAAAATATCTTCCAAGTAAAGGCAGGCAGCTTACGGATGTAAAAGATGAGTCATTTGAAAGACATAAAAAAGGCATCAATCGAAATATTCAAAATATAGTAACCAGGTCAGAACGCAACGTTGTTGTTGAAGCTTATTGGGGAAAAAAACAGAGGTGAGTGTCTGACTAGAAAAGAGTTACCTTACAGCCAGCCGTACAAAACGAGGAAGAAACAAACCCAGATATCCATGTGGGCTTGCAAAGCCAAGGTGGGAGTAGAAAAGCAAATGTGAGTTTCACTGATCTAAATAGAGCAATCTGTGGATGGGACTAAACAGAGAAAAGGTGCAGCTAAAAAAGAAAAAAAGAAAAAAAGTGAAGGAAATGGGGGATAACATATTCAAAGCCCACAAAAGATGAGAAGAGGGAGGAGAATTCTCTGCAGAAGCAATGGGAGGCTGAAGGGCCAGGAGAGAAGAGGCATGGGAGTGAGGTGGGAGATGGTTTTTATGGAGAAAAGAAGAGCTGGTTGCACTGAGCAGTGATGATGTAAATCAGGGAGACGGCAGGCTAGGGTAGTTCTGGTTTTGTCTAAGGTAAAAAGAGGGACAAGAGCAGTTTCAGTGCAATGTCCAGGGGTGAAGGCCAAATTCAGAGAGGGCCTATGCTGGCATGAGGGAGGGCCAGGCAATTTTACAGACAGCCGATTCAGTGAGCTTGGAGCTGAAGGGAGGAATGAAAGCAGCAGAAGCAAGCAGGATGGTTATCTTAATTTTATGTTATGTGAGCCCGTGGCATCTTTCTACAGGCAGAAATAGTCAGGGGAAAAGAAACATAGAGGTTAGGAGACTGGGTGACGTGAAGTCACCGAAATAAGTTTGAGGGTTCAAAGAAACTTTTTAGAAATCAAACGTTTTAGTCCCCAAAACATAGAATAGAGTTGGAGAAGTAAGATGGAAGCCATGTATTGCCTCTCTTTCTCTCAAAAGGGAATTGGCACGATTCTGCGTGGAAAGAGAAGTCAAGACAGGAAAAGGGAAGGCTGGAATGAAAGCTACATAATTATAATGGGCTGCCAAGTGGCTTCTATCCTAATTCTTCTCTGCAATAGTTCCTCATAATTTCACTTCACGTTGGGCTGTGCATTGCACAGTCACGCTCTCCTGTACTGGCCCGTGTCCTGAAGAACTCGCAAATAGGGTATTTTGAAAACACAGCCCTCGGTGAAGTCGGTCTGCTGCTGAAGTCAAGTGATCCGCACCATTGTTCAGCTGTAATTAAACTGGAGGCACATTATTTGCTCAAACACTACGGTTTAATTTATCTGTTTGCTCCAGAAGGTGTCTTCCATTTTCCCATCGTTCTCCCGTGAATAGACAATGCCTAACCAATTTCCAGGAAGCAGCCTTTTTTTTGATTATTATTATTTTTTAAAGCGAAAGGCAAACGCTGAGATGAACAAATAAAGTGTAAAGGCTTCCGCAATACCTCCGAGAGCCATTTCAGCCTGGTGCCTTGGGACTGTTAAAACCTTTCTCTAAACAAAGGTTGCTCCCAGTGTAAATCTCATTAACATACAACGGCCCTGCTTGATCTGACTTTGCTCTTTGGCGATTGAAATGTAGACAAGCTCCAGCAGTATCAGTGAATTTGCATTAGTCTGACACATCAGAACCTGAACCACTGATAGGGTTTTGGAAAGGAAATTTCACGCCACCACACTGTCAGTCTGTAGTGACTAAAACCATGCTGAGCCAACTGTTTGGTTTTTAAAAGCTCTAAGAACTGAGTCATGGGCTTGAACACATCTCCGTTTCAGAGCAAGGACAGTGGATGCTAGGAGAGGGCCCTGATCAGAACTTCGCTGGCTGGTAACATGGTTTGCTTAATGTGTTTTTGACAAACAAGAAACCTTCACAAGATACGCCAGGAGCTGTAAAATAACATTTCCAGTTGCCACTTCAGTTGTCAAAACTCCAGAGATGATGGCAGCCCGTTTGAAACAAATGCCCAGAAATAACAAATACACAGAAAATCTATATATTCAGGCACCATTCAAGTCTTCCTGGATGAAACTATTGAAAAGGGGACATAAAGCAGCAAATACTCTCCATTAGGGAACCTCATCTATCATATTTGCAGACCTGTCTTGCACAACCCACCCAGCAGATCGGGAAGTTACAGCCATCTTTTTGCCACCACTGTATAAACCCTGCCTGAAACCAACAAGTCACCGGCTTCAGCCTCTCAAAACCAACATCCTAATGACCCTCTGCACAAAGGGACAGACAGACAGGGCTTTTCTGCTGGGAGAGAGAATGAGGAAAGCCTAGCACGTCACATAAAAATTATTTGGGGGGTACGAACGTATAATTGTGCTTATTTAGGGAGTCAGCATCGAAGACAATACAGGCCCTGAAAATAGACAGTCCTCTTTCGACTGTCCCCGATTTATTTGAAAAATCAAACAGGGATCCTTTAGGATTGTGGCTGGTTGCACAGAATAGGAGAAATTATGTATTAATACTTCGCAGCAGCTATCAGCTATGCTGCTGAAACTCAGACCAAAGCCTGAAAGGGCAGGAGACGATGTACCATCCCTCCCACGCCTCATCACCACTCTGCAGGTCAAGCTGGAAGCAAAAACCGGCCTCAAACGGTGATGTGATGAACACCTGCTGAAAAAAAGAGATTGTTCTGGGGAGACGGTCTGTGATCACTACAAATTTGGCATGACTATTCCTCTAACAAGTTCCCTTGGAAAGAATGATCAAGATCTCTTTTTTGAGGGTGATTTGCATATCTCAGTGCTGGGGAATGGCATCCTGTTAACAGCCCTGAACCACAGCCCTGCATACCCCCACTAATAGTCTGAATTTCGAAGAACCCCCTGAGGCAAGCGAACACTACCCCCTGGGCACCAAAGGGGAACGACAACAGCTTTCCTGAGTCTCAGAGAGGATCTGAGATATGTTTTTTAACCATTTTAACCTTTTTAGGAGAGGTTACATGCCACGAAGCCTGTTACATCAAGTTGATAGGTCAGCTTTGGAACCCAGGGAGAGTATCTGGACATGGCAAATAACAAGAGATGTTTCCACTCCCTGAGCAGACAGATAGCTTTGAAACTGGGACTCCTGCATGAATATAATTTGATGTATTTGATAGAGGAGAAAAAGTTTTTTTTTTCTTTCAATATTGCTCTATGTACATCTTTCTGCTCAAACACTGAGTTAAAGTGAATGCATTAGACACCTGCTCTCCTTTTCTGCATGCTTCTTTGATACCTATTCCCACCTTGGTGAATAACACATTGTTTACCACCCACCCTCTTCCAACATACCAGCAGTTTTGGGAAGTGCTATTATTTCCATGCACCATTTTACCAGACATATAGAAAGAATCTGTTCACTTCAGTGAGAGATGGCATCTAGAAGCCATTGAACATCTGGGGTTGAGAAGCGAAAAGCATTTTCATACTGGTGGCTGCCAGTGAGGCTGAATCCACATGGCCTGTTGAGCTTCAAGTTTAAGGGATCTTGCTGCAAACAGCCAAGCCAGCAAGAGAAGCACTGACTTTTTTCCTGATGCTCTCCAGTCCCATGAGCACAGCGCTGCCTTCAGGCTAACGAACTCTGCCAGGGAACTCTGCAGTCCTCGGTTGTGCTTGTGCTCCCCCTTTCCAGAGCCAGCTGCATTTTGTATTTTAGATTTGTGATAATCATACAAGAAGACTCTGACAGAGCAAGAAAGTGAATCTGTGACTCCCATGGACCCACCTAGCTATCTTTTAGACAACTCTCCCCCTGACAGGAACTTCAAAATGTATGAGGGCTGGTGAATGCTCATTTGTAGCATCTGTGTTAATTTGCATTCTGTTCACAGGAAAAGCTGGTATCCACCCTCTTCACGGGGCTGACACGGGACAGGCTCACATACAAAGGCTCAATTACACCTTCACAGTTCAGGGAAAATCCCATAGCTTCAGCAGAATCTAAATAACAGGTACAGAGAAATAAAATCTGTTTTGGTCATGCTGGTGAATGTAAGCCATGTTTTACTAGTCTTAGGTTTAATAGGATCCAATAAATATGCAAATTTCCAAGGCAATTAAATATACATGCCATGATGGAGTTGCATCCAAGTATATTTTCTAATTAAAAAGACCCTCCTTGTCTCTGGCAGTCCTCTGACCAGTGGGCTGGGCAGGCTCCTAGCAAGAACTGATGTGCAAAATAGGCACTTGTGAAACGGTACAAACGGGTTTTATGGACTGGCTG
Organism: Anser brachyrhynchus; assembly: GCF_964034855.1. Classification (NCBI taxonomy): domain Eukaryota; kingdom Metazoa; phylum Chordata; class Aves; order Anseriformes; family Anatidae; genus Anser; species Anser brachyrhynchus. Next base: position 124,331,312 of record NC_137696.1, on the reverse strand, counting down.
AGGGATTCTGTTACACGGGTACCGGTGCTGTACCTCACATTTGGCTTAACTAAGGGTACTTCCTCCCTCTACTCTGATGAAAAGTAGATTCTCATATTCAATGGTTTGCAAAAGGCAGTGACACCCGCTTGTAAAATGCCACCGGACACACTTGTGCTGATTGGATTGTCGAAAAATATTTTAAGATCATATCTGTTAACAAATGGGTCACCCTTTGTATCGTGAGCACATTTATATATGATTTATGGGGTTGACCAATTATTAATAGATGTTACAGGCATAAGTAGTCCACATTATAGATGGCTACAAGCAACCCATTAACCTGTTGGATGTTAGGAGTCTGTAGGAATTAACCATTCACTGAAACTGCTCTAACACAAATGAGACATTTTACTACAATGTCTTTAACATCCAGCTAAATCCCGCTCCTCAAAGGAAGGGCTTTTCTCACAGCAGGTACAGCTGGGGAAGCAGAAAGACAACTCCTGGCTATGGACTCCCTATTTCTGACTCCCTTCCGTGGCCCTGTACCACCAACTCAAACTGCAGTGCCTCTGCTTCCTCGTATTTAAAATGGTGACGACTGGCTTTCCTCCCAGCTGGCTAGCAGAGATTGCCCTCTGCTCTGTATTTTGAAATGTGATGTTTCCTTGCAAAGGATAATTAACCTGAACATACTTTCTGCTTGCCCAGAATGGTTTTTAACCAATTCTTATTAATTTACAGAATTAAATTCTCTCTCAGGAATGCTTCTTTCTTAGCATTCCGCTTGATGGAAAACGCTTTCGTGTCCATAGTCAACGGTAAGTCACAGACATAAGACACGTCTTGATAAAGCAGCTACTGAAGCTACTTGAATTTATCTGTATGAGCAGAAGCCACCATTGTTGCCTTTTGCTACTTACTTCTGGCATGATTTCGATCTTCTCGTAGCGTCGCTTATAGGGAAGAGTCAGCACCTCTGCTCTGCGGTAGGACATGGGTGGCGGCTGGCAGTCTATCATCAGATCTGTGCGATGAGACTGGGTGGGCGGTGGCTGGGTGTACTGCTCCGGGCAGACTACGTGGAGAGGCTGGAAAAGAAGACTGCGGTGACTTACAGAAACGTCTCCTTATATCTATGCTCTGCCCTACAACAGTAATCGTTGCCATAAAGAGGTCTGCAGATTGACATTAGCGAGATAACTCATTCGTATAAAAACACCATGCAGAAGATGCAATACAGAAGGTCCAGGCAGGACTGGAACAAACTGCCCAAGGAGCAGGCGGTCTTTGCTTTGTATACAAACAGTGCCCTGAGTACCAAGACCCAAATTTGTATCTTAATCACCAGTTCAGTATCAGCAGTCGTGTTAGCTGCCATACTGAGAAAAAAATCAACATATTCAATAGCTTTTTCTTCCAAAGGCCTGTCATTTAAATTGGAAGCAAGTGACAGTAGTGGTGGGGACCATCACAAAATGGCACAGAGTGAGGTAGACGTATCAAAATGAATAAAATCTATGATCTATAGAATCATAGAATTCTATCAAATTCTGTGATTCTAGATGTATCAAAACGCAGGGCTGCAAATACATTAGCAAAACAGGCAACTCTGAGTTTTCACAACCTGTCAGCAGTGTATTAAGAAAGCATGAGCAGGCTGACTACGAGGATCACCCCAGGACTTAAGGAAGCCAAAGGACAAAGCAGTGTTTCTGCAAGCTGCAGAAGGTTCTGCATTGGAAACAGCATTATGCTTCAGCTGTAATATGAAAGAAGACACCTGTCAGAAAATAAGGCAACGTCAACTTCCATCAGTTGTGCAGTGACAAGCCAGGTCACAGAACAATGAGATAAGATGATGCAGGCATTGTTAGGAAGTTTGGAGGAACATGCATTTTTCTGTTTGACAAGCTGAAGATGGGTCCAAGAGAAAAGCTCAGCCAGAAAAAATACTGGGTATTATTTTAATTATGTCATGAGTCAGAAAGCAAATTTCAGTAGAAACAAATTGGATGGGTAAGGAGAGGCCACTAAAGCCAAGAAGAGCCAAGGGGGGAAGCAGAGGCTACATGAAAATTCTGCCCTTTTGCCTACACAGAAGCCCAGATCTTGCGAGAGGAAAGCAGTGGATTTGGAAGAAACCTGCAAGTGGGACTCCAAAGCAGTGGTCCCATAACCAAGGCAAGGATCAACTGCAGGATTAAGTTACAGCCAAGGAGGAGATGGTTAAAGCTGACGGCGCTGAGGATAATCAGCACCTGGTACCCCTTACATTAAGGCTGTATGAGACGCAGACAGGCGTATTTAAACAAACCAGAGAAAGAATAGGGGAAAAGGAGATTATGACTAAATATACCTAAAAAGGAAGAAAGGAATGTACACATCATTTGCTCTGCAGCTTTTAGGGATCCTCCAGCCGCTCTGTGCAGACATTGGCAGTCATTTCATACTTATTTTGGAGCAGGATGATAAAAGAGAGCTCAATCATGGGAACACAGTGGTATGAATCACACAGCTCCAACACCGCAGTCAAGGGCTAGAAGCTTTTCAGAAGAGTGAGGCAAGGAAGGAGGGGTGGGGGTATTGCCCTCTATGTTAAGAAATTGATAGATTGTGAAGAGCTGCCTCTGAAAAACAGCCACAAACAGGTTGAGAGCTTGTGGGTAAAAATCAAGGACCGGACTAATGAAAGGATACCTGGTGTTTGGGGTCTAGTACAGGCCACCTGATCAAGGGGAGCCTGGTGACGAGGCCTTCTTGCTTCAGCTACAAGAATTATGCTCACCGGCTCTCATCCTGATGAGGGATTTTACCCAGGCAGATAGCGATAGGACAAGGGGAATGACTTTAAGTTAAAAGAGGCAAGGCTTATGTTAGATGTTAGGAGGAAATTTCTTACTCAGATGCTGGTGAGGCACTGGCACAGGCTGCCCAGAAGAAGTGGATGCCCCATCCCTGGAGGTGTTCAAGGCCAGGCTGGATGGGGCTTTGGGCAACCTGACCCAGTGGGAGGTGTCCCTGGCCATGGCAGGGGATTGTAACTGGGTGACCTTGAAGGTCCCTTCCAATCCATGATTCTATGAATGCTGTGTGCTCTCTCATGGAACAAAAGATCTGCGTTTTGTCTTGATTTGGCCACTGTTTAATGTAACAGTCACAGTCAACTTACTTATTTTTTAAGGATGTGTGAAGAAATATAAGAAAAGGCAACAAAAATTCATTACCTGGACTTCTTTGAGTAATTTAGACACCTGAATAAAATTCAGTCTTGTGTCAATGGGGCAGTAAACACACTTCATGGCCAAAGGTTGATAAGGAGCCAGGGCATCCAGATAAGAGAAATCCGGTTCTGAAAAGAGAAATGTTGAAAATACTGAATGCCTACTGAGAAAAAAATGGCCCAGTTCCTGTCTGATCCCACGTTCCAGTCTAGACAAGCTGTTGTTGAGCAATGTTAATTCTGTTATAGATTTCTTTTCCCTTCTTCCTTCCCCCATCTGATATTTTCAGTTAATTTGATGAAAATTATGCCCACAATTAGTCTAACCTTAATCAAGCAACAGAGCAATACTATTTCATTTAAACACATTATTGCATGATTTTTATAACAAATTTAATCAGGACAAAAACATCATCTCTTATTTTTAATCAGATCCTGTAAAAGAAGGCAAGATGTATAAATGTTTGGTATTGCAAGGTAACCCAAATGTCAGCTTCTTTTTCACTACGAGAAAAATGCAGCACAAAGATTGTATCTTGATAAACCTGTACAAATGTCCCTTGCTGCAGACACATCACCTCCCAACTCCCCCTTTTCCTTACAGTACTTTTTTTTTTATTTTAATCTAAGTGTCAGGTTTAGACTGGTGGAAAACACAGGGTCTACATTTTAAGACAACCGAAGAGGATTTGTAGGGTGCTGCTCTCCCATTGAAGCCAGAGGCAATTGGGTTTTTTATAGTTATGCCAGCAGAGCCAGGCCAGTATGAACTGAAGGCTGCTCCTTTTAGGGGCTACCCAGAAGCTGAGATGGGCTGTGATAACTTTATTAGTACCTTTATTAGACCTAGTAAGTCTCAATTTCCCTTTGTATTTTAGAATTGAAAATGAGATTAGTGGTTTGCCTGGGCAAAGTCATGAACCGAATGTACTTTTACTCATACAGAGTAATACAACAGCTAGAATGTTGTTTTTACCGTTTATCTGTGAATGAAAAATGCAAGGTCTGATACATGACACAGTGAAGGATACATGGATCCACTTGACTCTGGTGACCACTGTCTTGAATGATATGGAAAGGTTTATGCCATGCAATTGTGGAATCCTAGAATAACTTGGGTTAGAAGGGACCGTAAAGATCATCCAGCTCCAACATGGGCAAGGGACACTCCACTAGATCACTAGCTACCTGACATAATTGTTGGATAAATTGCATAATGGGAACGCTAAAAAAAAACACGTTGGTATTAGTTTGATAAGTACAGAATGGGAAAAAGAGAAGGGGGTACAAGAAAGACTTATCTGCTAGGCTATTCTGAGCTATTATATTTATATTCTGAACTATTATATTTACCCTGTGAGGCCAGGATATAGCATCAACCAACGATACATGTTTGGAATTGTCAAAGGGGAAATTTAGCTGGGTTTAAAGCAATTGTTAGTGTAACTGCCTGGGAACATCAAAGAGAAATATTAACAAAAAATGATAGTTGTACAAGAACATCTTACTGGATGACCCAAAAGCTGTGAATCGGCAACAATAAAAATTATACTGGGCAAAAAGCCTGCTAGGTAAAAGCAGGTGTGTTAGTGCCAATGAAACAAAGCCCAAGAATATCACTATAAAAACAGTCAGATAGTGACAGTAAGTATAACAGCAATCAATAGAAATTTAAAAAATAAGAATACTTAAGACAGTAGCTAGCTGAAGAATGATCAGTAGTCAGTTAGGATTAAATCAGAGGACATTTTAAAATACATTGGGGAAAAAAAGAAAACAAGTCAGGTTCTCTACTAGAGACATACAACAAAATTGCATGCAGTAAATTAAAAAGTTATCAGAAGAGAATTTTTGCACCCCATCTGGTGTTGCAGGTGACACAGAGATTTGACTGTTTCTGAGGACGAGGCAGCACCTATTCAAACCGAATATTTTTGCATCAATAGGCTCAGATAATCTAAACACGTGGACTTTTGTATCTAAGTGTCCAAAACGGCATCAAATCTATGGTCCCTCTGAACGACTAATAAGAACGTAAGTAGCGAAGGAAAAGTGAGAAGTTTCAATGCACAAATTCTAATGCAGAAATTGTAACTCTGACACGGGACTTCCAAAATCTAGAACACAGAGAAAACATAACTTGAGCTTCTTACAGTGAACTTGTGACATGAAGCAACTGCTGTTTTGAAGATACCAACAAACCAGAATTCAACTGTGTGATGGAAGACAGCACTTGTCAAGGTTTCGTATTGACTTTTTTTCCTGACAGAATTACAGACCTTTAGCTTTTTCCCCAAGACATCAGATTTACTACTGTGTGACACCGAGCAACGAAATGTTCCACTGTACGGCACTAATGTGGCACGCACGAGCCATTTTAAGATCTCCTAGGGAGTTAGTTTTTACAGCACTGCTGTTATCAGAGAGAGAGCGAGAAGCAGACTTCCTTCTACCATGTTTTCTTCTAGAATTTCTTTGTGGCTTACTGGTATTCGATATTTTTGATCAATAATCTATTCAATACTGCTTGAGCTGTAACATTTGCAGATGACACAAGCAAGCAGAGCAGCACCACGGCTCCCTCGCAGCTGGTGTCCTGGCAGTTGGCTGCAGCTGCTGTTTCAGTCTGTATTCTCTTCTAGTTGTTTTTTACATTACAAATTGGAAAGGCGGAGACCACCTAGCTCCTGTGGACTGAACGAGCACTGTCATCATTACCGACTGGCTTGTAGTTTAAAGGGCCTAATCACTAGAAACTTGGAGCCTTTGACAGGAAAAGCTAGAACATGACCTGCTGTCACCTGCTTCAATGGAGCAAATTTCTTTCATAACTACGGGGGACTTTATCTCAAAACAGGAGAAGCTAGATAACTTAATAATATAAATCCTGGAACGCAACGGAGGTGCTTCAGCTTTCCACTGGAGTTACGAAGAACAGAAGAATTTAATCTGCTAGGAACTTCTGTAGCCACAGAAGTCTTTGCTCCAGCTAAGACGGCCACAAGGAAGCAGGAACATCCTGCTGAGTGTATCTGCCTGCAGACAGAGATAGACACTGCAGGCAAAAAGCCACGGACAAATTTAGGTAACAAACCTGAATTCTTAGTGCCGGGAATCACTGAGCACTCCAAGGTCACTGAAGCCAAAGCAGATCTCAACTGAAGTTTTGTAGGAAGTATAAACTGGGAACGAACCTGAAAGACCATGACCTAATGTATCCACAGGTTGGTACAACCTCCATTCAGCCACCTTAACAGCTTGCCAGGGCCAGGTTCTAATAGCAGTCTGCTCTGTTTCCTCATTTCACGGAAAAAATGCATTTGAATATGGAAAGATCAATTAGCTGTCCTTACAAGAAGGCACAGAATAAGACTTTTTGCCATTAAAGGCCAGTTTCCAACACCCTGGCTGATGGTGGGTAGCACCTTCACAGCATGATTAACACCAGCAATTTCCTGAAAGTTCATGAAATACACAACCCAGCAGAGGGTGTGCATGCTCTGGTTCTAATTGAAGTCCCGACTGAAGTAAGGTTCACTATTTCCAAAATAACGCACGTCTATACAGCAGTTTTACCAATTACTGTAATTAGGGCATGTTTCCTGAAACTACCCCAAAGGACAGGAGTGATGGGTACTGTAACGGCTACGTTAGTGCTGTGGTATCATGCACCATTCTCCAGCATAAACAGTCTTTAGATTTAAGTGTCTTACCTGCTCATCAGGGATTCCCTTGTATCTTCCCTCTCCTTGCAATAATACTAACTACACACTGCTTTACATCTACCAATATGCTTTCCAAATCGGTTTAACAGTATCATGATACTGTGACATGATTTCATACCAATATTGCGAAAGAGTCAAAAGGACTTGCCCAGCACTACCCTGAAGTCTACAGCTAAAAAACAAAGAAGGCAAGAAATACCTTTCCCAGTCCCGTCTGCTTTAGGAGGTTATGTGCTTTCCAGCAGTCCTATTCACTAAAAAGAGGATGAAAATAGGCTTAACAGTTGGACCACCCCGTCATGCCCTTGCTGTGGGAGTAGGTTTGATCAATTACTCAGAGTTCTCCTTCCCATTTCTAATTACTTTGTCCTCGTCCAAAATCCACACCTTTTTTATCTGACTGAGAATTGTGTGTAACACCTCTCCCAATTACAATAGAGCTCCTTCCACATCAAATCAGTAGCAGTGGCTCGAAAGATGATTTCCCTTCTCATGTCTGAACAGTGCCCACTGCAGGCTCTGTTTGGGTGACATGTTGGGTATAAAGAGGAGGCACTTGGACAGAACATCAGTTTGAGGGAAGGCATTGAAGTATTTCTAAAGAAGATCAAACTCTAGAAGATACTCCCTTTGCTGGATCTCTCAGAAGCTTTATGTTCTCTCTTAAACACTTTGTCTTGCTGTTAATGACTGCCGTGGTCCCAGGATGCGGCTGCCCTGTGGATCAGTGACCACAGCTCATTCTGAGATGGATAGGATTGATCTATTAAATCCATTAAAATTAGGAACATACTGGGAGAAGTGAAGGAGCTTAAAGGATGGTCCTGTTGTGCCCCTGGCAGCCTGAGTTACTGAGAAAGGAAACAGCTCCCCAGGTTCTTAGCTGGAGCCGTACCTTCAGCTTCAGATACAAATGTGGCTGTCAGCTAAAAGGTGTCTGAAAAAAAAAAAAGCTCAACCACAAGGCAGCGATGGCATAGATCACGGCTGCCAGACCTGCACGGGGTGCACACTTCCGAAACAGCAGACATGTCAGAAATATCTTTAGAAACAGACAGGTTGTACAAGCTTACCAAAGAGTCAAGCCTGAGTCTGAGGTTTTGCAGAAAGGGAAGGAGAAGATATGAGGAAAGGTTTGTCATTCCAATGGGATATGGGGAAGTGTTTCTCCTTTCTGATCAGCATCAGTTAGGTCTTGCCTGGGTTTAACTTGCAGGCAGCTGCTTTTAATCCAAAAATTAATTTCCTGTAGGCATTCTACTGCTGTGCACAACAAAGATTTTTCTTAGAAATGGCAAGGATTGACTCTGCATGGCAAAGGTTGGCTCTGCAGGGCTAAAATGAATTAAATGGCACAATAATTACATTCGTCACTACACTCAATACTGGGGTCTTAATTTAAACGAGTTCCTACCAAAGTCGGAAACTTCTGCCCTGGAACAAATGAGCAAAGCCCCTAGGGTCTGGCCACAGTTCACCAGAGTGCACAGCCTATTGCTAATTTGATAATGATAACTGCATTTCACTTACCTGTGAATATAACAGTGTTCAAGCTGGATTTTCCCCATAACTCCATGAAATGAACCACATCCCCAAATCTCAGAGAGGGATGTCCAGTAAACACGACGCACGGCTGCTTGAAGTCATTACTGAAGTCTCCATGGATGCTGGGATAATGTTTTAATTTGTTTGTCTGAATGAGCTGAAATAAAAAAAAAAAACAGAAATTCAGACATTACAAACGTTTCATGCCCCTGTGCTCTGTAGCTCAGTGTGTGTATTGACATGCGATCAGGAATATTCCACAGGTTGTTTATAATTCATCAGAGAGTCCCTTCCTGCAGATCCCTGAGATTTTCCAGAAAATTTGGTCATTACTGTCCTAAATGTTATGAAAAGGAAATTAGAGCATGGAGCCAGGTGCCTCCAAGTCCTTCCTCTCCTTTCTGTGGTACCAGCAGTATGGTAACGGAGAAGAAACTCTGCAAACATTCCCTGCTTGCAGTTTCCTGGAGTGAACAGAGTGCTCAGCTGCCAAATTCAAAATAAGCTACTTTTTCCCCTCTACAAAGAGCTCTGGGCACTGATGTTGAACCTGGTTTTCTTACATCACACTAGTACCAGGCAATTTTGCCCTCGGTGGTATGTTGTTATGAGTTTCACTGCTGAAATGCGTTCAAACAAAGCCAAATCCTCTGGAAAAGCATAAGAAAAAAATAGACTCTGACTTTTCCTCCCTTAACTATCATTGAAATTAGTAATAACAAATGAACAGAAAGAAGTACTTGTCGCTCGAAGTGGAAACCAGAGCGTGCTGTGCATGCAGAGCAGATTTCTTTACTAAGGTGGGGAAGTTTAGTTCCCAAGGCACTCTTTGAAAAAGAATTTTGCTTTATTTCTCCTGCCTCTGGTCTCTAATCTGTAAAGCAAGCTTCAACATAGAAAGCAATTTAATAGACTAGCGTGTTGTGCACTTCATGCAAGATTTTCCTGGTCTTTTCTTGGCAGGTATATGCTCCCATCCCTGGCTTGAAAATAATTTTAAACATGGTTTAAAATTTAAACATGGCTTTAAACATGGTTTCCTTACAGGTATGTGGTTTAAGGCAATGAAATCACATGCTGAACAACTGAAAAAAAAAAACACAATACAAGGAGCAATGCTTCCTCTGCCAGCCAGTTTTAATGGAGGTGGGACTCTTCATCAAAGATCCCTCCATACATTACTGTCTCCTGCCATGCACTGCAACATTGCCCAAACTACAAAATTCACATATGTTGGGTTCGGGAACACATTTCTGCAGCTGTTGTACGGTGAAACCCCAGACAGCGCCACTAATTAGCAAGCAGCATGCTCTTCACTACAAGTCGTAACACGACGCGTGCAGAAATCTCAAGACATTTCATTGCAGCAGACTTGATTTTCAAAAAAGGAGCTAAAAATGAACATTATAACAAGCAACTGTTCTGGTCTCTCAAACCTGTAACTCATCTTTCCAGATCTTCTTCTACTTGCTTCTCTTTACCATGGCAGATCTAACTCAAATTGTGTCCCCACATGGAAATGAAGGAAAGCTGAGAAATCTGGGATGTCTTTAAGCCTCTTTGCAACAAATGCACATTGCAGCACTTCACAACTTAAGGTTATTACCCAATTACGTTCTTAACTGAAATCAGCATCACCGAACAGAATATCAACCCTCTTATACTCACATTCTAGCTGTCACTACCTAAAGGTTTGTTTTGGTGCTAGAACAGGTAATGTACAAACTTAACCTCAATACCTTTTCAACAGCAGAAAGTTGGTTGCACACAGGTGTAAATATTTCTTTCTCCTTTGCAGCCTTGAGCACGATCCCCTTCAAATTCACAGCAGCAAATATTTTGCTGTGATTTTGCATGTGACTTCCCACGCATCCTACTTAAAACCGCTACACGGTACCTGGATGACTGCAATTGAAGGGGATTGGTAGCATTCCTTCTGGGGGTTGACACAAGTTGGAAACTGTAGGTTTCCACAGTAATACAGCCCGTTATTTCCATGTGGATCCTTAGATCATGAAGGCGGAAGCCAGGGCACTACAGTTTCCGCAACTTACTAGTAATGTCAAATTTCTATTTAGTCTTCCAAAGGGGAATTTGAAAATACATCCACTAATGCTCTGGCAGTCAATATGCACTCCATCTTATGAACATTCCTGTAATTAAGACAGGTAAAGATTTCTGATTAACACATCTGGAGTGCAATAGTTAGAATCTGAAGTTAGCTCCAGTAATAAAAACTGTGTTCCTTGTATGTTTATAAACATAAAAAGCTGTATTCTTTTTAAAGCATTATGGCAGCTTCAAGTCCCTTCCTATTACTTTGAATAGAGACACAGGATCTCTGATCTATTTTAGGACCTTGGGTTCTGTGTGTGTGCACTCTTTTATTTTTATTTTTATTTTTATTTTTATTTTTATTTTTATTTTTATTTTTATTTTTAGCTGTTTTATTTTCAGCACCAAAACACTGAGCATAATGTTGGGGTGCATTGCTCCTAGCTGGCATGCTAACTCAGGATGGAAAAGGGATACGCTGAATCCTCAGCACCATCTCCTGAGGTGTGGTGATTTCTTCTTTTTATCTTTTTTATTATCTTAGAAGATTTTTTCTGGTAAGTCCACAGAAGCTCTGTACTGTAGCTCGTAATCTTCAGTTCTCACAGCTGGATGTAGCAGGGGTGAAAGGCTACCTAAACAAGTTTAGAGACATTCTGCTCACTCCAGCGATAAAGCAGCTGGTGGATTTTAGTATCTAGAGCAAAATCTTTTCTAATTACCCTATCAAAAATATATGGAGCTGAACTTGCAAAACAGGTCCAACAAAATTTCACAAATCATCAAGGGGACTAAATCGGTAATGATCTGTGCAGGTCTTTTACCCAACCCCTCTCATCTGTAGATATAAGCACAGCAGTCACTGCTGTGCCACGTTCACAACGCCGACCTGCACCAAGACGGGGCCGGGACCAGCACCCGGCATTTAGCCAAGCCCTATTTTCAAAAATAGTTGTTTCTGGGAACATGAAACAACATTCAGCGCGCGTTTCTACATAAAGAACGGTTATTGACTGAAAGCTTAAGAGACAGAGGATGGTAAAGCACTGAACTGAGACTAAGGATTGCTGTGGGTTTTTTTTTTAAATCCCAAACGGTTACGATTCCCTTTAAAGCAGTAGATTTGATTTACAGGGTCAGCAACTGCTGCTATAAACAGGATAAATCTGCAGAGCCTTTGTGTATCCTTTGCTGAAGTGAGCCAATGTACGCTGCTATTTACTGTGTGCGTCTGTGTGCATGTGTTCTGCACCTAGAATTTGGAACAGATCCGGTTCTTCTCGATGAATGAGGGATGCATGGCTTACTTCGCCTCCCTCACTCCCTTCGTCAGACCAGTGCTAACAGGGGCCTATTTCTGTGTAAAACAAGACAAAATATAATGCTATACAATCACTTTGTTCCAGGTATTTATTGCTTTGAATGTGAAATGCAGGAACTGGTGTCTGGAGGAGGGAAAAATGAAGAAGACAAATGCTAGTATTTAAGACCACAGAATCAATGTTACTCCCACCCTGGCTATTTTCAGTCAAAAAAAATAGCCTTTTCCTAGCCATTTCTCCTTGGTGTTGCTAAAAGACTCTTATGAAGAGGACAGTAAATCCAAATTCTTCCTCCACCAGCAAATACCGATCCATATAAATTACCTCTCAAATATTTCTGTTGCAGCTATTTAGAGGAATACCATAAATTCTGGATTCACTTATCTTACAGCCTGGAATTAGCAATGTAAACATTAAGCAGAAAGGAAAAGGGGTGAAAGCTTCTCCTTTCGCTTTGTGAGAACAATTTGGCTGTTCTTTTATAAAGCCTCTGCCTCCACAAAAGGGACGGTGCAGAGCGTACAATCCGTGGTTCCCGCTAAAATGGTCAGGGAGATGGCTAATTCCTTAGCTGAGGCTGTGTTAGGATGGGATGTACCTATACCCTCCTGAAACTTGGTGAAACACTCTCGAGTTTGTTCTGGGATACCAGATTAACATTTCTAAACAAAACAAATTTCTGATTTATGTTCCACAGCACTTCAGCTGGCCATTGTGGACCTTGAAGGTTATTTAGACACTTGACTTTAGCTTATAACTGATGCTCTGCCCTGGATGTGAAAGTTACCACCTCCCTTGGCCAGCCTACTGGATTCACAATCATTTGGTTTCAGCTAAATTTTTTTCAAGGTTTCAACTTTGCAGAAGCTTCCACTGTTACTTCAATTTGAGCTCCTTCTCCTCTCTTCCCCATCACAATACCTGCTGGTGAAAAACTGAATTTCCACCGTTGTCTAAGCATAGGGGAGAGCAATCCATGGAGTGATCCATCCCTTCCCTAACTTCCTCCACTCCATTTCTCCTGTTTTCCTTCTGAGAAATCACTGGCTGGAATTTAGTTTGACTCCGGATCCTAACTTCCATCCAACAGCGTCACAACAACTCCAACCCCAGCGACCACAGGGAAACGCCTTTAAAAGCAGACCTTTTAGCTGGCGCACCAGTCAAAAGTCTGCAGATGAGACTTCAAAAGCTTGTTTGAGAATCCGGACACCCCATTCATCTGAACTTTAATAAGAATTGATGCTCAAATTCCACCTAAAATAGGGAATTTTGAACAATTTGCCCCCCCAAGGCAATAAATTCTACAGAGTGATTGCATGGGAGGAGATACGATGAACACCTACTACTACATTAAAGCAGAAGTAATGTGGAAGGAGTAGAAGAGTTTTGGGTTCTCTGCAGAGTTGAGCGTGTCAGGTTTTATTCACCACAACAGAACAAGGAGTGAGTTCAGAGCAGGTAACAGAAATCACAAACCTGGAAAACTTTCATGCTAGGAGAAGGAAAAGCTTCAAACAACTTAGTAGGGAGCGAAGAGTAAGATGAAATTGTTATACAGAAGACAAAGATACCTATTTATCTTCTTGTAATAATGGTTACAATACAATAAAAAAAAATGATTAAAGGAAGTAAACGCTCTTTTATGCTATGGATGAGGCACCACTGGAACTCATTGCTACAAGAGACTCTACCAACAAGCCGGGGGACTCCTTCCTTGTTTGTTTCTAAATCTTGTTTATAAAGCTAGCATCAAATGTCAGGGCCAGAAAGCATGCTGGGTTGGACATGTTCTGTAGATAATTAGCAGCTTACATCCTGGCCTCTCCCTCTTTGATGTATCACGTTATTAATGCTTGCTAATAACTAAGGGGCACGTTTGAGCGATTCCCTATTTTCTTCCAACAAGTGAGCACTAAGCACGTCTTTTCACGATGGACAATTTCCATCCAGTTTACGTAGCACAAGCCTACCATTAATTTGAAAAAAAAAGTAAGGCAATTCTCCACTAACAACCTATCCAATAGACACGATCGCTCAATGTCTGTTTCTGATGCTCATTAAAAATTTCCTCGAGTGTCAGTGAGCAGAGCTGCTGATTGTGAGGTCGTGGAGTCACAGATTTCAAGTGAGGGGGTTTACCGATGACAAAAAGGCTGACTGCTGGCTATGCCTCTAGCCTAATAACAAGAAGCCATGAGCCCAAGTCCATGCTCCCTCCTAGACTGACAGTATGGCCGTGGCCACATTATTCAGTCCAGGTCTATATTAAGACCATTCTGCTTGGCAAAATTACACCTGTGCTGTGTGTCAGTCATCCATATACATCTCCACGTTTTGACTGTTTAAAACCAAAACGTGCATCTCATAGAACAGAGGAGCAATATGATCTCGTGTTCTCAAGCGTGTCTTGACTTCTGAGTTATGACCTTAGAAAAAGCACTAAATGAAATAAACAGCAGGCTCAGTCCTCCTTTGCCTAGGTATTACTTGGTTTGGGGTTTGCTATTAGCCAAGCTTTTGAAAGAGCGTTGCTATGTGCCTAGGGCCGCTGCCTGCCATCATACAAATTGTTTTTGCAAAGCACCAGTATATATCAGGAATTAAAAATGAAAGGAACTAGCAAGTCATTTAGTCCAACACGAGGCAGGGGGTGGGGGGCAGTGTAGGTTTCTCCACTTGCCAGTGTTTATAAAGCAGCTGGAAGTGAGCACCCAAACAGATCATCTCTGCGGCGTTTGATGACGTGCTGTGAAATGCGAAGTACTTACTTCAGACAGCAATTCAGCACTGAAATGCCTAAGGGTACTTAATAGTTTAATAATTTAACGGCATTTAATAGTCATTTAATAGTTTGGGAGCCACAAGGATGTGGATGCATGCTGCCTGGTGTCATTTAGCACATTTAAAGGAACCCTTAGGCAAAAATTTAGGAAGCCTAAGGATGGCTTCCTAGAAATGACATTCATGGGTTTAAATAAAGTTGGTTGTGCATCTCATGATAAAATGTCCCTAGCTTTGTGGGTCATAACATATATGATTTGGCCTTGTCAAGCAAAGCCTGTACCTATAACAGTCATGTTATTCCCTCTGTGCTCTTCATTTTGTCACGAGGAAGCCAATCTGTTATCCACCCCTGAGAGTCTTTTCCTAGATAATTACCTTAATCTACACATGAAGCACCGAGGAATGTCTCAACTGATAAACAATTATTTGGCAAAATCTCATTATCAACAGGCCTCTGGAGAACATAAAATGTCCTAAAAATTAGAGGACAGTTGTCACTCTACAAACATAAAGACCCATCATGTACAATGGCTTAATTAATCCACTCTTTAACAGCACATGTTTGGCTTCTCATTTTTGGAAGGGTTTTCACTTAAACCTGCCGGTTCCAGTGCACATTGTGAAGTACAATTTTGAAGCAACGCTTTTGGTAAAACATAGGAGTCAGTGAAACCAAAGATACCGTGGATCAATAAGAATAGCCTGGAAAGCAGAAATGAGGGGGAAATTAGAAAGCATAGCCAACAACATGGCTACAGTCTCCTATTGAAAGATCATGGTTTGGGACTGATTTACTGGTGTGAATGAGATTTTTGGTTACAAGAAAGGTGTGCCCTACAGTCTGCATTATTCTTGGAAACAGATTATTCATAATTCATTGCGTATCCTCCTTGAAATGCATTCAAGCATGTGGAAAGAGCGAGGGCTTCTGGTCAGATCCTACTTCTAACAATGCCCTTGAATCATCTACAGATGATATATATATGATGGGCAATGGCAATTACCAGAACAAATCCCTGGACAAGTTGCCTCAGAGGAAAACAAAACAATGCCTGAAAAAGCATTTCATCTCTTAAACCTGCAATGGCTACTCCACCTCCTATCAAACCGTTTTGATCTGAGGAACTAAAAGAGCCAGTTTTCTGAAACTGCATGCCCCAAGTGGTTTACTGTCTTGCAGGAGTAGGATTTAGCCAAAATTACTTCTCAGTCCCATCTCTTCCTTTCCCAGCCTGCCTCCCACATACTTCAGCCAGAAATCTACCTGTTCCCAGTAGGGGGAATACAAGATTTCCTTTCTTCATACGAGAGATAACTCTGAAGGCATAAATGTTTATTTATTGTCTGGATGGCTAGAACTTCCCCTCAAACTATGTATTTTGACTCAGGGTAGATCCCCCCACCTTACTCCTCTTTGCTTCACAAAGATGCTAGCTCAAGTCATTTAATTTACAATTGCCAGTGACACCACGCAGTACTACAAGCTTTAACTTTCTTATATCAACTCCCTATTTCAAGATATCAGCAGACAACATGGTGCCTGTTTCAGCTAAGGAGGTAGGAGCTGGGATGGCGAAGCTGACTCTGATAACAAGCTCTTAGTTTTACAGACTTTGAAATAAACTGCTTGGACAAAGGGAATATTTGTGGTTGCAGTCTGATAAGAGCCAACATTCGTCCATGTGTACGCCAGATAGCCTTCTGCGGGGGAAGAAGTAAAACAGGCAAGCGTATGTAAGTTATACGCTGAAATAAACACCATGATAATTTTTGAGTTGAGGGAACACCATCATTCATTCCTCCCCCAGGTTCCTAAATTAATCAACGGAAAGCAGAGAAAAAAAATCTTGCATGAATAATGCCGCAAAGCTATGGAATAGGCGTATCACCAGAAAAACAACAGCCACAGGACTGCGTTCCAGAAACCCACTCACTCTGAGATCTCAGCAAACAGCAAGACCGTGGTTTACTTACCTCAGCGTGGGGAAAAGGAGGTTCTGGAAGATATACCTTTGTTTGTTTGTTATGACACAACCTTTACAAGAAAAGGAAAATAAGCTGGGTTAGAGAGCTGCAGAACATCCTGCAGTATCTGCTGCCATCTACTGTTAAAACTTTTCCTGGAGAAAGCCATTTCATGGCTGTGGTATCAGGTGCAAAGTCATTAATTCGTTTTTTTTTTTTGCTTCCAGCCTTTCTGTTTAGAAGACCAACACCTACTGGACATGATGAATTGGTCATAGCAAGATCACTAAGAGAAAGTGCTGCAAGTAATTTTGTACGCAGTATGTAACAGATCCCATTGCTGTGGTAAACAAATTTGTAACTCAACATCCATGTAATTTCACAGGCAAGACTTTAGCAATTTTTCCAAAGCCAAATCATCCTTGAACAGAAAAATTCCACTTGCCTCATCCCAATTCTCAGCAAGGACTTAGTCCTTTAGTTCATTATAATCTAATTCTCCTATGCATTTCATTATTGCAGCTCTAATATTGGCAAACTGCCTCTGACCACAGCATAATGCCTACCGTTCCCTGCTATTTTCTATCAATCATTTATTTTTAAAACACAAATATTGAAAGCTGTTGATTAGCCCTAGTCAGAGTCCTGATTCATCCTATTACAGGAGACAAAAGAAGATTTTTGTCAGAGGTCTGTGTGATGTTACAATCATCTGTAGTGACACTGTCCTACTGGCTTTTTCTGGGAAATATTACCCTTCTCATATATTCTTCACTTTATTTATTTATTTATTAAGCAACAAGCCTTGGTCAAACTAAATTTGATAAAGTCTAAGAGATAGTAAGAACAGGAAATTTCTTTTAGATGACTAACTGCCGGAATTGGAAGGCTGGAATCCCTGAATTTCAGCACCAGTTCTGATCCCAAATGTCTACGTTACACATTACAACCTCTGCCTCCACTTCCACCTAAGTAAAACATTTACTCTAAACACAAGTATTTGGAGATTAGCTAATGTTGGTGCTGACTTTTGAAAATAATACTCCACAGACAAGCAGAATTCAAGTAAACGGTGTCTGAATACTTGGGTGGCTGAATTGGGCCAACTAGACACAGCAGACAAAACAGAAGCTTCACCTGCACACTGCACTCAGAGCTGCCTTACAACCCAACCAGCACACGTAACATTCCTGCTACCCTGACCAGCAATATCGAGCTGAAAAGAATTATTATAGCAAGAACTATGCAGCTACCACTTCAGCTACTACTGAAATGAAATCACCACGTACATACAAAAAACCCTAACAGCTTAAATATAAACTATATGAGTCAACACATGCCAGTTTGGTCACACACTGAAGTTTGGTGAGGACACCAACGCTTGATTTTTCTGCTTTTGCTAAAAGTAATGTGTTAAAATTCACCGTATTTTGAGTTTCTTTAAGATTCTCCTGAGGGATCAATTCACCTCAGATTTCCGGGACCTCTTTATTCTTTCCTGAACTCCAGATTAAAAGTCTGGTGAGGAAGAAAGGAAGGAAAAGCTAACTTACTTTGCTTAATAAGACAGAGCACCTCTTAGTTTGTAAGAATTTAGGAACAATCAATGGTTGGGTTTTCTTTTCCATGGTTTAGAACGACAGACTAATTTAGGTTGGAAGAGACCTCTTGAGATTATGTATTCCAACCCTCTGTTCAAGCATGTTCTGCTAGAGCAGGTTGTCCAAGATTTTGGCATTTCCATAAACAGGGATTCTACAACCTCTCAGGGCAATCTGTTCCACTGACCACCCACCTCGTGGCAAAAAAAGTGTGTTGCTTCTGTTCAGACTGATCTTCATGCATTTTAATTTGTGCCCATTGGCTCTTGTTCTGTCAGTGGGCACTACTGAAAGGAGTCTGGCACCTTCATACTAATTTCCTCCGATCAGGTTTTTCTGCACATTGAAAATACCCCTGGAGCCTTCCATTCTCCAGACTGAAGAGTCCCAGCTCTCTCAGCCTCTACTTACATGAAAGATCATCTTTGTGATCCTGTTCTAGTCTCGTTCCAGTACACTTGTATCTTTTTTGCACTGGGGAACTCAGAACTAGACACAGTGCACCAGATGTATCCTCACTGGTGCTGAGCAGAGAAGGATGACCTCTCCTGACCTGCTGGCAATGCTCTGCCTAATGCAGCCCAGGATAGTGTTGGCCTTTTTTGCATTGCGAATGCACTGCTGACTAAGGAAAATTAAGTCTGAAAAATCTATTTTGCCTATATTGACAGAATATGGCTCTCATTTTGGGGGCATTGAATGAGACTTGCAGAAAGGAATATTTAAAAGCCACTCAAGTCAGGTCCATCATTGAATCACCAATTCAAGTACCAAAAAGCACAGACTATTTGAGTTTGCATGTTCTACAGGAAACGATGCTCCCTTAATTACAGAACATCTACTTACACACTCACGCACACCCTTGTGACACAGGAAACGTGCACAATTCTAATGAAGTATAAATCAGAATATGTCAAGTAGACATAAACTGCGTATGTCTATTTACCATAGTTGAATGTGTGAATCGAGCCTGATAAAGCAGCCCTTTAACACCTACCATTCAGCAAAGATCTGGGAGAACTCGAGGGAGCTGTTGGCAACGGGAGAGATGAAATAAAAAGGGACATTGGAGAGTCCAGCAGAGTCAATATACTGATACAGGCACTCCAGCAGATCATATATTACTCCAGACGGGTAACAGGGAACCAGCACATTTCCTCCATTCCGGACAGTCATAGCTAAGAGAGAGAGAAAAATCAATTAACGGGGTTCATATTTAAACTTTTTAATAGAGTTCCTTTAATCCAAACATAAGGCATAGAAAGAAGCTGCTGCACGAGCTGGCAGAACATCTTATGCATATGAATTGGGGAGATCACTTCTGATCATTAAACATATTTATTTACTGCTTTCTCCTGGCTTAGTGAAGTTATTATATACTCCATAAGCTGGGGGGCACACAACATGGGGAGCACATGCAAAACTCCTGACACGAGAGGGCGATCTTGCACTGGCACATGAAGATAAATGCCCAAACGGACACAAAACACCCTACCATCAAAATAAACCCTGCTCCATCTATCAGCTGTCCACGAGAGGTGAAGGACGACAGCTCACAGGTCTCAGCTGAAAGCACTAGACACGGTAAGCTGTTCTGTACACGGTGTTTTCAGGATGCTGGATGAGTGGCTGAAGATACAGGTATTTCAAACAGCCCTCAAAGGTAGAGGTGGGCAGGGGGAGTGCTTCTCCTTTTCAAAAGCTCTACATATTTCCGTGCCCTTTCAACATAACAAGAAAAATTTAAAACCTCAACGAGCTGTAGACAGCACAAGACTCGAGAAAAAAAAATGAGGAAAAGAAAAAAGAAAAATAGGTTTACTCTGTAATCGAGACAGATCCAAGTGCAACAGCAAAAGCAAGCACAACAGCAAACATTTTGTTCTTTTCGGCAGGATGAATTACAAAAATGCTGTACTTTATGAGAAAGAGGAAATACTTTGTCCAGCTCACTAAGCAGTGGCTGCCTCACTAAGATTTCATCTGTGGTCGTGGGGTAAAACCATCTACCGCTGTTAATTGCAGTGCAGCAGCAGTAACATTACGCATCAAGGCATTACACAAAAAGCTGTGAAAGAGCCTGAAAATGCATATATTAAATCCTGCCATAATCACTTCCTTGACTGCAGTTTATTGATAAGCTTTGATAGGGTACAGATCTAGAACATTAAAGGGTCTTTTTGCACCACCTAAATGCTCAAAGAAGATTTTTATGGCTGAATGTTTCAAGGTTTTATGGAGTCTAGGGAAATGCACAGACTCCATGATGGGATTTTTCACATACATTTAGGTGCTTAACTCCTTTTAGGAGTCAGTACCTATTAGCTGCATCTCTCAACAACAAACAGTGGTCAAAAGCACCTTCTATATCAGAGCTATGTTATACAACACTAACAGCAAGGTGAATTTATTGCTTAGGTTTTCTCCAGGTCACATACAAACTCTACCATTGAAATATTTGTGAATATGAACAGCAATACTTTACGTGTGCCTACAACTTGAGATGTTACAAGAAATCCCAGCAATGCGTTATATTATCCCTCTTACACGTCCAAGCCTCACCTATCCCATCTGTAAACAGGATGTGAAGAGAGGAATGAGGAGATTAAGAATGATATTTTCAAAACCATGTGGGGGCTGAAAGTTAAGCCTCTGGCTCCAGAAGCAGAATTTACATTGCTCCGTTGTACACCCAGAAATTCCACAAAGAGGAAAGATAAGTACCTACATCCACAGCAGCACGAATGCTGCACGGACAGAGGCAGAGGAGGCAGAGTGCATTAGTAATCAGTGTGAAACCCTGAGGAAAGGCACATGTCTGCACCTCTGCCTCCATCCTGAATGAGGATACTGGCTCAAACAGCGAGGTGTGGGTCTCCTTGGAACAGGGTCCTTCTTCTTTCACTCAGGCATCGACTCACCCAGTTAAGACAAATATTGAACTCCCCCATTTTAGGAGGCAGCAGGAAGAGCTTTCATCTCGTAACGGACTGGTTAAAGAATCTGCCCAGGCCACAAAAATCGGGGTTTCATTCTTAAGCCTTAGAGTTTGAATTTGTAGCTCTCCCTTCCCTGCAGGCATTGGTTCACTATACGAACCTCAGGCCTTTTCGATTGAAAACCAGACATTCAAGATGGTGGGTAAGGCCTCTGTGCAGATGCCAACTTGAATTTCAGTTCCCAGGAAAACTAGAGAGTTGGCTAGCAATAATTAATATAAAATCACTGTCTGGTGAGGGGAACACTTTTCCACCTGCAGACCAGGCCACAGACCCAGGCTTGCTGGCACCTTAAATTTCACGTTCCTGCCTGCACAGTGATGCACCTTTCAGCCTGGCCTAGGCCTCGGGACAGGAAAAGACAGCAATACAACTATCACAACCCTGACAAGACTGTGTGTGTCAACTTTTGGGCTTAGAATGTACTACTTCATTCCTTGGTGCAAGTTTATTTGTCTTTGCTGACCACAGAGAGTGATCTAAACAGCTGGGCAGTAATTCCTGGTGGTGCTCTGAGGTGTTTTCATAAAGGGATGAGGATTACCTCCCAGCTTCTCTGAAACAGGGATGAAAGCCTGTACAAGCGTATCGCTTTCCGTGCGAGTGGCAGGTTCAATCTGGCTCTCTTGTACAACTTTCTACACTTGTCATTAAGAAGACACGTATATTTGAAAGCTGTTTAAAGCCCAATTTATCTCTGTGACTGATGGCTGCACTCTCTTGAAAAAAGTTGCATAATAATCTTGGCATTTCAAATTTAGTCCCCTTCAGTAGCTCCATAACAAGTTGTTCAATTTACAACTCACAAAGAGATGCTTGCTTTTCCAACAGCTGCCACCACAAGGTCAAGTTGGCACCTAAAAAGCAAACTGTGCTCTTTTCTGCTTTATATAAACATGTGCACACGCACAGAGAGGCACGACCGCACACGCACGCAAAATATCACAAAACTGTCCCTACAGATAGTCTGGCAATTTCGCTGATGATGCCCAAAGCAATGTAAAAATACAACTGCCTTCCTCAAGCTGCAGAGTGCTGGTGCTGCAGTGCTGTACCAAAAAAAAAGGGGTTTGGGCTAAACGGAGACGAGCTCGGAGACGCAACAAAGTATGGTTTCAGTGGCGCACACACAATGTGGAGAGCAAATCACGCATGTGTCTTGGTAATAATGGGAATCAGCGTCCACGACTCTACATGCTGGGATGAAAACAGAGATCAAGGTGAAATTTTCACACTTTCAATTCTGTGCTTAACAACGCTTACTCACAAACATGCTGTTACCCTATGATAGACATTTTTGGTAAATTTGCAGTGTCTGCCTCTACCAAGTGTATTTTGAGCTTCTTGTGAAGTCCCCTGATCGTTCTGGAAATGGGAAAATATATGAAAGCTATTGTGCTCAGCTTGCCTCCAATATTGCTTTTCACAGTAACCTATTGGTTTTTGGACTTTACACATTTGCAAGAAAATGGATTCACTATTTTCTTCTCCTGATGTTGGGGTAGATGTGTAAATACTGCTGATAAGTGACAGTCCTACCACTGCAATGTTCATAGAATTATTTGCTTTTTTTCAGGTGAGTGCATTTTTTGGCAATACTGATGAATTTCCAGATCCTTACAGTGGCATCATTTTATGCATGTATCTTCCTTCCATGTTTCATAGTTTTCTAATTTCTCTGAGTTTATCTCTTTCAAGATTGAAGCTGGCTTGAAGACCTACAAAACCCTCAAAATAGTTCAGGATGTTTCTGTAAACCAGGACGACTTGTGCAGATAAACCCCCACCTGTATCTACAAATGTAACACATTTATTTATACGCATCCATCTTTTGGATTTTGCTTTGGCCCAAGCTACAGCCTTAAGACATTGTTTAATATTTTAAAAGCATTTTAATTAACAACAGCCTCGCTATTGTTTACTTAGCAAACAGCTGTTGCAGTTTAAGAAACCAGTGACCACCAAGCTGCTTGCAGGAGCACATTTGGTGGATAACTTGCAGCAGAGTTGGTAGCAGGGCAACATGCACCGCTCCTCAGCCTCTCCAGTAAAAAGGCTGACACTTCAGCTCAGATCTGCTTCCTTGGTGGTTTAAGTAATATAAGATGATAGAAACGATCATGTTACCATCAATCAGGGGGACAGTAAACCCCATAAAGGTCCAGAAGGGGCAGAGAAGGGCAGCAGCTTTGGATCTAGCATAACAAGGTCACCAAAACTTGTCTGCCAGCTTGTAATAAAATTAGCAATGCATGAAAACAATGAAAACACGGCCTGTAACACACAGACACACACAAACATAGGCATCATTTAGGAAAGGAAGTCACAGGTGTTAAGAATTTACAGTTTCAAGGAGAGGTTGAACAAGTTCCTGGAAGAGAAGTCCACTGAGCATTAACTATGCAAAAACCACGTTCAATTCAGGAAATTCCTGAAATAAAAATAGTTGAAGGCTATTAGATTACGAGGGGAAAGTATCATATAATCTCACTCTATTCTTCTGCTCTTCTCTAGACATCTGCTCATGGTCCCTGCTGGAGCCAGGATGTTGGCAAACAGGATCTTTGGTATATCCCAAGATCATTATTTTCATAAAATGCCAAAACACACCCTGTTATTAGGTATATTTATCCCTAGGAATCACCCTGACCCTGTAATTCACCTTTTCAGATAAACAAACCCCATGTAATTTCACCTTGTACTTAGGCCCTATGACCCCTGTTTGAACTGAAACATGTCCTCACTGGGGATATCTGATTTTGATTTAGAGATGGCGGGTGATGGAGGAATCTACCACATCCCTTGCATTATTTCCCTACCACAACTGTGGCAGCTCCATACTGGGATTGTGAGATAGTACACAGATAGTCAGCATCTGTGATTATGCAAAAGGATTTAAAAATTGAAGAAGGAAAATATCGTGTTTTTTTTTTTCTTCTTCAAGAGTCGATTCATATGTAAGGAGTAAGACTAAGAATTATTTGCACTTCAGTCTGTTCTCATCTTTATCTTGCAACCTCGGGTAAGCCACCTAAATACTGTACCTCCTATTTCTCCCAGGTGTGCAGCAGGGACCAGAACACTTGCTTACGGTGAAGATCCCCGGTTTAGACTTCTAATGGCTTTTAAAAATCTTTGTAACAATCCTCCTATCCTGAGGTTTTCAGTCTTCTTTGTAAAAGGTAGTTAGTTTAAAATAAACAGGAGATACCTGACAAAAAACAGGCAATACACAACAAGACAGACCTGAGAAAGTGGTTTGATGACAGAAGCCTGAGAGTACAGAAGAACTGAGGTGGAGGAAGGGGAGAAAAGGAGAGAACAGTACTGGATGTGACATTCCAAACAGGCTGGAAAATGCTGCCATTCACACTGCTATCACAGCTTTGCAATTATCAGCTTTTCCAGCTGTGAAAGCGTCTGATTAGGTTTTATATTTCTGGGGACTATAAATATATCTCGATATATTTTTTTTTAAACAGAGATTGTGCTGTTTGCTTTTGATATATTTAAAAATCAGGTGTAAGAAGGGAAGCAGATGTGCTTGTTTTCAAAACTGAAAATCACAAAAAAGCGTAAAGATTTTACACTGGCTTATATACAGGAAGGAAATAGTAATATCTCAGATGGGAACAATCTCCAAAACCTAGGCAACACATAGCCTGTTGGCAGCTAAGTGACATACTTAGCAAACCAAGAGCAGCAGATGATTAAATCTTGTAATACCTGTTCCATTCCAAAACATTTTAGGTACAACTTGTGTCTCTCTAAGCACTTACTGTATTAATGACATCAGGAGCACATCGTAAAATCTAAACAGCTAGTTTTATGCCAGAAGCTATAGCTGGACAACTTATTCAGTTCCAGGAATCTCAGAATTATTTCCCACCCAAAGCAATGAATAAGATGATAAAATACGCAGAAGCCTTCTTCCAACGACCTACCCAGGTTGCTGCAGAACTCTCCTACCATGCCATCTGGGTTCGCAGTCGGGATTTGTGTAAGACCCGTCAGGATGAGAACATCACTGTTTTTAAGAGAAGCCTGGTCCATGGGCTGAAACAGAGTACAGTGAGACAAAATGAATAACATGGGAGTCGTAACACAGGTTTCTCTGCTCTGCTCCAAGAAAAGTGCAACACATAAAAGATACAGCGATCAAGAAGGAGAACGAATGGAACACGTTAAACCAAACGTCCCTCTATCTGCGGAAATGCAACTGGAGTTAATAAAAACGCAACCGTTTACTTGCATATTTACAGCACAAAGCAAGCAATGGAACTGTAATTGGATGTAACTCAAAGTGGTATTCTCCATAGACTAATCATTTCATGGCCTTAGGAGCTGAACAACTGAAAAGACAACCCTTCCTTGCAGTCAGGAAGGGTTTAATGCTTGTGTTCCTATCTTGGCTGCACCGGTTTCCAACTAGCCTTCGCAAATCCTGGTGTCAGCACTGATTTCCAGTGCCCACTGTCTTGTCAGAGGGCAGCACCATTTCCCCCAATTTTACCATTTAGTGAATTCTCTCTGAAAGAGGTGAGATTGGCAAAAGACTTTGGGCCTGAAGCTCTCAATTTTGTGTATGAAACTCAACTTAGCATAGGGCTCTCCCTTGATGGTGAAGCCTGCTTTTCTGCTTGCAGTATTACAACCACGACTTTCAAGTTCTCACTTAAAACTGTTCAGGCTTTTTCAGAAGTCATCTGGTGAAACAGGAAATGACTACTGCAGGTAGAAATAAGAAATTGTTTTAGATTCCTTAATTTGATACTTTTTGCTTATTTATCTAAGAAATAATTACTTAACTTATCTAATGTAGCTGTAATATCATGCCTAACATACAAGTATCTTCTTAAAAGCCAGAAGCTGAAAACGGGTTAAAAATCACACATGCAACTACACAAAAAAAACACAACGCAGTGTTCCCAATGCAACACCAGAGCTAAACTGATAGAGAAAACATGACTTGCCTTACCAACCTCCCCTTGTGAACCTGACTAGCACTATGCCTTTACCCCGTATCTTTCTTTGAAGGCTGTGCTAGAGGCTAAGCTGTATCAAAGTGAAATAGATGCCTTCAGAGGGCTATGACCTCTGATCCCCTGCAGCACATGTTGTACTGAGAGCCTAAACTCGTAGGTACAGCCCTAGGTTGTGTGGTTAGTGCTGAGGGTAGTTATCACGAGGATCATCTTGCACGCTTTCTGCCCAGGCCACGTCTGCTTCCTGGGGGCCAGAGGAGGTCACCCCTGCACAGCCCATCCTGTGGCTCGCAAGTGGAGCAGAGGGACTGATGACTTAATGGTCCGAGGAAATAGCGTGGCGTTTTGGCCACTGGCAGGCTGCATAACGTTGAAGCAAACATCGCTTCTGCTTTGACTGTGCATAACAGCTCACACTTTTTTCACTAACATACTTTAAATGGGCACTTTATTAACGCAGAATAGAAAATGCATGTTCATGTTTCTTCCCCAGCAAACATACAGTAGAAATCAGAAATTATACATAAGTGTGACCTGATACTAAATTCATATATTCTTGATACCCAAAATCCAGCATAATCCAATCTTCAAGAGACAAAATCCACTTCTCCCTCTGCAGACATAGAATGGCCATAGTAAAAAGTTAACTTTTAGCCTTGCTCTGGGCTGGGATGCACTTCCCACAACTACTATTCAAGCGAAGGAGGGCAACTGCAGCCAATTGCACGGTATTTTATGGTTATTTTATTTTCAATAGACCCTCTTTGGTCTCACCAACTGGGAAAGATTTCTACCTTTCTACCAGAGGAGAACTGATGAACAGATTTTCTCTACTGAACTCAGAAGATCGGTGCACAGTTCCCTTGCTCACAGTCCCTCAGTGCCATTCTTGATTAGCTGAGAAAGACCTTGCACTCGCAAAGGTGCAGGGGAATTTCATACCAATTTCAACAGAAGTTTACACAGTGTATCACCTTGTAGGACCAGACTTGCTACATGAGATTTATCGCAATCTTTGACTCTCCATAGCGTGTCCATGAAAATGAAATGCCAATAATGCAATAAAAAATAATATCGAATCTGTCTGTGATAATGTACATAACGATTATGCCATATTAGATACACATAATTTCAGCTGCTATTGCACTGAGAGGGCTCGCATCGATTTTTGTGGGTTAATGTAAAGAATATGTCTTAAAAGGCTTTTAGTGACATGTCTGAACCTGTGCTGTCAACTCCTTTCTCCACTTTGGTGCCAACAGGCAATGGTGTCAATTCTATCCTCACCAGAGGATGAGGCAAAATTTTCAGTAGAGAGCATCTGCCAAAACACAGAAGTAAAGAGAACAATTAATGGTGCCAGACCTAACTCTCAAACAAACCTTTTTCAAAGCTCTTGAGTTATTTTCAGCAGCTACAATACAGCCTTGCCGAATCCCTCTCTCGCACTTCTTACAAAGACCCATTGAGGATTTCACAAGATATTCATGGTGTCATGTGGAAGATGGACCCAAAAGTCAGCATTCACTGCATCCAATTTCAGCTGTCTGTACATCCTGGGACATGTCTAAACTGTCCAAACTAACTGCTTCACTTTCTATCTGTTGTAATACCCAGTGACCTACGACAGATGCAATGTAACTCTGCTGATGATAAATGTAACCTCTGTGTACCTTAAAAATTCAAGAAAACTTTAAGTTGCAATTTATACCAAAGAAACAATCCCACTCTTCTTCCCCTGGCTGCTGATTCCCACCTGGTGCTGCCGCCACCACCACGCCAGCACTTAAATCCCAGTGCTGGCAGAAGGGAGGAAATGGGGGAAGGACAGTGGGACTGGGGGCAGTTTGAGTTGGGTAAGATGAACCTCATCTTGCTTGCACACTGAGCAAAGGAAATGCTCTCCAGGCTGTTACTGTGTATATTAGACAAGATGCAAGAAGAAGAAGCATTTTTCCAGTAGTACGTCCAAATAATCTGTGTCATGTCATCCTTATCAAACTGCTGATGAGAGCCTGGTCACCTGATACTCATTTTTGATAATTACAGAGGGAGTTCCAGAAGGCTGGAGAAGTGCTAAGATTTCACTGTTATTCAAAAAGTTCAGAATATATTTTTACATATCTTAAAAATATTTTATCTTAAAAAGCAACAACAAACACCACCACCAAGAAAATGCAGTGTCTGACACTGGAGTTTCATTATGACTGCTCACCACAATGCTATGGAGAAACAGGTCAGACAAACAACTTTTCACTCCCCGAAGAAAAAATGCTCGTTTGTTGAACACAATTTAGGCTTTGTACTACTCAAGATACTGTTATCACTATATAATATCTGTCCAACACATTAAATAGGTGAAGAGCTCGTTGGTAGGTCTCAAAGCACACTAGTTACTATAGAATCACCATGTTGTAGGAGCTTGTAGTGGTGTTCACAGGGATTAACACTAGGTCAAAATCTGTCTATTGTCTTCGACAGCCATCTGGAAGCAAATATAAGACAAAGGTGATATCTGATATGCAAATTATACCTGATAACATTTCTGATGTGGTGAGTAACAAGAAGAGGGCAATCTGAACGCATTCTCAACTACCTGGTATTGCTATCCCTTCGAATTATGCCTTAGTATAAAATAATGCAGAGTGCAATGGACTGCATGATAAAAATGAGAATCTCAGTGACCGTATGGGACAAGAAACAACATCCGCAGAGTGAATTGTCCAGCCCTCATCTCCTGTTAGCAAACAGACTAGGTTCTCAGGGATTCTGGTGGGTTTGTAGTACCATTTCCTGCACTTGTTAAAGCTGAAACCGCCCTGCCTAACTGCTACCATTTCTCCTGCAGGTTGCAGTGAGTGCGTGGAATCTGCTGCCCGTGGGCTGTGCTCTTACCAGGCAGATCATTCACACCCATTCCCTGCCACAGCAGGGTCATTTCCTTAAACCAGGGATTTTACCAGCGGTGCAGACAAACGTTCATTTTTGGAAAATGATGACACACGATCGGACTAATTCGATAAACCGAATCACCATTTCATGTCAATGAACAGAGAACACTCTCAGTTACCAAACCACTTCCTATAGTAGAAAGTTTCTCCTCACTGAAACACTATATTCACGTCTTGTCAAATACTACTGCTGCTTCTTCACTAGGTCTCGAAACAGGATAGCCCAGGCCAGTCTGAGGCAGACGAGAAAAAAGGATCTGGAGACTCTGATACAGTGCGTGCAGCTAAGTACAGCCGTACTATTAAGGATGGTTTATCTACTGTAGTTTTTCAGCTCCTGAGATCAAGCTTTTAAATGAAGGATGCTCAGAAGCAATACTCTTTAGCAGATATTCACCTTGGGGGAAATTACTTACTGATCACGAACCTGACACATTTTCTAAATTATTTTTAAATACCTCCTGCTAATATTGCTTTCAACTATTTTGACAACTTCTGAAGCACAGAGTACTGCAAACTTCAAGACATTCTTTGCACTAAGAATTTATGGATCTAGAGAGAATTAATTTACTGGAAATTACATCTACAGCACTATAAAGACTTTGCCCTTAGCAGAGCAGGGTGGAAATGTTGGCAGCCAGTTAGCTATCATTTCTCCCAAGGAAGGATGTTTCAGAAGTGATATAGAAGCAGTCTGCGAACTGTCTGTGAAGACTCTTTAGTGAAATATGGATTTTTTAAAAAGTCACTAATGGTCTATTGTTTAACTCTGTTGAAATTTTCCTATTTAATGCGAGAGAGAATTTCACAGGTGGTGAGTAGGTTAACATCAAGTCATCAATAACAAAGAATTTTGATTGTCCTTCCCTAGCAACTATTGATACCTGTCCACTTACCAGGGTGTTATATCTTCTCAACGCCTATTCAAAGTCTAGCCAGCTGCTAAAAGAAGTGTGTTTGACAGTTTCTACCTGATCCCATCTGGGTGAGCCTCTATTTTTTTTTTTTTAATTTTACGGTTGTTGTTTTTTTTTGTTTTTTTTGGGGGCAAAGGCAATTCCCTGTATAGAAGACTAACAAAAATGCCTATACCTGAGGGTGTGTTGTA
The DNA here is from genome assembly GCF_964034855.1 of Anser brachyrhynchus. Lineage (NCBI taxonomy): Eukaryota > Metazoa > Chordata > Aves > Anseriformes > Anatidae > Anser > Anser brachyrhynchus. Next base: position 124,301,064 of record NC_137696.1, on the reverse strand, counting down.
AGCAGAGAAGATCCTGAAACGTAGGAAACCTTTTCGTAGTGCGACTGGATAATCCAATTGGAACTTCCAAGAGCGTAGCCTGAGCTGAGAGGGGTGACCTGTACAGCGCCAAACAACTCCTGAAACACACAGCAAGAGATATTACCTTCAGAGAGCCCCTGAGAGAAGTCAGAACAGGTCATTTTATCATCAGTGATATCAATTAAAAATTAGTTCTGTTATTCAAGGCCTGTATGAAGATGGTGTTTGTCTTACGTTTGCTGTTTTTATTTCCTCAGGTCTAACAGGACACATGCTCTGAGAAAAACTTCCTGAGGTTTGGCTTTCATCAAGACTCTTCCATGTTAACCGTCTGGTGTCTAACTGACTTCACACAGCACCATAATTCTCACTGGACACATTATCCGTGGTTTAGCTGGCTTTGCTGTATTGGGGAAGCTTGTAGGAGTTTTACATCTTTGAAGACTATACCCCCTTAGGCAAATTTTATTGTTACTGGTCAGTAGGAAAGAAGGAAGGGCAAGTAATTCTGTACTAATAGAAAACTCACTTTGGGTCACATATTTTGCTGTAGAAAATGTAAAATTAAAGACAAACACAATCACTTTCTGATTTTACTTATCACTCACCAGCTTTATTTCTTTATAAAATCTATCTACAGGTGATTTAGAAACAACTCCCTGCAAACTCAATTCAAATTTCAGTTTCAGCTCTGAGCATAAACAACCTGACAGTTTTCTCCTTTTCACATGTCATTGGAAAGCGTATTGCTTTATCTGTACACAGCAACGGGCTATACTTGCTTTGAGAAAGGAAAATAAGCATCCATGTATACTTCACTAATGTGTTCTACTTTCTGGTTACTGAATAATAGAACAAGTATTGGACTCATGCAATACTAATGATTTTTCTAGTATCCCAATATATATTTGGATGCCTCTCAAAACAAAACAAGGTCTCTATTCTTTTACTCCTCAGAGTTTGTAAACCAAGGCTCTATATTCTGATGACACGCAGATATGTAAAATGGACACCAAACCATTCTTGATGTTGCCATGTTTTGGGTTAGCTGAGTAATTAGGCTCTGATTATTTTATAAGTTTGCTTTGGGAAGAGATAAAGTATGCTCTAGAAATGTCTCCTTTATTCCAGTAACTATAAAAGAACGATTGGTTTGAAGGTACAAATCTAAAATAAAGTGAGATGCATCCACACTGTGGAGGCAGTCAAAAAGGAACATTAACCATCCACCAATACTGAAGAAGTTTAAGCACCCTCAACCTGCCCGGTTGTTAGACCAAGCTGCAGCTGTTACTTACGTGTGATACTTAGGTATCTCAGATTACTGAATTGTTGGTTCAGATCATTCTAGAAACTACACCAGATTATAGTTAATTGCATTTGAAACAACAAACCTTAGCTGGGAACCTTTGGAAAGGAGCGTCTGAAGTTCGGGTTGGACCATTAGGTTTTGTTTACAATTCCTAATTTGCTATATAAAAGAAAGTGGAGGAGGCTGAAGCACTCAAAAGATTCCCAGAAGTGAGATACAGTAACTCAGGAGGGGATGTGGCTTACAGACAGAGAGGATACATTCATTTGGTACATCCTCCCAGCTCTCAGTGGGCCAGCCGTCAATTCTAAATTCACAGGTACGCCTTAAAATTGGCCTCCCCTGAGGAAGAGGAGAAACAAATGGATACTCCCTGATTTCCAACAAACAACAACCCTTCCGGGGAGGCAGACTGGGGTACATTGAATACAATCTTGCTTTGCTTTCCCAGGTTAGGGTAGCTAGATCTTACACAGGATCTAGAAGGAAAATAGAAAAGGAAGGGCGTTTCTCAGTCATTTCTAGGGGAAAAGCTGGTAAGCAACAAGTTGTTGCTGTTGACCTGAGGAAAGCTTTGCAGATACTCACAATTTTCTGGGAATATCCCACCAGCTGGATCTTGCTGAGCGCAGCGTTCACCTCTGGCATGGTGTAGCACTTCCTCCACATAGACACCTCCACTGCGTCCTTCAGGGGGGCTGGCAGCAACCTGCAAAGATCAACAGGATCTGGGCATTTTCACAACTTCCTGATGGACCACCAGCTTTTATTTCCGTTTCTATTCTCCCGATATTAGATTTTCTTTTTTTTTTTTTCTTTTAAATATGCCTGGTGCTTCAAAGTGAGGAGCAAGGCCTTTTGCCTGTTCAGAAGCAGAATCAGATTTTGCCTCATCCCAAAGTCTGCTCTCCTTCTGCTCTCTTTGTTGTTGTTCCTACCCAGCCTTTCCTTCAAAGTAGCTGTGATAAAGGTGCTATAGCAACTCCTGGGGTATTTTTGCCACCTATGAAAGATGCTGGCTGATCTGACACGTCAACACGAAATGCACTGCTCGAATTGGTAGACACGGCTGGGACCTTGGTTCAGTGTCTGTTTTGCACGTCCCAGTTCTAAAACTAAGAATTTCAAAACGAAAGCAAGCTGCAACCTTGTGATTCAAATATTGGTACCAGATCATGAACAAATGTGCCCTCCGCTCTCAGTTTTGTAACCCCTGTCTTACAAGAGCATGGGACCTCCACTTCTTCGCCTTCAGCTCAGATACCCTGCCTGCCCTCGGAGTGCACTGGCAAGGAGACATTCGCTGACACTGCAGAGCACTCTGAGGTCCCCTACACGGAAGTATTTAAGATGTTTTACACCAAAGAAAAAAAAAAATCCATCCATTCTGCTCTCCACAGACGCTGCAAGTTAGCTGGGCAGTGTTGTCAAGGGAAGAAGTGAACCGTAATGTCACAGGCTGCAAGAGAGATGGCTAACTTCTGGGAAATAAATCTGCCTGAGCAACATGAACTGAGGCAGGAAGCAGAACAGCTGCCAAATGCATAAGAAGAATAGGATTTTTTTTTTTTTTGTATATTAAACCAATGCTAAATCAAAGGCTAATTCAAACCAATTTCAAAAGATTTATGGAAATTGGTCAAGTTTCTTTGATCAATTTGTTTAAAGGAATTTAATTTATTGTTATATCTACTAGGTCACTGAACTCCTCCATAATTTAAGATACTGAAGAAAGGATTAAGACCAGCTCTTGCCAAGAGTGCTGTACAGGTCTAGCGTGATAACTGTAATTCCAACACACGCTGGCTGAAAGCATACTGTGCTTAAGGAAACAAACAAAGCGTTCAAGGTCTTTTTTGGGAAGTCATAAGCAACAAAAGGCCAAACAATGTGGATAGTTGTCCACCACTGCACTGAAGCAAATTGCCTGTAAAAGCCTTTAACCTACCATAAGAAGCATTTACTGTTGGATGCTTTCGGGAGCTTCTCTTCTGGGAAGGAGAGAATATATCTCCAGGTAATGGAGGAAAGTGGGGAATTGTCCTTGGTGACAGGAGTAAGTTCCTATTAGCCCTGACTCTGTGGCTATGTTGTAAATATACTCGGATTCTTAACAGAGACCAGTGGGCTTCATTCTTTGCTGGTTCCTCAGATGTGGCCCCGCTGGCATTCGACCTGTCACCTGAACTTTTAAAATCTGTACAGGTAGTCATTGGAGGATATTTTAAAGTCTGGAGTGAATCTGCTAACACTGTGGCAAGATCCTATTGTGGATCACCTCGTAACAAGCAGATGTACATGGGCAGAGGCAGGGCCAGCCATAAGCAGGAAGGTATCGTGAAGATGCTCAGTCTAGTGGTTAATATAAAACCTTGAGAAACTCAAGGTTTTAGGTTATCCAACTTCTGGGTTGGATATTAGGAAGAACTTCTTTACTGAAAGGGTTGTTAGGCATTGGAATGGGCTGCCCAGGGAAGTGGTTGAGTCTCCATCCCTGGAGGTCTTTAAGAGACGTTTAGATGTAGAGCTTAGTGGTATGATTTAGTGGAGGACTGGTTAGTGTTAGGTCAGAGGTTGGACTCGGTGATCTTGGAGGTCTCTTCCAACCTAGACGATTCTGTGATTCAGGGACTTGTATTCTCAACTGGGCATCTGCACACAGCAATTGTTTCTGTTCAATGCAAAGGTTAACGTTCAGTATATTATAGTGTAACATGTTCTTGTTTGAAGGGAAGGGAGGGTGTAGGTACCAAAATAGATTAGAAGACCGGCCCCTCTTGTCCACTACCTTGTCTCAGGAAACACTCTGTTTCAGCTACTTGATAGGAAGACATAAGAAACAATCAAACAGGTAGTCACCCAAGTGTCTTTCATTAGGCAAACTTCCTCTTTAGCCCTCTTGAATCCTAATCAGCCTGAAAAATATCCTGTCTGAGCATCTACAGAGCTTCCACAAAACTGCACATTTAAAATAAAAACCAATGGCAATAAAACTTGCTAAGCAATTAGTTCAGACTGGATCTGATAATGGAAAAACATAAGCCACTATAATGAACTTATTACATTTTATACAGTATTTGCATTTAAAATGCTTCAATGCTTTATCTAATGAGATGATAATACTTTTGTGTTTTATACCAACTATTCAGAGTAAAACTAGCTGAACTGTAAAGCAGAAATGGTGATTGATCAGCCTGAAAAATTAAAGTTAGACTCGGAAGTAATAAGTATTCTGTTCCAGTAACAGACAAGTATTTAAAAAAATTACACCAAGGATCACATTTTCTTAAATAATGGATGTCAGTCTAACCCTGCGTGTGCTATTAGCCAGGTGTTAATTTGTGGATGTTTGCTCACATGCTATAATAATCAGTTCCATTCACGCTTGCATGACACTTGTCACCAGGAATCTCAAGATACTTTGCAAACATTAATTAAGTCCCTGTATAGCCTGTATGGAGGATAGGAGCTCCATTTTACAGAGGCATAGGGAAGTGAAGGGGGAAACTCAGAGCACAGGTGAGGCACAATTGGGAAGGGAATTCAGATTTGTCCCTTTTCCAGCTCACAGACAACACTGGTTCATACCGGCCTCAAGACAGAGTTTAGGATAGGTAGAGTTGGACTTGATGATCCTCGTGATCCCTTAAAGCTTAGGATACTCTATGATTCTATGACTTACGTTACCAAACAGCTGCAGGGCTATCAGTTACATTCAGCCATCCTTACTATCATCAACATTTCTTTGCTCCGCCTGTCTCTTATTTAGGCAAGGTGTGCTTTCTACCTCTAGAAGTTGGGGAACCTGCTGCCTGATCGAGGTTCCCAGCCATATATTATATTGTGGCAGTGCTCTCTGCTCACAGACGTCCTGTAAGTGGGACAGAAGGGTTGTTCCAGTCTGTCCTCCTCTACCTTCCTCTTACCTCCGTCAGTAGGTACCTCATTATAACTGCAACTTGATAGTACCAAGGAGGAATTGTCAACGTTAGGGTATTTCCCGAGCAATATAAGACAGAAAAATATATTTTAAATAGAGCTCCAGCAAAAAGACTAGCTTTCTGGATCAGTTGAATCAGAACAAAGATCACCTGTCTGAGTTCACCTCTGGAATAGTCAACGACACGCAAAGTGCTCGACAGCACTTTTTCTAAAATACGACCACCAAGAAAGTGACATTAAATGAGCTCTAAGATATATGATCCTCCTTTATACCATGCATACAAAACACAGGCGCTAGTGTGACAAGAATAATGGCTCCAGTCCTCTCTCGTCACATCACTGTGAGCTTCAGGAGTGGTTTCAGTCAGGCCAGCAGACTCCAAAATTAAAAACTACTATTCTGATGAGAGTATATATCAACCAGCACAAAATCATGAACAAATTTATTATCTTCGGTTTTGCTTTACATCTACGTTTCACTTGTCTTCTTCAGAAAAGACAGTTCCTGTGTTGAGAAAAGACTGCTCCTATGCTCAGCAGGGGAGTATAATATATAGCTAAACATATCTGGATGTGTGATTTCTTTGCTTTGCGATACTGAAAAAATGGCAACACTATATTTATAACTTATTAAATAATTCATTTTTAACATTTAACTTTTAAGTCAAGCCACATTAAGAATTAGGAATAGCAAGTGGGAGATCAATTAAAATGCACAAAACAGTTGTTAAAAATAACTTTCTTTAACCAGTCCTATCTTTAAAATGTGCTACCAATGAAACTGTCTCCTCTGTAGAACATATTGTGCACCTAAAGCTGTCTGTACTTCCAAGGAGAGCATTATCTGCAATTAGTAAGCCATAAGGAAAAATTTTGGATTATACAGAGTTCAGAAATTTTAGAGGTAGAAGATCTCACTTTCGAGCACCTTGTTTTTATGTATAAGTGGAATAACAGAGAGGGAGTTTCCAACTAACCTTTTTTTTCTTTCAGCCTTCAATTTGCTTCTAAGCTTTAAACGAAAGTGAAAAAAAGAAAACACCTCTCTGTTGTTCAAGCATAAAAGAGGCTGCACCCCTGGGAAGAAAGGTAGCACCGCACTGTGGTTGGCTCCCAGTGACTTCCAACAGCTCAGTATGTTGCATTTCTTTATTTACATTCATGTTTACTGAAAAGCTAAATTTAATATTAAAAGTATTCCAATACAATATAATTAAGTTTAAATAGCTTGCTCACTTCATCAACTTTTTATGATGCTAACACAAAAACCTCTCATCATGGAGCTACCCTATGTGAAGGAAGAACAGGACAGGCACGTGTCTTTCTGATTCTTCTTCCAAGAATCAAGCTTGTGTGGATTCTGTACATCAGTTAGGTATTTTTATTTCTGCTTAGTGGTACTAGCAAATCAAATCTCAAATGATGGCAGGTGGCCCATCTGAATTCTAAACTTTGGTTAGTTTTAGCGTTTGGGGACAGTCAGCCTATCCAGGTGGCTTGTTCCTTACCTCTGTACCTCCTTGTTCTTCCACATGGAGGCAGACTGAGCCTTTGGCACACGTTCAATGGAATTCACCAGTTCTTCCATGAGAAGTCTGAAAAGACATAACTAAATTAGTACTGCAGCCTTTAAGGCAAGACATAACTTTGTCCCAAATGCTTTCAGAATATCACACAAACTGTAACGCCATCAGGCTGTTTTAAAGAGGGGCTCTTCCTGCAGAGGCATCACAGCAATTACCAGTGCCACCCTGCTGAGTACGTTGGCTTTAGCTAGTCCAATTCTGTCTGCCTGGTTGGGACAGCAAAGGATCCAGCCTACTGAGTTAGGGATTATTTGGAAAGTGGAAGGACAAGAGAGAATCCCACCTGCTGCACAAGGTGATTTCTACGTTACCGACTGCTTGCCATATGGGATGAGACAAAATACATGAAGAAAACTTGTTAGCTGATGCCTGTTTATCACTTAGAGAAGCCAAGCACAATGTCAGAGGGAACCCTCCTCATCTACAAATGCACAACACAGTACTTGACACAGAAATGTACGTCAGGCATTAAAAACTGGTGCTAGAGATTTCACTGCCTAAAACTAAACTGCATTTGTGAATAGCATGCATGCTTCCCCTTGAAGGTAGAAAGCGACAGATTTAACTGCAGACAAATAGTATCTAGAATTACTTGGGGTGGGGAGAACCATATCAGAGTCCACCTTCCAACTATACTATGCTTGTTATCTTCAACTATCGACCAGCAATAGTCCAAAGGTCTACTACTAGTTCATATTTATATAATTCCTTTCTCCTTCAAGTGCCTTCAGTTTTTGTTTGTTTTTACACAAAGGGAGAATTACTTCAGCATAGAAAGCTTGTTTACGACCTTTAATAAACAAAGGTTCCTGCCCTGAAGAGCTTACAGCAGAAGTTCAGATACCATGGCCCAATCTGTTTTCTAATGGCAGCTGTTCTGCATGAGAAATACTCAAGTCCAGTTAGACGACATTAAGGACCAAACTTGCAACCCTTCCTAGCTGGAATTGACCTATCCAATCAGGAAACAACTCTCAAATTTTCCACTTGTTTAGACATTAGGAAGAAATTCTTCCCTGTAAGGGTGGTGAGGCACTGGAACAGGTTGCCCAGACGAGCTGTGGATGCCCCATCCCTGGAGGTGTTCAAGGCCCTGGGCAACCTGATCTAGTGGGTGGCATCCTTGCCCATGGCAGAGGGTTAGAACTGGATGATCTTTAAGGTCCTTTCCAACCCGAACCATTCCGTGATTCATGTTTCTGCTGGTTTAATTTAGCACTTCTCTTTGGAGTTAAGAGCTTAGGAGAGAATCTCAACTGTCATTTATAATGAAATCAGCTTGAATTCCCTTCCATGGTATGGAGGCTGGTACAAATCTCAAACACTGAAAAACTATAAGGCAATAACCTTAAAAGCATTTGCTGTTTAAAAGACTGGTGATTCCTCTTCTGTTTGAGGGGCACAGAGAGGAGCAGCAGAGATCTTTGGTTCATGGTTTTTGAAGGTTTGAAGCTGGCTTTATGATACTTGCTGCTCAAGACGTCTCAGCCCACTCAAGATCTACTATCCCACATCTGCCTGGGCTCAACACAAAGCACCTGCTGCAAATGACAGATGGTTCCAGAGTTTGGGAAACATTGAGTTAACACATTTTCAGCACTAAGGACTTGGCTGGCATTCAGCTACTGCCTAAGAGCCTCTTCGGAACATTAGACACCACTCCTCTACCCATATTGTCCTTTACACCTTTTCCTTAGCAGTGATGAAAGAGGAGTAGAGAATATTACGGGTCTTTTTACCTGCCAATTTGAACAGTGGGCTCAGTGGCGTACACTGTTCCAGTGAATCCCGTGTACTCCGTGATATAGGGCAACGCCATCATGCAGTGATAGTTGGAGATCAAGATTACATCTACCGTGGAGAGGTCAAGCAGCTCAGTCTGAAAAGAGAGGAAAGAGATAAGCAACACGTAACCCTTTCGTGCAGTTGAAACAATGACAGAAAAACTTCTCGTTCTTTATTTTTTAAACTTCATATTGCGGAAAAGTAACTGGTTTATAAAAAATAATGGGGGGCATGTGTCAGTTGTTGCAAAGACCAGCGCTTCCTTTAAATTAACAAGAGTTATTAAAAAGCCCTCTAAAATTATTCCCTTCTCAAATCTGAAGAGGAAACCATGTCCTGGGTTTGTCTGTTTCACGCAATGAAATGGCTGCCGCTAAGAGAAGCGCTGTGATTACACTTCTATCAAAGAACTGATGCGTTTACTTCCTTAGTGAGGCACACTGCCAGGCACCAAAACTTCTGCAGGAACAATTTAGCAGAGGGTCTCATACTTTTCATGCTGCACATGATACAGTACCCCAGGAGAAAGAGATGAATGCAGATTGTATTTATTCATATGCTTAAAATAATTCATGTATTTTCCCAATCTAAATGCTTGGCATCTTTATCATTCACATTTTCTACAGCTAGAGATTAAGCTCATTCATATGATACAACAAAACAGATGGGTGGGTCCAATTTGTTTTGATGTGACAGCTAAGACAGCAGTTCAGAGAGTGAAAGGAGAAGATTTCACACATTGTTAAAGGAATTTTAATTAGAAATATTTACTGGTAATGCTATAACACAAATGGTGTCAAGCCAGAAATTTACAAGATATATGACCTCTAACTCAGTTATTATAGAGCAGCTAATGGAATTCAACACTCATCAAGCACATATTATCTGATTACAAGGCTTGGTCCAGCAATTTGAATAAAAATGGCAAGAAAGTAGGTCACTCGTCTTTTCAGAGGGCTGACACGGTGTTCTGGTGACAAGCTGCTTAACTCAAAACTAAGCATTCATGGTTTCAATCCATGATCACAGCTGATTTCAGAGGCATGATCTCCAATCTGAGCACAGCAGGTGAAACACTATCCTCCAGTTCAAGGCAGGACACCTTCTACCTTACAAAGCTTGCCAGGCAAAAGTACACTCACTACGTGGGATCAAAGAGCCTGCTGATGCCTGCTCCTACCAAGCTGGTCCTTCACGTTTGATTTTCAGCTGTGTCCAGGTGATACAGAACCAAAAAGGGAGTCACTCCAGCCCAGTGAGCCATCGGGAGGCGGAGGAGGATACAGATCATCACTTCCAAGCTTAAATGTCCCACGTCTCAGCATTCTGGAAGCATTTGCTAATAGGATGAAAGGGTGTCAAAACCAAAACAAAGTAAAACCTTCCCTGGGATTCACAGCAATCTCACTAAAAGTGCCCACGGAGTGAAGAGGTTTAAAAATGTTTCCTGAATGTGAAGGGAGAGAGACCAGAAGGTTGCCAAGCAAAGAAAGGGCCGCACTCTGCACTCTGACATGTGGAAGTGTACTCTGCTGCTGAGACAGCCTCTTATCACCTTGTGGCTTCTGGATTACATTCAAAACTTGGCTTTCTTTGGCAGTGGTGTTCCTGGAAATGATACCGTGATTCTCTAACCGCTTTTGCAGACAAGTTTCTTCAAAAGGAGCAGCACGGAAAGAGAGAAAGACAAAACTGTTTTCACACAAGCTCCTTCTTATGCTGTGCTGTTGAACACCAGCAACATCTCTAAACCCTCCTCCAGACAGAGCAGCCTTTAAAGCTAGAGATGTGAGCTGCATATCACTAGCAGATCTGATCCTAGTGCTTGTGGAGAAGACTTGGCATCTGTTGGGAACCCAGGGAATGAAAGCATGTGAGAGGCTATCTGTGAAGTCCCGTACATGTGCAGCATTCCTTCACATTGCCTCAATTCCAAATGGAATCCAGAAACTTTCCAAGATCTGGGACATAATGGCACTTTCTGGGCATAGAGATGCTTCCTACACCTCTGCCATTCCACAGGACAGTAACCAGAAAGCACACAAGAACACAGAATTAGTGTTTTTATTTTGTGATCAGATTATATCCTTTCCTGCTGGGGAAAACAAACAATTAAACACAGATCTGTTGATATAATTTCCCAAAATCAGTACCAGAGCTGCCAACTGGCTTTGAAGAATCAAGATGACAAGTCAGAACCTGCAAAAGGTGCGCTTCATGGAATCAACAGGCATAAACACCGCTGGCTAGAACCCCAGCAAGCTGACAGCAATCTTCCAAGACAGATTTGCAGTTCCTGTCAACAAGCCCAGGAAAAAAAAAAATCCCTGCCCAAAAGCAATCCCAACATGAAATGAAAGAACTGATGTTATCACGGCCTCAACACAGCTGAGGAAAGAGGATACTATTCCCAGGCTATTCGCCATCATTCATCCTCACTGCTCTCTGCTTCAGCTTTTCACTCTTTCAGCTCTCCTGCAGATAGGTAAGCCCAGTTAATTCAAACACTTGCACAATAGTCTTGTTTTCTTTTTTTTTTTTTTTAAACCCAGGTATTCTTGGCAAAACCAGCCTGAGCAGCAGCTACTTGCACAGCTATGACTGTGGATAGGAGGGCACAGCTCTTCCCTTGAAGGCCCAATGATGAATAGTGCAAAAGGCAGTAAAACTTTTTAACTTAAATTTGCTGCCGACAGGTCAGCACATCTGACTGCAACCCAGCAGCACCAAACAGTGCCTTAACCACAGCCCCCAGGGGAGCTCCAAAAGGCAGGCCGTGGGTCCGCGGTTAGAGACAAGCAGCTTTCCTTGTCTTCATGAGCTGCCCTTATCTAGATCAGCACACGCATCCTGTCATAATCAAGTCCAGCTCAGTTATATTGTCTTTGGAGGGCCCATAAAAAGGACAGTTAGGTCTTTCTTATTCTTTTGTGAGATATTCAGCTGCTCAAGGAGACCTTCCAAATCTCCCAAAATCACTGCTGAAAAGGGATGTTTCCATTCTTTTTCCCGTGTCATAGATACTAGAGGTACCTTAACACTATGAGGTTTCAGTATTATTATTTACTGAGTAGTAATAAATAAGCATGAATCTGCTAATCATAATAATTTAGCAAAGTTCTCCCACACAACAGTAGTCAGATTTTTAAGTAATGTTTTGGAATAAACTCACCTCTGGCAAACAGAACTCAGGCACAGAGTCTACAAACACATGGCCAGAGCACTCCTTTAGTTCCTGCAAGAAAAACAAATCAGAAGACAAAAAAACAATGTGTTACTCCAACGCAGTGAGTTTTGCGCTTTCAAACCTTTTCTTTATCATTGGCACTTTCCAATCCTCTACTGCACTATGTTTATTCCCCTTCTACACATCACCTGGTGCAAGCAAATCTGCTGAAATTGCTTTCATGGGAAGTGAGGCTGCTTGGTACACTTCAAGGGATCAGATCCCCACTTAGAGGAACGAAGGCAGCACGCTCTGGTAAGTGCAGAAAAAACTGTGGTAACCACTGGCTGGTTTTGCTGAGGCTACAAAGGGAGCAGTTAAAGAGGTGCTGTCCTACGAAGCTGAGTTTAAAAACAGAGGGTGTCCGGCTACCAGAATCAGAAGTAAAATGATCTGAAAGGTGGGTCATGAAGACCTCTCTTCTTGGAACTGCAGCTTTCCCAACCTGGAAGGTCTGTACAGCAATCTTATAGTGTCCCAGCTATCTTACAAATTCACAATTTAGTTTTGGTTCCCAAAAACATCAAACTTTCTCTGTCTTACTAGTAGCAGAATGCAATTTTTAGCCCGTCTCAGAGCACTTGATAAATTCCCAAAAGGTGTTTCAAGTTCCATGTGGCACTTCTAATTATATTTACCCCTACTCGATCTCTAGTCCTGTTTTCTTCCCCTTTTTCAAGGGCTGACATCAGAAGTTTTTGTCAACGGAAAAGTGACATTTTTCAGTATGGAAAATAGCAAACAAAAATATTCTCAACTCTAATCCTAGTATGCATCACAGGCTAGCAATCACCCACACTTTCTTTCACAGATGCTTCTTTTGCTTTTCCTAAAGTGAGTGGTCTCAGCCAGCTTCAGACTGATAGAATTAAAGATTGAATCCAATTCTTAATAATTACAGTGCACCTGCCAACTAATAACGAATGAGCAATTACATCTAGTGGCAGAAGTCTCCTAACCTCATCTCAAGGGAGTTCAAAATGATTAAAACTAGATCGCAGGAAATTTCAATGCCTCTCCAGGACGTAAGTTTTATAACTGTCACCCAGAGAGTGCTATAACAGGAATGTCCACCCAACATGATAAAACATCCTCCTTTGACTCTTTCCTTTGCCTTTTTCCAGCACGGGTCAAAGTATTTACCATTCCAAGCAGTTACAACGGTCAAGGTGAAGGTAGGAGATGCTGCCTTTGAATTTTTAACGCATGATTTCCATTGACACTGTGCAAGTTTGAAGATTCTCCTGTGCACACACTGCAGCAGCACCACAGAAGTGTAAATACATCGCTTAGAAATAGACTGACAGCCCATCCGTTCGTCAGAATAAAACAGAATCCAAAGGCTCCGAGACCAAGAATGGGGTTCAGGAGAAACAAATTCCAGGGCATTCGAACTGGGTAACTCAATTCCTGCCACTGAGCCTCTGTAGCTCTGTGCTTCCCCGTTAGCATGTGCTCTGAATAGAGCTGTTACTATTTTACTAACAGAAGTGCTGCCTATACAGTTTCTTTTGTCTCCAGTGAGAAGAAAACTCAGGTCTTTAATCTACAATCTTCAGCTCTCTTGCCTGTAAAAATCAGATCAGCCCAAAAGCCCTCTACAAAAGCAACTATTATTACTGTTGTCCTTTAATGTTCACATAGTTGGAGAACAGTCTATTAAAACAGTATTTTCTCTACCGATATCTACTGTTGCACACATCTGAAAAGTATGCCTATTTTACTAGCATCTGACATATTTTTGTGTTCATTGTTCCCCTATGGCAGATCAAGCTGAATGCTGCAGTGCCTAGTTTCGGTTGAAGCCCCAGATAAATTCTCATTACAAAACTAATGTAATGAAAAGAGGGGGAAAAAAAGAAAAAAAAGCGTCTCTCATGTAGCTGAGTCAGTCCTGTGTCTTAGAATTCAGAGGCTGGAGATAAAATCCTCCCTGCTATGTCCAGCGGCAGAACACATGTTGATTTCAACAGAGGCCAAAGACATGCTTTTCCTCTGTAAGAGACCTCCCACGGGCAAACCATTCACTTACTTACGGTTTTCCTGTCTAAAAGAGGGAACGATACCAACCTCATTTACAAGCAAGTTATGAAACTTTAGTGGCAGAAAAGTGAGACTGTTGAATTAAAAAAAGGCACTCTACAAAGGTAAAGTACTATTATTTATGGAGCTCCGCGAAGTAAGAAAATACTCAAACAAATGATTTCTGCATTTTAAAAGGCTTTTTTTTTTTTAAAAAAAGCCAGCCTACCTCTGAAGACTGAAAGCCTCAGAGTTGCTATTAGCATTTTGTTTCAAAATGTTCTGCTCTACAAGGACACCAAGGCCAGTAACGGTACACATAGAAACCTTTGCGATGAGTCAGCATGGAAGTATTGTTCCTGTAGTGAAAGCTCCTCATCTGTCAGTTGGCTTTTCACATGGCAAGAAAATTCTAACCATCAGTACAGTACCTTGTCCAGAAATGTGCTTCCATCTTTCAAAACCCAACCAGGAAGCTTGGACAGCCTGGGGCTGCAAAAAGAGAGGAAAAAAATACATTGAAAAATGAATTCTACCATTATCACTCATTAGGCACAGACCTTCTATTTGGTGTCATACAGGAAGAGAAAGCCATCTCTGTCTCAGGGAGCTAACAATCTCCATAAAACAGACAGACAGTTTCATGGTGTTTAAGTGTTCACTGAAATGACTTTTACAAATCATGATTATGACACTTATATGCTTAAAAAAAAAAAGAGGGTGACACATGCAGGGAGTTTGATTTTAGTCATTTATGGTGAGAATTTCAAAAAGGCTCAGTACTGTTTAAGTTGCCTTAGGTGAAACTGGCTGTATAAATGGAAGAAGGATTAGGGCAGCAGAAAACTTTATGTCTGAAACAATACAAAAGCACTGTAAAACTGAATCTGCCTTGGGACAGAAGATGACAGAAAAACAGTCACATTAGCAATGGCAGGGAAAGACGAAAACTGTGGCCCAAGTCATTTATAGACACAGGTGGTTTGATTTCGTATCCACATAAACCACGGTTTTATGCTCAGCTCTCACCCTGAAGACCCACACCAACATCTGTACAGGGCGTCTACCTGTGATGGAAGAAGAAAGGAGCAAGCAGGGTTTGCTGTGACCTGCAGGTTTTATGCTGGCAGGTCTGGTACCAGTCGGCAACAGCAGTCACCCCTCCCGCCCTCTTTTTTTTTTTTAAGAAAAAAAAGTTTAAAATGCTAATAAAGACACTTCAAGGATAACATTGTAATCCTGAGTTTACAGCAGGAATTGCCACAGCATTTCATGTCACCATACTTCAGTGACATGTGACTTTTATGTGAGCCTATAATTTAGCTCTGAAACCGTCGTCAACCCAAACCCAAGCATACCCACAGAAATCCAGACAAGCCAAGGAAATGAGAGAATGAAGCCTACCTGGAACCAAGCCCTGCAACAAGTTAAAATTCGGAGACAGAACTTGAGAACCTGGTTGCAATGAAATCTGCAAGCGTTTTGCACTAAACTCCCAAGAGGGGAATACGCTGTAAGGGCTTCTGAATTTAAGATCTTGAAAATAGGAAGTGATTCAATGGCTCGGAGGAATCTTGTGTTTAGAATAACATCAGTATAAGAGAACGAATCCTAGCTGGCATTCCCCATCAAGTCACGAGAAAAAGGGGGAAATACAGACTCGAGAAGTGAAGATGGAAGGTAAGAGGTGAGAGCAGAAGGAAGTGTCATAAAGCAGCAGCAGGAGAAGCTACACCAGAAAAGTGTAACTCTTTTTTGCGGATAAGGAGCAATTCTGAAGAAGTCTGTTGATATAAAAGATGAGGCGGCTAAATGTGCTCGTAGCTGACATGTTAAAAAGCACAGCTTCAGTATTTTGGAGACTGAGGGGGTGGGCAAAGTTATTGCAGAGCAAGTGAAAGTGCTGAAGGAAAAGTTGGGAGAATGCAAGAACAAGCCACCCCAATATGCAACAAACGTGACAGAAAAGGGACAAAAACAGGATTGAAGGGCCACCTGCAGGGCTGTAGCTCAACATCTTGGAGCCAACACTACACCAGGTCAGTCACAGTTCTGTTTCACCACATCTTGCAAACCCCTGGAGAATGATTCTAGGGCCTCTTTGGGGACGGGTGAAAGTGCTAGACTAAGAAAAACTTCATCAATGAGACGCTAATGTCCCACCTGAGGTTCTCAGGATGCAATTGTGGCCACTAGCCCCTTATGCTGTCTGTCACTTGAGAAGAGTTTGGCTCTGTTGTCTTTGTAAGTTCCTTTCAGGTAGTTGCAGACTGCTATTAGCTCCTCCTTTAGCCTCCTCTCTGCCAGATCAAACAAACCTGGCTCCTCAGCCCCTCTGTGCAGTCACCGGCTCTGAACCCCAGCAGTCTCAGAGCCCCCTGAGCTCCCTCTCCAGTTTCTCAACTTCCCTCTTCAGCTGGGAATCCAAACCTGGATCAACCTGTGGATTCACCAGCACGAGGCCGAGAGCAATGAACTTTCCTTGATCTGCTGGCCCTACTCCTCCTAATTTAGCTTACTGTGTGGTTTTGCCGTATTCATGATGAGAGAGCTCTATGGACTTGTGCTAAAGCTGGCATCCGCTGAAGAGCATACAGTCTTGTCAAGAGAGGCAAAATTAGCAGATGGCTCCTGTACGGGGGTCAAAGTGGAATAAGCAACGTAGGACAGAAAGGACTCTACCTTGAAGCCAAGAAGTAACACGGTTTCTGCCGACATAGTTTTGACATTGTAACAGAGTGATTGATTAATCCAAAATAGCTAGAACTGTCACATAAATAATGTGAGCAAGTGTGTCATGGCTAGACAGGAAAGGTTAAGAGCTTCCCACATGTTCATTTCACCGTTTTGCATTTGACTTTGGTACAGGGGAGAAAATTCCAGTTGACAAACTTCCTTTAAAGTACGCGAACTGGCATGGAGAGCTTGGCAACTGCAGTGCTTCGCACATGCTCCATGGGCTGGTGAGAACAAGGACTGCCATTTCCCAGGCAAGGTGGAATCCTAAATACCTTTTGATGGGCTTTTTTTCGAAGAGCAAAGAACTCTAAAAAATGTCCAGTCCTTTTAATGAATCAAACACTACAGCACGTTCCGCTCTTAGAGGTTAAAGCATGGGCTCTCAAAATGTTTGCTTAAGGAGGTCCCATGTCAGGTAAGACACAGGCTCTAGTTGCATAGCAAAAAATCCTCCAATATCACACCTTTATGCTCCACAGAGGTAACAACTGGGGCATTTCTGCAGGCCACGTATAAAGACTTGCAGAGCCCACGTGGTTCATGGATCCTACTTTGGGGATCTCTGGTTTAAAGACGGCAGAGAGAAGCATAGCTCCTCTCCGGTCAGGGTTTCACACTGGCCCATCTCAGCCTAGCTGCAAGAAGAAGCACTCCTGAGAGGAAATACAGCTGGTAATAACCTGAGACCTGAGATCTTCAAATTCTTGCTCTGCTACAAGCTTCACGTAAGACCTCAGGCAGTCGGTCCATCTTTTAGTCTCTCCTCTGGAAGATGATAATGTCAGCTCTCTATCACCCGTCCACATTAATAATGCACATTTGAGTTTCAGAGGTATTTAGACATCCTGGTAACAGAGACCAGACATATAATGGTACTACAATAAGCACTACAGAGAGAGAAGGACTTTTTAGTGGCAGCCACTTTCCTCCTCAAGTTTCTCACTCACTTCCACAACTCCCTGCAGGACATCTGCTTTGTAGAACACCAAAGAGATCAATGACTTGCTCAAGTCCATGTGCTTAGGACAATCCTTGCTGCAAGGGGCGTTCAATCACCTTACCGACAAGATTGATTGGATTTAAATCCAACTGTTTGCTCCGATTCCACTGGGCCATTAGGGGTCAAATCTGACATTCTTTCTTATTGAGTTTGAGTCATTTTAGTGCAGACGTTCTGGAGGTACTTGGGGAATTCCAGGTTGTGACCTGCAATTTGGCTGTTCATTCCCAGGGCCTGCTATCAGCAGACAAAGCTGGCATATCCCCCGGAAGCACTGATGCCTGCAGTTCTAAAGAACCTCTTAAGCCTTTGTTCAACCACCCAGTTTTGCTATTTGTTCCTCTCTCTATTTCCTTTTTCTCTTGGGGGTGGGGAGAAGCTAAGGCAAGGCAATTCTGTCTGTACCTGGATTTCCCCAAGTATTTTGATGCCCTCAGAATCTACTACTGCCCCTAAATATTGGAGTTAGCAATTACATTATGGAACAGGACAAAAATCAACAATCATGCCAGTCTGTCTTAAGGCGTCCATTGCACACCCTACAGCAGATCTTGGATCTCCACATCCTTGCAGAATAATGCATACATTGTCCCTGCTTTTCCTCTCCATAAATAACAGGTCATAGGAAGTGCCGGTCAACTGCTCTAAGCTCATTAGGTTGCTTATGAAACTCTCTTCCCCAGTCACATTCTGGCCCTTTCAACCAAGCCCCCCCTGAACCCACAATGTGCCTCACTTGTTTCGTTTTGGATCGAAGTTACTAAATGGCTTTTTGTGAAAACTCCTGCTAGCTTCACGTCACCAGGAGTTACTCATTCCCACCTTCCCAAGCCACCATTTCCATAATTTGTTCCATTTAATGTGTGACATAAGTCACCCTAACTGAATATTCAAGTCCATTTACAAGCCTGGGAGAAGACTACTTCGTAGTTAGGGCATAGGACGGGAAGTCTTGATCTTGGGATCGTCTTCTAAACTACTTTTCATTTCACTGCTGTTCCATTCCTGTGCCCAGCTGCACTGCACTTTTATTTATTTAAATTTTAAAATGGAACAATTATGCTATCAAGTCAACTAACAAGGACGGTTAAGTGCTATTTTTCTTTGCATTAGTCTGTGCTCTGACAAAAAGCCTGAGAAGACGATGGTTAAACAGTACTTGCTGGGCTCTGCACACTCCATCTCAGTTACCCATTTATCTCATCTTGCATGAAGAAGCCAGAAAGATGACAGATATGTGACCTCACTTGTGCTGAGCAGTTGCAGCAATACTTTACTGAAGCTTAGAATAAATTATCTAGAAAAACCAATCAATAAATCCATAAAATGTCTTCCGTCTACTGAGCCAAAGGACGTTATTTTGATAAAGAGAATTTTTAAGTGAACAAAGTCTATTTATGATATCAGATGATGCAGTTCATTTGTACTCATCCCCTCACTCCTTCCAATATACCATTTCATGCAGAGCACTCCAACTGCAACCCAAGAAGGCGCAGCCTAAGTGCTTACAGGCCACAGAACATACCTCTGAACCAGCGGCAACGGGAGGAAATTGAGGGTAGACGTCATATCCAGCCCACAGTCCAACATGATGGTGGTGGATTTGAACTTGAGCACGTTGCATGGTAAGGTTGGATGTCCCGACAGGCAGTACTGAAAGAAGAACATGAGGATGAGATACTCATCACCTTTACCAACACGGCCGCCTCCCCAAAACTTGACTTTTTTCCTCTTCTTTATATACAGTTTCACACACGCTAGAATGAAACCCGATTTCCTATGAATTTCTGTCTCAAAACTGTGTGTGCTTGTTGAAATTCCCCCGCATCAGGGTATTAAGAGGCAGATTTCATAGAACATCCCGAGTTGGAAGGGACCCAAAAGGATCATCAAGTTCAGATTTTCTTCAGGCAAGGTTTTCTCATCACAAGGGTAAGAGGATGACATAGCTCCTCTCTCCAATTTAGGACACTTATAGTATCTCTTTCCTCTAATAACCACCTATTTTCACAAAAAAAAAAAAGCACTCTTAGAAAATTAGTATCTTCAGAACTCAGTCCTCCTGGCAAAACTTGGCTGAAATTGTCTAGCGAATTTGAAAACTCCTTGGGGGTGGAAACGGAGGGAGGGAATTCCTGCAGGAGCACAGGTTTTATTTCTTAAGAAACCAGCCTAAACAAACAACCTAGGTGCAGCCCACAGCTCCTGTGGCTGCTTGGCACAGCTCAGCAGAGGAAGCCGTCAGTGTGTGCGCTGCAGCAGCCCTGGGGCATGCTCTCACCTGCTTTTTGTCTTGCAAAACGCAAACAGGAAACACCAGGGAATGGACCACCGTACCTGAATGGCACAGTTTGTGTACTGAGAAATCCCAAATGCTTTGCAAGCTTAATGAGCCAGCGAGCAGGTTCTGTACAGGGGCACTTCGGCATCATTGAGATGCAGCCGCCTCTTGTATGGAGAGTGGCAAACATTTAACGAGGCGCAGGAGCAGCTGAAGCTCTGCATAAGAAGAGGGGTGAATAAAAATGCTACCTTTCAAAGGTGAGATTAGAAACAAATGTCTGCATAGAGCAAGGCCAACTCAGCGTGAGGGTTTCTCTTCCTCGAGGAGGGATTCGATGGTTCTTCGGGGACTGCAAGAATAGGAGGTTTTTGCATCTCCAACGCGAGTTTTTGCAACTCAAAGTCTGGGCATCTGGTAGCCCGGTAACTCTCAGGCGGTCAAACTTCGCTTTTACATTCCAATTTTTGTCAATTAAAATGAAAAATATCAACCGGTTGTCCACGCACCGCACTAAAAACTCAGTCATTCTCTCAGTCGTTTATACCTCGCGTTTGCTTTCTGCGCTTCACAAGGTGGCAAGAAGGTAGATTAATCACTTCGTTTTCTGCCTCTGCTCACGGTATGCTAACACGGGACTGCAACTGTTTGAATTAACAACTCCCAAGGAGAATATTCACACACATTCATCAAAAAGATGTTTTTAAATTATATTTAAACATTAAGACGCTACTAACCCCCAAATATTAAATTAAGACTATCACAGGCTTTTGTTTTAAATTCATACAGCCTTAACTATTACGGAGCAACATTACATTTTTGCCTGCTATTACCAAAGTTTAAGAAAACCTTAAAATAGCAAGCTGGCGAAGAAGTGTGTACACATGAACACCTGCTCAGGTGTCTTATTCGTGAATGTCAAATACGCATGTGAAATTAGGCTCTCACCAGACCAGAACTTTGGCAACTGAAGCTATAAACCCAAGTACGTAGAAAGAAAGAAAAAATAAAATCTAAATTATTTTTGTAGCTTTTAAACTAACAGTAATTCAAAAAGGCGGTGAAATATCACCGCTTTTATCAGCAAAACACTTTCTTCCCTTTTTTAAAGAATCACGAGTAAGATCGTGACCCTGACATCTACAAGCTAACTGGAAAATCTTCCTTTTTTCGTCTTTAAAAGCATCTAAAATAATCTATATCTGTGGCTGTCACACCATGGCAAATGGATTCCTGGGAGTCAATAGACTCTTTCTATCAGATTCACATAAAGCAACTGAAGAAAAAAAAGCAACTCATATATGCTATACAGCTATTTGCACATGTGACACTTCCAGGGCTGTGTCTGTGTTAGAATTTTAGATTAGGAATCCAAGGAATAGCGAATGCCTGCACTGTTACATCTTTACATGCACTATAAGTGTGATATTTTATATTACTCCTACCCAGTTCATAGCTGATACTGGTTAAAACAGATCCAGAGATCCCAGTAAATAATACTCCTGACCAGGCTAAATCGCAAGTCCTTTTTGCTCTTCGATCTATTCTCTTCCATCTTTTTCTCCCTGATGACTAAAGGTCAGCGCAGCTAACATACTAGGTGCCTTATCTCCTAATTAAAAAATAACGATGGAAAAGTCACAAAACATATACAAAAGACTACGAATGTGCCCATCTCGGCTCACAACTTCCTTGGGGGGCTTCGTAAATGGGATGAAAGTTTGGCAAAGGGCTGAAGATGAGGGGCTGAAGCCCTCGCAGCGATAGGTTCTCAGCAGACATCTGGTTCACGTTGAGCGCTCGCCAGCCCAGAGCACTGCTGGTGATCTCATGGATGGCAAGGGGACAGAGAAAAGAGATGACGTCTCACGCCAGCAGCTCCAAAACATTCCACGTTTTGCAAGTTAAAGCCAGTGCTCTGAGTTGTGACTGCAGCCAACAAATACTGCAGCGCATTGTTCCAATACTAATATCCCATGCTAGCAACTGGAGTCTGGACCTGCCTAGACCACAGCACATTTGCAGTTGTGGGAGTCCAGCATTTTCACTGGATTTGGAATCAGGCCTGCAGGCTGTTACCTCTGCCTTGTTCGGAATTCAAACCAAACATATGAGAAAAGAGGATGACATAGCACCCAGCTCCTCCCTCCTGAAGCCCTGAGGTTCAGTCGTAACTGCAGACAAAAGACAAGATGAAGAATCTGGTCTTATGATCCCCACTCCCCAAACACGTATGCAGATCTAAAAAATGTTGTAATAGAGCTGGCAGACAGCTCTCATGTCCACCCCACGCCCTTTCCCTCTCTCTATCCCTACACAAGGCTCTAGACACATCAAAGAAGTCCACATTTCCACTA
The DNA here is from genome assembly GCF_964034855.1 of Anser brachyrhynchus. NCBI lineage: Eukaryota > Metazoa > Chordata > Aves > Anseriformes > Anatidae > Anser > Anser brachyrhynchus. The sequence continues at coordinate 124,278,793 of NC_137696.1, read as the reverse complement.
CGGGCTTCATTTAAAGGTGTCTGATTGAAAGTTTGCAGTTTTTCCCTAAATTACGTCAGTCTCTACGGTCACATCCAGCAGTGCTTTGTCCCACTGCTAGGGTTCATCCAGGCCAAGCCTGATTACATATGTACGATTATGGGGGAATCAACCCTTCAACCACCCGCCTGAGGAACTAATTTTACAGTTACACCACAGACGGGGAGTTACTGGAAGTCTAAAATCAAGCCCAAAATCCAAGATCAGTTCTACAAAGCTTCCTCATGACAAACCTCTCCGTCTCACACCCAAGAGCTGAGATTATGTTTAACAACAGGTGAAATGCATCAAATGTTATGCTAGGATGTCCTGAGAGCTGCTCGGGCTTTCACCTCCTAAGAACTGCACCGCCTTAATTGCAACGAGGAAATCCTTCCTGGAAAATAAATTAGCGGCTGAATCCACGTCTCTGGGAAACTTAAAAGGGCTGAAAAGGGAGAGCAACAACACAGGCTGTGTACTTTCTGAAAATCTTCCCCTTAAAAGACTGGAGGGAAGAATTTTTAGAGAAGCACCCCCTTCAGAGGGGGTTCCCCGGGCATGGACCAGCACAGGGATGTAGGAGGAGCAGGATTTGTGCCACGGCCCTGGGGGGATCAACACTGAGGGGAGCCACACGTGTGAGGGGCTGGGGGCGAGCTGCTGCTGCTGCTCCTCCTCCTCCTCATTTTCATCCTCCTCCTCCTCCTCCCTCACCCACAGGCAGGGAGCCAGGGCTTGAGACCCCCCCCCCCCCCCTCCAACCACTTAACGCCCCCTCCTGTTGTATAACGGCCATATAACGCACCCCAAATCCCGATTCCACCCCCCAGCAGCCCAGGGGCGACCCCAGCCCCCCCCCCGCTCACCAGCTTCATGCTTCGCCCGGCTCTATTTACGGGGACAATCCTGCCCCCACCTTCCTGCTCCCCCCCCCCGCCTCGCCCCCAGAGCATCATGGGACTTGTAGTCCCGCCGCCTCTCCCCCCCTCCCTCCACCGCCCACGATGAGGTCATGGCCGAGCCCGCCCCTCTTTGCCCACCCCCCTCCCTCCCGAGGCATGCCGGGAGTTGTAGTCCGCACCGCGCTTCGCCCCGCGCTCCATTGGCGTGCCGAGCCGCCGGGGCACGCCGGGAGTTGTAGTCCGCGAGCGGCGGCTCTCCCCGTCACCCTGGGGAGGGGGGAACTACAAGTCCCAGGGTCTCACAGCTGCAGCAGGTGGGAGCTTGGATGTTGATATCAACATGGCGCTTGTCAGACAGACAAAGACAGTCAGCCTGGTGTGATTGAGCCAAAAAAAAAAAGAGAGAGACGGAGAGGAGGAGGGGGAGGCAGGAGGGGAGCGAGACGGGGGAGGGGGCTTCTCGTCCTGGGGGGGGCTGGGGAAGGGGGCGTCGGCAGCTGAGGGACCCCCCCCCCCGCTATTGTTCTCCTCCCCGTGCACCCCCCCCGGTCATCTCCCCTCACGCCGGGGCGGGGGCGGGCGGGGGGGCAGCCCCCCTGCGGCTGCCGTTAAATGGTGAGGTGGTGGAGGAGCCGCCGGCACCCGGAGGTGAGTGGCGGGGAGGGGAGGGGGCGGGCTGAAGGGGAAGGGGGTGTGTGGGGGGGGCGGCGGTATGGGGGACCCCCCCCCCCCCCCTTTGCTGGTACCGCTCTGCCTGAGGGGGAGCTGCGCTGTGGGGAGAGCGCCTGGCAGCGAGGGGTGCGTGAGGGGGGTCTTGGGGTCTCGGGGTCTCGGGGTGGGGGGGGTCTTGGGGTCTTGGGGGGGGATCCTGAGGAGATGGGAAGGGGGGTTCTGGGGTTTTGGGGGGGGTCCTGGGGACTTGGGGGGGATCTTGGGGTCGTTGGGGGCGTCCTGAGAGGGTCTTGGGGGGGGGGGGGGGGTCCTGGGGACTTTAGGGGGGGAGATCGTGAGGAGCTGAGGGGGGGTCTAGGGGTCTTGAGGGGGGATCTTGGGGATTTCGGGGGGGGTCCTGAGGACCTGAGGGGGATCCTGGGGCCGGGGTGGTGGGGGGGGGGGGTGAGTAGGGGCAGCCCCCCTCAGCCCCCTCTCGGAGTTGCAGCCGCGGTTTGGGGGGGGGGGGGGTCCTCGTTTCGCCGAAGCCCCCCCCGGCGGCAGGAAGGTTCCCCCGGCTGGGTAGTGCCCCCCCGGGAAGGGAGGGGACCTCCTTATTTTATTTTTATTCGTATTTTACAACCCCCCCCCCCCCCCTTTCCCTTCCCTCCCTCCCTCCCCCGGGCGTGAGGGAGGACGAACTCGCGGCGGCGGAGTCCCCTCAGACTGGGTGGGTGCTGCCTGCCGCTTGCTTTATTATTATTAATTTTTTTTTGGGGGGGGGTTGTTTTGGTGCTGTTCACCGCTGAGTTTGGGGCTGGGCTGCTGCCGCCTCACAGGCTGCGGTGGGGGCCCTCCTGTCCCCCTCCTTTCCTCCTGTCCCCCCCCCCTTTTTCTTTCTGTCCCCCCCCTTTCTCCCTCTCGGGGTGCCTGAGGGGGCTCCGCGGCTCCCGGGGGCTCCTTCCTGGGGCTTTTCCAGGGCTTTTGGGGGTGGAAGAGGGGCCACGGGAGGGCCCCCCGATTGGGATCTCGATGTCACCCCGCTGGGGGGGGCTCCAGGGGGTCTTGGGGGGACCTGGGCTGGGTCCGAAGGGCTCTGGCTGCTGGGGAGTTGAACTGGGGGGGTTGGGGGAAGGAGGGGGGGACCCGAGGGAAATCGTTCCCCCAAATGTGTGCGAAGAGCTTGGGTGGGGTGTCACGGCTTGTTTGGTCGGTACTTCTCGGGAGGAGATGGGGGAGAGGAGGTTTGGAGCTTCTCTGCCTCTGCCCGGGGTCTTTTTTTCCCCGAAGAACGGCGCCTTTGCCCCCCAGGACCGGTCGGAGGAAGGGGTAGGGAATGCTGCTGACCCATTCCCCTCGGTTTTGGGGTTAAAACAACCCAAGACTTGCGTGTTTTTCGGCGCAGAATACGTCTGCGAGACAGGCTGAGCTGAGTTCTTCAACCCCAGTTTTGTCTGATGGTTTTTTTTCAGTTGTTTTAAGAGTGTCTCATGGTATGTTTGCAGAGCACTTCTTCGCGAGCATTTTTTTTTCCCTTTGCAATAGGTCTGAGAAAAGCCTCGGTCATGCGTGCTGTTTTTTCCTAGTCCCTTCTTGTTAGGGACAAAAACTGTTTTTTTTTCTGGGGGTGGGGAGGGAAGAAGGAAGAGGAAATGAAGATTGTAAGCATGTTTGCCGCTCGTCCGTGGAGTCGGGTATATCTGAATTTGTTCTCGTGCTCGTGTAACGTTGGGAGGACAGATAAGTGGCTTTAAGTACGAAATGCACGTGAACTACAGCTGGAAGGATTTAAACTTTGTGGGGAGGAAAGCATGAAGCTGCTGGCCAGGGCACCCGCTGGAGAAGGCTGCCGGAGCAGATCTGACAGACGCTAGCTACGTGCCCCTGCTCCAAACTAAACGGGGACGGAGGGAAAGGAAACCGGAGGAAAAAAACTGCCATTTGCATGAAGGATAGCGTGTAAAATATAGTGTGCTGGAGAAAGGAGTGGTGCTGTGCAGTCGGTTTGTGGGCTCGCAAAACCTTGAAGTGCCTGCTTGTGTCCCGTGATATGACTAGCTCATTTCTGCAGGGCTCATCAGGTACAGGCTCTGCTTCCTTCCTGGGATGGTGCAGCTGGCATTTGATTTCCTCCATGGATGGGAGAGGAGGAGTCCTGAGCAGTTTTTTTCCCCGAGATGATTGCATTTTCTTTGGCCTTGCTGTACCCTGCCTCATTAGTAGGAACTGCATCTATATTTATTTACCATTATACCGCGTCCCTTGGGATGTCGGGTGTAGTTTGGAGTAGGTATATATGGATTTATCACTCTTAAGATTTTTTTTTTTTTCTCCCATCATGCTAGGGCCAAATCCTTCAACAGCAGAGATCAAACTTAATTTATTTCTGTGTTTTGCGTCTCCCTTTTTGTCATTTCTCTTCCAAATTGCTAAGAAAACATTTCTGACATACAGATGGGGGGAGGGAAGTAGGAGAGAAGTGGGAAACGGATAGAATATTATAGTGCAGGGGTGCATTTGTTATCTGCATGCCATAGGAGCGCCGAGCTCAGTGAAAGAGCAGGGTTTGATGTCTGAAAACTGGGCTTTGGGAACGCTCTTCCCCCTTATGTGATTATTCTGTAGCCCCGTGACAGCCACAACTTTTTCTGTAGGGTTGACAGAATTGTTTGACGAGCCTGGGCATGAGGCTGGGAACAAGGAACTTGTGTTTCACTCTGTTCCTCCTATCGTTCCTTTAGCACCGGTGCAAGCACCCGAACAGGCATCAGCATTTTTACTCCTGTGTCATCCAACTCCGTTCCGAGCAGGTCTAGACGACATTGTGGTATGCAGACCGCCAGCTGTGTTACAGGAGTGCTCCCATAGGTGAAACTGCAGGCTTTTCAAAGAGTGGTAAGGAAATCTTCAAGCAGATCCTGGGTGGATGAGGCCTGCTTATCTCTGTACCTACTCTATCGAGCAGTCAGGAGCAATTCCTTTCTATTTTGTTGACCTTTCTAGAAAACGTGCGTCTTCTCTAGTAGTGCGATCTGGTAATTCTGTAGAATTAGTAACCAGTGTTTGCTGCAGAAAGCTTACTTCTGAGGCTGCTGTTTCTGTGTGGGTCTTAGTGGTCTCTTTCAAAGGGGTGTTAAAAGTTCACGGCTGTCCAGTGTTTGTAAAGTTAAATTATTAGGAAGCATTTACTTTATACTGCTAATCTGTAAGCTCATGCAAGTGTCTGACGTGTTTTCTCCTTGGTATCTGGAGCTGGGAAGATGATGGAGTTCTGTCATTTGCTTTTTGTTTTGAATTTTATTTATAATAAGCATGATTTTCCAGAGTTGTTCCGTCATTAACTTTTGGGACTGCGCTTTGTTGAATGTCAGCGATGCAGTTTGGGTCTTTAGGATATGGTGTTTGGGAGGGGAACTGCAAGAATTGATGAAACTAAGACTCGGGAATTGAAAAATCCTGTACTGTCTCTTTCATGAAGGCATCTCTGAAGACGTTTGGTTGTGTGTGTTAGAGGATAAACAGATCTGCTTGAAATGACAGCACGTTTGAATCTGAAGAAAGCAACTTCTGCTTTACAGCGATTTCTGTGCTGAGCTTTCAGTGGCAGCACGGAATTTCACCTGGCAGCTTTGGGATCTGTGGCAAATATTTTTCATCTTCTGCAGAGTTTAGGTTTTGAAATCAAGCACTTGAAGGGATGCTGTCAACATAAGGTTCCTACCACAAAAGAGCATGCCTTTGTTTCTCCTCCTGATGACTTCATGCAGCTTTGACACTTCTAAAGTCACTGAAGTCGATTTCACTTCATACTGATTTTAATGGAGCAGGCATTGGATCTGCGTGCAGGCCCTCGTGGGATTGCCCCTTTAATTATACCTATGCTGATAATATTATCTTGTGGATTATCAGTGAAGTGAGACCAATGTCATGATTAGAGTGGGATTTTTAGGAGATAACGAGGAGAAATAGATCTTTTTTGGTGAACTCATATCCCTAAAGCCGTTCTTTATATCTTAGATTACTAACAAACTGTAGGTTAGCATTCAGATATTGCTGTATTGCATGAAGCTCCCTTCTGCAACGTACAGAGATTAGGGCAGCTGGCTAGCCAAGCATACTGAGAGTTTGTATTTGAACACTCAGCCACGCAAACTGATTGAATGTTAGCTATGAACGCAATTTCCAGCGTGAATGCTAAAGGTAAGTGTTTGGACAAGTGCTTTTAATTTGGGAAACAAAGCAAGCAGGAATAACAGGATATGAAAAGAAAGTGTTATTTTTCATTTTGCAGGTGGCAAACTAAGGTGTAGAGGGATTAACTTGCTCAGGTTCCTACACGGAGTCTGCGGCAGAGCTGGTAATCGCTCTGTGATCAGCAGAGTTTGTCAGGGCTCTAATCGGAGTTTTTCTTCCTCCCCTCGTTAATTGGCTCGCTTCCACGTTTTAAAAATAACATCTAGAGATTATTTTTCTTTCTTCCAGTTTCCAACTTTATAGCCCAAAGTGTTTTTTTTTTCTTTTTCAGTTGAGCCTTGAAAGTGCAGGGTTGGAAAGCTTCCTCTGAGCTGCACCTCCCTGACATATGATACTATCTCGAAGCAGCCTCTGACAAGTGAACCCTCTCATTGAAATCATGTGAGGAATTTTCTTACTCAACACTGAAGATCTTCTGGGGGAAAGGAGGTTGCAAACTATTAACTATGTGGTCTTCATTGCAAGCTGGCACAAAAAATGCTCTTATGTATTGAGGCAGTCATGTGGTCCACAGAAAGGAGCAGAGAGTTGCTGGCCAACTGAAAATTTCATCTTGCAACTCTGAAAAACATCTTTTTTTTTTTTTGCGTTGCCCCAGCTGAAAAGAGAGATACGAGCTTGAAATCTGGTCTTTCTTAAAAATGGCATTGTTTGATTTCCTTCCCGCTCGCCTGGGACCATAAAAGCAGGTAGAGAAGCTTCTCTGATAGATAACCTTACAAAAATGTCTATTGTGTTTGGGATGCCTCTGTTCAGTGCCGTTTCGGGCTGACCAAAAAGGTCGTTGTTCATGCAGGCTTCCTGCATAATGTGCTGCTGAGCAAAGTGCTCGTTTCACAGTTATGAAACTGCTGCTATCACAATTACTGCATCGTAAAGCCTAACCTAATCAGAAGTGATCGATTTATGGCCGCAACTTGTGTGGTGTGCTGGTGGAGTAGGGCTCTGATGTTTCAGATTGATTCATTACGGCTGAGCCACTGTCCTTCTCCTTTACTACTCGGCGATAAAATAATACTTTGTACCTTCATTTGTAAATCTTTTAGTGCTTTACAGGGCTATCAGTGTTTTAAAAATAGAGAAACTGAGGCACGAGGGCCAAGTGACTCGCTCAAGGTCAGATAGTGAGTAAGTGACAGTTGTACACAGCTACCTCTGTTCCCCACCTATTGCACGCTTACACCTGTGATATATTGACACGTTAACCATACACAGAATTTATTGCCCGGTCTTCTAATGTGCTCAATAAGAATACCTGAGTCAATGAGATGCTTTTTTTTTTTTACAGCGAAGGGACGATTTCCCATGTTGCAGTGACTTCTGTGGTTTGACACTTGTCATCCTCACTTATTCTCTCAAGTTTATTGCTTTAGAAAGGGAGAAAAATATCAGACCAGAAGAACCACTGGGATGCATCTTCTCACAAGGCCCCTTTTTCTTGCGTTGCTTTTCTTCTGCTTTAATAGGAGTTTTTCAGTGTCGGACTTCAGATCCATCTCAGGGATGCCCACGCGCCCTTGTTCCAGTTGTGGTTCAGCACCATGCTAACAGAGACACCAAAAGGCTGAACAATTACTGTTTTGATGTGCCCTTTTTTTTTTTAATTTTACAAATTACAAAACATGCTCTGGGGCTGGTTACTCTACTTGGCCGTGTGCAGATTTCCCTTTCCCAGTTCTTAATCAAAGCTGCATGCCGAGTCTGAAGTTGGGCTGCTCTTCAAACTGGGAACTGCTGTAGGGGAGTGCTTCTGACAGAGCGTATGCTGCTTTATCTTTCCGGTGCAGCCACCCAGAATGGAGGGAAGGGCAGTTAACTCCTTCTCCTACAGAGTTTCTGGATGAGTGTTTGCTTCAGCATTTCACGGTGGTTTTAGTGCAGTTGCTGGCCTGAAATGTGCCAGCAAGCGTAGCCCTTCATCAGGTTTTACGTACACGCATACACCAAAAGACTTCTGTGTGTGACTTGACAGAGACCCAGCTTCGTGTGTGTGTCTGCAGCATGCTGGCAAGTGCTTGCTTCCAGTTGCCTGGTGGGATGAGTGTTTTCGGATCTACGTGAGAACCTTTTGCAGCTGGAGGAAAACAAATTTTATTACCTGCTTCATACATGAAGGAGGTATTCTTTTGTTCTCTGTACGTGCAAGGGGTCTGTGTAGGCTAGATTAAGTTTATAGGAATCCTATTCACTGCTGTGGTGGTAGATGAGGTATTAATATTGGGCTAAGGAAGTAACTTGCAAGCCAGGCATGCAAAATATATTAATTACTGTTTGGTTCTCAATACCCCCAGCTGAATCTTGCTTGCCTTAAATTCCTGGCATTGGTTTCCTCTCCACTCTTGAACTTCTTATTTAAGGAGCCGTGTTTTCTTTTCGCTTTCTGAAAACATGCCACTGACTCCTAAGTTGGTCAATAAAACAACTCCTGCTGCCGAAACAATACTGTGGGCTATTTTTCAGCGAGCATTGTGAACGGCCAGTTTTATTCTTCTGATAAGCCTATGTCCTATCAATTAGGAAGTGTAGCATATAGTCATTTCCTGCATTTTGAACTGCCCATTTCTTATGAGCTCTGAAGCAAGCCCTGAATCTGCTTTTTGTTCTTCAGTGGTACTGTAATACTAATGGAAGCAGAAAGCATTTAGTTAGTTCATAAAATACAAGCGCTGTTTCTCCTTGGATATTTATTCTGACCTTTATTTTGGACACTTTCTCTGCCATGATCAGATTCTCTGATTACAATGTCAGCTTTCACTAGCAATCTCTTTGTGATTTAACTGGCAGGGCTCTGGAGTTTGAGCAACTGGGATGCAGCAGCTCTGACGTGTAAGTAGCACTCCAGTGTTGAAAAGGAAAGTTCTTCCTGGCAGGGAGATCTCACTGGGCTCTCATTCCTAGGCTCTGCCATAAGTCTTATTTTATGACCCAGGGCAAACTTCTTGACTTGCCTATGTACCAGCGTGTAATATGAATATAATCCTTTCAGGGCTGTTGAGATGTTTTCATGTTTGTAAAATATTTGAGGATTCTTGGCCGGGTGTTAGTGCGTGCTGCTCTCGATAGCATAAACATGAATAACATAAGTGTATTTACACAGAATAAGAACGTGTTATTTAAGCTAATACTAACTTTTTTTCATGCCACAGATGGGAGAGGTAAGTAGTTCATCACCAGTTTTCTCAGCTAAGTTGTATTATGCATTGTTTCCAGACGCCATGCTCATTTTTTTCTCCGTCTGTTTGCATTTCGTGGGGGCTCCGTCTGCTCGATGGAGCAGTGCTGTGTAGCGATAAGAACAGCAATCTGAGAAAGAGGGAACTTGCTGAACTTGAAACTTATTCCTCCCTCTTTAATTTCCTCACCCATAGAAGTAGAATGATGTTAACATATTGGAGATTCATAAAATTTAAGGCGAGAACAGGCAATTAAATCGCCTTGTCTGATATGTTTTATATGCTTTATATCACGAGTCTTTAAATTTTAATCATTTACTCTGAAACTGAGACCAGTAACTGATGTTTGGCTAAAAACAATTTGAAAGCTTTCCAGCCCTGAGTGTCCGTGATTGGTAATTTCAGACTCATCACTTCTGGTAGTTTGTGCCATCTCACTGTTAAAAGTAAGTGGCTGATTTCTCATTTGAATTTGTCTAACTTCTGCCGCTGGTTCTTGTTACGACTTTCCTGACAAGATTAGAGCCCTTTAGTATCCCCTACTTTCTTGCCATGGAGGTACTTACACTCTGTAATCAAGTTACTCGATTGATAAGGAAGCAGAGTTGAGCTTTTAAGTCTCACTCTGAGGCATTTTCTCCAGCACTCAGATCATCCGGTGATTCTTCATGGTCTCCATTTATTTTTAACATCGTGGCAACCAAAAATGGTAAATGTTCCAGCCTGCCTCTTATCCACGCCAACTACCAAGGTGCGATGACCTCTTTTGCTACGCAGCTATTTAAAAGGTTCGTGGTACCCCTTTTGCATAGGGAAATCCTCTTCGTGAGCCTGCTCTCACACTGAGGTTCTTCCTAGTAAAGTCTGCCCCTTGGTAGTTGTGGTTTGCATTTCTTAGATTATAAATTTGTTTTCAGCTGTGTTTTGCTTTTCCTGAGTGCAGTTAAGCCAGATTTTCAGACTCCTTTTGCTGCCCTCTCCTCGCAATAACGTGCTGTTCCAATAGTCGTGGTGTCAGTCACAAATTTTTATCTGCAGTGATAAAAATGTTGAACTGCATCAGACCTTAAATTTAGTGACAAAAAAAAAATTAGCATGATGCAATACCAGGAAGTAGATTAAGAACTGGCTAACTGACAGCTCTCAGAAAGCACCAGTCGATACGGAGCAGCTGATGTGGATTTCCACTCGAACCAAGGTACGCCCTGTGCCTGTACTGTCTTCTGCTAGCCTACATTTGTAATCTCAGAGGATGAAGGTAGCCCTTCATCGAGACATTTTCCCATTAAAACATGTTGACTGGCACTACTGGTGCCCCTGTTCTCTAATTCTTCACTGGGATAATCTCGTTTTATGTTGGTTTGCCTGGACTGGTACCCAGCTGACCGTTCCAGATTTGCTCTGTCCCCTTTTTGAGCACTACTGTAACATGAACATCCACCCAGCATGGACCCAGAGTCCCTCGGTTAAAAAAGGAGAAAAGCCATACAAGACTGCAAAAAGTCAGTGCGTGTTTTCTAGCTGATCTAAAATAGCTCCCTCTTAAAGGATTTGCTGGAACTCATCTCCCATTACTGATAATTCAAAGGTAGTTCATGTGATGAAAATCTGTTGTCCCAAAAGAACTGCTCACAGTTCTTCCATTAGAAAGTTTCTGGTTTTTAAGGTATTTATATAAATTTCTAGGTCTTCAGTCTTGCACTTTGGTTAGTAAGAGGAACATCTTAAGATGGTTTATTGCTGAACGTCCCCAAGTGCAATGCTTTTGGGGAGGCTGTGGTGTATCTGCTGGCAGATTTCATGGCATTGTGGAAGCGAAGACCTTCGTAACCTTTACAAGTGGCTACTTGGGGCAACACTTGTGAATTATCCTTCGGTTCGTTCCACGGGCATAATTCCGATAAATATTGGTGTCAGCCCTCTGGCACACTCAGGTAAATTCTGTGTTATTCATAGCAACTTGCCTTCTCACTTGCTGGCTGTTCCCTTGAATTCCCCTTTTCCTTTCCCAAACTGATTCTTTACTCCCTCCGTGTTGCAGCGTACACGGATGTCTCTTTCTGTTAGGCAATATTTATCATGTTGCTTTTTAGGATCCTGAAACCAAACCTGCTTTAAATGCCTTTGTCTGTAAGAAATGATGTAGGTTAGGTTTTTTTGTCCCTGTTTTTGTTTTTTAAGGTAGGTGTTTGAAAGGATTTGCTCCATGAGAAAGTGCCTGTTTTGAAACCTGCGAATTCCAGTCAGATAAAACGCCAAGGGGTCAGGCGCGTATCTGAAGTTTGGGACGTCTGCTTCCTTTCTGGCTATCGAGCGGGAAACCTGCCAGAGAGATAGGCTTTGAAAAAAGATTTGGAAGGGGGAAGAAAGGGAACAGAACTGAGGCAGAGGATTGGGGAGGCTGGAAAAGGTACAGTGGAAAAGGGAAAAAATGCTGTTTCTGCTGCCTGAAATCTGAGGTGTGGCACAGTGGATGTCTAAGACAAATAACACAGACTCCAAAACGTATGCTGTTTTGTTGGACATAAATATTTCTTACAGTGCGAGCCTCTGAGCTCAGCCAATGGCTTTCCTGCCTCCTAGCTAAATCGGTATCTGATTTTTCTGTTCCTCTGCTGTCTTCTTGCAGGAGTTGTTTATTGACTGAAATTGTTTCCATATGGCTGCAATGTAGAGCTTGATTACATTAAACGTGGCGCTTTCCTGTGGCATTGCAGTGCTATGGGAAGCTCATCTCTTTCCTCTCCTTCCAACCTCCCCTTCCTCCGTGTAAAATTTTGGGTTTGGAACGTGTCATTTCTTTAGGTATTCCCCCCCCCCGCCCCGAGGCTCCTATAACTGGAAAACTGGGATCCAGTTTTTTAGGTCTTCATATTTGATTGCTTACGTGGGTTAAGCCTGCTCGTAAATCGCTGATAAAATACTTGAGATGAAGATTAGAGTGACGTGATTGCAGTTGGAGAGCGTTGCCGGAGCTGGGGCCCCAAGGTGCTAAGCACGGTACAAGCACACAGGCAGGAGACAGCTCTTCACCTCCACAGACCTTACTGCCCACCAAGACATCCGTTTAGATTGTGGCTGTTTCCCCTGACGATCAGCTTAAATACAGCTCCAAGAAGGTGTTAAAATTCCTCTGCTCGGACACTTCAGGACCCTGAAGGGCCAAATTCGCCGCTTATCTGGAGCCTGGAAGCTCTGCCTAGTTTGCAGAGAACAGATCCAGATCCGTTTAATAGCAAACGGATGCATCTAGCTTTGATAAGCGTAGAAGTAGATTGTTGGTTAAGTTAGCTAATAAAACGGCAGTGAAGCATCTCCACCCTCTCTTTGCAATTGCACTTGCTCTCTTTTAAACTTGTGTTTGTAACCTGGATTCAAGAATTGTCTTTTTAATATATATATATTTTAATTTTAATAGGTTAAAATTTATATATATGTTTAAGGTAAGTATATAACTGACATCTAATGCAATGCCTGCACTTCTTGCAGCGGATTTGAACAGAATCTAGGCGGTGTATTTGTACCTCCAGGGTCTCAAATAAAGCCAAACCAGCGAAGTGATGGTGGTCACTGCTGGCTGAGCACATGGAACCAGACTGAAGAAGTAGTAAGCCACCTTCTGACAGTGCAGAGAGAATGTTTTCTTCGTTTCAGTATATTCAGATAAGTGGTCTGTGAACTGAACTAATTCAGATCCCAAATGATTTTGTAGATGCAGAAATGCTCGTTTCCCTCCTGTAATGTAAGGGGGGGGGGGGGGGGGGGACGACACACAATGCGGAATGCATTCACAAATACAAAAATCTTTCAGTGGAGGACACAGCAAGGTTCAATGCACTTAATAAAGATAATTCATTTGTTTTCGCTAAATCACTTTTGAATGCAGACCATGTTTCCATACCCTCTTTATGCATACAGTGCATAGGATGTACCATTCAAGATTATTAAAACTATGATATATAAAAGCTGGCATTTTCCATTTTTTTTATAAACAACCTGGCTAATGACCAGCAGTCCCAACTGAGGTGCAGGTACGCTGTTTTCAGGCCTTTGCCTTGCTGGAGTGTGAAGTTATCTCCAGTCTTTTCAATTCAATTCAGTGTAAAAATGCAGGTTTCAGGGGGAGAAACTCCCATTTCCTAAAAATGGAGCATCTGGTCGCTTCTTGGGTGGGATAGGGCACGCAGTGTTAGATGTCTGGGGCAGATTGAAGCCACAAGTGATTTCGATGTGCCTCATAATTCGCAAGTGTTTGACTTGCGAGCTGACAGGAGGGCAGTGACCAGGAAGCAGTGATGGCCATCTCTGCTTCTCCTCTTCCTTGAAGGACTCAGCACCTCGCTGCAGCTGGGATATTACAAGTCTTACAGCTCTGATGCGATGGAGCTGCCTCCCTTCAGCCCACGCTGAGGAACCTCGCTTCAGAAAGGTGGATTTAAAGCCTGTGATTCTCCTTTCTGTTATCTGTTTTCTGCTTCAGATGGCTCCCTGTCCATCATGCTGGTTTTTTGTGGATCCCTTTATCGATGGCTTGTGCGCACTGTGAGGAAAGAACTCTTTCTGAGGGGCTGCGGATCTTCCAGCCATGGCAGGATGCCTACAAATCCTGATTTTTCCTGGAGATCTTTTTACTCCCTATTTTGCTAAACAGTATGGGAAAAGTAGGCTGGAGAAGGCTTGTTTCTTTTTGTCCCTCATGAAATGCACGAGTTACATGGCAGCAGAAATGAAGTTTAAGGAGTGTTTGTTTAGTTTCCAGTGTTGCCATCTTCATGGAAAGGGAGAAGCAAAAGCTGAAGTGTGACTGTCCCTGACCTTGCCTGTCTTGCTTGCACGTCAGGGCTGTGTTCTGCCTCTTACCCTGTGGACAACCAGCTAACAGAAACACAAAGCTTTACCTCTTTAAACCCTCCAAAGCTGCCTTCAAGGAGCTCTCCTTTACGCTGTCAAAGTTTTAGTTAGTTTACTACTTACTTTTCCTGTGATTTTTTTCAAACCTATTAAAACAGTGAATTGATGAAGGCTCTTGTGTGTTTTACGTGAGCTCACATCTATGAGTGTGGAATAAAACTAGTGCTGAATATCTGTAACTTCCATTATATTTCAGTGCTTTTTGAAGGTGAGTCCTTAAAACAAGATACAGTGAGTGTTAGAGGCAGGGGGAGTGCTCTCTGGTTTTTGCAAGAACTGAACTGGAATTATACCAAGGAAATTTCCTTTTTTTTAATTAACAGGTGAGCAGAGTTCTAGGTCCTTTCATACTTAATTCTCCATTGTGTTTGCTTTTTGACAGCCTTTTGCTGTCTACTTTCTAAAGGAGCTGCTGGCCCTTCCTCTAGTTTATTTGAGAGTTTCCTACGTGCAGCCTTCCTCCTGCCCTTCGTGGTAGTGGTGGCTTGGACAGGGCTTGTGGTGGTCTCCTGGGGATAGGAAACCGCTCCGTGGTGGGACTGGAGTGCTTCTGGTCTCCTTGCCTACCCTCAAAGTCCCTAACGCCAGCCTTCTCATTAACAGCATGAGTTAAATGCCCCGAATTTACTGACTGAGCAGAACTCCCCTTCAGTTTTCTGATGGAAATTATTTCTGAGAAGAGACTGCAGGCTCAGGGCCATGCTCTCTTTGCAGTACTATCAGCACGTTTTGGCTGCAAGTGTAAGTTTTTTCGTAAATATTAAAGGAAGGGGTTATGGGCGGTGACTTGTGAGGTGTGATTGTGTGACAGTGCTTTCTTCCAAACCCTCCTGTGTTGTTTTGGGTGAGCTGGGGCTGAGCTCAGTGTGCTTAGAGCCCCTGAGGAGAGCCTTGGTCCGTGACGGCAGTGCCCAGAAACCAGGGGCGCTGCAGTTAATGTTTTCTGCTGCATCTGGATTCTTTCTTGCCCATCCTGTTGATCTTTTTCCTTACCAGTTCTTAAGCTTTTTGCAGTCGTAGTTTCCAATTGAAAGCTTAGCTTAACCCATTTTAACTAACTTCTTAGCTCATGCCTTAGTCAACCACAGATCAAAATTAATTTAGCGACGTTCTCTCAGGTTCCTGAAGCCACCAGGCCAAAAAGTGCGTGTCTCTACCTCACAGCCCTGAGAAAGGTTGTCGTCAAAGGTGGTTTTGCAGTCCATTTGCACCAGAACCAGCCAAAATCCACGTGGGTCATCGTGTGCCTGTGCATTTATTTTTGAGCCAGTTGCGCTGGAAAACTGCATGCGTGGGGAACGGGGCCTGAGAGGTGCCTTCCCACCTCAGCACTTCAGCAATGCGTTCAAATGGGGAAATGAAAATAATTGTTCCGTATGGATAAATCCTTGCACTTCTCATCCTGTCCCCTGTTCTCTCTTCCCTCCTTGCTTTTGAAAGGTGGACCTTTTGAAGTCTTTTATAGCTCTTACAGATGTGTGCCCTGCTGGATTTAACGCCGTGGCTGGCACAAGGGAGGCTTAGAAGCCCAGTTAAACCCAGTTAAACAGGGTTTAACTGGTGTTTTACATGGCAGGCTCTTAAATTGTGACTTCAGTGAGGTTCCTGCTTTGCTGCAGTGCTGCATGCATGTGGTACTTCTAAAAATAAGGGTGTATGTGTGTCTCTAAGGCATTGCTTTAAGCCAGGCCCTGATCTGGGTGATGGCAGGGCTATCCTAATTCCTGCCCCTGAATATAGGCAGCGGTGTGATAGGATTTACGTAAGAGTTGCAAAATACAACAACATGAAGGGTCAGTTCAGTTAAAATCGGGTTGATAAATGAAAGGCTGTGCTGGTCACATCAGGAGTTTGCTTATCTCTCACACCTGTGGATGCTGAGGACAGACTTCCAGAACAGGGCCAGCACTGAAGCCTCTGTGTACTTGCAGATATCCTCACAGCGTGGTTCAGGCTTTCAGTGTAGCTTTTGCATCCCACCTTCTCCAGCCAAAAGGGGTGTATGCTAGTTAAATCCTTAGTAGCCCATTTGTCTGGACAAGTGGCCACCCCGAGCTGTGCCCCCTGCAGTCCTTGCCACCTATTTAATGTCCCATACCTGGAGGCTGGGCAGCCTTCGCGAAGCGAGGTGCTCTGAGTTCAGATCCTGTTGGTCATTATAAATAAATTTTAAATTAAATGCCTTTATTTATAAGCTGTCACTTCTTGTCGGTACCTTTTTGTTGTGGTGTGGTTGCTGTTCGTCATTTCCCTACCTTGCAAGCCATCTACAGTGTGTGCACTTCTAGATCCCATGAAGTTTTTCTTCTTCGTGCTCATTTTATTGCACCACAGTCATCTGTGTTCTTGTCTGCCCCCAATACTGTTGGATCACACTCTTCCTGTCTCTCCATACTGTGTTTTCCAAAAACTTTCTCTTAAATTCCCACATGAGACTGTTTTTTGGCTGCGATCGTCTTTGTAAGAGATGTTCAAGTCTTGAACAAGGATTTTCACATTTTCCTTTTTTTTTTTTTTTTCCCCTAGGTATTTATTTAATAGCCTCAGTGTTTTGGAGCCCGACAGCCTCTCAATTTACCTAAAACATTAGTTTTGTATCAGGTATGTGTGACTATACAGTTCCAAACACCATATAGCAGTGCTAGCTCTTTAAATGGGGGAAGGCACTGCAAGTGAAGGTTCCCACAGTTGCTTCACTGACAGCACAAGGGTTAATATCATTCTCCAGATGTTAATCTTTCCTGCTTTTATCTTAATGTATGCATATAAAAACATTTCGGTATCTTTGTCCCTTTGCACTTGAACTAGAAACTGTAGTCTATTTGTGGTGCGTAGTAGAAAAGTGTTTTCTTTTGTACTTTTAGTTTAGCAGTTTCTTTTGTACTTTTAGTTTAGCAGTTTCTCTGTAGGGGAAGGAAAAAAAAGATCAAGACGTCTTTGCAGTGAAACACGAAATGAGAGGACAGCAATATCTGAAGTTCGCATCATCTCCGCTAATAGGAGCAGAGATGACAAAACAGATTGAGCGGTTCCTTCCTCCCTCCGTTTTGGAGAGGGCAAAGGAAAGCCGTAGGCTGAAGAGAATGATCTGCAAATACAATGCTGAATGAAATTTGCATTTCTCCTTGCATGGAGTTGGGAGCAGTTCTGATACAAACGTATTGGCAATGGATTTTCGTAACCTGCAATGAGCAGCGTGCTCGAATTCCGCTGCTGATTTCTATCCAAAGATTTCTGCTTTACAGCCGTCATTAAAAATTCATGGGGCAACTTGAGATCAAAGCAAATATCCATTCTCCTTACTGTATAAACTTTTTTTTTTGGTGGAACGTATGCATTGCATCTGTGTATTTCATGTAAGTATTCTTGTCCTAGCAAAGGCAGGCAGCCTTTAGATAGTGCGGTTGGACTCAAGGTGTGGGAAAGCAGCCTCGGACGCCCTGATGAATGGTGGTGTGATTCTCTGCTGTTTTTCTTCACCTCCCAAGTAAGTGTAGGTACCTGAGGCTGTCCCAGGAAGGGGATGGTTTGTCTTCGGTGTGTTTGCTCCTTGCTGAGAACAAAGCTGCCCTCACTCCAGGTATTTCAGAAATGATCTCCTGACAAGTGCTTTCTCTTCATTCATATTTCTTTTCCGAATAACTTCCTCTTCTCTTCCTTTCCCACCTTGCCGCATACTTCAGAGCAGCATGAAAGAAAGCAAGCTGTAAATATTGGAATCTTCTATCAAATTTTTAGTTTTTTTCTTTTCTAAATGTGTCAGCTTTGAGAACCAACACTATCCAGCAATCTCATGTTTTGCCAGGACCTAAGATCTCAGTTTTTCAGTGAAAAGCTTGTAGGTGTGAACGCCAGTGGTTCCAATTCAAGAAGGCAGGTATAAAGCTTTGCAACCGTGTGGATTCTGAAGGGCTGGGGTTGCTCGTAAGGAGGCATCTCTTTGAGATTCATACGTGCCAAATCTTCCTTGCCTTGTATTCCATTTCTGACCCATCCTAGTTGGCTGTTTTTTTATGTGATCTGTTGGTTTTTTGCTTGATGGGTTTGGTGTATGCAAGTCCTGGGTGTAGTTTAGCCCTGTATGGTGTTACTTTAAAGCCCTGTTAAAAAGAAGGAGAAGGGAGGGAAGGCAAAAATCTGAAGAGCTGCTAGATCTTAAAGATTAATCAGCCTGGTTTGAATAGCAAGCAAAGCTACAAGGGTGTTTTTCTCCACATTATGTTTCCTTCATTCTGCTCTCGCAAAGTTGTTTCTCTGGGGGAAGATTTCAAGCTCCATACGGCTGTGTTCTTGTATTAGTGTCAGGACCCAGGCTGAGATTATTTGTGGGAATATGTACAGTCACATTTCCTGGGGTTACTCTCGTGCTTTTGTGCTCGGTGGAATTAAGGCCTCATTTTGCACCATTGCTTATCGAGTGCTTCGTTAATACATATATCTGTATTTACAGGCTCATACCTGGGACCTCTTGCATGTGAGCTTACACCTGAAGTGAAGTCAGCAGGAATGGTGGGGGCTTCCTAGCTTGTGTGGTTGATGAGAAGAGTCCCGTTTATAAATACTCTGAAGAATCTGCGGTAGTATTCTTACAGAAAGGACACGAAAAAGGGGCTGGCAGAAAGGTGCCTATGATGGGTCAGGGGGAGCTGGTGATCTGCAGGGCATTAGGAAGTGCCCTGGGAAATAACTGCAGCAAACCCAAATGTTTGGGACCTGGTGCTTCCCAGCACTGTCTGGGGAGTATAAATTGAAGGGAAACAGTTCTTTTAAATCAATACTTTTAGCTAAGAAGAAGTTCTACTGAAAGAGTTAACGATTTCATCACTCTGCCACTTGCATGCATCTGTGTTAGTGGGATACAAGGTGGCCCAGGGAATTGTTTTGAGAAAGCTGGACTGTTTTTTTCCTCCTGAGAGGACAAAACGTGGTCTTTTAGCCTTAGGCAAAGGGAGGCTGGTGTGGATAGCACGCAGGTTGGGCGGCACTTCATCCATCCTCTTTGGGTGTACCCGGCTGCGCTGGACCTGCCATCCGTGAAGGGGTGCGTATTGCCACCACCTAGGGCTGCAACGAGAACCGAGAGCTTTCCATGTGCTCCGATGGCTGAAATATAAAACTGAGAGTGTGTAGTCATTTACTGAATAGCATCTGATGTCAGATCAGAATTTTCATTGAGGAACAAGTAGCATCTTTTGTCTGACCCCAGTCAAAATTAAAGAGAAGTGTGGAACAATAAGAAATCTTGGTTTTGAGCATCCACTGTCCTGTTGCTTAGTCATGACTGGGCGGGGGGGGGGGGGGGCGGAACAAACTTTTTTTCTTTTTTTCTTGTGTTTTTTTTCTCCTCTCTGAATAGTGGACTCGGATCCAGGCAGCGGAGGGAAGAATTAGTGTTGATGTTATTTGAAACATCTGAAAGGAAACTGTCTTAAAGGCAACAATAAATGCTCTGGTAATAACACAGACTAAACTGTACTTAAAACACGTCTGTATCCATCACTCTGATATACTGAAATAGCAATCTGGTGATTTGATGTCAGGATGATGAATTATAACCTTTTTTATTATTTATTTTAAGGTTTAGTTGCAGACTTTATAGAAAACAAAGTGTGTCTGGTTCTGGTTGTAAGGTTTATTGAACGGCTGGGAGAAACTTTCAGCATTGGAGCACAAGTGGTGGATTGTGCATATAAATACACAATCACACGAGCGCATTTGCATGTACATGCAATTTATGCTCGTCTCGGTAGGTAATTTACAATGTGCAAAATCATAGCCGTGTATAAATCACGTTTATTTATACGCGTGGTGGTGGCTGGAGGTCGAGCGAGGGGTGGCACCTTGCTGCGCCTTGCAGAGCTCCTGCGCGGGGAGGAACAACTTTACGTTGACGGGGAACCAAGTTAAGGCAGGGTGACAATGTGGTTGAGCAGATTTATTGGAGTGGCTTGGAGGTCTGGTATAACCCTTCCAATTCGTGCAGTCGAGGCGGATGGAGAACATCCCTGAGACCAGTGCGGCTTTGCGCTGTTGGCCACTGGTGCTACTGGGACGGTCGCATCCGAGCCCTGCTGACTGTGGCGTTGCCAGCAAGCGCGGCTCTTGGGGTGTGAAAAGGTTGCAAGGTACTTTTCCTTTGGTTTAAAACAAACTTTGCTGTGAAATGCCTGTTGGGTTGGCCAAAGTTCAAGCTGTTCATCCTCTTTGTTGGCCGGACCGGTTGCTGGATAGCGTTGGCGCTCAGCGTTGGCTTGCGGTAGGGTTGACCGCTTATCTTGGTGTCCCGAATCGGCTCGGTACGAAATGGGTATGATAGGAAATCCCATCAGTTGTCTTCTCCTACTCCTCATTCAGACTAAAACTTCTTGGCAGAGCGTAAATCTGCCCTGAAGCTGTTGATGCTGCTTTTGTTGCTCCCTGGATGGGAGTGACCAACTTTGCCTGCTCAAAGCTCGGTTTAATCCTTCGTAAACAATTTATTAGACCTGTTGGAGCCTTTCCTCTATGTCCAGTGTGATCCAAGGCCGACAGCTCCAGCCCCTTCAAATTTGTGTTTTTAGGAGGTGCTCTAGTTTCTTATTTGTGTGTTTCTCCCTAAAGGCGATGGATTGCTCTTGTTTGCTTGAATTTCATGTATTTAATGGGTTTTTACCCAGTTTGTATCATAGAAATGGTTGTCAATCCAATGCTTCCATTAGTTTTATCTCCGTCAAGCGTAGAAAGCTGACCACAAGAAAAGCTTGGGCTCCTCCAGTGCTGCATGACGGTGTCACGGGAGGCAGGCAATGAATGCCTTTACATCTGGCTTCACTGCGTAAAGTTGATGGTGGCTGTATCCCTGTGTCTGGGCGTAAATATTTGTAAGCCGTTCATCCGAACAGCAAAATGCTGCCTCCCAGGTAGGTGAAGGATCCAAGAGGTACCTCCCAGCCCCTCTCCTGCCCCGACAGACCCATGCGTGGATTTAGAGGGCGCGTGTTTGTCCCAGCGCGTCGATTGTCGGAGCTGGCACTGCGGCGCGGGGATCGATTTAAATCAAAGCGCCTTCAATAGCAGGCAGGAAACCGTGGGCTGAATAATTGAACTTAGTTTTGTTTTGCACATGTAGTCCTTCATTATTGTGAAAGAAAAGGAGGGTTGTGCTGGCAACTTTTCACTTTCCTAACAGGTGTCACGAAAACCTAAGCGATTACCTGGCTTCCTATACATTTATTACGTGCGGGATTAGAAAATAGTTGATTCTCTGCATATTTCCCAGCTGATTCTCGTTTATAAATCATGTCAAGCAATGTGTGGATGGCAACTGGGATTCAATTGAAAGCGCAGTCTTACTTGGCATTATGGCTATTGCAGTCATGTCAAAATGCAGTTTTTCTTTTAAAGTAAACTGATTAAATACAGTGAGTCTTGTCTGTGAAAAGGAAATTTCACTTAATTTCTGGTTACCGTGCCCTTCAGAAACATAGAGCTGGCAGAGCTCATCAACTCACTTCAGTTTTATTCCTCATTTAAAAGCAAGAAACTGTTTTTCCTGCTGTCTGAATTCCCAACTGGTTTCTCAACTTTGAAAGCGGTAGTCATTGAACTGAGCTAAATAAGCAGAGTTACAAAAGCACAAACATTTTCTTTTTGCTTGCAGGCAAGGAGACGGCTTGAAAGATGGTCTGCCGTTTAATCGGGCACTAGTTCCCCGTGCCCACCAAGTGACTTCCACTAGTTCACTGGCTTGATAGCCCTTTTCCAGTGTAAAACGTTTGCTGTGTACGTATCTTACTCGCTCTGTAGATTTATTTCCTGCTGGGAAGTGATGTTAAAGCTTTTATTTCCCATCCTCCCAAGTGGAATCTTCTTAAGAGAACGTTGACGCAAAGTCCTTCAGCTGTTTCATGGTGGGATTTGGTTTGGTTTTCCTCTTGTGCCATCCCCGTCAGTGTTTAGGACGAGTCTCTGAATATCGTTGGAGAGGAACTGCTAAATTTGCTTCTCTTGAAGGATATACGTTCACGGCAGGATGCTCGCCGGGTAGCGGGGCTCTCTGCCTGCTATTTTAAGCTTGTTTATCTTTTCAGATAATGCTTGCCCTGGCATCATTCATAGTACTCTTAACTTTTAAAGGCTTTAAATGCAAGGTAAACATAGACCATCTACTCCTACCAGATCCTTCTTCCAAGCTCACGTGAGCCCTAAAAGACAGCAAAAGTACATCCTGGTACTGAAAGCGGTGGGTCTTGAGAGGATGGCCGAGCCGCAGCATGGAAATGCTGAAGTTGGAATTAGTGCCTAGAATAAGGGATGGTTTGAGCTCCGTGAAGGCAGGGCAGGAAAGGTGCCCTGCAGTCGCACGAGCAGGAGCTCGGTCTGCAGAGTGAGCATTCTCAACAGATGCAGCTTCTGCGCAGGAGTTAAAAATAAATTGTGAGGAATGAAGGGGAAAAAAAAAAAGTTGGGAAACAAAGCTAGGTATCAGTTTATGGCAACTCTGGATTTCTGTGTGTGTTGAGGAGTGAAATTCTCAAATCTTGAAGCAGGAAATGCCTGTACACAGCCATAACAGCTTCCTTTTCTCTCCTTTCAGAACACTAACTTTTCCTACTCCTATGTCTGGACTGTTTTCCTTCCTAAAATGAGCCAAGCTTTGTCTACTTTTCACAATACCTGGGGAGAAAAATGGTGTTTTGCTCTGTGCGGGGATTTGCAGTAGGGTTTTTTCTTTGTTCAGGTAGGGTATTTTAGGACTCAGCCCAGCAATTTAATATTTATAAAGTGTCTTTTTTTTTTTAAGTGCCTGGGAAACCAAGAGCAGAACAGAAGACAGCTAGCAGGCCTTCAGTATGATCTGGGTTGTACCGTCTAGAAATGGTCTTTTTCATAGCAGTTTGCTTTTTTTTTTCTTTTTTACCAGTTGGTTTTAAATGCATAAACTACAAATGCATAGAGTCAGGTGAAACTGTTATAAGTAAAGTGCAGAACATTTAGTTTTCATTCTTTCCCTCATAGTTTGAAGTCAAAAGCACAAAGCATCCGAGGATCGATTGCTTCATGGGTTTACTGGGAACAGCTTCCTTTTTCCTTCATTTTTTTGTGGGGGGTGCATGAGTCGGAAATGCCATTAAAGCTCTGACCCCCAAAATGCTGAATTAGGCTGGTGTAATCCTGCTAAATCCACTTTGACTCCTGCGTGGAAAAGTACAAAGAGGACTGTGCGTTCTCTAACCAAGGCAAGTTGCAGCACTACTTCATCTTCAAAGTACTGTGGTGTTTTAAACTAAAACGTATTGTAATTGGATCAAAATGACCACGGTAGTTATTAGCTTTGTGCTATTGCCTTAAAATGTTTGCAGGTTAAAAACAAAAGAACACCAAAACACAAAGAAACACTTCCACTTCGTACTCCGGAGATAATCTTGCCTTTTTTTTATATACCAATAAAAAAGGTAGAAGCCCTCAGTGTTTACTCCCCGTTTTTGAGAGCTGCAATTTGTGTAAAATGTCACGCATTCAAAGCATCCTCTGAATTTGTGGTAGCAGGTCCTTTGCTGTCCCTGCTCTACTTGCTAACTGCTTAAGTGGATTTGTATGATCCTGAGATCCCCTTCCAGTTTCTCTGGTGTTCCCCTGTTGTACCTCCTCTTTGTGGGAATAAGAGGATGCAGGAAAGAAGGTAAAAGCCTGGAGCAGAGTTGTTCTGAAGGGCGATTTACAAGAGGATTTGGGCAGTACCTGAATCAGCAGAAAGTTCAGGTGAAGAGCCTGAAGGTTGAGGAAACCAGGCAGAAATTACCGCTGCTGGGAGAGGTCTAAGGACATTTTGAGCAGCGCTCGCAGAAATAGGGTTTGATTTTGGGGTAGTCCTGGGTGCAGCCAGGAGCTGACCTCAGGGGTCCTTGTGGGTCCCTTCCAGCTGGGGATATTCGGTGATGCTGCAGTTCTGTGGCATCAGAAATGCTTCATGTAGGCAACCCTGAAGCAAGCCAGGTTGATCTGGAAGGAGAATCCAGCTTTCGTGAGCCCAAAGATCGGTAGGTGCTAGCAAACGGTTTTGTTGCCCTTCGAAAAGGCAGTTTTTCTGTAATGAAGCAGAGCCTACGCTATGTTAATCCATGCTTTGGTCCGATGATCAATGCAGGAAAACAGCCTGCTGTGAAAATTTACCACTGTAGATCGATAGCCCCCGGCTACCCAACTGTATTAAAGGTAATTGATGGGCTGAGGGCATCTTGTAAACACTTGTTTGTCCCATCAGCATGTTTGCTTATTTGTTGACAGTAAGGATATCTACGGAGCCGCTGGCAGCTCTAAATATATTTCTAGTTTTACTTGGGCTTACTGCAGGATGTGCGTTCATTTGTCTTCTAAACCACTCCAGCGTCCCAAATATGATTAGGCATCAGTTATGGAAATGAATTAGTAGACGGTTAATTTTATAAATTTTTCAGTAAAATCAAAAAAGCCTTGTTTACGGTAGGTGAATTGAGATTTCAAGGAACATCCAACTAACTTTGGCCCCAAGATGACATTTTAAGGGATAAGCGATCAAGGTTATGCAAATGAGTGAATTGATCAAAACTGGTGATTTAAATCACCCTGATTTACATCAGCAAGAGGGAAGCTTTGATTTAGATCATTGATTTTAATCTCGTTTTGGGATTGTACTTTCATTATTTTCCTAGAAGGTTGATTTTCATTGGCTGGTAACTATTTGAAGCATGTTTATTTGCAAACAATTATAGCCCTTAAGTTAATTTCTTAATTTCTTTGGGCAGGAGAGGTAATGCTGAACTAGCAGGGTAAGTGGGGCAGGAACGTGTCCTTAGGCAGGTACATAATTGAACAAGTCCTTATTTAAGTTCTTAATATTTACATTTTCTAGAAATAGCAAATGAGCTCTATGTAGATGAGGCCTGGAACTGAAAGTGTAAGGAAAAAAAAAACCCTCTCCGTTCTGAAATTTGTTTTTGTATGTTGCTATCTTAAAATGCCAGTTAAAAAAAAAAAAGGACAAAAACATCTCAGAAATGTTTTACATTTGGAAACTGATTCGTTAAACAAAGAAAGCATTATCTGCAGTTAATGAACTGAACTGTGTCTGGATACCATGTCCTTCAAGGTTTGAAAGCTGACGGATCTTATTCTCTCACCTTGTTTTTATTCACAGATTAGAAGAGGGAAAACAAGCCTTCCTGCTTCTCTCTTTTTTTTTCTAAACTCCCAGTTGGTTATTCAGCTTTTGAATGAACAAGGCATTGAAATGAATTAGATGAATAAACCGAAATGAACAAAATACTCCTTATATGTGCAAAAAAAGGCAAAAAGTGGTTTAGCAGTTGAGACTCCGCTTCCTCCAGGTGTTCGTGCCGTACCTTTCACCCCTTCAGAGCTGACATTCCCCTTCCTCCCTAACCTCCCCACAAGTCAGCAGTAGCTGTCTGCTGCTGAACTATTTACATGACATTTTTAATCATGTTGTAGGGAGCTATGCTTTGGAGTAGTTTGTCAAAATGTTTGACAAACGCTTGGAAAAAAAGTCCATTAAAAATGCAATTCAGAAATCTTTCTTTTTGTCTTCCCTTATGAAATCTAAGATGAATACAGATATTTTCCAAGCATTTTTTAATGGTGAGTGCAATCTAGTTTTAGTAACCAAGCTGAAAGACATGTTAAGCTGGCTTTCAGCATGGAATACATGCTGAATGTCTTTTTTTTTTTTTTCTCTGAAGGACTTAGCACATTTCCATCTGTATGTTTTTTTATTTTTTTAATGCAGAGGGTGTCTGGTAGAGAAGTTCAAATGGTTTGGTCACTTTAGGTTCACAAGGCTAAGGAGGCAGGCAGACACAGTTCTGTCTTTCCTCTGATAGAAAATAAGTCTTTCAAACTTTTATTTGCCGTCCCTAAACCACAACACTTGTTGAAGCCCTAGAGCAGTTATAATGAAGATTGAATAAGAGTAGATGAGAGATCGTGGTCTGTTTAGATTTTTCTATTATACTTTATTCAAATTGATGGGATGATGTGGTGATGAATCTCGTTGTAAAGAGCTCCTTAATTCCTTTGGTAATTAAGTGTTTGCTTATTGCTCTGCGTTCTCAGGCGCTGCGTAAGTGGTCACGGTTAGGAAGAAAGGCAGCAGTTCGGGGTGAAGCTCCTGATGTCTCCCTGTCCTCCTCAACAGCATCAGACCCGTGCTGAAGGACCACGTCAGGGGTTGGCTGGAAGCTCTGCAGGGCTTCCCTTTTTCCTAAAGAAAATCTATTAAAGGAGAAAAGTACATTCTGAAGAATTAGTACCAGCTTAAAACAAATACCTCACCACGATGATTTACCAGCACTCTATTGTTGAATGTGCCACGCTGTAAATCAAGGAGAGGAGTGAGGCCCCAACATTTTTGTCACTGTTTTCGCTTGAATTCTGTGTTGCCAGGTCGTTTGTTTGCTGCCGTGTGTGTTGGTGATGCTGTGATAAATAGCTTTACCTTCCGTCATTCGAGTGACTGCTGCTGGAAATGAAAAAATGAAACCCTTACCGGCCTTTTTGGAGATGCTCAGCTTTGTTTAGTAAGTTAGAAAAAGTTGATGTGAACGCCAAGTGCTGTTGCTGTTCAGTTCTGTAAAATGGAAGGAGGCAGCAGAACGATGTGTGTGATTTCATGATAAACTAGAAACATCTGTTGTTACATCCTTGGGTACTTATGTCCCACGTCCTGGATTAGATTTTAATTTGCTTATCTCTCAAAAAAATAAATTTAAATTGCACACATCTGAAGACAAAGCGGAAGTTGGGGTCTGGTAGTACATCCTCAATCAGTTGATATGCATCGGGGCATCCATTTAGAAAAAAGACAAAGGGAGGCAGAATGGAAATACAAAATGGTGAAGAGGAGTTGAGCGATAAGTGCTGTTCACCAACACAAAGGCTGCTAGATGTAAATAAAACAAAGTGGAAAAGGATACCCTTCAGGCCATGTGCCAGCCTTGATAAAATACGAGGATTTCTTGCCTGTTTGTGTGCACAACCCGGTTCTTGATGCTGTTACAGGTCTGGTCCCCCCAAAAGTGGGCATGGGAGCGACAGATGAGCAATCTTTGCCCCCCGTTAATCAGGCAGCACGGGCTTTCTCTCGCGCAGTGGGACAGGCAACCAAAACCGGGATGGGAACGTGGAGCGGGAGCAGGACTGGAAATGAGAAGCTGGGAGGATAATTCAGAAGCTGAAAATAGTGCAGCAAAAGGATGAGGAGGTAACGTTGAGTTGTGGGAGGATTTCTGCCCTGGAAGGAAAGGGTGAAGGGATTTAAAGCGAAACCTTTAGAAACCCACTTGCCACTTGTTCAAACCTGAGTGGGAATTTCTTGTAAGGAAATGAGGAATACTTTGTTTTCTATGTCTTCTGTAGGAACTACAAGAAGCAGTCAATGTGATTTTCTGCAAAAAGTTGATATTAGGCGAGTAATTTCTAGCTGTGCTGGAATGCTGGAATAGCTCATTTGCGCAGCTTTAATATTCTGGTTGCTCGTCCCGGAGTTGCTGTAGGCTTTTCCTGCCAGTAGCTTCATCTCAATGCAGCAACAGTTATCTGTAAAGTCTAAGTGATCCTGCAATAAAAGGGCCTTCTTAATCAAAGATGGTAAAGTCGGAGACAGTCAGTGCTTTCAGCGTTGGCATCCTGTTCTGCTAAGGCAATCCCACGTAGGAGGAAGACAGACACAAAAAGTGATTTGGCTGTAATGCAGCAAAACAAATTCTGGCCAAATTGTGGACTTGGAGCTAATGGGTACACAGTGTTACTCTGCGAGCCTCTCTAACGCTGACTGGAAATCGCGGTGAGTTTTGTAGCCTGTTAACTACTCAGACTGTTTTGTTATTTCGAGTTTGGCTTCAGCTCGTGAAAAATGGGGCACTTTCATGCCTTGTATTTCAAAACCAGAAGCATTTTAAGAATATTAGAAGTAAATCTTAATAGATTACTTTAGAGCAGCCGTAAGGCTGTGATCTAATCCATTTATATGTATGCGTGTGTCATCCCTCCCTCTTCCCCAGCCAACTGGATGGTGACTTACGGTGTCAGTTTTCTCCTTGTGGATGGGGAGCGAGGCTTTTCTGATGTAACATGTTTTACAATACATTCACGCGCTCTGGCTCGCCGAACGGCTGTACATAAATTGTGCCCAGGCCATTTAAGAACATAATATCCCTACTGGGTCAGACTGACGGTCAGACTAGCCCGGTACCCAATCTCTGATTACAGTAAAAATAGTGCTTGCAGCGACTCAGCCTCTTCCCTGCAGTTGAAGAAGGGTTGATAAAGGAGGCAGAAACCTGCTCGGGGTTTCGGCTTCATGTCTTATGACTGACAGAGTTCCTGCCATCCGACGTCCCTTCTCTGCCCTGCCCAAATTTCTGTCTTCTGTTTTAAGTTTCCTCCCTAAGCCTGCTTTGCCTGACCTGCTTCCTGCAGCTCATCTGCTGGGCAGCTCTTCTCAACAAGACCACTTGCTGGTTCTTGGCTGATCAGTCTGTCACAGGTAAGAGTAGCTCTGAACTGCTTTGTACAGGTTAGAAGCTGTGAAGGTGTTAGACCGTAAAAATGTTAGACTCCTTTGAACCAGCCCAGATTTTTTGTGTTTGTGTGCCAAAGAAGTCTAAGACAAGCCTAAGTTCAATAAAAATGTGCCTAAGTCCCAGTTTCACAGGTCTTAGGCACGAGCAGTCATTTGAAATTAACTGATGTTTGTTATTTACAGCCTCAAACATAGGAAAAAATGTTAGTAAATCAGGGTTTGGTGAAGTGAAGGCGTTGACTCTTAAGGTTATAGGATGTATTTATTCACTTTGCGTTTCTCAGCATTCCTTTTTGCGCTTCCCATCACTTGACTCTAGGAGCTGGAGCTTAAAGAAGAGCAAATGCTAACTGTGACTGAGGGCAGTGGGAGAGTTTGCTAGGATGTTTTACTTTCTGATTTGGTTTCTAAAGAAGGACTCTAGTCTGTCAGTTATCCCTCTTCTAGTTTTCTTCTTCAAATCTTGAAAGGGTTCAATTATTGCAAGTCCTTGGTGAGAACCGCAGGGGATCAACGAGCAATCTCTGGGCTTAAACCCTTTCCAATGACCCAGGTATTGACCCCAAAGGGTAAAAGCACAGCCTCTTAAACTTCAGGAGACAGCTTGCTCTATCCAGCACACTCCTCTCCTAGAGCCTGTTACACAAAGTCCAGGATTCCCAGTGCCAGCAAGTGGGGACAAGGTAAAAGCATCGTCCTCAAATTCTGGAGTTGACGGCCTGGGTTTGACAGGTTTAGCTGTGTAGCTGTGCTGATGGAGGGGAAGGATGATTTCTCCTGAAATAGTAATATTGCATAGAAGGCAGTGTTGACACAGTGAGGGATTACTTACTTCACTGTACTTGTTCCCCTGTTTCTGTAGGAGTAGCAATAAAAGCACCTTTGTGTTACCATAAAGCGACGGGGGAGGAGGTTATCCTAATATAATGTAATCTACTTGAGTGGAGGGGCCTGGGTTGGAGGCTTAGGGAATATTGGGCTGTAACTTCTCCCACTCCATTTGCTTGCTGGAATCTTGAAAGGGTTTTGTGAGCTGCCCAAACGAGGGGCGTCTCAGCCCCACTGCTGTCATAGCATGCCCAGGCTGTCACGATAGTCACCGAGCTCACCGTTGTGTTTTTTTCCCCCAAAGATTCTGCTTTTAAAATAACTGTTTTAAAATACTTTTTTTTTTTTTGTATTTGGTGTCTAGCATCTTCTTACAGGTAATTGTTATCCCTTCCATTGTGTCTAGCTAAGGAAAATCAGATTTTTAAATTCAGAGCAAATGTAAGAAGATCCGTCCAGTTTTGGATGGAGAGGGGAGAGAACTCGTAACTGATGCATCCAGTGAATTTGCATTAATTTCCATCCTGAAAATAGTTTAGAAAGGAGGAAATTTGAGGGAGAAATGGAGTCCGTGGTCTCTAAACAGCTTCAGAGACTGCTGTTTTGCTTTCTTCTTTAGAGGATCTTGCAGCAGTCTTATTGCTGCAACTTTGGAAAGTATTCCAGGAGTGCTTTAAATTATGACTAACCTCAATTATGGGAATTTAGCTGTGTTTTCACTGGTAAGCCGTGTTTAAGTGGGGCATTAAACTGGCTTAACAAACAGTATTCGTGTGGATGGGGGCAGAGATTTATGTATCTGGTGAGTCTGCCAGTACGTTACCAACTGGATGTAAAGAATTATAAAGATTTAAGCAATAAATGAAGTTAAGTGCCCCTTTTATGTAAGTCAGTATTTTGGATAATATTCCTAGAACTAACTGTAAAAAGAAAAAAAACCTCTCATCCCACTGTCTCCTGTGCTTGGCAGCAGAATTGTTAGTCAGCAAGAATGTGCAGAACTTTGTGAAAAATTGTTTTTTAGATAATTGCTTGTTGCAGACTGTCTAGAGGAACTCACATTTTATTTTTGGCATGTTGCATTAAACGGTAGCTTTTATATTTTAGGACTGATGTGTTGATTTATGTATCCTCCAGTCCTCTGGTGGAGGTCCAATTTCCAAACTTGGATGCTTCTGTTGAGTAACTTCAAAACTTTCAGTTCTCAAATGGGGAGAGAAACGTTGCAAGACAATTACCCAGCCAGCTGAAAGCAGAAGGGTAAGACGAGGAGCGTGATAGGCCTAGAAGCCTCTATAGGAAATACTTTGCATTAATTCGCCTCTGCTTTTTGGTATGTATACCTCTGAGTGGGCTGAATTTCCCTGAGTAACATACGCATGCTTTGGGACGGCCAGGAATCTCATCTACAAGTTCACAATCAGAATCCAATGAATGAATGAATTAAAAACCTTTCTTCTGGCCTTGTTCTTAAAGCTGTAGGCTCGTAGCATGTATAATAGGGCTAAATTAAAACAGCAGCTTACCGCTGGCGTTGCCAGTTGCTGGTGTCACCAGTACACAGCAGAAATGTCAGACCTTTTTCAATTATTGCTGGTAGAAACTCGTTAGCGATGTGTTGCAGCAGCCCTTCGCTAAGGGCAGCAGGAAAGCTGTGCTTCCCAAAGGGTGCTGAGGGAGGACTCTGCCACAGCTTCTCCTGTACCACAGCAGCTGCAACAGAGAGGACAGAAGCATGCATCCACCCCACAGAAAGTCTTAGGACTTTTTTTAATTGGCGACCATCTTAACTTTAATTCACACCTGGATTATGTGTGTGTGAGGAACTGTGGAGGTCCTGTTTGTTTGTTGTTTTTTTTCCCCCAACAGCTCCTTTTTGAGTGGTCAGGCCGAATGGAACGAGGTGAATGGACTTTATTTTAAACCCAAACAAACTGTATCAAGCGTTTGGATAAAAATATTTAGAAATAAAGATAGAAAACCTCTGGAAGCCTGAATGGTGAATTACAGAGAATCTTCCCCAATCTTTGAACATATCTTGTGTAGCACGGAGCCGGAGTAACAGGAAGGCACGTCTAGAAATTATTAAAGCCAGGGCTGGAATAATTCTTCAGATGGTTTTTGTTCATCGTGTTATCAGTGCACAACAGAGTGGTCTGCAGCTTTGAAGGCAAGTCAGCCTTGCTCTGAGACAATCTCCTTTGAACTGCTGTTGGAGCTGGTAGGTGCCTGACCCCTTTGGAAAGGAGCAAGTGGCTACCTTAAGGCCACTTGCCTGCATGAAAGGGTAGGGAGCTCAGCTCAGGAAAACAGCTCCAAGAAAATGCTCGTGCATAGGGGTTTTAGAAAACAAGCTGTGTTTGGGTAGGGGGGTGGTCGTGGGTTTTGTCGGTGCAACAGGTGGAGAAAAAAGGGATCACGCAAAGCCTGGACGAGGCGTTGGTTTGTCTGGGGAGCAAGAGGATGCAGGTTAACGCTTTGGAAAAGGTGAAATGTCTGAATGTGAGGATAGATGAAAGCTTTGCTCTAGTTTTGGGCACTTCCTTGCTGCTTCCCCAAGCGCCAGACTGGCCCCTGCGTGAAGACCAAGCACCGATGTTGTTTGGTTTGAAACCAGCTCCAGCTGATAAAGCATTTTCTGCTTGTTTCTGCAAAAGGAAAAGCTCCGTGGTCAATCAACTACGAGAATGATCTGATGGCAACTCAGTCTGTCTTCAGCATGGATGATGTTTTCTTCTGATTCTTCCCGTCCCCTTGCCTTCTGCCTCACCGTTAGCAAGATTCTGCAAGAAGCAGCGTTAGATTTGAAGGAAGTTTTCGGAGAAGTTAGCAAGTGAAAATGGAGTATGTAATGGTAGCCATAACCATGGTCTTGGCTGCCAGCGACAGCTATAATTATATGTGGGGCACATACATTCTAGCAGATGCTTCCCATTTAAACCACACTGGTTTCAGCACAGACCAAATTTAGGATCTAAGCATGGTGACCACAGCACTCTCAAAATCTCTAATTCCTTCTTCTGCCATTTGCCGTCTTTTCTCAAATGCTCAGCGAGACTTTTTTTTTTCTAGTTGTTCTATGGAACAGCTTTGATTTTTCTCACTTTGTGGTTATTTTAAGCTTCAGAAAACAATACGAATGTACTCTTCCTTTTTTTTCCCCCCTCTTTCCTCTGTGCTTTTATGAAAGCAGAATCTGTGTAGATAAAGCACAGTTGATCTGTTAGGGATTACTGGTTTCTCAGTTATTCTTTTGCTCTTGCATATCATGCCTTTATGTGGAAGAATATTTAAAGGTGCCGTGTAGAACAGGGAGATGAAAGATGCTTTGTGCACTGAAGAGCTCTGGTGTCACAGGAGTCCACCTGTTCTCCCGTAACTTTATTTTTTTTTTTAAACTGAAGTTTATTTAAAGTGAATTTTGCTGCTTAGAGAAGCCGCTGGGTTTTGACAGCCTTAAAGGCTGAAAGACCGTCCCCACAGGTGGCGGCAGCAGCACGATGCCCTGGTATTGAGGGCACAAGTGGAGGGATCAGGAGATGTGCCTCCTCTTCTCATCTCTAGCACGGGTCACCTTGAGCCGAGGAGCGCGTTGCCGCGGCTCAGTTGGCTGGGGAGGAGATCACCTAAGCTCACGAGGGCACTGGAAAGAGTCACTGCTCTCTTAGGAAAGATAAGGCAAGGATAAAAACTTCTTGCGTCACCATCATCAAGGCCCAGAGCTCATCTCGAGTCTACCAGAGATGGGAATAAATGGCAGTTTTGGGGTGATGATATTCCCAACGCCCAAAATCTAAGAATAACTGGAAGGGATTTTGTCTGAAACAAGCTATACAGGAACCAAACTGAACAGGTTTCATGGAGGTTCAAGAGGACTGTGTCTCTCGGTGTGTCCAACATGAAATCTTAGCAATATTTCTGGAGAGTAAAGCTGGGTCTGTATAGAGGTCCATTTAATGTAGCGTTGGGTATCAAACCGGGGTCAGTATGGGACAATTACTGCACCTACCCAGCTTGCAGAGCTATCCGTCTGATTGAGTACAAGAGGGAGTTTTCTTTTTGACCCTTTCAGGCTATCAGCTTAATTCCCAGAAGCTTCGGATTTAATTACCCATATCATTACCACAACACGCATAGCTGCAGATTTTATTAATGGCCGTAAAATTGTGGCATCCCCTTGGAAAGGAAGGCAGACTCGCAGCCAGCAGGTCCTTTCCCACGTCGCCTCTAGTGCCAGCGAATCCCACAGGTTGGTGCAGCACCCCTCGTGTCCTTTTGTCGAGCGGCAGACCCTGCTCATCCATCTTACCCCTGGTTTCCTTCTCATTTCCCAACCTGTAGTAACGCTCTTCCCTAGTTCTGTCACCAGACTTGTGTTCTTGCCCCTAAAACAGTAGCCAAGCAGAGGTTTTACCACTCTCGGAGCCCATTTCAATGTGTTTAGCAACTGTCTGACCTTTACACCTCTCTGTTTCAGGCTCCTCCTGCTCGCTGGGTTGCTTTTGTTCCTGTCCCTAAAACCTGCTTTAATCCATTTCAGTTCCTTTTCCTCGGATGATGTTTTATGACTTTGTAAATCAGCCTGAGTGGTACAAAATCAAATGCTTTCCTGAGATACTGATAACTTATGTCCACTGTTTCACTCTTGTCTAACCTAACGATTTGGTCGTATAATAAAAAGGATTTCAGCAGATTTGTCAGGCATGACCTTCCTTTTATGAATCTGTACAGAATGTCCTCTACTAAATTATGCATTTCTAAATGTTCTGCAATTTTGGCTTTTATCAACACTTCCAATGCATTCCCACAGCTGAAGCTCTAGGAGAGCTCCTGCTCTGAGAGAATTCAGCAGAACGCTATCGCAGCCCGACAAAATTCATCAGTTTTTCAGGATTCTCCATAATAAAACTTTTCCACTCCTTGTCCTCGTGGTATTAGATTCTTGACTTTGGGATTAGCGTTCTGCGTTAGGGCTCTAGGCTGTAGAGCTCGGTCTCAATTTTGGTTCCAGGCTTGCTAAATAATTTCTTTTGAGACCCTGGATGTCAGTTCACCTCTGTGTGCAGGTTTGGTTTTCTGGCCTCTTTCCTAAGGGGTATTTCACGTTGCAGGCTTGCTTTGTGCTTTTGTCTGAATATATATGGGGCGGGTGGGGAGGAGGGACACTCCAAATCCTTCAAGTGCTCTTGCTTAAAGCCCTTCTGCTCGTGTTTATGCCTCCTTTGAACGTATAGCTTGCCACTTGGGCTGCGGTTCCAAATACGGATTTCTCTTGGAGGTATGTTCTGACCCACCTACTTTGCGCTGCAGATATATTTAGCCAGGTTTTGCTGTAACAGTCGTGCAGTGCTGTCCCAAAGCTTCCCGTGTCATCTGCTCTTCTGCCTACCTCTTTCCCCGTTACCTTGTGTGCGTCACAAGCCACCTGCCGGAGTTGGGCAGCTGTAGGCAAAGCTTTCTGCCGCTTGTATGGCTTAGTTTTGGCAGGAGGAAGAGGACGGAGGCTAAGCAGCCCCATTTTCCCCCTGCGCTGCTCGCTGGTCAGTGCAGCCTGCCCAAACCTGGCTTAATTCCTCCATCTGCAGCGAAGATCACGAGTTCCTGAAGTCCCCAAAGTTAGGGATGAGGTCGTAAATGGAGACTTAACAAAATCCCCGATGTTCTGATTATGAGTTTTTAAGCAAAAATGCGCGAATGTGTCCATGCTCCTTGCCCCCAAGGCTGGCTAGCGCAAGGCAAAGGTGCTGCTCAGCTGGGGTGGGAGCAGCACGTGTTCCTCTACTTGGATTGTGATGCCAGAGCAGTCTTGGGATGGGATGCCTTCAGACCATAGGGAAGGGATCTTTTTTAGCCTGTGCTCGGCCTAGAGTGAAAGAAGCTCTAGAATACCCACTGGGTAAGCGTCCACCCTGTATCTACTGGTTTTTGTAGGAGGAAGTTGCCAAGTTGTGGAGATAAATAAGTTATGATAAGATTGGGGCAGACGCTGCATTTAGTGGGCTGGCTGCCTTTTCTTTAGAAGGCCAGAGTCCCTCTCCCTCCTCGGCTTTTCCTGTTCGATGTCATCTAAGATGGATCCCAAGTGTGAAAAATAAATAAATAAAACACGTAAACCTGCGCCGAGTGAATCACTCATACTAAATTTAAACCGCTTATTATGGGGAGGGAAACAAACAAAAAAAAAAAAGAGAGAACTCGGATTACAGGTTTAGCAAGCATGAGCACATATTTCAGCTTGTCTTGCCGTATTTGTAATTGCCAAACTACTGATTTCTTGGAACTCTGCTATTAGCATTGTTAAGCAGTGTTCCAGACAGTCGCTCGTATAAATCCCCGTGAACGTGTTAAGCAGGAGAAGGACCTTGCAAAAATACTGAGCCGAAAAATGATCTGGATTTGGGGGATGCTGCCTGGACTAAAAGGCTGGGCAGGGGAAGGAAAGGTGCTTGCTGTTAGGATGTCCTGCTGGAGCATCGACTTGAGGTTTGCTTGAGTGTTATTGCCACTTCTGTTAGGTGCTTAGGAATTTATTTGTTTTCTGGACAGAAGCATTGGAGTGTGGGAGCTTCCTGTACAGGGCGAACTTGCAGCAGTGAGGCCCCGTACTTTGCTGATCACTTACTCTCCTTCACAGGCTGTTCAGGCAATAAGTAACCACATAGAAAAACACCTAAAAAGCCTCCTTTTCATGGTCAGGTATCGTTCCTTACCTAGCACGCTTTTCCAAACAGCAAAGCCTGAAATTATGAAAGCATATTGCTAAATGCCCCATTTTTTTTTTTTATTTTTCGTAACACATATAGCCAGAGCACCATTGTTGCTGCCAGTGTTCTGACCCAAGCCATCTCTGTATCTTCTGAACTAGTCAGTGGGACAAAATAAGATGTAGTGTCTACAGAATAAATCTACCAGTGTACCTGCTTTGCCTTGGACAGAAAAATATTGCAATTGCATCTGCTGGACTGTGTACTTCTGCAGGGGTGAGAGGGCCCCGCGGGCTTTCTGGCAGAGCATGCGAACAAGAAGAAGCGAGTGGATCCGACCGCTCCACGTGGATAATGCATGTAGAGGTGGACCTGATGAAAATCTGGAGCATCTTAAAGAGTTAATACTTCTCTTAAGTTTTATGTAGGAACTTGTTATTGCTAAGTGATACCACACTCCCCTTAATACTTTTCTGTGCCATACAGCAGTGCAAAATTAAGGGATTTTCTCTTCCATGCCTGTTCCCGGTACTAGAGATCAAATAAAATATTTGATCAGCAGATAAACTCCTGGTTTCTTTTACTAGGTCAGCAGCTGGGCATAGGCTCCCAGCTCACTTCAGCTGAATATCCAGGCATCTCGCACTGGGCATTTTGCTATTCACGTAGGCTCTTGGCAGTTTTCTGTGCCTGCCAAGGGTTTGCTGTGCCCCTATCCTGCAATTAATCTTCCCTCTGTCAAGTGACCTGATGCCAAGCGCAATTTCTGGAATTCTGCTAAAAAGGAAGATCTGGAGGCCATAATAACAACGGTTTCTTTTTTGTTCCTAGCACACACTGTCGGGTGTCGCGTGCTTGCTCTGCGTGGTGCTGCCCGCATGTTGCAGTCGGGCAGGCTGCGGTTGTTCCCCTGTGCCCAAACCCCGCGTGGCGCTCGCAGAGCTGGCAGCCCTAGGGCACCTCGGGAGGTCAGAGGGGAAGTCGAGTTCTGCCCCAACACACCGTGTAGTAATTCCTTTGAACAGTTCCAGCTGGTGAGAAGCTGAACGGAGGTGTTATTATGGCCGCAGCCCCAGGTACGGGCTGCACGTGGGCGTGCCTGGAGATGCTTTGCTCAGCGCGAGCACCTCTGCTGCTTGTGTCCTGCACCAGAGGTCTGCTTGCTCTGTGCAGACATATTTCGCTTGGCAATGTTGAATCTCGTGTCAGTTGGCATATGCACTGCTACTACAGAAATCGGTTAAGGTGATTAGCGTTAATTGAGATCTCTTTTCGATGAGCCCCTCACTTATTGTATGGTTGGCCCAGGCTTGGATTTAAGAGGTTGGCAATCCCCCATCCCCAGTTTTCCCCAGATTAAGGTGTATAACTGTACATATCCAAAGAGTTCAAGGTATAGTCCGGACTGTTGGCGTGCAAATGCCTTGAATCTTGGTTCTCCGTCAGGGTGTGACTTTGTGACAGCTTCTGCTCGGCTGCAGGGTCAGACTTTGGACTGAACCACTCACCTGAGAGCCACCTTCTCCTTAAATTCTCTCCCCCAATTGACCATCTCTTCCTCGTCCATCTCGGTGCTCAGTCAGAGTGATCTGACTTGGTCAGTGACCTGTTTGATCCCTGAGGCTTTGCAGCAGCTGCCAGCTATCGCTGTTAGCCAGGAGTTGGGTGCCTTGCTGTCATTCTTCCCCTCTAGGGATCGACTTGTAATTGGAGGCAGCAAGGCTAAGTCAATTCTGGCTTCTGGTTCCAGGCAAGTTTTTTGACATGGTTGGAGGGGACAATGTACTGAAATTCAGGATATATAACAGCATAGGTGCTTGGTACATTAAGTCCTGAAACTTATTTGTAAGTAGTAATGGAAATAGAACCTGGGGTCTGCTGGAGATGGGTCTTGAGGGCAGCATTTCGTGTTCCAACTGCCATTGAGGAAAAAACCCGTACTAAATTGTGTCTTTCTGCTTGGACTGCATTGCCTTTTATGCATCTCTGGGCCTTCTGGAATAGCTTGGGGTCCTTTCCAGTGAAATACAGACCAACTTTTTGGAAGCCTTCTGGGGGGGCTGGGAAACTGATTTTGCGACTTCAGTCTTTTTGAGGAGAGGAGCAGCTTCGGATCTGCTTCAAAATGGAGCCTGGCTTCCAGCTTGCCCGCTGGGCAAAGCCGCTACATTTGGTTAAGGGTGCTGATTTTGTGTGGGATTGGGAAGGGAAAAGGGAAGAGAAATAATAGCCAATTGTTTTTGTGGAGCTTTGCTGCAGGGCACGTTGTGGAAGCAATGATTTACTCACATTCTTTTTTTTTTTTTAAGCGCACCAACTGTTGCTTTCTTTATCATAAGATCAAGGCATGTGTTTTCTAAAGGGGAAAAGGCTTGTTTTGGTGGTTTCCCTTCAGTTAGAGAGTTCTGAGGAAGAAGAGGATCGTGTCAAAAAAAGTTTACTGTAAACTTGGCAGGATGCTCCTCCATTCCCTCACCATAATCCCCCAAATAATGCTTTTTCCTGCATCGTAGTGTAAAGGGCTCGGTAAACCCTTGGTTGGAGGTAACTTCTGAGCAGTTTCTTCAGGAGTTTTTGTTTGTGGAAAATACGCTCTCTTGCTCCCTTTGATCTCTTTCTAATTTACTGAAACAGGTTGGCCAGAGAGGAGGTGGAGTCTCTGCTTGGAGATATTAAAAAACCGTCTGGACGTGGTGCTGGGCACCAGCTGTAGGTAGAACTGCTTGAGCACGGCGGGGCTGCGGATGACCTCTGGAGGTCCCTTCCAATCTCTTCTGTGATTAGGAGGTCACATCCTTAAGATAAGGTCTCTGCCCTGGCAACTCGTGCCTTGTTACTCCGTGGCTGAGCCAACGTCCTCTGTGCAAACTGCACTTTGAGGTAACCCAAAGCTGCAGCATTGCTTAGCGGCGGTGCTTGGCCAGAGCTGCTTGTGCACCTTCCTTAGGGTCTGCACGACACCTTGCTTAGGATACAGATGAATGCACTAACTTAAAGCAATAATATTTAAATAACTTCGACCCTAGAGACCTAAAAGGCAACGCCGACTGTGTGAAAGTGGATGCTGCACGCTGCCGAGCCACAGCGCGCGCTCGGGAGGTGACAGGTCTTAGAGAAGGTTCTTAACCTTGCTTTCCAGGGCACAAATGTAACACATCCTCAAGTCACATGGCAGAGCATTTTTATTTTTTTTTTCTAATAGGCCTATTTTGGGAAAATGGGCTAGAGAGTCCTAGATTAGCTTTAGTATTTTGGACGTTAGTCCTACTTTTGTACACGCACCCAGATGAATTTTAAGTTTTGATACAAATACAGTACCTGGAGTTTTAAAAGCCTGGATAAACAATAGCCTGTCTGAACATATCCCAAGAATAAACGACTCTAAGCTAGCAAAGAAAGGCTTAACAGAACCTATTGTCTGGCATCTGAAGCCAGACACGTTCAAAGTAGAAATTAGGCACAAATTTTTAACGGGGAGGGCGATTAACCATTAGGAGGAACTGCAAAGGGCGTGATGGTTCCTTGGTCTCTTGCTGTCTTTGAGGCAAAGATGTCTTTTGGACATGAATTAAGCCAGTAACAGGTTTGTGTCGCTTTACATTGGCTTCAGCGTAGAGAGGGTGAATTGGCTGAAATGAAGTGGCTCGCATTTGTAGAAATGCACATAAGCACTCATCGTTTGTCCTTTCCTTCACCATCCAGCGACCACGTTTACGAGCAAGCTGAAACTTGGTTCTTCAGCATGTCAGTAGCTGGTAGCATAACAGTCTGGGGCCTGTGTCCTCAGGCAGATACCACTGATACTCTCCTGGGTGGCTGGAAGCCCAGGATTTAAGCCCCTCTGTCCGTATTTTACTTTGACAAAATGGTGATGTTTCTCTTTCCCAAGGACAGAAGGCTCTTAATTTATTTGTAAAGCCTTTTTTAAAAACTTACTGAGGGAGGTATTAGTGAAATACAAAGCGGTGCCGTTATTTTTTACTATGTGACTCACTC
The DNA here is from genome assembly GCF_964034855.1 of Anser brachyrhynchus. Classification (NCBI taxonomy): domain Eukaryota; kingdom Metazoa; phylum Chordata; class Aves; order Anseriformes; family Anatidae; genus Anser; species Anser brachyrhynchus. The sequence goes on along the minus strand of NC_137696.1, from coordinate 124,238,796 downwards.
AGAAATTAAAAAGGAAAATCAATTTCTTTTCCAAATAAGTGATATGGGCCTCATCTTTACCAAGTGACTTCCTTGCTTCTGCAGAGTGTGGTGGATCAGGGTGAACTGTTCTTCAAAACATCTAATTGCATACAGTGAGAAATGAAGAAAACTGAAGTGGATCCCAAGAATGTATTAAAAATCTAAACTAAAATGAGAATGATTTCATGTCAAGTGAGACAAATGCAGAGTTGATACTCCACTGCTTCACACATCCACTTGTCCTTGGCACCGAGAAAATGAGATTTTTAATATCTGAAAAACAGATTGCCATGAAGGCTCATCCATTGTAAATTTAAGCTGCCTTTATAGCAACTTAAGCCGGGGACAAGATTGTTCATTACAACCGATTCTACAACTGTGGCCATGATTTCCATATTAATATTGAATTTTTTTATTGTCTGCCCCAGGAAGGAAGGGGAACAGGTAGTGTGTTATCCCTGGGTTAGCAGATAATGTATTTAATGAATAATGCGGAAAGGGCAAAGGTTTGTGCGTTCTTGCTTGCATATCAGCCATAGATTGTGGTGACACCTGTGCTGGGATTAAGCCTGGTTTGGTGCTTTGCTTTATGCTAAAGTAGACCGAGAGGAAGAGGAGTATCGATGATCTTATAATCATCATTTGGTGGTGGTGGTGGAAGTTACGCTGTTTTGGGCTGAAATTTTCCCCTAAAATCATAGGTGAGGGATTGTTTCTTGTCTGAAATCACAAGACCATTTTATTTAACCCTTAGTAGGGGTGCAGGGAGAGCGGGGTATTTCTGCACTGAACTTCAGATCACCGTTGAGCCTGAGACTGTTTGTAACCCTTTTCGATAGCTGCCCTTCTGTTCTGGCAGCAGACGCAGGAAACGCTGGTTTCTTCTCCTCTTTTAATTTCATTTGCTTTTGCAATTCCAGCTGCCGAGGCAGGCCTGAGGATTCCCTGACCTGCCTTATGGTTTGGCTTTTCTGTGAGAATTTACGATTGCATCCAGACTGCAATAGTGCCACCTCAACCTCTAACGGAGCACAAATTGAGAATGTCTCATATTTTCTTTTGAGCTCTCTCTTGTTTATTTCTGCTGAAATTCTACCATCCTTTTTGTCTGCACTCACAGATCTGGAGTATCTTGGAAAAGTTCCTTCTCCCTGCTCTTTTCACATCCCAGATCTGGGCTGGATCCTAATAGCTCTTCATTTATAACATCTGAAGCCTGTTCCTTTTTTTTTTTTTTCCTTCCATTAGCATCACTAAAATCATTGTCCTGCCTTTGTCATCTCACACCTGAGTTACTGCAGCCTTTTCTTTGGCTCTCTATATCTCATCCCCTCGTGTTCCAGTTTAATGCTGTGTTTCATGATGATGGAAGGTGATCTTTTCTTTCCTTTGTGGGTTTTGTTCTCTGCTCCTTCCCCACTCCTCGCCCTCAAAGCACATCTTTCTCTGCAGAATCCAGTTCTCTATCACTAGCCTCTCTGACCTTCAGAAAGTTTGTATATATTTAAATCTAATTTGTTCCTCTTTGGAAAACAAAACAGTTCTCTGTATTAAACTCAAAAATTGGCAATAAGTCAACTGCATGATCTCATTATTTTTTTTTTTTGGTGACTGCTTCAGGGAAAATGTTTTAAATACTGCTAACAGATTTAACCGAGAAGTGTTTTGGTGTAGAACTATCCTTAAAAGGGTTAGGGTGGCTGAGACTGCAAGGGACCTGTGTGTTTGTCTTTTCCATCCATCAGTTTTCCCGTGTCAAGGTTCCTCTCCTAGGCCACGGTACGTGACCCGTGGTCTGCTGGGACCACGCATCTCGTCTGTGACCTTGCTCTTGGCAGCCTCTATTCCTGGAGAGCGAGAAGGCAACTCGAGACCTAGATGTGGGCCAAATGAATTGGTGTGGAAGTGGTAGCAGCCAGCTCCCCTCCCTGAAAACACCCAGCTCTTGCCTTTGCCAACCTGGGTGTGAGCAACTGGAGGGGGAAGATTTAAAGCCCTGGTGGAAGCTGGTGGCCAGAAGCTGCCTGCTGCTCCTTCTGGAAAAGCTTGTTGCTCTGAGACTTCCAAAGATTTTCACCAGAAAATCAAAAGCTCATTTAAATAATGCGGTGTGTACCTAGTGAGCCTGGTATAGGCTGTGTACGCCCAGTGGGCTCCATCTAGAAGAGGTGCAGTTCTTCCCCACAGCCTTCAGCAGGTCCTTGGGTGAGATAAAGGGAGATCCTCGCTGTAGCATTTGGACCACATTTAACACTGAGAAGAGCCAAGGAGTGTCCAGCCACGAGGCTTGGGTGCTAATACTGCAGACAAACCCTTGTTGGAGCAGAGTAAACTATTCCATGTAAATCCCCTTGCTTCTCTACCCAATTGCTTTCTATTCCAGCTCACGTAAACACAGAACAGAGCCTGAAGTGTAAATACTCCCTCTAGATCTTTCCACATCTGCCTGGATCTAATATCCAGCCTTTCTCTTTCCCGTTGGTTAATAGTTTGACTTTCGAAGCACTTTCAGTCTGTGTTAGTTTGTGGAGAAAGACATCAGTGGTGATAGCTGAAGAAATTTCTATTAGGTCATTCCTTTTCGGAACATAGTACCTGTCTTCTGAGCTCTTTGCGGATGTTAGCCAAATAATCCTTTTAATAGCTTTTGTGAGTTAAAAGGGTAGGTAACTGTCATAAGGCTAAATGATTGCGCAGATTAATTTACTTGTGGCTGAAAGAAATCAATTGTAATTTAAATTTTTGTCTGTGGACTGATTACGCTACCAGACATCAACTTTCTCCTTAGGAATCTTCCAGGTGCATTGAAGCATATGTCTGTGATTATATCGATCATATAGATTGTACGGATCTGGATTAGTTACAGATTATCAAGAGTAATGTGAGTCATCATTTCCAGGTTTTAATCTGTTTGGTGTACACAAGCTCAGAATACTCATCTGGTTGGCCTTGCTTAGATCTGTAAAGCGTTCATGTGTAACATGAGTCACTGTAGTCCATAGGGTGGTTGGGTACAAAGGATTATTTACCGGGCTTTAAAACCATGGGTCTGTTGCAAGCCATGGCAAAGCTTCTACTGAAGGCAAAGGGAAGAAAGCGGACGAGGCTTTCACGGTTCACAGAATAAAACATAGAAATTGAAAGAAGAAAATTCAGTGGTTCCAGGGAGCATTTTTCTTAATCGTGTTTATATTTAGTGGTTGGTACACATCACTTTCAACAGAAGGTGGATTTGGGTGATGGAGGAGAATCCTTCAGAGCTTATCTTTGCTTTTCCTACTGGCAAGTGAAGTGATTTGGGGCTACTGCCTGGTGAAACAGCCAGAAGGTTGCCCTCTGTAAGCTGGTTGTATAATTGTAAGCCAGATAACAAGAAGTCAGAATTTGTCTTTCACAGAAATATCTAATGTTTTTATATCTTTTGTGTCTTACAGAATGGTGAATAACACTGAAGACCCCCAAGAGGCTTTATAACGTCCCATCCCCATGTAAAGTATGCTCAGAACTTTTCCAGTAGTGTAAGTACAAGCTAAAAACAAAACAGAAAGATACCCTGAGAGATATTTTTCTGTTGTTTTGTCTGGAAAGAGGAGTGAAATGGTTGCAATGATAATCAGCAGTTTGCTAAGCTGGATAGTTCTGCTGGTTTGGCATTTGCTTGACGTTTAGACCAGCAAACAGTAGCATTAAGTTCTTTGCTTGGTCTGGCTGATACGTTATTTCTACTTCTGCTTTTGTGTCACTGAAAGGGAAGGAAAATCGTGCAGTGCTTAGAAACTCAGCCTTGATCAGAGAAAGGGTGCCATTAAAAGCTGGAGTTCTCCATACATCTCCTGAACAAAGTAGAGGGATACCAGAGCTGTGTAAGAGAGTTGAGCACCACCACAGACTTGGTGAAAGGAGATGAGTAAGCCCTATAAGTTGCATAGCAAAGGCAAAAAAAACCCCTAGCATAGCTAACGTTAGCATTAAATGTGTTGGTTCAAGCCACAATTGCTGAACTGTGAATCCCAGTGAAGTTGTCTAAATCTCATGCTTGAATTTGAGCCTATTAGTTTGTTCTTTTAAGTGTCTTACTGAATCTTAAATGTAATTGGTACCCATCCTGTTTTCTTCAATAAATAAGCAAATGAATTCAAAGTTTGAAGCTTGTCAGGCTAAAAGGAGCAGCTGGTCCTGTTACTGTGCTGTCATCCATCTCTCTCACTGAACAGTCCTGTATCACTGTTCCCCATACCTCTTATATGCTTGTCCAGTGGCAATCAGATTCTTGAGGTGCTTTGACCTCTTGGCTTCTGATTTTACCTTCTGTCAGACTGAGTTAGAAAGAGAAATCCTGTCTTGAAGAACAGAATCAAGACAGTGGGCTGCCGTGAATGCAGTCAGAGTTGTCCCAGATGGATTATTTCAAGGATGAAGATAATTCAGCTAGCATGTGGACATTCATAGTGCAAGTGGCAGTGCAACTGTAGACTTCTGCGTAGAGCCACAGCAAAGAGTAGCAGCTGACAAAAGAATGGTTTACGTTGGAAACTAAACCACCAACGTACTTCAAGCAGGCTTCTTGACACAACCATTAATTAGTTGTTTTCTGTTGCTGGTGACTTAGTCTTCCACTGGAAACTAGTGGTTTCTTACCCTGTTGACAGTCCCCTGAGTCACCTCCTCTTCTTTGTTTTAGCTGGAAATATGTTGGATTTCAGTATTAAGTAGCCATCACTTGAAATCGTAAAGATCTAGTTCACAGCAGGAAAGAAACCTGGAGGTAAGGCCACAATGCCCTGTGCGTCTTTATTATGCTGGTAATTCTGAGTCTGCAGAGTGATCTTAGAGCTCCTCTGTGCTTTGTATGAGCACGAGGACAGTCTAGCAGCCTTAACTTTGAATCGGACTTCTAACAAATTTCCAAGCAATGAATTATATAGTCTAAATTTCTCGTGCTTTAGCCAGATATTAGGTGTGTTCTGCCCCTGTGCAGTTTTAGTAGGATATCACATTATTCTGCTGCTTTTTGGAATCACTGTGGCACATTGACGTGCGGTGTTAATCAGCTGCCACCCCCATCAGAAAGGTAGCTGCTTTTTTGATTGATTCCAGTGTATGTGCAGTTAACACAGTCATCAAGAATGCAATATAAGTATAGGTGAATGATTTCTGACTGGGTGAAAGCTGGAGTGAAGCTATTTGGAGGGGGTTGGAAAGTATTAAATTAGAGGAAGTGGCCCAAGATGACCCAATTCAGTTTAAAGTTTCCAGATTAAACTATAGATATCTTTTTAAAAAGAAAAGTCATTAGAAAAACAGAGTAGTATCACATCCCCCAGCCTGTAATCCATTGTGAAATGATGACCCATCAGGTGTATCTGCTTGTAGTGACTGTTGAAAAAAAAAAAGTGTGCATGGGCTATGTAGAGCAGGAATACAACTACCAAATCTGCGGTGAAGATCAGAACTCAGATGCAGTTTGCAATTTGTTTTGATCAGCCCTCTAAGCAGGAAAGAGTTTTTTTCAAAGTAATAAGCAATAGCAGTATGAGAGTTTTAACTTAGATACCGAGTAAGATAAAAATGGAACAGCTGATATAACAACTGCCCCCAGTTGTGTGCTCACCTCTCCAACAGAGGTGAAGTAGGTTATAAAGCAATGTCTGAGGCATTCAATTTTCAGGCCAGGGTTTTAAAACAAGCTGAAATTAAAGTTGGTTTACATGAATAAATCAGGCTTAGAACTGCCATGGTTAGAGGGTAGTTTGGTTATCCGTACCCTGGGGCAGCATTATCCGTCAGAAGAGCAAAGTAGGCAGCTGGCTGCAATTACCATTTCACCTACCTAATTTTTATCTCCAGTTGGGTGAGAGTGAGTACTTGAGAGGAATTTGAGGCATGATGTGAACACGAGAATCTTGATTTTGGTCTCAAAATATATATTTATTTATCTGAAACTAAGTCTTTCTGTCACTAATGCGAGTGTATTTGTATTGGTTTCTTCATAAATATAATGGGAGCAATTGTACCTCACAGGATCACAATATAGATTAATTAATGTGTGTTAATGGTAAGATCTGGCCATCAGTATTTATGTTGCATGTTTCAAGGTCTCTCTCAAAATACGATTTCGGATGGAACTGGGCAGTTTTAGCATTGCCATTTAAAGTTTACCTGAATTGTCAGGCTGGTGCTTATGGATCTAACTGCCAGCAATGACAGAGCTGTTTTGGGAGTGAGTAAAAGCCTGCTGAGTGGAAAGAAAATCAGGGTGAGTAATGCAGATGAAAAAAAGGACTGGGCTGAAGTCTTGTCATCAGTTAGGAAAAACAGCACAAAGAAAAGAACAAGTATGTGAATGATCTCAAAATTGGCACGCTCTGAAGAACAGCCATTGGATTATGGCGGCTCGGAAAGTCACCGTCCGGCTGAGCGGCGGTGACTGTCCAGCTTCCCTGAAATGTGACACAAAGCACATTAATTAAACCTCGGTGAAAGAGGCTGCAGCTAACTTGCTGTCTTCATCTCTCGTCACAACAAGGTGTAGTGTAAATAGCTGGTGGCTGTAGAAACATTCAGTTGACATTTTAAGCTTCTGTAACTGAAAGAATGTCTTGTCTGAGCCTTTAGTTTTACTTTTAAAATAAGCCAGATGACTTAATCCATGCTTTCACAGGCAGCTAACCCAAGAAACAAGGAATCTTGTTCCCTGTGTGCCTTCCTCTGTTTTTGGCCAAATTGACCCATCCCCATGTGGTTGGTGATGGCAATCATCAGAGCCTTCTCTAGGCTAAATCAGCTCCTTTACCCATACAAGAAAACTAGCTATGGGTTGATCGGTGGGTTTATTTTCCTGCTGGGTTAGTGAACTGAGCAGGTTTGTGGAGATTTCCCCCAAGCTATGCAGGAGGGGAGAAGAGCAGGACCAGCCCCTGCTGCAGGGATCTAAAATCATAAAATATCCTGAGCTGGAAGGGACCCACTCTTGTTGTTGTGTGCTCTGAAGTCAGCTCACCCTCCATCACGCATCTGCACCCTCAGGACTTGTGTCTTGAGGTATTCTCCTCCGGCTCTGAGTAGGGCATAAAGATTTGGATTTATTATGAGGATGCAAACTGTGTCTTCTCTATGTTGTATAAGAGGAAATCTCCCTAGCTTGGGTCTGGTCTACATGAGAGTCTGTTACTTTAAGAGCATTAATAGGATGTGTGTTTCTTTTTAAAATGCTTTTAAGTAAAACTCTAATATGGAAGCAAATGTAGACAAAAGCCCATGTTTTTGCCATTAGGATTTATATTCTTCAAGGAGCTGCTGGTAATCTATGCCTGAGTTGTTCTCCAAGTATAGTGTCTGTCTTCACTAAGACTGAATCCCAGTAAAACTCTGTTTGCGGACTGTTTTCTAGTGGGGGAAAAAGTTGCTTTGTAGTTGAACACAAAATTAGGGGTAGGTAAATTTTAGGTATTTGCTGGTTTTTGACTTCAGTTTTCTGAACTAACATTTTTTTCTTATAAGGAAGTTGTTTATTGTTACTGCTAGTGATACATCCTGTGGGAGAACGCAGGTGCCTGTAATACTTCAGAGCATCTCTTTCTCTTCACATGTGGAAGAGGGGTGGTGGAAATCCTGGTGATGGCATCCTTTAAGGCATGTCCTACACCTTGTCATATCTGATGCTACAGATGGATCATGTAGGATGACTGTTCGTGTGGTGAGAAAATGCTCACGTTTTGGCCCGTCGCTTGGTCTGCCTTCCTGCAGAATGCCTTTGGGCCTTGGAACAAGTCATTTCATCTTGTCCGAAGGCCAGTCTCTTTCTCTGAGCTCTCAGTCTCAAAAATTAGCATAGTATTGATTTCTTGTCCCTTGGTCACTGGGAAGGTGTTTCCAGTATTCAGATATTCCAACTACCAAACCTGATACAGAAAATTTCTGAGATTTTCATGTTTTTAATACAGGACTGGTCAAGATCTGCAGGAAACAGAAGATGACATTGTTTCTACCCCTGTAACCCTGACAGCAAAAAATATGGGATTTGCCAGTTTAGGCCCATGTTGGGTAGGCCCATGTTAGGTAGGCCCGTGTCAGGTAGGCCCATGTCTAGGTTAGACCCATGTCTCAGTTGATAGTGGTGTTTTACGGCTTTTTACCACAGTAACTCTGTTTCTTCCTGTGAGTTACAGACAGTATTTCACTGTGTTGAGAGATTTGTGTAACTGTGTAACTCAAACACATGGATCCGGCCCTGATTCTGTTACAGAGTTTATGTATCTGGAGTTTGGTCTTTGGCTTCCAAATTTAGGAGCTCCTCCTTTGCTCTTGGCACAGTTTTGGGCTTTGGGCCCTGGTTCGGCGCTCAGCTGCCACTTGGGCTTTTCTGTGTGTGTGTCAGTCCTGCCGATCCCTCGTTCTGCCCTTGAATCCAGCCTCAGAGTTTGAATTCCTGCCTGGTTGCTGGAGAATTGCAACAATAGCAGGAAGCCCTCGTTGTGGAAGTAGGGAACGTTAGGGTTAGACAGATAAGGTGTCAGTGTGAATCAGTCTGGGCCTGGAGCAGAATTCAGAAGTATCTGGCTGCCAGCCCTATGCTTAGTCAGAGGTCAGTGCCTTTTGTAAGACTTGGATTGTGACAATAATTGGCATTTATATTCTATCTTTCCCTTGTAAGGTTGATCTCGAGTTCTCTCTCCCTTTTCCAAAGATGTAAAGTGGATACTATAAAGGACAGCAAGTTACGCACCCAAGTGGAATTAGTGGCAAAACTGCTAGGGTTTGCTTGCTGCCAGTGTGCCAGCATCCAGTAAAAAATATTTTATCAGCAGCAAAGAATATCAAAGGCTGAGTGGAAGAACAGCTTATGTAGAAGAAGTGTGTCTGGGTTTGGGGCTCTTTAACTAGCTAGGAAACTTGAAGCTTCCTGAAGAAATGATATGTTGATATTCTGCTCTCAGCTTGCCTTCTGTAATTTGTGTAGCGGTGAGTATTTGATTACGTTGGATTTATTTTCAGAAGTTTCAGGCTGCTCTTATTAACTGTCACCATTTTGATCGAAAGCGTATGGCAGTGTTCTGCATTCATAAGACGGTGTTTTGCATTCATAAACAGAACCGGTGACGTTTAACCTCGATAGATCAGCTTGTAGTCTGATTTCACTCCTTGCTGCAAAGTGAGGTTTTCGTTTGCCTGGGATGAGAGCAGTCATTACAAGCATTACATTTTGTTTGTGAATCAGGATGAATGGGAGTAGAGTCCTCTTTGAAAATCAGAACTAAGAGTGCAGGAGATAATTATGCTAACATATGGATAAGGATGGCTCTGTGTTCGTTGACATGATGAACACTTGAGGCCTGATTTTTTTTCCCCCTCTTGAAAACTGGTACAACTCCACTGAAAATACTGGAGTTGCAACTGATAAGCATAAATGTTGGCTCAGATGAGTCAGATCCTTAATCCTCTTCTGGGACCCAAAATTCATAGCATCAACTAGTGTTTTGAAGGCGGCTTGCTTAATGTGGTGCAAGGCTTTGGGCATTTCTGAAGCGCTTAAATTGGCTGTGAATAAAAGGAGATGCACTTCTGAAATAAGAACAGAAAAGGGCAAAGCTTGAATTTCAGAAGATGAGAGAGCGTTCTGCCCTAAATGTCCCAACTGAGTTCCATCAGTGTCTTAAAGCTGTGCTTGATGGGTCTCGGAGACTTAGCCTCTGAACTTGGGTGTGTGGCGCTCACTTTGTGATGCACGTCAACCATTGCGGCTGTGGAACAGCTCTAGCTCAGAAAGAAACTCCACCTCCGGCATCTTGTAAGGACCAGCTGCATCCCGGATGGGTAACAGTGGGATGAAATGTGTAAAGGGAAGGAGTGAACGGAACTTCGCTTGGGTGCTTGGATCTTGCAAAAATGTACAGAGAGAAAAGCAAGCTCACACAATGTAAAGCATGGCTAAACAAGTAAACTGGGCAGCTGGAAGTGGAATTCCGTTGCAGTTACTGCAGTTACTGTAGTTCCGTTGTAGTTACTGGTTCTGATGGGAAATATTTGAAGCCATAGTTTATGTGACTCAGGGTGCTGAATATCAGGCTGCTTGGTAAGGAAGTCCTATCACCTTTGGAAAAAGCAGTGCTGTGCTGAATATCCATTTTCGTTTGCTGTCTAGATCAGAGACCTCATGTAGCAGGGAAACGTAGCAGCCCGCTCAAAACGAACAAGGATCCTTGCTGTACGTTTGTGACAGCCAGAGGACGTACGTCTCCACGGTGGTCCGATAGCACCTCTCACCAGTACTATATGCATGTTCACGAAGGGAAAAACTCACAGGCTAAGGAGTTCACGCTATGGAAACACTGTGATAATTAAAATGCGTTTGGTTAACTAGTTGTAGAAAGGCAATTCTTTGCTGTATACTGATGGGTAACTTACTACAGCTGGAAAGCTGAACTTGCGCAACTTTACCTTGTGCGCACCTTTATTTAAAGTTCAAGATCGCATTCAGTGACAGCAAGAAGGTGCGTTTTATGCGACCAAAAGTGGTGGTGTTATAAAAGATAAGCTTACAAGTGCCCTGCCAGCCCTGCACCGGCAGGACATGCCATATGTCGGAGAAGGGGGAAGTTGGCATCTCTCCCCATCCTGTTTGCCACAGTTGATGTGACTTTATCAGAATGGTTCTTAAACCAATTACCAGACCTGGGATCCTGTTCTGAACACTTTGGCACTAGCCCACATCCATATTATGCAGAATTATATCAAATATAGGTCTCGTATCTGGAAGCACAACTGGTTTTGTAAGTGTCTTGAGCTTTGCAGAGCTTATTAGATAAAGAAGTGAATTTTAATAGAGATGTGGAGAGGGATCTCTGCAGAAAAGGATCTCTTCACTAATGCTGGAGTACTTCCTACTCATGTACAGTAAGTAGCAGAGAGGAAAAAATGATTTCTTCTGATCATTGAAGAGTCCAGAGCCATTTTCTCAAGTGCTCGAGGTGTTAAGGCCAGTGTTCTGGCCTTATTCCCAACTGGGTAATTGAATTGCTTTGAACTTCTGCAAGTTCAATTGGACATGGAGTTCTCCACTTCCTGCTTTTGGCCTTTTAATGGGATTATTCTGCTGTGCTCACCACCTAGAAAGTTAGTGTTGGGTAAATGATACCTGAATTTGCATGGTTTTCAGCCATGGTAGTAGGTGGGGAAATCCTCTTGTGTTTTCCCTTATTTTTCTCCATGAGAGAGAACACCTCAGTGTTTGGCCACATGCCCCTGGCTCAAGATCAGGACTTCCAAAGAGGGGGAGAGCCCCATATCTACGGGGAGAACTTAATACCAAAAAAACCAAACAAACAAAAAAACCAAACCTAAAAACCTCTCGGTGGTATGACAGGGAAAAGGGTGTTGAGAGCAATGTCACTAAACAGCTTCTGTGTCCCCAGACAGCCTTCATTTCACAAAGTGGTGTTAGAAGTAGAAATGATTGATGCTGCATCTTACTAATCTTACTGGTTGGGACCAGCTGGATATTTTATTTCTGTGGATTTGGGGGTGAAAAAAAGTGGATTTTTTTTTTTAATTTATCTCCTTTAGGTCTCCCTTCACTCTGGTGTTTAGGCCCCTCAGGTTCCTCTGGGATGAGGCACAAAATACAAGCATGAAGTTTTAATGCTTTATAGATACCAGGTGGAATTGGGCCATCTTACATGGGGCATGACGGCTAACTTAATGTAAGAAATGTAAATAAGTTTGATATTTTAAACTACTTTTCTTTTTTCCCCCTATCAGGATCTAAGTAAGCTTGATCCATTTTAAGACCCAGATTCAGTTGTTGCAAAATTGGTCAATTTTAGTTTTGCGTTTAATTAGTACTTTACAAAAGTCTTGCTTTCAAAATTTCAGGGAGACAAATGCATGTCGATTCTCCCCTGGTTGGCACTTTTTTCATCCATTTCCTCATCATGACTGGTGGGAGCTTTGGTAAACTAAGATCTGCTAGTTTTGAGGATATTTTGCCACATCAGCAGCAAAGTTGGCTGAAGTTTGATCACAGCAGAGCTGCCTGTTCTGGTCTTGTTCCCAGAAACAATTTTTGTTGCCTTGATTTTTCTCTTGCACACCCCCAATCGTTCTACGTGTCCCTATCTTATTTTGCTTCTTGTTGCTTATGCATTTGAAGGTTTTTTTCCCAAGGAAAAAGAGGGGGGAAAGCAAATTGGATTATAGCTAGCCAGAGGAGTTCAGGAGGATAAGAGGCTCTTATAGTAATAAGGGTGGGGAGAGAGGAAGTAGTAGAGAATATCCATTAATTAATGAGATGAATGAAATTAAGATGGTTCTAAAATGGTTGATTTACTTAACTGCTTTGTAAATTGATCTTTAAACAGGATAAGTTTATTAAAATATTTTGAAAATGGAAAATAACTGAAGCCTTGTTAGAATAACCGTTCTAAATAATGTTAGTGGGGTTATTCATTAAAAAAATGGTAGGTAGTTGGCAGCGTTGGAACATGTTCAATAATACCAAGTTTTGCAATATTTGCTTTAGGTTTTTAATGGAAAATTCCCAATTCCAGCAGTTATTTTCAACACACAAAACTGTCTCAGACGCACTGTTTCTAGATGTTACGGTTGTGTAGAGCAGAACATGAAAACGTGAATGACGTAAGACCAGTAAGAAGTAGGTCAGATGCAATATATGCTGTGCATGTAGCTATAAGCAAGGGAGTTTTTACCTCTGTACATGACATCGGTGAGAGCAGCAGTGAGATTCTGTATATGATTTTGGTGTTCGTACCTTCTTTTGAAGCGTTGAAAAGTTGTATGGGGTCAAAGTCTTCTAGAAAGGTTAGAGGGCTGGAAGAATACCTTGCACAGGCAGACTGACTGGTGGACTCATTGGCTTTGGTTTTGTTTTTTTCAAATTGCCAATGTTTTTTCCAGTAGTTGCGTTGACCACAGTATGATGGATTTAATCTAACAGTAGGGTTACCGTTCTTCAGTTGCCTTCTGTGGGCCTTGTAGAAGCAGTGCACAGACTAACAGGACTCCATGGGCCACGAGTTGGAGGTCGCTGAATATCTTGTTCTCATGGCCTTGTGCAGCAACTTTTACATCCTTGTGCATTTGAAATCACTGCGCATGCACAGCAGATCCCTGCTGCATCAACATGGGACAAAGTGGAGGCCAGATCACTTTCCTACATAATGCCCTGTATCACAGAAAGTCAACCATTTATTTCTCTTGTGTGTATGAGAACACTGGAGTTCATGAGGTTTAATTAGTAGTATTAAAGGATACTTTTAATTTGGCTCAAGAACACAAATCTAGAAGCTGAGCCCTGACATTTTAGACAAATTAAGGATGGCATCACACCCCGATCCTAAAGGGAATTTCTGCCCCATGTCCACAAACCGCTGCAGGAAACATTAGGTTCTTGACATTGCGTGGCATTTTTGAAGCCATCTGGAAAGTCGCCCTTTTGTCAGATGCAAGTTTTTCAGTTCACGAGACTAAAAGGACAAAAGTTTTGGGCTGCTAGGTCTGTGACAAACTGGAGATTAAATTAAACTAGATAATCTGAAGTATATTTTGGTATTAAAACTTGAAGAGTCAGTAAAGTAGGAATTTTTATTAGAGGTAATTCTGCGTGAATGTAGTGGTTCACTAAATCCTTCAGTTCAACAAAGTACTTGGGGACATGAAACTCTTGAGGACATGAAACTTGGTGTTGACAGATAAATAATTCAGGAAATTGTAACATTAGAAAGACAGGTAAAAAAGATGGCAAATGTGGGTTTCTCTCAAAGGAAACGTGAGCCGGCATATCTAGTGAAAACAATCTCGAGTCCAGACATTTAAAAAGAGATTTTCTATTTGAAAAGTGTGCTGCTTGGAGCTGATGGGGGGAACTTTCGGGCTGTAAAGGGGTTAGTGATGTGAGTCAGTAAGTCAGCGTGGCACTTCTCACGAAGCTGGATAAAAAGGTTGAGCCTCCCCAAACCCAGAGGCCAAACCCAGCGCATGGTGTCTGTTTACAAGTGCTCCTCGTCAAGCTCTCAGCGTCTCGGCCTGAGGTTCAACTTCCAAATTTCAGTTGTTACGATTCCAGTCAGTTGCTCAAACGCTGCTGTGTTGGCTGCCGTGCCCTCGTTTTAGCGGAATAATCTGGGTGCTTGTCTTTTAAGATTGAAAATGGCTCGTACGTTTTCAGCAATTGATTGTCCCGAAGGACAGCACATTCCTATTGGAACGGAGCACTCAAATGGCTGTAGTCCGTCTGTCTTCACAGATGGTCATTTTCTTGGATGGGAGTCATCCCCTTGTATTATCCTCCTGCTTCCTTTTCCTACGTACACATTTCTAATGCTAAAACAATAAAAGGGACTCAGTGCTAGCTGTAAGTGGCCAAAGATAAGAGCTTCTTATCATTTTTGGATTTTCCAGGCTGCAAATGCTGTTTTCATGGACGCATGCATCCTGGTTTTGTAGCACCACGTTCACATTGCTACTGTCTAGCTACAGCTCTCCTAAGCAAACCACTTCTCAGGGCTGTTCTTCAGCCCTGAGGCCATCCGGGCACATACATGCTACAGGACTACCCTTAAAAACTGGGTGGCTGCACCGAAACACCGTACTTGTGGCTTCTGGTGTTGTGAGATGTTGCTACCTTGAATAGATCCTGTTGCTACCCCCCCAAAATTTGGCTTTTTGTGATGTGCTTTTCTGAAAGACAGTAAATGCAGCGGTTGAAAAAGGCTTCTCACTCCATGGAGGCCATTGGGGTCTTCCCATGTGCTAGTGCTGAGCTGGAAAAGAGGAGAAATCTTCAAAATCTGTGGAGAGAGGCAGGTGACCCTGTTCCTGGAAGGCCTAGTACAGTCGTGAGAGCCGTTTTCCTTCTTGTGGTTTTCCACGATTTCTTGCTTGACTTCCCCAAGGCTGCTCTTTGTCTGCCCTTGCTCGTAAGGATTCTGCATTAGCTCTGTCATGTCTCCTGGAGTTTGAGTGATTTCTTCACCCTGCTCTCCTGCAGGAACCGTAATAAACCCTTGGCTCTTAAGGAGATTCACAGAAAGGCTGGAGAGTGCCCCGATCTCTTTGCCAAGGTCCGTCTGCCCTCCGTCTGCTGTCCCTTCTCCAGATCTTGAGTTCTGAAGGTGATCTCGTCATTTGTATGCCATTTGGCTCTGTTGTGAGGAGATTTAGGAAGGAAAAGAGATCAAAGGAGCACGTCGTGCTTTTTTTTCACTTCTGGGCTCTGCAGCAAAGTCATAGGATGTTCGTTGTTCTGATACCTTGGGAAGTTTAGGAGTTAAAAAAATCTTTTGATGAGCCACCATGTTGATGGAGTTACACAAAAAGCCTGCCTTTGGAGGGAAAAAAGCAGCAGACTTTATTTCTTTAAATGAAAGCTCAGTAGTAATTGGATGTGCTGCACTTTCCTTCTTAGGGCAGGCGATCTGTGACAACATTCCAGGTTCAAAAGTTTCTAACTTCAGAAATCGGACTTCAGTCAAATCAACTTTGGTCCTACAGGCCACTAGAATTTCCGCTAGGCATGTTTTTATCTTCTTTTTTCAAGGTAGCAACAAAAAGTTAGGGCAACTGGAACTCTTTGTACTTCACATTCAAAAGAGTTGTGATTCATAAATCTCATGTTATAACTAGTTAAAATTTCTCCGCAAAAACTTCACCTCTGGCCTTGGACCTAGCTGGTCAGTTTGGGAACGTGAGATTTCTGTTTGGACAGTAAGCAACAAGCACAATTTGGTCTGAAATCTGGTTGCAGCCTTAATTACTGACCAGCCACTGCCTCTCTGTAACAGGTTTATCGAAAGCGGATGAGTAGTAACTGCTGGTTTAGTGGAGGAGGTGGAAGGAATACTAGTAGGAAAGAGAAATGCTGTTTGAAAACTTTGAAGAAATAAACCTTTCTGCCAAGTAGGGAGGCTAGCAGTCATGGGAGGCTTCATGCTGAGCTTGGTTGGAGATGCATGGCTTAATGTCGGACCAGAGTTGGGCTTTCCTGTAAGTAAGGTACTTAACCGTGTACCACAGAGAACTGTTGAACTGAAATATTTGCTTTTGCATTTCACCTTGTTTTCAGTCTGCTGGAAACCATGTCTCACTACACAGACGAACCAAGATTTACCATAGAGCAGATAGACCTGCTTCAGCGCCTGAGACGTACAGGAATGACCAGACATGAAATCCTTCACGCGCTGGAAACCTTGGATCGTCTTGATCAAGAGCATAGTGACAAATTTGGAAGAAGGTCTAGCTATGGAGGCGGTTCCTACAGCAACAGCACCAACAATGTCCCAGCATCTTCCTCTACAGCCACAGCTTCAACACAGACCCAGCATTCTGGGATGTCCCCATCACCGAGCAACAGTTACGACACCTCCCCACAGCCTTGCACTACTAATCAGAATGGGAGGGAGAGTAACGAGAGGTTGTCTGCATTCAACGGGAAGATGTCACCTACCCGCTACCCGCTTGCAAACAGCTTGGCTCAAAGGTCGTACAGTTTTGAAGCTTCTGAAGAGGACTTGGACATTGATGACAAAGTGGAAGAACTGATGAGGTTAGTAGAAGTCTTTGTAAAGAGGTTGGAAAGGCAGAGTAAGAAGTGCCTCAGAAGAAATCAGCGTGTTGGAGGATTCCTCTAGTACTGATAGGTATTACCAGGAGAACTTTAGACAGCTGTTCCCCTGCTAGTTCCCTTAAGGTCACTATCCCAGTACCTCTCATCTGCCTCTTAGTCTTGTGTAGACAATCCCTGGCCGCACACAGATGTACCAGAAGCTGTTTTCCTGTTGAAATGCTTTTTCCCATGCTGTACCAAAGATTAAAATTCACACTAGCTCACTAAATTTCCACCCTACTCTTATTCAGAAGACTTCTGAGTCTCAATTCGCATGAGTCTTCCTCCCATAATTCATACCAGTTGAATTTCCTTCCATATGTAGTAGGGAGGCTGCTTGGTTAATGATTTCCGCTGTGATCTGCAGTGCATGTATGTTATCTGTTTAGAGTTTGTGTCAGGGGCTGACTCCCTCTTGCATTTGCACAGTCTGCAGATTGGTGCAGGAAAATAAAAATAATAAAAAAAAAAGAAGCAGAAGTCTTTAGTGAGAGCTAGTCTTATTTTTTTCCAGACTGACCTTCCTTTACTTCTAGCCACTTCCTTTGCATTATAGCAAAGGTTAAAGGAGGGGCTGTTCCACTGCGGTGAAAGATGGAGTTGGTGGGCTCAATAGCAAAAAGAAATATAGGAAAAGGCCAAACGTCTCAAAACTATTTGGATTATAATGTTGGAATGTTGTTGTTGTTTTTTTGGGGAGGTTGTTTTTTTGTTGTTGTTTTTGTTTTTTTGCTTTTCCCCTGAAACTGCAACATTTATAAAATACTTATGGGTTAACTAGGGTCCATAATCTCCCGGATGTAAATATGTTTGGAGATTTAGGGTAAAGGTGTGGCTTCAGGGGAGAGGATTAGAGATGAGCAGCAAGAAAAGCCCATCAACCTTGTTCCCTGTCAACTTCAGGATAATGGAATAATACAGGAAGATGGCTACTATAGCAGTTTGCAGAAGTTCCCATTGCTGAGGGTTTAATTATTCCGTTGAGTTTTGGGTTCCTATTGAATTAAGTCTCAAGTGTTTATTTAAACTGAAACCTCTTTTCAGACCTATGGAGGATGAGTGTTGGGTTCAGAAGTAAAAATGAACCCCCCAACATAGCATTTATTTTGCTTTTTACAAGCTTAAATCTGCCTTGGAAGCTGCTGGGGCAGCAGGGGAGGAGGGGAAGGGAGATCACCAAATAATAAAGCCTAATAAAGTTACTTTAATTGTCTGCACCTTTCAGGGAAGAAGGGAGGAAGCGGGAGGGAAAAGTATGTGCCTTCCACAATTGAAATTTGCTGTATATCACAGTCCCTATGCAATTGCCAAATTATTTCCCTTTTAGCACAGTCCCTTCTGAACTATCTTTGTGCTCCTTTTAAAAATCTTACAAAGGCTTTAATAACTGGTGCTTGTTCATTCAGTGCAAGCTGTGGACTAGGGAGGTAGGGATGGGGGATAGAGGTTGCAATATCTTTCTCCTCTGGGTCTTTTCCTTGAAAGGCTGGAGAAGGTTTGTGTATGTGTATTCATTTGTGTAGCTAACCATGCAGACCCTGCTATCCTTTATTTTTTATTTTTGTGCCTCATTTTTATGACTGAGTTTTTTATGCTGGTATGAGAGATTTATTCATCCCTGTGTAATGAAACTTTGTACATTCCATATGGCAGCCCTGCACCTAATATGAATTATATAGGACATGAGTCATCTATTCTCCTGCTAGGGTACTTTGCTCAAACGTGACACTTGTTAAAAGAAGTGTCCACTGGTGAGGCACTTTGCCTATTTAATGCCTGCCTTCCCCATTCCTCGTCCCCTAAATAAAGGAAATAAAGCCATTTTGCATCTTCAAAGTGCACTTTGGTCTGTCTGTCTTTTTTTGTGCTCTTTTGTTTTTTTTTTTTTGTTTTGGTAGGAGGGACAGCAGTGTGATAAAGGAGGAAATCAAAGCCTTCCTAGCCAATCGGAGAATTTCCCAAGCAGTTGTTGCACAGGTAACAGGTAAGAGCTCAGGAGTCCTTTCTTCATTTTGGGAAACTGTGTCTAACTGCCTATGTGTGCATGGTGCAGATGCTGGAATATTGCTTGGCTTTCTGCATTGCAGTGCAGATCTGTCAGCTTAGTCATGATAATGTATGCCTTTGATTTAAGACCCATTGTCCCGCACATCATGGAACTTCCCCAGTGAATCACTTGTTCTTTTCTCTTTTTTTTTTTTCTTGTGGCTTATGCTAGCAGATTTTATTTTACAGCATTATAATAAGCCCAAAGTTTTTATCTTAAACTGAAACCTTTTTCCTTAATTATTAAGTTATTTGTTGCAAATAGATGCATATCTACATCTCTGTGGATTGAGGTGTATATAATACATATTCATATTGTAAAATGCATATAAAAAGTCTGGAGACACAGCTAAAGCTGGTATCACTACGTCCAGCTGTCTGTGATAGTTTTAAAGTTTTTTCAGTTGCTCATCTTTGAGTCACAGTTAGTGAAAATCAGATGTGAGGCTGAGGGGGATGACCATTTTGGTAGATTTTTACACAGAAGGAGAAGCAGTTCTTTTTTACCCTCTACCTTGTACCTTCTCTCTTTCACATTCAGGACAAGTGAGCAAACTGCAGTGATACCATTGACTCCTTTGGTGTATTTCCAGAGCTCTTTAAAAACACTAATCCTGCTGCTGCTCCATGAGGCACTATTAGTCCTCCTTTACAGGTGTATTCTGCTTGTCCAGACCAGTGTAGCTAGCAGCATACTTAGATGAAGACTCGATGATAAAAATAAACAGCTCAGTCCCATATCATAGTTATAACATCTATTCATTTTTAAAACCAAGCTTGAATAAAGACCTTGGAATAGATCCTTTTTAAGGATCCTCAATGACTAGGAATGCCAAACCAACAGGAGGGAAGTTGTTCTTTTTTGATATTTCCAGTGTTTGAAATGTCATGAGAACCCATCTGTCTGGGAGATCTGGGTTTGCAGACGCTGTGTGTGTTAGCAGTTGAGGTAGGCAGGCAGAAACGGGTGCTTGAGCCGTGGAGCCAGGAATTTCTTCCACATCTGTGGTCTTGGGCAAATTACTTGTCCTTTCCTGGTTTCAGTTTCATCTGTAAAATCATGAGATTAACATTTTGTATTACTTTAAGGAATGTTATTAGCCTTATCAGATGTTAGCACTAGTACTTCAGAAAATTAATGCTAAGTCTGCTTGCTTGAATTGGACCTGAACTGTGACATTTTGGCAGTTTGTGGGTCAGTCCCTTACTTATGTGCAGTTCTTGCTTGAATATGGTCCTGAAATGTCTCACATCTAAATTAACCACTGCGTAGCTTTTTATGAGGGCAGACAAACTTCTGACACAAACAGAAAAACTTCTGACTCAAAGACTGATTCTGAAAATTCTGGCACCCTTCACATCTACAGTAAGTCAGAGTTGCCCTTTCCCTTCAAGAGAAGTAGTGCAAAGAGAAAAAAATGCAGAAAATGTTTGTTTGTTGGTTTTTTTTTTTCCCCTCAGTCAGTTGGACTACTGCATGCAGGGCCATTAAATCAGAATTGCTGTGCCAAATCTAAGATGGTCTGTATCAGTAAAAGGAGCTGATCTAATTGACCACGTCTCAGTGCATATCTTGATACCTCTGTCTTGCAGGCTGACCCTAGCAAAGTCAAGATCGGTCTCTTCACACCTGTCATTTTGCTCCTTCCATCCTCAACCTGTTGTCTTGGATTTCAGTTGTTAATCATTTACAGACTCGTAGAATCATCTAGGCAGGAAAAGACCTTCAAGATCACCAAGTCCAACCATTAACCTAACCTACCACTAAACCATGTCCACGCAACTCCAGCAATCTGCGGTTCCTCCAGTGGTGGGGACTCCACCACTTCCCCGGGCAGCTCCTTCCAATGCTTGACCATCCTCTCCATGAAGAAATTCTTCCTAATGTCCGACCTAAACCTCCCCTGCTGCCACTTGAGACTGTTTCCTTGTGTCCTATCACTTGTCATATGAGAAAAGAGACTGATACCCTGCTCACTGCAACCTCCTTTTGGTTAGTTGTAGAGAGCGATGAGGCCTTCCCTCAGGGGAGTCAGTGTTTAGCCTCTGGGAGCTTGCCTTGTCTTTGCCAGGCTGTTCCTCCTGTAAGTGAAGGACAGAATCATTAAGGTTGGAAAAGACCTCCAAGATCATCTGGTCCAACCATCCCCCTACCACCAATGTCACCACTAAACCATGTCCCTAAGCACCACGTCCAACCTCTCCTTGAACACCCCCAGGGACGGTGACTCCACCACCTCCCTGGGCAACCTGTCCCAATGCCTGGCTGCTCTTTCTGAGAAGAAATGTCTCCTCATTTCAAAC
The DNA here is from genome assembly GCF_964034855.1 of Anser brachyrhynchus. NCBI lineage: Eukaryota > Metazoa > Chordata > Aves > Anseriformes > Anatidae > Anser > Anser brachyrhynchus. Next base: position 124,217,807 of record NC_137696.1, on the reverse strand, counting down.
CCGAACCTCCCCTGGCACAACTTGAGGCCATTCCCTCTAGTCCTACCACTAGTTACCTGCGAGAAGAGGCCGACCCCCAGCTCCCCACACCTTCCTTTCAGGCAGTTGCGGAGAGCAATGAGGTCTCCCCTGAGCCTCCTCTTCTCCAGACCAAACACCCCCAGTTCCCTCAGCCGCTCCTCACAGGCCCTTCACCAGCTTCGTAGCCCTTCTCTGGACACACTTCAGGGCCTCCATGTCCTTCTTGTAGTGAGGGGCCCAAAGCTGAACACAGTACTCGAGGTGCACCACTGCAGTGGCACCATCCTCTTCATATACAGTTGACTAAGTCTCAAACCCAACCCACTCAACCCTAATGTGTTAGTGTTACGTAGGGGTGAGACCAGGACACATGCACATGGTGGTCAGAGAAAATATTACTACATGTCTCTTTCTAGCCTGGCAGTGGGACGGAACGAAGACCGAGCTAATGGCACTACAATATTATCTTGTTTTCTGGGCAAATCAATGGGAAGCCTGGTAGCTCTAAAGGTTAAATGGCTACGTCCTTTTGCAGCTAACCCCGTAGTGTTTCCGTGGACCTTTCAGATACAAAAATGAAGTGAATTTTGCACCTGACGCACTTTCTCAAGCAAAGGTAGCTGCAAGGCCTGTGCTATACGGTGTTGCATGAGTCTTCCCCCTGCTACCCGTTGCAGTTGAACAGTTATCCTCCATGTATTTGCTGGGGGAAGGTCTACGGGAGCTGATTCGTTTTAAAGGCAACCCTTAGCCCTGTGTATGCAGATGGGTAGCACTTAAGCGACACTATTAAATACATAATTATGGCTGTAGTGAATCTCAAGGAGATTGAAGGGACCAGGTTAAAGGGCATGCTTTACCAGGGGAAACATCAGCTTCCTTTCAAAGGCACGGTACAGTAAAGAGTGACTGAAAATATTTCAGGACAGAGACCCAGAGCAGAAGGCATGTATCCCAGGGCTCTCACTTCCAGACTTGTCTTAGACCTGATGAATGCTAGCTGATTTGTGTGTTCTTCAGGTATGTCCATCACCCCTCCCCATTCAGAATATATGATCCCAGATGTTATCGTCTCAGTATTTACAGGCTTCCAGGTAAAGATGTTCTGTAAATCATTCATTAAACAAGAGAAAAAAAAGATAAATAAAATTCAGAGAGTGGTCACTAACAGATGGCCCAGGAAAGGTGTGAAGTGGTATCTCTCCAGGTTACTGCTCAGCTTCCAGTGATCTGTATCTCGGGGTCCTCTTCACTGCATTACACATCAAGGTGGACCCCTGTTCCGGTCGGTGAAGGGGCTGTGAAAGCATGTGAAAGGAGGCAATTCTGCAGGAACAGATCAGCCAGATCACCCAGAGAGGCTGCTGTGCTCACAGCCCGGTGGTGGCGTAGCAGTACGTAGGTCGTGATGCTCTCACTCCTCTCCAGTTCCAGGCATCCTTCACCACCATTTGTTTAAATCCAAACAGCAAGCTGTTTCTGGAGGCTGGATGTCAGATGTTGGGTGTATTTGACTTGCCCAACCCCTGGTTGCCACCCTCCATCAGCTGGAAATCATTTGTTTAGCACTTGAAATAAAATGCAGAATATTACGAGCTCAGCTTTTACCATTCATCTCTTCTGCCCTGGGAAGAGGAGCAAGAAACAAATGAAATGAAAAATGTATGGCTGGCTCTGTCCAGGAGGAGAGTTGTTTGACTTGGCTACCCATGCTGTGAACTTTCTCCTTTCAGTCTCTACCTGTTTCTATGCTACTTTAAAAATTCTGCTGAGTATGTAAATGGGAGAATGGCATGGAGAGAGGAAAGGAGTAAAAGTGTATCTGAACCAGAATGATCTTAGACCTTTAGCTAGGAACCTAAAACTTCCTCTTCTTAATTATTGCTGGGTTTGCAGTTGGCTGAATTGGACGTAAAAGTGATGAACATTAGGTAAAAAATGTATTTGCATGTCTTCAAATTGCAGGTCTTGGATTAGCTCATCAGAGAGTACTGCATCCTCTGGGCTTACAATCATTATTGTCCCCATTCTGTATCTTGTCATCTTTCTGTCCTTGGTGCAGGAACTTCCACTGCAACTTCTGCAACTCGAAACTTCCATTCTACCTAATTTCGTTAATTCTTCAAGGCACTTAGGATTTCATTCGAAACTATCTTTCTTCTTTTTCTAAATTCTAATATTGCAGTGCACTCGCGGAATATCAACCCCAGTCCTACAAAGTGCACCGAACAGGCTTGCATTTACAGCCTCTGCAACTGTAAACTGCTTTTCCTTTTGTTTTTCCTGTGCTGCAGTGAAAGTGGGTGGGAAGCGATGGAGGTCAAGGATATGCAAGAGAGGGACACGGAGCTGAAGGTTAAAGTCAGCTGTTGCAGTAGAACAATTTTTTAGGCTCTCTTAGTCTTTATAAAATTACCAGAAACTTTTAAAGTCATTTAGATAATGAATCTGACATGGAAAATTAAACCTGGAAGACATTCTACAGAGCTGCCTTGTGTACTGAGAGGAGAGAGCAGACTGGAAAATAGTAACAGAATATTAAATGGTGACTTGGAAATAAAGAAATGATTGATAAGAAGCAAAAACCTAGCATAACACTTATTAGTGCTGGTCCTAAATACGGGAGCTGCTTTTTATAGAAACTTTTTTAATGGTGTCTGTAATAAGATAAACAAGAAGCACTTGGGTTGGGCTCTGTATAAATAATCTCCTACTGATAAGAAAAATGACAGTATAAACAGGAGCTAATAATAGTTCCTGCTGAATTTCCTATCTTGTTGTTTGAAGCTCCTTTTAACATAGCTGCAGCTTACTTGGGGGTAGCTTTTTAGCCCTACGTGGGGCAGGTGAGATGCCAAATTTTGACAAACAATAATTTGAAGTCGTGCAGTGCGATTTGCTTTAGTTGTCACCAGAATTGTTTCTGGGCACCAACTAAGCTACGGTCAGAAGTCGAAGGTTAAAGAGATAAATGCGTCCTTGTTAGGCGACGCTGGCTCTTGATTTAGGCTCCAGGTGTAGAAGGAGGGTGGGGGAAATGTTTTCTGATACTAACATCTTTCTGCTGTGTACTACAGTAAAGGAGAGAGGGAGGAGTATTCAGAGATGAGCCCTTTGCAGCCAAGCTAAAAGCTTTGATGGATGATGCCTCTGCAAGGTTTGGAAGTGTTGCCTTTTCCATTTTTTACACATAAGGAGCAAAGGAACAAAAAGACATGTTTTCCTGAGGTCACAATGAAAGCAATCTGTGGTAGAGCAGGAATTTTTATTCAGATTTCTCAATTCTCAGCTTAGTTTTTATGGCACTAACCTATTGTGTGTAAAGAAAATAATAATAATAACAATAAAAGAATAAGAATAATAAAATGCAGAGGTCATTTTTCAGAAAAAATACATAATGGAACTCGTTAGTGTGCAGCTCTGCTACCCTTCCCTGTTAGTCTGCTTGTACAATTCAGGCTTGTCCTTCTGTCTCTGTCTTAATTGATATGAGATCTTCAGGACTTAGCTTTGTATTATGCTAAAGACACAGAGCATCTCGTGCGGTGGAGGGCAGCCTCAAAGCAGTGCTGTAACGTGAATAAAATCCCTGAAGGTTTGGAACCTACACAGAGGGGTGCTCAGCAAATACAAATACAGACCAAGTGAAATTTAAATAGTTGAATTGTGAAAATTACTGAATTACCGATGATCAGAAGTGGTGAGAAATTAGATGTAAAAATAAAACAAACCAACCAACATTTCCTTTTTTTAATATTCATGAAAATAGAGGGAAAGATTTGTTTTTATATGATTTTGATCTTTGCAGGTTTTCTGTAAACAAGCATTTGCTAATCTCCTAAATTGATAGATGTCCTTTGCAAGCACGTATTATATGATTCCAGGACTTTGCTTACAAACTGAAGAATTAAGACACTGTCAGATATTTCTTCTCCAAATCTGATGTGTTCCAGGTGCTTCTGAAAATCTCTCCTGAAAGAAACATTAAAGAAATGCAAAACAGAGTCACTGAAAAAATCTATATGTGAAGGTGAAAACCAGTTACCAGAGACTTGATGAATGGCAGGTTTGAGGTGTCTGAGCAGATTTGTACTGTCGATACCAGTTGCCTTCCCTTGATGATGCATTTTGCCATTTCTTTTATGTATATGGGAGGGAAAATTCTTCCCCATATAATTTATTTAGGAGAAAGTGTACTTGTACTGTCATCTCCATTTTGTTTATAATTGCGAATAGTAATTGTACAATTACAAACTGTAACCTGCTATGGGAAGGAGTGACGTGTGACACAAGTCAGCATTTTGATTTAATACAATCCTTTGTGATTACCACTTCTTTCTTGGGTATTTTCAGTGAGCGAGCTAGTGGTGCTCATTGCAACGTGTCCCTGCTGATCCTGAGCCCAGAGGACGTCAGACTTCCTTGAGGTCCGTAGTTCAGTTGGAGGGTGAATTTCCTACAGGCAGCTGGATTTTCACTACTCCAGAGATCTTCTTTCATTAATCTGCTTCTGGCAGCAGGATGATTTCTTTTTTCCTGCCAGTGCAATTTTCTAAAGTAGTATGATTACAGCCTATGTGACAGGATGGCACTGGTGGTAGGACTAGTCATTGTCCCTGTGAGTCAACTGTACAAAATCCACGTGAGATGCAAGAAACTCTAACATGATGATCTGTGGGATTTTAATTGAAAGGGGTGAAGGGTGAGTTTGTGATTAAGACACTGTGCTGGGATCCAGGAGACTGGATCCGTCTTTCTGCTGCTGACTTTGCACATGACCTTGAATCATCACCCTTGGATTGTACGGATCCTCTAAATTGAGGCTCCAGATGAGCAAATGACAAATATCTTGTCTTAAAAAGAGGAGTGGCATAGGTAGAGAACACCTTTAAGAAGCTCAGCTTTCACTCTGTCTGTGAGAGAGGGGAAGAGACTAATAAAAAACCAGGATGAAGTGATAGAAAATGTGATGTGAAGGGGCTTCTGGAGGTCTGCATCCCTATGAACAAGAGTAAGGTCAGCTGCCTAAGCCATACCTCACGCAGTGCTGCTGGGTTTGTAGCATTGCTATGCCAAAGAGCAGAACTGGCTATGGGCTTTTTACTGATGCAGAAAGTGCCACGGACTGCAGTGCTGCCCAGGAGATACTGTAATAAAGTAGGAATGTATTGAGAATTTATCAGTCTTTGCAATCTTCGCATCTGTTCATCTCGTGTCCTGTAGCAGCGCTCCATTTTGCAGAAGTTATTTTGTAAACTGAGAGGGCTCTCGAGGAGTCCAGCGTGGACGTGGCAGTACACAGGGCAGTTCTCAGCGTGAATCTTCGGGCTCCTGCTCCTTTGCTTTGTCTCCAGCACATTGCCTGATGTGGCTAACATCTGTACCACTTCGTGACAGTATCAAGCAGCTTCCTGGGCAGAATTTGAGTTTTCCACTCTTCCACTCTTGTTGAAGATACTTAATCTCTATTTATAATTTTTATCTAATTATGCTTTGCATTTGTATCTTCTGTTGTTATCCAAACACTCAACGAACGCTACTTCACTGCAATAAGTGTAAGTGGACCGTAGCAAACAAGTAAATTAGTGGTGCTGGAACCCATTGATTAATAGGAGCCCTGCATCCGAAAGCAGTGAGACACAACTATTTGTGTCCCATAGCCCTGCATTAAAGACATGGCTTTTAAAAACCGTAACAGTAGGTGGGGAGCTGCAAATTTACAAAACTTAGTCCGTTTCCTGACAATCAGGTGTCTGGATTGCATGATTTCAACCAGACCGGCACCTCAGTTTGGGCCAGAGAGTTTTGTCAATTGATATTGATTTATGTGTGGCGTTAGTGTATATATATTTGGTATATATTGGCATGTATTTGGTATATATTTGGAATATATTTTATATATATATTTGGTATTACGTGATTTAAATTGTCAGAATCTAAAGTTTGTATTTGACTGGTTAATTCCACTTCCCTAGTAGTACAAACCCAATTATCTATCCCGGAATGGGCCCAGGGGATAAGCAGCCCCTGTTGTTTGAACTCCTTCATACATCAGCCAAAGACCATCTCGGGGAACAGGCGCTGAGACCATCGCTAGATGTACAGGAAACCAAACCAAACCAGGGTATGTTCGTGGGCAGAGTTCTGCTGAACAGCAGTCAGCTTCTGTACTTAAAACACACCTATCCTTTTTCCATGGGACAATTAAAACTTCACAGGCTCTGGGATTCGCTGTAACAAAGAGCAGTTAAGAGCATAAAGCCCCGTGATTCTGGAAATCTGGTTGGAGTAAACCCACATGAATACGGCACCTGAGGTTTGAGTTAAATCATTCTCACGTTAACTAAATTCTGTGTTCAGTGCAAAGAAAGCATAGTAAAAACCCTTTATTAGAAGCGGTAAAGCTACAGGGGGTTGTTTTTCATGAGTTAAATATGATTATGAGAAAGATCTCATAATCATATTATGATTAATAAAACCTTGGCGCATCTCAGGAGGGGAGAGGCGGTTTGATTTCTGCCTGAAAAGCAGCCTTCTACCTGCCTTAGCGCTGGCACCAAGCAGGTGTCGGCACAGGTGGTGCTCAGCAATATATTGTTACTCGGAGCACCTCCTAAAAGTTGAATTCTCGGGAGAGTTTAGATGTTGTTAACCCTTCCTGAGAGCTGAAGAGCCTGGTGGAAGCACAGGGAGCCCTACTGCCTGGGATATAGCTGCAGTTATTCAGCAAATAATTTTCAAATGAACATACAGTTCCCCTCCTAGTGCACCTTTAAACTTCTTGCTTTATTTGGTTCCTCTCCCGATCGCTACATTTCCCTTTCTGCACTGATCTTTCATTTGGTGGCATACTTTGGAAACAGTGGCGTTAACTTCCAGGTTCCTTACCCCTCTAACTATTTTCTTAGAAGTCTTATTTTAAAAATTCTGGAACTTTTTGTCCCTAGTCCTGCCTGGATATGTAGGGTTTGAATCCTGCTTTGCCTTGCTGATGGGCAGCTGCCCTTTCTGTTTTGTTTCCTGGCTGTTGTTACAGCAGCTGCTAGCTGCCTCGCTGCATTTCTGTGATTTGATCCATATCACATAAACCGTTTCTGCATTTATCTCCCTCCTTATTCTAGCACTGAATGATAAAAATCTCCCAAGGATCATTCCCTGCGTATAATAGTGGGTAAGGGACTTGTTCCCAGTTCGCAGACGAAGAACTTTTTGAACCGGGGAAGCTGTGGTTGAGAATTGGCCAATTCAGTCGTCAGCAGATTCGGCTTCCCAATTTGTGCCCTACTTGCCTGGAGGCTGACTGTGCTGAGCCCGGGGTGAATCCTGAGCGGGGCTGAGGATAGCAACAGGGAGAAGCTGAAGCGGTTAGGGATGGGGGAAGAAGCTTGAACTCTACTTTTTCTGTGATTGAGCCATTAACATTGAGTTTCTAGGCTTTGTAAGACAACACCTTTTGTCGGTATATAAACCACTTTAAATATTTTGAAAAGACCAAGTTTTCTCTTCCTCTTTGTGTTTTTTTTTTCCTCCAGGTATCAGTCAGAGCCGGATCTCCCATTGGCTGTTGCAGCAGGGGTCGGACCTGAGTGAACAAAAGAAAAGGGCATTTTACAGATGGTACCAGCTTGAGAAGACAAATCCTGGTAAATAAATTCACCCTAAACAGCTCCTGCTGTTCTATTTACGAAAAAAAAAAAGCCTTTTGTCACTGGTTTTGATTATTACTGATCATTTACTTGGTGGTGTACTGACGAGGTGTTCCCTCTGACCAGTTTGCTCCTTAGGAATAAATCTGAGCTTTGCTTGCAGCAGTTGACCTAAAACCAAGCCGTCCATAGGTGTCTGTCCAGCTGCTCTGACATGGTTACTCGCCCTGTCGTCTCACCACTGGCTTAAGGTTGAACAGAAAGAAAACATTAATAATGGCTCCATAATATAAAGTCTGAGCAAACTTAAGCATTTCAGCTGAGAGGAAATTTGGGATAACTTCAGAGGGTTTGGGGTTGTAGCTCAAGCTCGTGGAAGGGATACGTTGATAGCTGGAGATGTCTCTCTCGAATCCCACCTGCTTCTCCAAATCTCAAAACAGATCTTGAATGTATAACAAGAAATAAAGCTCGGCATTGTCTGTGACACACCAACAATCTTCAAAATCAGTTGAATTAATTTCCTTGCATTGTTTTTCTCCGTAGATTTTGTTTGACCACAATTCTTATTATTCCCTTTAATGGTTTTGTTGTGAAGATCAAAATATTTACATTTAATTTTCTTTAAACAATGGTATGATTAAATTAACTGTAATTGTTTCATGGAATTTAAGACTTAGCCTCTCTAACATGAATTTGGCTTCAATATCCAGAACTCTGTTAAGAAGAATTCCAGTGAAAACAGATCCTCAAGACTTCTGCTTTGTGTGTGAGCTGTAAATCAAGAGGCTCCAGCTGTCAATTGGCCTGAGAATACTCTAGCTTAAAGTTGGGTGGGTTCAAAGCCAGAGCCAAGCCTGTCCTTTCTGTTAAGCATCTAGAAAATGCTGTAAGGAATGAATGTGCCAAGGGTTGTGAAGTGCTGACAAGCTGCAGGGATCGCTAAGGAGCCTTGATTTTCACAGTGCTCGAAACTTTGATACCAAGGAGCAGCAAAAGTCCTGGAAACCTTTCACTACCAGCATCTTTGTAAGCCTCGTGTTGTACCCCATGAATTAACTCTCAGCCATTTCCCTCTGACGGAAAATAACACCTCCAAAGTAGTGGATAAAACTGGAGGTTTCTTCGGAAGGTGTATTTTAGGGGAAAAAAAATAATAAATTTCCTCTCCCAGCAATGAAAACTGCTGCATGGATTTTTCTACAACTTTGCATCTTTTCTTTCCAGTGTTGTTTGGAGCTGTTTAAGGAGTAGTGTTCTGGTATTCTGCGTTGGGAAAAGAGAATCCTTAGCACAAACTCAGTACTGAAGTCTTTACTTCTCCCTCCTAGCCTTCTTTCTCTCCCTTTATCCACAAGCTCACGTCTTGTTTGTCCTTTCAATCTTGAGAAGTGTCTGAGGAAGGGAAACTAGCAACGCTGAAGTTTACAGCTTCAATTGAGACGAATCGACATTAACCTCTACTTGTCTAACGCACTGTGTCGCTGAGGTCTTGGTTCACTTTTCTTTGTGCACACATGGGAAAATTTCTTGAAGAGTGGTTATTTGAGTTTAACCTTTTTTTCAAGGCAGAGGTATTAGACAGCATTTTCAAGAAGTGTAAACGGCAGAATGGCTCCTCTGCCTATGCCAAGGGATTATTTGGATGCATTTAAATTCTCTTCAGAACCAAATAGCGCTTGGTTTATTTTTAGAGGCTGAGGTAAGGGTGGGGAGGCTTAGTTTTCCTGTAGCTGTTGGCGAAATCTAGTTGAGGAAAATGTGATTGTATTTATTTATTTATTTTGGGTTAATCCACTTCCTTAAATTATCGCCATCTACTATATTGCGGGTCAGACTGGCCAGCCAAGAGCGTGCAATTAGCATGCAGATGTGCAAGTGTATGCGGTGTGCTGTGGAAGATACCAACCTTGTCCAAAGAGTCCTGGATTCAAATTACTGTTACGGAATGAATTTGGAGCCTAAATTTTGGATGATAGTTGCAGTATCCTATAATTCCTGGACTAGACTGGCTATTCTTTCTTCTGGTTGCCTTCTTTAGAATCAGAAAATGAGAAAGTCATTGGAGTCACAAAGAAGGGAAATAGTTGTTGCAGTGCTAGTCACCCTCTGCAAAAGACTGCCGTCTTCTGATAAAAACTTAAGTCATTAAGTGAGCGGCATGACTTTTTTCTAGTTGCTGACTTACTCAGAAGTAAGTACCAAGACATTTGGTTTTCTGGTCTCATGTCCCATCTTTCTTGATTCCAGCTTCTGGGAGTAAAATCTCAGTCCTTCTCCTTTGTGCAGCAGAACTGGAATCTATCGCTCAGGAGCACGTCATGTGTGAGTTACCCAAGGGCAAAGTCAGGTCTCTGGGAACTTTTAGTTCCCTCATTTGTTTCCTCATTTGTTTAATCCTTATTTTGGACTCTGGGGGCCTTCAGACCAAGTCCATTTTCTGACAATTCATTTGTGTAGCAAGTAAAAGAAAACTTACGATTGAGACAATTTTGCAGGACCACGACACCAGATACAATCAATTTGTGAACTGCGAAGGAAGAATTGTTTTATGAGGAAAGGACTGGAGATCCCTTGGCAGACCTTTCCTTGGCTCTGCTAGTTTTCTGTACAACTTCTAGCAAACGATTTCCCGTTTGCACCGCACTCTCCCCTCTGCTAGGTAAAGATGAGACTTTCTTGTGCGTGACTTGCCTGTAAGGTCCTCACAGCAGGGGCTGGCTTTTACTGCACCGAGCCAGGAATTTCTAATAATACATGGGACAAAAAATAACTTCTAAATGCATCAAAAGAGATTTTCATTTTCTCTTTTCAAATACACGATGGTGGCGCATAACGCTTTCAAATCATCCACCAGTAGCCCTGCATCTGCTAACTGAAGGACTTCGTGTCACGGTTTTGAGGCACTGCTGCTATTGAGACGTTGCTAGATGCTGCTCCTCTGCAGAAAGGACTCGGCAGTTCCACCAATCCCATTATTTTCCAGCTTGCTTTGGCCTCCAGAACATGCTCTTTGTTGTTTTCTTGCTTTTGGTTGCTTGTTTGCATGGATAGTTCCTGTATTTCTCGTATCTTCGGTGGCAGTTGTTCAGACAACAGCAGGTCAGAACGGTGCAAAAGAGACCGAGTCTCATGAATCAGGAAAGAAAAAACCTTTCTGCTGTAGGCAGAGCTCAAAAATGTCTTGATCAATGTTTTCCTGGTAGGAGTAATGTCAAAGTTAACAGCAATGCTGCAAATTCCAATGTACCAGTGACCGTACTTTTTTCTGGAAAGAGTTGCCAGTTAGGGTGAAAGGCGTTTTTGTCTCGAGGGGAAGAAGTCAACGCTAAATACTAGTGTTTGAAAGATCTTTAATCCAATTAACGGGGATACTATTCATTTAGATCGGGCATTTTTTGGACAGGCACCACGTCTCTCGTGGTTCGTAGAGGACTGGGAGCGTTTTGGCAGTAGATAAATAGGATATATTTCAGAAGCCAGCATATGACCGCATTGAGTCCTGTAGCGTTCTGATGATTTTTTCCGAGCTCCTGTCTTTTAAGTAAATAAATACTTCTTTTTACGCTGGTAGTTAGCCTGATTGGTTTGGCTGGCGCTGGGTCTAGGGCAACGTGGAAAGTTTGTCGTGGAGTAACTTCAGCGTTTCTTTTGCCTCCGTGCACTGCAAACTGGAGCTGGCACCTAGAAATGATGGGCTGAAGTTGCAGATGGATGTGGCCTGCTTCCAGTTAGGCTGGATGTTATATTTCTGCCAGGCCTCCCTAACAGGAAGGCAGCTGTGGTCACCTCCAAAGGAAACCCCTGTGCTTTTTCTCCTTGAGCAAAAGGGAAAAAAAGAAAGGTAGTGATTATCAAGATGTAGCATCTCGTGTGTTATTCCCACAGCAGCTCTTGTTTAGCTATAAAAGAAAAGCTTACAAAAAAAAAACGAAACACCACGGGGCTGGATGTCCCACGAGATTTGCACTGGAAATGTATTGTTAGTGATTTACAATTTTACAGAGCTTCAGAGAAAATTGTTCCTACTGTGATCCTTTCCATCCAGGCAGTGAGCTGGGTAGGGAGCGTTTTGCTGTGCAGGCTGCTGATCCCAATCCAGCCTGGCTCAGTAGTGACTGGAAGGTGTTTAGCATGCGGTCGCAGGTCAGTCTGGCTAAAAATAACGTGGGACATCTGTTCTTACCGGGGTGATGTACGGTAGGTGCTTGCTGCAAGGGCTCGCTCCCGAATGGCTTCGTGGAGAAGGCTCGAGGCTGGCTCCAGCCTTTCTGCGCATCACCCCCGAATTGCGGGGCCTCTCTGGGGCGTGGATCAGCAATTGTACGGGATGCTTTGGAGAGCAGGATGGTGTCTGGGATGTGTCGAGAGAAGGAAGGCCTTTGCCACGAGGATTTTCATTACAGAGCTAGCGCTGTGCTGTTACAAAAAGTACTCAGCATTGGCAGGTAGTAGGAGAGGGCACCGTGCCTTTTTCTCTACGAAATGCGTTCTTCCCAAACGGTTCACCTCTACACCCCGTACAGATTCGTGCTTTTCGATGCGTACACTGAGACAAATTCCATACTGCATTTGCTCTGCTTGCTCTGCGGAGGAGAAAAGTTTCACTTCTTAAAAGCCGTTTGAGGGGTTTATGCAAAAAACAACAAAAATAATCTGCACTGGCAGCGAGGATGTAACTTATTAAGTTGTAAAGAAGCTGGGCGGGGCGAGGATTGCAATGAAGCTTTGGAAGAGCAGAGGAAATGGGAGCCCAGAGTGGTTGCTTAGTTGAGGGAAATGAAGAAAAACTCCAGAGCTGCCTTAGCAAATGTGGCAGCAGAGCACGTGTCGACCACTTTCGCTACTCCCAGACAGATCCGAGCACATCTCGTGCCTCTTTGTGCATTCGGATGCTTCTGTCGTGTGTGTGCAAAGCCAGTGGTGTGTACCTGTAATTCGCAGCATACTTCTCTCTTTGCTGCTGCTGCTGTTGATGGTACCCCTTGGAAAAGAGAAATAGGGAAATGGATCTGGGAAGGCTACGAAAGCAAAATAAAAATAAAAAATCTTCGGTAAGTGAACCACAGCCGCAGGAGTAAATTTGTGCTTTAAATGCAGGTGTTTTTACAACCTTTGTCCGCAATATCTCAGACATTTAATATAATTACTCTTATCTTTATGTTAAGCATCCCTGATATTTCCATATTCTCCCTTTTTCTTGAGAGCATAAAAATAAAATTCTTAGGTGGGGACAGTCCATTGCTAATACAGTGAAGGGAAAACTAATTCCTTTTCCCATTCTCCTAGACTCTTAAATACATAAATAATATTTTTTAAATTCTGGGTGCGTATTTAAAGCCTAGCAGCCAGATGCTGACCCAGCCCTCCAAACTGTGCAACTACTAGAAATAATAGATAAGGAACTTTCCTTGAAATGGCCCCATTTAATAAATTCAATAAATTCCCAATAAATCGGCAATGTGGGAAGTATTTAACGTGTCAGTGAAACCAAGTGATCTGTGCGGGCTGCGTAGCTGGGAATTCAGAGTCACCGTCCCTCGTGAAGGCAAGGCAGGGGTTGTGGGATTCGCTTCCTACAGCCTGCTCCTGGGGAAAGTTTTGAAATGTTTCTGGACTCCGCTACCTAACGCAGATGCGAGCCCCTGGCAGAAGGGAAAACATTCACTGTGCGTTTCTGGAAAGGAACGCAGCCAAATGCAGAAATAGCTAATTCCTTGCTTTTTAACCGTAGGAATTCGTTTATTGGATAAGCTCTAAATTCCCTTAACCCCTTTTACCCTGCTATAAATTAAACGAGCTGTGGTGTTTTACTAACCTGGTATGGTTTTACGGTTAAATCCTAACCATTCTGAACGAGGCTGGGGTCCCAGGGGGCTCTCCTGTCTCAGCCCTGCTTTTACACACACGGTGCTGCACCCTTCCCATCCTCTTGGAAAAACTACCCACCAGCCTGCTTCAACGCCTGAATTCCACATGTGCCTTTTTGTTACGGGCGATGATTTAGCTGTTTATATGACTTTTTAATATTTATTTTTGCTTAGAGGAGCAGCTGTTTCTACCCCCCAGGTAGTCAGTGAGCGCAAGTCCTGCAGGACATACATACCCTGTTTCACATCCTGTACCAGCTTCCCATCCTCACCACGGGATATATGAAAGTTTGTTCCCCCGGTGTGTCTTGATTTATCTTGATTTATTAACAGAGAGCCCGTTGTGGAAGGAATCGGGGGCGAGTTTCAGAGGGCCTTTCCTGAGGACACTGTCGAGTCCTGTCTCTCACTCGATGCTTTCCAGCTCAGGCTTCTTGAAAGGAGAAATATATCCATAGAAAGGGGACAGAAGAGGAGAGGTGTGATGTTAATCTGCTTTCAGTGACTTTTCCAGGCAGCCTGGCACTCAGGAGCCCTTATTTGCACAGGTCACAGAGCATGCTTCTATCGGCGGAGCTATTTTAAGTATTTACTCAGCTCTTTGGATACGTTGAAATACCTTTGGTATGAATTTACCCTTTGCTTCCTGAGACGGTTGTACAATTAAATAGAAACCTGCTATTTCCCATTTTGGGGCCAAAAAAAGCACAGCCTGAATATATCACAGCTGAGGCGTGGCTCACCCCTTCTTTACGACACTTTTCCTCTTGATGAAGACACGAACAGCATTTCCAGAGTGGCTGTCAGCAAAGAGGACAAGCTGTTACGTCTCCCTTAGATATCCGTGGTCACCTTTTGGCTCTCTGGCTTGGAGGTTGGGGACGGGGACTCCAGCTGGCTTTGTGTGCCTTTAAGGTGTCTTTGTTTGATGATGCTTTGCATGTGTAGTTTGAATGGTTTCATCATCTGTCTTGTCTTTTTTTTTTCGTGAGCAGGAGTGAGAAAATGGGCCTGATCTTTAGTGCACTAGGAAACGCAGTATTTATTGTTCATAGGGGCTACGTTAAGCATGCGACCCGCTCCTATCCCAATAGAAGAGCCAGAATGGAGACAGACGCCTCCCCCAGTCACAGCTACCTCGGGGACCTTCAGACTACGGCGAGGCAGTCGGTTCACGTGGAGAAAGGAGTGCCTGGCTGTTATGGAAAGGTAGGTCGCTTCGGGGTTCTGCACACAGGCATTTTAAGGCCAATGCAAATATCCTTTTACCTGCTGGCTTCATTTTCATGGATGTGCTTTAGCGTCGCTCTTGCCAATGACAGTGTTGATCATGGTATTTTACGCGGTAGAGTAGGAGGAGCTATTTCAGCCTTTTTGTTGCTTGAAAAAAAGTGATGTACTCCTCTGGACATTATCTCATATTCTGTAGCTGCTAAGCTGCTGTACCTTTCCATCCAGTCTATTCCAGGCTCTGTCTTGGTGGGGTTCTGCACGCTCTTTACATTTCTCCTTCCCAATCTCTGCTTTATCCTGCTAACGTATCAAGTTATTTTATATTTGAGAGTGGCATTTCAGCAGCACCGTAATTGTTCAGGATGCAGAACTTTGCTTAAGAAGCAATAGATTCCCTATCCAAAAAGGCTCTTACAACCCTTTTACATGAGCTGGGAACAGTACAGAGCAAAGTGGATCTTTCAAACACATATGCAGAGTGGCAGGTGATCATTAGAGCTCCCAGCTCTTCAGTCCTGCAGAGACGAAGCACTCTCTGAGCCTGGACTCCTGGCTGCCGACGTGCTTTTCCTTTCCCTCTGCTTACAGTAATCTCTCTTTTGTGGATAATATCACATAATAATAAAGGGCTAGTGAACTCAAACGTAGTTTAGGGATGAATGCTTATTTCTGTTAAAGGCTAAATGGCTGGGAGGAGTTTTCTTCCCTCCAGGAGCGTGAGGAACCTCCTTTTCCTGACAGCACCAGATGATGCTCTGTGTGTGCTCTACTCCTCCCTGGTTTGCAACTCCATTGAATCCTTGGCCAGCAGATTTTTAGGGTGTGCTTGTGCCGTTTCCGTACTGCTGCTCCTTCTTGCTTGCACGAGGGTCTTTTGAGCTGGTGAGGAGCAGGGGGCGTCTCCTTTGGACCTACCAAAATACTGAGCTCCCTCGGGAGCCTTTTGACACGCAACATGAACATACTTCTGTGAGCCTACAGGCCATCACAGGGGCTTTGCAGGGCTGAGGCCAGTAAGAAAGTGTTTGTTCCATATTCTGCCCTGGCACTGCACCGTGTTTTCAGCTTTGGCTGAACGTTTCCCCAAAGGAAATAATGTAAATGTTTAAAATTCATTCTGCCTTATTAGAGCCGGCTAATGCAGTGCCCTGGTAGTACAGGGGTCTGCATTTGTGTGGCGTCCCCCTCTGCACGGGCGGGATGATGTGCAATGGCTAGTACTTCGAACTGCTTGTATGACTGCCCTGATTGCAAGAGGCAGGATGACAAAAACGTTACTGCTCCGTGTACCTTTTGGACAGTGCCATCTTCTTGTTAACCCTGTGTGTGTGAAGTACTGGGTTGCTCTGAAGCAGAATTAAAGCCCTCTTGGGCACGGGTGTTTTTCTCCTTGGTTTCTGCCTGCCCTAAGCTGCAATTACTACTGTGATTTGCTGTTTGCATCGTGATAGTGCCTTAGACTCTTTGTGCTAGGTGCTGTGGAAACACAGAGCAGAAAGAGAAAGCTAAGCAAGCAAGCAAGCACTGCTCTTTCCTCCTCCAGATCTCTCCTAAACCCAGTCTCTGCTGTGACACTCGAAGTCAGACAACCTGTACTGGTTTGGTACGTGTCCGTTAGAAAGGTTTGTGTATTAAAAGAAGCAAAGTCGGTGTTGATGTTGGAAATCATCAAGCACTGTATGCAGATACGTAATCACCCGATCTAATTTTTAGTTGCTCTCTTTCTCCTTTTAGCCACTCTTGGTTTTGTTCACTGCATCTTGTCTCGTGCTCTGTAAGGTATAGACTGCCGGAGGTCTCTTATTCTGTGGTTACGTGGAGACTTCTGCCACGTTGCCTTAATCCTGGCTTTGATCATCATTCGCCAAGCCCTTGAGAGGTCACCGCAGGCACAGCGTTTCACAACCTCGTGTGTAGGTTCTGGAAAGCGTGGCCGAGAGTTTTACTAGAGGCAAGAATACAGTAAACTCGAGCCGTGGTAAAAGCTTTGTATGGCAATAAAACTACACCATAAAGCAAGTCGGGAATATGGTTGCTTAACTGTGCGACTTTAATAGGCCTAGCGGAGCCGTAAGGATGAGCTCTTTTATGTGACAAGTTTTGAAACAGTGGGAGGAAAACGCTCTCGTGGGAGCCCTGGGGAGAAGCTAGCTAATTTCTCTTACAAGTCACCAGAGTCCTCCAGTAACACGCCTCGGAGCCCCGGCCAGGCTGGAGGTAACCAGACCCGCAGATGTCTCGAGCGGCTCAGGTTCGCTTGGTGCCATCAGGTCAGGAAGCAACATCTGGCCCCCCAAAACAGTGTTGGGCATTGCGTGTGGTCTGGTGCCAGCTGGTAATTTGCGTTCTCCTCTAAAGGATTAGGTTTTGACTGGGAGTGGAGGCATCTTACTCGCTTTGATGGGATACAGTCCTTAATTAAATGTGCTTCATGGTGTTGTGTTCCTATGTCCAGCAGCACCTCGATGCGCTTTGGGTGCATGCAGGGATTTAGGCATCTAATTCTGAGCTGCTTTTTGGGGTATCTCAGCAAAGTGCTTGTCTGGCTATTCAGCAACGAGAAGCAGGGATCTAGAAGTTAATTCCAACACTCTGCTGCAGCTCAGGAGGGGTACGTGAGCCCTTCTAGCTACGAGAAAGAAGCTTTCTGCAATGACACCTAACTTCGGTGATTCAGCTAGGTGCCTAAAGGAAGGAGGGCTGAGTCTGGACATCAATGGAAACTCCTGTGTAGGTGATGCAGAACTACTTTTTGCCGTAAACTTCTGAAAAGTGGCTGTGAAGCTGTATAAGCAGTTTTTGGATGAGGATCAAAGTCTCGGGCTGCTATGTGAGTTAATTGTGGGATGCGCTTTTGACTTGGAATCAGTTGGTATGAAATGCAGTTGGTAGAAGTCAGCGTGTCAAAGCAGCTGAGAGCACTTCAAGGGAAGAATCTGAATGTGATTGCAAAAATTAGAGAGATTCACTTCCAGCAGGCTCTCCAACTGAAAACGCACAGCACCGCTCAGGATTTGGTCCATGAACTGCTTGAGAAGGGTGAGGGTTGAAGGCTAGTTCCTCTGTTTTTAAAGATGCAAATCAACGCTAATTCCAACGCAATTAATTATTACGTCGGTGCCAACCTGATGTAATTAAGATTATAGTTAGGGCCACCGCACGTATTTAAATGTCTGATGTGCATAAGTGTCTGTATGTAGGCTATGTGTATTAAAGAAACTAATTGGTTTATACTGGATTTCCAGAACGCTGTTTGCGGTTCCTGTAATTCAATTCTGCAATCTTTACTGCTTTTTTGGAAATTCTCCCAGGATGGTTTATTAGTCGCTAGGCTTAGATTTCGGACAATAGATTCAGAAGGTCTCTTTCTCCCTTTCTCTCCTTTCTATTTTTTTTTTTAATATCGCTCCGAATATTTATGCTCTGAAGGTTAAGAGGAGCAATAGTTCCAGAAAGTAAAGTTCTATATTTAACTGCAGACTAGGTGTGGTTCAGACAACTGCAGTGCAAGCTCCCTCTTGCTGCTGTGCTAGTGATATCAACCTTGACCTGTTCTCTTCTTGAGCCTCCTCCTCATGAAATATGCTGAGTTTTGTGAGCGGTGATGTTGTTGTGTGGCTCACCCTCCTTGGGGAATAGAGCTACGACTACAACAGTCCTTTCCATTGAAACCGGAGGTTAAACTTGAAAGTCTGTTGCTGGTTCAATTTCGTGTTCTCCTTTGTCACATCTTGTCCCAAAGATTTTTTTTTTTCCCTCTGCTTTACCTCTTTTCAACCCCTCTCGTTAGAACTATGAAATTGAAAATCCCCTTAGGGTTTTTTTCTTTTTTAATGAAGCTGTGTCGTCTTGTCTATCTTTTTTTTTTCTCCTTCTTTAAGTTATTTGTGCTTCTCCTATAATTGTATGTTGCAGTTGAGGTTTATCTTCTTTTTCAGGCAAATTGTTGCTAAAAAACCGTCTAAGATTGGCAGCAGAATCAATGGCTATACCCGTTTTAAGGCACCCTTGCTGAATGCCAGTGCAGACTGATGGGGGGAGGGCTTGAGTGTTGTTTAAGTATATGTTTTATCCAAATATTAAATTGAAATAACTATGAATTCTGCTCTAAACAAAATGAGTAATTCCTTAGTTGAAAATATTTCAGTTTGTCTGGAGAGGAGGGACTCTTTTGGCTGAGGGTTGCTTTGATTTGCGTGTCTGTATATTTATTGTAACACTTTTCTTTGCTCTCAAAGCAAAGATGTAAAGAAATATTTAGGTTAAATAAGACTAAATGATACCGATCCCTATTATCCCCATTTCACAGGTGGCAAAATGGAGTCAGGTGCTCCACTTGGCTTTGTGATCCACGGCAACTTTATTCATAAAAGAAATGGGTTTAGATTTCCCAAGATACGGAGGGTATCGTTTCGTGATAGAGCTGAGCTGAATTAACAGTTTGTCACCATCTCATCCTTTAGGTGTTATCCTGTCTCATCACCCTTCTCGATTCCTCCTCCTCAGTTTCCCTACTCCTGCCACCCTGCATTGTGCCAGATATGTTTCTTGCCTGATGGAAATACCAGCCAATTCAGCTCGGTTCAGAAAAAAGAAATACTTTTTCCCTTCGTTTCAGTGAATTGATTCAGCTTGCCATGCAATGGGGGCATGCCAGGACTGGCTCAGGGCAAACGACAGGAATGCACGACGGAGAGAGCAGGGAAGGGAGAGCTTAACAGAAACATGTACAAATTTTCTGTGATTATTGTTGTTGTTGGTTTGCTTGCCTGTATTTTGTTCTGGTTTTGTCTGGTTGGACTTGGATGAGTTGGTTAAAAGCGTGGTCATCCTGGCAGTTGCGCTGGCATTGTTGAAGATGCATACTTAGGTTTTTGCTGAGGAGCAGGAATGTATTCCTGGTACAAAAAAAAGACAGGGATCTCCTGGAAGGAGTCCAGCGGAG
This sequence comes from Anser brachyrhynchus, assembly GCF_964034855.1. Lineage (NCBI taxonomy): Eukaryota > Metazoa > Chordata > Aves > Anseriformes > Anatidae > Anser > Anser brachyrhynchus. The sequence continues at coordinate 124,198,092 of NC_137696.1, read as the reverse complement.
GGCCACAAAGATGATACGGGGCCTGGAGCAGCTCCCCTGTGAGGAAAGGCTGAGAGACCTGGGGCTGTTCAGCCTGGAGAAGAGAAGACGGAGAGGGGATCTCACCAATGTGTATAAATACCTGAGGTGTGGCAGACAGAGGGATTTGGCCAACCTCTTTTCAGTGCTCTGTGGGGACAGGACAAGGGGCAACGGCCACAAAATGGAGCCCAGGCAGTTCTGCACCAACACGCGGAAGAACTTCTTCCCGGTGAGGGTGACGGAGCGCTGGGACAGGCTGCCCAGGGAGGCTGTGGGGTCTCCTTCTCTGGAAATATTCAAGGCCCGTCTGGACGCCTGCCTGGACAGCCTGCTCTAGGGAACTGCTCTGGCAGGGGGGTTGGACCCGATGATCTCTCGAGGTCCCGTCCAACCCCTACAATTCTGTGGTTACCCTGGTGTCGCTGCCAAACTTGTTGTCTGATTCAACTACGTTGGAATCTTGCTCCCTCTTTGCATCAGGCCCAAGCTGGCTGCGAAAGTCATCTTCGTGCCCAAACCAAGCCCCTGCTGTTTTTCCATCAGCTGCACGGTCACTTGCAGGACATTTCGCCTTGCCTGTCCTCCTGAAGAAGCGACTTCTGCTGTGGTCCCAGCCCGGCGGCGCTGGGCTGGGCCAGCGGAGCCCTGTGCATGGTTCTGGCCCCGAGCGCTATCAGGGCTGACATGCCTTATTAGAAATTCTTCCGATTGTGAAAGCGCTATTACTGCTGCTCTCCCCAGCGCTGGGGCTTCCACAGCTTCCCCGGGGAAAATGAGAGCTCTATTAGCTCCTGAAATTCAGTTAGGAAATTTTCTTAGTTAATTTCATCCCATTACTCTTAGTTATGTCTTCTAGCAGAACCTTAATACCGGCCCCATAGGGGATCTAAGTTTCCTGTGCAAGGCTTTGGAGGAGATTTAAGTTTTGGATTCATTGTGTTTCTCCCTCTTCAGGCTGACAACAGAGCAGGAAGTAATGTCTTTCGGTCTCTTCCATTAGGCTCGTATATTGTTAAAACCAGACCATCAGTTTCTCATCAATGTAACGACGTCCACCAGTTGGCTCGGAAATTCTGCTCGTTTTCCTCGGGTTTGTTGGAGCGAGCGCTGAGAGTTGTGCCGCTGCCCCTCGGATGTCATTGAACCTTTCTCTGACTCCGTTCTCGACTGTAAAATATCTGGTACCTGTTTGGGAGACTGCACCAGAGCAAACAAAGGTACGAGCAAGAAGCTAAAAGCCTATAACCTTCAGGCTACCAAGGAAGATTTGTGTTCGGCATTAAGAAAAACTTTCTGTCTTTAAGGATGGCTGAGCACTAAGGTTATCCACAGAAATTATGGAGTCTTTCTGAGGAGCATATTAGCGAAAAACCTGTCAGGATTGTTCTGATACACTTGATCTCAGCGGAGAGGGAAACGTCGAGTGACTTCTTTGCATTACTTTCCAGCTCCTTCTATTCTATTATAAGGTGTTTGTTAGTCAGCAAGTCGCAGTGGGAGGTTTAACTTCATTAAGTCCTTTGAGACCTGGGAAGGGAATTTTTTTAGGATCTTTATTTTCTGTTCATGCTCCTGAAGGGCTTTGAGATCTGTGAGTACAGACACTTCTGCAGAGGCATTCAGCAAAGTTCGCTTTACAACTTAGGCACAAGCAAGATCATGTTATTATCTGAAAGTTCAAGTGGTTCGACTCGGGGTCATTGCTGTATGTCTTCATAAAATGCAAGAGCAGCCATTTTATGCTTACTGCACCGCATTGTTCTTATTTTGCATTAGATCAAGCCACGTTCCCTCTTAGACATGCATAATATGCAAGCTTCCTATTCTAATCAGCTGTAAGCAAATCCCAGTTGTTTGGCAGAAAGCACGCAGTAAAATGTAATACTAGGATGTCTGTCCAAAGTGCTCACCAGCCGCTGGTCTCTTGAAGGATCCAGCACCTAATGAGTTATTTTTCTTCTTCAGGGAGCTCAGGTGCTTTTTGTATCTTTGTTCTCTCCCTCTCCTTTTTTAATAATAATAAAAGAGATCTGTGGGAGGGGCAACTCCTTGCAGCAGACTCCGGGTAATTTTTTTTTTTTTGCCAAGGTCAAAATAACTGAAAGCAACATTTGCAAAGCGAGCCTTGTCAGTCTGACCTGTAACAGCACTGTCTGATGCAATAAGCCCATATTTCAAGAGTGGGAATTCTTCTCTAGCCCAGATACTCTGCATTTCTGCAGGGCCAGTTGAGATATTCAGAGTTCTGTCTCCTGCTCATGAAGGTCAGGAGCAGGATCTCACCCTAAGCTATGTCATTGTCTTCTCATAGAATCACTTTGATTTCACATGAGCATCCCCAGCCTGTAGAGCTGTGTCGGGGCATTGCATGTGGAGTGGTGTGCAGGCAACCTCAATTCATCCTGAGTTCCTGCTGGGAGAACACAAATGTGTCATGGCACGTCCGATAGACCACCCTGAATGATAGGCTGCGTAATAACCACCCAGGTCAGCCTCGTTAAAGAGCATCCATGTCCTTGTGCACCTTTTCCAGCTCCATCTTTTGGCACAAAGGCTGATTTTGCAACGTGTGCCTGTATTGCGCTGAGCACCGCGGGGTTCTGGCACCTGGCTGCTGCTTGGAGGCTTGGCAGTAACGCAGTGATGATGATGATGGTGTTTGTCATTCTTTCTACCTTTCCTCTGTGGTCAGGAGCTAGCTCACACATGTCTAGCAATCGTACATTTGCGGACAAAACCTCTTCTCTCTTACTCTAATTTTCTTAAAACCCTGCTATTGCAGCTGTGGGTATTCTTATTATTCACATAAATATGTAATTCCTTCTAAATGCTGTGAAGGTCTTCAGGGTACTTCATGAGAACTAATTAGTACCTAGTTCCATTTGATATGCTAAAATATGTTTAAAAACTTGGAGGTCCCTTTTGCCTGAGTAGAAGAAGGAATCTGAACGTTGCATTACATGGCATTTGCCTTCCCATGATCATTCATTTTCTATACTACTATTAATGTACTGCTTATTTATCTTCAGTCTGCACTAAACATTCCTTCTCTTACCTCTTCTCATATGGAAAGTCTTTCCTTGCCTCTAATAACAAACGTTATTACTCTTCTCTGGACCTTTTCTGTTTCTTCTGAGCAACTTGCTCTAGGCAACCCTGCCTGAGCAGCCGGGTTGGACCAGGCGACCTCCAGAGGTCCCTTCCACCCTCAACCATTACAGAATTCTGTGGTTCTGCATTTTAATTTTTAGTGATGCAGGGCAGGGGAGAAAGGACTGGAGCAGTACTGATTACTGTATTTCCAGAGGGAATATTCCAACTTATACAGACAGCAGAATCTGATTCCTGTTGTTCTCTGACCTTCAGCCTAACAGCTGATTTTTGCTGATCATTTTTGTATATTGATTGTAAGTATGTTTCCTTTGAGTAGTCCGCAATGATTTGTGAGTATTTTCCTTAATGGTTATAACTAATTTAGAACCAGTTGGTGTACATGAGTAGTTTGTTCTGTACTGTGTGCATTACTCTGCTTTTTGCAAAGAGAGCTAATGAAGTTCAATTGTGGGTGTGTTTAGATATTTCTGAAATTTATGGCAATGATCTGCTTTATTTGTATCTAAAATAAATCTTTTACTTTCCAGAACATTAAGTAATGCCACTTTTAATTACAATCTTTTTAGGTCACAACTTCTTTGAGCCAAGGACTATATTTTGTTCATATACAGAACGTTCTACAGTGGGCTCTCTACAGTCATGCTGAGACCTCTAGATGCTGCTTGCTCTATGTGCAGTGTAAAACTAAAGTCCTGCGCTGTGGATTTCTCTCTGTGAGCTTTCTTCTATGCCAGCACTAGACTTCTTGGAATTCTTCTTCCTATGATTATCCTGCTTAAAGTACGCAGGATCGAATAGTAACAAAAAGCTCGTATTAATTAGCTACACCATTATTTTCTTACCTGTATCTTTGGATGTGCTCTGGTACGAGGATGTAACAGTTTTACTCTACTATTTCCATGTCTGTACTGAGAGATCTTGAGACAGTGCTGGGGAGTGTACTCAGTTTTTGACAGCAAACTTCTGGGAAGTTTAGCAGATAGTGCAACAGCAAATGGCTCCCTGGGCAGTAACGAGCACAAGTGATCGTAAAGCTGTGATCATTCTTTTTGGCTCTTTTTCAGCTTACTTAACGTCCTGAGAATGAACTAGACAAAACCTGCCAAGGAGGGTCGTTGCAGGTCCAAGTTCAGCTAAAAGGGACAGTCATCGCTCACAGGGAGATTTACCTGACCCGCGTGTAATACTATCCATGGAGTAAACCCACTTAAATGAATTACAAAATTAACATCTTGAGCATTCGGATGGAATTAGTGATCAGGTTGGCTCCTTGTCACTTCGTATTTTGATGCAGCCAGCTGTCAGCATGGGGTGCCCATGAGCACTGTCCAACTCAGCTCACTGCTGGATGTGCCCATTTCTGGTTTCTAGAAGGATGCAAACTCTTTGTGCTGACTCTCGCTGCAGCTAGTCTCTGAACAGAGTCCAAACCTACCTCAGTGAAAGGAAATTCTGTGCCATCTAGTAACAGATGTGAGGTCTTTATACAAGTAATAAACAGAGTAATTACAAGGAGAAGTGAGGGAGCAAAATTCCTAAGTAAAACTCTTAAGTATGTTGCATCATGTATTTATGGGCTCTTGGTCAGACTGTGGAGCACTTTAAACAGACTAAAAAGAATGTGTTATCAGGGAACCATATGGGCTTTAACCACAAAAGTCACTACCACATCCTAGATTCTTTTTTATCCTTTTCTTTTTCTAGTCCGGGATTGCACAATTGACCTTTTTTTTTGCTTGAGTTTCCTTCAGAGCATGCATAAGTTTTAATCTGTTTTGAATACTGCACTGTTTGTGAGGAACTTTGTCAACAAAATAGAAAATGTGGAGCTGTTCCAAAGAGCTTTTTTAATACGATTTCCTTATAAACAAAAAAATAAAAAGAAGAAGAAGAAGAAAATAGGGTACATAAGAACAAAACATATAGAAAAGGTCATCTGATTTGTTGGTGATTATGTACATAGGCTGGCGCTCTTTCGGTTTCTAAATGCTCCTTGATATTCTCTTAATCACAGGAGCATTGGGCTGGGACTTCCTGTTTCATGTCCAGCTTCTCGTTTCAGTCAACCTTTATTATATCCTTTTCAGAAACTGATTAAATTCTCTATCTTACAAGCAGATATTGCCAAGGGTACAAAAGCCTACTGGGAGACTCCTACCCAGCAGGCTTTTATTCTTTCAGCAGTTAAAAATCTACGTTCCTGAGATTGTCTGTAACCAGTATGTACCCATCCTTCTTGGATCAATATTATCATTTAACTAGAATAGATCCTGACCTCCAGCTCTTGTCTCCAGTGTTGACCCTCTTCATCCTTGATGTATTTATGGTAAACCATAACCTCATCTCAGCCTTGAGGTTTGCTCAGGTAAAACAAGCTGTATCTCTTGCAAGACAGAGAATTCCATTCCTCTGCTATCCTGATTGCTCTGTGGTCTGATGAGTTTTAAATTCACCTTTCTTGAATGTGTGACTAGGACTGTGCATCGTCCAGGTGAGGTCGTGTGATGGTTTTCTTTCTGTACTGGAAATAGCCAGCATGCTGATAGAAATATCCAGGTTTTGCTTTTTTGGTGGTTTTGCTGCACTGTGTCTTTCAGTCATACTACAGTCACTTAACAGGAAACGATCTTTCTATTCCAGCTGGTGATACTTTTGTGTACATAAGAAGCTGCTGTTGTTCCCAAACTGTACCCTTACATACTGGACTCTTAAATTTCTCTCTAGTTCTTGCCCTCAGGTTTGTCTGTTTCTTTTTATGATGCTCCAGTTCTCTGTATTGACATGGCTTCTGACTTTGTCATCAGCAGATTGCGTTACCTTGTTCAGACTTCGTGGCAAGATCACTAAGTGTTTTCATTCTTAAGGTACTCCTACAATGATACTTGAGAAATTCCACCGATAACCTCCTTCCAAGCCGTTATTTTCAATTTTCAGTCCAGTTCTTAAGGCAACTATCTCATAATTATACGAATCATTATTATTAATAATTTTCCATTTGTCCTTGTATCAAATGCTTTGCTGAAGTCCCCAAATGATAAGAATAATTGATTTTTCTAGACAGAGAAATACAGTCAAGAACTCCTCGGTTGCTTTTAGAGTATTACTACCAGTGCTGTTTTAGTCATACCTCCTAAAGAGCAGATGAGGCTGTCCCCGGGGAGCTTGGCTTTTCTGAGCTGCAGTGGCAGTGACATTTAAGAGGAAGTACATGGTAGAAATCACAGCTCATGTTATGGAGTACAGATCCAGGAGTCGGGAGCTGTGGATTTATTTCATGGCTCTGCAGCTGCTTTCTTGTGTGTGTATCTCTTAACTTTGCTGTTCTCCCACTCTTAAATTCTTCTATTAATATCTGAAAATTAAATTCATTTTTCTGCTTTGTGTCTGTGCAACACTTAATGCAATAATAGTTCTGGTCCAGGTCTTGAAGGTACCAGGCATTAGGAAAAATACACGTGATAAGTCCAAAATCAGAAGCTTTGATCCTCAGCCTCTTGACTTTATGCCCTGGATATCCTGCAAGAATTGGCCTTACCTAAGGCTTTGGATTCTGTAGGGTCCTTTCATTAGTTTAATCAATTTTTATTTCCTGAAAATGCAGCAACAATGATGGCTGGCCGTGCCCTCCAAAGCTAAGCTAAGCTGAGTCCGGTCAAGTACTAGAAATTGTAAATAAAAACCTGTGGACCTTTGGGGGGAAAAGGCTAGTGATTTAGCAGTGCACAGGAAGTTGTCAGCTCAACCTAAGCTTTATCACAAATGTCATGGTTGGTATTTTTCCTCTCGTGGAGGCTTAGGACAAAGTGTGACTTAAAAGCTTCACAGCCAGGAGGAGTATAAAATTCTGAAAACCATGAGCACGCCGAGACTTAACTAGCAAAAACCTGGGGGACCTTGCTGCTTACACATGGCATTCTGTATATATGTTTTTTTTGTGATCCAGTGGTGAACTTACCACTAAAGCACAGTTTTGAGGCAAGGATAGACTATACTTTTAGAAATACCTTACTTCAGATGAGCAGAAAACTCAGGATTCTGACTCTTCAGTATTTTCTGAAAGAGAACAGAATGAAGTTTTGGGTTGAGTAATGTAAAATTCAGTTCATACGTTTTTGTATTTATTTGTGTTGCCGGGTAAACCCCTGGAATCCTCTGTTGTCCTGCAAGTCATATTTCTAATAGCCACAGTTTTGGTTATGGTGTATCCCCCTGGGAAGCTGGGCTTACCAAGCAGCAAAACATGCCCTAAAAGTGGATAGGCTCTTGCTGAAGTGCCAGGGATGATTTCTGTAGGGTCTCATCACTTCTTGGAGATGTTTCATCCATCGACTGACCCTGCTTTGTGAGCACCGGCTAATCCAGAGGATGTAACTTCAATAACTCTTCCCCTGTACAAAGTTCAAAATTGTAGATGAGATGTTTGTTTCACAGATGCCTTCACAAAGGTCTGGTGTATCGTGGGGTTAAGCCCAAAGGATTTAATGCGCATAAATAGCCTTCTAGTGTGTAGGTCTCAATTTAAAAATTGCAGGTAAATAAAGCAGAACAAGACTCACACGTTATTTATGCTTAGATGCCTTGTTAGGAAGAGCTTTGAAGGTGCCATTTGCTCACACCAAGTGGTTGTGGAAGTATTACAGAATAATTCTCACTTGATCATGTCTTGATGTGATGGTTGCTGGTTTAAAAAAAAAAATCCATCATTTTTTCCCTCTTATTTTGTGACCAATTCAGCCAGGTATGTTAGTTTTAGGAGTCTGGGACACCATTAAGTTTAAGGATAGTCGTACAAATTTAGCCATTGCGTGTCAGTGTCTTCAAGGTGCCTTAAGCAGAACGTACCTATGTGTTTGTTTCAAATTGCTAAAAAGTCCAAATCTCTCTGCTCAGAAGACAGCTGTTGCGTAATTTCAAAAATATTCTTATCACCAAATCCAATTACAAGGAAGAGTAAATCGCCACCTCTGATGTCTTAACTATTCTTATTTTAATTGTTAATTATCTCGACGGTAGGGTGCTATAGATTAGGAGGCATAGATTGTCTCTTGAAAGTATGAGGCTTTCAGAGCTATTATCAATTAGTTCTGGTTTTCAACAATTTTGGGGATAATTTTAATAGCTTGATAGGGTTGTGTTGGTGCTTGAGACTGCTGTCAAAATATCAAGAAAATGACTTTTAAAAAATTAGAAACTTGTTGATACTATAGTAGCTTTGAAGGTCAGAGTTTTACACAGTCCAGTGCAAGGTGTATTTCTGATGTTTTAATCTACGTTATGGAGATTGCTCCTGCCCAGAAAAATCAGTGAAGTGACTTTTTGAGTTTAGCCATGGATTTGTACAACCAGGGTAAATAATCGACCCTTGTGTATGAGTTTTTAAAATGTGTACTGACATGATTATGCAATTTCTGTACACAAACAGAGACTAACGTGCAAAACAACAATTACAATTTACATATGTCTGGTGCTGTAAGTAATCAAGTCCTGTTGAGATCTCTCCTCCCGATTTGCACTTTCCGTGAAAAGAAGTATGAGAATGAAACTTCTGTTATAATGAGAGAGTTCAAGACTGTTCTCTTCTTTTAGAGTTCAGCAGTCCACTGGGGTTGAAAGCTAAAGCTAGGAATGAGACGCAGATTTTTAAAGAGTGAGTATTCCTAGAATTTGGTTCCAAAGCATTTTTTTTTAAAGTTATGGTAGTTCTCCATTGGGCAGAATGCAAGATTTTTACACTGGGGCTGAATGTCTCTGAAGGTCAGACAGAAGAGCAGGGCTTAGTGTCAGAATCGCTGAGAAACCTTGGGTCAATGCTGTAGAAGAGGTCAGGCTGGAGTCCCACAGTGGTTTCTTGTCCTTAAAATCCAAGGACCTCTGCGAGCCCCTAGCTAAATGATAGTCATATATGGAAAATAGTAGGGAGCTGCAACAGTTGTGTTTGTCAGTATTTTGGGGGATTTTTGGATTTTTTTTTTTAACTTCTCTTTTGCCTGGATGGAAGATCCAGTTGAGCCGAAGGATTGCGTAGACTCAAGTCCATCAGCTCACACCCCCAGAGCAGCAGTTCTCATCCTCGGCTGATCTCAAGTGCAAAAGTGGCTCACCAGATGTTCCCCGTAGCAACTCCACTGCTGCTCACATTTTGTGGTTCTGGAGGAAGGAGAAGGAAGTAACTTTGGAGTAATTCTCCGTTCTGCCAGAGTTTATCGGTAGCGATAGTATCTTTGAGCTTTAATTTTGCAGTGTGTGTTGTGGGGTGCACTGGTTGGTTGACACACATCCCGTTACTGTAGGATCTGTAGAAATAGCAGTAGATAAAACGGATAGTGTCATCTGTTGACCCCGATGAAAATAGCATTAGTGATATTCTTGGCCAGTATTTACTGAGAAATAAACTAGTAATTACAATTTCCAATGAGATTATGCTTTGAATGTCACTTCCCTGACAGTCTGCTTCATGCCATGCAGAGATAAGATCTCGGGCACAGTTGACAGACCAACTTCAGGAATATTTCCAGTGATTTGACAGCCCAAGTGATAGTTCTGTTAAAAGCCACGAAGACTGAAGCGGTGACCTCTTGCTACTGGGCGATACCAGGTTGATAAATATACTAATGAGAGATAAAATAGGTAACTGTATTCGAGTGTTTTGTGTAACTTGTCAGTGGAAAGCAGAGGGAAGGTTTGAAGGGAAACTAGATAGGGAGCTGAAATTACAGGCAGTCTTATCGAAGACAAAAGAGCAGCTTGCGCTCTCGTGTATTTTGAGACTCCGGAGGGTTTGGCAACGATCTCTGTCCCTGGTGGCAGGAAGATCTTCTTTTCATCAGCAGGGGTCAGATGGGACCTGGGGAATATGGGCATTTATTCATTTATTTATTTTTATTTTTTCCCCGTGCATCTCTGGGCCAGTCCACAAGCTCATCGCTCAGGCTTTGGTTTTAGCATCATTTTAAGAGGATATATCTGAACTGCCACCGGAGGAACCGGTTCCAGCTGTGTGTTTCTGCCAGCTCCTGCCTACGTCCCTCAGCTGTGCAAACACCGCTCTTGGTGTGGGTAGGAAGCTGGATCAGAGGAGCAGTTGGGCAGAAAACCTTTCTGCAAAAGGGGAGTGAAGGAGAGGATAGGACCATCCCTTTCAGCCTGCACTTAAATTGCTGTGCCATGCCTTAACCTAAGCCTTTCCCTAGCCCTGGGGTCTGCTGAGCTGGGTTTTTATCTGCTGATGTCCAACATGCAGCACCATGAAAACACCCTGAATCCGGCCATCCGTCGGCTGCTCTGCAGCTTGGCTTGTTTCAGACACGTCCCCGGCAGCTGCAAAGCTGATAGGGAGCAGCAAAACTTCCACTGTGGATTATCAGGAACACTACCAAAGCATTGCTTAATGCATCTGATATCGCAGCCTGGATAACAGAAGCCGTACAGCCGAGCAAAGAAGATTGGCAACTGTTGCAGGAATTCAGATAGGGGCACCTTGGTAAAGAGGGGAGGAATTGCGTTAACTTCCATTACAGAGCCCGGGGCTGAGATGGATTCTCTCTCTGTCATTGTCCTAAGCACATTATCCCTGAAAGAAAGAGGGTTTCTCTGAATCTGCAATTTTTCTAGGCTTCAGTGTTATTGAAATGAAACTGCTTCAAGGATATCTACATTCTTTACCATCATATGGATTCTCATCTCATGTAAATTATTTGGCCACTTTTCATTTTAATCCTCCACTGTCATTTTCCACAAACGAGATCATTTGGTTTCTTCACTGAAGGTATTCAGTTGACAGCTGCCCTTTGTCTAGAAAGCAGGATGCCTTTGTAGGATTTACTTGTGCCTGCTATTTTTCTTTTTTTTTTTCCTTTGAAGTTCATACTGCTTCATATTTTTCATCTGTAGTTTTCAGGAACTCTCAGGTTTGTGAACAGGCTGTGGTTTGTAGCTGTGAAGAGAAATTCAGATGTCCTGAGTTCTTTCCCTGTCTCCTGCAGGAGTACGTCTGACTGATTAGAAAAAGAGCTGGGCGCAGATTAATTCACTTGCAGTTTGCAAGAGGAACTGGAGTAAAAAAAATCACAATGTGTTCACGACTTCTACATGAGCAAACCAAACCAATCAATGACGAAGTCTTAATTTTTCTTTAGTGGTTTCTCTATCTTGAAAACCCAGCTATTAGCTACTTCCCAGAAACATTGGGAAGGCTTTAAATGTGGTTTGTGTCATGGCATGTCACCTACAGATCCTATTAAGATCTCAAAATAAGTGAAGGGAGAGAAACATGATGTGGTAGTAGAATGGAGAATTTGGAGGCTGATGATGAAAATCAGCTCTTAAGAGTTGCAGTCGTGTAATGTTTTCAGTCACTTGTAGCTATGAGACCTTTTCCTTTAAAACAGAGTTCCTGAATGTGATCTCTTCTCTGATAAAAAAAAGCTGAGAATCTCTGTCAAAGGTTATCACCAAAAAATATGGTGATGGGGAAGATTTTTTTTCAGGAGAAATCCGGGGGCACGTACTTTTTGGGGGAGCCTAAGTTGAGGGTTGGACAAGTCCATAGGCAGCTTCAGTGCATGAGGGCAGGAGGAGGCATGTCACGAACATGGATGAGGAATAGGCCAGTTGGTGGAAGGAGAGGAAGGTACTAAGGTTACTGTGCCAGCTACAGAAACTAAATTTACCTGTTCAGGTAATTCCCTTCCAGCCCCCCTCTGATACCTCCTTAGCTTTCTGGTCTTCACGAAAGAGCCTTGTTTACCTAAGGGAGCTGCCTGAAAACTTATCAAATTTTTAGTATTATTTCATAAAGCATGGTGTGGGGATGAAAACAGTTTCAGATTGTCAAGCAGGGATCAACTTGTAGAAGCAGTCAAATATTTACATTAAAAGATATTTAAAGAAAATGCTTAAGAAGATTGGATCGAAATACATTTTTCCATCAAAATGAAAACACTTTTAGTTTATTCTGTCTTCATGTGTGTAGATATGAATTACTGTTTCAGTTGAGAGTTTTTCTCTATCACAAAAATGGTCGAAATACACAAAGAAAACTTCCTCATTTGCCTTAAGAGATGTCTTATTCATTGTCCAGTTCTGAAAGTTAAGAAGAGATTTCATGTTATCTCAGAGAACTGTAATCCTGACCTAAGTTTTGTTATTAATAATAAATGTGACCTTTTTCTTGTTTGTGCCAACCAAAGTGTATGGCACTCAGTGGCTTGCTAAAAGCCTAGTGTTTAACTACATGCCAAGAGAAAGGTCATCCGTGGCTCTTGCATTGTCTTGTCTTGATTAATTGGTGCCTGTTTCTTGCGTCAACATGAGGATGGGCAGTTCAGATGTACACCGTTTCTTGGAGTTTGCATCTTCTGTCATTTCTTCAGTGAAGTTGGGCATTGTCTAGCATCTCTGTGACCACAGACCATCTAGATCCGTAATGGCACGTGATACCAGAGTTTTACCCTTTGGTTTTAGTACTTCATCGTGTAGATCCATCAGCTTGTCTAATTTAATGGCATTTTGTTGCGTGGTGTTTGTTCTCGACTTCTGATGAGTTTCCATAAACAAAGGAAATAATGTTTGGCAAAGGGAGTCCATAAAATACCTAAATTTGCTGAGTTAATTTTTATACACAGTGATGACTTGAAGTCCTGACCACAACTCCAGTGCACATGATATAATCATATAAGTAATAGTCCTGACTTTCCTTCATTTCATGGCACTCAGAAGAGGAAATGGTTCTCGTCTGTGGGCAGAGAAGGGAGTTCTCTATTTTGTAGGTGGGATGCTGAGGCACAGTCATGAGACAATTGCACTAACTACAAGAAAAAGCATTTTCTAGGCTGTTTTCCAACTTTCCCTTCTCCAAAAATGCTTTCTGCTGAACATCACACCTTTAAGCAGGAATTTTCAAGTTTACATGGGTACATATATCACTATAAAGGATATAATAATAGAAAGGATGATACCTGAAAGAGGAAAGAATATACTTTTAAAAATGCCATGCCCAGGAATTTGGGGTTATTTCTGGGGTGAGAAGAAAGTCTCTGGTGCAGGAAGCATTCCTGCTGGTGGCAGTGCCAGAGATAAAAGTGCTCTGTACTCAAAGCTTCCAGTAACCTAAGTGTAACCAGGTGTTTTCTTCACATCTAATGGCGAAATCTCAGCTATTTTTCAGAGGAGGTTCAAGCCTAGTGGGAATTACAGTTCTGGGCAGACTTTCAGGACCTACTTCATAAAAGCAACTCTTTGAGGTCCAGGGAAGACGTAGATGTTTATTTGTAAATATGATTGCCTCCAATGCCCAAATTAGTAGCATAGACACAGCCTGCCCATCATTTGGTGAAAATGGAGCTGTTTCTGTGGTTTCATTTGCTCTCCAAGCTGCCAAATCAAGTGGAAGTACATTAACAGTGCAACTAGCAGTGCTAATGTGTGATTTCTCTTAGTCAATGAAGAGCAACTTGGAAACAGCACTGCATCGGTGGGCATAGCTGTAGCTGAAAATAACGCTGGGAACAACAGGGTGAAGTAGTAGTACGTAGAATTCAAACCTCATGTCCAAAATTTGTATTTCCAGTGGATGGTTCTAAGCTGGAAGTGAAAGAGTGGGATCTGCATTAGCACCACTTATTCAAAGGAAGGTTGGAAAGAACCAATTGCTATGTGACCAGAGGGCATGTTTCCATAGAGAGCAACTGTGCTGGGACAGATCCACCAGAGGAGAAATATCACCATGGAAAATAATAAATGCCTAATAATGCCTAACTCTCCTACTAGCAAATGGTCTGCAATTAAAGGAAAACCGTAGAATCATTTAGGTTGGAAAAGACCTTCAAGATCGTAAAGTCCAACCATCCAGCTAGTCCAGAGCAGCTGTCCAACATCTGAACCTGCTGCTGATCAAAGCTGATCAAAGAATTCTCAGGATTATGTATTATGGACAATCTACAGAAAAATGGAGTAGTCCCTGCCTGTGGCTTGCTTATCAGAGTCCACTGAAGTAAACAGGACTCTGTTTGGTGTTTTTAATGCGGATCTGATAAGATCTGTAGAATGTAAATCAGTTCATTAAAATTTTTAAAGCACTTAAACTGGTTTTTCTTTTACTTCATTTAACTTTTATAGGATGTTTACTGCATATAAAGTACAATAAAATCACAATTACTCAGAAAAATACTGTTAAAATATGCTATAGTCGGAGTATGTTGTTTTGGGGTAGATCTAATTTTTTTTCATTGTGATTTAACAAAAAAGACTAGAAATCTTACCGTATTACTGTGTAGTTTTGTCTGTACAATATTAATAACATCTGTCTAAATCCACAATATTTCTGTGTGTTTGTGTGTAATATATATTGTATATGTGTGTATATATTAACCCAGTGATCAAAATAAACACTGAACGGCTCTTTCATTTGTAGGACACTGCCTGAGCTTGGGGTGAGAAATTAAAAAAAAAAAGTAAATGGTAATTAAAAAGGCAGAGGCATGGCCTATGAGATCTTGTAACACGATGCTTCGGTTGACAGTCCTAACTCCGATATTCGTAGCGTTGCCTCCTTTGTTGTATCTCCTACTACGATATTCTGAATGCTTAGGTGATGCTGCAAATGCTGAGATAACATTCAATTATCTGAGGCATTTGGGAAGTTTCCAAAGAGTGGGTATGAGTGCATGCTGATACTACCATATGCATATAAAGGTTGACATAAAATTTACCGCGTCTGTATTATCTCTGTAAGAGCGATGCATAAACTAGCAGTTGACACCTTCTAGTGAAGCTGCTTTGGAGCATTCATGCTCTGATTTCTGAAAAAAACTTTTTTCTTCCCCCTCCTTGCAGTTACTTCAATGAGAATCAATATCCTGACGAGGCAAAGAGAGAAGAAATTGCAAACGCCTGTAATGCAGTTATACAAAAGCCAGGTGAGGAGCTGATCACGATGTCTTTTCCAAAGGCAACTGCAATTAGATTTCACCATCTCCTGCTAAATTCAGCAAATCTCATTTTATGGCTATTACTAACAATTTAGGGTTCTCAACTAGTTGTAGGTTTCTTCTCGAGCATTCCCTGGCTTGCGTAGCTGCCATACTTGGATGAACATGAAAGTCAATGCAATTTTCAGCCTTAAATGCCTGTGTCTGAAACTTAAATTCCCACCAGTTGAGATATGAAATACAAGTTTGTGCATCTGAACATTTCATTTATACAGCATTGCTATGAAAATAGACATGTTCTGAAAGGCTTTCATCCTTCAAGGTCAGTTATTTCTAAGTACTTCTACAAGCACTTAGTGATCTGAGAATTTCATTGCACTCCCCCAAAGTGGGTTTTACTGGCTCTGTTTTACAGGTGGGAAATCTTAGGTTCACAGACTGAGGCCTGGTGGAGATCATGCAGCAGGTCCTCGGAGGACTAAAGAACACAGCTTTCCTATCTTTCAGTGTTCTTTATAATTTCTAGACAGGGCTCTCACGTTAGAATCTTTGTGTTAATGGAGGACCTCGCATTTGGGTCAGCAAGTTGCATTTTCCCTGTTCCTTGAGAAGTCATACTTGGGAGAGCAGCAGCAATGTTCGGTGAGCCCACGCTCAGGACACACCTGCCCTTGCTTAGTTTTACCAAAGATTTGCATAGTTTTCAGAACCTCTTTGGATATATTTAGATTTTATATAACCAGAATAAAAATGCATGCAAAACAAAGCTAAGTATGACTCCTGAATGCTGAGGCAGTCACAGAATAGCACAGAATCATAGAGCAATTTAGGCTGAAAGTGATCATCTGGTCAATAAGGAGCATCTTAGAACAGGTTGCTCAGGGGCTCTGCCTCAGTCAGTTTTGAATATCTCCAAAATCAAAGTTTTTCCCACCTCTCTGGAACCCTGTTCCAATGCTGAGAGCTCTCATGGCAAAATACATTGTCCTAATAGCTAGTCAGAATTCCCCTTGTTGCAACTTTTGTGTTTCCTCTTGTCTTTTCATGGTGGAAGCAGAAGGATCTAGTGGTTGGAGGACCGAAGAGTTCAGGTTTTTAGTGCTGGCAGTGCCCCTGGTGGGTTTAGCAACTTTGAAGGTGCTTAAAAGGAGTGTCTCAGGATGCGTAAAACATTGAGTGGTACAGATACACAGCATTAGGGAACAGCATAGGTATCTATTTCCAGAATTTTCTTTCACTCGTTTCATCTCTCCTTACTTACTGAAGTTTGTAGATGCTGATTGCTGCCATTAGATGACTTCCACAGACTGAATAAATAAACTTTGAGAAAGTCTGAAGCACGCGGTGGGGGCTTCATCCCTGTGTAGGCTGCAGAGGACTGAAAATCTTATCCTGAACACCCTAAATAGTGTTAGGGCCAGTTTCCATCATGTCCCTGCAATGCTGGATCCCTCCTGTCCTCCGTTTTTATGCTGATGATCAAGAAAAGGCGTTGTTTGCTGTAGCTGGGTGGTGGTGGTGGTTGGATTTCTGCTGGTTTAACTGTAACACTCGAGTGATCTGGTTTCCAACATCCCCCAGCCTCTTCTCCCAAAAGATAGAAGGCGTCCTGGCAGAATCGAGGGGCTGTGATTAGTGCTGTGGGAGCACGATAGCAGCGGCTGGTGGAGAAGAAGGAAAGCAGATCAAGGGAGGGGGGCAAAACTCCTTCCTTCAGTTTGCTGCTGCCGAGGAAAACACGTCATTGAACTGTACCCTCGCGGCACATAGCAAGAAAACTAGCCCAAGGGTATGCGATTTGTGGCAGGGCTGTGAATTGAATTTGAGTTTTTTGAATCTCAGTTTTGTGCTTGAACTAGAAAAGCGGCCCTCTATTCTCCCACGGCTCTGGATCTGGGTGATTGAAGCTGCAAAGAAATTCCCGTATTTCAGATTTTAAAAACAGAAGAAAGGCTACTTTGTTTTTAGAGAGATATTTGGCATTTATTACCATAGCATCTGGGCGCGGTATTCTGGTTTGCATAAAATTCTCTTCATTCTCAGTTATAATAACTTGTCAGTGCTGTCTGTATTTCAGGAGTTTATCAGATGTATAGGGGTAGTTTGCCTATTTCTGGAACCCGGTGAGCACAATCTTTTATTATTTTTCCCCGTTACTTTCATAGGAAAAAAGTTATCGGATTTGGAGCGAGTTACCTCCCTTAAAGTGTACAATTGGTTTGCCAACAGAAGAAAGGAAATCAAGAGACGAGCCAATATCGGTAATGTATCAGAGAGCCTGCTTTCAAGGTTCAGTACATAGACTTGCTCAGGAGAGATGGAAATTATGTGAGATTGTATTAACGACGAAACTAGAGGCTCCAACGTTCTTAATAGAAATGTGGAATCATTTTTTTAAAAAGAAATCTTGCTGTTCCAGATTTTTTCTCAAGTATGGGTAGGAATTTAATTAGTGAAATTCCACCATCAGTGCAGGAAAAATGAGGCAGTTATGAAGTTTTACTGTAAGACTGCGTTTTTAAAACCAAAATAAGCATTTTGCTAGCGGAGGGAGAATCATATTTCCCTATGCTCAGGCTCCTTGGGGTATCCCCAAATAAAATCTGAAATAAAACCTGAAAATATCTGCATGGGAAATAAGGGAAATGGAGACTACTGCGAGTTCAGAACCTTAGTGTGCTGTTGAAATGAGAAGTGGTGGTTGTGAGGAGCTTTTATGGGGTTGTAAGTTTCCTTGTGTCTGTGTCCCTCTGAAATGCACTTGTTTTTTCAGCCAAAACGTGGGGTTGTCTTTCTTACCGCCATCCCTGAGACCCCACAGGGATCTAAGAGTCCAGATGAGTTGTTACACATCTCACATACAGCCACTAGGACCAAAGGTTCTGCCGCAAGCCAGCTTTTTATTCTGGTTACACCTGTGCTCCTTATTGCTTTCCGTGGGGTTGCACAGTGACAAGTGGCTGGAACAAAGTCATAATTTTTGCTTGATGATCAGGATAAAACAAAAGTCACTTCACAGAGCTAGCCCTGCGGGTTCTTTGCTCGAATACCTCATCGTAAGGAAATTAGAAGCAGCTCTGAACTTCTAAGTAGACCTTCTAATGTGGATAAGAACAAGGCATTCTAATGAGAATAAGCTCACATTAGCAGCCAAGGCTTGACAAACTTCTGCAGTGTGTGCAAAATTTCATGCACGCACGGAGGTACTCTGCAGAACTGAGTTTGCAAGGTGTAGACGAGTGCAGATCCGTATCTGCCTGTTGTTAATTAGTATTTTTGCAAATGTCAAGTGTGTTATGCCATCTTGCTGGCTGTGGCTTTTTGCTGTAGTTGTTCTTTCTGCAGCATTTGGTGTAGTACCGAAACTTCATCTAAATTTATTTTTTTTTAAATGAAACCTGTCCGTTGAACTGGGGGGGGACAAAGCAAAGGTAGTCAAAGATGGGTGGAATTGGAGCTTTATGTGTACTGTATGTTATCTGTACTGTATGGGGAGGAGGGTTGGAAAGAGATTGGAAAGAACTAAAGGGAGCTTTAGATGCATGGATCCTGCTGGAAGATGAAGATGTATTGTTTTTAAATCCCTTAAGTGCTTTTAAAAATTTCTCCATCTATTTTCAGACACTCCCCGCCCCCCTCAAGTCCTGCCAGTCCAAACTATGTGGGAAGATCTACAGGGAATGCCTTTGCCACTCCAGTGCATTAGAAATTAAACTAATTTCTAATAGGACTGGCTGGAAAACAAGGATTCTTACTCGCAAACAAGTCTGTTAGTTGGCAGGGAAGGATTTCAGGCAAACCAGTATCTGTACATGTGCTACCTTCCCAAATACTGGAGAGTGAAGAGGAAGAGGCTAAGAGCTAACTCTGTTCTTCCAGTTATTCTAACTTCTTGAAAAAAAAATAGTTACTTTTAATTACTCTAATGCATCAGATAAATTAGGGATCCATTTGCTTTTTTCGAAGAAGCAGCAATCCTGGAGAGCCATGGAATAGATGTACAGAGTCCGGGAGGTCATTCCAACAGTGACGACGTTGATGGCAATGACTATTCAGAGCAGGTAAGCCTCGTGGCTCGACCGCGTGTCCCCATATGGGCGAGTTACCATGACACATGAAGGAGGCTCTGTGCCTCGTGCAAATCAGATGTCTCTTGTTCTTGTTTTGTTTCGTTGTAATTGTAATGGGGAAAGTGGAAGAGCACAGCTCCCCTGTTTGAATGTGTTGAGCAACCAGTATTCACCCACACGGATTTGTTGTCATACAACAGGACACTTGGCAAGTACGCAATGGGGAGGAGGAGGGAAGATGTTCAGAGGGAGGCAGAGAAGCAGAGAAGGTAGAAGAAGACAGGAGGATCTGCTCCAAACAAGCAAGTTACACCATTCACGCCACACGCAATGTATGAAAAATGTTAGGAGAGTGTTAACTCACCCAGTGCACCATGCATAACTTGAGCTCTCCTTCCCCCTGGCACCGTGCTAGTTATCCACCCTCCAGAAAGGATGTACAGGTCTTTAACAATTGCTCCAATATACCAGGCACCAACATGCTTCCCTGCAAAACTAGGCATGTGTGTTCCTCTCTCACCTTTTCTTTCTTTCTGCAAGAAATGTCTTCGTTATAGTCTGTGTTACAGCTGTTGTGAGTTGCTTATCTGGCACCCAGACACGTGCACCAGTAAGCCCCTGCCCGGTATGCTTTCTAAGCCCTTTTGTCAACCTTGCCACAGGGTACTGAGCACCCTCCCGTGAGGTGCTGAGCTCCCTGTGCTTGCCTGTGGGAGCACCCTTGAGGAGTGGCGCAGGATCAGTCCCTAAGACGCTGACAGACAAAGTGGGAAGGGTGGGGGGGAAGGGATGTGATGAACTAAAGCTTTATTTGGCCCCATACCTGCTTCCTATTGTTCTGCGACAATGTGCCACTATTTGGATTGTTTACATATTATCTGTCTTTATTTTTTTTTCTTTTTTTGCATTTTAACTCTTGCCTATTCTCTATTTTTCTTGGTTATTTTTAACCCTTGACAGCAACTTCTTTTTTAAATTCTCTAGCAAAAGAATACCCCTTCCCGCACTCTGAGCCCTCACCTACCCTAAAGTTGGTGACCCTTCCTTCACACACCTTCCTGACAGGTATTGCATCCCCTTCCCAATTTTCCCTCAGGTGTCAGTGTTAGCCCAAACCCATCAGGGATGTGTGTGCTTGGCACCACTGGACTTGTTGAACAGTTCATTTACTTGGTTCTGGCTTTGATATTAGCTCCGTTCTGTGCTACGCCCAACACCTGGGGTGGGCAGATTGTGTTTTAATTGACTCATTTGGGAGAAATAGATACGTCTCCCTCTGTAGGGGCTACTGGTAGAGTGTAGTAGCAACGAATGTCCTGGAATGAGTCCCCAGCAGCCTTGGCTGTGGCCCAGTACGACAGATATCTGGCAGAGGTATTCCCAGCCGCTCGGCTTTGATGGTTATTAAGAGGACCTTAATAGGTCATCGCCAGTAGATTTGGTGGAACCAGCCTTGCTAGCTCTAGATGATGAGAGTCAGCTCTGTGACCGTTAGAAAATATTTTGAAACTGCTGTCGAGTGCAGTTAATTCCTTATCAGTTAGATCCAGGAACTGGATACGGAGATGAAGGGTTATCTAGACGCCCAAACTGTATTTTTATTTGTGTGTTATCCAAAATGCTTTGAAAACAGAAATAAATTGGAAATTAAAATTTAAAGATCTTAGTTTAGAGTCCTTAAAACTTACATTTCTCACTAACCTAGCTGGGTTCCTCTACAAAGTATAATTAGGCATTAGCAGATTAAATGGCAAGCTCTCCTGATGACCATTTAACATCCCTTAGCTGTTAAAACCATAAAATCTGTTTTCCACTGTAGCACTTAAACTCTAGAAAACTTCAAAATACCAAGTTCATCCAAATATTAATGAAGTGACTAGGACTCTGAAACTTCGTATTTCTTACCATGGTAAAGATTACTGAGATGACATCCCAATATTTGCCCTATATTTGTTGGAAGTGAATGCATTCGTTTAAATAACTTAGGATTTTACCAAATCCTGTCTCTTCTGTCTCCCTCAGCATTTGCCACCTGTCATCTTAATTTAAAAACATGTAATGCACATTTTAGAATTTAAATTTTGCATGTTCATCACTTAACGGCTGTTGGAAGACTGATAAATGTTTATCATTTCCTTTCTGTAAAAATAATAATGGCAAAATCACTGTGTGTTCACTATTAGTGCCTCGTTTTAAAGAGAGGAAACACCACGATTTTGCCCAACGTCCCAGATGAATTTATTTGACAGCTGAAATTAGTTTTGAATATTGCTCGTTCTCATTCCTATTATTTTAAACCAAGCTCTATTTCTGATCTAGACTCAGAAACATGCCCACTTCACATAAAAATTATGCTAGAACAATCAGACTTTAGGTCTGATAATCTGTGGCTATTATGTACCCGTGGAAGTTAACCCTTCTTGCTCCTTGATTTTAAAAGTTTCATTGCAGTCCTGTAGCATCAGCTTCCCCTGTATTAGTTTTGCTTACCAAGCATCATAGTCATCAGCACAGTGGTCCTTCTACCGCTGAGAGACCACGCTCTTTAGAAAATAAGCACGAAGAAATACATGGCACTCAGTTCAGTGAACTGGCGAATTTGGCAGGATGTTCACCCAGATATTTGAATTATGGTAGTTCCAGTCCCCTGCAATCCTTGCACTGTTTTCCTTACCTGTCTAGGAGGTTTTCAGCATCTTTTTCCCAGTTCCCGTGTGAATTCAGTTTCTTCATGGGATAGTGCCTCAGACCAAAGGCTAAGCTAGGTTTGTTTCCTATCTCTGAGTGAGGTCAGTAACAGTATTTCAGGAAAAAGTATTTTTAAAGAATAGGACAATTATAGACTGATTTTATTATAGTAGCTTCCAGGTTCTAGAAGGCAGTAGTTTGGAGGAACTTCCTGAGCCAGGCAGTGTATCCACGTCCTTTTTGATAGTTACCAGTAGACAAATTTTCCATGAACTTATCTAACCCCACTTCTTAAAGCCATTTTTACTTTTGGCTAATCTAAAAATCAGTGAATCCTACAACCAGTCTGTGATAAGTGAAGAGCTGCTTCCTGTCGCTGCTCCGGAATATATTATCTCATCATTTCAGTGAGCACCCTTGCTTATTAGAAAGTCAGAAGTAGTGAACAATTGGTCCCTGTTTACTGATTATTTGTAATAAGCATTTACCATATCAACCATCAGCCATTTCTTTTCCAAGCTGAGGAGTCTAGCTCTATTTATTCCCTCCTTGTAAGGGAGCCACCCCGTGCCTCTGTTCCTCCTGGCTGCCAATCTTGCTACCTTTTCTAGTTCTGCTATCTCCTCTTTAAACGGGATGACCAGAACTGTATGCAGTAGTCAAAATGTAAGCATAGCATGAATTTGTGCAGTGGGTAATAGTTTCTGCCTTAGTTTAGTTTCCTGACATATGTTGTATATCACTTTTATCTTTATAATTATTTTTTTTGCTCCGAATATTCTCCCCTCCCACCCTTTGCCTTAAATTTATTTCTCGAAAATCAGGTGCGTCACCCCATGCCCTGCTTACCTTTGTCTGCACAGTGAGGGAAATCAGTCCAAAGTCAATTGTGTGAATTCCTTTCATGTTGTACCCCTGCAACAAACGTGCAGTTTGCTGCCCCTAGCCCATTATTTATGCCCTAGCTTTTTTCCTGCTGGTTTTCTGCTTGTGGAGTAACCACGCTTCTCTTTTCTCGTTTCCGCCCGCGCAGGATGACAGCACTAGCCATAGTGACCACCAAGACCCCATCTCGTTAGCCGTGGAAATGGCAGCGGTAAACCACACCATCTTGGCATTGGCCCGGCAAGGAGCCAACGAGATCAAGACAGAGGCTCTAGACGACGACTGATACGAAGAAGGGGGAGGGTCAGAGCGAGAAGTAACTTAGTTTTAGACGTAGCACCTTAGCAGACTTTCCTCGGTCCTTAATATGTGTTCTTACAGTATAACTTTGCAGTTTCTTGTACGTCAGTTAGCTGTTAGGGTCTTGTTCTGTGAAGATGGCATGGTGCCCTCAGCCTTTGCATATACTCTCTCAGTATTAATTCCCAATAAATAATCAATCAACCAACCAACCTCCCTCTCCCAGCCCCAGTGGCTAGAAAAATCTTGCTGCTCTGTCTTAGCATTCAAAGTGCTTCCAGGTATTTTAGACAGTCCTCAATTACAAGTCTTAGGCTACACTTAAAATCTTGGATACCCTTAGAGATCGTGTAAAAATAGTCTGTATGCTTTTCCTTCTCTGAGACTGAAAGGATGCAAGCTGAGGTAGTGGCACAGGGTCGATGGACACCAGATTGGGATTATCAACAGAGAGTAAAAAGAACACTAGAAACCCCACTTCAGCATGGGAATAAATGATTTCCAGCTGCAATAAGCTGTGCCTCACTGGTCATACAGTGACTTGATATACTTTTGGGTGCTGTGCTGAGAATGTCCATTGGAAACACATTCACATATTTTGGTTGATGTTCACATATTCAACACAGACATCCTCTGCTCTCACAAGCTGCGTGGCTTAGTGGATAAGTACTGCCTTCTGCCTCTGGGACCATGATTGAAGCCCAGCCTGGGATCATATGAAAAATGAGCTGAATGTCTAATGGACAACAGTCCACTTCTCAAAACCACTATTCATTATTTGGCATGGCTAGCAGTGCCTGCTCAGAAGAGGTCTAGACTCTATTGATCTGTCACTAACAAGTTCACTTTTTATTCTTCCTCTCACCTTTTCTGTCCCCACCCTACTCCCCTCTCCACTTTGCCACTTTCAAAAGCAATGTTTTCCAGGAAGGTATTAAAGTCATGAAATGGGTGAGTGAATTTTTACACGTCTGTGTAACTATTGCCTACACCCCAACTAGCCTGAAGGGTTATTGGAGAACTTTTGCATCTGACCTTTGCTAGTTAACCATCATAGCATAAATATTCTCCTAAATATGAACTTTTGTATTTGCTTAAAGGCAGGAGGATCTCTTACCTGAGAAATGGGGTGTGAATGTTTTGTGTTCTCTTTACTCTGTCCTTGTTAAGATGTGAGAAAGCTATACTGCTACGAGCAATTTAATTAATAATTGGAAGCCATACTGATAATGGATGTGGTAATATTTGTAAAGCAAACCTACTTTAAGTAGCAGAAACTAATGGAATTGTTTTCCTTGATCATATGTAGCACTTTTGTTACTTTTTTCTTAAAGATATTTATATTTGATAAGTCTTTTTTTTATCATTTGAGAATTCAAAATGCCAAACAGCAAACTTGCATTACAGAGTCACCCTGCGATCACCTTGTCATCTAGTATCTAAATGATGAACTGTGTGTGCATCTAAGAAAATTACATCTGCTGGCATTGTGTGGAAATGATCTCCTGGCATCCTGATAAAATGATATGTTGCTGCCGGTAAGAGGAAACATTTCAATGGAAACAGCACGGGAAGTGTTAGAGACGGGCAGGACTGCGTTACGTTTAAAAAAGAAAAAAAAAACTATGTAAATTTTTGTATATAGATATATAAAAATTTGCATAGTATTTCCACAACATTCCATTTTTTACGTTTACGTGGGAATAGCTTAAGAGGGGAAAATAGCTTAATTTTGAAGGATGGTCTTCCTTTTTCTCTCGTCCACTTCTGAAGGTGGAGGGGATGAAGGGAAGTTGCAATTACTTGGTTTGTTCTCATCCTCCCTCCCTTCCTCATGCATAGCTCTCCGATAGCATTGTGAACTCCTAAAATGTGGTTCCTCAGCAGGTTTTCAGGCAGCCTAAACCCCTTCAAGGTGTAGGCTAACTAGATCATCTTTACATCTGTTAATCTTGCAAAAATTGCTTAGGTAAGTGTGGAGGAGATTTTGTGCTTTCAGAGGGCACAGAGTTGGCACCTCTTTGTCTCCGTAACTTCGAAGATAAATAGGTAGAGCTTGGCCTCGTCTTTCATTTATGGATTTCATTGGAAAATTTATGTGCTTTCCTTAGGTATAGATCACTGAAGCAGAATGAAGCCGTCTTTTTCTGTTTTATTGCAGTTCTTGAGTAGGCAAATTCGTAAGTAGCATCAGGGCAGACTCAGGAAAAAAAGGAATTGGATCAGCTACCATTGCACCATTGCAGTTTTTTACTTAACGTGTGTATGAATGTTTTGGTACTAAGGAGTGAAAGGACGGGAGGAGAGCTTTTCTTTCTATTTTTGCACAGCAGAATGATCAAGCAAACTATAGCCTTAGTGGAATTTTACCTTCTTATTCATACTACAGTCACACACCAAGCTGACAAGCAACATCCACGATTTATAGTAAGGAGATTTTAATAATCGATGGCCTCTTTATGTTGGGATTGCCACCACCATTTGTTTTGGCTGTTTCATTTTAAAAAGAACAGGCTCAAACTGTTGGACAGCCGCAATTTTAAAAGAAATATTGCTTACTATAGCATCTTAAAAAAAAAAGTCATTGTTTCAAGCACTGCCTTTTTAAAGCAATAGGAAAGAATAAAAATAAAAATAGTACTAAAACATCCATGTCCTGATTGTTGGTCCATGTGATGCAGGATCAAAGTAACACCACTAAAATCGTATGTCTGTACCATCTGATGTAGAACAATCTGGCCTTAATTCTGTCTGTCAGTGTCAGGTAGCTGCTGGTCTCATCATGCATCAATATCCAATATGAAGGTTAAACAGATAAACCACTTATGAACAACTGGAGATTGCCAGATTCTCCTTGTCTGTAGCTTCCAGGTATATATCAGTTTGCTGCTCTCCCCCAGCATCTTCTCACCAGAGGAAATAACAAATGACTTAACTAGGCAATCAGTTGTCCTAAAAAAAAATAAATTAAAAGATTTCCATGGCATGTTTAATTTTTTTCACCTTGGTTTGCACCTGTCTACAAAAGGTACGAGGAAAGAGTGAGACATCAGGATGCTCGTGGCAGCCTATTTCCTTTATTCTGAAAGCTCAAAATGGACAATTTGCAGTTGACTAAATATTTTCTGGTTTGACATGAGTGGAACAGATGCTGGTGCGATGATTTCAGAAGAACTGCACCTTGATTAGATCTAGAGTAATTGGGAGAACTGGTGGAGAAAGCATCCCAGGATTTAGACTTTGTTCTAGGTTTTCTGCTGTAGTATGGGAAGTTGTCTTTGTCTTTCTGGATCTGGATTTTCTTGATAACTGAGCCTGTTTAGTTTTTTTTGTCTGTTTTGTAGCATTGCAATCCACTGGCAGTTTGTTGTAGCCAACCAGGAATTACTGCAGTTCGTTCTCACGTGGATTCCCGTGTAATGGATCTGGTGGCAGGCTGGATCTACCTTTTTGTTCTGTGAATGGAGAAGAAATCTTTCAAGATGCTTCTTTTCTGTGATGGGCACAGATTGCTTTTAACTTTGTAGGGTAAACTTTGGCTGTTATTTTGTGGCCGATAAAGTCCTTATACTTGAGTTGTTGTCTCTAACAGTCTTCTTAAAACAACAATTTCTACCTCTACTTCTTTTTTTGGTTTTGTTTTGAATTCTCCATGTCTTTTTCCTGAAGTATGAGATCCCAGATACGTACAAAAGCAGTATGAGTTGGAAAAAAATAACATACAAAAACATACAAAAAAATAGGAGCAAACAGACATATTATCCATTGATGTCCTAGAGTTGTAGAGCCATCTAATAACACTGTAAGCTTAGATACTGGTACAGCGTGATCCCATTACTCATACGTTGGACGTGAACAAGTTGGTCATGAGTCAGCAGCGTGCCCTTGCAGCAATTAAGGAATCTCATTAGGAAGAGCTGTCAGCAGGTCAAGGAAAGTGATTAGGCCCCTCTGTTCATCACTTGGGAGAGCACATCTGGAGTATTGTGTCCAGTTTTGGACAGGAGTGAGTCCATCGTAGGGCTGCTGAGATGTGAGGGCCAGAGCACATGTCACATAATGAGTGTTGAGAGAGCTGTTTTTTTTTTCAGGCTGTTCTGGGGAGATCTTATTTTGATTTTGAACTGTCTTAATGGGTAGTTTTAGAGACAACAGAGCCAGACTCTTCTCAGAGGTGCGTAGTGAAGATATTAGGGGCAGTGGGCTCAAATTTCCATCAGGAGAATCCCAGATGAGTATAAAGAGAAATATTTTCACACTGACAGTGCTAGAACAATGGCCCAGAAATGCAGTGGAAACCACATCCTTGGGGATATTCAAAACTCAACTGGACAAGATTGGGGATTGGATTAGAGACCTCCAGGTCTCTTCTGCCCTAATTTATTCTATGACTCTGTGTAAGCCTGCTCAGGTCAAGGAGTTTGATCCATACGTGTTCACTTGTTTAATGAAATTCTGTTAGCTTGTTGGTTTTTTTTTAATTCTTATTTTTTATTTTGCCTATTCATAAAAAGTTATCTCATGTATCCTCCTAATAGAGATGAGCTTTATTTGCAGGGTCTGGCTACAGGTTCTAATCAAGCCATAAATCAAGTAATAAATGTCATTAATTATTTGCTCTGTTTACACAGTTCTTCAGGGATATTTTAATGATTTTGTTTGTTTCATTGGCTTACATCAAGCTGGTAAGTTCTCCATGTTTTTGTAACACTTGCTGCAGATTCCTTTTTGCCTTTGAGAGGATTTTTCATTGTCTTGCTGCTGTGAGTGTAGACTTGAAAATTTTCACATAGCTGAACATATTTGAGGAAAAAAATTATTTAACTTAAGCCCACTGGTGATCACTATGATAAGCTAGAAATTTTTGGTTCAGTAGATCTTTAAATGGTGATTTTCAGAGGATCTGGTCTGGTATGTTAGATCTTCTATACTTAGAGCCTTATATTATTTCCTTAAGGGTTTGCTGTTGGTCACTGCTAGGAAAAAAAAAAAGAAAGAAAAAAACAGAACAAAAATATACTCTACTAGACAGATTTTAGGTCTGATTTAGATGTTATTTTGAAAAGAACTCGTGATGGTGTTTGCCAATACGGAACAGCATGGAATCATTATCCCAAGCATGACTCCTGCCTTTAAGGTGCAGAGGAACATGGAGATGAGTTCAAGATTTTCAGTTCCCCTACGTAGTGTAACGGTTTTCCTTCACAATGAGTTGCTGCTTGCAAAGAAGTAAAATGAAAGCATCATGCTGGCCGTTCACCTGGGTCATTGAGTCACGCAGAGACACATGGCGGTTGTAACAGGATTTCATAAGAAGGTCCTTTATTTTTTACGTAGATAAAACTGGCAAAATTGGTAAGAGTTTTCAAAACTCAAAAATGCTGCCCCTAATGCATTTAATACAGGATTTTGTTTCACTGTGTGTAATTTCAACGCTGTTGCAAATCTGGATTCACACATTTCTCTGTAAATTACTAAGATTCAGAGATAGATTTTGCCCAAAGTACTGTGGGCAAACTGTGGATGGTTTGGTTTTTTTTGTTTGTTTGTTTCCTTTCTTTTCTTTTGGATATATATATACTTTTCCCCCATTTATCCCTGGAATTCTCCTTATTTCAGATAATAATTTTCTTACCATAAGGTTTCTGTTCCTCTTCCTACCCCAGCCACATCACTGTGTAGCCCTCATTCCCCAGGGTTCATCAGCTTTTTTCAAGTTCGTTGGATAATTACCAGCAAATTCTACTTTTTTATGTCAAAATAAACTTTGCTTCTATTTTAGACAGGGCTTCCCACCCAAGTAGCTCTTGCACTCTTTGAAGTTACTTGACTTGGTAATATTCTTTTGAGCAAAATCTTAAGCTTGTAGGCAATAATCTTGAGTTTAGTGTAGCATTTGTCTTTTGGCAGGAATTTTTGTTGGCAGGATTGGTCTTGAAAAAATGTGCTCTGTGTCATTGACCTAACATATGCCTCTTCTTATTAGACAGCTGTAGATTGTGCGTGTGTGAATTAATGCCTCTTAGTAGGAGTATTCGGGTTTGTATCACGATACTGGCTAATTGAATGGAAGTTCATGGAGTCAGGCATTTTCACTGTGACTTCTTGGAAGGGAAGGTTGATGGCCTGGCCAAAAGTACCTTGCAGTTTCGAAGGAGAAGAGTTGCGGAGACATTTCAAAATAAAACTTTCCCCCTTGGGCCTTTTTGCAGCTAGGATTTTTTCTCAGGACCTTCCTTGAGTTGGTTACTGGCCAATGGGCATTTGGCAAGCTGAAAAGCATAGCCCCAAACCCTTCATTTTAGTTTCTGCGAGTGTCCTCTAATTTATAGGCTTTGAACTGTCCAATTAAAGATATTGCACATTAATGACACGAGGCATTCTAGAGATGGCAGCTATAAATTCAAATTTAAAATACACAAAAAATTATTTTTCTCCTTTGGGTGAGATGTGTTATAACTGCAAAAGTGGACGTGGTCGTTCTGAGGGCTGTCGGTAAGCCGACAGCATTTTGATATTGGTTTTTGTCCAGCAAATACAAAGAAAATGAAATAAATGCAAGTATTCTCGGTGGCACCAGTGAAACAAATGTAAGGAGAAAAATTCAAACCTCTGAAGAGTTGTTCATGGCTAACCTTGGCCTTAGGTTTTGCCACATAAAAATAGCTTGGGATTGTTTGTGCCTGTTTTTGCGCAGGTGATGCAGTAGCTACGACGGCATTGTCACCGTTACAGCAATCGGGACAAACTGCTCTGCTTTTGGTAAGGTCACGCACCCTGTGAAAATCCAGGTCGTGCTTTAGCTCGTACTGACTGGGAGAAGTAGAGAAATACATTTTGCTCTTTCAAGATACCATCTGTGATGTCTGCGAGGTGCTTATCGGCGTAGTAGTTGGGCGATATGTCAAGGATTTGCCATTTTAGGTCTGGTTGGTGAACACTCCCCAAACGCACTTTAAATGCCCCTTTTAATCAGGCTGAAGAAGAAAACTGACTAACTGGGTTGGCTGCTGTCATGCTGGGCTCTTCCCAGTCCTTCCCAGTAAGCTTTGGAGTGCTCTGGCCAACAGCTTCAGCACGAATGAACCAAATCCATGGCGCTGGGGTGAGCTGCGCGATGGCCCTGCCGTGCTTCTGTATGTGCCGTGCCACTCTCAGATGGCTTGGCAGGCTCTGCACCATTCATTCCCTCTCTTCCCTCTCCTGTTAAATGGAAGCGGGTGTGTTCTGCTGATCAAAACATCCAGCACGCTTCTGCTAAATCCTTTCAAATCGCAGGCAGGGTAATTGGGATGGTTAGATAAATGCCTAAGTGTATGGCAGCGAAAGTAATGGCAGGTCTTTTGAATGACTGGGTGTCCTCCTGACATGTAATTAGCTGCTTTAGAAAGATGTGGATTGGCATGGTCATAATTAAAAGGATTTCTGTCTTTCTGTGATTGAAAACAGAAGATCTTCTTCCCCCTAATTCTCTTTAATACCAGCGTTATTAGTGACACTTGGAACAGCTACTTCGTAAACTTAAATAATGACCTGCTCCCAGCGGTACCTTATAGCAGCAGGGACTGAAACTGAGTTTAGTTTTCTATGCAAAGCTGATTCTCCTATTTTTCACGGTTTTGGTGGTTTTTTTTGTGTTTTTTCCCCCCTCTTGTTTTTGTACTTCTCCTTGGTTAGTTTTAGAAACAAAACTAACATTTAGTTGCGTGACAGTGTGATTGCAAATTACCCAGGTTTTTGATCAGCTCTTCTTGCTTTGCCACTTGGTTGTAGAGTTGTTTTAAGGAAGATTAGCCATGGTCCAGGCCTCCACTGAATTACTGGTGCTGTGTTTTGACCCTGCCTGCAGGTGGAGAGTACCGATTGCACTGTTAGCCTCCAGTTCCCGAAGCGGAGAATGTAGCTGGCTCTTTTGTGCCACTTGACGTCATCTTTT
Organism: Anser brachyrhynchus; assembly: GCF_964034855.1. Taxonomy (NCBI): domain Eukaryota; kingdom Metazoa; phylum Chordata; class Aves; order Anseriformes; family Anatidae; genus Anser; species Anser brachyrhynchus. The sequence continues at coordinate 124,167,151 of NC_137696.1, read as the reverse complement.
GTAGTGTCTCAGTTCGAAAGCCTTACCAGCAGTCATTGCCAAGTATGTAGCTGTGCTGTCCTGAAGCTCTCTGCTGTCTCCTGTTGTGCTTAGCATGGGGTGGTGTTAGGGGCTAACTCACCTCTTTCTTAAGAAATCTCTAAGGAGCCTGCAGCTGGATAATTGCCTCAAGAGTATTCTGCCATACAGCAGGAGAGGAGCTGTGGTGATGTCCTGTAATTAATTACACCATCATCTTTCTGTGATACATGGCCGGGTTCTGAAAAGGCATCTGTTGTAGGGTGTTAGGTGCCTTTCTATTCTGTTTTTCTGAAAAACGGTATCTGCCAATCAGTCTCGAGCACTGCAGAGCTTGCCTGTAAACTTTTTGACCATATTTTTCTATAGTGCTATTCTCCTGCTGTAGCTACTTATCAGATGAGTTTCTGAAGCTTTTCGGTATGTAAAGGTGCATATATAGACTCCTGGTCACATTTAGAAAAGTCAGCATGTTCCTAGCTTCAATGGATTTGCAAAGGAGTTAGGAACTTAACTTATTTAGGCTCTTATTTAAATCTTTCGGTTACTTTTCAGCTTCTTTGTACCGAAATACTTCTGCAAATCTCATCCCTTGTCACTGTGGTTCAGAACAGATTTATGGGTCCTGAGTACTTGGTTCTTCCAGCACCGCTAGCACTGGTGGTACTTACTCACAGGAGCAATGGTAGGAACTTCTTTCCTAGGACAGAAATTTTGGGGTGTTGACTTGCTGCTGTCACCAGCCTCGATACAGCTTCCTATCCTTCTTCTCGCCCCTTCTCCTGAACTAATTAAAGTCTTCCATTCTATGGCAAGATGGCATATGTAGCTTAAATAACCCACCTCTGTAATTAAGAGGTTGACTTCAGCCTTCTGAGATGTATTTTACATCATTGGAGATTTAAAAATACATTTTACTTACGAAGTTTATCTGTCAAATTGCTCAAGGAGGACAAAGACTTAATGAAAGCAAATTATTAATTAATACTTCTTGATATATTACAGTAAGAATATTGAGCGTATATTCCATTCCTCAAAGCACATTTGACGTTGGATTTTTTTGCCTGTCGGCTGATAACATTGCTGCTATCTCTCTTTGACAGGACTGTAGTGACAGTGCTGAAAACATCATTCAGGAGTTAACCAGAGCCAGGGACTCACAATATCAATTCACTGTCCAGTTTTTCCTATACCAGAGCGCAAACCTTTTCATTTACACTTCACGGCAAGTAAGCAGATCTTTACAAGACCAAACGGCATAGACACTCCCCTGGCACATTCCAGCTGCCTTCTGCTCAAAAGGTCTGATGAAATTTTGGAGTGGAAAGTAGCAGTGAGAACATTTCACCTTTCTGCACTGAGTAGGCTGCTCTGAGTTTAGATGGAGCTACACTGGGTTCAGCATGGCAAAGGGGAAATGTGATGCTGAGAAAGACTAGGTGCGCCGTGCAAAGTGTGTGATTACTGGTTGAGAAAGGTAAACATCTTGGACGCTTTACTGACGAGATCTTGGAGGTCTCTTCCAACCTAGGTGATTCTGTGATTCTGTGAGATAGTTGAAGCAGCTTATTAAATGCCCTGAGATATCCAGCGTATGTTTCTCTGGGCCAGGCACACCTTATAGCATTATGAGGAGCTGCTGTTGGAATTTGAGACGTGCTTTTCTTCTGTTTGTCGTAGGGGTAGCTGCCTGTCACTTTAGCTAAGCACACAGCTGCTCGCTGGGCAGTAACAGTTTCATTCTGCCTCTCTTCCTTTCCTTTAGAGCTCTTTCAAGTCACAGCCCTGTTTCTCCAGGTGTTTGGAGACAATAAATACTATCTGAGATTAGGGAACAGATCCTCCCATTTGCAGAGCTACTAGAGTTTACTCCAGTTGAGAATTGCCCCTAGATTTCAACAACACTCAGTTAATTCCTGCTAAGATTTACAGCAGAGCAGGAACAAAACTGTCCTGAGGTTGCATTGTCAGTAATTCAATTCAGTGAAACAAGCTTGAAAATCAGGCTTCTGATTAGGAGTAAAGAAGTCAGTGAAGTATCCATGGACATGAAGAAGGCATTTGTAAATGTGTTGGGGTGGGAAGTCTGTTTATGTTTATAAATCCTTAGGGGATTTTTTTTTTTTTTGCATTTGGAAGGGCAGGATGGTTCGTTCATCCCACTGGATGAAGACAGAGTAGGAAGTTTGCATCAGACATTTGAGAACCCACATGATAAGCAGGGTCTCCTTGTAGGTGATAGACTGGTCCCTTCTGGCCTTAATTGTAAAACTCTGATTCCAAAGAGGTAGACTTGTCTTCTACTCTTACAGTTATAACCTGTTCTTAGTATTTAATCGTTTGTAGAGATTTGAGTACTAGAGGGGTTCTCTGCAGTACGAACTTCTTTTAAAAAGTATGACTTTCCATCAGAGAACATGTTGTGCCTTAAACCACGGGAAGTTCCAGTTATGTATGATAAATACCTTTTTACACTTTGTACTTCTGCCGTAATGGGAATCAAACAAATGTAGTTTTGATAAAAGGTGGTTTATGTATGCTGCTGTATTACTTAGATTTGCTTCAGTATCTTACAGATTCAGTGTATCTGTTCTACTGAGACAGCGATACATCCTCCCAGCCTTGTTGAGCAGCTGTGGTAGCTCTGGAACAGCGTTACTCTGTTCAACCTTTGTATTTTGCTTCTCGTGTAAAAGCAAAAAAGAGCCCAACCAAAAGCCAGACCAGGTCAGTCTGAATTTCTAATCTTAACTTCTTTGTTGCTATTCTCTATATTAGACATTTGGGTACATGAATTCCAGTTGTTAAGGGTACCTTGCGATGTTTTCTATTGTTACCTGGGCAGATTCACCGTAAAATTATTTAACATGAAAAAACGTTGATCAGTCGTGACCATTTCCTGTAGCTGCATTGCCTCAAGCAACTGTTTTTACAAATGCTTTTATCAATTGCCAGAGCGCTTCAAAAATATCACAGCCACCAGAAGGCGTCTTGCTGAACTGATGTCTCCTCCTGAAATAAGTTCTTACACTGAGCCTATGCTTCCCTGAAGGAATTCCAGATGAGTGTTTTGAGTTACACCTCCTTCCATTGCTCTAAGTCATTCACTTTCTTCTGAAGCCGGTTCTTGTTGGTACCGAATTTCACACATTTCTTTCCCAAACTTTAGTTGTGCTGCTTCATGGAGATTATTTCTGTCTTTCATCCAAGCTCCTTCTCGCCTCGGTAATCCGTTTTACCTGGTTTACCAATGGTTTTTTTACACTGATGTGCTCTAACCTGAACCCAGTAGTCATATGGTCTCTAACTAAGTGATATATATGATTTCCATGCTAATAACAGAGCCATCCAGTACTGAATTTTAGGTTTGGTTCCAAATCTTTTGAAAACTTTTGAGCTTTTTGCTCTACAAAAGACCTTGGGGTTTTTCAGCATGGTTAGCAGCGCTCCTCCCTCCCCTCCTTTTAGTTTTGATGCTTAGGTCAACAAATCAGGGACAGAGTAACTTCTAAGTATAATCTTTTTTTATTAATGTTGGGACTGTCTTTTTTACTGGGAAGACTGGCACTGCGCCTTGCACTTCAGTAGATGTTCAGTGATATTCTAGCAAATTAACTTGGGAAAATACAGGTATTTCACAGATGTGGCCGTTCTTCGTAACCCGCTAATTTGACATTTCTTGCACAGTTAGAGTGCTCAGGTTTATCCGTTTGGTTTTGTTCCCTGTGCTAGTTGTTGGATGTTGCCTCTCCCACTCTTGCTGGGGCTAACCGGTTGCTTTCTGTGCCCCTTTTCCCCTTTCAGAGTCTTTGTTGACTTCTGCCATTTGAATTTCATCCCTTTTCTCATTCTTCTCTTTTCCTCTACAGGCACTTTATTACCTTCGCAACATCAGGCGGTGTATTTATAGTTAGGTGTTTTCTAAATTCTTTTAATACTTTAGTCCAAGTCATCTCAGATTCACCTTTCCTTCTGCCTATTAGATGGTGCTGTATCAGTTGCCTACTTGAAGTCCAGCTACCTATTGTCCGTAGTGAAGTATGAACATGAAACATTTTCCAGAGTCCACTCTGACCATTTAAAAAGAAAAAAGTTCATATATTCAATCCTTTTACAGCAGGCTTTTACTTGAAGCCTCCTACGTGAAAAAAACGTTGTTCCAAGTGTTGGACCGTGGTTAACAGAGGTAGTAGCAATTTTTTTCCTTCAATTTTATTTTGTCTTGCTTGCACTTACTGTTGGAAGCTGGATTAATTGATACAGTTAGTGTGTTGTTGCCTGCTTTTTTACTGCAAGGGTTTGGGAGAGGATGCACGGATTTGCATAGCCTCGCCGAAGGGGCTGTGTACTGGTTGTCACGGCGTTCAGCCAGGGCTGGGGATCACCTGCGGCAGCCACAGTTGCTTTTTAATTTTTTTTAAAGTTGTTTTAGATTTGAAGGTGATTAGAGAAACTTGAAATGAAATGGCTTCTCCAAATAGATACAATAATGAAAATAGATTGGATTTCAATCTGCCCGTCTTTCAGCATTATCCACTGAATTTTCTCTTTCTCTTTGCCTTTTGCATACGTTTAGACGACATGTGGAGACTTGTGCTACCTGAAGCTTTTGACTCGTTTCTAGATTCTCTGGGGTGAGAGCCCCGTAGTTCTTTGGAGGGGGGACAGATTTTCCATGTCATCACCCGTTGCAGTACAAGACTTTTGGATCTAGCCGTGGTGTAAGCAACATAGTTCCATATCTCATCAGCAGCCGACCCTCCTCGCTTTGCCATCAGGGTTGTTCTTGGAGGCGAAGGGCAGTGCTGGCTCAAACCAGTACAGGTGCTCAGCGCCACTGGTTGGGACTGGGAGAGCCCCATGCCTCTCTGGAAGTCAGGTGTCAGCTCCAGTACGATAACGTGCTAGCACAGTGCCGCAGGACCACCGCAGGACAGGCTTTTTACCTTAAAGATAATACAGGAATAACAAATCTAGACTAGATTTAGTTCAACAGCAGTTCTATCAGAGGGTGACAAGTAAAAGTCACTTGTGTCCATGGGGAGCACTATTTTCTTGACGGATCGCCTTGGCTGTCTCCCTCTTGGTCTCTACGATCTTCCCAAGGCCCGTGAAAGCCCAGGAAGTGTGAAATATGTGCAGTACTTTTTTAATTAATTTTTTTTTTCTTAGTGTCAATTTAAAAAGTGCCTAAGTGAGTAACAGGACTCCAGAGTGAGCTGGAGGAATAGGATTAGACCTCATTTCCCTCTTAAGAAACGAGCCCTCCCTGCAGTCCCTCCGCACGTGAGGCTCCCGAGGAGCAGCAGGGATCCGGAGCCCCGCAGAGCCCGGCTGGAAAGAAATCTCCACTCCTTCCCCGTGCTGCCCCCCTCGATTTTCAGCCTAAAACTTGTTGGCGGGGAACTCCTTAACAAATCTTGTTCCTCAGCCTAACCTTAGCAATCTCCAGCTTGGGGTGGACGGGGAAGAGGGGGAAGCTTGGAGAGAATTTGGTAGGAAGCTGCCTCTTGGATTACAGATGCAAATAGCTTCATGCATTAATCATGCATCTCTGGATGCCCGTACGTCTGAGATTCTGGGTAGAAGTGGCTAATATGCATATTTAATCACCCCGTTTTGGAATCACAGAGGCAGTTTCTTCCTATATTCTTAATTATTTCTAGGCTTATAATAGCGGCACCTGCTAAGCGTTTTTGTCAAAGTAATTTAACTGTTGGCAGGTGGTTATAATTTTGTAAACATACAGGAGAATTTTATGTGGGTAAAAGAAAAGATAGATATCGATGCTAGTTTAAAAAATTGCATTGAAGAATTTCTTCTGACCATAGTAAAAGGAAATAAAAATAACAGAACACTATTAAGATGTATTAGTACCACTTAAGGATTCCGAAAATGAAAGCAATCCATATGTAGATGTTTTATTTTTCATTAGTAACAAAATGTTGTTTTCACTCTGACAACTTAATAACACATGAGTTGGGAAAGCCTAGGAAATTACTATTGGCAAGAAAAGCTATAAGGACATCTCTTTCGCAGAGAACAGAAAATTAGCTTGTAGGATGTTGATGGGTGTTGATACAAGCAATGATCAAATGGGAATCTATTGCTGGGATACTAATGAAAATAAAGCATTTGTGGAGCCTATAACACACACCGACCGTTTGACATTGTACTGCTGCCCTGCTCTAGAGATGCCTTTTTTTAAACTGTGATTTTTTTTTTTTTCTAAACAAAGCGATTGTCAATAACCGCGGTTGTAATTGAAAAAAGATTAATGTAGGAGTGAGCGCTGCAAACCTAGAAGGGAAAAGACAACGGAACAGCGTCAGAGGCACAAAAAGAGAAAAAGAAAAGCAAAGGCCCCGACCAAAAGCCCGCCCTAGCCAAGCGCTGGGGACTTGGTTTGCCATTTCAGGTTCTGTGCGTCTTCGTTTCGCTCCGCGGCCGCAGTGGGCGCAGGGTGGGAGCGAAGTGGTCTCGTGCGTGCCGGGTGGCTGGCAGCTGCCTTCATGGGTCTGCTAAATGCAGAAATAATACGAGGTGAGCTGTGTCCAGCCTCTGCTGGTCAGCACAACTCGCCAGCAGGTTCTTAGGTCTCCGTGCGTCCCTCTGTCGGCATCTTCCACCCGCGTGTCCGTTCCTCGCGCCGCGTGCCCTGATGAAAACCGCACCCGTGTCTCATCTGCTGTAGGTGTTCTGCCTACCTCAAGAGGTAAACATGGTATCCTGGAGTCATACGGTCACAGTCTGTTCTTCTTTTTTTCCATTAGCACTAGCGCGCACACACACACACTGGAATGTATATTCCCCCCTCGCCCCCAAGTAACCTCGTGACCTGATCCTTGCTGTAGCCACCACCAACTCCTCTTGCAAATTGGATGCTGCTTTAAATGTGAAAACAAATGTTCAAGAAGCTATAAAACCTGAATGAAAGCTAAAGCTGAATTTATAAAGCCTTGTTGCATATGAGCCAAAAGTGCAAAAAGCTCTATATAATGAACTAACCTGCCACTCATATAAATATAAATATATATAAATATATTAAAATCAGACTGTTCTACAAAATTGTGTATTTGTATTTTTGTGTACGTACAATTTTCTGCTAAGCAGAAGGAGGATGTAGTATAGGATGATGTGAGAAGAGATTTTGTTTAATCATATTTCTTTGTTACTTATTTTTGTTAACATCCAGATGCCTGTCTTTGTCTTATGTGTATGACACTGTTCGAAAGGTGCAGTATCCCTCTCCCGCCTGCGTGTTAAACCTCGTCCACCTCGAAAGCGTTGGGCAATGCTCCTCATCCTCATCACGGCCCTGCAGACGTGCCTAGGCCTTTATCTTAACCGGGGCTGCTTGTTCAGCCGAGAGCGTGGTATTTATTCGTTGGCTTTTGGTGGGCACGTTGTGTCGCTGCTCCTAGCGGTAACGTCAGATCTTCGGCGCTGGCTGCTTGCTTTGCACACGCGTGTTCTCCAAGCACGCTCTCCACGCCATCCACGGTCTGTAGCATCTTTGCTACTGCTCCTCAGCCTGATATTTCAGGGGGGAAAAGAAAGCAGTAGCACAGACTGGGAGGGAGGACGAGCGGATCCTTGTAGCGGACAAGAAAAGGCCAGGAAGCAGCAGTGAACATCACAGGGGAGCGCATCTCAGGTAACACCACCACGGAGGAAGACGGAGCGAGGAGCTCTGGGGACCTCGTGTTCCCCACAGCTGTCTGCGCTCTGCCAAAGCGTATTTTTGCTTTCAGGAGGGCAAGTCGGCAAGCGAGTGCTGTCACTTCCCCTGTGCCACTTCCAACGTACCCTTCCATCCCCAGCAGGAGCTGCACGCGAGCCACGCGTCTCCGGTGGCTTTGCAACAGTTGGGTGCGTTGCTGGAAGAGCACTTGCAGCAAACGAGGTCCATTTTCTCATGGCTCGATCCCCTTGCAGTAAAGGTACTGATTTTTAAGAAGAATTTGCTAAAATCTTCTCTGAATCACTGCCTTTATCTGCAAGGTGCTGAGTGGGTCTGCTCCGCGTTTTGCTGCAAGGAGAAAAGTCCTCCTTTTTCTCCGACTGTGCACTTGGGGATTGTTCCTTATGCATTATCGTTTGGAGACCTGTCCAGGGGATGAGAGGGTCATGGGAGGCCTGGATAAAACAGGTTATAGCGGGAAAAAAATGCAAAGCCTTGGGAATCAGGTGCTGTAAGCTCACCTTTCAGTTCTGCCACAGACTTGCTGCAAACCCTGGAGGCAAACCGGTCCTTTCTGTGTGCTTCAGTTCCCAGCCACAAAACGAAGGTGAGGTTAACACTCGTCACATCTTCCGTAGGCAGCAGGTACTGCGAAACTATGAAGTATCAACTACTTCCCTTGTGTCCTTTGCTCTCTCCTTTTTTTTTTTTTTTGTAATTATTTTTTAATTTCTAGCCTTGTTTGAGCTGAATTCTGGCCCAGGGAGAGCGATACTGCATCTTTACATGTAGGGCTCATATTTATAACAGTGTGTAATGACTGTAGCAAAAGTCCTTGTTTCTATATGTGAATGGACAGAGAAACAAGTGCTCTATTGTATTGATTAAAATAGTTAAAATGAGTCCTGTATCATTGTATCTCCTATTCTGGATTAGTGCCTTTTGGACAGTAGACTGTTCTGTAATTAAAATGTAGTATAACTGCTTTTTTGTACAGTTTTGTTTTAATAAAACTTTTTTTTAATTTGTGTTTATTTTAGTATTGTACCTATTAGAAAATAAAAATGTATAACTCAACAAAGATGGATTTCTCTTATAGTCCTTTGTGTACGAAGCTGTCTGGTGTGAAGGCCCCGGAGAGGCCTTGGACGCGAGCAAGACAAAAAACGTGTCTTTTACCTTTCAAACTATGGATAAATGAGTTTGTTTGAGAAAGATGCGTCTTTGTAAGGATGTCTTTGGGGGGTGCAGGGGCTGGATGCTACAGCGGTGCTTCGGTGTTGTGCGGTGCTGGGCGGCTGTGCCCCTGTTCCTGTCCCTGTGAGGCTTCTCCCGAGCCTGGGGCAAGGCTGGGCTGGGGCAGGCGGCCATGGGGCCACCACGTGCTGCAGGAAGCAGCCGTTTGTCTTCGCAGCACTGCCCAAGAGCCTGTTCTAATCCCATCCCTACTCCGGAGGGCTCTTAGAGTCACAGAATCACAGATTGGCTTGGGTTGAAAGGGACCTGAAAGCCCATCCAGTTCCAACCCCCTGCCGTGGGCAGGGACACCGCCAGGGACTCCAAACCAGGATACCCAAAGCCCCATCCAGCCTGGCCTTGGCCAGGAGGTGCCCAAGGAGTTGCTGGAGGTCAGCAGTCCTGGGTAATAAAACCAAAACGATGAGGTAACGAGCACAAGTCGCATTTAGAGAAGCCACAAAGGCAAGAGGACGCTTTGGCCGCCCTTCCCTCCTGGCCCGGTTGTGCTCAGCATCATCGATTTGTTCACTGAAAGGCTTTCTGGGTTCTGTAACTGGTTAAAATTGGTGAGTGCAGCCAGGCCTGGAGGGTGATTTCGGTGCTTTGCTCAGGATGGAGGCTCCCAAACCAAGGAGCAGGGCTCTGGGTTGGAGCCCCTTGGGCACATAAATCAGCTGGCAGCTGGGCCGCGTTGGATGAGACAAACGAGGACAGTGAAAGTAGTATTAATTTGAAGGAAGGAAGGGGAAAGAAGTGTGTATGTGTGTGTGTGTTTTTTTTTTTCTGCTTCCTTGCTTGTTTTGATCGGTGTCTTTTAAAAGCAGCTTTGGCTGGAGAACACAAAGCAGCGCGCGGTTGTGGTGCGGGAAGGTGCTACACCCCCCTTCCGGGAAGAGCGAGCCTCCAACAAAGCGACGGCACTTCAAAAGGCTCCTGTGTTTCAGCAAAAGGTGTTTTGTTTTTTTTTTTTTTTCAGAAGGTAAAACATTAAAGGAGATCGGCTTAAAAAAAAAAAAAAAGCCGTATATCTGCGCACTGATTGCAAGACACTGATAAAAATATCCTTTGCTAAATGACTTTCAGCATGGATTTGGGGAATCAACACGATGTTTGTTGCTTTAAAAAACACACACACAATAAAAAGCAAAAACAATGCTGCTAGCTGTTTTCAACATGAAGCTCTATTTGGGAGGAAAAAAATGTTTATAAAGTTATTTAAAAAAAAAAAAAGTGACCTAGGAAGTGAGTTTCAAGGATTTCTTGGCAGTCTAAAATTCTGGTTGGGTGCACTGGGTTTCTCACAGCCATGAGGCCTTTTGGGAGGCAGGTTTGGTAAGAGCAGCGTTTCCCCACAGCCCATGTACCAACTGCTCTGCCTCCGTGTGGGCCCTGCCTTGCAGGGCATGAGGAAGGATCCTGCCCCTCTGCTCAGCACTGGAGTGCTGGGTCCAGTTCTGGCCCCCCCAGTACAAGAGGGACATGGACATACTGGAGAGAGTCCAATGGAGGGTCCCCAGGGTGCTGCCGGGCCCGGAGCCCCCGTGCTGTGAGGAGAGGCTGCGAGAGCTGGGGCTGCTCGGCCTGGAGCAGAGGAGGCTCCGGGGGAGCTCCCCCATGGCCGTCAGGACCCGCAGGGAGGTGCGGAGAGGCCGGAGCCGGGCTCTGCTCGGCGGTGCCCAGGGCCGGGCCCAGAGGCCCCGGGCCCAGCCCGGAGCCCCGGCGGCTCCCCCTGCCCCTCAGGCAGCACTGCTGGGCCGGGCGGGTGCCGGAGCCCTGGCACAGGCTGCCCCGAGAGGGGCCGGGGGCTGCTCCTTGGAGAGCTCCCCGAGCCCGGGGACGTGGGGCAGACCCTGGGGGGGGGGGGGGGGGGGGGGGGGGGGGGGGAGCAGCACTCAGAGCTCTTGAGCAACGGGCAGAGTTTTTTTGTTGTGTGCTTTTTTTCCCCCCAGTTTTGGGAGGCTGCAAGCAGTGGACTTTTGCAACTTATTGGGGAACGGAAGGAGCAGAGTGAAAAGAAATCCCTGCTGTGGCCAAGGAAGGGCAGGAGCAGCATCAACAGCCCCTTGAATAGGCTGCAGCGCCCCGGGGAGGGAGCACAACACCTGCTTTTAGTCAGTGTGAGGACAAGGAAGTCTTAGAGCTTTCCTCCTTGGCCATTAGGCTGTGATGAGGGCTCCCACACCTGAATAGTTGTAGGTAAGGGGGTATTTCTCCAGGCCCCGTAGAGGAGGCAGGATGAAGGGGAAGCAATGCCGTGGCTTTGTGCTTGTCTACGGGAAGATAAGTTGCAAGAAACACTACAGGAAACAGGGGGAAACAGCCTCATTTGAATTGGTGACAGACCACAGCACCCTCAAGGAACGGCGCTCCCGTCGTAGTGCTGGGAAACGCATCTGAAAGTTTTGGTGATGCGAGCTGGATCAATAAAGCAGAGACAAACGGGCTCTAAAGAAGGAGTTTATTCAGGTACTGCAGGCTGCATCGCATGTATAATACAATATTACAGTAATTTAGTATTGTACAGAAATAATTAAAAACTTTACAGCTCATTACAAAGTATCTTTGGATTTTTAGCTCATTTAAAGTACACCAATCAACACGTGATACCACAGTGTAAATATCCACTCCTTATATACAGACCCACTACATTTACAAAAAAAATCAACAGAAGGAAAGACGAGCGGGAAGAGGCTCCCAAGACACGATGGGCATGAGTGGGGGTGGAAAAGCAAAACGTGCAGGGGCTGCAAGAGGCACATACGGGGCACTTTTGGGGTGCCCTGGGGCAAAGCAGGGAGCGCGGCTCCTGCCTCAGGGACAGGAGGGATGGATAAAAGAAATACAGGAACAAGACACTTATTTGTCACCCCAGCTCAAGAGGGTTTTGTAGTGTGACCAGTCTGCACATTTACCTACCACGATCTTCATTCCCTAGAAGCTACAGAGACTCGAGGTCAGTGCGAATCAACCTCCTCGCTGCACTAGTTGCTGACCCGGGGATAAGGCACTGCGAAAACTGAACTTCTTGTGCAAAGAGCTGGCAGTGCCAGCGCGAGGACAACACAAGCACCGATATAGAAAAGAGACTCTTCGGCAGCTCTGGTACAGCGTGAACAGGCCCGTGCATCGCCCAAGCTCGCTTTGGATCAGTTTTCGGGACCACCAGGCACAACGAGCTGGAGGCTCTTGGTTCGTAGCAGAGCAAGGAGGTGCTGAGCCTCCCAGCCTGGGGCTGGGCAGCTGCGTCCAGGCAGCAGCACAGTGGGGAGGTCTGAGCCCCTGCACAGCTCTATTTTTTAAGGACGTGGGCAATACTCCCAGGTGGGACTCGTTTCTCTTAGTTTTCCTCAGCTAAACTACATCATTGAACAGCAAAGAGCCAAGGCCCCTGAGCCGAAAAGATATTATTTTGGCCAAAAAGATCAGAACACCGCAAGAGTGTTGAGCATAGCACAGTAAAAAGTCTTGGCTTGGCTTAGAAAAACCCACAAAAACGCCCCACAAGAAAAGCATCCTCTCGGCTGACTTGGAGCAAACGACCCCGCACGGCCAAATCCTGCTCCACGTGCAGGGGTGTGGGGGTACCGAGCTGCTGACACGGGCGGCCCGCCACGTTTTCGCCCCACCAACCCAATTTTCTACCCCCAGAAACCGAGACTCGACCACAGTTCACAGATACAGAAAGCAAGCTGACACAGCCGAGCAGACACAGGAGATGAGACACTTGCTACAAATTACACTTCCTGCATTAAATAGTATTCTTCCCTGTATAAAGTGCATGAAAAATCTTGGAAAAAAATATGCATAGCTATTAATGCGCCAGCCTCTTGGCTGGGCTGTTCCAGTTAAGAGCACCTCCTCCTTTATGCTGAGGGTAGAGTGTTTCTATTGCTAGTTACCAATTTAAAAAAAAAATAATAACAAATTTACCTTCATCATGGTTTAAACTGATGCTTTCTGGTTAGCTGGTGCAGAACAACAGATGGCTTTGAGCAGAGGGATGCGCACTCACTGTGCCCAAACAGAGGGAAGCATCTTGAGAAGAAACCTCAGGTGGCTGGGGAAGTTGGAGGGGGCAGGAGGGAGCCCGAGAAGTCCTCCAAGAGCGTCCTCATGGCCAAATCGGATTTGTCTGGCTTTGGGGAGCTTGTGCCGTGATTTGGTTGGGATAGTTGCATTTTCGGGGGGCAGGTGGGATTTGAGGAGAGGCTTAGTTTCAAAAGTCAAACAAGACGGTGAAAGCCAAAAGCCGTATTTAGGATGTTTGCTTCCAGGACCATTTCCCCCAGAGGAGGCAGCAAGCAAGTGCTGTTCAGACCAGGCTCCGTGCCCCTCTACAAACGTACAGCACGGTTTTGTAACACGACTGAGGGCGGGTGGAAGAGGAAATCCACCCCGTATCAGTTGGCTGCAGCCTCCAAGCACATGCCCCAGATGTGCAAACATTTAAATAAGTCCTTATAGAGTCAAAAGTGTAGTTAAATACGGCCGGAGGAATTTATAGCGGGTAGAATCCACAGCGAACTGTTAGCCCAGCTGCTGCTGCTTCACCCTTTCACTGCTGCACCTTCGATAAATCAGTCCTGAAGAGGGTTCAGGAGGACTTGGACAGGTTTTTCCCTCCTATCCCCCCCAAAGGGGCCACCTCGCAGACACCGAGTTTCAAAGATATCCCTAAATCCAGTAAATGAAATGCTGAGACTATAAAAACCCGTCGGTTAGGGGGCTGCTTCACATTAGCTAACATTCGGTAGCACATCAGAACAAAGTGCAAGTAGAAAAAAACCTTAAGGATGGGGTTTAGAAAACACACAAGGCAGTATAAGAGGCGCCGTGTTAATTAGCGGGTGGTCTTTCATCAGCAAGACTCATCACACCCCAAAATGTTGTCTCCTTGCATGGATCACGTCTATAAAAACAGTTATAATCTTAAAAAAACACCCGAGGTTTTAGCATCTGAATTCCTTACTACTAAATTTCTCCCATCGTCTGGGCTTGAAAGGACAGGAGCTTCGTGCAAAGGGAAAGGAGAACAAAACTGTACACTAAAAATGCCTTTAAAAGCCGGTCTGTACATTATATATTAAGATTTCTCTATGAAAATTTAGGAGACGCTGAAGCTAGTTACATAAAGCCGAAAGGATACACGAGTCCCTGGCAGCACTACGCCTGCTGCATTGTAACCCGTCCCGCTTATTTCAGCTACAGATTAGTTTCTATTTTAATTTTATTCCTTCTGCATAAATGATATTAATTACAGTAAATCAGCATAATTATCTCCTTCACTAAGCATCCCGATCTCCTTTGATGACAATGTATCTCTCCCTTGGACCTCTGAACCAGATGGCTAAGGCACTTAGATACCCGCGTGCAACACGGACAGAGACTAGCTACGTCTTAAAGTTTAATCACGAATTCGGCATCCTAAATATTCCCCATGTAGATAAAACGCCTATTGCTCAAGCTGTCCAATCCCCCCGTGATTAGTTAAACGAGATATAAACAGCTCAGAACACAAAAGCCTGTGGTCTTCCTTGGTTTGTTAGGAAAAGGAGTGCGTGTACGCCGGTATGTGCGCACGTATACACGCACGCGTACAGCCACACGGAATTCATGGATGTTAAAAACTAGCGAGGGGGTACCAAAAATAAAATCAACTGTTAGGAAAGCCAGGCCAAACCTCCCGCTTTCCAAAAGACTGGTCTGGGGGAAGACCCAGCAGCTCTTCCACCGGGTTGGTTTTCGTGTGTGCTGCTTCGTGGGAGCGATGCTGGCGGGGGGGCTGGCGGAGCCCCTCGTGCAACGTCAGGCGGCGGGCGATTGTAAAGCGCAAACATTTCTCATTTTAAAACAATAAATACAAATAAATAGGCTGGATTCATCCCCTTACCAGAATCCTGTTTTGCAAAACTGGGTTAAAAATAGTCTGGGCAGGGTGCTCCCGCCTCCAGCAGCGGCACGGGGTCGGGTTGGGAACGGGGCAGCGCTGCGGTGCTGGTCCCTGCAAAAACCCTCCTGGCCCAAAGGACAGGGGGAGAGAGGATCCTGGCCTGGTGAGCACATTGAGTAGATCACAGAGAGCAAATTCGCCCAACTCCCCTCTTCCGTAAAAAAAGAAGGGATCAGAAATATTGCAGGGCGGGCCACGGGACTCATCTCGTTTCCAACACAGCAGCAATAAATCGGGTTGTGCTGCCTGCCCCAGGAGGAGGGAAGGGCAGCAGGACAGTAATCACAGCAGGTCCTGGTCCTGGCTCACCTAGCTTTTTAACAAAGGGGTTTGGGGGTTCTTCATAACCAAATAGAGTTTTATGTTCCCTTCTCTGCCTGTCCGGAATCGTTACCTTGCCCTTTCATTATGTATTATGCAAGACAGACACAGCTCTTATAAAATTATTTTAAAAAAATGAGTTATTTTGGGGACTTTTCTTTAGAATTGCCAGTCGCACTTTGAGAAGCACTAGCACGTGGGTAGTATTTTGTAGCTACTGGAAAGTCAAGCTGTAATTGGAACAATTCATGTCTCTTCCCTCCCCGAAAGGTGGAGGAGAGTCGAGCTTCCAACCACCCACCGCCGCCAGCTTTCGCTGCCTGCCATCGGGCATACACCCAAGCATCACGAAACTCCGGGTGTAGATCCAGCACCGTGACAAGGCAAAGAATTAACGTGTCAATCACCCCAAGCAGAATAAAAAAAAGACCCTTCATTAGTGTTTGCCACAAACCAGGAGTTCGCAGGGATGCTTCAGCTTCCCGAAGCCGTCAGATCTGCTCCCCGGGCTGCGGTGCAGGCGGCTGCGGTGTGTGTGGGGGGGCTGTCTCAGTTTGCCCAGGATTTCCTGTTCTCGGCGTTTTTCTGGCTCTTCTCCAGGCGAAGCGGGGCTCCTCCTTCCGATTTAGCCAGGGCTGTGAGCGACGCCAGGTTGGAAGCCGAGCCGGAGAAGTTGCCGCTCCTCCTGTTCTCGGCGGCCGCTCCTCCCTGCACCCTCAGCCCCGTGCTCCGTCTCCTGGCCGGTCCCGTGGCCTTCTTCACTCTGCCCGGTTTCACGAGCAATCCGTAGCCCGGGTTGCACCTGAAGTACTGCTTTCCGCCGATGGAGCCGTCGTTCTTACCTGGGGCAAGAAGAGGAAGGAAGGTGACACAACGCGGGCGCGCTCAGGGTCCCGGCACGGCAGCAGGGATGCGATCCAACTGCGCTGCCGTTGAGCCACGACTACAAAACACCTAAACTTCGAACGAATAAATAAAGGTGACAGAAAAAAGCATAACGCCACAAGGTTAGAGTAAATAGAGATTTTGTCAGACTAGGTTTTTGTTTCGTGGCTGAGGGTGGTGTGGATATCTGGAGAGGCGGATGGGTGGCACCCGCACGCAGCGGCGCGCCGGGTGTCGCGAAAGCAGGGATGTGGCTGAAAAACTGAACCAAGGAGCCACCACAGCACCTTGTGCTGAAAGATGTGCTGTCACGCCGCAGGGAAGAAGGGCTTGGTTGAAAGTAAAAGCTACCGTGATGGTGGGAGGCTCGAAACTGTTATACAGAAGGCTGGGTGGTTCGGGCAGCCCCTGGCACTGCATGGGGACAGGGAGCCTGAACGGGATGCTCCCAATGCTTCCTCTCTTCTCGCTGTTCTGGGGAATCCTTTATTTCAGGAAAAGTGTTGAAATACAGAAAAAAAAAAAGAAAAAAAGGAATACACGCATTAGTTTGTCACAAGCAAAGTATCTGGAAGAAAGGAAAAAGCCAATTAAAAGAGCTCTGGAAGTTGAGAAGAGCAGTTTCTGTGCCATAAAACCTCCACAAAACAGAAAAGCGTGATCTCTTTATGCTGATGCCGTTACCTTTTTATTTCTCCCTGCAAAGCATTTAAAAGCCTCACAAACACCGTCCTGGGACTGCTTCTGTCTGCAAAGGCAACACCACGAGGTACAATAGCTCTTCATCACCAAAAGGTCACCCGCTTTGTTTTACGTTTCCTCTCTGCCGCCGCCACAGCTCCGGGTCCGATCCGTCCTCATGAGGACAGGGTTGGACTTCTACCTCCCCTCGATGATCCTCATGGGTCCCTTCCGACTCGGGATATTCTATGGTTCTAAGTCAGGGACCCAATCCTTGGGTAAAATATTCAGTAGCATCAGCGGTTGAGTCCTCGGCCAACCCCAAATCTCATAGCCATCAGATATCTTCCATGGAGGCTTACCCGGGGTGTACAACCAGCTCAACAGCCCCAGCAGTGCGAGCCAGAGGAGCCAGACAGGGAGAGAAGGTGACTTTTGAAAATGGGAGTCTACAAATACATCTGTTTTTAAGATAATTCAGGACTGAGAATTGGGACTGCAACTTTCAGAGGCATTAGGGCTACCGTTTGCTTTCTGGGGTGGCAAACGCCAGGTGGTTTTCAGTAACCAGCTGCTAAAAAAACCAGCCTAATTTACCTTTTATGAGCACACCGTGTGTGGGAAAGGTAACTGCTCACTTAAACGGGACTTCTGGGTCCCCCACACACCATTTGTCTTGGCGAACAGCTCTGTGCAGCAGAGATGAGTGTGGGCAACTCCTAGGGAGGTGCTGATTCACCAAACATAGCCCGGAGTTTTACAGCTTGGTTAAAAGAATTGAAATCAGGAGCTCTAAGTGCCCTTGGTAAACCAAACCCTCTTGCTATCAGAGGCAGTGGCACCTCCTGCTCGCCTCCTGAGCTTGCCACCAGCACGTCCTGGCTTCCCCCGTCCTGCCTGCTCTCGGGTAAAGGAGAAAATGAGCACCACGAAAGCTGGCGTGAACCTGCCGAGGAAAGGAGTTGTGAAGCCCAGGGCTCCAGCAGAGAACAAATGCCAGCCGTCACCGCCCGCTTTCTCATCTCCTTCGCTTTAAAGTGCTTGTGCTGAAACCACAGCTTTTCTGCACCACGCTACGATGGCACATGTGAGCAAACCTCCCCAGGGATGGCACCTTGCTCCTAAAAATGAAGTGTCACATCAATTCTGGGAAGCCTACAGCTGTACAGGTACGAGTTAGACAAGAATGGCAAATGAGAAGCTGAAAGAAACCTTAAATCACCTGTATTTCCTGGCAGTCAACGTACAATTATTTCATACTTGCTTTTATATATATATATCTTTAGTAATTTCACTGCTTATTTTAAAAGAGCTTGTGGGAGACTAAGTAACTTGTTAGGAGACTTGACGTCTTGTTTAGCCTAAATTCCTTTGCTCATCTGAGTCCCACAGCTCCTGCTGTGCCTCGGACGCCCTTATCCTCAGAGCAGAAGCCCAGAAGAAGGCCCTTAGGACACAAATACTGCAAAATGCAGATTAACGAGCCCTGTTATAAAAGCAGATGAGCTTTCTCCCTCTGTTGCAAGAGGCTAGTGAAGTAACTGGGAACGGACACAACCCAGAGGGCAGGGAGACTAGGATTACAAGGGCAGATTGTAAAAAGATTACAGCAGAGAGGGACCTGTTTTATTTCCCTTCTCGGACTACCCAATAATGGCCAATGAAACCCTTTTAGAAAAAAGCAGCATTAAAATGAACACTACTTTGCACCCACCCTAGAGGATATTTTACCTGAGGGTAAGTCCAGTTCCACACCAACCCACGTTCCCTCCTGAAAGTCTGTGGGCCCAATGTATCTAACGATGCCTGTCTTGTTTGCACCGACTGTGACATATTCTCCCTCTTTCAGCCACTCGGGAATTTCATTGGCGTCCTCGGAGTCGGAAATCACTTCCAGTTTTTCTTCTGCCGTCTCCGATCCGTTACGGTTCAGCCCGCGGGCGGCCAACGCGCTCTTTTCTCCTTCTTGCTGCTCTTCTGGGTTTAGAGGACACGGGGGATCCGTCCCCAGCATGCTCGTAAAGGACTTGAGCTCTGAAGTCTTGACTTTCTGGATTTTGAAGGGGGAGGCTGCAACAGCGGGCTGGGACGGTTGGTCGGGATGGATTTGGGATTTGGGAAAGCCCAGTTCAGAAGCCCCAGAAGCTGTTTCCTTTTTCCTCAGGGCTTGTCCTGCTGACTCCACCGACTGTTTGGATAGCTCCTTCTTTGGAGAGGAGGTAGGAAAGGCGCTTTTTGCATCGCTGCCTACAAGGGCATCACTTGCCTGCTCACTCTGAGTCACAGGAGATGCACACGATTTGGATTTCAAAGCCTCGTTGCCATTCACTTCAGGGCTGTCTTTTGGTCTCGTGTGAGCGCTTTGAAGGCCGGAGATGGGCTGAATCTCTCTCTTACTGCCGAGGCGGCTTTCTGTAGAGCTGTCCGAGTGCCCTGGCACGTCAGAAGACGAGGCCTGGGCCGCAGCAGGAGCTGGGAAGTCACTCGAGGTAGGAATTTGTCCCCCCGGCTGAACCACGGCATCGCTTCCAGCTGCGAGGGCTTCCGAGAGGGTGGCTGTCGAAACGCTGTGAGAGAAATACCCGCTGGAGGCTTCACTCAGAGGGCTTGGAGGCGCTTCCTGGGAGTCCTGGGCCTGGGCATCTCCCGTGGGCTGCTGCAAAGGCACTTTGGGCGTCTTTTCGGGACTCTTTCCTGCCTCCGATGTCTGTACTGCAGCTTCGAGGGGCCGTTTCCCTACCTCCTCTTGGTTCATCTGAAACAGAAGAGGATAGTGACCGTGGAGCTCTGATATCCGAAATATCTGGGCTAAAAGGACAGACTTAAGGCCTCAGGGATGTACTAAGGCCTCCAGCAAATCTAAATCCCTCCATAGCTGCAATCTCCAGAAGATGCAAGTTGATCTCAAGTCAGCTTTACAAACCTGGGAGGATTGTCAGCTTATTTCTTCCATTAATAAGCAAAGTGTCAACCAAAAGAAATACGCTCCCCAATATTTACTGAAAAATTATTTATATTACAGGAATGGTCATTTGCTGTTTGAATAGCAGGATTTATACGGAATTTGAAAACGGCCACGATCCATAAGTCTCTCTCCGTTATTTGGCTTAACTTTCAGGACTGATAAATCATCCCCTTTCCAACTGAACTGTCACTTACGTCCCCGTTTCCAAATGCCATTCCCACCTCAGGGCTGCCAGCACCACACACTCTCAGAGTATGAAATTAACTGCACCTCGTGAGATTAACAGCCCATTTTAGTGATGTATTTCTTGGCTGTAAAGTTTACTAAATCTGATAGATCAATATCTTTTGCCAGCACATGTACTCTAAAAGATTAGGATGTCTCTAAATCTCTTCGGGGGGGAGGGAGGAGGCTGCTAATACGAAGAAAAAAAAAGTGGTTGGAGGAAGGCAGATTTGTGCATATCCTCCCTGTTAACTCCCGAGTGTACATTTTTTGTTGACTGTTCAAAATTTTGCGTTTTTCCCATTTAGTGGTAAAGTGTCCCAAACAACGGGGTTTTCACCTCGTTCTGAATTCCTTCCACTGGGAGGTTAAGTGGCGTTTGAAGAAAGAGGGATTTGATTGAATTACGAGTTTCAGAACCAAAGGCTAGCTTGCAATTGCTAAGTGAAATATAATATAGATAAAGTTGTTTGAAATGATGCAGCAGATTAAAAACATTTTTTGCTTTTCTATGGGGTGGGTGCTGCACATGTGGGCTCTGGAGCTCTGGTCTTGCTTCGGGCTTTCCCTTGTGAGCGTTCAGATAACACGCATTTTGCTAAGACAATAAAAGCAGTGGGAGAAAGCTGATTTGCTATTCATAAGACTGAAGTTCTGCTGAACTGTGGGAGATCATAAGGTCTATTTTCCATCCAGCTTAGCAAGAGCCTTTTTTCACGCCGATATCATGAATTGGCTTGAAATGTAAAATCAAGAATAAAGCTCAGCACTCGGAATAACAGACTCGTTCTGTTTATAGAAAGCATCAGAGCCTAGCAATTTGTCTTTTAAAGCACCACAACAGCTAAATTTCAGCTAGCTAACTGCAAATGCAATCATGTGATTAGCCAGGCTTTCAGATATAGAAATGCAACCAGCAACGTAAGGGAGGACTTTAGCAGGACCTAAGAAAACACAACAATATACACAGGACCTAAGAAAACACAGCAAAATACAATGCATTTAATCATCTCACAGTGAAGCAGCACTAAAAGTGCAACAGGTTTTAAGTAACTATCCCAGCAGCAGCTTTTACTGCCTCTGGTTTGCAGAGATGCAAACATGAAAGCTGTTTCTTAACATCCCAGGGCGTGCTCACCTGTTTTATCTTCGCAGCACTGGCATCAATACTGGCAGACTGAACCATAATTCGCGGGACAGACTGCAGGAATGAAAAAACAGAGCATCGTTCACTTAAAGGGTTAAACATTGTCAAGCTGGTAAACATTAAGACTGATATTTGAAATTTCAGAATTGGCAAAAAGGACGGAGCATCGCTACCCTAATGCATTCTGCTGACATCCTCTGAAGGGGCAAGTAAAAACATCAACCAAGGCAACAGAGGCGTCCCTGAATTTTAGAAAAGCAACTACAAGTACAAATTCATAGCATACAAAGTTTTCTTTTGTGAGGTGGTGGAAGACGCCACTGAGCAACCAAATGACAAAGTCTGAGGTCACGCTAGTCTGGCTAGCGAAATCCTCACCTTCAGTCCCTCTCCAAAACTCTTTCTCCATCTCCTATATCTTAATTCAGTTAAGATTTTAGCATTGTTTAACCCGAAGAAGCAGCAAGAAGGAAGATCTGGGCATCCTGCTTTCAAACAGGACACCATCAGAGTGACATCTACACGTGCCCTTTGCTAATGATCATATATTGGTCCTGTGTCAGGACCACTTCTGAGTTTCCAGAGGACCTTCTCTTTTATAGCTTGGGGTTTGACATGAAGCCTTTGACAGCAAATGTTCCTCACTTGCTCTGCATTCAGTTTTTTTGTTTTGTTTTTGTTTTTTGAAGATATGAAATAATCACTTGAAGCCGTCTCCTCCGACAGTAACAAATTGTGTTTGGGGAAAGGGACCTTCTGAAAAGGAAGCACGAAGAAGAGAAAAAAACAAGCAGCTCTCTGTAGCAGTGGTAAGTAACGTACTGCAACCTCAAGTTCATGCTTTCAGGGAAAGAGCTCTGTAAGGGCAATGTATTATACAATTTGGGAGCAGTCTGGTTTTTTCTTCTTCTCTCTTAGGGACTTGAGAACTCTTCTGCAGGCCGTGCTGATCTCCAGGCTGCTATTTCTAGAACTCAACAACTTGGTTAAAGAACCAAAATTTACCAACTGAAGAGAAAGGTACGCTTCTCTTGCATCCTTTCTAAGTAAAGCAGGAATACGACCAGTCCTCTCCCAAAAAGAGATAAACACCGGGGAAAAAAAACGGCTATTATTTATGCAGAGATCGCTAGGCATTAAATAATGCGGTTGTTCAAAGTAAAACTGAAGACAAAAGGCAGACAAAAACCCAACAGCTTCGCAGCGGATCAAAATCTTTTTTTTTTTTTTTGTAGACATTAAAGCTTCAGCTCACTGAAAGAAAGCAGGAGGGGGGTTGCTCGTCTTTACACCTGCTAATTGCAAGCAGACCGCTGAAGTGGGGAGCAGAGCAAGCTGGCTCTCTTTGGGGTGCCCGAGGTATCAGCATTTTGACATCTTCACCGTGATCTTCACATTTTGAGATCTTCGCTGTGACATGGGCTGGGAGCAGGGGGTGTCCAGAACCAGGACGAACCAACGAAGCCTGAAAGAAGCACAGCTTTACAATTCATTGTCCAGTGTTTTTTGAGTCACACACCTCGTGTTCCAAAATTTCAGCTTCCTTTGGAATAAAGTGGCAATCTAAGCCAACGGTATTAACCTGAAAATGGCTGTGATGTTGACTTGTGTCTGAGTTCGGAGATATCTTCGAGCAAGGAGGTTCAACGAGTGCTGTGACCTGCGCCAAGTACTAACTTGGACGTGCAAGGAGAACCTCATTGTCTTAACAGTCAAATGCTTCGCTTTAATGTAAACCAGAGAGGAGAGGGATTAACTTTCTTCTAAGTAAACACAGCACATTTTAGGTGTAACAGAGGCTTATCAGTGTCAAAGTGCCCGGAGTACTTGGCAGCACACTTATTCTCTCCTCTTCAGCTGTCTTTGAACCATGGGTTGGCCCATCTTGGAAGGGAGTGCGAAGTCAAGCCGTTAAATGTCCCCTTTTAATGAAAGAAAAATCAGCAGGCACAAGGCATTAGGGCTAATCCCTAGGCAGGCACTTACACAGCACTTCAAACCTTTTGCCGAGGTGGATCTGAACCTCAGCCAGTAGCCAAGGCCCTCGAATCCAGATAATCCCAGTTCAGTATCTCCGTGGTCCAACACAAAACGCTGCATTTGGGCATCTCAGAAAGGATGTGTGAAGAAAAACCACCGTCCCTGTTGTTTCCACACTGCGTGTGAGGGGCAACAGCTTCTTCCACGGCAGACCTCGTACCAGGAACAAAAGATCTTACAGCGGCACCATAAATGAAATCGATCTTTTTGCCCCATTTTCTCCCTGTATACACGCCACCTCCAGGAAGCACTCCAAGGTAAAGCATTATTATGAGAGACAAGCACTCGGAATTAGAATAAGAAAAAATATTTAATGATATTTCTCAGTTCCTTTGGTATCCTTTCCTCCTTTGTAAACAAATAAACAGAAGAAATTATTTTTGTTTGCTTTTTTTTTCCTCTCTCAAAACCCTTCAGTCTTGCAGCATGTAAATCCATGAAATCTAAAATCTGAATAAAACCGTTACACTTTAATCATTCCTCATCAATTGCGAAGACGATGCTCTCCTCGTGAAAGGATGACAAATCTCCAAACTCCTACAATAACTTTGCCAGGCAATGTTTAGAAAAACACGGAGAAAAAAGCAATTATGAGAAGTGGCACTTGCCCAACTTTGGTGTCGACAAGAAACAGATGGGCAGAAACACCCCCATTGGGGTAGCAAAGGTACTAAAACAAATCTTGGTCGTAAAATGTAGTGAAGTTACTTGAGGGGGGATATTTAAAACAGTGTGTTTGACTCTCTGTGAAGACATTTACTGGATGAAAAATATTTCTGAATCGAGAGCCAAGTTTTGTCATTAAACGTGTGCAGATATCGACTGCTAAAGCAGACATATATTTACCCAATGGCAACACATGACCCTTTTACACTGATAATTTTTGGCACAGTTTCTTCAACCAAGCTGACAAAATACAGGGTAAGAGAGAACATGAAAGCAATCCACTTTAAAGCGTCTCTGAACCCTTGTAGAACAAAAATTGTCTTTTTTTCCTAAGAGCTGCTACTCTGCGTGGTGAGTTCATAAGGATTTCTAAGGGCGTGCTCGCACAGCATTTGCTGGTCAGATTCGAGGTCAGTTTGAACATGCTTTCAGTGACCAAAAGCCACATTATTAGGAGTGATTAGAGAAATCTGAAGATCAATCCAGTGTGTTGGTGGGCTTGAATGCAAAAAGTAAATGTGTATCTCACCCCATTTAACAGAGGCAGCAAAATTAACCCCAATTTAAGTTTTTTTCCATATCGTATAGTACATGTATATAATGGCAACCTCTTCAATGGACTCAGAAAAATACATTTGGTATTTCACTGCCATTAAACATTTTGTAAGTGATTCTATGACGGTGCCTGATGAATTCAGTACAAAGCCTTTTGCCTTGATGTCATCAGATGAAAATCCTTCAGCGTTAATACACAACGTGCAGGAAGTTCAGTGGTAGTTAACAGAGTGGGCCCGTGTGTCCAAGGATTATCCTCCAAGCTCCAGAAATGGTCCAGCCAAGGTTACAGCAGTCCTATAAGGACATTATCAGCAAACTTCCACTGCCGTTGTCTGTGCTTTGCCATCCGCAGACAGGAATGACTGAGCTCAAGGACTGCCAGCCTGACAGTATTATGTTCACATCACCATTTAAAAGAAGCTATTGGAAACTTCTCCAGCAGGGCATAGCAGTTGCTTCATTAAATGTGGATTTAATTCAGTTTTGAGCGCTTGGGTTAAAATGCTTTCACAAGGCGCACAGCAATGCAGGAAGAATTCTCAATCCCTTAGCACAAAGCCAAACAGTCCATTTTATAAAGAACCCCCCAAAACCACAAATATTCCTCCCTGTCCTTCATTTTTAAAGTCACCGGTCATTCAGATATAAACCTGGACACCACAAGGAGAGCTGAAATCCAGCACAAGTTGTGTTTGGTGGTGGTTTTTTTTTTTTTTTTTCTTAAAGGCACTGTATATTTAAATATTAACCCAACCTTCTTATTTCACCTTCTAAACACGGAAGATTGCAGCTGGTAATAATACTTTTGCATTCTGCTTTTCTAATACACTTTGTGGAAAATGTATACATACACTATTTCTCAGTTATCTCATTCTAGGTCCAGGCAGAAAGATGAAAAGGGCAATTCGGAACCATTTTCAAGTGAGTTCATATTGAAGTTTCGGAGGTTTTCACTAGGAAGTTGAAAAGGCCAGCTTCCCGTACTCATTAAAAACTATTTGTAAGAGCAGGATAGAGAAAACGGAACTTAGAAAGAAATCAAAACACTAGCAACTCAGCCACAAGATCCAGCCATACATGAGCCCAGACGGCCACCAAGGATCTATTGAGCTATGCTGATTATAGCATCCAAATGATTCTTTATTTGAAACAGTGAAAAAAAGCCTTCTAGATTTTAAAAAGGGTTCTCTGAGGCCACATTATTTACATTTGATTAAGGAATGTAAATTTGAGCAATTATACTAACTATGCACCACGCACAGCCATGAAACCGCCGCTATTTTTTAATGCACTTCCAGAAAAGGCTTTTGTCTGTTCAGATAGCTTTTCATTAACTGCCCTTACTTTTACATTTTTAATTTTAATTTTTATATATTTTTAGATTAATTACTGTAACTGCATTGGAAGGTGAAAGAGAACAAACAGAGGGCTGCATTCTTGTGTCACGTCTGCATTTCTATACCATAAAACAAACATGAAGTACATTAGCACATGGAAATTCAAAGACAAGTGTGCATTTTAAGACAGCTGGGACTCAAGATCTCTCATTTAAGCCATGTGCTAACGAAGACATTTGACCATCCAACAAGGTTCTTGACTATGAAGGTGACCAAAATGCACTTCTGAAATGCACATTGGTCACAGGTATGAGCCACAGCCATGTCAAAAGCCAGAAACTGAAATACAAATATGTACATTTTTAATGCCAGCACCCAATGATGCCCTAAAATGAAATTATACGGGCAGTTCCTGGAGATCAACAGGGTCATAAGGTAAAGAGCAGTAATTCTGCTTGGTGCACACTATGAAAGCCTCAGCATGTTAATAAAAAAGACAAGCTTCAAGAGCGCGCACATAATATAATTAAGCAAAGATAGATGAAACTCTGATTCCCATCCACCTGCATATTTTAAGCAAGTGTTTTAAACTTTTCCTGATCAGCACGATGGGTTGGTAAGGCTTTAAATCTTGTACACTATGGTACCAAGCCTTTCAAAGAATAAACTAGGAAAATAAAAGGCAATTGCAGTAATCCAAAAGGTTTATTTTTTTATTTTATTTACAGAGTACTGGCAATTAATTGAAAGGCAGCAGATAACTGATAAAATAGGCATTTTCTAACTTAAAAGTATATAAACAGCTTCATCAGAAACCCATCTTTTAGGTACATAAACAGCTTCATCGGAAGCCGTTCTGCTAGTTACATAAAGAATCCTATTATGCCAAATTAATTCAATCTAACTAATTAGAGAGCAGGAAGTTCTTTCAATTATTTTATGTGCTGTCTGAGAAACACACTTGAATACGAGAGCAGATTTCATTAATTGCGGTTCATTATTCTCCAGATTAGTTACTAAACTTGCATCAGAAGGTCAAAGACAGCAATTTTGTTAGCTGCCACCACCTTGACTGGAATGGCTCTGCGTTTTCAGAAACTCAGGCAACAACGGGCTACAAACAAAAACAGCACTGGGAAAGACCAGCTCGTTAGGATAGTGCTTACTTTAAGATTGGTGACAGCCTCAGCGACAGCGGTGTGATTGAAATAAATTGAGAAAAAAAAAGGTGTTTTCAGAACAAGTGAGGAGAAGTCCGTCTCCTGTTTACTTGCATGGGATCTGAGATCTGATAACATCCACTCGGAGAGCTGTTCGGTCACGATGAACTCAACTTCTCTTATGAACTTCCAGAAAAAGGTTAAGTACTGCTCCCTTGGAAATGATGCTCAAAAGCACTAAAACCAGCCCAGCCGCAAGACCTTGCTTACAAGATGCAGCACAACAAAGCCATTGCTTTCTGCAGACATGTGCCCTGATAATTGACCTGTAATGAATCGGAGGTTTAATAACAGCAGCAGCCATCTAGCTCGAGATGGTTCACCAGCATATTTTTAATGACGTTAGATAACTCAGTACACCCTAGTACTGGAAAATGCACTGAAAAGTGAGATGGACAACAACTTTGGAAATTCTGTTTCATTTACATGGATTCACTTAGCTTTTTGGTATATTTGCTATTAAACATTTGGTATTTTTGTTCAGTAACCTGCTATTACTTATCTACTCACTTGCATTTAGCCAGGTACGGGTGATTTAGATCTTTCTGTTTTCTCTGTGAGGCATTTCTTTAGTCATTTCTGTTCTTGAAACTACTTCTCTAAATTTGCTGTTTACTGTAACAGAAATCCAGCAATTCCCTGTTAAGTGGCCAGGCTCTTTTGCAATTGCAGTCAAAATACCTTTTCGGCTTCACCTCCCCCTTATCCTTTTTGTAGTTTACTGCCTACCCTCACCCTGCACACTCAGTTACGTCCCCTGACACTCTGCATCAAAGCCTTATCCTTCCACAGAACTAAGATGTACTGGTTTGTGTTTTCTGAGATGCAAAAATCCCATTTTTGTGTTCTCTCCGCCGTGCAGTTTCATACAATTATGCAAGAACTACGAGCTCGCTGCCTTACTCCGACAGGTTAGCGATAAGGTGTGAGAGCTGATTGCCAAACACTGACCCCACAGCAGCCCCATCATCCACCCAGCACGCAGCCATTCATCACTGCCACCACTGAAATTCGGGCCAGTTTTTAATGCCTATGACCACATTAGCATCCTCAGGCCATTATAAGGGAACAGCAAGAAAGATTATGAGACATGATATTTATGATGTTAAAGCCAGTCCCACTATAACAGCACTTACTTATTTTTTGTGCTGCGCAGAGGAAGCGAATCCTGTAGCAGCTCCTTCAATTTCTGCTCTCTTCTGTGCAGTGTGATTGCTAACAGGAGTGCAGAAGCCCAGTTTGCTAACTGATAGAGCTGGGAAGAATAACTATAAATCTCTCGAACCACTGAGAACCACTGTATTTGTAACGCATCTGACTTTTTCTATTAAAAAACTAAAAGCACCAAGTAATGTCAAGATTTCATTTCATTACACTGATCCCGTGGTCATGGAAAACTTTAGGTTGCTCTCTAATACAAACATGCATTAATGATGACCTTATCGTTGTGTACAAATATCTGAAAGGAGGGTGTCAAGAGGATGGGGCCAGGCTCTTTTCGGTGGTGCCCAGTGACAGGACAAGAGGCAAGGGGCACAAACTGGAGCCCAGAAGGTTCCTGATGGGTATGAGAAAACCCTTCTTTACTGTGAGGGTGACAGAGCACTGGCACAGGCTGCCCAGAGAGGCTGTGGAGTCTCCTTCTCTGGAGATATCCCAAAACCTGCCTGGATGTGATCCTGTGCAACAAGCTCTGGGTGACCCTGCTGGCAAGGGGTTGGACCAGATGATCTCCAGTGTCCCTTTCCAACCTCGGCCATTCTGGGATTCTGTGTGTGATTAAAACATCACACACTTCTGTTTGTACATTAGCTTTTCTTTCTTAAAAACAAATCAAAAATAGCATTCCTGCCCATTAAAGAAACTGTTGTGATCATGACCTGATTATTTGAGTTTCCATAGTAATCCATAATACACTTAAAAATTCTCTAAAGTACATGTCTTCGTAGTCTAAAAGCAGACTTCAAGGCAAATAATGCAAGACTAATCTTGAACAGTAGGAAGGAGTGGGAACAGGTGGTTAGACTAGAGGCAGGAAATTGGACCTCATTTCTAATCTCAGCTCTCGTTGATTCAGTAAGAATTCAAGAAGTGGTGAAAGGCTCTCAGTGCAATTGTAAAGAGCACCTATTTGCATCTTTCAATACCCAAATACCTTTAAGAAAGTCACTGTCTTAATTTTAATAATCTAAATCTCATAGATGAGGAAGGTTACACGACTCCAGACTCCACACTAAACCTATCGTAAGCAAAAGGCAACATGAAAAATGTAAAGCATAATGTTGCGTAAGATTTGGGAGTAAAACTTGCTCATTTTATTACTTTGTGGAGAATAAAACAGAAAGTAAAAATGTTTAAAATTTGCTTTATTTCTTACTTGTACTAGATCTGCCATAAGTTACAGCGAAACTTAAATACTTTTACAAGTATTTGGTTTTGGTTTGTTTATTTATTTAATATTTCACTGTATTTCTACTGTGACAAAATTCCTTGTAATCCTTAGATGTTCTTGTAATGGCAGACCTATTTGTAACAAGCAATTCAATAGAATGTCTGGATACAACCATAAAAAATAGTTGCTTGGGGATATTTTTGTTGTTTTGCTTTAGAAAGACACCCTCTAAAAACATCTGCCTGCATGTGAAGAGGTGAGAAAGGTCTAAGTTTACAGACAGTGTGCTTCCAAAACTCCAGACTAATGAAGGAGCTTCCATCTACCAAGAGATAGCTGGGTGCTTAACAAAGCACAGACCAAATGGACTTCCACAAACTTTAGCAAGTGAGATCTGGCTCCAGATTTATCTTCATAATCATGTTTAAATATTCCAGACTTACACAGTAGAGGGCTTTTCCTTTATGAACTACGGTTTCTCAAAGAGAATATTATTTATAATGTGAGTCTGTATTTCATCTGTTTTCTTTAAAAGACAGTAGTGTTTTGTACTCTGCTTGATCATGCATTAACTGCCCCTCACAGCACAGAAGCCCCATTTGGAGCCCAGCATTCAAAAAACCACCGCTGCCACCACTAACAGCAAAAACAAAACAAAACAAAATACTTCTCTGGCATGTGTAATAAATAAGAGAACGAACAAAAGCAACTGTCCCAAGTACATAGCAGAGGATGGAAAAATGTGACATGAGATGGGGCAGGGGAGGAGGAAGATGGTAAATAAAAAATTAAAAATAGAATTACATTTGCCACTTGGCAATACACAAACAACCCTAAGTGCACTTCATAAATTTTACTATTGTTGCTGCAAGTGGTATTACCATAAATCATGCTGGTAGTGTACTTGGCACTTTTAAAAAGCCAAGCAGGCTGAGTGTATCAATAAGTTTAAACAGCTCCACTATCTCTGGACAGAACGGAGGGGAAATGCATCACAGGGCTTTACTATGACCAAGAGCTTGGTTTGCTCTGCAACAACATATAAAATAGCACTCTGCCAGCAACTCTAACAGCACTCACCAGTATTACTGCATAGCCAATTTGATTTCATATTTTACCTGCTGTGCAAGAGGAGAGGTCTGCCTGCCCTTTTTCTCATCTCTAACAGGAAAGAGAGACTTCAGCAGCTTTGGCATCTGAGGCACGAAGGACTTGACAGGATTCAGGTAGGAAGCAGCAAGGCTACCAAGGCCTGTTGGAAAAATTGAAAAATGTGAACAGTTATGCTTTTGGAGGAAAAAAATAATCATTTTAGTTCTAAAATGACTTCTTCCAGTGGTCAATCTGAGAAAAAGCACCGAGTGCTTGCTCCTCCCTTGAAAGGGATATAAGAATCTGGATAAGTTTTAATCTGTGGCCCCAGTATACAGAAAGTTTTTCTCATCACATGGTGTGAAAAAGTTTGCTCTTTCCCATTGGAAACATAAAATGCTATATAACTTGCAGAAGTAGGAAAAAATCGAGAAGCAAAAGTGAAAAAAGATGTTGATACAACACACGATTCTGATGACAATAACAAAGCTTGCCAAAAGTAAAAGATGAAAAGATCCAAGTTAAGAAAAAAAGTTTGGGACATCCAACTCTTCTTGCTAATACTGCATTTTTTTCTACTCTCCTCTCCCTTGAGAAAAACCAGTGAGACATAAAAAAACCTCACTATGTATCACTGCACTCTCAGCTGCACATTAGGCAGATGTACTGCAAAATAGCCATTCAATTCCAGCGCTGGTTATTTTCTAAAACATTAGTAGCCCTGTTCTTTGCTGTTTTACCCACACAACAGATAACGTGCTCTGAGCCCACAGCTAACTTCTGGCTTTAAAAATTGAGCTTCTGAGATAAAGACTGCATCTTCTGAAATCAAAGACAACTTAAACACGTGGCATTTGTCACTTAGCAGAACTCGCGTCGGACAAAGGCAAGGCTAGTTAGAGCAGGCAGCTTAGTCACAACGGCTAAATGCTCACAGAGAGAGAACTGCACAGACACTGCTTTGGAGGAGACATTTCTCTGCATCTCTGAAAGCACCTCAGCTCTGTTTGACACTCAGAAGCTGGGGTGATTTCACTCCATTTTTGTGAGAGCTGTCTTAGCTGTAGGTAAGCCCGTACCTGCATCAGGAGAGTGGTTTTGCTGCCCAGAGCCTGGCAGAGAGGTACGAGATGGACTAATGCCTCTGCTGGTGTTTGCGGCACCTTGGGATACATCTTGCTGACTTTCCCATCGGCCCTAGGGAAAAAAAGAAAAAAAAAAAAGTTGCATTTTTCCAAGTTAGCACAGCACCAAGAGTACAGCAATTCTTACACACCATGCCAGCTTGCACAGCACCTTTGCAAAGTTCAGAATTGGCCGAGCTGAGCAAAGACCCTTCCCCGAGGCACCTTTAGTTGAAACACCCAGTCCTGGAAAGATAAGCACCCTCAGCTCCCATCAGCATCAAGGCACAAAAAAAGCCTGCTTAGAGACCTTAAAACTACAATATTTCACTCAATTTGGGAGTTGAGCACATTACGACCAGGTGAAAATAAAATAGTACTGCCCCAAATTCCTAACTATTTTGTGTATCTGCTCGAGAAGTGGATGAAGCGTCAGAAAGAAGGGGTGAGGACAGACAGAGCTCTGGGCAAGAAGAGAAATAGGATCTTAGACCCAAAGGCTGGACGTTAGTGCCTAGGGTCAGATGTGGCCGCGTTGATCAGATCAAGAGGAAATGATCGTGGTAGCTGCATTTCTGTTTAACGGCCTGGCAAAGAGAGAGATGGAACACATGACAACAAATTGTAGATACCAGGAGCCAAGAAAAAGATTAAGTAAAGACAGGTCGGAGTTTTGATGTGGTTATGAAGATGAAAGATGACGATTTGCAGACCTGCAAGAGCCTGAGCACTGATGAGGGGTAAGAAACAGCAGCAGAGCAGGCGGCAGGCCCCCTGCCTCCGCGGGTGCCCAGGAGCCCCTGGGTGGGTTTTGACCACACGGATCCCAAGGGAGGGAGCCACACATCATGGGGTGTGAGTTCTCTGAACAATGGGGTCACTGGGGTTTTGCATCTTCCACCCCAACCTTGTAAGTCAGAGGCTGGCCCGGCAACAGCTTCTCGGTGAATACAGAGAATTACTGAGCTCTCATTTCCCACCAGTGCAATTTCGAGAATCTAAGTGGCAAACTCCTGTTTTCCTAGCTCTATCATAGGTAAAATCTTTTAGAGCACCTTGCAGTGTCATCGCAGACAAATCTAGCGACTGGCCAAAGAGAATCCGAGGAAGCTGCTGCTAAAAGTTTTATGTGGAGATCTTAATGCAATCCAATATATGTTGAGAGGGTCTATGGGAGAAAACAGCCTGGTCTTGAATGCTGCGAAGTCTCAGTGTCTCGTGGAAAAGCGTTGTCCTGGTCAGGAGCAAAGAGCCCCCAGGAAAAAAGCTGCACTTTTCCAGAAATACAAGTTGTGAAGACAGGACAGTGGTAAGGCAACCAACCTGACATACATCAAACCCTGACCACACTTCTGGTAAGAGGTTGGGCTATGGTCTGCACAATATCTGCCCTTGTCTTCATTATAGTGTGTCTGTATCGTGCTGGTTCTTTCAAAAGATGTAACAGAAACACTTGCAGAGTGAGATGGTACAGTGGACAAACTAGAAAGGAGGCAGGAGAGACCTGCTACACCCCAGACCACAGGTTTTAGGTAGTTTTCCAGGGGAAGAGAAGGGAAATGCACCTTTTCAAGAAGCTTCACACCGTAGGATGCAAGCAAATAATCTGACCTTGAACAGAAAAATGACAGGCAGCGAAACTAATCTCAACTGTAACTTGAAGTCGTGAATGTTTCACAAATAATAAATAAGCCAGGATAGGAGGAATAGATTTCTCCAATGGGTTGAAGGTCACAGCGAGCAGCCCAGAGCAAAAATCGTTTCCATTTGGATCTATAAATTAGTCCCACAGAAGCTCTCCTGCTTTGAATAGCAAGTAACGTGCACTTCTGCAGAGTCTTCAGACCTTTACCAGCTACGTTATTAGATGTAGAGACAACAGGCTCAGTTTCTGTGAAGTAGCATTTGGGATACCTAAAGAGTAGTGGGTGTCTGAGTTGACTGGAGGCAGCCATCCCGAATGTCAAAACTGATGTAACCCAGGCTGGGAGTAGCAGTTAACTCCAGGGGTTTGTTTAGTCTTGTGTTTTTGAGGACTTTGGAGTTTAAAGCCCTTCTTGAAAGCTTCCTGCCCTATCAGCGTGGATGACAGAGCTATTCTACCTTTACCTTAAGCCTCGAACTTAAGCGTTATCTTTGACCTGCAACTCTCACGTCTTGCACGCATCAAAAAATCCTGCCCGTGTCTGGAAAATTCTTTCCACGAAATGCTTCTATCAGACAGCCTTTCCTATTCCACTCCACAGAAACTCTTACCCAGGGTTTGCTGTCTTGCATTTCAACTAGTGCTGATTTCTTTTAGCTGGCCTGACTGCCTGCGGTCGTGCCCAAATTGCATCCATTCAAAAGTCTGCTTTCTTATCCTGACATTGTGACTGTTTCACACTCCGCAGTAGATTTTTAAAGCCAGCCATGGAAACATCCAGCGACTTAATGCAACACTCTTAGGGGTGTGGAATTTTTTCTGAAGTCTCCTCTGGCTCCCACTGATTGATTAGTTTGCAAGAGGAAAGCCAAAATGGAAGAAGAGTTCAGATTATATCCAGATCAGAAGAACATCTTGGTGTAATTCAGTCTTCTTTGCATGCACCAGCTCAGTGGTGTTGAAGGAGTTTAAAGAAAGTAGATGAATATTTGGTGGGATATGGTCACAAGACTCAAAGAATCTTGAAAAACTATTTGGTTTTGTAACCTTTGGGTCTGGTACTGCCATCAGCCTGGTAAATTAGCCTGGTGCTGACATTAGCCTGGCATCAGATTAAGAAAAAAACTATGCAACTGTGGAAAACATCTGAAAGCTTCTTTTTTGGAGGACGTTAAAGCTTACTTAGAGTTACTTTCTGATCTTACAATGATGATCAACTTACTAAAGACAAATGGACAAAGGTGGCAGGTCCTAATCATTTTCTACTCACAGGCCAAGCCTACAGGGCTCCTGGAGACCACAGAGAGATAAGAAATAGACTACGTGGGGAAAGTTTTCTAACTTACTACAACACTGGCTCAATGCAGGTAAGGAGCAACTGAATCGTTTTCTGAATCACGATTTATTGAGTCAGAAGTGCCCTTCATTGACTGTTCCAACAAAAATCATTTCAGGCAAGCATGTTGGCTTTCTAGACCTGTTTGAAGAGTGATTCAAAAAAAATCAGAGTAGATAAGGAACAGAGCAAAACACTTCCAAGGAATTCATCCTGCACAGAAAGAACAGCAGGATTTAGTGATTTTCTCTTTAGGAAAAAAACTGTTTTCTAAGTATCTTTAGTAAATTTAGTTTCAGCCTTGATATTATGGATGACTACATGTCCTACATAATGTTAAGTATTTTGCCAGACTAAATAAAATACAGATCCTGAGAACAGGAATGTGCACTTGTGAATAGGATTTGTCTGGCCATATTCTTAAAGCATTTAGGTTTTTCAAATAATAAATAATTTGTTTTGGAGAGGAAAGATCATTTTAGACTGTAGCTCACACACGTTAGGGGTAATGTGACCCTCAAATCTGAGATGACAACAAACCATGAAGAAGCAGGTAAATTGGGGGAGCACATGGTGAAACTTATTTGCAAAAGAAAATGCTGGAGACAACTGAAAGGGTCAACTGTTGTGCTAAGAATCTGCAGAGGCAAAAGGTAGTTGATGAATGACTGCTTTTAGTAAACTGGATTGAAAGATAACCCATCTCAATCTCTCAAAAGAAAAAAAATGTAAGAATTATTAACTTTATTAACTTGATACAGTTCCCAAGTTTCACATATGCACGTTACGTAGCACTCTCAGATGATTGCTTTGTGCATTCACTAACTGAAACACTTACACTTTAAGTCTAAGCAATTGGTATTATTTAAGTGCTGTGAATCTTTCCTCTATCAAGAAGGGTGGTCAGAAGAAGGAAGGAAGCTTGTAAATCATTCGCCCTGAGGAGCCATCATTTCATGAATATATTTGGTCTCTGCCAAGTGACCAAACAGAGGTCAAGTGACTTAATTTAACAAATCAAAAATAGCCACCAGAAGAACACTTGTCATTTGATGCATTTTGATACGAAGTTGTTCAGAAAGTGTGTTGTTTCTATAATACCTTCTCCTTCTTGTCCACTGCATCCCCTTCTTTCACTCATGCCCCGTTAAAAACACCAGGGTTCAGGTCAGCACTGGCACCCATAAAATCTTTACAGCAAATATGGGTGATCACTACCCAAGTCATCTACAGGCTTTACCTGACAATGATTTCCTTCTTGAAGTTGACAGACCGTTAAAATGCTGCCACCGGGTAAGAGAAATGAACAGTTCTTGTGTTTTATTATTTTAGCAGTTCAGAAAAGACTTACGGAAGAAGTGACAAGGTAGCACACGTTTAAGCATACAGCTTGGGTGAAAGGCACTTGTTCTCATGAACCACAAAACTAGAGTATTCAAATTTATTTACATTGTACCAATTTGATGAAAAAAAACTCTGGTCCCCTGTGAAATCTGAAGGTTAAGTAGCACAATCTTGTCTTATTCAGCTTTTGGATACAAAGCTTTTGAGCTACGAACTATTGGGCCTTTTGGAAAGGAAAGACAGCTGTCAGAGACAGAATGGTTATTGTGCAAAGGTATTTTAAGAACAGCTCGTGAAATTTTTCATCAGCATATGATTATAGCCTTAACAACTGCTGTAAAACAGGTCAGAGGTGTCTTCCATTCTTTGTGCAACTGATTCATCAGTTTAAGTCAACGGAATTTATAAGTCAACAGAATTTTTAAGCTTCCAATGCAAGTATTCTGGAATGTAGAAATCCAGCTCTGTACCTTACACCAGCACTAAGGGACTCTATACTTCTACCTGATACTCGTGTTGACGTGCAAGATGAAACAAAATTAATCTCACTCTCCCATAACCATACCTGTAGTGATGATAGGAGTAAAAACTGGCTTTTGCTCATTTAAGCAAGAACTTATAACTTAGAGGTGATATCAAATGCTATCCCGTTAACCTAACATTTGTAAGACTGTCTTCTGAAGTTAATTTAGAAGGCATCCCTCTGTCTTCTCATCAAATTAGGTAAGCTCACAGGTTATTAAAAAAATCCCAGTGGCGATTTAAATACGTCATACAAACATGTATCTCACTGTGAGGTTTGGCCTGCTCTTTGGAAGTTCTCTGTGGTATCAATACACCAAGACATTCTTTAGAGTTTT
Organism: Anser brachyrhynchus; assembly: GCF_964034855.1. Taxonomy (NCBI): domain Eukaryota; kingdom Metazoa; phylum Chordata; class Aves; order Anseriformes; family Anatidae; genus Anser; species Anser brachyrhynchus. The sequence goes on along the minus strand of NC_137696.1, from coordinate 124,130,422 downwards.
TTTTTTTCAAAATACACCAAACTTACACGTCTCCTGCAGTCCTGGAGATGGGCTTTTCTAGCTCTTCATGGAAGCGTGACCACCCATCCACGTGTAGGAACAAAGATTCAGCTACAGCTGCAAGATGAGTCCAGACCCTACTTCTGGAAAGTTTTTTGGCCTGCCTGGTTTAGTTGCACCTACGCTACGGTTACTTCTTTTTCTAACTTTTTAGAGAAGAGAGTTCTGGCTATTCATCGTGCTGAAAACTGAAGTAGAATCCACATTCACAACATTACCAGTACGAATAGTGCTTTACATACAGGAATGAGGCTCAGGAGCCTTCCTACAGAGCTTAAGATCCACGATGAAGGCAGCAGCAATGCCAGGAATAACAACATTAAAATTAGAGAGGAAAATGAAGTAATGGAATAAAAGCTAAGGAGAGGAAGATTCTGATATAAGTAAAGGCTTCCACTAATATTAACATACACAGGCTTGGCAGATAAGTCCTGCACCCAATTCAGGATGCAATTACTATATTGTGACTGACATTTCTTATGATACAATACACCACTTGTTTGAGATTAGCCTATTATAGCCACTTGAAAACAAAAACAAATTCCCAGAAGAATAATGATTCATCACTGCTGGAGAAGACTTCTTTTTCCACTTGAATTGCCCTCCAAGTGACAAAAGACATCTAACTTAGCTAAAAATCAGCATACGAAACCGTCCGTGGATCTTTTATGCTAAAATACATAGGGATGCTGTTACCAGTGTGCTTTGTGTGCACTACAGGAACGTTTAAGAATTTGATTAACGTTTCATTGTGATTACAGAAGCTTCCATTCATCTCCCTATAGAAACTGAACCTGAGGCCTCTAAGAAATCTCTAAGGGGAGAAATCTCTAAGAGGGGAGTTTGTAATCCCCCAATAAGCCGCTATTACTGTCCTGAGCAACAAGCAACTTTAAAGTAAGCATGCTACAAGCAAGGAGGTAAGCTACACAGCCTCAGCCCCAAGTCGCAATGCTACAACATACTTGTCAGTGGCTACACCAAAGGAGGCAGAGCTGCAAAAGCCCATGCAAACCACTACCAATGAACTCGGTTAACCAAAGCTTGGTACGACGAAGGGGGCACACAGTCATTCCTCTGAGAGTGTTAACACGATAAGAAGGACAAACGTAGTTTTCCATTGGCCCGCTGCTAATTTAAATTCACTCTTTGAAAGAAATCAAGAGTTGTTACCACTGAACTATCTGAAGCCAGAAAGCCTGAGAAAGATTTGAAAGAAATTTTCAACGTTTATCTCATTTCCAGGCTGCACATGGTTGGCACACATTTGTTTGTTTTTATGTCTGTTTTATTTTTTTAAGCAAAAACGGGGTCATTTCTGAAATAACTTCACCCTGTCCAAAGAACTCGGAAAAATGCCATCTAAACAGCTATAGCTTTGTAGCAAACCATAAGATGCCCCGAAGAAGGAGAATCTTCTCTCCTTTGTACCAATTTCACACTGTGTTAATGACAGGCTTTTCAATGGAAAAAACTCATTTGCTGCCTACTATGCAAATGAGACACCAACAGCAGCATCTTCAAAGCAGGAAGTAAAAGCGTTTAAGTGAGCAAAATAAACTTTATAGTGAGATAAAATTATTATCCCACTCATTAGGTGGACCTAATGCATTACCTCTGCTGGGACCTTTGGACTCTGAAACATGCAATGAGGGAAATCATTGAGAGGAGGGGAAGAGAAGAACAAAAATCATTAAGGACTCTGGACTTTAATTTTCACTTAAAAAAACCTACAATATTGACAAGTTCCACAGTTCTCTCCAAGCAGAAGTTGCTGTAAGCACTTTATCACCTGCACATATTTTAGCATTCTCTACATGGATCAGATGTAGCAGATTTAGCAACCAATGCTAGAGCACTACATCAAAATTCTATTATTCCGTGCAACTGCATTATGCATTAAAATGCCTTGTCACCACTAGATGCTCCCTTTTAAAATGACTACATGCTCACTGGGCAGAATATCTATCATGAGAAGACCCTTTAGTTTATCTAGGCTTTGGAAAATAAGCTTAAATTTAATCTTTCACTTTTTAAAGAAATGCTTTTGATCTACGCTGTTATTTTTAAGGAGTGTAATGGACTGAATTATCAAATCACCCACTGCAAGCTTAAAACTGCTCGTTTCCCTCTGAAGGGCAGAGGCTCACGGCATATTATTCTGTCTTAAGGGTGGACCTGAGCTTACATGTGAACCCAAATCCGTCCCTTACACCCAGAAGGTTTGCACCTTACCCAGGTGAAAGCTTTGGAAGAGCTTTGAAACTTTAACAATGAGAAAACGTCCCCTGAAAAACGCACCGCCACGTGAAGGATGGCTACATTTAATCTAGTCTGCTGGACTCAGGTCTGCCATAGTACATGCCACAGCCACTAACAGCAGTGCTACGTGACTGATTAAGGCCTGGGAGCCTTCCCAGAGACGTCCAGGGTTGCACAAACAAGGCTAGTATGGCCAGTGAATAGTCCCAAGCACACAAGAAGCACACAGGTGTGCCTCATTTTTAAGGATATTTCCCACCTATGCCCCTGTAACTGGTATAAAGCAGTCATGGTAGCAACCGTTCTTCTGTAAAAGATTTCTGAGGAGAGCTTCAGATACTTACCCGGTTACTGCTCAGGTTATAAGGAGGAGCTAGATCTTGGCGGCTTCCAGAAAGCTGAAATGGTCAAGGCAGGCAGAATTATTTCTGAACAAAAACTTAAACTGATAAATATGTGCCTTGACAGACATAAGGGTGAAAGGAAATCATCTTGCAGTTAAAGCAGAACTAAAAGCCAAGAGACGAAAGGTGAATCCCCAATTAATGACCTAAAAGGGGAAAAATTTAACAACTTTTCATTACTAGTTCTACCAAAGCATTTCATTAAAAATGTTAGAAAGCAGAAGTGTCTTTTCTTTCTTATTCACTAATCAAGAAAAAGATAATATATAAGATAATAAAACAATGCTGTTACAAAATTAAAAACAGCAAATACTTGTAACTTGCTTTCAAATCTTCTAAAGAAAAAGAAAAAAAAAGTCTCCAAGATGATAGCTAGGTGAAAAGCCTTCAGTGCTCTGCAGTTCTTTTTACATCGTTATTTCAGATGATCTGGATTTATGTGGGTACTCTAAAGCACGCTAATCTGTATGATGAAAGTATGAATATATGCAGATTTTGTCTCTACTTAGCGATTTACACAAATAGCACAGATGAACAGAAGGGTCAAACAAAAGAAAATGTATTGCTATGCTCGATGACTCCGGCATTATAGGGATCTGCAATTGAAAGATGCACTTGCTGCCCTCAATACACTGCAGATGTCGGTGTGGAATACTCACCCGATTCACATTGGGAGAGCTCAGGCTCCTCCGGTAGAGTTTTCCTTTTCCCATTAGCTGCTCTTTTACAGCAACTTCCTGCCAACCATACAGAAGCAAAGAACAGAAAATACTGTGCATGTTTTGCAAGAATCCAAGCTCCAATCATCCCATCTTTGTCTACACAAGAAAAATGTTTCTAAACAGCTTTATTGCACAGGCTCCCATCTGGGAAGTGTACCGTAATCTAAAAATTGTACATCACACAGCTAGAAGTGCACGAGTGGAGAAACATTAACATCCAGTATTTTGCTGATTGACACACGTAGGATCTTAGAGCTTGTACTGATTCTAGGAGATGACTTACAGATGTGAAGATAGATTCCTTTTCCTAGCTGAGCTCCTATTTTAATCCTTTAAACTAATTATATATGACACGGAACTTGCTTTCAATACTTCCGAGTACATTGCACTTTCACCATTAATTTATAGTGGGCAGGCACATACTCTGGCTTGCTTTGCATAACTTTCTTTTGCGCCTACATAATTTATATCCAGGAGAACAATTTTCAGTAAATGTTTTTCTCTTCCATAGTTTTCTTGGTAAACAGGTCAAGCTAGAGTGCTTAAGATTAACCCAATCAATGTCTTAGTTATCAACGGAACAGGCTGGGTTACTTCAAGGCTGAACACAAGCAAAATGACAAGAACTCTACTAGCAACTCCAGAAACTTGCATTAAAGCCTAAGCTTCAGAAAGCAAAAGCTAACACCACCCATAACTGCTCTTTCTGAAACATAATTAGCAACGCATGATCTCAAACTAAGGATCCCATAAGAGACAGTGCGTTTAATATAAAGCCTCCAGTCCGATCCATCCATTTTGCAGGTAGAGTGAGAACATCTCTGCAAAGCGAGCTGCATTTGCTTCCTTGGCCTTTTGCCACAGGCACACTTTGCAAAGCTGAGGTATGCACTGAGGTGGTGGTCTTGGTTTGCCAGCCTTATGAAACACTTATGAACACATTTGCATTGCCATACACTGCTTTGAGTGCTAGAGTCAAAACAGACCTGGCGCAGACGATCCAAGGTGAGAATGTTCTCTACAGACAGCACACTCCGCAAGTATTTCTCAATATAGGCTTCAGAGTCAGCTGAATCTGCATCTTCGACGTTTGCTGCCATTCTGGCTAGTGCTTCCCTCTCTTCGGCTCCTTGAGCATCCTGGGAAGAAGAAAAGAAATGGCAACCTTTTAAAATAAAAACATGAACAAAGAAAACAAGAAAACGTATTTTTAAAACATGCAGGACTGATTCAGAATTGTTTTCCCTTAAACTCCGGGGTAGATTCAAATGTCTTGTTAAATGTGATAAGGCATATTTAGCATCATCTCAAGCTATATACTTGTTTTTTCATTTATTATTTGTTCTTGAGAGAGAGTCTCACAGTGAGACATTGCCATTGATTAGCTAAAGGGTTGCATTTAGATATTTTGTAATTAAAAAGTACTCAAACACATTTGGGGTATTATCTACCCTGCGAGGAAAACAAAATTTCAAGTGACTTGCAAAAAAAAAAAACCCACAAAACAAAACAAACAAAAAAACCCCAACACATCACTTGAGAAACATTTCAACACAGAGCATTAAACACAGCAGAACATAAAAGAGTCAGGCAGCAATCAGCCTTTTGGCTCTTCACGTGTTAATGTTTTTTTACAAGTGATCTTATAAAGCATCTGTTTGGAAGGAAGGGATTAGCATCCAACTACGAACATCCTCAGGAATCAAGGGTTACATTAAGACATTACTTATAAGAAGCCAAGTGGCTGCGTGCATTTTGTTTTTCTATAACATATTTGCATGTCCCTTACATCAGGCACTTCACCTAGCCATCTTTATTCCCCTTTTTCTCTTTCTTTAAAAGATTTCTTCAAGGACCTAAGCAAATGGATGCTCACTCAACAAAATACGTAGTGACACTGATAAGACACACACTGTTGCTAAGTCAGAACATGTAAAGAAATTTGCTTAATCTTTTATAAGAATGATAGTTTATGCTTTCAGCAGCAAGAACGAGCATGCTCAACCATAAGAAAAAAATCAGGAAGTTAGAGACTGTCAGCCAATTTCAGATACTTTGAATTCTTATTCACCTCTGGAATATTTGAGACTATCTCAAAAGTGACACCACAGCCAGGAATGGAGCTTCGGTGAGACATTCTTCGGAGGAAGCTCTGTGCAAAACCCTGTGGGGAGGGAAAAGAAAATATTTCTTGCTTTAAGGAAAAAATGTTTTAACGTATTCAACTGAACTAAATATAGTTTACAAAGAAAGAAGCCCAAACCCAAGAGACTAGCCAACAAATACTTAAGATTCAAAGATTTTATCTTGGAGACAAATCGTTTGCTTGTCTGTATTTCAAATACAGAAAAAGAATTTACTTCCTTTATTGCAAGGTGACTGCTTAACCAGCACACAATACTTTTGCTAGTTCTAGATTTTTTTTTTTCTTTACAGGGCCGTAGGTGACTTGTCTTGAATATTGACAAGTGCAGGCATTAAATTCTTGACCAAAGAGATCGTTATGAAGAATGATTTAAGGGGGCATGGTCATTGTTTATGCTGACTTGGCGCCTTGCAGGGTTAAGAACTGGACTGTTGAATTAATGCAGAGATGAGTCATTCAAAGATGCTGCTGAGACAAACACCCAGAAAAGGTTATCGACGAGGATTTTTAGAAACCTAGCAAGAAAGCTAGCCAGAAAGCTAGCAAGAAAGATTCTGTGTTGGATAACAGTAAAAAAAAATAAAAATCATTGACTAAGCCTGTAGAAAACAGAATTAATGAAGACTTAACACAATTATAATTACTGGCAGGCTCCATCTATTGAATAAACTCCTCCCATTGTGTATTATTAAAAAAAAAAATCACTGTTTCCTTTCTGAGAAATAGCTGTTAACTAACCAAAGCATCGAGAGCTGCAGTTCTTCTGTTTCTAACCTAAAAGCAGGTTAGAGTTGCCTACACGGTTTCTGGGTGTGACCACACCTCTTCTGCTCTTGCTTTTAACTTGATTGTAACTACAGATGTGCAAATAGAATTCTGCTCTTGATTTTAACTACAGATGTGCAAATAGAATAACAATTCAGGCTTCCTGCTTTGTCATCATCCCTGCTAAGGGAAGCTGGATTCTGAGACAATGCTGAATAAACTCTCTTCTTCCTCACCATCCTCTCAAGAATAAAATATGTTTCAGGACATGTTGCCATAAATGGAATAATATCTTCTGCTTTCCATTTACCGAGCACCTTGCTCTCACCTACACAGTATCAAGAGCACAAAGCAACAGGAAAACGTAGAAGATCAAGAGTGATTAACTTCGAGAAATTACACAAAGGGACCTCTGCTCTGCTCCAGCTGTTGCTTGCTTAACTCTAAATATATAAATATATATATATAAATATTAATATAAATAGATAAATATATATAATATAGATATTTATATATTTATAGATATATAATATAGATATTTATATAGATATATAAATAGAAATAGTTAGCAGTAACATGTGAAGGCACTATAGGAGCAAGGAAACATGTTTATCCTGATGCACAGTTTATGCGAAACATTAACCACAAGTTCATAACAAGTTAACTCTTTCTACTTTTTTCAGTGATCGGGAATAAAGCAATTAGTCAATAGTTAATACAAATAATGCCGAATCTTATACTAAATTGCCATTGAACCTTTCAAATAAGCTGTATTATCAGTCACAATAAAAAAGACACTATGAAATTTACTTGGCAGCCTAAAGCCTCTGTGCAAACCATTAATATGTTGCTTCATTCAGGTAGAAAGGAAGGCAGCTACAAGAAAACACAGCAGCAGCATTTTGCACAAACCACAGCCTTCCCCTCTTGGAGCAACGATAAACACAGGGTAGAGTGAAAGTAGGAAGGATTGCAGAAGCTATACCTGTCTGCCATAAACATTGACACAGATGCGTTTGCGTAACACCAACTGCATCTCCGCAGGATGGCTGAGCTGGACGGTGGCTCTCACAATAAGGTAAACTCTTTCATCTGCTGCTGTTCCTTTGCTGAGCTGGATACAGTCGTGGACTGTGGAATCCCACGAGGCCTCTACTTTCACCTGCAAAGGAAAAAAATGTATCCTCTAATAAGCATAATTAGGTGTATAATTAACTGTAATTAATTAAGCATAATTAACAAAAATACATAATACATAAATTTTGAGAGTCAGCTTCTCCATTTCACTCCCTATGAAGAAAAATCCATGCACTTTAGAAGAGGCCATTTAAAAATCAAGATTAGTTTGCCAAATGAAGACGTTGGGATTAAAAATGCCAACTTGCTCAACCTCTGGAACATTTCCTCTTGAAAAAAAGATCTTTGAATACCCAAGATCATTGCAAATAAATTTTAAAATATGCAGAACTACAGGACCATTTGGCCTTTAGTGAGATAAACCAGAGAGCAACTGAGATTGCAGTGAAAATCTTCCATCACACTACACAACACACAGCTAAATATGTTAACCATAACCATAGTTAAGATTGCTTGTTTTTCAGCTGAAGGCTGAATATCCTCTGCTTTTCTGAGGAGTTTTGGTTTTTGTTTGTTTTTGCTTTGTTTTTTTTCTTTCCCAAACACACATTCAGAATTTCAACCTTCTGTAACGTTTGGGTTTAGATGAAGGAAGACTCAATTGAATTATGGTTCAACTCCAAGCAAATATACCTTAGAAAAAAAAGTCATTTTTATAAGAAACAAGCATTGTATACTTTGTGTGTCATCTTTGACGCAGTATCTTCATATCTTAATATATACAGAGAACAATTAAAAGACTCCTGAGCTAAAATATACTGGTCTATACCTCTGCTTACCTCACTATCGTGATGTTTTACAATCTGCAGTTCAAAAAATTCCTCCTCTTCTTCTGCAACAAGGGTAGCATCCCACCCACCTGCTTCTGGGTCATCAAGGTTATCTTGGGAACTGAAGTCATCAGCTGGAAACAAAAGGGAATGCAGAAGGTGAGGAGAGACAACGCAATTATCCTATTTAAAAACATCCATCCAACAATTCATGAATTCACATTTCCACCTCTGCAGCTTGGCTCCTTATACTCTACCTGCACAAGAGAAGCTCACCCCATTTCAAACAGAACCGTTTCTATACAGAACTGTGCACAAAAATTTGGGAGTGCAGACTCAAGTGTGCCTTATGAAGTTCTCCACTGGACAGGAAAATCCCCCAGCTGTAAATACCCCTTCCTTGCCCACAGGGTATATTTTGAGCACTGCTGCTCAATTAAACCAAGTACATTGCTTGGCATAATTACTTAGGTGATTTTTTGGGTTTTTTTTGAAATAAAGGAAAGCTGCTGGCTGGACAAGTAAAAATATGGTACATTTAGATCATGATTAAATCTTTAGCATCGTTTTCGAGAACAAGCTCAACCTGCTCTGGCTCGAGTCCCTCACTGTTAATGAATTATTAACTAGCTCCTCTCTGAAGCCCTTTGATATATCAATACACTTTTTGAGGTAAATAAGCCATAAATGTAGAGCATTGCAGCAAGAACCTCATCACCACAGGCAGAATGCCACCTCTCCTCTCTCACCTGATGCTTCTAATCCAAGTGTTAACCCTCTTCTAAACATCATAGCAAGGATTTCTTCAACCGATTAAGCACTGCTGGCTCCCTGGTCTATTTAGGGTTGCTGATGTACCACAGATGGGAAAATTATAGTCAAGAAAAGTATCTACTAAGCATGTTGTTCAAACTGGAGCTTGTATTTGGATGCATTAAAATATACATACATTAAGGAAATACAGAAGACTGCACTGTGTAAGATAAACTTGAGTTTATCATAGCATTTATTTTTGATATGCAGACATTACTACCAGTGACTTCACATTTTCTTCTAATGGACTGAGAAAGACATTACATAGCACCAGGGTAATATCCTTGCAAGACCTCGGAAGGAGAATTCCTAATGATTAAGTTTTCATTGCACCATCTACTGATGTTCACCTTCTCAGGTAGACTCATTTTACTATCTCTCTTTTACATATTAAATATCTGCAAAATAGTAGGATTACCAAAATGCCTGGTTCCTTCCATAAATAATGCTGTGTGTTTTGAAACATTAAGTGATACGGTTCAGTGAAAAATGTGCTGTTTCAAATTAATCTACCTGCCGTTCCAGGCATTTCTTCACTTTATTAGCTTGCTTAAATTCTATAATATCTTGGGTTGTACAAAGTTTGATTCAAAGTACTCTGTCCTTTTAAGAACCACTTACCATTCAAGTCGAGGAAAATAACAGGAATGTGAGTTTCCATACCAGGCACGGGAGTCCTAAAATGCAAGACAGTGACAATGGCGGCATTTAAATTAAAGCAGATTTACCCAGCACACGTACTTTATGATACAAGCTCACAGTATATTACATTCAGTACAACTACAATTCCAAGTCAGACCAATGATAACCTTGGCAAACAGCTTTATTTTAATTTACTGTTGCAGATTCAGAGAGACTCAACTAAATTGATACTTCTTTTATACCAGCTCTCTTACAATTATTATATTCTTTGACCTCTGCTTTCAGAAATGTTTTCTCCCTCTAAAACACTAATAGCAAAATTAAGTTTATTTACTCTGACATACACATTTATTAAATGCAAACCCCTCTGCATTATTGATATCAGTGAAGACAGCAGAGTTGGTCAGAATATCCAGCAGCAAATATTTTAAGCTACTATCGATGCTGCACAATAGTTAATCTGTCTTGCTAAACATATCTGAGAGTCCAAGGGGATGCATAAGCCATGACTTTCACAGGGTGGATGAAGAGATAACATAGGTGGTGTTTTGTTTGTTTATAATATTGAATATTCTGTAGCCTTGTATTTTAAAGCTACAACATTAATGATGTACTAAGATGTAATATGAAGCACTGAAGACGTTTTAAAAGATGCCTTTTTGCAATCTTAGCTGTAGAAAGGCTGTAGCCATCTCATGGCAAACTTGGATATAATGAATTTTGTAGTGAACAAGAGCAGGCTGGAATCTTATTTAATGTGTACTTTGGTGCTGGAGTCACACCAAACACTTCCTTTGGTGCAAATGCATTCATAATAGATTCTTCCTCAAGTATGTTTCCTGCAGCTCTACTGTTTTCAAACCTAGTCAAATACTTTAATGTGAATGTCTCCAATAAAGCTTTTGCCATTTTTATGTTTCAGAAGTACTAATTTTAACAAACCTCAGCTTAAAACGCCACGACACTCAATTCCATCTATAAATACTGTTAGAGTTTTGCTCAGAAAAACATTGCAGAAAGTTGAAAGCAACTGAAAACGAGGTTTGAAACTAAACAGCTTTACTTCCTTATCTGCAGTTGTTACTCACAGCTGCTACAGTATGGCAAGCTCAGTCTAGCGTAATTTACTATTTTTAATGTTTAGAAAATTACATGGAACACTTGCTGACTAAACAGACTTTGAGCTTAAACCAGGAATGCAACAAAATGCTCCTGTAGATGCATTTTTATTATGACAGAGCAGCCTTTTAAGTGAATGAACTAGGTAATTAACATATTAGCTAATTTTTTTAAATGGTAAGTGCAGTGGTAATAAATATTGATTCCGTTTCCTCAGAAGGTCATAATTACACTCTGATCAATAACAGTATCGTTTACTAAATAGCATTTCTGGATTTCAGATACACAGCCTAATAAAATAATTTAAGCAGTCGCCCTAATTTTAACAACTTTGCTCATGCAGTGTACAGAATCCAGATTAAGGAAAGCAAGAAATGGCAACAATCCAAGCCAGGAACAAGCCGTGCATCATTTTTATATCCATTCTTGCATATGGCAATGTATGTTCATACCACTCTGCTGGAGCTCCAGGGATCCCACTGCCTGCAGAAGGCACCATCACCGCATTCCTTTCTTCGGTGAGTGTTAGCCTCATCTCTAAAAGCTGTGCCTCCCGATCCGCATCGTCCTCTGTTTTATCTGGAGAAGCAGGATGTCAGTAAGGACAATAGAGAGCATTTCTTACACGCTGCCTTTACCATGTGTCGATGATCTTATACCATCATAATAGAATAAAACCCACTCTGTTCTGAAATTCAGCACACAAAGAAGCACACAGCGTAAATAAAACAATAAAATCTTACATAGGCTTCTCTAACTTAGTTTCACTGAAAGCCAAGTGGTGGTGAGCTCAGAGATTCAACTCTCCATTGCCTTCTTTTCTATCTTACAATATATTAAGTTAAAAAGTGTCTGTGCGTGTCTCTCAACCTATCGCTGTTTTTACCTTTAATAGCATTTTCCTTACCAGGCTTCCCAACGAGTTTTTGCAATTGCTGATCGAGATATTCCTGACGCTTTGTTAAGGCACACAGCCACTTCCGACGGAGCCTCTCCAAATCCCTATCCTGTACAGAGGAAAGAAGTCATATTAAATATTGACCCTGGAAAGCCAGCGTTTCCTATTTGTGGCTTACATGTTTCCTCAACCCTATTGCTCATCTTGTACCAAAGAATCAGGTAAGACAGACCAGACCTCTGATGAATCACTTTGCTCTTCTCTATGCTTTCCTTTTGTAGAGCACAACCCAAAGAGAAATGCAGAATAGCTGAGCTTGGAAGGGACCTCTGGAGGTTTTTTTTCTCTATTTTGTGCTACCCAGTACTTAGCTGAGCATATTTCACTTCACCCATCTTCTTTGCCCTAAATCTAATCTAAAACTGACTAACCATTACCTTGTGGCAAAGCTGGAACCCCCTGTCCATATTCACAGCTCACCATTCATGCTCAGTGTTCAGCAGCCTTATATTAGGAATCTGCTCCTAACCCCGTATCATGCCATTATCCCCAGTTAGGGCATTTGTGCCTGAGCCTTTTCACGTATTTTTAAGTGCCTGTGTCCTTCAAAAAACACCTCTGCATCTGCAAGAACATTGAGTTCATTTGTCTGTGGCGCAGAAATGCTCAGAAATGATGTATGATACTCTGCATGCTGTATGTTGAGTGCCACAACGATGAGCTATCCGCTCTGGGATGCCTTCAGGGAAGCGTCTTTCATGGCAATAGCAGCTCAGTTTCATTCCACATCAAACTATAACAAACACTTTGTCAAGGAAAATGGGTGGCTGCAAGACTATAAACTACGTTTGTATTGCTCACCTGCAGACCCCTACAAGAATGCTGGAACCTGTCAGGAAGCATTAAACCTAAATCTCTTGTCGCTCACATTATACGAAGTTGAGATCTACAACGATGATGATGTGCTTTTGTTAAAGTTACTCACAAGAAGATGAAAAATATATCACAGATACTGTACCTCATCAGTTCTCCTGTAAGGCTCACGTTACAGTGGCATTACATACATTAACCAAAAATCACTGGGCTGATTTCAAGTAGTTTTTTCCCTGCCATCTTAGGGCCCTAGGAACAGAATCCCCCTTGCTGGCCCAAGGGTTGATTACAGTATATTCCGGGTCTCATAAATAGCACATTCATAATACGAAACAGCATGAAGTATTTTGACTGCATCTTCAACGCCACTGTTCCTAATCTCATTCTTAACGCAGACAATCTCAGTCTAACCACAGCTTGTCAAAAAGGAGGACTCCTTCTCTCGAAACAGAAAAGGAAACACAATTGGATCTTGTTTTGGAAATATGGTTAAAGGTGTCTTGTTCTTTACCGTCTACCTCTCTAATCCACCACACGGCTTTGTAGCATAACGGTCTATGCAATTCTCAAGCTTTTAGTCTCTTCAGAGGAAAGGCTCTTTACATGCAGCAAAGATACAGCAAAGATAAAATCCTGTTCCTCTTCTAACATGTCTCTCTAACTGAGAATATCTGAATTTGTAATAAGAAATTATTTTTACCTGGTAACTGTCCATTTCATCCTCTTCTTCCTAGGCCAAAAGATGCAAAATCATGCCATTAATTTTTTTGACAGCAGGAAACACTTAATGCAAAAAGTGCTACTAATTTAAGTAATATTAGCAGTCTCCTGTAAAAGTCTGAGCTTAGCAATGGCGAGGCCATAGAATGAAAACACAGTGACATCCCAAAGATTTGCTGCTATCTGCTGGTCTAAACACAAACTAAACCAATCCAACTGAAAAATAAGTGAAGAATTTCACAGAAATAAAGTTATTAGACTTTATCATAATTGGAAGAAAGTGGAATATTCAAACTGCCCTTAGAAAGAGACAGGTGGTAAAGTGAAACAACTTGAAACCTGTTGATCCGGGACAGAAAAATAAAGATCTGCTGTTTTATCTGCGAAAGTTAAATATTTATGTTGGAAATAACTGGAAATCAAAGTCTAACACAAAGGATTCAAGGCAAGTTTGCTGTAGCATTTAGAGGAGAAAAATGTAAACATTTAAGCTAATTGCTAGGGAGGTAGAATAACTGTCTGCCACGCCAGCAGCCACGACGTAGACCTTAGATGTTTTGATTTCCATTATTTTCTGACGGGAGACACCACCTTTCATTCTTGACATGCAGCAGAACCATTCGCAGTGAGAGTAAGCACAACTGCCACTCCTGCACAGAGAATGGGAAAGCAGCGAGGACTCCAATCCTGAGCGATTACTCATCTATTTAAGTAATAACAAGCCACTGGAGCCTACTTCTGTATCTTAGTAATGAAAGCAAAAACTTAGCTAAGCTAAAATTAAAAAGCCATATAGAAAGAGGCATTTTCTTAGCTCAAGTCCTTTAGAAAATCTTTCACGTTCCACAGATAGTGATTGACTTGAGATAAAGAAATGCTAATAAGGGGACTAAAAATCCAGATGTTCGAGTCAGAGGGCTATTGTAAGCAGCAGAACTAATAAAACATGTTTTTCAATAGCTCTTTCCCATGTGGGTTATCAGTATCAGAGAGAGCTCAGTAGTCTCTCCCTCAAGGGGAGCTTAAGTCTTTCTTCTTGAAAGAATTTACTATTATGTGCACTGCCAGCTCTGCCTGATACGGTTGAAACTGGCCAACAGCTCAGAAGTTCAATGGGGAAGAAATAGGGTGAGACAGACTGCATGCTCACCTGGGACTCGTTCCCTTACAAATCTGGGTAAGTGGTGTGTATGTGTTGGGTGCGTAACAGTCACAGCTTTCAAGTCAAATTTGCCAGAAATAATCATCATTCTGCCTCAGGAGAGAAGAGTATCTTAAAAAACTTGCTCAGTTCAGAAGTAGGAAAGAAAAAAAATTCCTTGCTGTATAGGACATGGGTATCAGGAACTGCTGTGATGGGAGGGCAGCTAGGAAACTTGCAGGCAGAGTCACAGTCATAGGCATAATGGGGAAATAAAAGCAATAATCTGCCTAGGATATTCTAAAAAGTGAGATTTCTGCAAAGGTGGAAAAAAAATCCCTTTAATATGATCCTGACACACAAGAGGCAAGGGATTGCTGAGGTTACAGAATCACAGAATTGTAGGGGTTGGAAGGGACCTCGAAAGATCATCGGGTCCAACCCCCAGGTTAGGAGACAACAACAAAGCCAACTACTTCAGACCTCACAAAGGGAAAAACAATTCTGGTTAAGCAAAAAAGAGGAGCAGACACACATTGAATCATACTCTGTCAACAGGGTAAGCATTATGGAAAGCTGGGAGAAGTCCCAAAATCAACTTGGCATTTAGCTGGCCTTACCTCAAGCAGGGCAGGTAATCAGGCAAATCCACAGACTTGATTGTTCTGTTGCACTAGATTTTGGCTTGCTAGCTCTGAGTGACTGAATTTTATTTAATTTAGCTGCTAGGGAAAAAGTAGCACCGCACTAGAAAACAGGTCGGAGCACCACAAGAAGACAAGCTTCTAAAAAAGGGCAAGTGAGCCAATGTGCCATCATCATAAGCCATCAGATAAGCACCAGGTCAAGCCTGCTCCCTACAACCAGATAAAAATACCTGCACTTTACGATGAGATGCAGTGCTTCTGAGGTCATCAGAAAATGGGCAACATTTAATATGTGCCAACACAATTCTGATGTTTGTAACACACACTATTTGAATATGTGTTCCATTGATTCACTCTAACTTGAATGCTTACTTAAAATTGCTGCTGCATCTAATATTTGAAGCAAAATCTACTGGACAAACTCCAAAAGAATTTTAGGAATTTGGGCTTTTTTCTTTCCTTCTTTGAATGGTGTGCTAAAGCCGTGCTGTTTTTAAGGATAGGAAACACCCCAGAAGAGACAGAGAAGACAGCATTACAAATATTTTTTTTGTTATGGAAAATGATTTTTGATTAAGAGGAAGATCTTCCACAACACTTGCTGAAAGATTTGGATTTAGACTATCCTGCATAATCCACAATACCACCATCAAAGCAATTTTGACAATTTTTCTTGTTGCTTTACAAGCTTTTGTAGCAGGTTCAATAATGCCCTCTTCTCATCATTCCCCTACCTGACGTAAATAAACCAAAAACTTGAAACCAATGAAGTTGCTTCCAATTGCAGCAAACTTGGGACATCGTTTAATGCTTTCATATGTCTTGGAAATACGGGTTGCTGCTAAGAAACATTCAGACTTACCTGATAATTTTCAGGCACTTTTTGTGACTTGGCATGTTTTATTTGAACACAACCAATTCCCACAGATAGTATCGATTCCTCCATCAGTGGTAAGGTCCCGGATTCCTGTACAGATCTCACTTCAACCTGAATTCTTCGAGATTGTCCCTGCCCAAAAGAACAATTTGAAATACTTGAGGGGAAAAAAAAGAAAAAAGGTATAAAATACTGAAAGCTTAATGACAGAGAGACCTCTACTGGCAGTCATTTGCAAGCAATATTTTATTATCACGTGAAGAACAAAGTGGTGAGTAGTGCAATCTCAATGACCCAGTATCCAGGAGACACCCCTTCTGTTGCAAGGATTTGTTTACAGGATTTAGGTATTTAAAATCAGCATTCAGCAATTCAGTTTACTTTTTCTAGTGGATTTTCAAAACATACAATTAGAGGATTGTATTTTTAGTACTTCTGAAGGCTGAGAATAGGATCTCCTCCCCACCCACAGAAGAGGAAAGAAAATACTCTAACTTGGTGAGCTACTGGAGCTGTTTAAGAGAACTCTTCCTGACTCTGGTTTCCTTGACTGAAAATTCTTACCCACCTACTGATGCTATCAATGCAGCAAAGTAACTGTTCCTTAGGAAAATCCATAGGAAAAAAAATCAAAGGAGTTGAGTTCAGAGGTGCAGCCTGTATCTAACCTTTACTAATTCCGAGCGTTATCTTGGCAATAGCTTGTCACTGAAAATGTTAAGTGCTCAGTTAAGCATTAACAATTTAATGCCTGTAGAATTCAAAGGAAAAGGAGTAGTTGGCTGAAAAGATCAAAGAAGGGGGATTTCTGGACCTCTTAAAAAAAAAAAAGTTCAGTTTCTACCAGACACTACCACAGAACAGGTAACAGAACATAGTAAAAAGATTACAGGTAGCCCTTTGATCATCTTTACTTGAGAATTTGTGCACAATGGGAGTTTCATAAAACACAGAGGGACTCCACTTACACAAGATCATATTTTGTGTCTAAGCTTGACAGTTCCTTGGACACCATCCCTCTGCCATAAAAAAAAACCTAGAGGCTTCTTAAGCTTCCTGCAGACTCTTTTCACAGCTGAAATCCTGCACATGCCACTGTACCTGTCTGAGCTGAAAGATGCCTCCTGTGCAAACATCCTTGGCAGGAGTCACCTCAACCGGGCAGTACTCCCCATTCTCATTCAGCTCTAGAATCTGAACCCAGAGTTCGACTTTTCGGGTTACTTCACTCCACCTGCAAAACACATCAAATGCTGTTTCTTTTGTCTTTTCCTTTTTTAAACCAAAAGAAAAGGAGAGAAGGAAAGAAAAGGAAAGAAGGAAAAAAAAAGGAGAGAAGGAAAGAAAAAGCCAATCCCTGGCCCAGACTGCAGATTGAAGAAGTGAAAGAACACTTCTGTAGATGCCATTTGTGACCACCCAGGGTTATTAGTTGTGCAATGCTTATAAATTTTACTGACAACCCTTGTAGTCAAACATCGGAAATAAGCCTTTTCTTAGTTGTAATACAAAAACCAATTCCACTAGATTCTAATATTTAAGCTCTGGTCTCAAATACTGCCACAGAAGCCCAGTGTTGTCAGTAAAATCAAGTCCATACAGAAGATACCAGAATGAAAAAATGACATCGTTTCACAAGCTTCCAAGATTGAAAACACCTTCCTGAATTTCACCATACTACCGGCTTCTCTCAAATTTTTCCAAGAGCTTAAATTCTTATGGACATTTTTTACTAACTCAAAATTAAGAAGGAAAGAGGTACTACTCAACTACCAAACGTAACTCACTATTTTATAACACCCCTTTTCCAGCTTCTGTTTGCCTGATTTTTTCATTTAAATTTCTCCATATATGGCTTAATACTCAACATGTTCAACACAATCTTAGGCTGGAAATAAAAAGAGAAATAACTGCCAATAAAGTAAGGGGCAGAGCTGTCTTCTAAAATAGGAGAGGCAAAATGACTCACATTTAAGAAAATACTACTAAGCTTACTTTGGGGATAACAAATGGATGCCAGCAAAAAACTAACCCTCTTCAGCCTGAATTACTCTACTGTTGTATATTTACTCCAGTTGAAGTAATTAGTAATACAGCTCTTCCAATGGAAGCATTACAGTGATAACACTTCATGGCCAAGAATGAACAGGAGTCTGACCTTGAATACATCATCACACAGTCAGAACAACCATCTTGCTGGTTTAGACTTGATAGCTCTATCTGGCTCAGGCCAGCATAGCAATGTAACAGAAAATACTCAGCTTCCTATTTTCTGCTCTTTCCTAAAACCACTACTAATGTGCATGGGTTTGCCTAAATAAAAGGGACTTTCAAGTCTTTGGAGTTTTACCATGTTTAATTTGAAACATGGATGAGCATTTCTCCTCTTTCACTTTTTTACAAACCTATTGACACATCTGATGGTATTTTCCCAATAGTCTATCTACAATAGTCTAACAGACATAGTCTTACACACCTGCTCAGTTTTCTTCAGTTCAAAATTTGACTACTTATCACAAACCGCTTCAAAATTAGGCCCTTCAGACAGTGATCTTCAGAATTCTAAACCAATGACCTACTTTCTGTATTTACCTGTCACGAAGGCTTCGTGTTTTGGCTTGAATTATTCCCAAATCCCACAGGGTTGGATTTTTCCGGTCACCACTCTGCTTGTGCCCATATACTTCAATTGCCAAAGCACCATCATACAGATGTTCCATGAAGTCTTCAGAAATATTTACAGAAAACTCCTGCAAGTGACAAATTGGTTAATGACTGTGACCACACAACACTGACTTAGTCTTAGAGACTTTCTGTCTTGACTTTAATATAAGGATGTAGTGCCTGAGACACAATACAGAAGAAAGGAAGAACTGCCATTTCCATTTGCAGAATCAGGATGCAAGGCAAAAAAACAGGCTGAAAATCAAAGTCCGTAACAAGCTGAAAAATGACCACATGCTGTTCCAAGTCCTGATCCAATCTTAAAAATATATAAATAAAATATAATCAAATATTCTAATATTTAGGATCAAATTTAAAACTCATCAGAAGATATTATATCTACTTAACAAGTAAGTGGAATAAACTGCTCAGTGTAATAACAGATGAGAGGAAGAACAAGATGAGAACTCGGATGATTGTCTGGGATTCATCTAACCTGACTTTAGACATCTCTATTGAAGATGTCTCCACTTATTTAGTTGTTCTAAAGTCAAAAGAAAGAAATATCCTGTTCTAAGATACCTGACCTAACTTCAACATCTACATTAGGATGAGGGGTATCGTGTCCCAGAATTGCTTGTTTCTCTTTGCTGATGTCAGTGCAGGGTAAGCAATCAGATACAGATATAAAATATACTCAGATGGATATCACACTTCCATTCACTCTCAGCTGTATTTGTACTGAGTAAACTAACATAAGTCTCTTTGCCAAACAGACTGCTTTCTTTCATTAATCCCCTTCATCATCTTCAGTGATTTTTGTACAAGTGAACTGTACAGTACAAGGTCTCTGAAGAGGTTTCAAGTTCTTACTAAAAAGGCATAATGGTATCAGCCCCGCAAAGTATAATAAGGAGAGCAAATAAGCATCTAACAGTGTTATGCAAGCATGAATCTGCTTTGCCTGCTACAGTTTCCTTTATAAAATAGAAAAAAAAATTACGTTGCAGTGATCGAAGACAACCATGCACCGCGGCTCCTTGCTGATGGGAGATAAGGAAGGATCCACCTCAGGTGCAACGTTAACTGGCTCCAGCTGATCCCAGAACGTGTATTTGCAGAACACAAAGTTGGAGAGGTGCTGAGGCAAACCTGTTGCCTGAAGTATTTTGATCTAGAGGAGACGAGAAGCAAAGGAAATGAACTTATTCATCAGTATTAAATTGTATTCATAGATTTAAAAAGCTCCTTTGTTAGAACAACGTTTTTCTGTTTCCCTACAAAGGATAACTAAGAAAAAATTGGGGGGAAAAGAAAGTTTTACAAGTAGTGCATTTCTGCGTTGATATACACTGGAGAAAATATTTTGAGTGCATCAGTTGAACGCTGCCACTAGATGTCACCAAGCACAAATTTCTTAGGAATAAAAACTAGCAGGATGAATTTTACAAACTCGCTAAACCCTTTTGTTTCCTTATAATGGAGAGATGCACTGAACATTATAATTTAATAACATATGAAAAATCACATTCTTCTACCAAAGTGGGCTCCTTTATTCTGCAAATTCCTTATTTGAAGATACTACTTGTCCTTATGTGATGCTAAAAGTAACGCAAAAATAGCCCCAACAACACAGAAGTCACCCCGTCCTGCCACCTTCTTCTTCTTCTTTTTTTTTTAAACATGTAGGCCAAATAGAAAAAGAATGTTTTGAATACACCTTCTGTTCTAAACACAACCATCATATTAACAACATTTAATTTTATACATTTCTATTCTCCATCTGTCATACTAAGACCAAGTGAGTTAGACTCCTCTGGTAAGGCACCGCTCATGACCCTCAGGAGAATGTTTCACCCTGTGTTGCTTGTAAGCACGTGGGGCTCTACTGGACAGGATAGCAAGTGGAAAAAAAAGCACTGTTACTCTCAAACTGTTTGTACTGTCTAGAAGCCAGCAAAGTTTAGCTTTTACTCCCTCTAGTGCTTTTTGCCTCCCTATTTTGTTTTTGTTTGGAGCTTGGCCTACTTTGCATTTTACTACCACTCAGAAATTGTAGTAGATCCTTCTTGCTAACTTACTGTTTATTATTAATAAACACATCTGTATATGTTTCACAAAATATAAGACAGAGAGACATTCACAGAACAAAGGGAGTTTATCAGATTCCATGACTGCTTTTGATTTAGATATTGCAGCTTCATTCTTGGTACACAAGTCTTCCATGTTTTCTAAGAATACAAGAAAACTGTCTGGGGTAAGATTGCATGCATATAAATATAGTTTAATGAATACTTTGCAGACTTCAAAAAAATCATGGAGACTGAAGGGAACAAAGACCATCTAGTTCTCTTGCATTATTTCAGCCACTTAAGAAACAAAATATTATGAGAAAAGACCACACAGAAGTACTTCAGGACAAATGCTGGGCCCCGGGACATAACAAAAGGCCATGAAAACAAATACAGCCAAAGTACTAAGCTCTGTACATGCCACTAAGGCACAGCTTTTTATTATTATTATTTTTTAATTTTAAAATCCTGAAACATTAGTACAGTTTTATGTAGTCTATCAACAAGTTTAGAGTCAGGACTCCGCCTGTGTAGCCGAATACTGGAAGTGAGCATTGCACACCAGGTTACAAAGAGGTATCTAATGTCCAGAAGCCAATACACCAGGGACTTCTTTATTTTAAGATGGGATGAAAAGGGAGAAGGTTACTCACGAGGTTGGGATATATCTGGAACTCACCCTGCAGACAAGTTTTCTCTCCTGAGTGTCATTTTCATTGGAATTCTCTGGACTATCCTCACCTCCAACCAACCTGTCGTCTATCTCTCCACTCACCCGAACAACTTCAACATGGAGACGTCCGGATACCTGATGAAAAAGGAGTACAAATTATTTGTTTGCCAGAGAACAGTGCATATTCAACCCCTTTCAGATAACTAAAACTACTGCTGTCTGTCAGCAGGCATCTTCCTTCCTATCGTCTTGCACTATGCATTTATAGCACTAAGAAATGCAGCCAGACTAAGAATGCTTGGAGCAAAAACTGAAGAGCCTTTGTTGTAAAAGCATTTAAAAATAAAATAAATAAAAAAATCAGTCACTAGAGTGACTTTGGGAACAGCATGCTGTAGTCTCACTCACCATCCCATCAGTCTCTAGAGAGTCTGCAAAGTGCACGTGAGACAGAGTGCACAGAGTATGTATTCTCTAGCTGCCTTTGAATTTTTTCTTATGGTATTTAAGAGTCTATAATTGATGACAGTCAGTGAAAGGCAGCAGAGCTATATCTCATGCTGGTTCTACCAAGTATTTTGGGGTGCTTTCTCCTTTCACAGGCACTACACTGTGATTTGGAGCCTAAACAACTCTAGTAAGGTATTGTGGGTTTTGCACAATCCCAGATTGTTAGCACAAGAAACTGGAAAATATTTATCATTTACTGGTATTAAGATCCACAAGCTGTAATTAAACAGTTGAGTAAGGATAGATTATAGAAGAATAACAAACCTCTCCCTTCTGATTGATGATTGGAACAGCATATTGCAGCTTCACATCGTAGAACAGGCACTCAAGAAAAACGTTGGCTACTCCAATAAGGCTGTGGTTCTCCTGTTCATCATAGAACGGATCGGCTCGTCTGAAGTAAGCTCTCATCACCTTCAACCAAATTCAGAATAATGTGAGAAAAACAAACTTTTCACAACAGTTTCCAAAGTGTCACAGAACTAGCCTAACAAAAGAAAAAGGGGCACAAGCAAGAGGCCAGATTAGGTCACAAGAAGAATGGAAACTTGATTTTTACTTTGCACAGAGCATAAGGCCTGTCCTCAGCAAGTTCTCTTTTTTTTAACAGTGTCAGATCCAAAGAAGTCAGTCTGAACCCCAACTCCTACTGTGTTTACTTACTGCATTGAGCTATTTGTGCAAACAAGCATCAAAGTGACGAGATAAGGGTTGATGGAATACTGAAGATTGCTTCAGGAAAAAAAAAGCCTCAGGAAACCTGTTACCTCTTTGTCTTTTCCCTCCCTCTCTCCACCACCACTCCTCCTGAACCAGAAGACTTTCTCACATCTAATTAAACAAAAAAGTTAATAGGAATGTATGTCTACTGGCATGTAACTGGAGTAATTTTTACTTACTGGGTTGTCTTCCTCACAGTCTTTCCACTCCTGGTAAAGATCCCTCATATCTACTAGTCGATTCTCTAGCTTCTCCAGTGACCAAATCTGTTTGCCTTTCCCCTTCCTTCTCACCTGAATGGCAGGCTCACTGAGAATTGCACCTCTCTGAGAAACAAGTAAAGAGACATTAATGCAGAACCTGTGTCACAACAATGAAAAATAGTTTTAGAGCAACTGAAAACCGGGAGCATCTCTGCAAATAGTTGGGATTTCTTTTTTTTTATTCCAGCTTAATCAACAAATGCAAGTGTGACAGATTGTTTGGCTGTCACAGTACATTCACATTCAGTTTAACTGCAGCGTCTCATCCCACGGGCAGTAGTTTCCGTGGATCCTCACCTCACACGGATGTTATAAATAGGAACATTTAAGCATTTCACAAATATTCTCAATTTACAGTATCTTAGAGTTCTAGCTAAGGTTACTACACTCTGCAACTTTTCAGCTCTGCAAACACATAATACTCTTTACCATCTTGTTTCTAGATATGCCAGAAGACTGCAAGAAAAACAAGTAAACGAGAGACATTTCTAAATCAACAGATAAGAATTCTAGTCCTGGGATAAAATACATCTACTGTACTAATGACAGCTTTACTAGCACCAAGATTTTGAGCTGACCTCAAGAACAGAAAGGATAAGACAACTTAGGTAGCCTGCTTGCAACAGGGAAGTCTGGGTTCAGTTCCCTCCTTTCAAAATTTCTAAGATGTCTGGAAGTAATCATCCAAATCCTCTCTGCTCCAGCTTCTCCCTGTACAATGGGGACGACAGCATTTTCTCACCTCACTAGCATGATCGAAAGGCAAATGCCTATAAAGCGATGGCAAATAGGTGAGGTAGGTGTTACCTAATCTACATGGGTTTTACCACTCTGCAACAGAAGCAAATGAGCAAAACTTCAACATCAGTGGAAAGGACTTGCACGGTAAGATTTATCAGTAAATTAGCATATCATAACACTTCCACAGTAACTAAATAAGATAAAGACGTAGCTACCGCTAACTCAGCCATGTTTAATGCAGGTGAATACAAAGGCAAACTGTTTGGACCATCAGAGTCAGAACAAGACAAGTATGAACTCTGAGGGGCAAACGTAATGAGCAAAGATTTAGTTCCATTACGGCTACATTACCTTACTGTTAGCATTAAGGCTGGAAGCTGGGATCTGGAGGGTGACTTTATACTCTGTTCTCTTGTCCAATTCCTCTCCAATAAAATTGGCTTCTCTCACATACAAATTGGCTTTAACAATCTGCTCTCGCAGCTTTCTCAGGCTGTGGGTCAACATTTCTTCTCTAAAAGAAGGCAATTTGTTGGGGGGAGGAGGGGAGACAGAAAAAATCATGGCATTTAGGTATTGAAATTGAATGCGAAGCACAAGATCACTTGACAGCGAAGGAGTCGACATTCAGCTATTTAACACACAAATCCAACAAATTAAATTGCATTTCCTCTGGGGAAAAAAAAGATTATCTGTATGAATTTAGTAGTATGAACATTAGCATATTGCCAGCTTTAGAGACTTCTCCATGCATCTGCTGAACAGTCAGCACTTGTGTGGCTTATTCCAGAGTTTTCCCACCACAGATGTGGATGTTCTGTCTTACAGAGAAAGATTTATTTAAAGCCCATGACCCACTTGCTCACTGGCCTCCCAGGCAAGTGTATCAGAGAGACAACTGTGCAGTGCAGCAATCTGGGACCACAAAATGTTCCAAACAGACAGCTAACACCTTGTTAGACTGCCCCAAGTATTTTCTATTTCAGAAGATGCTTCTTAAGCTATTTAAATTGGATTTCCGTTTTCTCATTACAACATCTTCACCATGCTCCTTGTTTTAGGGAGAGTTTAATCTTCCTCCTGCAGCTGCTCTTTTTGACAGTAATACTGGCAAAGACCATTTAGAGGCAGAAGAAATTATCCTCAGTGCAATTGTCTAGGAAGAAGGAGAGGACTGTGGCCCCTCTGTGGTTGTTACACAGTTCCTGCAATGCTCTGGATCAAACTCCTTTACCATTCCTTTACTCCCTTTTCTTTCTGCACTCTTCTGGCTGCCAGAACCTGCCCAGGTCAGACATATGGATATAAGTCAGTTGGAAAAACAACCTTCCAGCAGCTGTCATAAATCCACAGAAGAGACTCATATTTAATGCTGGTGAGGACAGAGTTTCTCCTTAACAACAAAACAGACACTCCTCCGTTCTAATCTTCCTCAGAATTAATGGTCTGATTGGGTTTAGATTAGTATTTTCACTCAGTCCTCCCCAGCATCCTGCAGGAGTCTTCTCAGAAAGCTGGAAGAGGTGTGCAATGCAATTTATGTCTTACAAAATTGACTGGCACTAAAGAACTTTACATGAACACTCCTGATAGTCAGATTTGATTACCCACCTCTCCTCTGCCCATTGTCGTAGACGCTGCTGAGCGCTGGGAGAATGAAAGGAGAACCTGTCCATGCTGCGGAAATGCTGCTTCTCCGGTGACAATCGCCTTCGTAATTGCTCCAGTTCATGTTCATACATCAGTCTCTGTCGTTCAAGTGCAGATCTCTTCTCCTCCTCGTGTTGCTGCTCCAGACTTTGCAAGATTGACTGCATTGGATCTAGGCAGATGTTGAAAAATGAAGAAGCTAGTACTTCTGGGGGTCAAATACTTAGTAAGCATAAAATTAAATGGAAAAAGTCATGTCATGAATATGTGGCAGGGAGCGGGGACTTAGAAATATGAACTCTTTCACAGGTTCTGCTACAAATATTCCATATGACCTTGGGCAAGGTACAAATTACTATATTTTGGTACTTTGCTTCCCCAATCTAGATCTACAGTGGTCCATTTTAGAGGCTGCAATGGCCCACTGAGATCCACGGTGAAGTATGTCCTATACAGTAAACAAAGCACTATATCACATAAGAGGAAGAAGAGAGTATGTTTTTGTTGTAAGGCATATTTTAAAAATGTTGTTGAACATGAAGCAAAATAAACATTGCCAGAACACATCGGATGAATGATTTAAGAGAATTTTGAAAAGGGAAAGACCACACTGAAAAAAACCTCCTCCTGCGTCCCAAAATAAAGCCATTCTGGAGCAGCTGTGTAAGACCACAAAAAATAAAGAATGTGCTTTCAGAGACAGAAATCACAACATTTAATGCCTGAGCGAGACATAACACAAGAAAAATAAACAGTGAAGTGAAAACACCCTGATTTGAGGCTGCAGTTCCACCAGTGTTCCAGTTTTGGCTTTTTTCTCAACAAGAACTGCCAAACAAAACATTCTGCAGGGGTGTTTTTCCCCTCCAGTGCAAAAATGGCCACGACGAGTCACTCACAAGAAGAATTCTCCAGTAGGAAGGTGCAAGGGGAAGAGCGTGCGGTAAAGAGTCCCTGAAGGTGTAACCTCATATTCTGTACGTATTTCCAATAATTTTTCGTTGCTTCTTACCATTACTACCAAGTGCCTTCATAGTGACTTCCATCTGGGCATATTCATAGCTGAAGTTGATCTCGCTAGACACTTCACTGGAATTGTCTCCATCCACATCCAGCTGCTCAGCACTATTACTGTACTTCATAGAGTTGTCTCGTTCCTCATCCTCGTGATCCGACTTCTTTTTCTTCTTTGGCAAATTCAGCCTTCAGAAGTAGGGGAAAATGTTTAAGCTATTAACTGATCAACACTGAAGCAATGGGTTGCTTAAAAAAATGATTTATATTAAGTAGGTTACCCAAATAAGTCGATTTTTCCCTTTTGAAATCTGTTTATCTTGTGAGTGAAATTTTCCTCAGAGTAAATAAGGGACTTCAAGGCAAACTAATTTATATTACACTCTACTAATGCAGAGCACCTGAAAATACTAATCATATAGCTTATATAACCATGATTTTTTCAGTCTTCCCATAGCTAAAGAATTTAGAGGCAATGAAATATAAAAATAAATGTTTTTAAATATATATTTGTATTACATATCTTATAAACTTCTGAATAATGTATTTTATGTATTCTGTATTTTATATATAAACAAAAACACAAATACATAAATAAGATAGAGGCAATAATGAAATCATATCTCATTTTTTATGAGGATGTTTCTTTCGAGCATAGAAGAAAACAATTATGTTTTAAATTATCATTTAAATCCACTGATCTTTAAGGTATCTCAGACCAGGCTCTCACACATGCAGCCCTTCACAGAAAACAGAAGACATCTGCCAGCGATCCTGTCTGACACAGGAAGGTCTCAGCTGGAGTCTGGAACTCCAAGGAAGGGAGAACACAGCGACCTTGTAAGACTGAGATCACTGTACAACATCGGTCAGATATCTAACACCTTAGCTGCTAAATCTGAAAGGCAACCTATCCGAGTTAAAGCTTGGGTGTGATATTTTCGTCATGGAAAAGAGGGTGCTTAGTATTAGCGTGATGCCAAATTGCACAACACTCTTCGTTACCGAACCAAATTAAAGTTACCACCTCAAGAATTAAATCTCCTCAGTGAGATAACAGTCCTGATAACCGATAGCAAGGTCCTCATCAGTAAGATTACTTTCCCTTGAACACATAAGAAGTTACGTCAACCTACTGCTCTGAAATTAAAATTATGCACAGTTGCTATGACATCCAGCGTTCGAGAACATCCACTCATCAGCACTGCCTTTATAATCTCAAAGTAAAAAGAAATCACCTCCTCCTGCAGCTTGCGTGCTCCATTGTTACTTTTCCTTATACCTCAATGTTCATAATAATAATAATAAAAAAACTGGTTCAGACTTGCAATTTATTTAATATCTTTTGTACCTGAAAAAGTGGTTGTTTCCCCACAGTATTCTGTCTCCATGATGTAGCTGGATAGGACCCATAACAGCAGAACCATTTACAAACGTCCTGTGAAAAGACAACAAGCTAAAGCAAAGCCACCAATAGAAAGCTTTTTGAATTTTTATTTATTTTGTTACAGTACCATTTGCTTTATTGTAGCTTGTTAAGGTAGGAAAACGGGGTTATGGATTACAAACAGGCAAAATATCCCCAGAAAATTCACTCATCTACTCTGTGCCGCTTCATAAACTCCTTAAACTCAGCTTCTTTTGATTGCTTAAGCTCTATGGCATTCACTACTTTTGGATGGATATTATGACAGCTACGTCTGGGGAGTACAATTAGGGCTTAAAAATGAGAGGCCTGAAAGAGATGTCACTGCAAATAAGTAGTTTTCACTCTACTTTGAAATACAGACACAAAATATAAATATTCGAATATGGCATTGGAGAACTTTTGGTATATATAAAGCTTAAAGACAATAACCTAATTTGAGTAATAAGAAACTACTTTATTTCAGAGTTAGATTAAGCCTGAAAATGGGATCAGTCAAAATAGGATAACACATTTGAAGGGAATCTCAGGATGTCATCTAGTCCATGCTCCTGCTCACAGCAGGACCAACTATGAACTAAGATGAAAATGAAATTCTCGAATTCTGTGAACCTAACAATAAATTACTGGAGATGCTGACGATGCATGTCATTTTGTGATCAGTTTGAACATACCATCTGCTTTTCAAGTACTGCTACTTAATCAAATAAAGCAACAAATGCTTCAGCTGCTTTTTGCATATCAACAGATTTCCTATAAAATTAATTCAGATTTTGATAGAGTTAAATCTACACAGCTGCAAATCAGTGCACATCGACTTGCTGAAAGCATATGCAATTTACTCATCCTCTCTTTGAAAGCAGACTATAAATGCCATTACTGAAAGAAATCTCTTTAGAATGAAATATGTGAGTTAACAGAAAGGTAGATAACTCAAACAAAGACTAGAAGCAGAATACAAGAGGTAGAATTTTCTTACTTTTATTATCTGGAAAAACATCCCTTTTTGGTTACCCTCTTGCCCACTGCTCATAAAATACCAGATAAAACTACAGCTATTACACAGCTAGAACTGTATTTTGTTCCTTTACCTAGTATTTTTTTGAGGTGTTAACATAACCTGTCCTTCTGGGGTGATGTCTATAATGCAGTGTTCAGGAAGAATTCCCATTCCACATAGCTGGATATCTTGAGAGTTGTCTGATCCTATTAACGTGTGCTCCTGTGAAAATTAATTCAGGCGTTAGCAATGGGCTGCAAAGGTTCACTAGTTTTAACTAATCCATTCTCCTTCTGGATAGATCTTCTCATCTAATTCTAAAATTTGAAAGCTGTTCAATACTTTCTGCAAAGGGAAAAAAAGACAATGAAACGTTGCAAACAAATCCCCGCTATTTCTTACAGCAACAAGTAAGGAGCACACAGGAAATTTTACAGGCAACAGTTAGATCCAAAAATGAAGAAGTTCCTATAATTAAATTGCAGAATTCAGTGCCTCAGGACACTGCAGAAGCCAAAAGAATAAAGGAGTTTAAAGAGGAATTAAGACAGGTTCGTGGTGGTTAGACCCACGGTTATTGCACAGGTTCCATCTAGATTATCCTCTGTAAATCCCCAAAGTACTCAAGGCACAAGAAGTTTGGCAGCGGAAGAATCACTCCATTTGTTCATCTATTTGTTTTTGAGGCACCTCTCAGCATTTGTTGAGAAACAGATACAACAGTTTAGATAAGTGGGATGAAGTTCTTATTCAGTGCTTTTATAAGAATGAGTACGTTTGGAGCTCAGTATTAATGAGAATGCAGGCAAGCTATGTACTGTAAGAACTGAGAGCTTAATTTCAGGATTTTAGGCAAAACAGGTACAAGTCATTTTATCTAAAGAATTTCAAAACTCAGGAGGTTTCTACGCCATAATTCCCAACAAAATGAACTCATGTTATCCAAAACAAAAGAAAAATTAAAGGAAAAATAAAAATAAACTGAAACACACAAGCCCTATCCCATGCAAAGGGATTTTTCTCTAGAAAGGGTAAGTATCATGGTGCCACCTGAGACTTTTCAGTTGGTACTGATGGGTTAAGGCCTCTTCTGAACAGGCTTTGACTTCACTGTGTTCTTGTCATATCAACATATCGTCATATAATCACAACAAACACCACAAAAAGTCAGTTCTGCTTCAATAGTTGTCAGTGCTGAAGCTGGTTTAGCAGCTTGAGTGACACTCTGGACACCTACGTGTTCTCCCAAAACCTCAGCTCTTTTGTCTTTTTTTTTAGCAGAGAAAACAATGAAAACTTTTCCTGTGCTTTTACTGAGATATCACGGAGCAATGATAAGATGACTGATATAAAAGAAGATCACACATCTTCTTTTATAGGAAGACAGGTTGAAACAAACCCATCTTGCGGCCCCATTGCTAATTCTGTGGCTGCTTTGAGAGTTACTACGCACCACTTCAAAGAGAATGATTTAACGTGAAGATCAGACTGCCAAAGTTTTTGTGCTGCTAAATTTTTAGAGCTTGTATTCTAAAATGTGACTTAAAAAGATCTGCATCTCATTCTCTCCCTGTCTCTACATCACATCTGCAAAGTCTGTTACACCAGAACAAGCTGCCCGGTTGTTTCGGTGCAAAGTCCAAAAGTCGTGTTACACAGTTTATGTTTAACATCAGTAATGGGGACCGCTCGTCAGCAGAAGTGCTAAGGCAGAACAGAACTCGATTTTCACTCGTGGTGAGTTGTGTATAAAAGAATAGAAATGTATTTTATAAACTGAAGTCTGTACTCTGATTACACATGTGGAAGCAAGCTGATTACTGATACGACCACATTTTTATATAAATCACTTTTTTTGGGTAAAACCTTGTGAAATCTGGAAAACAGAAGACAATTTATGACAGAAAACACCTCTACATTTTTTTACATATATAAAAATAAAAATATATATATATAAATAAAACCCCCAGACCTTCCTCTGCCACAATTAAATCTGAAATAAAAAGTTTATATTCGTACTACTTTTAATCAAGCAGTGAATAGCAGAGAATGCTTCAGATATGCATTTTTTATAACATTCCCTAAGTACACCTATGCCAATGGCATTAGAGTTCCACTTCTGTTAAATAAATAAATATATACATATCAATATTTATTTTTACCTTTAAATAGTACACCAGAAGTTCATTGAGAGCTGGATCTGCGTTCAAATTAACCAGGAAGCACTTATTATCCCCAACTTTTATTCCAGAAGACTGCAGCGATATGCCAAGGCTTTCCAACTGTTTCTGACGCTCCTGCAGGAGAGTAGCCATCACAAAATTAGGCTGACTGATGATTGAGGTAGGAAATGCACTCCTACCTGTCCAAAACCACAAGACAAAACGAGGGACAGCTACTCCTGAACAAGGTAGCTCTTTCTTATGCAATGATTAGATACAAAAGCCTTAATTTTATCAAGGTTTACATTAGGATATCTGTAATTTCTCCGGTCCTTCTACCTCTGGACTCAGAGTGCTACGTGCCATGGGCTCATGTATTTGCATCCTTTTAGTGAAAAATGACCACAGCTGAGCACAGCACACTGCACTACTGTGGGAGCTTCTCCATGACCTCACTGGAACAGCAAGTCCTTCCAGAGCCATCTCTACAGCCCTTTATCTTCTCTTTCGAGCTAAAAAGCAACAAGTTAAGTCAACTCCCCGCCAAGCCGAATTCCACGTCCATCTTTTATTCCCTAGAAATCAAAATGACAAAAAACTGACAACCTGCTGTTTAAGCGATGCAAATAACACTTCCTGCTAAACAAGAGCAGTGGCGTTTGGGATGGTGTTTTGTTCTTGTCAATGGACTTCACAGAAGTCAACAACAAAGCATTACTGTGCGAAAATGTCCATCTTTCAAAGGGAAGTGGTAGGGTGATGACTAGTGCAGTGAAAGAGGAACATTAAACGTTTCTGTCTTGAGAAAAAAAAGGGGTTCTTCTATAAAAAAGTTTGAGGTAGAAATGCTGAGAATTGTTCTCAGGATCATACAGAAACTGAAAGTGAAATGAGATTCCCTATCCACAACAGCAAACAAAATAAAAAAGAAATTAACATGGGAGGCCTCTCATGGAATTATTAGAGAAGTAGAAACACTCCAATAAGTAAAGAAATGAGACCTGCAACAGCTTCACCTGTGACACTGAGACTTTACAAAAATATTTAAAAGAGATTATACAGGGATAATGCAGGAAAGTTTATGAGGGCTCTGATTTTCACCTTTGAGCTTACTCTGTATTTAAAACTTATTATGTCATAGTATCAAGTACAGTTCTTCATTTAGCATCAGTTTTATCAGGTCTAACCAAGATTAAAACTGCAAATAGCGAGCAGAACTACCTCTTGATTTTCTCTTTTCTGTCTCCCCACACCCTACAAAACCAACATAACGTCCCTGTAAGGAAAATTCATGTGTCTGTGAGAGAGAGCAAAACAAAGAACAGAGGAAAACGGCAGTGTGATGTCAAAGATCTCTCTTCTAATCATCAGTGCCAGGCTCTGATGTTCACATCACTCCTTGTTATCTACACTCAAAGATAAAGAATTTGTTGCCCAAAGGAGGACTTGGCCCATGATCTAAAACTCACAGGAGTCGCTTAAAGAAAATGAGCCAGTTTGATAACTTTTGATCAAGACCTAGTGTTAATTAACTTAAGAATTCAAAATACATTAAAAGTACGTCAAATATTCACTGCAAATGTGAAAAAGTGCCTGTTTACAGAGTTTGTCTGTAGGGCTTTGAGCCCTTATTGACTCTCCATCACTACAAAGTGCCTCTTCCGGGGCACTTATTCTTTATGAGGAATCATCCTTTTTTCAAAGATTTTCTCCATCCTACCCACCTGCCCTGCTGAAGTTTGAAAGACAGACATTGGTGGAGGCTGGACTGGAACAAAATCATTTGACAGGCCATAATGTACACGCCTTTAACCTTGGGCCTGCACAAGCCTACCACAGATGTCAGAAGGTTCCTTCCACTGGCTTGATACAGCCCTGTACTGCACAAACACTAGTTCTCAACAGAATCACAGAATCACAGAATCATCTAAGTTGGAAGAGACCTCCAAGATCACCGAGTCCAACCTCTGACCTAACACTAACAAGTCTTCCACTAAACCATATCACTAAGGGCTACATCTAAACGGCTTTTAAAGACCTCCAGGGATGGTGACTCAACCACTTCCCTGGGCAGCCCATTCCAATGCCTAACAACCCTTTCAGTAAAGAAGTTCTTCCTAACATCCAACCTAAACCTCCCCTGTCGCAACTTTCGCCCATTCCCCCTCGTCCTGTCACCAGGCACGTAGGAGAACAGACCAACCCCCACCTCGCTACAGCCTCCTTTAAGGTACCTGTAGAGAGCGATAAGGTCGCCCCTGAGCCTCCTCTTCTCCAGGCTGAACAAGCCCAGCTCCCTCAGCCGCTCCTCGTAAGACTTGTTCTCCAGACCCCTCACCAGCTTCGTTGCCCGTCTCTGGACTCGCTCGAGCACCTCCATGTCCTTCTTGTAGCGAGAGGCCCAAAACTGAACACAGTACTCGAGGTGCGGCCTCACCAGAGCCGAGTACAGGGGGACAATCATTCCCCTAGCCCTGCTGGCCACACTGCTTCTTATACAAGCCAGGATGCTGCTGGCCTTCTTGGCCACCTGAGCACACTGCTGGCTCATATTCAGCTGACTATCAACCAATACTCCCAGGTCCCTCTCTGCCAGGCAGCTTTCTAACCACTCTTTTCTACAGCTGCAAGGCTCATGAAACTGCCACCTCCATAACGCTATATGACGTTAAGAATTTAGAGGCAAAGAGGAGAGCAAAACCAAGTAGCTGTATGCAAGCATCAAGGCGAATTTATTCTGTAGCCTTGATCCCATTACTCTGGTTCGTCAACCTCCTTGCACACTCGGGGTTTCTATGCCTAGACACTACTGTGTAAGGTGGGAGCAGAAATTATTATCATTATTATTATTAAATTTCACCCTTATACACAAGGAGGAAAATCCATGGTACGACTCTGCACTGAAAGCCAGGAAGCCCTCTTATTTGAAGGAGCATTTCTCACAATGGATGTATAAAACTGAAGTCAACAGCTTATTCTGATCAAGTCATCTACAAAAGGGCTTTGTATCGGAGGTTTCATTTTCTTACAAGCTATTCATCACCTTTCAATAGTTCTCCCCCTCCAAAGCTCCCCGCTGCAAATATATACATCAGCATTTGTGTGGTAAGAATTGGAAGTGTCATGCAATAATCATGGTGACCTGCACAATTTTTCAGTGTAACCATCATTTCAATTATGTTCTGAGGTTCTAAATAGTGGTGTAAGATGCATTAAAACACACAGGAGATCTGAACAGTTCTAGTTTTTAATATTCTGAATGCTCTTTGCCTTTAGTATTAAGGCACTCCATACATAAACTTGCATTTAACACTCTCAACGCTTCATCTTTCATCACAAACAGCAATTTTACTGTCCGAAGAATATAAAATCCCTATAATCCTCTCATCCATGGATTTTTTTAAACAATCTCTCAGCTGGCATTGAATGACAATTTATTGTTGTCACTAGAATAGTAATCTGAGAGGCATCCAGCTATCACAGGAATTAAGTGAAGCTTTTCTAAATGGCAGTAAGCTTGACCTACTTACCCATAAATGTGGGGAGAGATTCAGACAATTGCTATGAACTGACAAACAAAGGAAACAAACCTATTGTTTATAAACACCAAAAGGAAAAAAAAAAAGCAGCAAACCTGTGCTATTTCCTCAGTTTTTCTTAATTTTTCTTCCCAGGTCACCGTCATTTCCTGAATCAACTTTTCTGATTCCTCCAACCGTTCTTTTAATTCTGGTGATTTCATAGCCTGCAGAAAGTAAAGCAAAGGAAACAAGAAAGCTTATTGTGCTTTGTTCTTTCACATCACTCTCACACAGATGGGGAAAAAGGAAACATATCATTACTCATTTTACAAGGCATACTTGATCAGTAAGTAAAGGGTTGTTTTAAATACATATTGCACATAAATGCAGAATCCATCAAAAACTTAGTTTAATTAGTTTTGAGTACAGATGCTAAAGTGAAGTTTATATACTTTAATGCAAACCAATTACATGATACTGGCAGATTTGCAAAAAGATATTCAAACACAAGCTAATCTCATTTCTATATCAATGTGAGTTTCCAAAAAGACTCACAAATGAAACAATCTGTATCTTGCATACTGCTGATCTAGATAACCACCATTGTCTCAGCTTTCTCTTCCTCTAAATGGTAGCTAGCATCTCTGTCATTTGCCCAGCCATGCCAACAAAATGTTTTTAACATTGGTTTTGATATGGCCTGATTTGGAAATTTCTATTGGAAAAAACAGAAAAATCAAGACCTCTGTATATGCATTTCATAAAACTGGTATCAAAAAAAGTCTTATGATGTACTTCCAGACATGGGAATTCTATTTTTTTGCTAATCCACCACAACTCTAATTTTCTTTTCTGAAATAGCAAGAGGCCCAAGGACTAGCCTGAGAATAAGGAAATAACCCACCCTGTATCGGACAATCCAAAAAGTGTAAAGACATAAAAGTGTTTATACTATACATGTTCACTTCCTCCAGTCTCAGTATTGGCATATTCTTTCTGTACTGCCTTGAACAGAACGTCGTTATTTGATTATGGCTAACAACACGGAAGCGTTTTTGGCTAGCAGGTATTTATGCAATCCCAACCAACCTGTGCGAGTATCGTTCTCCATCAGAGAGTTCCCTTACCACAAAAATCAATTCTTCCCAGGAATCCACATCAAACAGAGTGGCCTCACTGCAGGGCAATATCTTCAAAAGGAGCAGCTGTCAGGAGTGGAAAATCCTGTTTTAAGACAGGAGTTTCCTCTGCCTCAAGACATAGCAATCTAGGAACTGCCAGCTGATGTGTCCTGTGTCATCTTTTTCTGGTTGAATACCCCAAATACCTAAATACAGGGTAAAAGGGAACCCAGGAAGGAAAGCGAGGGCAACGCAGCCTCCGAAGATAAATTATGCCCAATGAAATATGATCAGTGCAAGGGCACTGGACACGATGGAGCAGGACAGGAAGATTATTCTCAAGTTATTCTCAAGTTCTCGTTTGTTTATTTATTTGGACCCGGGGCAAAATAGATCATCATTTTCACATGCTTCAACTGTAAAATGAGGTAGGTAATTCCCCTCATTCCCTCCATTGCTTATCTGTAAGGAAACCATAAAAAAAGACCTAATTCCAACTAGACCAGCAGGTGTACTGCTCTGCTGGAGTCAGTTTAAATTCCCAGCTCAGGAAGGATGTGCTGGTGGTCTTGGCACAGACAAATTAAAACATGTGATATTAATTCCGACAAGAAAAGATCAAAATGCATGGATTAAAAAAGAAAAGGGGAAAAGAGGATAAGCCTTATTCTTCTG
This sequence comes from Anser brachyrhynchus, assembly GCF_964034855.1. NCBI lineage: Eukaryota > Metazoa > Chordata > Aves > Anseriformes > Anatidae > Anser > Anser brachyrhynchus. The sequence goes on along the minus strand of NC_137696.1, from coordinate 124,094,214 downwards.
GGAAAAAAAAAAGTCAACTGTCAAGTTCTGTTTTGCCACAGCGATTTAGGAGAAAAAGAGGATACTGACACCAAAAGGAAAAAAAACTCAACTTGGTAATCTCTATATTTAGAAATGAGCATTGAAAATGTAACTTGACTATCATAATGGGTCAGTGCTTTTTTTTATTTAAAAAATGAACCATTACGCACCGTTTCTGTATGAACAATTAGATGGGCTACAAATGTAGTAAACCCAAAGGAGACCAAGACAATGAATGTGTTTTTTGACCTTTCCTGTAGAGCCAACTAAACCATAGCAAACTAAACCATTTTTTTTTTGGTTTAGCTTAATAGCAAACTAAAAGCATTTTTCCATGTTCCTTGTCAATGCCATTCAGATGACAACTGGGGTGGGATTTTAATACTTAGGAAGGGAAATATTTATTACCTCATATTTAGGAAACACTACTTCATTGCTTTGGACAGCTGCCACTATTTTGGCATTAATGCTCACAAATGAAACAAATAGGGAGTACTTGAATACTCTCAGAGAACTGAGAAGTCCACAGTTTGTATTTTAGAGGAAATGTTAGGTATTAGGTAACTTGAGATCAAACCTTAAAGAAACTTTCACTTACTGGATGCTTCGCATATTAGGTAGCTCAAATGAGAACAGTCCAAAATTCGTTAGTCATTTGTACTATCACAGCCAGCACTCCCTGCAAACCTCAAGAGGCAAATACTGTGCAATTCAGAAAAACTGTGATTACAACACACAGATTATATCACTACTGCTCTGCCACATTTGAGAACAGAACTCAGCATTACTCTAATTCTTGACCTTCATCTAACGTTTAGTCCATGCTGCCTTCACAATTTTATTGAAGTTCATTGTTTAACACCTGTAAGAGTTTCAATTTAGAACTGTTAAAGCTTGTAAACAAGCAAGCATTATTTAACCAAATTCACATTTGCAGGATGTAGCTGCATCGAATTCTTAAAATCCATGGGCAAAGCTCTACTTATAAACCACACAATCTGAAGACTCCATCCCTATTCCTCTCTCTGAGTCCTCTTTCTTCTGATCTGTATCCCACAATAAAAACATGATCGCTCAATGGTGTGTTCAAAGGGAATCTGGTATCTCATGTTATGACCCATGTTCCAACACTGACCTAAAGAAAACTGGAATGCAGTGATATAAAGGGAGATTTCGCATAGATATCATGCAGTAGCATCCTGTGGCATTTCTTTTCAAGAGCCAAGTAAGAAAACTCAGACAATGGGGTCTACAGGACTTACTAGCTAGCCAAGGCTAAAATACCTCTGCTTTTGTGAGCTGTTCTCGGAGCTTCTCCACTTCCTCACGGAGCTCCCGTATGATGCGGGCGTTAGGGTCTTCGTTCACCACGGCGTGGTTCACGATGTTCTTGGCCCGGTCCGCGTACCGAAGCGTTGAAAGGGTCTCATCGTAGTTGTCTGCTGCTGGGCTTACTGTTGCGACCATGGCAGTCTTGCTGTTGCCACCAAGGCTATCCTGGAAAGTGGTAGAGGTAACCAAGTTAAAACAGAAGGTTTATTCGGTTGTATCCTGTCAATGAACTTATGCAACAAACAATAACTAAGGGTTGGTAGTAGATGGGGGCAACTAGTAACAGCGATGTTTTTGGCAGAGCTCCTCCGTTCAAAACTAATATTTTAAGCCCTATAAGTCAAGCAAAGTTATTGTTTTCAGTTGTCCTTTTTTTTTCTTCCTTTTTTTCTTTTTTTAACATGTTCAGGAAAAGTCATTCTTGGCTTCAGAATCACAGGAATGAACACAGTCCCTGCTTTGTGCTTTATGGTGCTTAGTAAGGGTTTGAAAGGTTTACTTTCATGTTTCTGCTTAGGTTTATAAACTAGAAACACAAGCATGTCAGCACTAGACTTCTCAGATACTGCTGAAGGAGCTCAGGAAAGATCATGACAAATTCAGAATACCTTAAAGACTGGAAGTAACGTCTCTGATATGTGTTTTACTCAACTTACTTGAAGATCTCCTCATAAACAATATAGTTGATTTTATTTTTATAAACGTTTCAGAATCGGGTGCTTCCCTTCCCCCCCTACATACCCAGCTCACAAATCTACACTGAGTTATGTAAGAAATTGCCCTTTTGGAATCTGTTTGACAGAAGAAGGGCGTGAAACCACATTCCTGCAAAGCAATGTGTTGGGGGGGTGAGGGAAAGGAAGGAAGAATTCCATCTTTGTATTGATCACAAAATTATGCTTTACGATTTTAGCCAGGCCAAAAAATAAAATATTTTGTTTTAAGTTTGCAGCAGATCTGTTCTTCCCTCTCCCCCCCCTTTTTGTACCCAATATCCCTTTCGGAGAAGAACCACACTATTAACTTTCATCTTCAATAACCCATGAAATCTGGGTCACGCATTGCCATTAGAGCAATCTGACTACATTAGCGTGCTTGTCTAACCATTTCAATCACAAAGCAAACACACAGCTTTTCCTAGCAATCATTAAAACGCCCCTTTAAGTATTTCGTTAAGACTCTCTGTCTTTTTTTTTTTTTTTTTCTGCATGATGCCTAAAACTAATTTGACAGCGGCTGGCCACACCGACTGCTGCTGCTTCGCTGCTGCCCTGGCAGCACTCTGCTCGCTCTGCTCATGCAAGGGGCTGTCAGCTTTTTGGGAAGGGAATCTAAATCCATTTGCATAGTGTGGTACACTAGCATGGCTAAGACTCGCAGGTAACGGTATTTATGGAGAGGTCATGCAGAAAGAGCTGCCTTCTGGCTGCTCCCTGCATTTTTTGCATGAGGATCAGACGTTATTTACTTCAATAAACGCATGGCTTGGGAGGATCCGCTCTGTAACACAAACGTTTTTTCCAAAGCGTCTACTGAAAACTTTAAAAAGCCTAACAAGAGCCTGTGACTCACTCCACAAGGATTTCTGTCTCTACAGAAGCCAGGACTTTTCTTCAATCCATCGACAGCTTCTAAAAATTAGAGGTGGCATTCTGCAACTGCAATCCCTGCTCTGCGCAAAAGATGAAGTTACCGCCGAGCTGGCCAGGTACTCTGCTTCCAGATAACAGTTTGCACTTTGGGAACCTCCATCCACTGCACTAATTAGCTCCAAAACAGGATTAATTCACAATCTGAATCGCAACTCCACTACGCAGGCAGCTGAGAGTGCTGTTACAGTGATACACCGCAATTCACAATACACCCATTATAAGCTGGAGAAAGTTCCTCTTGTATTGTGGCTTTTCAAGCCCAGTGCCAGGCTGGCTGATAAAGTTCTGTATAAAACTTTTGTGCTGATTTCAATGGTTTCTTTAACGTTAAGCAAGAAGGTAGACAAATAGCAAACCAGTTTCTCATTAGTGAAGACAGCATCTGCAAATTACCCTGGAAAGGCTGACCTTACATGCCTTAAAAACAGGGACAGAATGGAAATAAATAAATTTAGTTGTTTCTAAAGGTAAGGTAGCCCCCTCTTCAGCATCAAGATCACTGTGACAACAACATAAATCGTAAAGTTTAGAAATTATATTTTTAAGAGCAGCCACCAGTAAAATATGCAGGGCTTCTGAGCAAAATGGGAAAACAAGAGGTCCATGCCAATCCAATTCCATAAAGCTAAGAGCTTACAGAGCTGATAAGCTATTTTGCTTCCCACACCTAACATGATGCCACTCATCAAGCCTCTTCTTGCAATAATGCTTTTTCAGCTGGTACTTCTGTCTAGAGATCCTCAACAAAACTGAACACGAAGTGTTAGCTCTCGAGGTCTCCTGAACTCTACTCATTTTTCAGATTTGGGGAGAAACTCTGTATGTGTTAGAACACATTTACTCCACTTTGGCATCATAATTAAAAGTTGAAAGCTATTAAAAAGAAAGAAAAAAAAAAGATAGCCCACCATCTCATAGCTTCTACTAAATAAGTCACTTTAAACTAATAAATCCCTCCTTTGATCTTTAATTAAGAATTGTTAAAATTTTGCCTTTCAAAATAAGGAATTCTCTTCAGGGAGCTTGTTTGTTAAAAAAAAAATAAAATCCAAAAGCCCCAAATCTTTTGTTTGCACTTAATATAGCTGGGTGTTAAAAACACAAAGAAGCTTCGCCTGAAAGGCGGCAGGACAAAAGTGCGCCTCTGTTTGTGAGCTACAGCCTGTGCTGTGCATGGCCATCGTGCCTACAATGCATCAGACAGGTGCTAAACAGGAATCTGGGTCTGCTTGCTGGATTTGTTTAGAAAGGGAACAGCATAACTAATTCCAACAATAACGCTAGAAATGCATTAGAAAAGTTTCCACTTCTGCTCGCTCAGATTATTACAGAGTCGGGCTCCTAAGCACACTGGAGTGCCCTGAAGAGGGTCAGAGAGCCAAAAGCATGTGTTTAATTAGTTATTTCTTTAAAAAAGCAAAAACTACATACACACACAAATGTATAAAAGCAAAATATTCACAGGAAAAAGTATATTTAAGCACTAATAAAGTCTTAGGGCAAGAAACTCTGTGAAATGTGATTTATTTTACTGTAGAAGAGAATACACACTATTTCTGTTAAAACATCTGACTTTTAGACAGCCCCTGACTGTACCGTTTGATGTCCTGTATGTGATTATACTGGGGAGAACAGATAAATCATTTCATAGTAGTAATGCTAAAAGGTTCACGAAGTTGGGAAGCACAGCACAGTATTCAAGAAGAAAAAATTCTGGCCTACGTAGTAAGAAAACAGAACAAGGCGACTGGTACCAAAAATCAATTTCTTGTCAGATTATATTTTTCTACTAACAAATATCTTAATTGTTCCTTCATAACAATAAATCACAAGGAGCAGAAGGAAACTTGCTAAGTATGTAGGAAGTGGGAAGCACAATAACAATAAGAGTTTGCCTTTTAATTTGACATACATAAGAGTCATATTTATCAACTCTGTTTTTCATTTAGATCTTACAGATCTCAGTTCAAGGGTCACCACAATAAAGGCTCTTTTTTTTTTTTCCTGAAAATATCAGTCCTACACAGTACAGAAATTGATTTAACTGTACATTTCAGATGAATATGATGCACAAACTCTTCTGACCTGTTCCTTAGACTGTAACTGGGATAATGTTCCGCAATTACACTCTGCTGACAAAAGCAGAGTATATTAGCAAATATATTAGACAATTAGGAAGAAGCTAATAGTCTTAATCAAAATCTTCAAAGCCAACCATGCCAGTATGTAAAATTCAGTTACATGTGGTAATAAAATTAAATCAGCCCCAAGGTTCTGTGTGAAGCTGTATCTAAACTGACACAGAAAAAGATAATGTTTAAAAAAAAAAAAAGTCCTTATTCTTTATGCCATTGCAGGTCAGCAGAAGACAAAGAACATATTTAGTCTGTGGAGATACTTCTGGCTTCCGGCCAGCTAATTTTCCAAAGACAAGTGTGGTTAACATAAAAAACAGAAAATGAGGCAAAAGAACAGTGTTTTTTTCACTGAATGGGACTCTTCTCCCCCCTTCCTCCCTTTTATTTCTCTTTTAAAATCCAAAAGATCAGACTACTTACTTTAAGTAACCAAGTAAGCACAGAGTCACGATAAGGAACAAATTTGTTCTTGTTCTTGCCAGCAGCCTGATCTGCCAGGGCAGAAATAACCAGACCAAGAGTTGTGAGGGATCTGCACCAAGAACACAAGCAGCCATTAACAAATGTAAATAGTCATAGGTCACATGCATATTTAGACAGCCACTTTCTCTCCAAAAATGAGCTCCGATGAAAAAGCTCCTAGTACGGTTTCGATCATTCTGTCATCACAGAATCTCTACCGCTCATTTTCAATCTATGTTTTCAGCCTTAATAATCACATCTCCACAATGCAATTATGTGGTAGTTGTAGGAGCACAAGCACAGAAATGCCAACCGTGTTAAATAGGCAGAGATCTCATTCAAACAGCTGAGTTCTGAATGTCAGAAGGAACAGCAGAGAGGGGGGAAGAAGAAAACTGGCTATAAAAGCTTAGACTGTTTTTATCCTATTTCAGTAGTATATTATATTTATCAGTTGTGATTGCACTGATGAAAAAAGGGAAAGAAATAATCACTGAGTCTTACTTGTTAATGTTGCTTCCTTCTTTCAGCCTGTCTCCTGCAGCACCAGTCTTGGTTGCTCTTTCACTACCTGCTAAGTCGACCAGGCTCAGCTTGCCCACCTTCTCACCTGACGTCTGCAGAAGGAACCAGAGAAGAGCTACTGTTAGTTCATCACTTAAACTGAATTACATAGTTTGATATGTTTTCATACAAAAAATCAAGCTGCTTTTCTTGGTGTAGACTTGAACGGTATTCTGCATTAACTCATGAGCTGCTGCTCCAGAAATAACAGGAGGATTTGAATTGAAGTCTGATACACTGCTATCTTCAAGACATCCCAGCAATCTCCAGAGGAGCAGAATATGGGGCACATTAGTTAAATGTTCAAAGCAATAACAAATGTAGAGGGAATACAAGCCAGAGTCACATAAAAAGACACTGGGTCTACAGTCTCTGCCCTTAGAATCTTGAAAACAGCTTAAAAATCTCAAATTCTATACCATAAGTTTCATCTCTTTTTTTTTTTTCAGCAAGTAGGATTGAACATGACAAGAAGCATGCTGTAATTTATCAAAACGACTAAAAATCACAGAAGTCTCCTAGATCCTTAACGGCTTCTGAGAAAGAAATCCAAGCTATGTGGGTATTTCAATCCCGTAACACAGATTTTGTAATAAATCCCCATTATTCCTCGTAATTCTTGCTAATTATCTCACTTGACCCGAAATGACATTCTGAAACACTCCATAAATTTCCTATGTCAATATGCATTTGAAGAGCTAGCACTGCCTTTGAGAACAGCGACGTTACATCATGCTTTTCTGCAGCATCTACGACTGAAGTGCATCTGTATCACCGTTGCAAAGTGCTACATTGCCCTAAACGAACAGGATAATTTTAGAATCAATATGCTTTCAAAAACATTAAGCCTCTCAAAATACTATGTGATCATCAGGCCATTCCAAAATGGTCATTTCCAGGACTGAAAGGACCAGCAGACAGGAAACCAGAGGAATCTATTCCAGAAACTCACACAGCGGTCACTGCCCGATTACAGAAAAGACAAACAATCAGAATTACCGCCCTGCATCCAGGCTGACCACAGAAAGTTAAGTATGCAGTACAGCCGCAGGAAAAAGAGAACAACAAATGCTGGCAAGCCAAGGAGTTGAGCATAGTTTGACTGCTGATTTGAAGTGCAAATGGGAAAAAAATTCCAAATAGGGAACCAAGAAAATTATCTGGCTAAGTAGATTGGTGGAGACTGAGATGTGAGAAGGGGAAAAAAATACAAATGCTAATTATGCTTTACCATTAATTCAATAATTAGACACATGCAAGCCTTATATTTGCTCCAGGAGTATTCAAAATTTCTTCAAGGCTTTGGAGACTTTAAAGAATTGTCTGAGCATAAGCTTAGAACTTGTATCAGAGATCTATTTCAATTTTAGTTTATCACCATTTTCTGTGAGGGATTAAATAATATTAACATAGAAATGGATTTCACACCCCCTCCAAGGAAAATTTATATATAAGGAAATGTAGAGAAAAATACTTCCACAGTTAAATATCTTTTCAACACTTAGTGTACATAAAAATATTAAATGCATGTGGCACAATGCAAAAAAATGATCAAAAGTTTTGGTTTGTGAAGTTGATTGTTTACATGTATTTGCATGAAATAAACCTTTGAAGGAGATTACCAGATGTACACTCAGATGTTCTTCATGTAATTCAATCTTCCATCTAAATATTATGTCTCTACTTTCTCCTCCAAGTCTGTACTACAAATTGTATCTTAAGAATAAGTTTCTTTAGTTTAGGTTCTAGGATTAGGAGATGCTTCCTCTGCCCTCCAGCAGTTCTGCTGCAAGTCTGGACCTGCATTTTTGCTTTCCATTTCAAAAAACACACTTCACTTACCTATTAAAATTGATTTCCCCACTTTTGGGCACATGAGCATTACAACGACTGTGCTAGACAAGGTCACAGCTAACCTGGTCCAGTGCTAGCAGTGCACATGAGCAGGACACTGTAGCAAAAGACCTCCTGAGGCCCCCAGCATTTCTCTGAGTCTATGAAACCAATTAAAGCAAGAAGCACACATGCAAGCTTAACATTTGGACTTCGTAACTTGTTTTACTTACCCCTGATTGCACATCATAGAGTGTGTGGGTGAGGATAATCTTGAAGACTGCATGGGACCGACTGCTCTCCTCATTCATGTTGGTTGCAGCCACTGTGCGAGATTTGTTGCCCTCAGACATCAAGGACTCGATGTCCTAGATACAATTTTCACAGCCATAAGCATATCTGCATTATCATTCTTTTTGATTATCTACCCAAACAATCTCATTTTGGTAAAATACAGCGAGTATTTCCCACCAGGTTTCCCACTGTTCATTCATAGAATGTGAGAACGAAATATTGTGATCTTCCATTCATAGCTTAGAAATTAAACAATGTTGTTACGTGCCTATTCATCCACTACCTCCGCCTGGCTATTAAATTACCAACAAAACTAATGCACCTGGCTGCACATAAAAATACCTGAGAGCAAAGAAAAACGTGAGGAAACAGCAGTTCATGTTTGAGCACTGCAACATTTTAGTCTCAGTTGTCAAACATATTCTTGAAAAGTGTAATACTGACACCGGGCTTGTTTTATATAACAGAAACACTGTGGAACAGGTTACGTTCCTCTTGCACATAAAAAAAAGCTATAAAAGCTTATAAAGCCATCTGATACGTTGTGATACTCAAGAGACAGGCAGCTCCCCTGCTTCAGCGTTTTACAGCAATCCTGTAAAACAGTTAAAACTTCAGAGCCCTGGGCTCGACTTTTATTTACTCATCGAGCTGGATCACGCTAAAGAAAACCAAAACCAATTAAACAGAAGCACACCACAGACCGCTCTGACTCTGTATGCCGAATTATGCAAAGCTGCTGGGCAACGTGCAACAGAAATGCATGCAACGTGTCTTTTATTAACAGAAACCACCAGAGATGGAGAGATAAATACATGGAGAGACTAGAAAAGGAAGGACTACACTGTTATATTTTGCTAAAGATGACAGAATTGTATCCCATATTTACTAATTTTTCCCACAGTACATCAATACTACTTAAAAATTACAGCATTCTGCAAATGAATATAGATAAATATGCATATATATATATGCTTCTTGTCCAGTTGACTATAGCACTCCCCAATAAGCAAGTTTCAGGCAATGTTGTCAAGTATTTGTCTTGTAGACAACCATTTGTTTATATTTCCAGCATGCCTGTGTGCTACTTGTAGGTGAAATTATATGCTCCTTGCAGGTGAAATTACTAGGCAATAGCAAGACAGCCAAAAAGTGACAAGGTGTGGTACTGAAAGCCTGTCTCTGCTAACTGCTGCTTCTGTAATTAATTGCTGAATGCTGCTTCTCGTGGATACAGGCTAGACTCATCTTATATTTGGGAGGAAAGCTGCTTCATTAAATAATTGAATGACTGTCAGAGTTAGTGAAGAGCAAAGGATGAAGATGAGTTTCTGCTATTAACTCTGTTTTCCCAGTGATCACAATACAACAATCATACAGCTCTCTTACTCTAAAATCCATGTTATTGCCATGGTAATTAGGAGTAAGTTAATAAAGTTGTCCTGCTTTCAAGACAGTACCCTACTGTACAGGGTGTCGACACAAGTCCTTCACAAAACTGATCCTTACCTTGTAGCTAGCAACAGCTAGTTTGGATAGCCCATCTACGTAAGGCCCATAAACACTGTGTTCTCTAACTTTTAATGACTGACGGCTTCTGGTTGGGAAAAAAAAAAGTTTATTTATAAGCACGTGACTGATGTAAGACAACATTTACAGAAAATCCATTTCTCACTGACATATCTCAAACACGATGGTATTACAGTTACCATAATGAAGCACAGAGCAAAGACTGTAACGCAAACTGAAAAGCCTTATGTCTACATGTACAATGCTGACAGACGTTTTTGTCACTTCATAAAAGCTGGCATTAGGGTGAATTGACTCCAAGCTTTCAGTCTTACCAATTTATTTTGATATAAAATAAAAGGACGCTGAGATCAGATGAAAAAAACATCCTAGGCATCCCAAATGCCTTAGAGGGGATCCACTACAGCAAATTGATATGTGGAAAGAGAGGATATGGCAACATATTACAGTGCTGTTCACAGGCACATTACTTACCCTTTTGGGTCAAGAAGATCTCTGACTTTCTCGTTGTATATCTCCATGTAGGATACTTCTACTTTGAAACTCTGCTCTTCATTTTCCTCTTTCTGTGCTCTTTCAAAGAGTCCACTGCAAAGTCTGGGGATTAATCCGGGCTGGTCAGCAGTACCCATCATTGTGTATGATTTTCCTGATCCTGTGTGATTGAACTGATAATTAGTGGACATGCGACAATTTTATTTTATTTTATTTTATTTTATTTTATTTTATTTTATTTTATTTTATTTTATCTTATTTTATCTTATTTTATTGTGAGAAACATGGAAAAGAAATGGAGAGAAGCAAAGAAAAAAAAGACATTTCAGTGACAGATATTTGTACAGTTTTCTATCTTAATGCAACCAATACATTACCATTTAGCTAAAAACTATTTGATTAAAAGGAAAACAAGAAATCTAGTTAAACTGAATGAGAAGACTTTCAGATGGATACTCCTACTGTAGCAAACAACCCACTAACACCCAAATACCTGCCAGAACAAGAAAAATCTGTTGCACTACCATACTCATTTTTGCATTTTAAATTTAAAATGATGATTAAAGATTATTCTAACTGCAGAGGCAGAAAATACAAGTGATGCACTGAACTCAAGGACAGCCACGATCATTCCAAAGATGACAATCAGAAGCGTGAGAAATAAGGGTAGCCAGCAACAGACAAAATCTCATTTCTTACCCTGTTCACCTCAGATCTAATGTTACAAAACATCATTTCTTATGTTTGCACAACTTAAAAATGCTGGCTGCAAGGCATTTGTCCTGAAACAATGTCAAAACAGCCATGGAAGGAGTCTCTGGTCAGGACATTAACGCCTTTTGCGTCAGTGCTGGCTTTGCTTACATTCTGGAGGAACTTACCAGTTTGCCCATAGGCAAAGATGCAAGCATTATAGCCTTCAAAGGCATTCTGAAGAATATTCTCTCCAAGGCACTTGAAAACAACATCTTGACCTAAGAAATAAAACATGCAAGCTAATGTAACGAAGCGAGAGAGTGGGTTTTTTCATGATTTGGATTCTTCAGTAATTACGTAAAAGCAAACACTTGGGGTTTTCTGGCTGTTCTTGCCTAAATAAATCACCTAGCATCCAGTACCCACTCCCTTTACAGGAGCATGGACATGGATTGGTAGGTGTGCTCCAGGTTTCTACCAGCACAAAAATCAGAGTGTGATTATCATGCATCCATGTGTGTGCACTTACAGCAACGTGCTACCAGTGCTCGTACTCCGAAGTTTCAGCAGCACAAAATCTACCACCAGCTGCAGAATTTCTCCCACTGGTGAATGACAGAACTTCAAAATATACTCAACCCATACATTCTAACAACTGCCATTTGGTTTTAATTTAGGGCTGTTGGTTGAGCACTAAATAATTTCACTGTGTATGCACAAAATATTTAATAATTCCATGATATTTTTGCAGAGAAGGAATCACATCTATATGGAAGACATAACGTATTAGCAAAATATAGGGTATAACACTTCTTTTTGCAATTGAACTAAAGCTGCATGAACATTTTTTGGCTCATTTTCCACGTGGAGGAAGAAATGCTAACTATATTTGAGTGTTATTTATTTAAACCAAACCACAGGGGTTGGACTAGGTGATCTTGCAGGTCTCTTCCAACCTAGATGATTCTGTGATTCTGTTATAAAGCAAACCTGTATTTTCAGAATTTATGAGAAATTAAAATCTGAACAACACCTGATGGAATTACATGGATTGACAAATCCTTTCTCCACAACGTTAACATTCCTGAAAGCTTTTCTTTTCTCTCATTACGTCCATAACTTTACTTTCAGGTCGACTCAAGACTTTCTCAAGTCCTCACTAGATTTCTATTCATTAGTTATTTGTTGCGGAAATTAAAAGATTCATATGCTTATAGATTTTATTGATTTTTCTTTTAAATCCATGGAAACAAGCTTAAATGAATCCAATTTTTAAAAGATAAGTATGAAAAAAACGAAAAGATCACAAAATGGTAAGTCAATAAATTTCAGATTTTACCATGTTTGCCAAAATACGTCCATAACACACACACAAAGATATACATATTATATATAAGATGTATGTAATATGTATAATACATATGATATATATAAAATAATATATTAACCTTTTTTAATACTCCATTTACTAAGTTCTATTATTATGTCAACCCCCCATCCGCACTGGCAAACAAGAAGGTGTATTTTAGCAATATTCTTCTAATCCTGGAAGGAAATGGATTTGATGTTTTCCAAGTGATATCCTTGGATCAGTATTTTAACTATAGATGTAAATATGAGTAACCCATTATTGTGATGGATTTCTCAATTTCCTGCACTGCAGATGGGTAGCATTGCCTATTGCTATCCTAATCATCGTCTTTAGAAAAGAAAAACAGGAATGATTTAAGATTTTCCTTTTTCTTTTGACAACGAGCAGCCGTATAGGGGAAAGATCCTCCATGCCATATGGTCCGTGCCCTTTAGCAAATACTGCATTATAATTAGATCATTTGTTCTTGGAGACAACACGCACAAAGCTCCAGTAAATATTACCTGCATATTTTTCTTTGACGGATTCATCCATAGACCAAAAGCAGTGATCGTAAGCAAACACCTGCAGAAAAATAAGCAGGAGGGCATCTTATAAAAACCATTGCCACGTCAAACACATCATCCCAATTGTGACAGTGCTGCATTATGTTGGCTAACAGGATGCTTCCTGGGGCCATGCTGACATACAATACACATTCCTGCAGAATTATTTATTTTGTATGGGTTCAACACCTAAACCCAAACACCTTATCTTCCTGCTTGCAAGCCTGTTCCTTGGTTTTATTCGTTCTTTGCTTTTATTTCTTCCTTCCTATTGTGTGAATCCTGTTCAACGCTCTCCAACAGCTGCCCGTGCGGCAAGCCCGTGGATGTCAAGGAGCTCTCCTCATCGTCCTTTAAAAACCCATCCTCGCGATTCATTTTTCACAAGACTTTCTATTTTGCAAACTGACAGATGTCCCCTGGCTGTTTCTGCCTGCCACCCCCGTGCTTCTTGTCTGCATAAATTAAAACCACGCCGTAGGGCAGGAACCTCTCTCCATACAAGCCAAGCAGAAGCAGCCGTCACCAGAGTCTTGTAAAGAACAATATGGAGCAAATGAGTTTTATCACTAGGAGAGCAATGCTGTGGCCTTTTTAAACAAAAAAGGGTTGGTTTTGTGGTGAATCCATTTAAAGGCTGGCAGGCACCTTCCATCATCCCAGCTGACCTCCAGTAGGGCAGTGCCTGCTCCTGCACCTCAGGCTGCAAAAGGAGATGTTTGCGAAACATCTCCCCTGGCTATGTATATGTAAGGAAACAAACAAACAAACAAAGATCTGGGTAACAGCTGATTTATATTCACATGGGCAAAACCGACTCTGTAGGCTATAGGAAAAGGGAAGTGCCATGGGCTGCTCTTTGGCTGCTTATTTCTCATCGAAGTTTAATTAAGGTTGCTCCTTCCCCTTTAGATGTCCCACATCCACCTTCTGACCTTCATCCCATTATTTCTGAAAATTTCATTTTTATCCATTAGCCCATTTCCACGTTCAGTTTTGGTGAAGGCTGTGATCTGTATGCTAAAGGCATTAACCATGCGCAAGCATCTGCATAGGTAAATCACATCTAACACTTTTTATTTAGTAAAGCTTGTAGGAACAAAATATGTTGCATCATATCCACATTAATAATAGGAAAAGCCTACAGAGAAATACTGAGTCTGTAGCAAATGAACTCAGTTATTCCGTCCCCTAATGGATTGTGTCATGGAATATGAAAAATCATTTAAGGACTCACAGAGCAATAAAGAAAATCTTCCTCGAGTATTTATACCGACTAAAATAGTTGGAAAAGTTATACAAGAGTTGAAAATCTGTACTAGCAGCACAGCCAAACTTACTACTTACATTTATGGAAATGTTTAATATAGCAAAATCCTTTGAATTTAAACAACTTATCTTCAGAAATACATTGCCTTTTTTTTAAAAGTACAACAATATCATCAAGAGATGAAAGGATTTACTTTAGAGCCTCTAGTTGTGGAAATAGCAGCTGGTGTATTTAAAGTTAAGGGGTTTTTTTTTTTTTGTTCTTTGAATTTATTAGACAATTACCCAGATTGTCACAACGTCCCAAGACTTCAGAGCATTTAACCAAACATCATTGGATCTACGACCACATCAATAAAGCTGACTCCTAATGCGCCAGGCTAGAGATAGATATCTGCACACCAAATACAAAGTCATGGGATCGTAAGCTGTAACAACAAAATGAGTTTGCTCTAACACTAATAACCAGAAAAGGCTTTAAAAAACCCACAGACAACAAGCAGTCTCCCATTCCCGGCCTGTAATGCCGAGCATGTATGTTCTCATTTGTTCCTGTGACTCATTTTTTTGGCAGAGGCTTTTACAGAGGCTCTTCTGCAGCAAGGAAATGCTTCGAGTTTCTTACTCAACAGCTGATCAACTGCAGAGCTGTGTTTCGAAATGCTTTTAATATCTGGCTAACCCGCGGCCGGCTGAAGGAAAGGACAATTTTCAGTCACTGAGGGAAGGTTCAGGAACGGCCCTTACCTTTGGTTGGGTCCTGCTGCTCCCAGAGCATCACCAGCACGAAGGATGTGGTACAGCGCGGGGCGAGAAAGACAAAAGAAAACCAAAGATGGTTAGCTACAATCATTTCAGCTTAATTACTCTACCGTTAATACCTCCTATTTGGGACACTATTTAAAAAGTTCATTCCTTTCCCCAGCTCTCCCCTTGCTGACAGATCCCAATATTTTTATGAACCAACGTGCAACTCTTTCCAAGCGTAGGACTGGAGATGCCGCTCTGGGCAAGTTGATTTTGACCTCGGAGCCACTCTCTCCCTCATGCTGCTGCCATCTCTACCTCACTCTCTCCTAATTTATTTTCTTGTGACACCTCTCTCTATAGTTTTGTTTTAAAAACTCTTTAATTAAAAAGTACCCAAGCAATACGAAAACCTCCAAGAACACCTGCACAGGAGTTATTCAAGAGACGATTTCAGAGTCCAGCTGTTGAACGTGCCCAACTTGGCTTCTCACAGCTGCTGGGACAGCCCAGCAAAGAGATGTTTTCTTAAAAGAACGAGTGGAGAATAGCACTCCCCTTACTCTGTTACGTGCATAGTTTAAAACTTTCCAACACAACTCGGTAAGTACCGGAGTTAAAACAAGAAAAACCTTTAAAAGCAGAGCCCAGCACCGGCCCATGCACCTCGGACATGGAAACTGGCAGCAGGCCTGGCAGCATCCTCCCCTACAGAAGGCCGGAGAAATCCAGCAAGCCCAGCTGTGAGGAAGCGATGCTCTCCTCGTCCCGGACCTCGCAAAGGACATCAGTAAGCTCCTGACGTGAGGAAAGTCTTGCAGCAAGCATCGCTGATTCCTTTGGACAGAGCAGGGGCTGTAAGAGGTCACGCTCCTGCTGCTCATGTGGCTTGAGAAGTGAGTTTAAGAATCACAATTTGTCAGCACTGTCTCTCAAATATCATTATTCACGACTCAAATCCACTGTTTCTCTTTACTCAGACTTGAATCTAATATGAATACATGTTTCACACACCGAGAACGACAGGCACCTTGGCTCGCAGCGGCAGGACGATTATTTAAGCCAAGGTTACCTCATGGCAGCCGCACCACGGGGTCATTCAAGCGAGCAGCCCCAACAGGACGGCTTTTCCCCTTGCCACCTGGCTACGTTTGACCAAAAGCTCTCCCTTGGTCCCTGCAGCGTGCTCAGCACGGGCTCTCCATGGTCTCTGATGCTCCTAGCGAGGTTGTGGACAGGGAGCGACCGAGGGACTGCCTTCACCAGGGCGTCGGTTCAGGTACAGGAGGCACCAACAAGCCAGGAGATTTGCTCCCATAATGATTTGGAGTACTTTAGGAGATGCAAGAGCGTTACTTTGGCTATCCAACCTCTGAAAAGCTAGCAGCGTGCTTTCATGAAAACAGCTAAGAGGCTTGTAGGGGTGCTCTGGTTTATGAGGAAGGTTCGCTCCTGTTCCTACAGGAAGACCACTCACCTTAAAAGCAAAGCAAATAGCAAGCTGGGATTTGGAGCATGAGTTTTGGACACAGGTATGTTACCCTGCCCATAATTCAAAAAGCAATCCTGCACATTTCCCCAGCCCCGTTCCAAGGCAGGATTACACCACGACGACGCACTTGACCTTTTCCAGCCCTCGATCCAGCACGTATTATTGAGCATTTGGATTAAAGCAGCAAGAAGGATATCATCTCCAAAGTCCTATCCCATATGCAGCTTTAAGAGGATGGATTACACTAGGCTATGTAAATCATCAAGCTTAGTTTAGACTAAAGGTCTTAAAGCGTCTCGTTTTCTAAAGAACCGCATATACACATGAAACCGTGTCTCGCAGCCCCGCTTAACCAAACAGACACAAAAGGGAGCCCTACATCAAAGGAACGCAGTGCATGGAATTTAGGATTCAGCACACTACCTAGAGCTGTACCAGGCTCTGTGCACTTTGGGCCAAAAAGAAAATAAATCTGACAAACGCCTCCCTAAGGAGAGCACTAAGGGTGCCCACCATGTGCCGCAGCATCACGCCGTGCATGGCCCCGTCATCCTGCAGCTGTGGCAGCCGGGCTCAGGAACCCAGGAAAAGATTTTCAGCCCAATTGGAAACCCTACAGAAAACAAAGGGAGAGAAGGAAGAAGCCCCCGAGCAGTCAGCGAGCCACGAACACCCCCTGCAAACGCCGGGTGTTCAGAGGATGCTCCTTGTCCACTACGTGGTTGATGTCAGCCAAAAAAAATCACAAAAAAAAGAAACCACCATCCCATTGGATTCCAATAATGACAGCCTGTAATGAATCGTGAATTATCTTGGTGATTTTCGGGCAGTTTGGTGATCATGGGACATTTCCACCACCGCCGCCCCCAGCTCGGAGGTGCGGGCAGAATTGCTGCCACTCCTCGGCTGAGCACCGAAACTTCCATCAACAGGATCCAAAAGCTCCAGGAAAGGAGAGGAAGGGAAAGCTCCTCTTCTGGCCACTGAAGGCTGTCACTAAAATGTTCTCAGCTTCACGTTTACACTTGAATCCAGAGTGACAGGATTTGCCTTGGCCAGCCCTCCTTTCAACCCAATCCCAAAGTAGGGCAAGCTAATGCAGCTCGGGTTCCTGCAATACCAGATTATTGCATATTAAACAGGAGAAAGCGCAGAATCCCCAATAATTAAAATCATATATTCAAGCAGAATAAACTGCTCTGTTCAGCCCTCGTTATTAGTGCTATTCCAATAGTCTCTTAAATCACTTTTTTTTTCTCTGGCTTTCCATGTTCAAGAGAAGGAAGGTGGAGTGACATTAACTACATCTGAGTTTTTGCAAATCTAGCGGGGGAAACAACACAGCAAACGAGGTGAAACATTCCTGGGGAGAGGCAAGGACAGCTCAGACCTATCTTTCTCCTTAGCTTGGAAACAGCAGCCAGCTGGCACATCAGCACATGCCCTACATCAGTCACAGCACATTTCTGCCTAGATCAGGACTGGGCGGATGGGGCAAATGGGAGGGGAAACGTGGGGGACAGCAAGTCAGAAAGCGGGGTGAAGGGGTACAGGGGCTGTAGGACATCATCTGACAAGGAAGGATTTTTTTTTCTCCCTGAAAAAAAGACATTTCCTATGTCAGTAGCAACCACAGCATCCGAGGTATGATTTAATAGCTTAGTGGGCAGCACTGGTGATAAGAGGACGGTTGGACTAGATGACCTTATAGGCCCTTCCCAACCCTGTGTTTCTATGATTCTGTGATTTCTACGATCCAAACTATAAACTGATGATACTGCTCACCAGCACAAGGCTAAGCTGGATTTGTGCCACAACATTTGAACACTTTCAGAAGCTTCTGGAAAAAATAATTTGCAGGTTAAAAGAGAAAGGGAGAGGGAACAATTTCAGCAATAACCACGAATTAGGGAAGTCCCAAAAAATCCCAGGAAATTTTTATTGCTTTCCACTTTTAATCTTCCATAACCATGGCAAAAATAAGTATATCAGATTCCAACATAACTGGAGCTGTTTTGGGCCTTTCAGCAGGAACTGCTCAGCACAGGCTCCAGAAAGTAGCTGAAGACAACCAGAAAAACATACTGATGGGGAAAAAACCACTCGGAGCTTAACAGCCGAAAGGTTTTGGCATCTCCCAACAGCCACAATGCACTATCGCATCCTTAGCTATGCTCCTGAGGAGCTGCCAAGGCTGGTTTGCCTTAAATCAATTCGTATTCACAGCTTATTTCAAGTAAAGCTGGCATCGTGTGCCACAGTAACTTATCCTCTGGACAACAGGACTCCGCTTTATAGCAAGTTTATTGTTTTTAAGGTCTGTACGGATCCCAGTCGCTCCATTTCTGAGACTTCTTCAGTCTAGCACCAGGCAATTTGTCTGTACCACAGTTAGAGCCCCCATCATGGCACAGTGGTGGGGCCTCCACACACAAACCTGGAGGAGAAATGCTGTGTTTTAACTATTCCTCCCCCTTGGTCGGTGGGAGCAGCAGCACAGCAGGACCCAGAGGTGGTCTCAGGATCGAGCCCCATTTGTCCTGTGGCACAGCACCTACAGGACGGGTGCCAGATGAGCTCCAGAGGTCCCCAGAGGTGCCTTCCAATGGTTGCCGCCATTTTGTGATTCGGGGATATTTTATTAACAATTTGCACATATCACAGGTAAAAGCAGTTCAGTAACTCGCTCATTCACCTGCCACGAGCTTTCCCACTGAGACTCATATCCTTACCTCTAGAAAAAAAAAAACCACAAACAAACAGCCGGGGAAGGATGCTTGGGAAACACAAATATCCCATTCAGGGAACCTTCCCACAGGGCTTTACTAAGCCAACGTGGGCCTTGTTTGAAGAGCAATGGGTTAAAAGTTAATGGCTTTCATGGACCGAAGGGCTTTTCAAGAAGCCTCATCCTCCAAACCAGACTTCTGAGTTTGACCCCGAGCTGTATCTCTGAGGGTAAATACCGGGCGTGAATGGAGCTGAATACCACAAGGAGCTCTGCGTTGCTCACGCTGCCCCACCATCAGATCTCTGTCTGTAACGGGAGGCAGGATTTAACAAACATTTCTGCAGTCTTATATTTTGGAATAGCGAGGCTGATGATTTCCAAGTTTACCGTCTCCACAAGGCAGCAAATACATCCTCCATTGTCCTACAGGAGCTTCCTAGCGTGCAGAGGCTGATAAGGTGCAGGAATTATCGAGCAGCTCTAGCAGAGTCCCGAGGCAGACAACTTCAGGCACACCAGATAAGGAGGCAGGCACAAAAAGATATCAGGAAGATCTTGCATTTGTTTGAAGCTTGGGAGCCTGGCTATCTTTCAGTTGCAGATCCTCGAAATGTAGCATTTCTTTTCTATCTGATCCACGACAAGTTGGTTTTGAAGAGCCAGCAGTTGGTTAGAAAAGACACTGCAGTGTTAAGGGGGTTGCAGAATTTCTTTCCTGACATAAAAGCCAGTTAATGGCAAAGTAAAACTGAGTAGCATAATTAAATTTATTGTCTAGCAGCGACGTAACTGAAAGGCAGCAGTAATGACAACTGATAAGAGAAAGTAGAATTAATTGAGAAGTTTTCTTCTCTTTCCGCACATCCCACAAATACAACTTGCACCATTTTTTGCTGCTATACAACGAGAGGAAATGCCTCCTAAATCAAGTTCTGATCACTTCAGGCTTCTTTACACCGCAATGCTTCGCAATCCATTTTCCCAGAATGTTTCAGAAGACGAAGTGCTTAAGGTTGTTGGGTTTAACAGCCTATAAATATTCTTCCCCCACTTCTACGCATAGACCAAGGGGGATTAAAACACTGTGTCCCACTAGACTGCTCCAATTTCTAGATGATACCCTACAATTAATCCTATTCCTAGGGAGTTTCAATTGGATGTCCATACCGATACCGACCTCTTTGGCTGAAAACCATGCTTTTTTTTCTTATTTTTTTTTTTTTTACAGCAAACAGAAATAGTCCCTTTAAAGCAAAATCCCCAAACACGTCAAAAGAAAATGTGAAAGAGCATGCACAGTTCAGAGCTTAAACTCTTGTGGCTAAAAGGAACAAAAGGAATCAGTGTTACTTCCAAAATTCCTCCGGTGCCTCACTGCATTCCAGGCATAGCTGGCGGTTTCTACCGACAAACCTCATTTTTGCCAGCTCACCCAAAAAAAAAAAAAAAAAAGGCCTGAAAAACAAGAACTTGGGCAGAACAGCAGCTCTGTGGGTTTGGGGTATTTTCCAGTCAGAGCTAAGTTTCCTGGATCGTCCCGGCCACGTTCAAGCGGTGCGCGCATCCCATAAAGCCGTGTTATGACAAGGGGATTACAACTTGGTCCTTCTGTTTGTAAACACTTGGATGTCAGGATGCTATTGTGCTCTGGAGAATGTTTGGTGAACATCCAGTACCCAGACTTTCAATTACCATTGTGCGTTGGACTATTTTTTAATAAAGCCTGCTGCAGCTAGCATTTTATAACCGGTGGAGGGGGGGGCGGGAAGAAACCTCTTGTGGTTTGGCGGCGTTTTAACTCCACCGATGGATTTCCAGATGGGAACACCAAGCTCCCGGGTCTGGGATGTGGTGAAAAACCCTTCCTGCCTCCGGGCCAGCTGCACAAATTGCTTAAATCCCAAGAAAGCAGCCCAGGAGCTGTGTGATGAGCTCCCAAAGAGGCACACAGCTCGGGGGGGGTGTACTTACGTGTGTACAGCATTGCACACGTGAAAATCTTCTGGATTTCATCAGAGCTGCCCCAAACACTGCAGTACCCAGCAGCTGGCTCTCTGCTTTCTTCCTCCCTCGAAAACCAGAAATCCCTTTTGGCTGGGACATTAGAATCTAACAGCTAATTATTTATTTTTTTCTCTCCTTACTCAATTATTGCCTAAAAGCATCCACGTGCAGAGCTTCTCATTCGACTGTGAAGGTGGTTTTTGTTTTTAAAAGCATTTTACTTCCCAAACGGATGATTCTCAGCCTGTCCCCTTCACTTTCCCCAAACCAAAAGCTCTCGTTTCTAAGAGGATCTAAGCCTTCCAGCTCAAAGCTTTGTTCACACCGGTAGTCCTAGTTCCTGTCAATGTCCAGAATTAACTTAAAAAGAATGCAGAATTAACCTGCAATGAATGCAGAAACCATGCCACGAAGTCCCGATGTCAGTACAGCACCATTCTGGGATATTTTTAGCTTTTTTTTTTTTTTTTTTGAGCAAGTTGACAATTCACCATGCAGGAAACGCTGCAAAAACTGTGTTCAGCCCTCCCTACCTCTTCCTTCTTCACTGTCAGGTTTTAAGGTGCCCACCTTTAAATTGTAGGTTTTTCCTCGAAAAAGTACAAGGAATATGTTTTCCTTGGGTGGCAAGTGGGATTCACAAGAGCTCACATGACAAACACGAATGTTTGAATTCTGTATCAACAATTTATTCAACTCTGCAATCAAATACACCAAGAATATTCAAAGAGGGGAAAAAGACTTTAAACACAAAGAGCATTTTCACCATAAATTTAACACAGAGCATCCTGAGAGGCCTTCCCAGCATCACGCAGCCATGCCATATGTCTACACCTCGTATCTCTGACCTCAGCACGGGCATTCGTTACGGCACAGCCACCAAGACAGAGGACCCAGTACCGACTCTCCTGGGAAAAACCTTTCAAAGCAACTTTTTCTGCATCCGTTTTCAGTCACCTGGAGCATTTTGGAAAGATTTGCCTTTCTTCTGACTGGAAAATTATCTCAAGGCCTACCGCAACTCCTTGATGCAAGGCGGTTTTTCTTAAAGACTCAGCAAAAGGGAGAAAGTTGGAGCAAGCCACCGTGATGTCTGTACCACCGAGAGATAGAAACTGCATGGGACAGCCCTGCCCTTGTGCATGGCTGGAGAAATATCAATGCCCCCTTCCTTCGGAAAGGAAAACTTGCTGACATCCACAGAAGTTTCTACGGAGAGTCTACGGGTAGCTGGGAGTAGAAAATAAAGGTGGGAAAGAGGGACAGAGATAGGAGCACGAACATGCACTTCCCTTATCATTTGCCAAAAATAATAAAAAATAATAATAATCTACACCTCTCAAGCCTCAGACCAGGAAAGAAAAAAAAGAATAGCCTGTGATAAAGAGTACGAGCCACTCACAGCAGTACGAAAGCATCTGGAGTCATGCAGGCACCAAGCCTCCAGAGCAGCCGAGCAGCTCTCCCCCCTCACCATCGCTGCAAGTTGCAGAAATTGCCACAAGGTCTCTTCAATGCAGAGGTGGTACATGCAGAACATTACATTTTGGTAATGTTTGCTGTTTGTTTTAAATGTTCACTAACTCCCTCTAAACACAGTTTGTAGAAGAGGTGTCTATTCTGTGGTTAAGTGCATCTGAGTGCTTGCTAATTCCATATCTCCTCTTTCCACTGAATCCCCTCAGATATGAATAAACTCCATATTCTAATACCTACTATTACACATTTTCTGTTGTCCACATCCCAAAAGAACTCAGTCATTTATCTCATGATTACCCATGCGGTTCATATTAGATAGCCACAAAGGCTGCAGCTGAGGAAACACCTTCCAGCTTGGTGGGCTAAGCAGCAAGTCATACTGCCTCCATCACCTTGTCTTCCACTTCCAAAAATTTACCTTTTTGTCTTCAAATAACATCTTCCTCGAGGGGATGCCTATCTGAGGAGGCAAGCAGACAACATCTGAAAGAGCTGCAGTTCAACAGAGAAAATTGTTGCGGCCGTCTTTTGTGAAGAACTCAACCTCAATGGTGTGCTGGGTGCACACCCAACGTATTTCCGAGGTTGGGAATTTCGTTGGATATACCATCCAGTTTCTGAACCTCCGTGCAGTTTCACCATCACTGGGTGTTTGGGTGTTCAAGAGCACGTGCACGGTGCCCAAGTTTATACCTCGGAGCCATTTTCGGTGCCTCCAGAACTAGGCAGCTGCTCTGCAAAGGGTTTTATTGTCAACTGGCAAGTCTATGCACGGCGTGCTTTGGATCCAGCTCCACGTTAGGGGAGTCAAGCAGTATTTAAAACTACACGCATGCTGGAAATCACAAATGATGTTGATCTATTTGCGTAGGGGGGGGAAGAGAAGGGCTACAGGCAGAAAGGTTTGGTCATTAGCATAAGAGATACTTGTCTTGCTTCCATGGTTCAGTAACTGCCTGAATTTCCTTATTTCAGCACGTACACATTCCACGATGATAGCGATAAGGAAGAGGTTGTTGCACAACCTCTATGCGCTATCAGCCCATTGATGCCCAAGGAGCCTGGGAGGTAAAAGAACAGCACGACGTGTCTGAACTGCTCTATAAAACGCAGTCTGAGCACAGCAGCTTGTCAACACACCGGCATCTCAAAAACAGCACTTTAAGAAAGTCTTCATGTATTAGGAGCTTCGATCATTTGCCTACAGTAAGATTAGCATTCATATCTTTCAAAACAAAAAGTGTTAGACTACCTTTTGCTCTTCCCAAGAGAACAGACTACACACCTCCCCTCCCCTCCGACCACCACCCTCTCAGTAGTGTCTATATTCCCCCGATCCATTTCGGCTAGCTCCACTCACTGATAACAGCACGATAATACAGCAGGCAGCCATCAATACCTGCTCTGACATTTGCCAGATGCCGAACGTCAACAGAAACATGAAATATTTGGCATGCACTGATACGTTACTTCTTGTTCACGAAGATTTCAACCCTTTCTACGCAGTACTTTTTCTATCCAAATTCACTCAAACAGCTCAGCAGCTGCAAAGTCAGTGTTAACAAAAGATGTTAAGAAGGGATTGCTTCCCTCACCTACCCATAATCCTGCTATGAAAAGGAGGAATAATTTTCTGTTGACATTGTTCCAAACTATAATATTCTCTCAGGACTGCAACCTGACTACTAGATTACCTGGCATGAGGAAATAAATTTTTTGTCTGTTTTTTTGGGTAATATTTTTGCATCAAGATGCTCTTCTGCCTGCCATGGTAAAGAAATCCTCATCCTCAGTGCAGCTTTCAAACCCAGTGGGTGGCATCACTGCCCTTGGCGGGGGGTAGAACGGGATGAGCTTTAAGGCAGGTCCCTTCCAACCCGAGCTGCTCCAGGACTCGGAAATCAGCTGCTCTTTTCCCAGCACGTGGGTGGGAAGTCTTTGGGGAGAATAAGCTGTAATTGACCTGCTTGCTGAAAAGCGAAGGGAAAATGCAGCGTATTATGAAAATTAGAGGCAAGCCTTCCCCACGACAGCTCAGCTCCCATGTCCCATATATGCCTTGCTAATGGCTCCGGACTGCTGGAAGAAAATGTCATAGTGCTCCAGGCAAACACTTAATTCTCTTAAACCTAGAGCTGCACAAAAGCGAATAGTATAAAGAACTTGTTTTGAAAGCAACAACAAAAAAAAGAGTCTTTGGAGTGAAAATGGGAGACTGAGCCCTGGAGGTTAGAGGGTAAAGCCTTGCGGGCTCGCGATGTGTACGGCACGGACAAGGGGCAGATGAATGCACAGCCACAGCCCCGGCACAGCCCCAAGGTGCTGCAGCCCTTAGCAGGACTAAAACACCGCCTGGGTACTTAGCATTTCCATTTCTTTCTCTTTGCAGAATTTCTTCAGCATCTGGGGGGAGAAGCCCAAACTATTTCTGCCTGAGTGCTACCAATTCGCCGTAGCATTTCCCCATGCCCTTAAATTTCCTAAATTCAGCTTTTGTCCGAAAGAGGAACTGACTTATCTGCTTTGTCTATTCTTCTCCCTCCCACCTCAGCAAATCTCCGTGGCCATTTTTAAGTGTTGGAAATATTTGGTGAACTATTCTTGACTCATCACACCGCGTAACTATTTCAAAGCACTGCAGTTCTCTCATGCCCACTGCGTTCCAGCTGAAAGCTCTCATTTGGGGAGCCAGATAATCCTGAAATATTTAACAGGGAAGGTCATTTTGAATAATCTTTTATTCTGTACTTCTTGTTCCAACAACCTTTATTTATATATAAAAAAAATCTTTCACTGAACACTTGTACCAGCACCCATCACCTTCAAAACCACACATGGCAGTTGCTTAAAAGCTTGTACACTATTTTTGGTAATTTATTCATGCTGAAACGATAAATAAATCAGTAACGTGGATTAGCAAAGACGCACAACTAGTGGTACCAATTGCAGAAGCCACAACGCAGATAATGTAAAAGCATCTGGCCGCAAATTAATTCAGAAATTACCTAGCTGGAAGAGGCATTGTAGCTGAGGTTGGTAACGCTATATATATCCGTTTTGGCTGACAAAACATCCTTTCAGAGAGTATCGCCTACAGCGCTGTAGGGAGCAATTGCGGATTAAGTTATCATTTCGCAGATTTGGCACGGGTTCAGGTACTCAGCAAGGTGAAACACGCACCGTGCGCCACCAGTTATCCCTTTTACCCAAATAAACGGTGTCAGACTGAATCCCCACCAGGTGCTTTCCTGCCAGCCGACCTCCTGCGCTCTGGACTCCGGCCAACAACCTGTGGGATCTCAGCTCCGGGGCTGTCCTGCTGCAGGGGGAGGAAAAAGCTCCCCTGGGATGGGGACACAGCTCCCAGTGCCCTTAGCAGGCACCGAGACAGTGCCAACAACAGCCCTGCGATCTGGTATCGGCTTGGAATACGTACGTGAAATAATACCTGAACACAGGACACACGATGAGAAGTGACCCAGAGGCATTGCCCGTGGATTTTCGGCAAACCCAGCAGCAAAGCTCTCATCCCTTAAGGCCATAAAGATGATACGGGGCCTGGAGCAGCTCCCCTGTGAGTAAAGGCTGAGAGACCTGGGGCTGTTCAGCCTGGAGAAGAGAAGCCCGAGAGGGGATCTTAGCAATGTGTATAAACACCTGAAGTGTGGGAGACAGAGGGATTTGGCCAACCTCTTTTCAGTGCTCTGTGGGGACAGGACCAGGGGCAATGGCCACAAAATGGAGCCCAGGCAGTTCCGCACCAACATGCGGAAGAACTTCTTCCCGGTGAGGGTGACGGAGCGCTGGGACAGGCTGCCCAGGGAGGCTGTGGGGTCTCCTTCTCTGGAGACATTCAAGGCCCGTCTGGACGCCTGCCTGGGCAGCCTGCTCTAGGGAACCTGCTTTGGCAGGGGGGTTGGACCCGATGGTCTCTGAAGGTCCCTTCCAACCCCTACAACTCTGTGATCCCCCCCCCCAGCAAACCTCTCATCCCCCAGCTGCTTCGAGGCACCTCTAGGCCAAGGTCAGAGGCGCTGCTGAGCGCGCAGCAGCTGCCAACCAGATTTCCTCCTTCCTCGCTCTTATCGCTAATTACTTACTTCTAAGAGCTTCTCACAGGCAACACCATCTATTTGCTTCCTGCACTCCTCTTACCACGGAGCTGTTTATCTCCCCAGCAGGCCTTTTCCTTTGAAATCCCTTTCAACGCCTCTCCCTCCAAAAAGCTGTCAGCCTAAAAAGGAGCCTTCGACCTTTTCACAACGCTGTTTCTGAAGCAAAAAGCATTCGTGGCTGTAGATACTTTAAAAAGAAGTCCTTTTCATGACAGACTTACATGTGTGCTGAATGACACAGGCTAATTAAAAGTTCATTGTGTGTTCAAATGTCCTGGGCTCCAAGGACGGAGTTACGAGGCTATTAGGTACCGATCCCTCCACTTACCATAGAAAGAACCTCAAAAGGGATTTGGCAAAAATGTCCTGAAAACCAGGGAGCCACGGAGCTGGCTGACACAAAATACTGCACGAGCAAACCTTAATTTGGCCACAGGGAACAAACACACAGCACCTCCAGGACAGATGCTGCATCAGTCGTGAATTCAAAGCTCAGAAGATTTTTCTGGGCTAAAGCATCCACAACGTCCAATCTTGGCTAATAACAACTGTTTGGCTTTTCTGGGAACATTGCCATAATAAAATAGCTTTACATGAAGTCCTAGTGAACTGAGCGATCAATCACCGAGAAACTGAGACCCGTGTGCTGGTTCCCACTGTCAGGAATGATGAACACCAAACGCGTGCGCAGGCGCTGCAGAAAACGTAGGAATAGCTCACGTCTCACCGCTGCCAGCGTCCTGCAGCCCTGTAAGACGTTCATTTGTTAAAACTGTCAGTGCTCTAGAAGAAGGGGGAATCTGCTCTCGAAATAGCTTCTGGTCTGGTGGTACAGAGGTGGTTTTCACCTTCTTTGTAAAAGCTATAGAGAAAACGGTTTTCTGAAGTGTCACCAGTCAATTCTGCCATAAGGCATTGTAATTAAAGGGGGGAAAGAACCCAAGGGCCTAGTGGATCAACCACATTGTCTTGTTGGACCCTTATAAAATTTATTGCTCATACTTCTTAATTCTTCTTCTAAATGCGCAACTCTTAAAAATAATTCTATTGTTACTAAAAGCCTGGAGTCACAAGCAAACGCTGTGTTACTTCTTTATGAAGTGAATGCAGATGCAGCATATGTTCGAGGTGGGTACAACACTCTCTGCAAAAAGCTGAAAGTCTGGAAGTCCAAAACCCTAAAACAAGAAAAATGTCAGCTCTAACCTCACATGTGAACTAGTGTTTACCTCCATGCACTGCTCTTGTCTTTCACAGTAGCCTCTAACAGCAGATACTTGCTAGCAGCAATCAGCTGGTTTCGCTTAAGCTTCTCTTTTCCTTTCCCAGCTTTCTGTTTGGGATACAGCGTGTGGGATGCGCCACGCGGAAAAGCGTTTAATATTTTGTGGTCTCCGTGATTATTTCCATAATAGCATGGTAATTCATTAGTCTCATGTACGCAGTTGAGCCTTGTCTTTTCCTCAAACACACCTGGAAGTGGTACCACATTCGTCGGCTCCTGATGCCAGGTCTGTGTTGGGAAGGAGCTATTTTAAGTCTGCTGCTGTACGATTCACAGCCAGATGCTGGTATTCATAAACAATAAGGAGATGTAGGGCTTTCACATGTCCCGAGGAGCCAAATGAGGGTTTCTGCTGAATTCTACCTTTGAACTTCTAAATTCCCTGCTGGTTGTCTCCCAGAAACTTCTTGCTTTTCGATGCAACTTGTTGCCTGCTTGCCTGCGATTCATATGGGACAGCACATGCAAAAGCACTCGATAGCACACAATCGTGATTTAGCACTTTTCACAGTAGCATTCCTCCAAAAAATAATAAAAACAGATGTTCCTACACATATCTCAAGAACTACTCTTAATTAAATAGGCACATAACTGAGAAAAGCATTATTTTTGCTAATGATAAACCAAATTTAGAGATTTCATATATGCTAAATGATACCTGCATTTAATCTGAATTACAAAAAGCAGTTATAAGCATCTACGTTGAGAAATAGGCAGGCTCTGGAATCCCAGTGGATGAACAGGACCTACTTCTGCTCCAACAATTTGAAGCAACACACACACATTTTGTTTCTCCAAATCTAAAAGACATCAGACAAGTCTGAGAAGCCAATAGCCAAAACCCAAGATTTCTGTTAGTGTGAAACTACACAATACGGCTAATGCTTAATGCACGATACTTTGTCCGGGATGACAAATCGTGAGCCATAAATCAAATGCACACTTCTAGAAATGTCACGGCTGGATTCCGTGGTTACTGGATCATCCACCAGAATTCACAAGGCAGTTTCCCGAACAGACTGAAGAAAAAAAAAACAACCAGCGAAGCGCTTGGGAACATAACTCAACGTGGAATTTCAAAGTCAGCCGTCCTCTTTCCAATTTGTATCATTACCAGTTAAACTATTTGGCAATAAGAAACAAGCAGGTTGTAACCAAAAAGATTATATCCCTTCCCATTCAAGTTTAAATGCTACATAGGGCAGGCACAGAAACTCAGATGGGCAGCAGCTGCAGCTCCTTACTGTTAGACCACGTACATCAGTTAAATCCAAGTCTTCATTTCCACCTGGATGTTTTCCCAATTGCAACTCTCCCAAACTGTGCAGATGTATCAAGCAAGTCGCATGCCACTTCCGTACAAAATAAAAAAAGAGCCACACGCACAACTTGCTTAAAAGGAAACTATTATCCTCAAGGTCTACCTGTGTTTTGGTGGAGGCTAGGAAAAGGAAAGAGGGCTCTCCAAGAGGAAGTTATCGCATGAAAGTGGACTGGTGGCCCCGCCAAAAATAAACTGGAGTGTGTTTGCAGATCAGCTGTTCCACAGAGCTCACACTCCCTAACGCTACAGAACACCAAAAATTCATAATAGCAATTAATGTGGTGGGGGAAAAAAAAAAAAAAAAACGAAAACCACAAAACAGTACTTGTGATTAGCACACAAACAAGTTTTTTGTACCCCACCAACTCCGCCAGCTAGCAGGTATTTTAAGACAGAAACTGAAAATCTGCAGCGTAAAGGAAAAGACAACATGTAGTTATTATTTCCTAACGGAACATAGAAGGCATAGAAGGGGAGGAAAGGAAAAAAAACACACAACAAATGAAACCCGACAGCCAGAAGGTCTGCCAAAATTATCTTGGAGAGTTACCGCATTGTTTATTTCATCTGGAGCCCAGGGCTGAGATTCGGGAGACACACAGATCCCCTGGTTAAATCATTTTAAACAGCCCTGTCTGTACTTTCCTTTTCCAGATTCCCCACTCTTGCTGGCAAGAGCACGATGCAAACCTCAGTGCCAATGGCTGGAGCTATAGTGATAAAGAAGTCAAGTTACTTAGCTACTATAGCACCTACAAATGGTTTCCAGTAGACCTTCTTTCTTCTTCAGACCCTTTAGTAGCCGTGCACGATACTCAAGCCCACCTCTTACCATCAGTCCTAAAAACCCAGGTTGAAAACAACTCATTTGGATGTGCTTCTTCATCCCTCCTCCGCCTGCCAGCAGGAAACACGACTGGAGAATCTGTTACCTCGCAGGCAGGTGGGGAGATTACCCAAGGTCAGCTGCGCTGGGATGAAGCCTGTATTGCTAAAGAAACGATTTGTTAGCAGTTGTGTTCCCCAAAACACAGCCCTGAAATAAAAAAAAAAAGTCTTTCCCTCCAGCATTTTTTGCAAAAAGACAAAACCTAGTAGCTTGCTTTGATAAAAACCACCAAACACATGTGAAATTAGTATCAGACGTTCAGATAAAAGCCTGTGGACATCACAGGAACTGAACATAACACATGACAAAGTATATAAGAGGAAAGAGGAGCAAAGGGAAATTCATATAAAGATCACATGCTCCAGCCGAGTAAGTTCCTCAAAAACCAGACTTCAGCATATCGCCTTGCTGTCCCCAGCTACTGCTTGATTTTAATGGATGAGCTATCTTAACTGATTTTGGGGTTATTTAACCAGCATTTTTTTCTTGGAACCACCTTCAATTATGAGGCTTTAACACGTGAAATGCTCAGCCATGTAAACACAATTATTTTTCTGTACAGAAAACCTGCCTTAGGACAGCTGTGCTCAAAAGGAGAATTCACAAGCAGCAATACCCTGAGAAGTTATGAATTTCTCTATTGCATTTAGTTTTCTGCAATATTATGTGTGTGTTTGCTGTACCCTGCAGAACAAGAGGTGTTGCATTTCTAGAACCACTACAGGAAAGCAACTATGTAAAACGAACGTCAGAGATTGTCAATTTATTGACAGCATTTAAAAGAGAAACAAACTGCAAAAAAACTCCTGCTTGGCTCCTTCATATAGCTTCCACACCGGGCCGTGTATTTTATGTCTACCTCTTAAGTGACACGAAACCAAACATACGCGGAAAGGATATACTAAAATCTAAGTATTCAGACATATACAGGAGAACGATGACAGCTTTTAGGTAAGTCAGTTCTGTGCCTTAATCAACCTGACGGTATTCCCTTCCCCTCATTACTGTTCTGCAGCCAGCGTAACAAAACAGACAAGATGTCTAATTAGCATAATTTGGTCACTCTGGCTTAGAAAATCCCTAAGTGTTCGCTCATGCAGCTGATTGAATGAGGCTGTCCAAGCATAACCACAAACAGAGAAAAGATGCTGGATATCCAATTTTGTCATTTGATGCTACAAAAGCCAGGACACCGTGATAAAGTTTCCCTCTGCAGGTACTGCGGTGACGGTTATCACCGTGCTAGCGTTGTCCATGCTCTCAGAACAGTTCAAGCTTGGTTTCATAACCAGCTCCCAAAAGAACCGAGTCACGCAGACGTTCACGGTGCTATTTTAGGCACAGGATGGAGAAGAGCAGTGTGAAGATGGGGCGTCACACCCAAGTGCTTTGTGTAAGTAACAATCGATAGCAG
The DNA here is from genome assembly GCF_964034855.1 of Anser brachyrhynchus. Lineage (NCBI taxonomy): Eukaryota > Metazoa > Chordata > Aves > Anseriformes > Anatidae > Anser > Anser brachyrhynchus. The sequence goes on along the minus strand of NC_137696.1, from coordinate 124,062,531 downwards.
CTTCTTACCGTGCTTCACTTAACCGCAGCGCAACGTGGAGTTTGCTGTCCTAACTCCTTGCTCGCAGGGCTGCAACGTGAGCTGTCACTGCCAGGACAAGCACAGGAGAAGCAGAGGCATCGGTCCTCGCCAGCGACCTGCTCTCACTCTAGTTCCTGCAGCGTTGGAGTGAATGGGACAATGCAATGCACTGCTGCTATTGTGCTGGTTAACAGAAGTGACCAGGAATTCAGTCCCCGGTGAACAATGACCCGTACAGAAACGCTACGCTTCTAAATCAGAAGGAGGGGAGAGGTTCTGTACAGTTCTCCCCCCCAAACACCCACAAAATACAATCCAAAAATTAATATTTTTGCAGATCTGGCGTGGCACGAAGAAATACAGCTTCACCTTCCCAGCTGATCGCGCTGTCTGGCACCACGCAGAGTCAGGTGTGAGCCTGATACTAAAACCGAAGAGGTTTTTAGGCTTTCCGAAGTCTGTGCAGGAAAGAATTCAAACACACTTGGCCCACGCAGAAGAGCTTCAAGCCACGCTGTTTGTGTTTGGCTGTATGTTAAAAGCCAGCACCTGAAAAGACCTTCCCTTGCTTCCATCTCCCTCCTTACCCCTCTATTTTTTTCCTTGAACTTTGATTTTCCCATCAGCAATTTCACGACTGAACGCTCCCAGAGGAAGAGCTGGGCCGTGCAGTGCCAAACATGCAAGTTTCCATTTATTGTTCCCCAGAATGAGAGGAAAATGCAGCCTCTCCAAGTACAACACGCTGCTTCAAACAGTACATTTGCCTTCCAGAGTTGAAAAGGAAAGAAATCTGGTTAAAACATGACTTGCAAAAAGAAAGGAAGCGAAAATATGTTAGAAGGCATAAAGCCGTATTGTCAGAGATCGCTTGAAAGGCTGCCAACGCTGCAACTCCCCACAGCTTTTTGGAAATAAATACGCACTAGAAACTCGAAGAATACCTGATATGATTTTTAGCTGCAATACGGTTTCAAGTAGGATTCTGATACCAAAAGCTTTCAAAACTCTCGAGCCCTTCTGTAAGATTTTCAAAGCTTGTGCCAAGCCCAGGCTTCCCTTCAGACATCAGGCAATTGCCTTTGCCCAAAATCACCGAGCAAACCCATCAGAAATTAGCAGCAGAAAATCAAATCTCTTAACATCTTCACCAAGTTATCTAGTTTTTTCCAATGGGGACAGTCCTTAAGTTCAACTGCTAAATGGATTTTCTCCAGTGACTTAGGAGCACTTCAGAGAGACTCAAAGCCTCTCAAATATCACACAACCCCTCGTAGCACGTGTTCATTGGAATGAAAACCACAAAGTACACCTCTAAACGTGATTGTATTTCATGCAAAGAAAGCCTTAATTCAAAATAAGCCTGCTTAGTTTAATTAATGAGCCTGGAGATTGTATTTATCAGCCGGCAGCACACGTTGAAGCAAGCTGTCTTTCACGCCCAGTAAACTCGCTTGCTGTGCAATGCTTTAGGTTGTTAAGCGTGGCTATCAAACTATCACAGCATATAGACATGAGTCAAAAAAATCTACATTCAGGTTTTACAAAGCTTCCATTACACAGCGGCCGGGTCTGTGAGTGCATTTGTCACCTGCTTCAACGGCGTTAATCCAGCTACCTGCTTTATCACAAACCACACGAAAACCCGTACGATTTAAATGTGAAGCTTTTCTTTTTCCTTTCTCAGTAACAGAAAAGCACGGAGAGTCTCTTGAAGCCTCTTGCATTGTTCCCGCTGTATGGCTTTGATAAAGAGGAATGGTAACTTACCCGAGGCCGCGTTTGTTGGCAGCAGGGACAGAGCTCGGAGGCTTCCTTTATCCTCCCTCCCCACTACATGTTTTATGGCCTGTCATGCCAATCTAAGGAAGAGGGTTTCACAACACCAGTCATTTTGTCTAGCATCTAAGAGCTTTTAGAAAGAAGGCAGGAGGAGGGAGGCTGTATTTCTTGGACCTCGTAGCAGTGCTTACCCTGCTTTCTCCCAAATCAAGCCTTCCTTTCAGCCGCCGAGTTAACTGAGGTTCATTCGCTGACGCCAACACAACCAGCTTGTCGAACGGGGATGAACAGAGGCTTCGAGGAGGATGCTAGACACGGTCACACAGCCTGCGTAAAAGCTGATTTCAATTTTCACGACTCAGTGTGCAATAAAACTGAATCCGTTCAATACGCCACTTACCTTTCATACCTGCTCTGTAACCACGCACGGCCCTGTAAAACTACTACCCATCATGTCCTCGACATATTCAGAGGAATTAAAGCTAGACAGATGTTAAAGCAAGACAGGTAAGCTGACCTCGTAACACCAGCCGCACGGTTATACCCCTCACCTTGTGCTTGGCCACCCCAGCTCCTTCTGGCCAAGGCTCTGCTGCTTGCAAACCAGAGCCCCCCGCTCCCTGCGGCACTTCGCTCCAACAGCCCGTAGCCTCTGCCGTTACAAAACACATGTGTAATTCCTAATTTGTGTTTCTCCAGTCTCAGGCTTTTGAGCACTTAGTTCTTAAGATATCTTTCCCTTTTCACAACACAACTTCCCAAGATGATGACCAGACTTACAAGAAAGCCACGTGGTAGCTCCAACAAGAGAAGTATTTCACCATTTACATTATGTGCATAGAAGAGACCCTTCAGTCTCTAAAGCCTATGACATGAAGACGTATTTGGGCAAAAAGTAGTAATTTAAGCAGTGGGACAAATACATGCAGTCAGCAGGTATCATACCCAAAACATCACATTGTATACTCAACCTTATGGTAAGGGGTCTTCTACTTCTAAACCTTTACATCAATAAGCAAATCCAAAATAAAAATTAAAAAATAATAAAAAAAACAACTAAAGGATAAGCAGCTAAAGCTATTTAATATTACTGACCTAAAACTATGTGACAAAGACTTCTGTTTTGTATCGGGTTTGCATCAGGGGACTAAATATTTTACTGAACAATTCTAAAAAATTCCCAGAGTGAAACACAGACAGCAAGGAGCAGCTACGCAAGGCTGCAGCTCAGAAAACAGTTTTCTTTTCACAGAATGACTGGTGCCAAGCAAACAAACCCCCCTCACTTTCAAATAGCAAAGGCTAGAAATTAAAATTCTTTCTAGTTTTTGGTTGTTGGCTAGATAGAAAGTCTGCCAACCTGCACGTCACCTTTCTGCCACGGACAGGGCAACAGCGATACCCCACTGGAGGAGGGAACCCCAAAAGATCAGTGACCATCCTCTATGGTATCAGACCAGTCTGGAGTGCCAGCAGATCAGCACACAACATCAGTAAACAAGCAGGATAAGGTAGAAAAGGGAAAATAATGAAATAATATTGCGTAAACTGCTAGAAAATATCGCTGTGGTTTCAAACAACTCAATGCCCCCTATTTCCCACGTGAGACTCACAGCTGAAGCGAGCGATGTCAAACCAGCATCGCCTTGGGCTGGCACCAGTTATCAGTGGCCTGTCTCCCACTGCAATAAGTAGTCTGCGACGATCAAAAAATACGGTTTCTACCCACATCAGATCCTCAACCGCTTCTAATTAAAACCCTGATAAAACAGAGCACGCTATCCCGAAGCAGCGATTGATGAGATAAGCGTGGTATTTTTGCATTGCTGCCTCTGCGTGCAAGGCCTCCCTTTAATCGCTGGAAATAAGTTATAAAACATGGAGACATTAAAAGAAAAAATTAATGTAAAAACAATTCAATCCAGCCTGTCGCACGAAGCACGTGGGGAGATGAAGCTGGCTTCCCCACAAGTGAAGAAAAGCGCAGCCCAGGAGGATCACGCACACCGCCAAACTCCCGGGCAGAGAATACGAGGTGGGTTATAATAAAGCGCTTTTAAAAACAAGGGATCTGAGCCACGAAAAGTGAGTGTTTACAGGAAGGAACCTGGATCCTACTGCTGTCAAAGCAAAGTCACTTTGAAGTTCTCCACGGCTGCATTGTTCCGACTGCTAAACGGCAAGACAAACTTTCGGGGGGGGGGGGGGGGTCCTCCAAGACTCACAGCTATTTTATAGCTTCAGGGAGAGGTGTCAGCCAGCAGGCAGAATTGTCACGTACTCGCTTCCCTCTGCTGATTCCATGAAGGATTCCAAATCATTGGTTAAGTAGCTCCAAATTACTAAAACATTAACAGCACCTGTGGTCACGCAAGGCAGGCACATCGGGGCAGAGGAATTGTGTCCTCCAAAAAGGGAGAATCCACCCAAGACGACAGAAGATGCTGTTTTCTCCTAGGCAATGCTAAAGGTTGGGGTTGGTCTTCTGTAACTTAAATAAGCACCCCATACATGGAAGTTCAAGGGCGGAAAGGTGCTATTCAGACTCAGTAAAGGCCAAAAAGGGGATGACTTGGCTCAGAAAAGCAGCGCTCAGAGGCACAAGCATGGGCAGCTTACGCCCATCACGTTTGCAGGATGTGCGGTGAAACAGTGGCTACAGACCACAGGTAACACCAGGGGTTTGGAGGGGTATAGGATGCGTACATATATATATACACATCCCCTACAGCAATGGTTCTCATCAGCATGGGGCGTGCAACACACCTCAGGAACCACAGGAGCAGCCCAAACCTGGATATCAGAAAATCGCCAAGATGTTGGGTGAGACAAAGCCCAACCAAGGCGTTCCTCCCAATCCTTGTTCCTTCGACGGGCATCCTTCCCAAAGCCATTCTGAAAAGCTTAGGAGACTATTTACTTCCTTTAAAATTTGGACAACGTACAAACCTCCTGGCCAGCCTCACGCACTGGCTTGGTGTTACAACTACAGCACAGCATTCAACAACTGCCTCCAACCCCTAAAATTAGTAACTGATCTGCAGACAAGAACGTTTCAGCAGGAATGAGATCTGTGCTCCCCGCAACACTACAGAAAGACGACTGCAGTCTTGATGATGCAGCAAAGCAGAAGATAACCTGCAGAAGATCTGGGATATGTGAATACAAACCAATACACAGCATTTTATCTTCTTTTTAAGATAGGAAAGAAAAAGCAGTTGTTTGCTGCTCCTTCACAGACCAAGAAATGGTGCATCATCCCCCTAATAGGGTAAAGTATATGCATAGGAATTAATTCTGCAGAACTTTATTCCTGAAGTAACACAATTGTCCAAAAATGAAGGTGATACCTTACCACAAGGTCAGTGCTGCTCTTTGCTTCCACCATTCATAAGCTATTTCTTTCCTTTCTTGCGAGCAACTGTAAGAAACTGATTTAAATAAGTTGTTGCTTCTCCTGTCATTCCTTCCTATTGCTTTTAAAGGTAACAACGGTCCAGGTATTTGTTTTTGTTACACAGCACACACTACTGGACTAAACACCTTTAAAATACAAAATAAAACAAAATGTCGAAGTTCACAACCAATTCAGAAAACAGCCACTCTGCCGAGTCAGTTCAACCAGGCAGGCGATCCTGAGTGATCTGCTTTGTGTTGAGGCTGCTTCAGCCACCTGGTCAAAAAACAACACCATGACAAAAGCACAAGTCACTCCAAAGTGAGCTTTTAAGAATATTTCGGGGTCCTTCCCCACCTGCCACTCAAACACCTTGAACAGGAGGGTTTGACAACAGGGAAGAAACCCTGTGGTGCCTTCAGATGCACCATCAGGATGGGTTTTCTCGCAACGTTTAGCATGCGGGACGAGAAAAAGGCTACAAAGCAAGTATTGCAAAGGGGAAGCCATAATTTAAATATACTCACTTGGTTTAGCAATTAAAAAGATTCCCTGCAAGCATCAATGGCATGAGGCTCCCATTAGAACAGGCTGCAACGGCTTGGAACTCAGCTAATTCAATGAGGTTTCCTTTCGAGGAAGGACAAAGATCTCCTGCTGTACTCCTATCTTCATCATACATTTTACTTACTGCATTTAAAAGGACTGAATTTTTAAAATAAGTTTTAAAAGGTCTTCACATGGCATGGTTTAAAACACAATTAATTTAGGAATTGCTTCAGTATATGATTTCTGCTCCTGTTTGAGGTCACATAAACAGATAATTTTCAAGCCTGAATATAAACTCGTTATATTTCATTACATTACCGATTAAAAATGTGCTCAAAACCTTCAGTTATAATCTCAATCATAATCATTCGCAAAACAGCAGAGAGATTTAAGTTATGGCCATTTTATTATTATTTTAAATAAACAGATGGGGAAGACAGCAAGAGAGAAACCACTGTTACGTTGTAATTAGTTTCCAGTTGGCCTGGAGGTGCCAGGACGGACTAAGTTATCAAATCAGTTTCTTTTTGATAAAAATTAATTTCATTTTTCTGCAAGGATGGATTTCGTTAACGCACTTCCCCAAAGAATTAAGCTCTTCCTAAGCATTAACCCTGACAATAAACAAGGATTAATGACTTTTGTGCAGCTTGGCAACATTTTTTGAATTTGTTAGAGCCAATAAAATCTTCAGAACAAAATCTGCTGAAATTCACAGCAAATCTAAGGCACAGACCTGAACAAACCCCATGGATTCCTAGATGCTGACCTACCTAACCCGCAGCATCTAAGTGAACATATTCCAATTCCAGCTTCTCCTTTCTAACACGTTGCTCCACAGCCTCTTCATCCTACAAGCTTTTGGAGGTACAGACTTCACCTTTGCAGGTATCAGTACAATGCTCTGCATTAGGATCTAAGCATCTCTGTCCGGGCACTGTGAGCAGCAGCTGCTGCGGGGCAGGCTGCTTTCTTAGTCAGAGGGTGCATTCAGTGCTGCAAACACTGCTAATATGTTATTAGGGAGCATAAAATCCCGTGCAAATCTTCTCAGGAACAGGAAGATGTCTGGCATATTGGCAAGGTTCAAGAATGCAAGCGGCAGTTAATGTTCAAAATGCAAAGTATTTCAATATCCACGATCAAATTGGGCTCTTACATTTTGTTATTAATATCTCCCTCCCTTCTATCGCAAGGTTTGGGGATGCATTCATTCTGGACTAAGATATCTGACCACCTATAACACAAATATTCCTATTATTAGAAAAGACAACTCCATTATAACATGGAGTATGGCAAATTTTGCTAAAGGTTGAAATCTCAGAATTACCTTAGAAGACAGGCATACTGTCTCCTCCTCAGCTGACAACTAACGGAAGGGAAAAAAAAAGAAAAATCTGTGATCATTTAGGGCAAGACGACCGCAGGAATTACCCCAGAGACGCACTGGGGACTGCAAACCCAGCACTGTGAGCCCAGCAGGGCAGTATGGCTTTGCTGCGAGCTGCCTGCACGAAAGCAAACCTTGGCTGCTTGTCGCCCACGTCCAACCCTGACAGCACCACCTGCAATACCGTCGTTACAAATGCAAGCATGTCAAGGAAGCTCGAGAGCTTAATTTAAGGTATTTTTACGAATTATTTCCCAGCTAGTGACTTTCAGAATAATCTACATGCTATTTACATTGGGTGCTAAAGAAGATGATTTTGGAGCAGGTAACTGAATTTAGGAACTGATGGAGGGAAGAAATAGGAAATTTGGTTTTCCCCTCCGGAAACAAAAGCTACTTCCACATTTACTGTGGAAGCAAAAAAACCCCACATTTCTGCGTACTCCCCACATGAAATCTCAGCCTCTGAACATCAGCACTATCTCACATGATATCCACAATACTAAGGCCTGCTCGGGCTCTATTCAAAACCCAGCAGGTCTCACGATGCTTCCTCGGCCAAGTCTGCAGACAACTGAGATGCTGGATCTCTGCCACCGAAGGAACTGCTCACATGATACATGATTAAAAACACCAATGGATCAACGTCCCATCACCATTGCTTAGAAAGGCTGAAACCTTTCCCTTCCTTCAAAGCTTTTTTTTTTTTTTTTCTTGTCCAGGAGCCAAAGCAGCCACAGCTCAGAGACAAGAAACAAACATCACTGAGGCAAAAGCATTCAGCTTGAGCTGGAATTTCTTTGGGTCCCATTCCAGACTGAGGTATCAACTCCTTTTTTATTAAAAAAAAAAAAAAAAAGGAATTCAATGTCTACATTTCATGATCATGACTCACTTTTTAGTTTCTGGATGGATGCAATTAATTATAACTTACCGAGAGGTTAAGACTTCCATCTTTATAATGACCCCTTCCAAATTAACTTACAATTAACTGCATCGCTACAGCCTTGAGAATGAACCTCTCGCTTTCCACATAATTATAGGTACGATTAGACAGGGACAGCTGGTATTTACATAGAGTACTGCCAGCTCGGTCGCCACATCTCTGCAAGGTAGGTGTTTTCTGAAGTCTACCACTCCGAATAAGCTCGCTCCTCAACAGTCCACAAACAACTTCTGGTTTTATTCATGGGCAGAGCTCCACGAGCTGCCCTTGGAGGTGTTCACAAGCCATCTGGACGTGCTCCAGCTCCAGGAGACCTTGCTTGAGCAGGGCGGTTGGACCAGATGACCTCCAGAGGTCCCTGCCAACCCTAACCAGCTCGGACCAGTAACCTTCATCCTTTGGGACGGAATCGGTGCCAGGACCTTACCTGGGAGAGAACAACCCCAGAAACCTCGGCGGGGACTGAGCGCAGAGAAGGAAAACACAGGTGAGGAAATGTTTGATTACAAACCATGCAACATCCTTAGCTCGAGAGCTGACCACCTTTTTCAGGAGAGGCTGTGCCAGGATATACATCCCGTATTACTGAACTGTTTCCCCTTGTGTTGCCTTCAGAGGCGTGCATCCTACATCGGCACGAGGCTGCTCATCGCCAGCAGAGCCTGGGGCAGGGAGGACGCTGCTCTGCCAGCTCCCAGACCCGTGGCGAAGCGCTGCGGCAGTGATTCAGCAGGCAGAAACGTGCTCACCCCGCACCGCTCATAGCCCTGCATTACAACATGAACCCGTCACGGCTCTGCCACCCTGGCGTAATTCTTGTAATTTCTTGCCATTGCTGCAATTGGATTAAATTCTTAGAAGCAGCAAAGAAAGGTATTTTAGTGGTGGCAGGAAGAGATAACAACTCTGTGCAAACTCTGCAGGCAGCAGTTGCACGCTGGAGCAAAGCAAGGATGTAAGGTTTTAGCACGAAGTTACTGCATGACTTACTTGTGGGCAGTGCAGGTACTAAGTTAGCGAGCTTGTAGGCGGTAGAGACGCTTGTAAGTCTCATCTAAGTGGTTTCAGTGGATTAGCAAAGCAACCAGCTAATTGCTTCCTCCCAGAACCATCCCTATTTCTTTCTTCTGCCACGAAGTTTGCATGCGTTTTTTTTTCTTCCTCCACACCTCTAAAGTGTTTTATTTTTCTGCTCGGCACACCGTAAATCTTCCTTCCTGCGGTACCACAGCTGCAAGCTCTGCAAAGTCATCACCTCCAGCTGCATTTTCACAAAGAAACCAGAGCTTTATGGGCTACGAGACGAAGCCTTGCTGGAGACGTGCCAGTCAAAGAGCTCAGAAGAGCAGAGAGCGTTCACGCCAGGAAAAGACTGGGCAGGAGAATAAAACCACTGATATTTCCCTTTTTAATCAGCGTTATTCTCATTAGGTAAATTTTTTTTTTTTTACAAGTACCTTTGTTTCCAAGTATAAATGAAATTCAGATCATAAACATGTATAAATAACACTTAAAAATGCAGAGCTGAAAGGCTCATCACTGAAGGGCTATTCAGATAAACGCCGGGTGGATATCCTATTTCTTCATTTTGTTAATCTGATCAGCACTGTAGAGCTACTTCTGCTGAAGAACAGAACAAAATGCTGGCAAAAGTCTGTGAACCCTGAGGAGAAAGAAAGAAAATTGGATTGTGCTTTGCAAAAGGCTGGAAGTAAGTGGCCTAGCCTAAAAACCTCAGACAATACACATTGACTTGTAGGGTTTCTTTTCAGCACTACCACAATATAGACCCCAAGTTCTGGTCCAACTGAGCTATGTGACCTAATTAGTTACATACCAGCACAAGAAGCTTCCTACATTTAAACCAAAAAAGACAATGCACACCACAAAAATACCCAACCAAGACAAAAAATAAAAACCCCAAACCAAAAACCACCCTCCTGAAGCAATAAAAAACCACCTTCCCCAAACAATAAAACCTTTCTCACATTAGGTATCAACCAAGAAAATGGAAAAAAATGCTAGATTTTAGGGCCTGCAAACGGAAAAAGAAGGAATCTGTGGCGATTATCCTACAGCCAGATAGTGCAGAGCAGAGCTGAGACCCAAATCCCCGAGTGCAGCCCCTGCCCTTATGAGAAGTCCATCCTTCCTCTCCCCAGGCACATTAAAAGTTCAGCTCTCTTCCTTTACATTCATTTGGCTAAAAAACATCACTACTTAACCTGACGGCTTCTGTCCCAAAGGAAAGTTCATCGGCCAATTGTGCTTTGCTTTTTTGTAGGATGGTATGTGCTTATCCAAGCTGTCTTAAAGTTAAATGTACTAACTGAAATGTTGTATCACATATTCCCACAGCACCAAATGCTGAACTCACACCGTAACAGTCCATGGGAAGCCACACTTGATATTATCCAACTTTATCCTGCCCTAGACCAAAAGAACAGATAAAGGGAAGTTATCTTCACGTAAATCAGAACCAGGGGAGAATAGTCTAGTATCTCTATTTAAAAAAATAAATAGGAAAAGGCAACAACAACAACAAATGCTTAGAGTGCCTTTTAGGACGAGGCCACGAGCTGCCCTACCTCTGCTGCTCCCTTCCAGGAGGACAGACATTCCACCCCACGGGGATGGGTGCTGCCCGTGCAAGAGCAGCAGATGCTGCATTCCTGCAGCCCTAGCTCATGGAAAACAAAAACAAAAATACCGACAAGATGTTGATTCATAGAACCAGAGACTGCTTTCTCATCTCCTCCTAGCTCTTTGCCATCTGAAATTAAAATTGGTAAATATCAACTGGAAAAGCAAATCTTGAGGTGCTGCAGCAATTGCAGGTTTCCCTTCTCTTATTGTAAAAGCTTGAAAACGAAGAAGCGGTTTCCTCTGAATTCAGCAGTGTTATTTCCAACCGTGCAGAGCCGTAAGATGATGACTGAACCAGGCTAACCCCTTTAAACGTAATTCAGCATCAGCTGTATGCATCATCTTTTGAACTTCCACCTCTAATTTACCACCACCGCAAAATAATAATAATTTATAGTAATATATAATAGCATATTATTATAATAATAAAGTTACCTCAAATTGATGCACACAACTCCAAAAACTTGTTCAAAGTTCCTCAGGACAATGATGATAAGAGACTAAAAGGTACGAGGTTTCTCCTTTTCTTCACTTCCCATATCAAGACCATAAATAGTTCAGAAAGCAAACCCTGACAGTTTTTGTATTCCATTCTCCAAAACCTAAGGCGTTGAGAAGAGTCAATGTGGTACTGTCTGCCTATGTATTCTAGTTGACCATAAAAGTCAACACCACTAATATCATGAGACTTATTATTTATTATATTTATGATGTATTATTTAACCAGCTTCTCAGAAGACCACCAAAGCTCGGGTTAGCATGGGATGCCAGATACTCAACCTCAACACTCAGATTAGCTTATCCCAAATTAGCTTGAGGGATACATCTACACAAGCTAAACTGACTGCAACAAAGACGGTTACGAAATGTTCAGCATGAACAAAGTTATTCTGGCTACTGCAAAAATATTTTTTCTTGCATATCTCATGAATATATGCATCTGAGATAGAGATTTTGGAGTTTAATCTCTAAAATCCTCAGAAGAAAATTGGTAGGCAAAAAAATAGTTTAAGTAGTTTAGCATGCTTACAAATATGTTTATTTAGGTTCTGCTCTTAAAACTGGTAACTTGACCAGCATGAAAGCATGCAGAACCCATTTTATAGTCTAACCTCATGAAGCATTATTGTTGAAGAGTTGAGAATTAAGAAGGAATAATTCCACAAAAGTGCTCACAGCTGCAGCATCTATTCACAGCACTGCAGGCACACCTGGGGTTTGCCCCCCTACCCGTTCCTTTTTCCTGCAGTGTATGGCCCTATCTTTCTTGATTTGTTAACAGTAAATATGCTTTAAAGCCTTTAAGTCTTCTGTTAACCTATTAAATCAACACAATAAATAAATATTTTGAACTTAAAGCTCAGCTTTCATCATCTATCCAGCATTTTGTTCTGTTCACGCTGTCGGAAGGGCTCAGGACAATTTGCTAGTGTTGCTTCTTTATTTTCATATATTCAGTTTTCACTCCATTTCTACCATTTTGAAGAATTACTACAGTCAAATCAAACATTATGCCCTTTCAAATTATTTTCATAAGAGAGAAACTTACACTGCAGTGAAGTCAAAAAACCCCATTGGGCTAAACCGGAAAACACTGGGTCAGATCCTAATTCCATCGAAACTGAAGTTTGAGCCATACTGCTACCAACTCTTCCCAAAGCCAACGGATCTGTCTGTTCTAACCTGGGCATTTCATTTAACAAGTCAAAAGACAATTAACTCATCATAGTCTCCTTGAAGCTTCAGTGTCCTGACTTTAAAACAGCCTGGCTTTAAGAACTAAACTGTAGATGGTTCTCTCAAAATTGCTGCGAATATTGAGATAAGAGCTCCATTCCAGTGAAATATTTAACATGTTCATTCTTGTAGTTTTGATACGCCACAAAAAGGGCTCTCCTCTCTTTTTTTTTTTATTTTTTCTGCACTCTGGGAACTGACCCTGACTGCTGGTTTGCTACGGGAAGGGATTGCAAATTGCTTTCTATTTGCAGCACAAGTCCACTCCTTAGATAACTCACAATCAGAAGCCTTTGCCAAGTCCAGCGAAGTCTGGTGAAGGACAGGCTGCTTAGCAACTATCAGCATCCACCTCTAAACACTGTCTGCAGGCAGCTCAGCCCTGTTACGGGCACTCCGCAGCTCGCTGCTGTAAAATCCTTCAGTTTAGTGAAGAACTGAGGTTGCAGGCACTTTCCAGCTGTATTAGGTTTTAAGGAAAGGGACCAGAAGTTAGGAATCCGACACAAGTAGGTGGTTATGCTTCACGTCACGTGGCATGTGAGCCAAATGAATTCTTCATCTGTTATGAAAAGTCTTTCCCTTAAGTGCAGGAGGTTGGGACCAATTCTGCCAGATCAGCAGCAACTGAAAGAAGCTTCTCTCATATTCAGCTAAGCAATATAAGGTGGCCAACAACAATTGCTAGTGGTGGTGTGGTTGCCTTTCAAGAGGACACAGCTTGTGTTAAAAGTAGCTTTCACTTACAATATGGGCAGAGTTTATAAATAACAGATAATCCTAATTTACTATGGCTATATCAGCCATAAAAAAAGATAGAAATAAATAGGTGTGACCCGACCGGAGGGCGGGGGACTGTCTTTAAAAATCTGTCAGACTCGCCGTTTTACTTCCTTAAGGAATATAAAATGGGATAAAGTTCTTTTCTAAGTGCACAGACACACGCAAGCTGGAGGTACAGTTCAAAGCTTTGTTAACATTTCAGTTTACACCAAAGATCTGTGGACGGTTTCTGCCTCCCATTCTCACTTCTACTCAGTCAAAGCGCGCGCATTGTGGCAAGTACACTTCCTTGCACGGCCTGCAGTGCAGCAGCCTCCTTCTCTCCCGGCAGAGCTCCTACCTCTCAATTTTGCCCAAGATAAGTATTTCACACAGCAAGCACTCACCTCCTCGTGCAGTGTAATACCACCTCACTTAAACAACCGAGGGCTCAAGAGGTGCACAGTGACAGCACCCTGCAGGCTAGCTGCTTACCCCTGCTCTCCTCCAGGCATCATCCCAATCCTCCATCCGTCCCAGATCCGCTCTGATTTAAGATCCTTCCAGGACAAGCTGCCCTTCAGACTTCCAAGAAAGATGATGATTTCTAGGTACTGCAGCAACTCATCAGACATTTTTATGCAGATAATTTATTTTACATCAGAAGGCATTCTGCAATGAAATGCAGATGACTGGCAGCTGAACGTAGTCCAGCTTTAGTTTGTATATAAAGGAATGTGCTCTGTAATCTAGTTTTATATGGCTTCCTACACAATAAACTCTGTTAATAGACTGAAGATGTAACGGTTTTACCAGGATTTTATTCAACCATTTAAACAACTTTGTCCATTTTCGAAGGTGAGACTTCAGTGTACTTTTCCCTCCTGTTCTAATGTATTTAGGCTGTTCAGTAAGCTGATCAATAAATCGGCTAATCAATAAAAAAATCAATAAATAAATGCAGCAATACTAACGTCAGGGGACTCACCGTAAATAATGATTTTACGGACCAGTGTCATGCTTGAAGTGAAAGTTGCACGCACAGATGCAACAGAGCAGCACAAGCAGAGTCAGCAACACAGGAAAATCTCACGGCACTGCTTTTGCAAACTTGAATTTCCTCCGAGCTGCTCTGCGCCCACAAAGCACCAGTCTGGATGCAGACAGAGGCAGGCTTCCCTTTCTTCTGCATGTCAGCTGGCAGCCTTGGGAATATGCACGCTCTCTCGCCCTCCCCCACAACTTCCTGGAACGTTTCTGCATTACGAAACCTCGCATGGATCTGCTCTCTGCAAGACAAAGCTGAATTAATATCCAACCCCAAAATTTCGTTCTCATTTTGAGCTTTAGATATCAGTACGAACCCTTAATAGGAATAGGGCGAGCGAGTCCCCCTCAGCACCAGGAGGTAACAGGGCCAATTCTGTGCCTAATGCTGCCTCTGCACACTCACATCCCAATCCGATTTGTTCCCATCCCAAGCAGTTTAGCACAGCAGGCATTAATACGATGCCAGGAGCGATGCGGAGAGGCAGAGCAGCATGCGGCGCAGTCAGCTTTCCCCCGTCTTCAAACACGATAATATTTCTTCATTTGAATTGCTTTGCTGTCAAATGGCAGCCACAGCACATCATACAAATGCCCCACCGAGCCCAATATTCAATTTCTGGTTGTGTCCAACAGCTGATACTTCTAAGCAGTGTGTGTGAAACAGCTGGGGACGCATGCACAAAACACTGCCTAGGACGAGGCAGCTCTTCAAGTGGGTCTTACCTAACAGCAGGCAGGGCTACGGTGTGCTTTCAAGAAAATGTGTGTATTGTTCCTTAAATATATACCAGTAATTGCCTCTGGTTTTGGGGGGCAAGGAGTTCTGCAGATTAACTCCGTATATAGCGCTGCATTCATACTTTTACTCCGTTTACTGATTACGCACATTCTTTCCGAAGGCAGAGCAACTGAAGCATGCATCCCCATGCACTCCCACTAACATACAGTATTTTTAAAAGTCGGTATTTCCATTACCCCCGTGGTCAGCTTTTCCAGTCCATATTTACACACACACATCCAAGAATGCAAACATAATCACATCAGCCTTTCCTCTCTGGGCACCTTGAATGTCTGCACGCTGTTCTGGAAGACGTGGGGAGAAACAACTGCACAAGAGCAGCAAAATACTACGACCTAGACAAAAGGATCACAATATTTTTTGCTAACCCATCTTGAAATCGAAGCTTTCGACTACTGTTCCACATATATCAAATATTTTAGTGAATTGTACGAGTGATAATATGCTTCTTCACAAAATTTATTTATAATTGGTTAATTCAAGTTTTTCCACTGGTTGGTGTACAGTTTCCCAAACCTGCGCTCTACCCATTTCTAGATTTTTGGAAATGCAATCTGTTTACGTGCAAGTTTTGCCACTTCGCTGTTCAGGCAGTTCCCATGCGATCAGCTACTCTAAGATTGGTATTTTCCCCAGTTATCAAGCGAGCACAAGATCTGCAATACTCCGCACGGCGAGAGCTGATAAGTCCTAACTGATTTTCAGCTTTCAGTAAGCTTTAAAGAAACTTCGAGCCACGCAAGGCAGTGCAGGAAGCTGAAAGATGGCTTCACCTGTGCTCTGCGTGGACCAAAAGCTGTGTACCTGCTCAGGCAGAGCCACGCAGGAGCTTATCCTGCCTCTCAGCACGCACGCCCTGGCAAGGCGATCCCGAGGCTCCAGGCTGACGGCGAGCAGGGGCAGCTTGCGTGGGCTTGCACAGACGCCGTCTTCTGCCTCTTAGTAGTTGCGCAAAGAATAGGTGAGAGCAGGACCTGATAAGATCCTATTCAGCTCTGAACAGACTTTCTGAGCTTGGCAAAAGCTCTGCGTGCTGAACTCATTATTTCACAGAGTATCTAGGCGTTTTATGAACTTTCCAGTTAGATTAGAACACAAAGGTTGGCTCACAATACATATTTCAACTCCCTGGACCACAGCATTAGTCTTTTGTAATTAGTAAACACTTGCACACCTATTTTTATTGCATTTTTTCTAAATTTAGGGGTTCCATATGGTTATAAGCATTCATTCACTTCACACTTAACCCTTCAAAATGAGTGAACTGATGGCACTAGGTCTTTGAGACTCCCTTATTAGCGTTCTCCAGTACCATTTTTTCCAACATCAAGATCACTGTCTTGGTCCTAATCTTCACTTCTTCAAAAGTCTTGAAAGGTCCCTCAGCTTTGTCAGAGGGAAAAAAACCAAAAAAACCTTTAATCCAAAGATGACCTATGGAAAGATTAACACACTGGACTATCTCATCCTAAATGACGCCTGAACTCCATCATTCACCTGAAATCTGTAATTTATTACTTACTTACTGCATAAGTAGGATTTTTTTAATTGTTCTTTTTCCTAAATTCTATGGATATTGGTTTTATTCTCTTAACAATCTTCAACCTCACTTACAGAGGAACTTCAGAACTTTCTCTTTGCTGAATTATTACTGAATTATAATTGAAGTATTGTTGAATATTAGTAGCCACAACAAGGTAACCACGAAAGGTGATCTTGTTTTAACTGCAAAGAAAGTAGTCCAAAATCATTTGCCCCACAAGTCTTCTTCAGGGCTGTCATTTATCTCAAGAAAAACAGGTGGGGGTGGAATTGAAATGGTATAGAATTTTCTAAATGTATAAAAGTATTCATCTGGAAATAAAACATACCTGGGCTCTATCCAGTTCCTCAAAGCAGAAATCATCAAGCTCAGATTCTGAAAGGCTACAAAGATCCTCAAGTCTGACTACGATACCAGCACACCCCTTCTCAGTTCTCAGGACTCCTTAGAAAACAATCAAATTGATTTTCTGTAGCTCAACTTCACAAGCAAAAAAGTTTAAATCCTGGAACACGTACCTTAAAAGTAAAAAACACATCTGCTTGTGTTTAAATTTACGAAGATATTCAGTTCTTGAAATATCTATTACAATGTACTACTTGAAGATATTAATATAGTTGAAACAGGGAAACCCAGCCTGGTTTAACGTAGTTGTCCACTTCAGTTAGCTGCACTTGTTCCTTTGGAAAGTTTTTTTGGAAACTTTGGAAAGTTCCTTTTGGAAAGTTTTTCCAGCCTTTGGAATCGCTCTGTTCTGTAGAAGTAAAGCATCTACAGTAAGAAGCAAAGCTTCTATAAACCAGAAATAAAGACTAAAGTACACAGAAGTTCCAATTCCTTTCATTTTTAAGCATATTCTCTTAAAAAAAAAAAAAGGCTCAACGTTGGTTTGTTGGGCAGATTTATTAAAGCTTTGTTTTACAAATATCCCAGCTCCTTCACAAGCCTGCTCCGGACCAACACACAGCTGATTTCAAAGCTTTTCATCAACTACACACCAACTACAGTTCTGCCTGCAGTATATAATAAAACTCCTTTTTCTGACCCATCAGAATAGTTCTTTTTAATAGGTTTATTTTGGGAAAGGTAAAATCACAACACAAGCAAATTGATAGTAAAAATATATATATAAATTGAAGAACCTAAAGTAATTAGAGTCTATTTAGATGTTTTTCAAAAGAATTCGTATAAATATTCCAATTGTTGCTGTCAGATTTCTCTCTTCATTTCATAAGTTCAGAGCCTCTTTCAAGCCCTAGCCACCAAGTAACCATGTTCTGAGCAACCTCTGCAGTCACAGTAAATCCTGTGCTGATAAACTTTAGCCCTGACATTTGCAACAGAGAACTACACACGGCAGACAGGTCACGCTGGTGATGTTGCTCGTTTATACCCAATCCCTGGAGGTTCATACATCCTTGAAAAGGGAGATTTTGATTTTAAAAGGTCATTATCTGGGGAAACGTGTGATGAAACTCCAGGCGCTGTGGCAAATCATTGTATAAAAGCAACTGAAGAAAAGGTTGTCCATTTCCAGGCAGCACAATTTTAACTGTAATATGAGAAACCACAACTCAACCAACCCAAGCCCAATATCCCAAGGTTGGTAACAAAGTCTACCCAGCCCAGAGGTCATCCAATTTTAAAATTGATCTTCTGCACAAGATCACTGAAACCAGCGGAGCACTATCAGCGATCGCTCAATACCACAACTGGCTGCATTTCTGTCTCAAGAAAGGTCATTTCTTGGTTAAGGAAAACTAACACAAGGATGCTAGATTTCTGAAGTTGTACAAAAACAAACTTCCTTTTTTGAGAGCAAGTGTTTTACATGCATTTCCTAATCCTCAAGTCCCTAGAGAAATGTGCAAATATTATATTCAGTTTGTAGACACAGAAGAAAAAGAGGCCGATCAGCTGCCACCTGGATCTCCAAATCATTCCTTCATTTTTAATGGAAAATTTGAAGCTGCCAGACTCTTTTTCTGAAGACCTGAAAATGTTTCAACAGCGATTACATCAACACAATTCGCTGCCTCCACAAGTCAGGTCTCACACACCTCAAGCTGGGTATCCATCAAAACATGAAGTGCATAGAAAGTGGATTTTCTGACTTTTTTTTTCCTCCCAGGGTCCTACAGGAAAGCAGATGCAGGTGGGTATATCACTCAGGATCTCCAAAACCTACTTCTTGTCTTTAACTAAGAGATGATGGAGAACATTGTGTCAGGTATTTGCCATTTTAACAGCACTGTCAGCAATATACCTATAACCTATACAACAAATATACCTACCTGTGACCCGGGCTAATTCACTTACTGGTTATTTATACCTACCCATCACCCAGACTTGGTTTCTACCAGAGAGGATGGAAGTGGGAAAACATACACGTTTCCCAAAGTCACAGGTTGTTTTTGCAACTGTTGGCTGAGTCATATACAAGCAGGGTTGGAACAGCAGATTTCTGCTCCTCAAATTCTTTTCCTGGTTCCTAAGTTGACTGTAGCATCTTAATGAGAAATGTAGACAAGGTCTTAAGGTTTTCAAATGTACCCTGCTTTGCAAGCATCTAAGTAGTTTATTTACAGTATTATTTTTCTTTTCTCTGCGAAGTAAGAGCATATGAGATGTGTCAGAATTCCCTGAACTCACTTTGAGCACTACACAAGCCTAAAATCAAAATGATTTTATAGCACAAGGCAAAGCTGTTGAGTGTAGATTTGGAAATAGACACAGAATTTGAAAACAAATGAACCCCAAACCTAGAAAACCATAATTAAAACCAACTTCTTCCTTGAGCTGATATTCGAGATTCCTCTGATGGAGCTGCAGAAGCCAAGGCAACTGAGTGGCAGCCCCTCTCGAGGGGATTACATTCTGGAGAGGATCCTCTTCCAAATCCTCACTGCTTCAAATTAATGCTTCTGCGATACGTTGTCTCCCTGTTTGCAGGCAAATCTTCAGGGCAGCTAATGGGCCTCCGCTTCTCCCCCTTGTAGTAATCACCCCGTATAAATTCACCCTGCTTGCTGCTTAGATTAGCAATGGGTATTTGTGAAAATGCAAATGAGCCATTCTTCAGTCCGGGGCGCTGGGTTCTCACACAAGACTCACCACCTTGCCTGGGAAGTCAAGGCGATTGCCAAACGATTCCCTCCCTCGCCGGGGGGCACGATTTGCATTACGTTATTCTCTCACGACTGCAGTATGAACATTTGCAAACACACATTAGTGAGGATAAACTGCGCAGCGTTCGCTCGGCTGCCACATTTCAGAGACACTCCGGATAACGTCCTTAATACCGCTGACTAACCTGGCTTTTGAGAATCTCCCTTTCCTGCCATTTTGCGTGGTTTGAGAGGCTCAAGTCAGCACAGGTATTTGGCAGCTGAACAATACACGTGTTTCTGGAGGAGGCAGATATGAACACAAACAAAACCACCCCGCCCCACACAGCCATTTTTAAGGACCTTCTTAAAGCTCCAACCCCATTGTCTGCAGTAAGTCTTTTAGCTGGTGTCAATAGAAAATGCATACTGCAATTGATTCAGTTGATTATGTTGGCTTTTCGGCATGTTACCACTTGGGGTTGGTGAAGCCTAACAGCGTCCTTCACCCCATCTGTGATGTACAGCGCAGCTTCACATGATAAAACATGATAAAAACATTTTTTTCCGTGAAAACTACAACACGTTGCATTTAAACAAAGCTCTTCTGTGTGTTTAGCTGAATTTCTCTCAGTTCTGTCACCCCTCCACCCCCCCTTTTTTTTTTTTTCCTTACCAGAAAACAGATCAGGATCGACTGTACATGGCCAGGAACAGCTTTTGCCTTTTCCTGGACCCCTGTTATTTTGTTTCACGCACACAAGCTTTTCATTTCCTTCCCTTGCAAACAAGCAATAAATTAACTGCTCCCAACCTGAACCCTACCAACAACAACACGACTTTTCAGTTTCACAAGTTTAACAAATCTATGCCCGTTCCTCCACAAACCCTACTCCACAAGTCCCTACCTTAGCCACCTCTCCAAGTATTTCTGATGCATTTTTGATGCCCCACCGCCGTCACGACCCTCGAGAGCTACACCTCTCCAGCATGTCCCTATACCCCTTCATACACGCTATTCCGTTCAAGCCCGTGATGAGAAAATAACTGTGAAGATTGATTTCATTCCAAAACGACAAACTGTGCCCTGCTCAAATGATTCTGCAGATTTAAATATCTCCAGTCCCATAATAGCGCACGAGAAGGAATGAAAACAGTTCAGACCCATTAATTGCTAGCACATTGTTTAGAGCAGGAAGCAAACACTCATTTTAAAAGGCAGTATTTGCTTTTCAAAGCATCTTCCCAGCATGGCACAGTCAGCTTTACCTTATAGATGCTGGTAACTACATAGCAGAAGGAATATGAAAGCCCTCTATCAAGGCCTACGTTTCCCAGTTGTTAGCCTCATATTTAATTTATGAAACCTGACCTTTCTCATTCAAAACATCTTACCTGGCATCTCCTTTTGAAAGGTTGGTGTTTACGGGGTGAAGAATAACCTTGTTTGCATCCACATCCACCACACATTTTGTATGCAGATCAAGCTCTATAAAGAAATGAGAAAAGTGTCAAGTGCCGCTCTCAAAGCTCCCGGATTATATCCACCATTACTTCCTCCAGACACCAAATTTATTCACGCAGCCTGACAGCCACCCATCAGCTGGAGAATAGCAACAGGACTACTGCCAAATTCCTCTCGTAGAGATATTCTGCTGGGATGGATTCTGTCCAGCTTTAAAGCACGCGCTCTTTTCACGCCAAGAAGGAGCGCTTTAGGTTTTGCTGAAGGACGATCAGCGGATACGAGGCGGTATGAAATTTCTGCTGGGGACAGAACCGTTAGGCATGGGACCACTTGGACAACTCTCCTCATTTCCCTCCGAGACAACTCAATTCTTGGAAGGAAAGCTGCCCCGACCATCTGCAGCACGTTTTCCCGGCCACTCGTGTGATACCGCAGCACCCCGTGCCAGCTGTCCGGCCCGGGGCACCTGCTCGGGGAAATTCAAGTCCCATCAAAAATAATTTTGGTCTGAGTGTGCAGAAAGGGGCTTAGCCCACCCCACGGGCTCCAAGGAAGCTGGAAAGGCCAACTCTTCCAAACGATGCTAAGCAATGGGATATGACCTATGAGTAATAGGAATATTTAGAATAAATCCCACTCTTTAGCGGAAGAGGCGGGGAAAACAAAATAAAAGCTTCAGATAACGCCGACAACCGTGCAGGGTATCCACCCAATGACAGAGGGAGTTAGATATAAAAAAGCAAACTGCCACTTGCAACCCAAGTCCCTGCCTACAGACACCGGTGCAGTCCTGTCTTCTTACACCGATGCTGAGCCTGGAAAGCGCACCCAGACGCTGGTGCCTACAAACAGGAGACACAAATGGGACGCCCCGAGTGCTCTCGAGCGCTGTGATGGCAAGAGGCAACGCACAACCACCTCCGTAAAGATTCAGCACCTCACCTGAATCACCGAAATACGCTCCCGTCTAATCACGTTAATTATAATCCTCACCTTCCTTCATCTCTGCTCCTTCCTTCCGTGTCACCTCTGCCTGCTCTTTTACCTCGCAGCACCTTATAAACTCACACTGCAAATCTCTCAGGCAAAGACCACAGGTTTAATTTATTGCAGGGCACCTCACAGGCGTCTTTCTACTGTTAAATAATACAAGAGGAAGTTTCTTTCCTTGACTTTTTGTACGAGATGTGATACATTTTTCACTATTTGAAAGACAGCAAAGAAAGCCAAAGATTACCAGGTCAGAGCAAGCAGCCACATGAAACTGAAACTGGAATTCTTTCTGAACAAACTTCTCCTCTGTTATTAAACTCCGCTTTTGTGGAAGGAAGAGACAGACAAGTTTCAGAAGCTGCTGTTTATTTTAATTTCTCTCCACACCCTGAAAGCCAATTTACCTAACATTAATACGCAACGCATGCTTGCTTAGCTCAAATTATACTCTTCGTACGTCCCAGATCTGACATGCCACTTTATCTTGGCCTGGCTGGTTAGTGATTAACGTTCTGCGTTGCAGTGACCTGCTTTTCCTCAACCACGGACCAAGGTTTTTATATGCTACTTCCCTTATGCAAAGCAGAAGGCTCGCTCTGGGCGTAAGCACTGTGGTCGCTGTCACGTTTTTTTTAATCTACCTCCTGAGAGAGAATGCTGATGGCAGGTCTTGTATCCGCGACTGCCCACGAAACTCGAGGTCTTGTACATCTCTTTGTGAAATACCTCTAGGAGAGCACACAGACAGGATACAGGAGGTCCTCAGAGTGACGCCCTTGCAGGAAAAGAGGGACGATTCAAAGCCAGTTCATCGTGTAAAGCACACCTTGCCTGCTGCCATCAGCAAGATAATGTTAAAATCCCTTATCTGGGGATCGTACACGCAGGGCACAGATGAGGTGAGCTGAACTAACAGCCAGCTATTGCCAGGCAGGGAACAGTCCTCCTGCCTATATGTGCCTGCGGCTTACCTGCCACCACTGCCGTGCTCGCCGGACTCCTCTGCAAGTCATTAAGTCGCTCCCTTGGCAGAAAACCACCCAACGGTAAAAAAGGGATGTGTTCGGGCACTACAGAAGGTTACATCAGCCCAGTGAGAGGTCTGAAGAGCGCCAAAGGCAGTGCAAACAAGAGGGTACAGGGGGATTGAGGAGGCAGAAGAGCAAGCCCTTCTCCTGGCTGAGCCTGAACTGCTACACCAGCTCACGGTGTCCCGGGGAATAAATCCTAAGAGAGGGTTTTATTCAGCCTCCAAGCTGGGTTAGCTATCAGATCCCCTTCCGGACACGTATTCCAGTTACCTGGGCAAAAGTTTCACAGGGCAGCTCTTCTTTTTGCTGAAAAAGTAGTTTAAAACTTGTTTCCATAGCTCATCGTACACTTTTTACAAATTCTGTCTCCATCACAAAGCGTATTCTTTGATTTCTGATTTCTTTAACGATCCCGGTAGGCTCAGAGATGAATCTTACATTAGCTAGTACTGCAAATCCTATCATCATCATTTCCACCTCATTAAGTCTTCAATGTCATTAAAGCAGGTTAGTCTTATAGAGAAACTACCTTCCTCCTCCTTTTCATACGATCACACGTACTCCGCCCTTACTTTTACTAGTTTCAGCATCTCCCAAGCAAGCAGTGCTCTTGCTGCCCCTGAACAACAAGCACAATCAGGCTGCATCAAAGCAAGAGGATAAGCAAAACCCCTGGTTAGTTCATCTTGCAGCGAGGAGGAGTCGTCGTTTGTCAGGGCTGGGGATTATTGTTTCTTTCCACGCAGACATAGATAAGTTTTTTGTTGGTTTTCTCTTCCAGACAGCACGGCTTTGAGGAGCGAAACGATGACAGAAGTGGCTCACACAGTCAAACTTCAGAGTGTTATCACAAATCATCGTGGCTCTGTGTTTTCATCATTAAACCACCAAGACTTAAAAATCTCACCTATTATTATTCCTAACCTTCTTCTACCTTCACTCATTAATTCCCGAGCAAACACAATCAACTGCTCATTTGCTTCATCAAATCAAGAAACTCATCAGCTAATTGCCTTCCAAAAAATCAGAACTCAAACTCTCGGCATCTCAAGAGATGCGTATTGAGGGGAACGAAAGCTTCTTCCATTGCTGCAGCGTAAGGGAATTGTGACATCCATAATAAACGGGTAACATCTCGATCATTTTTCCACGTTTACGTTTCAGAGCTGTAGAAGTTGCTCAGCGAAGCTGGGCTGAGCACAAAACTCGTTGTCAAGCCATGTGCATCCAAGCTACTCACAGAGTTGACTTTTTATTTTACTTGTCAAAGTGGAAGCTGGGCCTTGAAGGAGGCCACTCTCCTTACCGTTTCTCTTGATTTCTCTACTCCTTACAAAAAGTTTCCTCAGACAATAAAAACGGGGATTCAAGCAACGCAGATCTTAGGTGAAACCATACTCACGTGCAAATCCTAAATCATTATGTCTTTGATAAGCCTTACGGGCATTGCAAAAAAAATTAAATAAATCACACCACCCATACACTTTGGCCTTTTTCACTAACCTAAGAAATTCAGCATGGCTCAGACAGGGTAGAGAAAAGTCAGAAAACGAGAGCGAGCAGGAAAAGCAAACCCTGGGGCAGCATACCACTGCACACCACGGTGGATTCAGCAGGCTAGAGATATGCTGGTATGCTCCCAAAGACAGGTAGGAGTTTCCATTCCCTCCGTAATAGCTGTCACGCCTCTGGTACTTGTAAACTCAGCACAGCAGATTTTCCAGAACAGTTTTTAACGTTGTTTTTTTTTTCCATGGTGTTTTCCACGTGCTGATCCCACGGGCTTTACAGCCACTACCCTAAAAAAGTCATCCCCTTAAAGGTTACCAGACAAAATGATCCTCGGCGACAGCCTTCACCGGGAGGTTTGAGATGATCTTAAAAGGAAAGATGATACAGTAAGTAAGTTTGTCTGCAATTTATTAAATTGGTGGTTGGGACCGCGGCATAACGGCTTCTAGTCCAACAGCCGGAGTAGCTGAAATGTCTGTTGCGACTTATTTGGCCTTCTATACTTTCCTCTTTACATACTTGACTTGTTGCCACATTCTATAAGATAAACTAAGGGAAAGCACTTACCAAGCCATCAAAAGCCTTCATTTCCATACAACTTTTTTTCCACCAGATTTCAATTTAAGAAACTCTTATTTCTGATGGCTGACCATTTTTTCAGCCCTTTTGAATACTATTTGATCCCAAATCCTACTGAAACAAACATGTGAACCTGGTGCTACGAGCCAGGTCAAATAAAACCTGCACCAGATTCTTCCTGGTCCTACTACTGGGTGCAGGGCAGCTGCAGAAAGGTCCCCTCGGAGACAGGACATTGGGGTCGGCAGTCACTGGGAGCCAGCACGGCTGCTCTTGGGGCTTCAGAGAAATTAACTGGGGTAAAAAAAATAAAACATGAAAGGCTTAAAGTGCACGTACTAAGCTCGTAAGTCAAAACTGGCCCCAAATACAACAGCTCAGAATAATCTCCTGTAAAGACCGAGACGACAGAAATTGTGTTTTGTAAATTGCCAGCAGATTTTCACAAGCTTAACATTCCCTTGAAGGTTAGAACCGGAATGTCGTGCCTGCAAGTGGCACTGAATAAGAAATTAGTTTCCTCTGCCTTCCTCGGTCCGAAAAAGCAAACAGCAAGAACACTGAAAAATGTTTAAATACTCATTTAAAAATATTTATCGCACGCTAAGTGAAAGTCAGCTAAAAAAAACAACCCACGAGGCTGTTGTTTGCTTTTGTTGCTGTTTTTTTCAGAAAGCTGGAAGCCAGTTCAAACACAACAGGTCCCCACGTCTCCCTGCCAGTGTTTGTTGCCTTAAGAGTGATTTTTCTCTTTGCCCTTCACTATGCAGACGCCAACACAAATAAAAGGGAAAACCAACTGGCTACACAACAGAGAGCAAAAATAACTTATAAGTAAATGACAGCGCTAAGAGCTTAAATGGAAAAAAAAAAATAGTTAGCCTAATAGCACTCTTAGGACATTAATTATAAGCCACACTAATTTACACATTCAGGACAAAAATACTACACTGATTTGACTCGTCCCTTAAGCCTACGTGAAGTCTAAGGAGGCACCTTTCAAGCTTCTCTGCTATACATTCACTGCACAAATATCGATCATGAAATTTTCAGTTTGCAGCAATTAGAGGTCATCAAATATGCATGAGCGCATCTGGCGGGGCACACGGTATTATCTCCGTGATGAGGCGTACGTCAGCTCACGCATGAGCACGGCCGCAAGCAAGCCCTTCGCTTGTTAAGGCTACTTCACCCAAAGGGTAAATATTGCTTGTTTGTTTATTTGACCTTCCGCTGTTTCGTTTTCTGCAAGAAGAGAGCTTGCCAAACAGCTTCAGTGATGGCGCTCCGTGTACCTGGACATTAACCTGCCTCGTGGTCAGTGCTGCGTGCGCTGCTCAGCTCCCAGGACCAGGCGATTTCATCGGGGTGGTGGCTTTCTGTTGTCTTCTTGGTGGCTTTCTTGTTTCACCTTCAAAGTCACCAGGAACGAAATGCACTAACGTTTCCTCTGCCACTAAAAGCCAGGGCAGAACTATTCGCAGTGAGCGCATCTGATCTTTTGTTGGCTTCGTGAAGACAAAACGTGAAACCAGAGCAGAAAGGTAACCTCGTACTGCACTTACGGCTAGCTCTAAAGATATAATTAGCACAGGAATTGCTTGCCTTCTGCGGCATCCACGTTTGAGTGCGTGGTAGTCTCACCAGTTTCTCTGGCGGTGGGGAATAAGCTCGTAGCACCTGCGGAGTCCTTAAAATACGACTGCCTGGCTGAGGAATGCAAGGTGAAACACCGACTCTGCGTGCTTTGCCCATTTGTCACCCTTCCTCCAGGTTAATCCGGCTCACACCGCAAACACTATTTCATAGGTTATCAACAACCAACAGGAAGCACTAAAAAGTCGAGGTGCTCGTTTATCACAAGGTTTATAGGGCAGGACAGCCTGGTGTTTTGTACGCTGCCATCAGAACACAACAGGTGCCGTTTCGTTTACTCTAATACCATAATTAACCCTATAAGACCGCTTGCACAAACCCCGATTTATAGATAAAACGTTTCTGTTGTAATCTTTGCTGGGGAAAAAAACAAACAAACACAGAAGAACCGCCCCTGTCTCCATTTCAGTGGACTGGGAATGCAACCTCCTCTAGGGAGCAGGAGGACAGCAAACCAGCACCTAACACCGCCCTCAGCTTACAGACAGGGCAGCAAATTCCTTCCTCGCAAGCGCTGCATGCAGCAGCTTTATCGTCAACGAGCAGCATCTGAACCCAGAAACTAGTCCAGATGAACACGCTTCAACGTGATAGACGCCAACGTCTATTTACAGGCAACCCAGAGATTTCCCCTGGAAGCCATCGACCCCGTGCCACGGTGCCACAAACCTGCAGGAAGAGCGGATGCCCACGCTCCGCGCGGTTGATTCACAGACACACAAACGCAAGGATTTGAACCCGCTTATGGGATGCGTGTACGCCAACGTCACCCGAAACCAAAATATTCAGTAAGACAGATCTTAAATAAAAAGCCTCAAGCTGTCTTTGGCTTTGCCTCGTGGTATGGCTTGAGCTCTACGCAGCGTTTACCTGAAACGTAATGAATATCTGCTAAGTGAAGTGAAGCACTGACAACATTGATAAAGGGAAACCCGCTGCAACCCTAAAATACAACACCTGAAGTCACCGAGTGGTGTCAAAAACCCATCTGAACAAGTGGTGCACTAGGAAATATTTTAGCGAATGACGTACTGCAATAAAACCAAGGAAAAAATGACTTTAAGAGTCTTCTTAAATAAAACAAGCTGAACTATTTCCTTTATAACTGCATGTTAATCGAGATCTCTGCTCACAAAGTACAAAAAAAGAAGTCCCGATTACTGCCTACAAGGGCTTACAACTTCGGAAGTGTGACACTGCAGGTGAAAAGACCCAGACGTTGTTTTATAAATCATGGCTTCCATACACAGCCTGTAGGATTGGGGTCTAATTTGAAGCAAGATGTAAAAAAAGAAAGCCTAAATAAAAAAATAATTCAAGTACAATTATGAATGCTTCCCCTCACTGCTAAAAATTAGTACTGTAAGCTTACTTAAGGGATTGCCACTTTGCATGAAACAGAAGCAGGACCCTCAATAAGATCACCTTGAAATGCAAGTCCTTTAACCAACTATTTGACGTAGAAATCCCTCCAACACGCATGCAGAACCTATTACACTTTTATGAGCTGTATAAATTAGTAATCGTTAAACATACCGCTTTTATTAACCTAATAAACCCTCGCCTTAAGAAATTCATAATTCAAACGCTACAGACAACCACCACCACCACAAGTAAACGCTGAGAATATATTTCAGAGCTTCAGCTCCTACAGTTGGAGCCATCTGACAGGTTTGCAGTTTTAAGCCCTTTCGGTTCAGAGGGAGGGAAAGAACATTACTCGTGACCCTGAAGAAAACAAATACTTGCTTCAGGTCCAAAGCCCCAGAACTTCATACAAACGTTATTAAGAACAAAGTGCAGATTAAAGAGTTTCCAAGAAAGCCGCCTCTTACCTCACGGCTGATTAAAAAAGCAAAGCCACAGAAGTCTTACAGCTAGATGACTCGTAAGAAAATCAGTTACACAAATTCTTAAATTTAACATCGTGGCGGTGAGAAAACAAATAGGCTTCTTCTCGCTGTCTGTTTCTACAACTTCTACGAACATCAGAAATGCTGTACACAAGTATCAGTTGTTTAAAACTGCCTATAGCATCTGGATCACAGCAAATAACCTGATTAAAAAAGTAAATAAATTATTCCAGGACAGTTTGTTTTGGGGAGGAAAAATAATTTGATTTTTGAGTCTAGACTTGCATGGCTTTAGCTATCACTCACAAAATAACGGGATGCTTAACAGGTGCAGAGCTGTTCCTACAGGGGAGAGGTAACGCCCCGACTGCCGAGCTACGTGCAGGATATGGGATTCGAGTCCCCTTTCTCTCTTGTCAACAGCAAGGGTGATACTTGGATATCCATCGCTCCCGGATGAGCCACCTCATAACAAGGTTCCAGCTTGTCTCCTCAGCCCATTACATTTTAAGTTTAGAGAGAATAAGGTGGCTCTGATAACAATACATTCCCTTATTCTCCCAAATATGTACATCTTTAAACCTACAGCCCTTCCACCCCTTTCTTCCCCTTTATTCTCACCACTTCGTCCTCCAGCACCTCCACGTACATTCTCTGCAGATCTCAGTGTCTATCTGGAAATAGCTGGAAGACCACTACACGTGCCCAAAGTCGGGGCTGAACATATGCAAAACATATGCCGGGAGGGAAAGGCGCGTTAGTCACCCTTGGAGATCCACAACTTGACAGAAGCTGCGCAGCCTCATCAAGCTCGATCTGCTCTGAGCAGGGGATGGGACTAGAGACCTCCAGGGGTCCCTTCCGCCCTGAATTGCTGTACGATCCCATAATCTGGGCAGTGAAGAGCACAACACAGAAGAGGTCTGGGTCACAGGCAAGGAAATGATCTATGACAGGAAAGGGACGTGAGCAAGAGGAAAGACCGTGACTATCCCCAAAACGGGGCACCACCTTCCAGGTCACAGAATCATTAGGGTTGGAAAAGCCCTCCAAGATCATCTGGCCCACCCATCCCCCTACCCCCAATGTCACCCCTAAACCATGTCCCTAAGCACCACGTCCAGCCTCTCCTTGAACACCCCCAGGGACGGTGACGCCACCACCTCCCTGGGCAACCCATTTGATGCCAGCTCCCAACATCTCATCCCCCCTGTCCCTCTCCCTTCGCCCATCAATTCCTCACAAGGAGGACGTGTCCTCCCTCTGTTTTGAGCATCGTTGCCACAACTTTAAAAAAAAATATTTTAAAAACGCAGATTCTGGTCAAACTATCCTCAGCTGACCTAATCCACCAGACCATAGGGATATCAACACCATCTCCTTTACTTTGCACAAGGTTCTTGACAGCTCTTGCGAATATAGTTTGACATTCCCCTGCTTTTATTTTAAAAGGTAGGGAAATACTTTATTCAGTGACTTTAACTTATTATTATTGTTCACTGGAAGGAGTTAAAGAGTTATTCTGTTTCCGATCAGATAGGAGATAAAGGGCTTTATATTTCCTTCCCTTTCTGCTCCAGCTATTAACCTGCCTTCCCTCGATCCCCTTTCCCCAGAAGGAGGCCTTGGCACACTTCTGTGAGAATGTGGGAAAACAAAACCTTATACGTTCCTTGGACCGCTGCCTTCTTCACCTCCCCGCTCCCCGGCTGCAGTTCCCTTTTCATGCTTACTTCCTCGTAATCTCGAGCAAGTTTTCCTAATTAAGACGAGTCATAAACATTTAAGCAGATGCCCGGACCGCGGTGTGATTAACAAAACCCTCAGGCAAGTTTCGTTGAGAGGGGAAAAGAAAATAAAAAAAAAAAAACACAAAACAAAACAGCAAAACCTTCTCTCCTCAGTTCACACTTCCTCTTCCACGTTTGTTTTTCCCTTGTGGTGCCTCTGTCAGCCGGTCAACTCCATCCCGGCGAGGGGAAGAAGTGACACGGCAGAGGGCTAGCGCAGGGAAAATACAGAAAAGGAGGAATTTTCCCCCAAATCAGAGAGAAGGACAAGATCTTTGGGGGAGGGCAGGGCCCGGCTGTGAAACAGGTGCGGGAGGCGTGCACCCGGGACACCACAAAAAGCCCTAAAACGGGGCGGAACGAGGAGAAATAAGTTGGTTTTGAGGAGGGAGGTGGCAGAGAGGTGTGAGGGGGGAAGGTTCCCCCAGCTGCACGACCCTACTGAGGGGACAGCCGCAGCTGGAGCCCGTGACGGACATAGGGACACTGGGACACACGGACACACAGACATTGGGACACACGGACACCGGGACACACAGACACTGGGACACCCGGGACACACGGACACCGGGACACACAGACACTGGGACAGTGGGACACACGGACACTGGGACACACGGACACCGGGACATTGGGACACCCGGACACCGGGACATTGGGACACCAGGACACACGGACACCGGGACACAGGGACACCGGGACATTGGGACACACGGACACCGGGAGACCGGGACACACGGACATTGGGACACCCGGGACACACGGACACCCGGGACACCGGGACACACGGACACCCCGGACACACGGACACCCCCCCGCCCGGCGCTGAGGAGGGGAAGGAAGGGCTCACCTCGTCGGTTCATGGGGCGGACGCGCACCGCCACCTTCACTTTGGAGTCCCCCATCGCGCCCCCTCCGGCCTCCCCCCCGCCCACCTCGGTCCCCTTCGGCCCCTCCTCGGCTTCCGTCTGCGGAGGGACAGCCGGCGGCGGCGCGGGGAGGAGCGCGGAGCGGGGCGAGACCGGCAGGCGGTGGGAGGGAGGCACCGTGCCTGACCAACGTCCGGCCGGACTACAGCCCCCAGCGTGCAGCGCGGCGGGCTGGCCGGGAGAAGGGGGGGTGGAGTGGCGCGATGCGCGATGGGAGTTGTAGTCCGGCCCCGCCGTCGCGGCCTGGGGTGGCGTTGCATGCTGGGATATGTAGTCCTCGGGGAAAGAGGTCTTCAGTGGAGGCCAAATTGTGGTTTTGGGTGCTGGCAGGGTGGGTCTCGGGGTGCCCCAAGGCGCTGCCACTCGGCTGCCAGTGAGCGGTATCACACCTCAGTCCCCAGCAGTGCCCTGGGACCTTCTGAGGGGAACACAATCATTTTTCGTGATGCACACAGACAGCTTTCCACACCGCTTTTGGGGTTAAACATGTCTCTTCTGGTCACTTTGCCTCTCGTGTTCACCTGCTGCACCCTCACGGGTAGCAAAACTGCAGCTTTGGTGACTGAACCAAGCCATCTCTATCAAAAAAATTAAAAGTTTTATATCTTTTTGAGTGCTGGGATGAACGTGGATGAAGACGGGCGTATCTGAGTGTAGGTGACAATGTTTGACGTGATAGCTAATGTTGTGTGTCTGATAACTTGGTATTCATTACAAGAATTCACGGTAATAATGGTGCAAAAACCAAACCTGAAAATCTCAAGTTATCTACTATTTTGGAGCATACCCACTGTGAGGAGACAGGATTGAGACGAAACCCTCACCTCACCACAAGATTTACTCTATGAAGCAGCATGGCCTTGCTTTGCTGCTGTGGGGGATTTCTGGCTATTAAAAATCATGTTAAAGATCCCATCACATTAAAGATCGTGAACGACAACCCAGTGTAGAGACTGTGGATTTAACGATGGTCAGGTCTGGCTTCTCAGAGCAACACACTGCGGCCACGTCATTAACTGGCTCGCTGCAGCTCGCTTAGTGAAGGCAGTTCACCAAAATAATAACTAAATAATTGTTCGAATGATGTTAGAATTTCTCCCCATCAGACGGCCCAACTGCTCAACTGCAGCCACTGCCCACAAAGAGCAAGAATGAAACTAATGCGGAGATGCAAAATCTCATTTAAACGGTCACGGTTGGAAAACCTTGTCACTGCTATTTTAGTTCAAAACAAGGGCTCTCTCCGTGGTATTTTGAAAGGCCAGATTTCAGCGAGGACAGAAAGAAATATTCAGAATTGTACTCCCATCAACATCAAGGACAGGGACAAGGCTTTGTGACAGTGACAGGATAAATAACACCCTCTTCTGAGAGGTTTTGATATAAGATTTCAGAAGGGCACTTTTTGCCCAGAAGAATTGCACTCAATGTATATCATCTCACGCCTCACTGACCAGAAGAATATCTCGTCAAGGTAGAGAGAATACCAATATTAACTTGGCATTTAACTGACATGGGGATTAATGCCCACGTTTTTAACACGAGTGCCAGAGCATCCTAAGTGCACGCGAGGGTTAGCAAGTTGTCTTGAGGGTAGATAATAATAATAATAATAACAACAACAGCAGGAGGAGGAGGTCAAACCAAGCAGGGTGGCCGAAGCTTTGAAATGCAAACAGATTTTGCAGGTAGTAGCAGAATGCATTGACTCCTCGGTGTGCTGCGTTCAGCTGTGCTGCGTGCGGTGCCTTGTCGGGAGCTGGGGCGTCCCCCTCGCAGCCTGCACAGTTGGTTCTTGCACTTGTGAACTTGAGGCTCCGATTACAGGATGAAACCGGGCTTTGAACTTCTTGTGGTATTTTCCAGCTGGGGCCTCAGCAAACCGCACCAACGTCTTCTGAAACCGAGTGCTTTGCGATGGAGATAAATATAATCTCGGCTTTGCAGCAAGTGGAGGGGTTTTTTGCATAGGGTTGAGTCACCTGGAATCTGATCTAAACAAATGGGATGAAACTGGCCAGATGTACATACTGCTGTGGATAGCAGGTGTGACCCAAATCCAGGCTCTGCTTTCCTCCTGCATCTTCTCCTCCGGTATTAGCGGCCACTGGTCTCTCTGCTGTATGTAAAATGAAACAGTAAGTCATTTGGGGAAAGGATTATATCCATCTTTTCATTTGTTAGAGAAAGGTGACAGCACGTTTTGAGTGTGCATGAGCAATACGAAATGCAAGCATGCCATTTTGCAAGCTTCCCTCCAGTTTTCTGCTTCAAATGAATTTACTTTAAAATCTGAAAAAAATCTCCCTTTCAGCCTTACTCGAGTTCTGACTGCCAAAGAGAAACTTCACATGCACACATCCTTTATGCAATCGTTGCTGCTTTCTGCAAACTTGTTCAAAATCTGGGAGACATCCTCAGAGCCCGAAGACCCGTCCTCAGCTTGGGTGTCCTTCCTCATCAACTCTTCCCAGGGCTCCGGAGCAGTAACTTCTCATGGCTCTCTGCGGTTTGTGCCTGTGGACATTTTCGTTACGCTGCCGCTGTCTCCTGCGATGAATTACAGTAACGCAACTCGCACTGGCACAAGCTACCTCGGCGTAATTACCCCACTGTGAATTCCTCGACAAGCCCTTTCCCTGGCCCGGGGTTTCACAGTCTGTGGGAAGCATCTCCCTGGAGGGGCACAGCTTGGAGGGAGGATATTGTTTCCATTCACAGCACTGGAACATGCTAATTATGCTGGGAGGAAGAAGGGGGGGGATGGCAGCATTCACTTGGGAGGGACAGGCTGGGCAAATAGTTTGTGAAACGCCAACTTAACCCCGTCTTGTAGGGAATTGTCTGGAGCTCTTTTCCCCCTTCCTAGTTACTGTAATGAGGGGCTGACTTCCCAGATTTGCTCTGGCTATTTAAATGCTAATTTAATTAACAAAACATCCTTGGGGGGGAGGCATTGCTTGTCCCTCCCATTCATTTATCGAGTTTTCTGAATGCAACACTATTTTCATCAGGTCGAGGAGCCACCGTTGTTGCTATACCTACCTGGTCACAGCAGGGATTAAAGCAGCAGTGCGGAGAGGAGAAGACCAGGGCCCTTCACCTCCTTTCTTCATAAGCAACTAAGAAGGTTTAGAAGCAGCCAAGGCATAAGGATTTCACGTGGCCCACATAACTGTGATGCCTGGGGTGTGCGTATCACCAGGCTGCGAGGGAAGAGATTGGCTTTCATTTTGATCTAGGTGAAGGTATGAACACATCTCAGATCATCTAGATACGATGGTATCTCAGGGAAAGCCAGAAAACATGGCAGCCTTTTGTCTGTCTCTTCTTCCAAACCATAACAAGCAACAGATCAGGTGTATTTTAAATCCATTTTCTCATCTGCTAGACTGTGTATCAAAAGAGACGCATCAATTATGAATTTGCTGGAGACCTAGTTTCTGCCCATAAATCATTCAGGCTTTGGAAAACTCAAAGAGAGGATCTTGTCATCTTAGCTGTACGTCAGCTCTGAAGCATCACTGGCGTCCACTTTTGCAAGAAGCTGAGCACCACTGGGACAGTCCTTGATGGGACTGGGAGGCACTGGGGGCACCCGGCAGCCCTGCAGCTTTTCAGCACCTTCCGTGAACTCGTCCTCAGCACAGAAGAGTGGGCTGAAATGTTTAGAAAACAAGACTTCTTGTTGATGTATATGTTTCACAGTGTTTTTTTTTTTTTTTTTTAATTCAATACCTGGGATAACACGGGTAATTATGTCGATGCTGAGTATTTTGGGGATATGCTAATCTCGTCTTCAGGTTTATTTTTTCCATCTGGAAATATATTCAAATATATAAATGTGATAGAAATTTGTAGGAACCTAAAGGCAAAAAGCTAAGATAAGTCTGTTATAAATTGGGAAACCACTGTTAAGAACAGGTCAGGAAGTCTGTATAAAACAGAAAATGAATTTCTCCAAATCAGTTGTATCAAAATTCTGCGTGTCATCAACATTTCTGGTTTTTTTTGTCTTTTTCTTCTTCTTTTTTTTTCCCTTAAAAGAATTGCTGAATTTTCTTATACATCACCTATTATTATTGTACAAATCTGTACAATAATTATTTACCAATTATTATTGTACAAATCTGCAGGTACAGGGGACATTAGCTTCAACAAGTTGCTTTCTGTGCTCGATTATTTTAATAACAACTTTTTAAAATCAAGGGATTTGTTCCTATCAGGCAGGGTCACGGATAACTGCCATTTTTTACTGATCCTAGGATGGATTTTCAAAGGTATTTGAGTGTGGCCTCCTGCCCTCTCTGTGAACAGCGTCCACAGGCAAATAAATGAGCTCTTGAAGTCTTCTTGCTGTACTAGTTTATAACGCAGGGCTGCAAAGCCTGAAACAAAGTTTTTGTAGATCGCCTCCCTCCCTTTTTAAAAATGGTATTCCAAAGTTCAAAGTCCTGGTCATAAATTGCGTGGCGTTACAGGGCATAACGCTCCTTCCCGTATTACCTGAAGGAATCCCGAGTCAACAGCCAGGCCCTGATCTCTCCCTAAACCCTGGCAGGGAGATTTCCTATAGCCATGGGGTGCTGCTCTGGTTCAGTGGGATCTCAGCGCATATTCACGCCACGAAGGCAAAGCAGGGCCGTGCAACGTTAGCAATTCCCGTGCTTGTTGGGTGAGGGCCCGATGAGAGTTTTCTCTCTCCTGTTGACTACAAATCTTTATTGTTCTTATCGGCTGCTGGGTTTGTTGATACAGAGTGATTCAAAGCAACTGGTTTTACCAGCCGCGTCGCATTTTATTTGGGCTCTCCTCAGACAAAGATTCCGCGTTGGATTTCATTTGTTTGGAAACAAAACAGAGTTCTGTCTTTAGAGAAAGAGGAGAATCTCCAGAGGACTTGGAAAACACAAAATTAGCAGACAGGGTTAGCGATTGCAAGACAAGCTTGTAGTCCTAGGAAAATGAAAAAACCCAGCGCAATGACAATCGCTGTTGCGCTGGAACCTGCATACCTGCAGAGTTGTGCAATGTTTGCAGCATTTATCTCCTAGGACCTCACACAGGAGCTGCGAGAGCTGAACTGCCTCGACTTCAAGGACTGGAGTATGTGACAGCTTCATCTGCTGGATCTTGTCCGTCTTGCCCCAGTTCTGCAGAGGAGAGGCCTGCAAATCCACATTTTTTTTTTGGTTTTTCTGCCCATCACATTTTCTTCTTCCCCTTCCCTCCCTCCAGAAGCTGTGAAGACCTGGGGTAAGTCCTGGTGAGCCAGACACCCTCAGACACCCTCAGAGCTCCCAATCCAAACCCAGATCTAAATTTTCCAGCTGCACTTACACTACTACTAATAAGTAAAAAAACATTTTAATGTGTTTTGCCTGTGTTTGGCAAACAGCACTGCAGGCTAAAATGACATATTCCAATATCCCCAGATTTAATAAGCTTGTGATTTGATGTTGAAACCTGGGAAAGTGTGATAAATGGGGACGCTGCTGTCGCCGCTGGCAGCGGCAGAATCTGTTGATAAGATTTTAACAGCGACCAAAAAATCCCTTCTGACTCTATAGACAAGAGTGACACCCGGTGGCTAAGGAGCAACATAAAATTGGGTCTAATTGTAATTCTCTTTTTTGTCCTTATTAACCATTTTGCTCTTGCATGCTTTAGAAGGGTGCTTGCCCCAGCCTCGTAGCATCAGCATCCATTGCCTGGTGGCACTGATTCCCCTGCACCGGCTCTTCTGGGGAGAAGCAGGGAGCGTAAAGGGATGTTGGCAACCCTCCCACGCCTCCTAAAACACTTGGCCGAGCTCGGAGGTAAAGATGTGGTCCTGGCAGCCTGAATTTGGGCAGAGGATTTCTGCCGATCCTCACTGCAACTCCTACATGGCTCTTCCCAGGGCCTGTATAGGCTCAGGGCTTGTGCTCATGTGGTCACGAGATGGGATTTCTTTTACCTACATTTCAGCTAATATGACAAAAAACACGTTAATGGAGGTTATCAGTGTGATAATTACTCAGGGGCTCCTTGTTGCTTTGTGCCTTCTAGGTATTGCTTATACTACACTAAAGAATATATGGAAAAAAAGAAAAGGAAAAGGAAAAGGAAAAGGAAAAGGAAAAGGAAAAGGAAAAGGAAAAGGAAAAGGAAAAGGAAAAGGAAAAGGAAAAGGAAAAGGAAAAGGAAAAGGAAAAGGAAAAGGAAAAGGAAAAGGAAAAGGAAAAGGAAAAGGAAAAGGAAAAGGAAAAGGAAAAGGAAAAGGAAAAGGAAAAGGAAAAGGAAAAGGAAAAGAAAGAAAAAGAAAAAGAAAAAGAAAAAGAAAAAGAAAAAGAAAAAGAAAAAGAAAAAGAAAAAGAAAAAGAAAAAGAAAAAGAAAAAGAAAAAGAAAAAGAAAAAGAAAAAGAAAAAGAAAAAGAAAAAGAAAAAGAAAAAGAAAAAGAAAGAAAAAGAAAGAAAAAGAAAAAGAAAAAGAAAAAGAAAAAGAAAAAGAAAAAGGAAGAAAAAGAAAAAGGAAAAGGAAAAGAAAAAGAAAAAGAAAAAGAAAAAGAAAAAGAAAAAGAAAAAGAAAAAGAAAAAGAAAAAGAAAAAGAAAAAGAAAAAGAAAAAGAAAAAGAAAAAGAAAAAAAAGAAAAAGAAAAAGAAAAAGAAAAAGAAAAAGAAAAAGAAAAAGAAAAAGAAAAAGAAAAAGAAAAAGAAAAAGAAAAAGAAAAAGAAAAAGAAAAAGAAAAAGAAACACAATTTTTGACCACTAGTGTGAATATAACCCTAATAATATCTTCAGCTAAACGAGAGCTGATAGCTACTATCAATGGTAACTACCTTAAGGAAAGTATTAAAAAAATAAGGTAGCAATCACTGGTGAAGGACTAAATGCACTTTGTTAGAACTTTATTTTGGACTTGCTAAAAATGAAGATGGAAATGCCCAGGTAATTGTATCACTCACTGACCCATGGCTTTAATAAAAAGTCAAGTGTTGGCCGCGTGCTGCTAAAAACTGGCATCACAGAGCTCTGCTGGGAAGAACCCATGGAACAAACAACCCAGCTTGGCTCCTAAATCAAAGGTCCCCGTGGTATTTCCGTGTGGGTAAGCCCTGATGTTACATGTTGCCTGACGTACCGATGGATATCTCAGTGTGTTACGCAGAGGGAACCCAGCCTGAAGTTTGGGTCTAAGCATTTTGGTTCAGCTTAGTGGGAAAATGAAACCCAGCTCTGATACTTGGACCTCGCTGCTGCCTCTGCCTCCAGACCTCTGCTTCATCCGGTGACGTCTGGATTTAGGGCTCACTGGTGCTGTATCTAACTGGAAACATGCAGCAGGGGAGGCTTGTTGGAGGGCCAGGTCATGGTACTCCGGTCCCTCAGTCATTCTGTAAATAAATAAATAAATAAATAAATATTTTCTCTAAAGAGCTGAGCTCTCCTGAGTGATACTATCTGGGAAGGAGCACTGTTTTTGTGCCAGTAACTTTTTAGAGTTTTCAAAAAAGCAAGGAGCCGTGATATTATGAGCTGAGAGCTTGCTGAGCACAGCACAAGGCTGGAGCAAGGAGCAGAGCATAGCTGCCAGAAGGACCAAGTCCCCCCTTCCGCCATCCCTCAGCTCCCAGACTTGGCTCTCCGCAGACGCATCCCTCTCCTGCAGAGTTTCGTCGTACAGGCTACGGCCCGTTGCTCGTCTGGAGGGGATATTGTCTCTTAAGAAGCTCTTCCACAGCTTAATGTCTATGATGTCATTGGCGATATATCCAGCAAATACAGGATCAAAAATTGCGTCTGGAGAAGGTGGTTCTAGAGTGAAAAAGGTTTTCCAGGGTGACAGGCAGCCCGGTGGCTTTTTCCTCTTAATTGTTCACTTTTCTGCCTCCACCTCCTTTTTTTTTTTTTTTTCTTCATGAAATGTTACTGGTGGAAATTTAGCAAAATATGAGTTTTATGAATCTTTATCTCATAGCCCTGAGGCCATGCAGAAATCCTGCTTGGGCTCAGTACAGGACCTCGGTTCTTTGACTTTCCAGTTTCTCTCCCTTGAGAAATTAGAATGGTAGAAAGCCAGATAAAGGCATCAACATGTAAGGGATCAGGAAGAATCAGCTGGCTAACAAGTCTTAGGGCCGATGCAGCTGTTTCGTGACAGTTGTGTTTGGCAATTCCCATGGAAATGATGTGGATGGGGCTTTGCTGGCTGCAGCCAGCCCTAACTGCCCCAAATATTTGTGAGATGTCTCCTGTGGTGTTAAGAGCTTCCCTTTCAAATCACTGCTAGGCTTTTGTGAATAATGAGCTGTCAGCATTTTAAAAAATAAATAAATAAAATAAAATACAAAAGAAGGTGAAACCCTCTTGCTAACCAAGAGTTCAGTGGGGGCTTTTGCCTCTTTGTGCCATGGGGTCTCTTTTATTTTAAGCTCTGCACATCCCTTTCTTTCTTCAAGCCGCCCCTTGCTCTCCCCTGTACAAGTCATCGGCGTTCACGGGCGATGCTGCACGCGCACCTGAGGCAGGACTTGGGTTGTAACAGACACCTGCAAAGTCAATATTCACACGAATTAGCTTAACAAATCACCCCGCACAGGAAGCCTGCTTTTATGAATTCGCAGCAGGACCAGAAATGCTGGAATGGGTGCTTCTAGGCTTGCCAGAGCACACCTAGATTTGTCCCATATCAGAGTTTGCCTTTACTGATATGTCCTGAAGCCAGGACAGAGCACTGAGCTCTCTGACCCCTCTGTCGTACATAGACCAGGGCTTTGCACGTTGAGCCTTTCCCAAATGCTGTGACCCCATTTTCCGTACCCTTAGAGCCCCACCAGCCAATTGTTCACCCATCACGTTACGTATTTGTCTAGCCTTATGCTGGACGTTTTGTCCAGAAGGATATTGGGAACGCTTTGCTGAAACCCCAAAAGTTTCTAAAAACCATCAAAAAATAAATAATTTCCGAAACCATTAGCTGCCTTCCCTTGGACAGCCAGGTGGGTGACTCGCCATACAAGCAGCTGAGCTGCCCACAAGACCTAACTTTTAGTTTTTGAGAGTAAAAGGAAACCCTCAGGCTCTCGATGCCTTATGGTCCTTTCCCCTTTTAGGTGGCAGCTCTGCCACGAGCCCCGTGTCCGTCTGCCCAAACGCTGCAGAGGTCGGTGGTGCTGCCTTTCCCTACCTGCTCAGCACCGAAATAATAAAACCAGGGCACGTGTGGCTCTGGGAACAGGTCGTCCCTACTCTAGATATGCTCAACACTCTTCCCTTTTTATTTTACAGGATCTGCCAGTGCTTGGCACATCTGAAAATCATCCTGGCCCTGCTTTTTCATGCACTGATGTTCTCAGGCAGAAGGGGGAGCCCATACATTATTTTTTGCGTGTCATCCTATCAAAATAGTGATGCAAAGCCATCAAAGCAGTAGGGGTTTTTCAACACGAGAGCTTCTGCTTCGCTGATGTTACAGGCGAATACGACCAGGGGAAAGCAGGCTTGCAGAGCCCAGATTGCTGTTATCTCTTCCTTTGCAACAATGAGAAATCAAGGAAGGTTTGAATTCTAAACGACTATCGTGTGTCATCACGTTAGTTCAAATGCTGAAAAGCAGAATTTAATTAAGAACTCACTCAACAAACAAAAATACAGAGTGAAAACAGACCCTTTAGCAATGGAATAAGTCATAGCCACGTGACATTTGTTTTTGCTGATTTACTTACACACCCACTGGGACACCAAATAAGTCACCTATACGGTTATCCGTATAGGAGCGGTATGTCAGGTGCTTCCCAAGGATGCACGTCAATGTCAAACTGTTAAACAAGCTTTGAGCTTTGCGAGGCTGTGTCTATCAGGATGAGAAGCTAAATAAAAGGCACTGTGCGGATTTTTGATGTAGTCTTTCTTAATTGGAGCCTGAAAGCCCTTCAAATCCTTTCTCAGCACAGCAGGTCCTGGCCATGCCCCTGCTATCGGCTCAGCGTGCCAGGCAGCACCCTCCTTCAATCACAGCTTATTCTCCACCCTACACAAATGTTTTGGTCCATGTGTGTGCATCCAGGGAAACCTGAAAGTCCATTCTAGCTCTGAGCACCTCTGCAGTCCATCAGCTGGGGTACGTTTCCTGTTATTTTTCCTCCAAGGAAGGGTTTGATCACTCTTTCTGAGTTTGAAGGCAAGTACTTCCAGCTCCCGGCTTCGGCATCATTTATCATAGACTTTAGCTGCATTACCCACCTGCCTGCTGCCATTAATACCTCTGAGAATGACACAAGCAAAGATTTTGGCTCCAAAACTTGTGAACGCATGAAGTTACACCGGTGTAAGTTGAGGTGAGACTTAACCCCCACCATATGCACGAGTGTTTTATTTTCCCACCTGGTTAATTGATGCTGGGTTGGATTTGGCACGCGCTGTGTGGTTTCTCTAGCTCGGATTTATCTGAACTGTAGTTTTATCCCAATCTCCTGGCTCATGCTTCTGCGTGAGCAGAACTGCGTAGCTGCAGTTACGCCAATAAAGCAGTTTTTTTGCTCATATAGCTCCTTGAGCTCAAAGAGCTGGCTAACGAACAGCTAATACGTGTTAAGCTAACCTGGCCTGGAAGTGCTCACATGATATCTAGAAGATATTTCTGGATTTCCGTGGGTTCTGAAGAAGGTGGACTTCATTAGCAGCTTCATCTCGTGCAAGCTTTCAGTCTTGGACTGCGCCCAGCTCTCTTCTGTCCTTGCCAGAGGTAACACTGGGGACCTTTTGAAAGGGATTATGGGGTCCCTGTAAGGAAGGATCCCAGGTTATCTTTCCTGCCTAATGTCCTTAAAAGAAGGACAAAATGATGGAGCCAACAGAGACCAACCAGGACCATCTCCATGGGCTGATCTGAACGTGGTGTGCAGCTCAGAGTGGGCCAGGTGATTGCTCTCCCCCTTCAGTGGCCAAGGAAAGCAGGGGTTCACAGCAGCAAGGATCCATCCACGAGAAAGTTGGGAGGGTGCTGAGAGATGACCAAGCAAAAATCTTGTCTTTTCCAGAGGGAATATGAAATTAGATTTGTTTAATAGCTTCCATTTAAATGAAAAAGAGCAAGCTAGTCATCAGACTATGCAGCACAAATGCAATAAGAAGGTACCTCCGGCAGGTGTGAAACTCCTAAGAGATATTAGCCCTGAGTGCAAAATATGGCTCATAATAGGGGATTTGAGAGCGTAGGATTAATATGTGAGTTCGGAGTGTTAAAGGAATCGGAGGTTATAGTGGGAGCTGGAGCTGGAAATCTGAGCTAAAGGCTGCCAGGAGGTCGTTTAAAATCTGAATTAAGAATTTGGAGAATCCAGAATGCAATCAGCCCAGACGTCAGGAATATCAGGGGGCTGGAGGAGGGAACCACAGGCTGGTGGACCGACAGCAGATGCACGGGGGTAAGCAAAAGGAGAAACATGAAGAAGAAAGCTGCAACGTGCAAAGGGAATTCATTTGCAGAAGGACCTGGAAAGCTGACACAGACCTAAGTGGTGTCCTTCAGACTGCTTAGTGTGTAGGCAACATACAAAACCACTTTGCAAAAACTGTTTTGCTGAAAAAAAAAACCAAACACCCAAGAAACATATATCCATGGCACGGGAAGAGAGTTTTTGCAGGCACTGCTGGAGAGAGCAATGCCTGATGACTGCAGTACCACTGTGAATACAAATGGAATCCTTATTACGTGCAAGTTGGATGTAAGGTATAAATTAACTTTTATTTGAAACTGCAAGGAAAGCTTTGCCAAGAAAAAACTCATCCTGTTAAGCAGGGACGGGTTTCAGACTACACAGTGCAGAAATCCTTCCCAGAGTTGGTGTTTCTGCACCTGAAGCAGAGATAAACTCCAAAAGATAAACTATAATTATTTCAAGAAATGCTGTGTCTGTTCAAAGGCTGAAAATCTGTCACACTGCCTCGATAGAGAATATATGCAGGCAAACAGGAATTTGAGGAGATCGAAAGGAAAAACACATAAATAAAAGGCAGGACTACTCGGAAGTACAGAGATAACAACAGAGCGGCAAAATTCCTGATAGATAAATGACACAAATAAAAACCTAGGATAGAAAACTTTACTACAGGGGTGCTGTACCAAACAT
This sequence comes from Anser brachyrhynchus, assembly GCF_964034855.1. Lineage (NCBI taxonomy): Eukaryota > Metazoa > Chordata > Aves > Anseriformes > Anatidae > Anser > Anser brachyrhynchus. The sequence continues at coordinate 124,018,877 of NC_137696.1, read as the reverse complement.
CGGGAATGTGGTCTAGAAAAATATGCCAGTCGGTGGTTTGATGGGAAGAAAACCAGACTTTCCTGTAAGAATTAATGTAATAGAGCAATATAAATGCACATGGACGTAATACCACAGCTTAAAATTGTTCCTATCCAAAACCCGCCCCTGAAGAAAGGCACAAGATGGTAGTGTTGGTGTGATACTGGAATAATGTACTATTGAATTGCTTAAAAAGTACTGCAGGCAACGGTATCTTTGTAGCTATTTTAATGCAAATGGGCTACTACCAAAAAAATGGTATTCACTGAAGTAATTTGCCCGAAAGGTGGGTGGCAGAAGGGCAAAGGACAGAAAAAGAGGTTAATGACAACAGTTAGGAGAGCAGGGTGTCAAATGATTGACGGTGAATCTCCAAAACAAGGGGTAGGTAAGTGATGGAGAATAAGGTATTGCTGTGCTGTTAAAGAACCGTGGTTTTTTTTTTTTTTTTTCAGAAAAAAAAATGAAGAAGTGTACCAAACTAAATACAGGCTAGAGGCTAATGTTGTAAAGATAAGTATATTTAAGAAATCTGTAGGCTTTGGGTCTGAAGTGGCATAAATTTATTTGCCTGTGCAGTAACAAAATACCTGTCAGTTCTGGATTATCATTCCTAGAAATAACATTCCTAGCATTGTTTATCTAGCATACAAATTCAATATTTGCTGCACGTGATATGCCTGCTGCAGAAGTGACAGGTAAGAGCCCAAAGTCTGATTTCCATGAGTTCAGACGGTTTACAAATGAGTTTGACTGTAAGCACGTGGCTTTAGGACTAGAGTACCCATACTGTAATGATGTGTTGGGAAAATGCACCCACACTGCTAAAAAAATGCCTAAAACCCATCAGAGTCCAGTATCGAGCCCAGCTGGACAGTGCTAAACTTTAGAGGAGCTAACCTGGATTTGGGATCACCATGTGCTTGGTTGGAGACTAGCTGCTTGTGTAGCCAATATTACTAGAAACACAAACGCAGGATTCTCACAAACATCATGAAAACAGTTAAAAATCGTAGTGTGAGAGGACTGCATGGTTTAAAACCTTTGCAGCCTGAAGATAACATATATAAGATGATAAAACATCGGCAAAAAGAGCAGTAGCCCATATGGAGGTTGCTCTTCTCTCGGACAAGGTAGCTACCAGGCAGAGGTAGATGTCTACAGCCCAAGAAGGGCTGGCTTGGAGGAGGCTGGAGGTCCATCGAGCCCAGGATCCTCCACGCATGTCAAGAAGTCTAGGGAAGAACAGTAGAAGAGGTTGTGTATAAATTATCCATCTTTCCCAGTCTCGAAATCCATGTATAACCTTCAGTGGGTAGGGAAGGTAAGAGTGGCTTTGCCGAGATGTTGGGAATGCTCATCCGAGCTTCTCAGCTTTGTTTTAAAAAGTAGCAAATTGTTGTCTCTCTGCTTTGAAAAAAAATTTTCTCTTTTTATTTATTTCTTTTCCCTTCCACTGACTCCTTCCAGCAGTGCAGGTTTTTGGTATTAGAGAGGTATCGCTTTATGCGAAGGTATGCAGGAATATTTAACAAGTGGAGCTATTGCTTGGAGACAGCAGGCAGTGAACCTTATGGGCAGCTGGCTTTTCCCTGCCCGTGGTTTCCTACATGCACCTCTTGCATCAGTCCTCCCTCGTAAGCCTCCTTCACGCAGAGTTTCGTGTTGCTCCTTCTTCCCAAAAGCTGCAGGGATTTTCCGAGTCCCAGTCTCGGACTGGATTTGTGTCTGCACAGCGCTCAACCCTCCCTCTAGTGGCTGCCGCACCGAGATGCCGAGAGGCGAGCCGCAAATTTCGGCTCGTCTGCGCTCGGGAATGGGCAGCGGTGCCAAAATCGGACCGTGCACCCATGGGATGGGAAGCCGGACCCACGGCACATGCTCCACGTGCACCGTGCCCTGGCTACGTCGCACGGCGTTTGGCCACATGGATGCGATTCCTGAGTTTCTTTGATTTATGTGGGATATTTGCAGGGCAGGATTTGTCCTCCCGGGCAGGCAGATTAGGGTGTGAACGCGAAGAGCTGCATCAGACTCCCCGTCTGCGACTCGCCACGCGTCTGGCCAAAGGCGCTTCTCCCTTGGGTTTTGTACTGCTAACATTTTGGTTCAGGCAGGCCAGACATGCCAGGGTGAAAGCTGGCTTTATGTTAAATCTCATTACAGTTCCTCTGTGTTTCATCATCCTGCAGACAACGCTCCTCGCTGCAGCATCACTCCTTGCAGCTGGAGGAATTGCAGCGAAAGCCTCCGCGGCTGCTGGGAAGGGCGAGGGGCTGCTGGGACCCCACCAACACCTCCACCTCCTCGCCTCCGTCCCCGCGGAGCTCCCAACCCAACCGTGTGCGCATTCTGTCCGCATCCACGCAGAACATGTGGCCGTGCTGATAAATGCCAGGGATGATTTCTGACTGCTGAAAAACTTGCGTTGCGGTTGCCTTTTGTGATCACGGATCTCCCTCGGCTGAGGTCTGTTTTAATTTCGGTCCGAGAGCCGCTCACCTGGCTCGTTACAGGACAACTGTTTGTAGCTCCTGACCAAATTTCTTCAGCGGTAATCGGGTTATTTTGCATCTCGCTCAGCTTGACCATTAAAATCAGCTGGAGAGTTTCCCAGTTACGGCTGATTCTCAGGCAGCGGCACAAAGCTGCGCTTGAGCGTCTGTTGCTGCAGGGAACACATACATTTTTAAAAAATCGCCCCCCTGCCGTTTCTTACGAGAGATTTCTCTATTTAGCATCGAGAAAACAATTCTGCTCGAAATGAGCCAAAGTTATGCACGCCGCGTACCTCTGCCGTGCACCGAGCAGGAAGGGGAAGCCCATGAGCTGGGCACCCCTGCAGCTACGTCCACACCCGTTAGGGATGAACCAATAAACCAACCACTGCCAGGATAAGGTTATTAAATGCTGTCCCCTCCTAAAAGTATGCCTGCATCCAAACAGTCTGTTTGGAGATGTCCTATGCCCGTGCTGTCCCTGTCCCTGCATGGGGACTGCTTTTGACCATCCCTATGAAAAGGAGCTTCCTTTGACTTCCCTTCTGCTGCTGTCTCACAGAGCCTCCGCTGCATCTCCCAGCCTTTCCCTGCTGTGATGGTGGCTGGAAACTTAAAAAGGAAAATGGAGAAGCAGGGATTATCCATGGGCTCTGGGAGCTGGGGCTTTGAGGTTACACACGTGGCACGACCCTGTCCTTGCAGAGCCTTGGGAGACATCTCCAGGACTGCAGGAGAGCCTCGGCCTCCGCATGCTGCAAAGGGTAACGGAGGGACGGGAGCCACGACTGCTCTCTGGCTGTCCTAATGTCTCCTTATGTGCCTATGCATTCATCATATTAGTATATTAAATTGTGACAGGTGTTAAAATATCTGCTGCAGGCTGGGGTGAGCCCAGGCTCATGGTATTTTGGGTGTGATACAAAGCATGAATTTAAAAAAAAAAATTAAATCTGAAAAACTCAATCTTTACACTTAGGTAAGTTAACAACAGCGCATTTGTGACCTTCTCATGCTCACGGGGGAACCCTGCTGCTTTCCTTCGTGGTCCCCCATCACCCAGGATGTCGGTGCCACCCAACACTAGCTGCATTGAAAGTCAGGTTATTCCCCAACGCTGCGACCAGGTATCAATAAGCAGAAGCTCTGGGCAGTGATGAGACCGCAGGACAATTTCAACTTGCACCAAGACTGCTGGGCACTGCTGGAGGGGAGCGGGACATGCTCACCCCAAGGGAACCAAGGCCCCTTCCAGAGCAGAAGACACCATTTTTGGGGCGTCTGGTGGAAATCCCTGCCTGCTCACCCCTCTCGAAGGTCATCAGGGGCATTTAACGGGCAGAGAATAGCTGCTTTTATGCTGTGTGAGATATTTATATAGATAAGGGCTGCCGGTCACTGGGAGGCTGCCCAGGGCTTTAATGGTTTAATTGCTGTTTCCTGGATGTTCCTCTCTCTGGCGTTCATCACAGATGACAACGGTGGTTTCGTGTCCGCCGTGCTGGGCTGGGTGTCCCCGGGAATCTCGGCTCCCGGTGCTCTTGCTGCTCCTGGATGTCTCTGCAGGTCTGGGTGCATCCTTGCAGTCTCCCCCCGGCTAAAATCACCACGAGAATGCGGGTTTATTTCCTAGCAGGATCTCCTGCAAGACGATGCTGGTACCTTTTGCAATCCCGAGGCATGAATGATGGAGCACAGCTTGGGGCATCCTTGCAGTAACCCCTATAAAAGTGCCATGGGCAGGGGGCTGAGATCGGGGTGGAGACGGTGCAGGACAAAACCAAGGGGAGGGCTGGAAGCCAAGCACATTTTGGGTACCTTGGCATGCACCGGCGGTGCCACAGAGCTGCATTAGTGCAAAGCGAGGGACAATTAGACCTTTTAAGACTTGTGTGTGCTAGCAGATAAATACACCATTTGCTCCACCCTGGTATTGATCCTGAAATGAAAACATGCCGCCCTCTGCTCCCGGCTCCATTATCTCCAACCCCAAACGCCCAGAAATCACAGCCAGAAGCCCCCATATCACAAAATTGGCTTTGAAGTCCTTGATCATATTTTTAGTGCTCTTTCTAAAGTGCTTCGAATTTGCCTTCTGCTTTTCCAGGGGCTGGAGTAAGCCGCTCATCCCTCAAACCTCCTGAAAATTCAGGTTTTTAGAAAACCAGTTGCTTCCAAGGACTGGGGCATTAAGAAAAACAACATATATGTATGAATGTGTATTCCTACATGTATTTATCAATGAATTGTGTAATAGAACAACACAAGTGGTCAACACAGCTTCTCTTTGAGAGGGCGACAAGCCACCTGTGCACAATGCACTGTGCGTTGTCTTCCTGGGACTGAGATGAGAAGGCAAATGTTGGCTGGGCTGCATTGCCCTTCGTGTCACCAGCCGGGGGTTTTTACCTGTGCACCCCTTTCCCTTACTGGGAGGCATTCAGACACCTCCTCACGTTCAGCCTGGGTTAGGGCCAAGGGCTTTAAATCACAGAGGTCTTCTCTGCCGAGCCTTAAAAGCCGATCCGGCGCTGAAGCTGTGCCAGGGTGAGTTTTATCAGTGAAAGGAGAGAGGACCTGACAAAGATACTATAAAACTTTCAGAGCTTAAAGGAAAAGAAGCACCTTCTCCCATGGGCGTTTTAACAAAGTGGGATGTGCCGGGTTTGAGTCCGTGCCCACCGCGCACCCCTGCCCAGCTCTGCTCAATTCATCTCTTGGCGCTTCGTCCTCCAAAGCTGCCAGCAGCACCATCGCTCCGTAAATCTGCTGGAGAAAGCTGCTGGGAAAGCGTCTGGGTGTGTTTTTGTGCAGGGACGGTGCCACCTTTCCATGGGCATTGCGATTCCTCGGGGAGCTGCTCGGCAGCAGGAGCCCTGGGGAAAGGCTGCAGCATCGGGAGCGCTGCCGGGTAATCTCCTGCCCACCGTGGCATCACAGGAAGGCTCTGAGCCATCATATTTAATGCATGAGGAGCCCCGGGATGATCTTTTTATAGGTGGTGCTCTCAGGCTTCACATTTTGTTTCAGCTGCTGGGCTGTAAGTGCTCTGAGATCAGGGTTTGGTCCCTGGGTTGGTGGGGGAGCTCGGTGGGACCAACCTTTGGGGCTGGAGCATCATCACTGGGGACCTGCTCCTTGTGCCAGGGGCACGTCTGCTCAGCCAGGCAGACAGGGCTGGATTTGAGGTCCTTTTTAGCAGCTTCCCCTGCCTTGAAACTAAAGAAAATCTACCTCTGGGTGAAAAGATTACACCGTTGGGTTTTGTTCTAGAAGAACGGGAGTCTGGAGACCTGGACTCTGCATACACTGAGTGCTGGGTGTGAAGTTTTGGCTGTGATGAACACATCAGTGAGCCTCCCTGCACCTTGCAGGATTTGGCCACTGGTTTGGAGATCTACGTGCACCAGCTGACTTGGCATTAAAAACCCAAAGGCTCTTTTTGCACAACTGCCAAAGCAAAAGGCACACTATGTCTGAAATGCCCATAAAAACCTCTCAGTTCCTCTCTCTTGCCTCCTTGCCTTTCTTGCATGGTGTAGAGGACACCTGCATACCGAGAGCTGGCTTGCACCATGGTCCAGAGCGGGAGCTGTCCTTGGGCTAGAGGCCAAAAGCCACGGGTCTGAATGCCCTGGATGTGGCTCAAGGATTTCTCTTTACAATGAGGAAGATGGGAACTGCCAGAGAAGGATGGGCAAAGCGGGCCCTGCAGCAGAAGATGGGCTGACCCTGTTTTAATCCACTGAATTTCTAGGTTAGACAGGTTTGTGAAGCAATATAGGTGGGATTGCCACGTGGTCCAGCCCTAGAAACTTTGATGGTCCTTAGCTATGTAGTGTTTTTTTTTTTTTTTCTTTTTTCCCAGGAATGATGGAAAATACTGGATGTAGGCTTTGTCCCAAGGCAGGATGATGAAGCATGTCCTTCTGTCTTCCTGACACACACTTTCTAACCTGGTATCAAAACCCTCCATGAGCAGGAGCCCAACCCAGCTGCATGCAATCCATCCCCCTGCTCTACCAACCTCGGGAGAGCAAACTTTCCTGATGGCAGGATAAGAAAAACACAATATCAGCTGAATCGAACAACCTTTATTTTATTGACCATATGAGTAACTGGATCCTGGTTTTGCTAGGATCCTTAACCTGCTGCTAACGAATACTGCAGGGAGGGTGCTGTGCCGGATGGAGAGGCAAATCCATGTTCCTTGGAGGCAGAGGGATAACCACTGATATACGGCCCCTTCCTGATGCATCTCACATCACCGCATGTTAAACAATGCAGGGCATTTACCTTCTCCCCAGCAAAATCTGACCAGCCAAATCCCTTGCTGTATAGCACATCTCCAAGTAGAAGGGGAAAGGAGAAGAAAACGCAATATAATAGGCCATGATATAGTGCTATCTATAAATATTTTACCAGAAAAGGTATGCGACTGGTATTTTGAACAAATCCCCAGCCACGTTTTTAATAAAGTGCCTTTAGCATGCCACTCTGCCGTGTTTAAATCTAATTCCAGTTGTCAGTCAAATCGCTGTATGTTATTAACCTATGGGCATAATTGCCTATTCCAAGTCTGCAGCTCTAAGAGGCTTTATGTATGATTGTAATAAATGAAATAACTTTTATGATTCCAACTCACAGTTGAACACATTGACATTGAAAATTACACACGCACACGCATTCCTTTTGTCTTCCCATATAAGATATTATCAGTGCGACAGCGACTGCGGAGGAAAACCCGTGTTCGCAGGGAAATTGCTGAGCTTTGTATTAGCTCATCTCTACAGCTGTTGCCACACGGAAACACTTCAGCACATCTTGGCTTAAAATAAAAAAAAGTCTCCATACAAAGAAGAAAACGTTCATAAAATCGCCACTGTGGGTATCAGCAATGGAGAAATCCTCCTACGCCGCTGCGGCCGAAGCACTTTATATCAGATTTGGGCACTGATGGCTGCTGTCTTTCCATCCCCAGCCTCCTCCCTCTCCCAGGCTTTTGCCTGTCCCTGGCTGGGCACGCTCCACGTTGTGCTTTGTGCCTGGAGGAGGAAGTGATGCAGAAGGGGAGATCGTTCGTGGTTTATTTTTGATTTGTCATCACGGGGGCAAAGCGAGCATGAAACGCTGCCAGGGCAAAAGCAGCGTTTTTCAGCCTTTTTGTGCTGCTGCAAACCACAGCACGATGGGGAAGGCAGCAGCGGGTCACCAAAGGACGTAGGTGCAGGCAGGAGGTCCCAAAAAGCATCATCTGAGCCACTCGTGGATGCGACTAGACTCTACGAGGGGTTACAAGCCCTGACGGTAATCAGTGCCAGGAGCATCTCCCCTGGCAGTACCAGGCACCTTGGCTGCTATTTGCTTGCCCCAGGCATTTTCACATTCAGAGACCGGGGTTTGGGGAACACCTGGAAGGTGCGTGGGCAGCCTCCACTTTCCTGCTGGGCTGTACCTGGGTGGTTTGCAGGCATGAGGGGAATTTGGGGCGGCTGAGATCTGGGAGGGTGAATTCCACCTCTGCACCTCCTCTGCCTCCCTAACCTAATGGCTGCTGACGGCAGGCTGGGATGCTTGGAAAACACTTGCAGAGGATTGGGCCCAGCCTAAAATACTGTGAAGGACAGGAGGAGCATTCCCCACTGCAGGCCAGCCTCTAGCCTGTCCCTAAATACTCTCAGGAGGGAGACAAAAGAGGTAGGGAAAGCCTCTACCTGGGCTGCTCAGAGCTTGCCTTGAGTACCAGGAGAGGCCGCACCACTGGCCACCTCCAGCAACCCATGCCTAGGGCACTTCATCCTCCTGTTACCAAAGAACCACAGAATGATTTGGGCTGGAAGGGACCTTAAAGTCCATCTAGTTCCAGCCCCCTGCCATGGGCACGACCCCTGCCCCCAGCCCCATCCAGTCTGGCCTTGGGCCCTGCCAGGGATGGGGCACCCACAGCTCCTCGGGGCAGCCTGCGCCAGGGCCTCGCCGCCCTTATCGTGACAAATTGCTCCCTGATGTCTGATCCAAACCCTGTGCTTTGGATGAAATGGTCCCAAAATCATGTAGGAGAGACTCGGCTGCAGCCTCCTCAGGGGAAAGTGCTGCTTCCTCGCTGTGGGGCAAGAAGGCCCCAGGATCCTCCTCATGGGACTTGAGGGCTGGGACAGGCTGACGGCCTAAAATCAGGAAGTTTGCACTGAACAATACGAGGGACACTTAAGGAATCAGAGTTTCTGGGCCAAACACAGGTGTGTTTATGTACCACAACGTATAGGTTCACATGAGAACGGGTGCTACCACTCATATATTTCCCAGCACTGGTAGCGACTGAGGTGCTGTGCTTTCACCAGGCCTCACGGCACCGCTAAACCGTTGGATGAAGGTCATGGCTCTTCACCTCCGGCCCTCTGATCTTGTTGGGGAGGTCAGGATCTGCCCCTCTAACTACGGTGCCCCAGGGAGCCACGGGAATCCCTCTTCTTCCCTCATCCCACAGCAGCTGGGACCTCTCACCCCAGCGCAGCCCCGTTCCCAACTCAGGACCAGGTCCACGCTGCCCCCCCGGCTCCCTTTCCCCTCTGCACATTATTTTTTTGGCTCTGCCCCTTGGCTGCGGGGCAAGGCATGCGGAAAGCCCTACAGGCATCAGGATGCCGTAGCAGCATCGCCGCCCCGTCATTGCGGCACGGCTCGGGACCGCACACACGCACAACTGTGCAAGTGCCATGGTAACGCTGCATCCTCCGGCCTCGCAGCCCAGCAGCAAAGCCTGCGTCCGCCTTCCAGCTCCGGGGCGCCAGGAGACCTCGGCCCCTCTCCTCCGAGCTGGTTTGCTCGTGTGGTTGGAGCAAACGTGATCCGTTGTGTCCCCACTGTCATAATTGGGATTATTCTGATTACCGCTCCGATTCTTTCGGGGCGATGGGAAAAATGTATTTCTAGGAGCTGCTTCCTTTTAAGACGCTTTAATAACAAGAATGGGGTGGCCCCAGGAAAAATATGTTTCTAGGGGCGGCTTCCTTTTAAGATGCTTTAATAACGAGAATGGGGTGGCCCCGGTGTGCGGGAGCATCGCTGAAGCACCGTGCTCTCGGCCGTCCCCGGCCTCGGGGCATCGCTGGCGGCTTCCCTGTCTGACCCCGTAATGATGTCACCGAGATCGCTGTTTACGGCCTCGCCGGCGGTCTAAATTTAGAGTGATTGAGGAGATTTGTGACCCCGTCGCTGGGAGGTGTGGGGGGGCCGGGAATGATGCGCGGGTCCTGGGTCACCGACGCTCGCTCAGTGGCAGCCGGCGGAGCGGCGTGCGGCGGCGGTGCTGTCCAGGAAGGGCAGAGGGAGGAAAAATATGGGGCTCTCGGTCCTTTTTATAGCCCAGGCAATTTAATCGAGCTCGTTGCTTAGCCGAGACGTTAAGAAAGGATTTTCCCCTCGAATCCTGATTAGATTTCCCAATAAAACGCCCACTTTGAGTGCTTCTGCTAGGAGATGTGTTGGGTCGCTGTTCAAGAAGGCACCCGGCGTAAAAATAAACCCAGAAAAGGAGCTGAATGCTGCAGGGACGTGGAGGAAAAGACCTTGCTGCAGGGAGCCCACATCCTGCATGGGGCTGGGTGGATGGCCGCGCTGGGCTTGATGGAGACCAGGGAAACGAGGGAAATGGAAGAATTTCCCCCATCTTCCCTTCTGTGCCTCCCTGCTGGAGCCAGAGCATCCTGAGCCAAACCAGCGTGAGCAGATTGGGATGGAAAATGGCACAAAACTGCAGGCAGATGAATCTGCATGTCCCAGCTCCCCGCTCCACCATCCGCCCCTGTCCCCTTGGTGCAGGCACCAGAGGGTCCCTTGTCCCTGTCCCTGTCCCCAGCCCTTTCCCCCTCGGGGCCAGGTTATCCGGGGGCATCGCTGTGGCGATCGTGCTGCTTAATTCTCCCCCATAACCCAGGAGGGTTTGGGGTGGGCAGGTTTCTAGCCGCTGTGTTTACATCGGACTGCGGAAGGAGGGGACGGGGGGGAGCTGACGTGCTCGGAATAAAACCGGGCCACCTCCTCCTCCACCCCGCAGCAAAAAAAAACCCAGCCCAAATGCATCTGTCACCCCGGCCCCGCGCCATTCCCATACCCAAAGCGTCCACCCCGAAGAGGAGGGGCCGCCTTGCTGCGCATCTCAGGGGGCAAAGGTCTTGGAGAAACCCTGGCCTGGTGTATTCTGGGCGCTGCAATAATTCTGGGGATTAATAGTAACAAGAGCCCCTCTTCCCCTCCGCTGCAGCCCCCGGCAGGACGCAGCTGAACCCCAGCACAATCCCAGGCCTTTGGGTGCAAGCTGCTTGCGTCTATCCATCCCAGCCGTTCTGCAAGCCACAAATGGGGTTATTTATTTATTTGGGGTTATTTCGATATTGTTTCCCTCTCCCGTGCTGGAGATCAGTAATTGAAAAGCCATTTGGCTGGCTCGCCGGCAGGAGAGCGGAGGGGTGAGGCCGTGCGCTGTCGGGTCCAGTGGCGCGGTGGTGATGCTCGGCGCACAGCGCAGCGACCTGCCCGCGGGGATGGAGGCGATCCCAAATAGATCCCAAATAGAAGGGACCCCAAATCTCCTTTATTTTCCCTTTTATTCCTTAAGCAGGAGCCCTCTGCCAGCTCGGACTCTCCTGGAGGTCCAGGGTGAGGATGCGCCTGCCCAGGCTTGAGCAGGCGACCGCAGGCTGCCGAATTTAGAGGCTGTTCGTATATTTTTTTTTAAATTTTGGGGTGGCTTTTCATATTTATCCCCCACCTGGCGCTGAGCGCGGGTGCCTGGCGGGGGACCTGCCTCCGCCGGCAGAAAGAGAAGGGTGAGAAACCTCCGCGAACAAAGGAGAGGATGCGGGAACCCGCAGCGAAAAGAGCTTTATTGGCACGGCACAACCCGACGGGCTCCTTGCGGCGTCCGCAGCCGCCGGGACGGACGCACAACCGGGCAGGGCTGCCCCCAAATACCTGCAGCACCCCTGGGGGGGGTGCAAAGAGGCGTCCCTGGGACCCCGAGCCGCTGTCTCCGCTCCCGCGGGCACCTTCCCGGAGGCGAGGGTCTGGGCGCAGGGCTGCAAAGAGAGATGGAGCCCCCCAGGATGTCAGCCAAGGGCCCCCCCCGGTCCCTGGGGTGGGCAGCGGTGCCTCCAGTAAGGCCCAGCCTCCACCAGTGAGAGGCACCTGCTGGGAGCACTGGGCAGGCCCCCGGGATGGAGGGGTGCGGGCAGTGGTTGGCCTCCAGCTGCAAAGAGAAGGGATGAGGAAAGGGATGGGGAAAGGGATGGGAAAAAGGATGGGGAAAAAGGAACGGGGGAAAAGGGACGGAAAAAGGGATGAGGAATGGGACGGGGAAAATGGATGAGGGAAAAGGGACAGGAAAAGGGATGAGGAATGGGATGAGGAAAAGGGCTGGGGAAAGGGCTGGGGGGAAAGGGATGATGGAAAAGGGATAGGAAAAGGGATGAGGAATTGGATGAGGAATGAGATGGGGAAAAGGGATGGAAAAAAAGGTATGGGGAATAGAATGAGGAAAAGGATGGGGAAAAGGGATGGAAAAAAGGGATAGGGGAAAGAGATGGAAAAAAGGGGTAGGAAAAGGGCCCCAGCGGGACGCGGGGGTGGCGATGGGCTCCCAGGCACCTCTCTGGCTAAACGAGGAGAAGAAAGGTAGAGGGGGGAAAAAAGAAAGAAAAAAGAAAAATCATGAAAAAAAAAAAAGAGGAAGAACATAAAAAAATGGGGGTGGTGGCAGAGCAGCCCTGGGGCTGCGGGCGGCTCTGCGGGGGCACCCGCTCGGCGTTAGGCCGCGGGGTCGCGGCTCCCCTCGGCCGCCCCCGGCTTCCAGTTTGCGGGATTTTGATTTTATTTTCTGCATAATTCAGGTGCTGCCTCCCCCCCCCTTCTCCTCTCCACCACCCCCCCCCCCCTCCCCTCCTACCCCCTCCCCTCGGCTGCTCGCACACGCCTCTCGCCGGGTCTGTGTTAGGGGTATAATGAGGCAGCCGATGGGTAATTGGGATCTTTTGTAGGGAGGATGTATGGCCGGGGCAGCTGCTTGGGGGGGGGGGGGGGGGGGGGGGCAGCTGCTGGGGGGGGGGCAGCATTACCATACAAAGGGAACAAATGACATGTTTATCCCTCCAAGAGATTTACGCCCGGCCTCGCCCTGCAGACACAGCGCTCTCCATCCCCCCCCCCCTCCCCCCAAACCTCCCCGACACTTTTGATTTAAATTATAAGGATTAAAGGAGGAGGGGGGGGGTGGAGGGCACAGACACACACAAACAGGCACCGGAAAAAATAACAGTAATAAGGAGAAAGCTTTAAAAAGAAAAGAAAAAAATAATAATAATAATAAAAAAGGCTTTGCCCCATCCTTCCTCCCCCCGCCACCAAGGGAGCAGCGTGAGCCCCGGTGACCCCAAGCCCTGCCCTTGCTTTCAGCAGGGAGAAAAAAAAAAAAAAAAAAAAAAAAAAACCAAAAAAACCCACCAAACCATCGCTCTGCGGAGATTAAAAAGGAAAAAAAAAAAAAAAAAAGAAAAGAACCGGGGAAAAAAAAACAAAACCAGGGCGAAAATAAAGAGGAAAAGGCAAAAGCACAAAGCGGCGGCTCCAGCCCAGCCCCGGGGGCAGCAGCCGCGGCCCCCCCCCGCCCCCCCCCCCCCGGGGTCACCCCCGAGTGACAGCTCCGTGCTCCCCCCCCGGCTGCTCGCAGGGACCCCGGGGACCCCGTGGCACCCCAAAAAACCCCCAGTCCTTGTCCCCAACCTCCCCCCCCCCCCCGCCCCCCTTTCTTTTATCCGCGCTGCGGGTGCCGCCACCTGCCCCGGTGCGCAGAGCGCGGCGCATCCTGCGCGCCCCGCGGCCGCTTTTTGGGGGGGGGGGGGGGGACACACACGGAGGGGGGGGACACACACGACGACACAGGGATGGGGACGGGGACCGCGGGTGGCGGAGCAGCCTCCGGCCTCGCCTCGATGCTGGTCAGCCTCGTTCTTGGCATTCACCGCGTGCCTTAATTGTATGGACATTTAAATCAAGGTCCGCTGTGAACACGGAGAGAGGGGCCTTTTGCTCGGGATGGAACATAGGGGAGGGGGGGGGGGATAACGGTGATGGAAGGGCGTGGGGGGGGGGTCCTTAAAAATAAACTAAATTGAAAAATGAAAATAAAAACGAAGGGAGGGAAGGAGGGGAGAGAGAGGGGCCGCGCTGCCCGCCGCCCCCGCGGAGCCCAGCCTTTGTTCTGCCCATGGGCAGGGAAGGATGGAGAGGAGGAGGAGGAGGAAGGAGGAAGGGGGGGGGGGGATAAAAATAAAGCCCCCCCCCCCCCCCCAAGCTCGCCCCCATCCCCTGTGAAATGAAGAAGGTGGGGGGGGGGAGGCTGCCCGGAGGCCGGGGCCGGGCCGCGGGTGCCCGTTACCTGCCGCCGGCTCTGCCCCGAGCCCCGCCGCGCTGCTCGGAAAAGGGCTCCGGAGGAGGAGGAGGAGGAGAGGAGGAGGAGGAGGTGGAGGAGGAGGAGGAAGGTTGGGGAGGGGGGGGGGGGTGTGGGGGGGGTGTGGGGGGGGGGGGGCGAAGAGCAAAAACCTTCCCCCGGCCGCCTGCTGCAGTGAAGCCTTTCGCTCAGCTCCCGAGTGGTGCAAAAAAAAAAAAAAAAAAAAAAAAAAAGGGGAAAAAAGGAAAAAAAAAAGAGAGAGAGAGAGAGGAGAGAGAGAGAGAGAGAGAGAGAGAGGGGCCCATCTGGCTTCTCATCAGCTTTGTCAAGTCTTGCATACGCTAAAATGCTAATGACCTAGATAGCTCATGCAAAATGCAGCAGAGAGAGAGGGAGGGAGCAGCGAGGGAGGGAGGGAGGGAGGGGGAAAGGCAAAAGGGAGGGGGGAGCCCGGGTGCATCGCCCCCTCCCCTCCGCACCCCCTTCTCCAACCTCCCCCCCCCCCCCCCCCCCCTTCCCCAAAGCCCCCGCTGCCCAACGCACCTTGCTAGGTACGAGCCGGGCTTTGGTTGTAAAGGTCACCCGGGTGCCATGAGGGGGGGGGGGAGAGGGACAAACCGCCCTGTGTCCCCCCCTCCACCCGTCCATTCCCCCAAAAAACCCCTCCGATGATGGGGGGAGAAAGGCTCCGGGGGTATTGCACCCCCCCCCCCCACCCCGCGCCCCCCTCCCGCAGCCTGCGCGCTCCCCCCGCGGGGTGTCCCCGTCTCCCCCCATCGAGGATCCCGACCCCAAAACCAAGCCTCCCCCCCAAATAAAACCCCACGCAAAACCCGGTAAGAGGAGCGAAGCAAATACCCCCTGATGCGGTCCCTCGGTGCGGTGCAGCAGCAGCGCGTAAATCCCGCGGACGGAGCCAGGAAGGAGGAGGAGGGGGGGGGGGGGGGGGGGGGAGAGGCGTAAAATCGCTCCCCCCCCCCTCCCTCCCCGCGCTATGCGGAGGAGAGGCGGAAAATGAGAAAAATAAAAAAAATAACGATAATCATAAATAAAAAAAAAAAAGGGTGAAAAGATTAAAACGAGGGGCGGCGGAGCCGGCCGGGGGAGAGGAGCTGGGGGGCCGGGGGGGGCGCAGCGCGGAGCGGCCGGGCGGGAGCCGCGCACGGCGCTGCGCGGAGCGAGGAGCTGTCAGCGGCGCCTTCTCATTTATCATTAGCCAGCCCTAATCCCGCTCGCTGTCCTCCTTCGGTGATGTTGATCCACTTTCCCTCCCTCCTCCCCCAGCCCCCCCCCGCCCCCCCCCTTTACCCCCCCTCCTCCTTCCCGCACACCCCCTCCCCGAAAGGATTATTCAGCCAAAAAAAAAAAATCACAGCTGCTGACTCCGAAAACAAGGCGGCTGCAGCCCTCGCTCCCCCCCACCCGCCCCCCCAAAGCCCCTCTCCCGCAGAGATGCTCCGGGTGTTGTCCGCAGAAATGCTGCCTTTTAAAACAAGGAGCGACCCGCCGGGAGAGAGCCCGCAGCCCTGCCCAGCTCCCCCCCCCCCCCG